>NC_056002.1:88286783-89756907 GCF_018446385.1 Zingiber officinale
AACCATTAAAAAAAAAGGTTTTTCGAAAAGTTTTGTTTACGAATCTTTGCACGGATCTACGGCTTTGGGTGACTCGGGGTTTCCGCGACGCGAAAAAGCGGTTTTCGCGGCCCGAAGAACCCAACAGTGGTATCAGAGCCACGTGCAAAGACTTGTACGAGTTCGTTTGTATTTTTATGAAAAATATACCTTCTGTGATTTTCTGTAAAAATTGAGTTTTTAGAGTTTTTATGATTAATTTTTCCGTAGAAGCGAAGCACAAGTGTCTCGGCACTTGTAGGCTTCGGCTACCGGAAAGTTTTCTTTTAAACGGCTTCGTTTTGCCCCAAATCCGTTTGGGACAGCGGGGTCGGGTGCCATTAGATCGCAAAGGAGCAACTCACGATGGTTAGATCGTGGGTAGGGGTACTGCCCCTAACCCCGCAAGGGGATTTGCTCCGCGGTTGCACCCGAAATCGCTAAAAACGAACCCGCCGGGAAGATTTTTCCGAAACGGCAATGTCTCGGCCCAAATCGTTTTGGGACAGCGGGTTTAGGCGCTGTTGGATCGCAAAGGAACCCTCGCGATGGTTAGATCGCGGGTAGGGGCGCTGCCCCTGGCCCCGCAAGGGGATCCGTTCCGCGATTGCGCGACCGCCGGGAAATTTTACTCGTAAAAATTTTAAAAATTAATTTTAAAATTATAGAAAATTATGAAAATATATAATTTTGAATTATATATAAATTTTGTGATAGTCATGGCCCAAAAACCCAATATGATTGGTTGTGTTGTAATTCATAATATGGCCTGCGTGCCGTTGTATGTTTTTATTTATTCGCGACCTGTGCGTCGTGCCTTCTCTTATATTCTTGTTGTAAATTAGATTTAGACTCGAATGTAACTCGAGTTTCAAATTGTAATGTACAAATTGGAGCGGTGGAGGGTCCACACGAGACGGAGTTCCGAGGCGGGCACGAGCAACACAAGGTGGTCAAAGGGAGGAGCTTGGAGAAGCTGTTGACCCTAGGTTGACCATTCGATCTTCTCATTGGCTTGAGAAGATCGTAGTAGGGCCATGACTAAATCACAAATAGATTAATTAATTAATTGTTATGTATTTGATGCATGTTTAATAATTAATTAATTAATTAGTGCCTTAACGATTAGATTAGGTCTAAGTCGTGCACATGATGCACCCTTGCGATTAGATTAGATCTAAGTCGAGCACAAGATGCATCCTTCTCGATTAGATTAGATCTAGATCGAACCAACTCTAAAATGCCTAACCGTGCCGTGATACCTATCACTACCTCGATCACATGTATTGTTGAATCTGCCAAAGCAGAGCAATACATATTATCTTGGTAGGGTACGGAGGGACAATGTTGGTCCCGCCTATCAACGCATGGGTGAATACAAACTCAATTAGATTGAGTATTCCTAGTTGCTCGGTTAGATCGAGTCAACTATAGACATTCTTCCAACGGTTGGAAAAGATAGGTCAAAATCACATCTATATTAACACTCGGGCGTATTAGCCAAAGCTAACTCGAGTTTTAATATAAATGCGGATATTGATTCTATAAACAAGAGTTGCATAGAGATGTAATTGGTAATCGTTACCTACCGATCATACTAAGCCTTGGGCGTATTAGCCAAAGCTAACTCAAGGGGTAGTATGATGTGGATCTTGTCCCACATGAATTATAGTATTCAGTGGGAGCATCTTTTAATTAAAGGCCTAATTAAATGATTTTTAAAAGGAATATGATATTTATTTCTGCATTTTCGTTGTAGATAACCATGACGTCAAACGAATTCCTTCTCCTTGCGATCCGTCCTTGAGAAGGACAAGCTCAACGGAGCGAATTTCCTGGATTAAGAATTTGAGAATAGTTCTCACCCAGAACGGTTCTGGAGCAGCCCATTCGGAGGCTCCTCCCGCCAATGCCCCGCAGCCATAAAGATGCTTATAAGAAGCATCAAGACGACGATTAGATGTGTCCTGTCTAATGCTCGCGACCATGAACTGAGCTTCGAAGCAACATGAGTTGATGGGCGCCGATATGGTTGAGCATCTTCGCCAACTATATCAGGGACAAGCGAGGCATGAGAGATTTCAGATCTCAAGGCACCAAGATGTCAGACGGGGCTCCTGTAGGTCCTTATGTACTCAAGATGATTGGGTACGAGAGAACCTACAAAGACTGGGTTCCCACTTGGCCAAGAGCTGACTTGATCTTGCAGTCCTTGCCGGATAGCTATAGTCAATTCGTTCTCAACTATAACATGAACGAGATTGACAAGCCACCGCCCGAGCTACTTAGTATGTTACGAACTGCTGAGATTAACCTTAAGAAGGTTAAGCCCATTCGATGGTCCGAAGCACAAGGGCAAGGGCAAGCCCAAAGGTAAGGGAAAGTCCCAAACCAAGGGCAAAGGCAAGGCAATGAAGCCTAAAGAAGGGGTCGCCAAGGATGCTTCCACTGCGGTCAGATCGGGCACTGGAAGAGGAACCGCAAGGTATACTTGGAGGATCTTAAGAAGAAGCGAAGTGAGACTTCCACTTGGTATATATATTATAGAAGTTAATCTATCTATTTCTACATCATGGGTATTAGATCGGATGTGCTTCTCACATTTGTACCGATGTGCAGGAACTGAGAGCATTGGCAAGGGCGAGGTGGACCCAGGTAGGCAATGGAGCACGGTTGCTGCTGCTATCTATCTCTGCCCTCTTGGCTTGTACTAGATTTAGATGATTGTTTTTATGTGCCTGCACTTACTAAGAACATAGTTTCAGTTTCTTGTTTAGACAAGAAAGGATACTCTTTTATAATAAAAGACAAATGTTGTTCTATTTATTTGAAAGATATGTTCTATTGTAGTGCACCACTAATAAACGGACTCTATATTCTAGACCTTGAGAGCCCTATCTATAACATTAGTACCAAGAGGTTCAAGTCAAATGACATGAACCAAACATACTTCTGGCACTGTCGTATAAATGACAAGCGCTTATCCCAGCTCCATAAGGATGGTTTGCTGGACTCATTTGATTTAGAATCATATGAGATATGCGAGTCATGCCTACGAGGCAAGATGACCAAGACCCCCTTTAGTGGGCATAGCGAGAGAGCAACTGATTTGTTAGGACTCATACATAGTGATGTATGTGGCCCTTTCAATGTTGCTGCTAGAGGCGGTTATAGATACTTCATCACATTTACTGATGACTTCAGTAGATATGGTTATGTGTACTTGATGACACATAAGTCTGAATCCTTTGAAAAGTTCAAAGAATTCAAGAATGAAGTACAGAACCAGCTTGGCAAGAGTATTAAGATACTTCAATCTGATCGAGGTGGAGAATACCTTAGCCATGAGTTTCGTGACTACTTAGCTGAGTGTGGGATTTTATCTCAACTCACTCCTCCTGGAACACCATAGTGGAATGGTGTATCCGAAAGGAGGAATCGTACCTTATTAGATATGGTACGATCTATGATGAGTCACACAGATCTTCCGACATATCTATGGGGATATGCTCTAGACACGGCAGCTTTCATACTCAACCGAGTTCCATCAAAGGCCGTGATAAAGACACCATATAGGATATGGACTGGGAGAGATGCCCAGGTGTCTTTCATGAGGATTTGGGGTTGTGAGGCTTACGTACGACGTCAAGTCTCAGACAAATTAGGACCCAAATCCGACAAGTGCTATTTCATTGGATATCCCAAGGAAACTAAGGGATATTACTTCTACATTCCCAGTCAGCACAAGATAGTTGTGGCAAAGACTGGGGTCTTTCTAGAAAGAGACTTTGTTTATAGAAAGACTAGTGGGAGCGCGTTCGATCTTGAAGAAGTTCAAGATGCGAACAATAGCACTGATGCCTCGATGGAAATTGAACTAGAACCACAAAGTGTTATGGATGATGTTGTTCTACAAGGAGTTGAGGAACAACAACCAGTTCAAGTAGACATACCTCTTCGCCGGTCTGATAGGGTACGTCGTCAGCCTGAGAGATACTCAATTCTATTTTCTGACCATGATGATATTGTGCTCATAGAGGATGAGCCTACCACCTATCAGGAAGCTATGATGAGACCAGATTCCGAGAAATGGCTATAAGCCATGAGATCCGAAATGGAATCCATGTACACCAACCAAGTATGGACTTTGGTTGATCCACCTGAAGGGGTG
Source organism: Zingiber officinale (assembly GCF_018446385.1). NCBI lineage: Eukaryota > Viridiplantae > Streptophyta > Magnoliopsida > Zingiberales > Zingiberaceae > Zingiber > Zingiber officinale. The sequence goes on from NC_056002.1 coordinate 88,290,973, forward strand.
AAACCCATTGGGTGTAAGTGGGTCTTTAAGAGAAACACTGACATGGATGGACTTATTTATAAGGGTCGCTTGGTAGCTAAAGGTTTCAAGCAGATTCATGGTATTGACTATGATGAAACTTTTTCTCCGGTAGCAATGTTTAAGTCCATTCGGATCATGCTTGCTATTGCAGCCTACCATGACTATGAGATATGGCAGATGGATGTCAAAACCGCGTTTCTGAATGGAAACCTACTCGAGGATGTGTACATGACACAACCTGAGGGTTTTGTAGATCCACAGCATACTAGCAGAGTATGCAAGCTGCATAGGTCCATTTATGGACTAAAGCAAACTTCTCGGAGCTGGAATCTTCGATTTGATGATGCAATCAAATAGTTTAGTTTCATCAAGAACGAAGATGAGCCTTGTGTCTACAAGAAGGTTGTAGGGGATATAGTTGTCTTCCTCATATTGTATGTGGATGACATACTACTCATTGGGAAGGACATCCCTATGCTACAGTCTGTCAAGACCTGGCTAGGGAGTTTCTTCTCAATGAAGGACTTAGGTGAGGCATCCCGCATTCTTGGGATACAGATCTATAGAGATAGATCTAAGAGATTGCTTGGCCTAAGTCAGAGTACATATATTGACAAGGTACTCCTTCGGTTTGCCATGCAGAACTCCAAGAAGGGATTTCTGCCGATGTCACATGGCGTGAGTCTTTCGAAGACTCAAGGTCCCTCTTCTAGAGAGGAGAGAGACCGCATGGATCAGATCCCTTATGCCTTAGCCATAGGATCGATCATGTACGCCATGCTGTGTACTCGACCTGATGTCTCGTATGCTTTGAGCATGACGAGCAGATACCAGTCAGATCCAGGTGAAAGTCACTGGATAGCGGTCAAGAATATTCTTAAGTACTTACGAAGGACTAAAGAATATTTCTTGATATATGGAGGCAATGATGAGCTAACTGTAAAGGGTTACAGACCGATCAGGATGATTACCGATCGCAGTCAGGGTTCGTATTTTGCATTAATGGTGGTGCTGTCAGCTGGAAGAGTTCGAAGCAGGATACAGTAGCTGATTCTACAACAGAAGCCGAGTATATTGCTGCTTCAGAGGCAGCAAAGGAGGCGGTTTGGATCCGCAAGTTCATTACTGAACTTGGGGTGGTTCCTAGCATCGCTGACCCAGTTGAGCTCTATTGTGACAACAATGGAGCTATAGCACAGGCGAAGGAACCTCGCTCACATCAGCGGACCAAGCATATACTACGGCGCTTCCATCTCATTCGAGAGATTATCGATAGAGGAGATGTGAAGATTTGCAGAGTACCTACAGAGGCTAACATCGCAGATCCCTTGACCAAGGCTTTGGCACAGAGGAAGCATGATGGTCACACTAGGTCTTTAGGCCTAAGAGCCTAAACTGATTGGCACTAGTGCTAATGGGAGATTGTTAGTTAAAGCCCTAGAGCCAATCATTTGATGAATGTATGGACTCATGTATATCATATTCTTGTATATTAATAAAGGCATTTGTTTGGTTATTATACTTATTTATATTAGTGCCAAATAGACTAAGTATAATAGCGTCCTTGAGTAGAAGGTTCATACCTATATCAATCGATTAGTTGAATCGATAGTGAGATGATATAGGGAACACTACTCTAAATCATTCCTAGTCGAGTATTAGCATTCAGGGACAATGTTAATACAATAAGACTAGCATGTAGGCAGCTCGATGACTTGATCTCACAAGTCGTGGATATAGAGATATCAAGCTGACACATGGGTATGCATTAGAGAATGTATACTGAATGACCCGCCATGAGAAAGTATCATGGATCGTTATATGAGTGTCATATACTTTCTCATGTGGCTATTAGTATGACTATTAGTCCTTAGACCTGAAGTCGCCATGGATCCCTACATAAGGAGTTATGTACTTTAGTTTCGTCAAACGTCACCCGTAACTGGGTGGACTATAAAGGCGATTACTGGGTATGTAACAAATTATGCGGAGGGATGTGAGTGACGTAGATGGAATCTATCCCTCCCATATGACGGGAGCGACATCGGTATTCTTGATAGAGTGAGACCACTAAGTGCATGGCCATGCCCAAATGAGTCAACATTAGATGTTGAGCTCATTTGATCGAGTGAGTCTACTTGGAGTTCAAGATTTAGATTGATTAGAGGATGACACGGTCTATGCCTCACATTGATCAATCTAGATGTTTAGGATAGAAAGACAATGTCATATATTTTGTGAGGAGTCACAATTGGTAGTCACAAGGTGATGTCGGATCTCGATATTCTTATAACTTGGGTAGTAATGATGTGTTTCTAGATACCGCTTATTACTTATGCTCCTAAATGGGTTTAGGGCATTGCCAACGTTACAAGAACCTATAGGGTCACACACTAAGGACAATTAGATGGAGATTTGGTTCATATGATGAACCAAGAGGATTAGATTCATTTGATGAATCATATTGGATTAAGAGTAATCCAAATTGGGCTAATTGAGTTGGACTCAAGTTGATTCATGTATTTAATGAGTCTAATTTAGATTATGACTCATTAAATCAACTTAATTTAATGAATTAGATTCATTATATTAAGTTGGCTTGAATTATATGGTTGGATTAGATCAACCATGAGAAGATTTGATCAAGTTTGACTTGATTTGAGAGGAAGAGAAAAAGTCATGTTTGACTTGACTTTTTGCCACATCACTAGTGAGTTGGCAAGATGTGGACCAATAGGATTGCTCCACATCATCAATGTGTGCCACCTCATGGAGGTTACAAGCCTCCATAGCATTTAATGTGGCCGACCCACATAAAATGAGGAGGTTACACTTGTTGCCATGTCATTGAGTGAGGTGGCAAGATGTGGACCAATAGTGTTGATCCACATCATCCTAGAGTGCCACCTCATGGGGGTTACAACTCTTAATGGTCTCCACATTAATTGGAATTAATGTGGGGAGTTACACCTCCAAGATGTGGCCGGCCACTCTAGTGGGGAATGAAAATATTCATTTTTCATTCAAGTGTGATTAAGTCATCTTCTTCCTCTAGAGCTCTCTCTTCTCCTTCTCCTCCTCTCTTGGCCGAACAAGACAAGGTGCTAGCACACCTTTGTTTGGTCTTCTCCATCAAGGATTGTTCGTGTGGATACTTCTAGAGGACCGTACACTTGACGGTCTAGAGATCCGGCACCTTGGACGAGCGGGAATGCGAAAGGCACGCTTCGAAGGTATAACCCTTATCTAGTGTAGATCTAAAGGTTTTACAAACTCGTACAAGAAAAGGTTTTTCGAAAAGTTTTTGTTTACGAATCTTTGCACGGATCTATGACTTTGGGTGACTCGGGGTTTCCGCGACGCGAAAAAGTGGTTTTCGCGGCCCGAAGAACCCAACAGTTGGATCTCAACATTCTTATAACTTGGGTAGTAATGATGTGTTGCTAGATACCGCTCTTTTGTTATGCTTCTAAAAGGGTTTAGGAGCATTGCCAATGTTATAAGAACCTATAGGGTCACACACAAAGGGCAATTAGATGGAGATTAGGTTCATTTGATGAACCTAAAGGATTAGGTTCATGTGATAAACCAAATTGGATTAAGAGTAATCCAAAGTAGGATAATTGAGTTGGACTCAATTTGATTCATGTATTAGATGAGTCTAATTTGGACTTAGACTCATTGAATTAATTTAATTCAATGAATGGAGATTCATTAAATTAAAATTGACTTGAACCAATGGTTAGATTAGATCAACCAAGAGAGAGAAGTGGTCAAGTTTGACTTGACTTGAGAGGAAGATGAAAGGTCAAGTTTGACTTGACCATTTGCCACCTCATTGGTGAGTTGGCATTGAGTAGGCCAATGATGATGCTCCACATCATCATGGTTGCTTAAGTGGGATGCCACCTCATGGGAGTTACCAAGAGTTGTGACTCTTGGCCTTCCATGGAGGTTACAACTCCACTAAAGTGGCCGACCACTTTGATTTTATGTGGAGAGTTTCATTTTTTTGAGTAACTCCCATCTTCTTCCTCTCTAGCTTTCTTTTTGCTCTCCCTCTCCTCCCTTACTGATCTCTACGGTTGCTAGCACATCCTTAGAGGTTTTTCTCCATCTCTTGCTTGTGTGGATATACATAGAGAAGTGTCTACTTTGACACTTTCGAGATCCGGCGAACTGAGGACAAGCGGGATTGCGAAGGGCTTCGCATCAAGGGTATATTACTTCTCCTTTGTAGATCTACTATAGATCGAGGTTTAGAAACTCGTACTCGTAAGTTTTTCGAAAGTTTTATCTTCACATGGATCCGATGGCGGGGGTTTCGGGGTTTCCGCGACGCGAAAAAGTGATTTTCGTGGCCCGAAAAACCCAACAGTGGTATCAGAGCCACGTGCGAAGACTTATACGAGTTTAATTTGATTTTTTATGAAAAATATAGGTTCTGTAACTTTCTTTAAATTTTGGTTTTTTTATTATTTTTATGGGTATTTTTCTCGTAGAAACGAAGCACAAATGTTTCGACACTTATAGGCTTCGACTACCGAGAAGTTTTTCCCAAAACGGCAAGGTTTCGCCCCAAATCTTTTTGGGACAGCGGGCTAAGGCGCTATTGGATCGCTAAGGGACACTTGCGATGGTTAGATCGCGGGTAGGGGCGCTACCCCTGGCCCCGCAAGGGGATTCGTTCCGCGATTGCTCCCAAAAACCGCTAAACGGGACCGCCGGGAAAATTGGTATTAAAATTATAGAAAATTATAGAAAAATACATAATTTAGAATTATGTATCATTTTTGATAGTCATGGCCCAAAAAGACCCAATTTGATTGGTATATTTGTGTTGTAATTCATATTACGGCCTGCGCGCCGTCATTTGTGTTGTGTGTGCTGTATATTTGATACGCGACCTGCGCATCGTGCCTTTCTCTATTTATTCTTGTTGTAAATTAGTTTAGACTCGAATGTAACTCGAGTTTCAAAATTGTAATGTACAAAATTGGAGCGGTGGAAGGTCTACTCGAGACGGAGTTACGAGAAGGGAGCGAGCAACACAAGGTGGTCAAGGGAAGGAGCTTGAGTAGCTGTTGACCCTAGGTTGACCATCCGATCTTCTCATTGGCTTGAGAAGATCGTAGTAGGGCCATGACTAATCACAAATTAATTTAATTAATTGCTTGTGTATATGTGATGCATGATTAAGTAATTAATTAGCGCCTTAACGATTCGATTCGATCAATCGCGTATATGATACATCTCGACGATAAGATTAGATCTAAGTCGCGCACATGATGCACCTCCTCTACGATTAGATTAGATCTGAATCGAGTATATGATACACATCGTCGATTAGATTAGATCTAAATCGCGTATATGATACATAAATTAATTTAATTAATTGCTTGTGTATATGTGATGCATGATTAAGTAATTAATTAGTGCCTAACGATTAGATTAGATCTAAGTCGTGCACATGATGCACCCTTTCGATTAGATTAGATCTATCGAGTATATGATACGCATTATCGTTTAGATTAGATCTAAATCACGTCAACTCTAATGCCTACCGTGCCGTGATACCTATCACTACCTCGATCACATGTGTTGTTGAATCTGCCAAAGCAGAGCAACACATATTATCTTGGTAGGGTACGGAGGGACAATCTTGGTCCCGCTTATCAACGCATGGGCGAGTACAAACTCAATTAGATTGAGTATTCCTAGTTAACTCGGTTGGATCGAGTACAACTATAGGCATTCTTCCAACGGTTGGAAAGATAGGACATAAATCACATTTATATTAATTCTTGAGGGTATTAGCCAAAGCTAACTCAAGTTTTAATATAACTGCGGATAATGATCCTATAAACAAGAGTTGCATAGAGATGTAATTGGTAAATCGTTACCTACCGATCATACTAAGTCTTGGGCATATTAGCCAAAGCTAACTCAAGGGTTAGTATGATGTGGATCTTGTCCCACATGAATTATAGAATTCAGTGGGAGCATCATTTAGTTAAAGGCCTAATTAAATGATTTAAAAGAATATAATATTTATTTTTCTGCATTTTACTGTTGTAGATAACCATGACGTCGAATACGAACACCTTCTCTCTGCGTTCTGTCCTTGAGAAGGACAAGCTCAACGGAGCAAATTTCCTGGACTGGTACAGGAACTTGAGAATAGTTCTCACCCAGGAACGTAAACTATACGTTCTGGAGCAGCCCATTCCGGAGGCTCCTCCTGCCAATGCCACGCTAGCAGACAAAGATGCTTACAAGAATCATCAAAATGACACATTAGATGTGTCCTGTCTAATGCTCACGACCATGAACTCAGAGCTTCAGAAGCAACACGAGTTGATGGGCGCTTACAATATAGTTGAACATCTTCGCCAACTGTATTAAGGACAAGCACGACATGAGAGATTTGAGATCTCAAGGGCACTATTTCAGTGCAAGATGTCAGATGGGGCTCCCGTAGGCCCATATGTACTCAAAATGATTGGGTACATAGAAAACCTACAGAGGTTGGGATTTCCGCTGACCTGATCTTGCAATCCTTGCCGGATAGCTATAGTCAGTTCGTTCTAAACTACAATATGAACAAAATTGACAAGCCACTGCCCGAGCTGCTTAGAATGTTAAGAACTGCTGAGCTGAACCTTAAGAAGGCTAAGCCCCACTCCGTTCTGATGGTTTAGAAACATAAGGGCAAGGGCAAGCCCAAAGGCAAGGGAAAGTCCCAAGCTAAGGGCAAAAGCAAGGCACTGAAGCCTAAAGGAGGGGTCGCCAAGGTTGCTACCTGCTTCCACTGCGGTCAGACCGGGCACTAGAAGAGGAACTGCAAGGTGTACCTGGAAGATCTTAAGAAGAAGCGAAGTGAGACTTCCACTTCAGGTATATATATTATAGAAGTCAATCTATCTATTTCTTCATCATGGGTATTAGATACCGGATGTGCATCTCACATTTGTACTAATGTGCAGGCGTTGAGAAATAGCAGGGCATTGGCAAAGGGTGAGGTGGACCTACACGTAGGTAATGGAGCACGGGTTGCTGCTATTGCTGTAGGGACTTATTTTCTATCTCTGCCCTCTGGGCTTGTATTAGAGTTGGATGATTGTTGTTATGTGCCTGCATTAACTAAGAACATAATTTCAGTTTCTTGTTTGGACAAGAAAGGTTTCTCTTTTATTATAAAGGACAAATGTTGTTCTGTTTATTTAAAAGATATGTTCTATTGTAGTGCACCACTGATGAACGGACTCTACATTCTAGATCTTGAAAGCCCTGTCTATAACATAAATACCAAGAGGTTCAAGTCAAATGACCAGAACCAAACCTATCTCTAGCACTGTCGCTTAGGTCATATAAATGACATGCGCTTATCCCAGCTCCATAAGGATGGTTTGATTTTGAATCTTATGAGACGTGCGAGTCATGCCTACTAGGCAAGATGACCAAGACTCCCTTTAGTGGGCACAGCGAAAGAGCGACTGATTTGTTAGGACTCATACATAGTGATGTATGTGGCCCTTTCAATGTCGCTGCTAGAGGCGGTTATAGGTACTTCATCACATTTAATGATGACTTCAGTAGGTATGGTTATGTGTACTTGATGACACATAAGTCAGAATCCTTTGAAAAGTTCAAAGAATTCAAGAATGAAGTACAAAACCAGCTTGGCAAGAGTATTAAGATACTTCGATCAGATCGAGGTGGAGAATACCTTAGCCATGAGTTTCATGACTACTTAGCTGAGTGTGGGATTCTATCCCAACTCACTCCTCCTGGAACACCACAGTGGAATGGTGTATCCGAAAGGAGGAATCATACCCTATTAGATATGGTACGATCTATGATGAGTCACACAGATCTTCAGACATTCCTTTGGGGCTATGCTCTAGATACGATAGCTTTTATACTCAACCGAGTTCCATCCAAGGCCGTGATAAAGACACCATATAGGATATAGACTGGGAGAGATGCCCAGGTGTCTTTCATGAGGATTTGGGGTTGTGAGGCTCACGTTAGACGTAAAGTCTCAGACAAATTAGGACCCAAATTCGACAAGTGCTATTTCATTGGATATCCCAAGGAAACTAAGGAATATTACTTTTACATTCCCAGTTAGCACAAGGTAGTTGTGGCAAAGACTGGGGTCTTTCTAAAAAGGGACTTTGTTTCTAGAAAGACTGGTGACCATATCACTGAAGTCTCGATGGAAATTGAACTGGAACCACAAAGTGTTGTGGATGATGTTGTTCCACAAGGAGTTGAGGAACAACAACCAGTTCAAGTAGACATACCTCTTTGCAGGTCTGATAGGGTACATCGTCAAGATGAGAGATACTCATTTCTCTTGTCTGACCATGATGACGTTGTGCTCATAGATGATGAGCCTACCTCCTATCAGGAAGCTGTGATGAGACCAGATTCCGAGAAATGGCTAGAGGCCATGAGATCCGAGATGGAATCCATGTACACCAACCAAGTATGGACTTTGGTTGATCCACCTTAAGGGGTAAAACCCATTAGGTGTAAGTTGGTCTTTAAGAGAAAGACTGACATGGATGAACTTATCTATAAGGGTCGCTTGGTAGCTAAAGGTTTCAAGCAGATTCATGGTATTGACTATGATGAAACCTTTTCTCCAGTAGCGATGTTTAAGTCTATTCGGATCATGCTTGCTATTGCAGCTTACCATGACTATGAGATATGGCAGATGGATGTCAAAACCGTGTTTCTGAATGGAAACCTGCTCGAGGATGTGTACATGACACAACCTGAGGGTTTTGTAGATCCACAGCATACTAGCAGAGTATGCAAGCTGCATAGGTCCATTTATGGACTAAAGCAAGCTTCTCGGAGCTGGAATCTTTGATTCGATGATGCAATCAAACAGTTTGGTTTCATAAAGAACGAAGATGAGCCTTGTGTCTACAAGAAGGTTGTAGGGGATATAGTTGTCTTCCTCATATTGTATGTGGATGACATACTACTCATTGGAAAGGACATCCCTTTGCTACAGTCTGTCAAGACATGGCTAGGGACAAGTTTCTCAATGAAGGACTTAGGTGAGGCATCCCGCATTTTAGGGATACAGATCTATAGAAATAGATCTAAGAGATTGCTTGGCCTAAGTCAGAGTACATATATTGATAAGGTACTCCTTCACTTTGCCACGCAGAACTCCAAGAAGGGATTTCTGCCGATGTCACATGGCGTGAGTCTTTCGAAGACTCAAGGTCCCTCTTCTAGAGAGAAGAGAGACCGCATGGATCAGATCCCTTATGCCTCAGCCATAGGATCTATCATGTACGCCATGCTATGTACTCGACCTGATGTCTCGTATGCTTTGAGCATGACGAGCAGATACCAGTCAGATCTAGGTGAAAGTCACTAGATAGCGGTCAAGAATATTCTTAAGTACTTAAGAAGGACTAAAGAATATTTCTTGATATATGGAGGCAATGACGAGCTAGCTGTAAAGGGTTACAGTGATTCTAGCTTCCAGACCGACCAGGATGATTATCGATCGCAGTCAGGGTTCGTATTTTGCATTAATGGTGGTGCTGTGAGCTGGAAGAGTTCGAAGCAGGACACAGTAACTGATTCTACGACAGAGGCCGAGTATATTGTTGCATCAGAGGCAGCAAAGGAGGCAGTTTGGATCCACAAGTTCATCACTGAACTTGGGGTGGTTCCCAGTATCGCTGACCCTATTGAGCTCTATTGTGACAACAATTGAGCTATAGCACAGGCGAAGGAACCTCGCTCACATCAGCGGACCAACACATACTACGGCTTATCGAGAGAGGAGATGTGAAGATATGCAGAGTACCTACAGAGGCTAACATCGCAGATCCCTTGGCCAAGGCTTTGTCATAGAGGAAGCATGATGGTCACACTAGGTCATTGGGGCTTAGAGCCTACACTGATTGGCACTAGTGCTAGTGGGAGATTGTTAGTTAGAGCCCTAGAGCCAATCATTTGATGATTGTATTATGGACTTGTTGTATCATATTTTTATATAAATAATGGCATTTGTGTTGGTTATTATACTTACATGTATTGGTGCCAAATAAACTAAGTATAATAGCGTCCTTGAGTAGAAGGTTCTCACCTATATCAATCGGTTAGTTGAACCGATAGTGAGATGATATAGGGAACACTACTCTTAATCATTCCTAGTCGAGTATTAACATTCAGGGACAATATTAATAAGACTAGCATGTAGGTCAACTCGATGACTTGATCTCACAAGTTATGGATATAGAGATATCAAGTTGACACATGGGTATTCATTGGAGAATGTATACTGAATGACCCGCCATGAGAAAGTATCATGGATCATTATATGAGTGTCATATACTTTCTTATGTGACTATTAGTATGACTACTAGTCCTTGGACCTGAAGTCACCATGGATCCCTACATAAGGAGTTATGTACTTTGGTTTTGTCAAATGTCACCCGTAACTGGGTGGACTATAAAGGCGATTACTGGGTATGTAACGAATTATGTAGAGGGATGTGAGTGATGTAGATGGGATCTATCCCTCCTATATGATGGGAGCGACATCGATATTCTTGATAGAGTGAGACCACGAAGTGCATGGCCATGCCCAAATGAGTCAATATGAGATATTGAGCTCATTTGATTTAGTGAGTCTACTTGGAGTTCAAGATTTAGATTGGTTAGAAGATGACATGGTCTATGCCTCACATTGATCAATCTAGATGTCTAGGATAGAAGGACACTTGTCATATATTGTGAGGAGTCACAATTAGTAGTCACAAGGTGATCTTGGATCTCAACATTCTTATAACTTGGGTTGTAATGATGTGTTGCTAGATACCGCTCATTACTTATGCTTCTAAAAGGGTTTAGGAGCATTGCCAACGTTATAAGATCCTATAGGGTCACATACAAAGGGAAATTAGATGGAGATTAGGTTCATTTGATGAACCTAAAGGATTAGGTTAATGTGATGAACCAAATTGGATTAAGAGTAATCTAAAGTAGGCTAATTGAGTTGGACTCAATTTGGTTCATGTATTAGATGAGTCTAATTTGGACTTAGACTCATTGAATTAATTTAATTCAATGAATAGAGATTCATTAAATTAAAATTGACTTGAACCAATGGTTAGATTATATCAACCAAGAGAGAGAAGTGGTCAAGTTTGACTTGACTTGAGAGGAAGATGAAAGGTCAAATTTGACTTGACCATTTGCCACCTCATTGGTGAGTTGGCATTGAGTGGGCCAATGATGATGCTCCACATCATCATGGTTTCTTAAGTGGGATGCCACCTCATGGGAGTTTCCAAGAGTTGTGACTCTTGGCCTTCCATGGAGGTTACAACTCCACTAAAGTGGTCGACCACTTTGATTTTATGTGGAGAGTTTCATTTTTTTGAGTAACTCCCATCTTCTTCCTCTCTAGCTTTCTTCTTGCTATCCCTCTCCTCCCTTACTGATCTCTAATGTTCCTAGCACATCCTTAGAGATTTTTCTCCATCTCTTGCTTGTATGGATACACATAGAGAAGTGTCTACTTTGACACTTTCGAGATCCGGCGAACCGAGGACAAGCGGGATTGCGAAGGACTTCGCATCAAGGGTATATTACTTCTCCTTTGTAGAGCTACTGTATATTGAGGTTTAGAAACTCGTACTCGTAAGTTTTTCGAAAGTTTTATCTTCACACGGATCCAGTGGCGGGGGTTTCAGGGTTTCCACGATGCGAAAAAGCGGTTTTCGTGGCCCGAAAAACCCAACAGGTCCAGCCATCGTCTTTGCACTTCAATTGGCGATTAGTCCTTTTGAAGCAGTTGAGCTCTGATATCATTTGTTGGTGTTGGTGCAAACTGCACCAGAATCAAATCTGAGTTTTGATGTTGTCAATGGTTCAAGTTAAGTCTTGTTATGATCTAACAAGTTGACTGAGTGTGCAAGATGTTTACTCATGGTGTGAGGAGACATACAAAAGATCATGTTATCAGTTCCTTATAAATTATAAATAGTAGCTCACAACCAAGATGGAATGGGACAAACCATTGGAGTGGTTGTAGTGTAATTGGGTATTAGTTTATTTTGACTATAAAATTATACTAGTACACTATGAGTGTATTGAGCAGAACCATTTGAGGTAGTTCTTTTTATACTGACTATATAAAAGAACAAAACCTCTGTTATTATGGAAGTGTGTACTCTTAATCATGATATATATAATAACAAGCATGTATACTTAATATTTATTTCTTTAATTTATCAAAGGGTGCGATTTAGTTTCTTAAATCAATAGACTCGATAAGTTGGGAAATGATATTATTTATATGGTGTGTTATTGATTATAGAATAAAATTATGTCCTAGTAATCTAGGTTGATAATGCCCCCTTGAGGAGCTCATAAGGATTGTCATGTAAACCCTGCAGGTGGACTCAGTCCGACATGATGATAGGTTGAGTGGTACTACTCTTGGAGCTAGATCTTAATTAAGTGATGTAATGCTCGAAAATTCTCAAAATAAATTTTAGAAATATTTTATTATTTTTCTAGAATTTTATAATATTTTTATGGAATTTTTGGAGTAGCAGAAGTAGCAAAATTAAATAAAAACGTAAAATAACCTAAGCGAAATTGAACCCGAGACCTATTAGACCCTACGATTTTTAGATGACCTTAGTAACCAGGGGGCCCCAGCAGGGGTGTGCTGAAAGAAAAGGAGAGAAATTATATTTATGATCGAGTTGGGTTGTATTAATCACTTAATATAAATAGGGAATTTAAGTGGGAGTTTATTATTTCGGATCGACAACTCTCCCTCAAACCCTCACCCTACGCCGCCCTCTCTCTTCCTCACCCACTCGGTGCACAAGCCCCAAGATACCTAGGGTTCCATCCCTAGGGTCGTAGGAGCACCTTCCAGCGACGTCTCCGATACGAGGACGCTCCTCTCCGCGAGAAGAACGCGTAGACGCAAGAAGACTGCCGAAGAGATTTCTTTCTCCGGAAATCTAGCGATTAGAATTGTAAGAAACCTAGCGCAGGATGTAAGTAACCCCTCACCTGTAGTATAAGTAGCTAATCGTATGTTTCTATATTCTTAGTTCAGCCATATGCAGAGTTAGAGCACACCAAGTGCTCGATAAAATGACTAGTACAGTTATATGCTACAGTGGGCATTTTAATAGCTCAGTTAAATGCCATAGAAGCATTTTAAATAGCATACTTAGTCTTGCTTCAGTTTATATGGGACTACGGTCCAATGGGTGAGCTCCCATAGTCGCCTCTAGGTTCAAAAACCTAGCTCTAGGTTCAGATAACCTAGTAAGAGCAAGATAAGATAAATTAGCTTATGAATAAGTATTTTACTTTATCAGTGGCACTGTGCTGGACTCTTAGTTGTCCTTGTGTTGGGCTCCCATAGTCGTCCCTAGGTTTAGATAACCTAGTAAACCCTACTAGATTCGGGACTAGCTAACTCGGGTCTAGTTAGGGATGAGCGCATAGCAAGTACAGTTGCCGGGCCCATCAGCAGCATGATTATTATTTTTATCTATTATGAAAATAGTTTTCAAAACTTCATAAATCAGTTATGTGAATACAGTACAGTTCCAGCATTAACCTAACATTAATTTTAGCTTAACTTATGTATCAGTTTAATTTTCTTGTTGATACAACAAATAGTTTATGTTTAGTAGTTGATTGCCATGACTTATATGTCAATATGCCATGTTTTAGTATTTTAGTATGATTCTCATCATGTATATCAGCATAGCATCTTTTAAAAGTATGATTTCATCGAATGCATGTTTTGTGAGGTAGATGGTTCTTACTAAGCTCCCAAGTTTATAGTTTTCTTTTCCTTATACTGCAGATAAAGGTAAAGAGAAGATGGATTAGCGGAGGCTGGAGGGCAATGCGTCAAGATGTGTGTGAGAAGGAACTTGGAATAAAGACTCTTGGGGAGTAGCCCATCTAAAGACTTAGTATTTCTGTTTTTGGTTACTTTTCTGCACTTTTAGGGTGTTTAAGTATCATGAATTGTGAAGGTATACACTGCGCCATGCTTAGATTCCTCGTTGTCTTGATAATAGATAGTAAAATGTGAGTAATGTCGTACCTAGTAGTAATGTTTATGCTTTTAGTGGTTTTCTGAAAGTTCTGTATGAGTTCGGGTGGAATTTTTGCAAAATCAGAAAGCCAATCGATCAGCCGATCGATTGAGGAGTCCTCAATCGATCAGCCGATCGATTGGAAGAAATCCCCGCGTACAGAACATTACTGAATCGATCAGCCGATCGATTGAGTCGCGACCTGCGCGTACAGAGAGCTGCTGAATCGATGAGCTGATCGATCGGTCAGACTGGATCGATCAGCCAATCGATTCAGATGGTTCTTCCGTGCACAGAAGCACGTTGATCGATCTGTGGATTAATTGACATGTTTCAACCGATTGAGCCTCGACCTCAATCGATTGGGGAAGTCTGATTTCAGTTGGAAACCTTTGATTTCAGTTCCTTGACCATATGGGGAGTTTAGATTCCATTCTTTAGTATATGTACAACAATGAAAAGATATTTTGAACATAAGTTACAGATTTTAATAGTCTTTAGTAGAGTGAGATTTTAATTAGTTCAGTTTTCCGCACACAATAGTTAGACAATGTAACCCCTGGCCTTACAGTTCAGTCAGTAGAAGGCGGGGCGTTACAGAGTGGTATCAGAGCAAGTTTCATACTTCCTCCACACACACATCAGTATTGAACCTGCAGCTCCCAAGTAAGAATATCTCTCTCTTTATTTATATTTCTTGCTTTCATGTTTATAGATAACTAAAGCATGTTCATATATGATAGCATCTAACAAGATAATAGTAGTTATGAAAACATGGTTGTATTAGTTATGTATGCCCTCTACATCTCTAGGAAGAAATGGTACGAGGACACCCAGCTAGAAGGGCACCAGCTACTGAGCCCCAGCATGAGGCAGACAGCTCAGTACCTCCCCCAAACCTTACAGAGGTAGTGGCTCAGTTACAGAAGCAACTAGCTGAACAACAACAAGAGATAGCCACTCTAAGGGCTAATTAGCAGAACACTCCCACTGCCACTCCGGAACCTAACAAGGCAATCCCAGTAGTTACAGAGGTTCCACCAGTCCAACCTACTGCACCTGTAGCCCCAATAGCAGGAGCAAGGAGAGAAGCCTATCTGATCCAGTGGCAGAAAATCAAGCCAGAGAACTTCTCAGGCACCAGTGAACCATGGGATGCCCAAGCCTTGTGTATGATGGAACTTCTGGACTGGCCAGAGTATGAAAAGGTGAAATGTGCCTCCTTCTGCCTGGCAGGAGATGCACGTATGTGGTGGGAGAGGATTAAACCGAAGCGCCCAGTGAACTATATGACATGGGCTGACTTCGAAAGAGAATTCTTTGAGGAGTTCTTTCACATACGGGTCACAAACCGCCACTACGATGAGTTCACTGAATTTTGTCAGAGCAACCTTTCAATTGAGGAGGCCGTGAAGAAATTCAACAGTCTGGCTCGTCTATGCCCCGAACTAGTCAGCACTGAAAGAGAACGAGTCCGGTTGATGCTCAAAATGCTAAGGCCGGAAATATCACTGAACGTGGCCAGCGGCGTTCATAGGCCACAAACCACTAAAGAACTGGAAAGTAGCGCTCTGATCACCGAACATTACCAGAACAGCATCAAGCAACAGAAGCAAGCCTTCTCAGAGTCCAAAGGCCAAGGAGGCTCAAGTACTCAAAAACACCAGGGCCACCGCTCTAACTGGAAAGGGAACTCCTGTAACAAACGTACACCAGGGAGTTACCCAAAAGGAGGACCAGCTAGTAAACAGCCTAGCTATCCCAAGTGTTCTACTTGTGGGAAATTCCACCATGGAGTTTGTCGCAAGGGCACACGAGGATGCTTCGAATGTGGCCAGGAAGGGCATATGGCTAAGCAATGCCCGAACAAGACCAGTTTTCCCCCACCGCAGCCGATTCAGTACAAAGACAAAGCAGGCTGCTTTAGATGGTCCACACATCAGCCAGGGCAGACTAGAAGCCCCCTCAGCCACGACGAACGTGAGGATCTACTCACTCACCAGAGAGGACATAGTGAATGCCTTGACAGTTGTTACAGGTCAGATCAGTATTTTACAGTAAAGTGTAACTGTCTTATTCGATACTGGGGCAACCCATTCTTATATATCCAGGGCATTCACCAAAAAGTTAGCAATAACTCCAGATGCACTTAGTGGTCAGTTTTTAACAACATTACCTTCAGGAGAAACCGTGGCATCCATGCACTGGCTCCGACCAGTGCCAGTCATTATAGCAGACAGAGAACTCTTTGGTGTTCTTATAGTGCAAGATATGGCTGACTATGATGTCATCTTGGGAATGGACTTTCTGATCAAGTACGGTGCCTCCATAGAGTGTCGTAAATAGAAAGTTGTATTCTAACCTGAAGCAGGAGTGCAGTTTGGGTACATCGGAGAACCAAAGAGAAAGGCCAAGAAGTTCCTCTCAGCTCTGAAAGCACAGAAAGTACTGGATTCAGGATGTACGGGGTTCCTAGCACATGTAGTCAGTACCAATCTGGACAAGGACCAAAAGTTAGAAGAGGTCCGAGTTGTATGTGACTACCCAGTAGTCTTCCCTGAAGAGTTACCAGGCCTAGCACCAGACAGGGAGATTGAATTTGAGATAGAACTTATCCCCGGTACAAATCCCATCTCCAAAGCATCTTACCGTATGGCTCCAGCAGAACTGAAGGAACTTCAGCAGCAACTACAGGAGCTGCTCGACAAGGGCTTCATACGCCCTAGTCACTCACCATGGGGAGCGCCTGTATTGTTCGTGAAGAAGAAGGACCGGAGCATGCGCCTGTGTATTGACTATCGTGCACTAAACCAAGTCACGATTAAGAACAGGTATCCTCTTCCTAGGATAGATGATCTGTTTGATCAGCTAAAGGGAGCAGCAGTGTTCTCTAAAATAGACCTCAGATCGGGATATCACCAGGTGAGAGTTAAAGAAGGTGATATACCCAAGACAACTTTCAGGACCAGATACGGACATTATGAGTTCATAGTCATGCCCTTTGGCATGACAAATGCTCCAGCTACTTTCATGGACCTCATGAACAGAGTATTCAGAGAATACTTAGATAAGTTTGTTATCGTGTTCATCGACGACATCCTTATTTATTCCGGAACTCAGGAAGAACACGCATAGCACCTGAAGATAGTACTGCGGACCCTTCAATAGAACCAGCTGTATGCCAAGTTCACAAAATGTGAATTCTGGCTCGAGCAGGTATCCTTCCTGTTGGGTTTTTCGGGCCGCGAAAACTGTTTTTCGCGTCGCGGAAACCCCGAATCACCCAAAGCCGTAGATCCGTGCAAGGAAAAAACTGAATGAAATACAAGTACGAGTTTCAAAACTTTAGATCTACTCTTAGATCTATGTGTTAAGAGCTTTTACCTTTGAAGCGTGCCCTCGCAAAATTCCCGCTCGTCCAAACGGTGTCGGATCTCAAGAGTATCAAGATAGATACTCCTCTAGAAGTATCCACACGAACACGTAGGTGGAGAAAACCACACAAAAGGTGTGCTAGCACCTATGTATGGTTCGGCCAAGTTGAGGAGGAGAGGGAGAGCTTGAGAGGAAGAAGGAAGAAGATACACACTTGAATGAAAAATGAATTCTCATTCAAACCAAAAGTGGTCGGCCACATTTCCCAAATGTAACCCCCTCATTAATGCATTAAGTTGTCATCAAAGAGGGAATGTAACCTCCATGAGGTGGCACTCAATAGTAACTCCCATAAGGTGGCAACCATCATGATGTGGTGCATCATCATTGGTCCACATCAATGCCAACTCACCAATGAGGTGGCATAAAGTCAAGTCAAACTTGACTTTTAATCTTCCTCTCAAATCAAGTCAAACTTGACCAAATCTCTTCTATGGTTGTTCGAATCCAACCATTTGATTCAAGCCAACTTAATATCATGAATCTAATTCATTTAATTAAATTGATTCAATGAGTCAAAATCTAAATTAGACTCATTGAACACATGAATCAACTTGAGTCGAACTCAAGTTAGCCCAATTAGGATTACTCTTAATCCAATTTGATTCATCAATTGAATCTAATCCTCTTGGTTCATCATATGAACCTAATCTCCATCTAATTGTCCTAAGTGTGTGACCCTATAGGTTCTTGTAATGTTGGCAATACCCTAAACCCATTTAGGAGCATAAGTAATGAGCGGTATCTAGCAACACATCATTACTACCCAAGTTACAAGAATGTCGAGATCCAACATCACCTTGTGACTACTAATTGTGACTCCTCACAATATATGACAAGTGTCCTTCTATCCTAGACATCTAGATTGGTCAATGTGAGGCATAGACCGTGTCATCCTCTGACCAATCTAAATCTTGAACTCCAAGTAGACTCACTAAATCAAATGAGCTCAATATCCCATATTGACTCATTTGGGCATGTCCATGCACTTCGTGGTCGCACTCTATCAAGAATATCGATGTCTCTCCCGTCATATAGGAGGGATAGATCCCATCTACATCACTCACATCCCTCTGCATAATTTGTTATATACCCAGTAATCGCCTTTATAGTCCACCCAGTTACGGGTGACGTTTGATGAAACCAAAGTACATAACTCCTTATGTAGGGATCTATGGTGACTTCAGGTCTAAGGACTAGTATTCATACTAATAGCCACATGAGAAAGTATATGACACTCATATAACGATCCATGATACTTTATCATGGCGGGTCATTCAGTATACATTCTCTAATGTATACTCATGTGTCAACTTGATATCTCAATATCCATGACTTGTGAGATCAAGTCATCGAGTTGACCTACATGCTAGTCTTATTACATTAACATTGTCCCTGAATGTTAATACTCGACTAGGAATGATTAAGAGTAGTGTTCCCTATATCATCTCACTATCGGTTCAACTAACCGATTGATATAGGTGAGAACCATCTACTCAAGGACATTATTATACTTAGTTTATTTGGCACAAATACAAGTAAGTATAATAACCAAAATCCAAATGCCATTATTTATATAGAATATGATACAATAAGTCCAAAATACAATCATCTAATGATTGACTCTAGGGCTCTAGCTAACAATCTTCCACTAGCACTAGTGCCAATCAGTGTAGGCTCTAAGCCCAAATGACCTAGTGTGACCATCATACTTCTTTTGTGCAAAAGCCTTGGTCAAGGGATCTGCGATGTTAGCCTCTGTAGGTACTCTGCAAATCTTCACATCTCCTCTCTCTATGATCTTTCGAATGAGATGGAAGCGTCGTAGTATGTGTTTGGTCCGCTGGTGTGAGCGAGGTTCCTTCGCCTGTGCTATAGCTCCATTGTTGTCACAATAGAGCTCAATGGGGTCAGCAATGCTAGGAACCACCCCAAGTTTAGTGATGAACTTGCGGATCCAAACTGCCTCCTTTGCTGCCTCTGATGCAGCAATGTACTCGGCTTCTGTTGTAGAATCAGCTACTGTATCCTGCTTCGAACTCTTCCAGCTGACAGCACCACCATTAATGTAGTCATCCTGGTCGGTCTGGAAGCTAGCATCACTGTAACCCTTTACAGCTAGCTCATCACTGCCTCCATATATCAAGAAATATTCTTTAGTCCTTCTTAAGTACTTAAGAATATTCTTGACCGCTATCCAGTGACTTTCACCTGGATCTGACTGGTATCTGCTTGTCATGCTCAAAGCATACGAGACATCAGGTCGAGTACATAGCATGGCGTACATGATCGATCCTATGGCTGAGGCATAAGGTATCTGATCCATGCGGTCTCTCTCCTCTCTAGAAGAGGGACCTTGAGTCTCGGCAGAAATCCCTTTTTGGAGTTCTGCATGGTAAACCGTAGGAGTACCTTGTCAATGTATTTACTCTGACTTAGGCCAAGCAATCTCTTAGATTTATCTCTATAGATCTGTATCCCTAGAATGCGGGATGCTTCACCTAAGTCCTTCATTGAGAAGCAACTCCCTAGCCAAGTCTTGACAGACTGAAGCATAGGGATGCCCTTCCCAATGAGTAGTATGTCATCCACATACAATATGAGGAAGACAACTATATCCCCTACAACCTTCTTGTACACACAAGACTCATCTTCGTTCTTGATGAAACCAAACTGTTTGATTGCATCATCGAATCGAAGATTCCAGCTCCGAGAAGCTTGCTTTAGTCCATAAATGGACCTATGCCGCTTGCATACTCTTTTAGTATGCTGTGGATCTACAAAACCCTCAGGTTGTGTCATATACACATCCTCGAGTAGGTTTCCATTCAGAAACGCGGTTTTGACATCCATCTGCCATATCTCATAGTCATGGTAGGCTGCAATAGCAAGCATGATCCGAATGGACTTAAACATCGCTACTGGAGAAAAGGTTTCATCATAGTCAATACCATGAATCTACTTGAAACCTTTAGCTACCAAGCGACCCTTATAGATAAGTCCATCCATGTCAGTCTTTCTCTTAAAGACCCACTTACACCCAATGGGTTTTACCCCTTCAGGTGGATCAACCAAAGTCCATACTTGGTTGGTGTACATGGATTCCATTTCGGATCTCATGGCCTCTAGCAATTTCTTGGAATCTGGTCTCATCACAGCTTCCTGATAGGTGGTAGGCTCATCCTCTATGAGCACAACGTCATCATGGTCAGACAAGAGAAATGAGTATCTCTCAGGCTGACGACGTATCCTATCAGACCTGCGAAGAGGTATGTCTACTTGAACTGGTTGTTGTTCCTCAACTCCTTGTGGAACATCATCCACAACACTTTGTGGTTCCAGTTCAACTTCCATCGAGGCTTCAGTGCTAGTATTGAACTTCTTCAAGATCGAACGCGCTCCCACTAGTCTTTCTAGAAACAAAGTCCCTTTCTAGAAAGACCCGATCTTTGCCACAACTACCTTGTGTAGAAGTAATATCCCTTAGTTTCCTTGGGATATCCGATAAAATAGCACTTGTCGGATTTGGGTCCTAACTTGTCTGAGACTTGACGTCGAACGTAAGCCTCACAACCCCAAATCCTCATGAAAGACACTTGGGCATCTCTCCCAGTCCATATCCTATATGGTGTCTTTATCACGGCCTTGGATGGAACTCGGTTGAGAATGAAAGCTGCCATGTCTAGAGCATAGCCCCAAAGGTATGTCGGAAGATCTGTGTGACACATCATAGATCGTACCATATCTAATAGGGTACGATTCCTCCTTTCGGATACACCATTCCATTGTGGTGTTCCAGGAGGAGTGAGTTGGGATAGAATCCCACACTCAGCTAAATAGTCACGAAACTCATGGCTTAAGTATTCACCACCTCGATCTGATCGAAGTATTTTAATACTCTTGTCAAACTGGTTCTGTACTTCATTCTTGAATTCTTTGAACTTTTCAAAGGATTCGGACTTATGTGTCATCAAGTACACATAACCATATCTACTGAAGTCATCAGTAAATGTGATGAAGTATCTATAACCGCCTCTAGCAGCGACATTGAAAGGGCCACATACATCACTATGTATGAGTCCTAACAAATCAGTTGCTCTCTCGCTGTGCCCACTAAAGGGAGTCTTGGTCATCTTGTCTCGTAGGCATGACTCGCATATCTCATATGATTCAAAATCAAATGAGTCCAGCAAACCATCCTTATGGAGCTGGGATAAGCGCTTGTCATTTATATGACCTAAGCGACAGTGCCAGAGATAGGTGTGGTTCATATCGTTCGATTTGAACCTCTTGGTACTAACGTTATAGATAGAGCTCTCAAGGTCTAGAATATAGAGTCCGTTCATCAGAGGTGCACTACAATAGAACATATCGTTTAAATAGACAGAACAACATTTGTTCTTTATTATAAACGAGAATCCTTTCTTGTCCAAACAAGAAACTGATATAATGTTCTTAGTCAATGCAGGCACATAACAACAATCGTCTAACTCTAGTATAAGCCCAGAGGGCAGAGATAGAAAATAAGTCCCTACAGCAACAGCAGCAACCCGTGCTCCATTGCCTACTCGTAGGTCTATCTCGCCCTTTGTCAATGCTCTACTATTTCTCAGTGCTTGTACATTAGTACAAATGTGCGAAGCACATCCGGTATCTAATACCCACGACAAAGAAATAGAGAGGTTGATTTCTATAACATTTATACCTGAAGTAGAAATCTTATTTCTCTTCTTGTTAAGATCTTCCAGGTATCCTGTGAAGTTCCTCTTCCAGTGCCTGCTTGTCCTTGATATAGTTGACGAAGATGTTCAACCATATCGTAAGCACACATCAACTCATGTTGCTTCTGAAGCTCAGAGTTCATGGTTGCGAGCATTAGACAGGACACATCTAATGCGTCATCTTGATGCTTCTTGTAAGCATCCGGTCAGCGTGGCGGTGGCGGGAGGAGCCTCGGAATGGGCTGCTCCAAGCGTGATTCGTTCTGAGTGAGAACTATTCTCGGGTTCTGTACCAGTCGGAAATTTGCTTCGTTGAGCTTGTCCTTCTTAAGGCGAGGAAGAAAGAGTTCGTATTCGACGTCATGGTTATCTACAACAGAAAATTTACAGAAATAAATATCATATTCTTTTAAAATCATTTAATTAGGCCTTTAATTAAATGATGCTCCCACTGAATTCTATAATTCTTGTGGGACAAGATCCACATCATACTAACCCTTGAGTTAGCTTTGGCTAATACGCCCAAGGCTTAGTATGATCGGTAGGTAACGATTACCAATTACATCTCTATGCAACTCTTGTTTATAAAATCAATATCCGCATTTATATTAAAACTCGAGTTAGCTTTGGCTAATACGCCCGAGAGTTAATATAGATGTGATTTTGACCTATCTTTTCCAACCGTTGGAAGAATGCCTATAGTTAACTCGATCTAACCGAGCAACTAGGAATACCCAATCTAATTGAGTTTGTATTTACCCATGCGTTGACAGGCGGGACCAAGATTGTCCCTCCGTACCCTACCAAGATAATATATATTGCTCTGCTTTGGCAGATTCAACAATACATGTGATCGAGGTAGTGATAGGTATCACGGCACGGTTAGGCATTTAGAGTTGGTTCGATCGAGATCTAATCTAATCGAAAAGGATGCATCTTGTGCATGACTTAGATCTAATCTAATCGCAAGGGTGCATCATGTGCACGACTTAGATCTAATCTAATCGTAAGACACTAATTAATTAATTACTTATTAAACATGCATCATATACATAAGCAATTAACTAATTAATCTATTTGTGATTTAGTCATGGCCCCACTATGATCTTCTCAAGCCAATGAGAAGATTGAATGGTCAACCTAGGGTCAACAGCTTTTTCAAGCTCCTCCCTTTGACCACCTTGTGTTGCTCGTGCCCGCCTCGGAACTCCGTCTCGTGTGGACCCTCCACCGCTCCAATTTGTACATTACAATTTGAAACTCGAGTTACATTCGAGTCTAAATCTAATTTACAACCAGAATATATGAGAAAGGCACGACGCGCAGGTCGCGGAAAAAATAAAAACATACAACACGCGCAAACACATAACGGCACGCAGACCGTATTATGAATTACAACACAATCCAATCATATTGGGTTTTTGGGCCATGACTATCAAAAATTAATATATAATCCGTTTAGCAGTTTTGGGCGCAATCGCGGAACAGATCCCCTTGCGGGGCCAGGGGCAGCACCCCTACCCGCGATCTAACCATCGCGAGGGTTCCTTTGCGATCCAACAGCGCCTAAACTCGCTGTCCCAAAATGATTTGGGTCGAGACATTGAGACGCTCACTTGGCTACCAGGATTCATAAACTCTAGTACTTAAGCCTGGAGGTCTAGAGTTCAAATCCTGGGGAAGGCAAAAATCCACTGGCCAGGGGTGAAAGTCCTAGTGAGTAACGTCACGGCCGACGGTCGACAGTCGACGACTCGAGGGTCGCCAAATGGGCCGCCAAATGGGCCGGGTCGTTACAAGTGAGTTATCAGTAACTCATTTAATTAGTGGACATTTAATATCTTAAACACAGGGAGATTAACACACTCATGATAAGAAGGAGCCCATATTATAATATGGGATTGGTGCGGTAGTGCAATAATAACTCTTTAGTGGTATGAGTTATTATTGATGAATTTGAGTTGGGTGTTCGGGGGAACACGGGAAGCTCAAGCTCATCGAGAGACCAAAGTCAATTCCTCGTCTAGGTCCCTATTGTAGCCTCTTATATAAAACCTTATATCCACCCAAAAGCCTAGCTTCTTAAGGCCCAAGCTAGGGCCAGCCAAGCCTTGCTTGGAGACCAAGCAATGGGCCGGCCAAGCTAGGGCCTGCCAAGCTTTGCTTGGTGCCCAAGCAAGGGGCTGGCTACACACAAGAAGAGAAGGAAGTTTTATTTTTTTGAAAAATCTTTCCTTTTATAGAGATCCATAAAAAGGATTTAAAAGGATGATTTTAATATAAAACTTTCCTTTTTTAGATTGGTCACAAAAGAAAATAAAAGGAGTTTTTATTTTGTTAAAAACTTTCCTTTTATGATGGTTTTAAAAAAGAGTTTTAAATTTTAAAATATTTTCTTTTATAGTTTTCTACAAAGCAATAAAAGAAAGATTTGAAATCTTTCCTTATTTGTAGTTATCTATAATGTGAAAAAAGATTTTAATTTTTGTTATAAAACTTTCCTTTTTTGTAACCATGTTTTATTTTAAATATTTTCTTTTATAGATATCCATAAAAGGATTTAAAAGAGAGAGATTTTAATTTATAAAATATTCCTTTTATAACTATCCACAAAAGGGATTTTAAAAGAGAGATTTTAATTTTATTTAAAATCTTTCCTTGCTTGGAGCACAAGCTTGTGGCTGACCATGTCATGATAAAAAGGAAGTTTTATTTTTTGTTACAAAACTTTCCTTTTTTGCCAAGACCAAGGATTATAAAAGACAAGGAGGGGGTGCCTCACCTCACAACACATCTTCTATTCCTCTCTTCCAATCCTTGGTGGTCGGCTCTTGTTCATTTTCTCTTCTCCTCTCGTTTTCTTCCTTGGAGGCCGGCGACATCAATTGTGGGAGATCTCTTGGTGGCCGGTTGCTTGAAGGAGAAGAAGAAGAGAAGGAAGCTCTATTATCTAGCATCCCTTGGAGGTTAGTTGGTAGCTGGATCTTGGAAGCCTTGGAAGAAGCTTGAGTGGATTTCATCTTGGAAGATCGTCGCCCACACGACGTCCAAGAGAAGGAGAGGAATACAATAGAAGATCAAGAGGTCTATAAGCTATAAAAGGTATAACTAGTTATTAGTTTTCCACATCATAACTAGTTCATCTTTTGTATAGATCTTGAAAAACCAAACACAAGAGGTTATCGATTTTATTTTTCGATTCCATGTTTCGATAATGTGTTTCTATTGAGGTCTCTATAGTTAAACCTAGTTTATTGTAACAAGTTAAATATCTAATTTCTTTGTGAGGCTTTCTCTTGGAAGTGGTGGATGATCCCATACCCAAGAAGGCCTAGTGCCTCACCATGTTCAACCTGGAAGCCGATCTTTGAAATAGATATTTGATAACTTCTGTAATATGGTTTAACTTAGGAAGATCACATCGGTTGAACTTGGAGTAAGAATGTTAAGTTTCGTTCCCAATCCAAGTTTAACTTCTAAAGGGAAATTTGGATTAATAATGTTAAGAATCGTTTGCAATCCAAATTTAACTTTAGTAGACCACATAGGTAGCTAGGATAGTTCTATGCTTGTATAAATTTTTGTAAACGGGAACTAGAATGGTATTCCGAGTAGCAACCAACAACTAAATCTCTTCTTTATCATATGGGTCTGCTCTCGATCAGCGGGTAGAATTTCTTGTTGGAGGAACAAAATCAAAGGTGCTCGCCCATCACCTTATATTTCTACTTCAACTTGTCGCTCGATATGAGCTATCAATAATGTTTGCTCAATCAGTTTATCCAATGTCCAAGGGTTTATGAAACTAGCCAACTTAGCTAGCTCATCTGTATATTGATTTTCTGACCAAAATTTTTTTTAGCACCTCCTCTTAGAATCCCACTTTTAACTTTATGAATAAACATACAACCTCAACCTATCATTATTTATTTTAAAATTACTTGATAATTGCTGAGTTGCTAGTTGAAAATTTAAGTAGATCAGGACTTAGGAAGCTTCCATATGTTTTGCTTCCTGTAGACCGACTATTAGTGTCTCATACTCTGCTTCATTGTTGGTGTCATGATACTTTAGCCCAACAGAAAATTACATTCTATCTTCCACTATTGAGCCGAGTGGATGTTCCATCCACATAAACTTTCCAAGTCTCTATCGGCTCAGGGTTTTGTATCTTCGTCACAAAATCAGTTAAGACTTAAGCTTTAATGGTTGATCGGGGTTAGTACAGTATGTCATACTCACTTAATTCTGTGGTCCACTTGATCAATCTTCCCGACACTTCTGGGTTGATAAGCACTCGACCAGGGTACTATTAATTAATACAAATATAGGATGAGAAAGAAAGTAAGGGCATAACCTCCAAGCGGCTAGGACCAGCCCATACGCCAATTTCTTGAGAAAATATAGCATTATTCAATGTATTTTAATAAATAACTTAAGAAGTATACAAGTTATTGTTTATTGCCATCTTGTCATACTTGTTGGGTTTTCAGGCTGCAAAAATCACTTTTGTGTTGCGGAAACCCCGAAACCCCGCCACCAGATCCATACGAAGAAATAAATTTACTTAAAACTTTGAGTACGAGTTTCTAGCCTAATCTAAACTAGATCTACAAAGGAGAAGAGCTTTACCCTTGATGCGATGCCCTTCGCTAATCCTGCTCGTCCAAGGTTCGCAGGATCTCGAGAGTATCAAAGTAGGTACTCCTCTATGTGTATCCACACAAGCAAGAGATGGAGAAACCAAACAAAAAGGTGTGCTAGCACCTTTGAATGGTTCGTCCAAGGTGGAGGAGAGGGAGAGAAGAGAGAGCTTGAGGAAGAAGATGAGAGTTACACTAAGCACACAAAAACATTCAACACCCTTGAAAGCGGCCGACCACTAAAGGAGGAGTTTTATACTCCATGGGATATCGAGAGTCACAACTCTTGATCTCCCTCATGAGGTGTCACACACACATAAGCAACCATGATGATGTGGAACATCATCATTGGTCTACTCTTTGCCAACTCACCAATGAGGTGGCAAATGGTCAAGTCAAACTTGACCCTTCATCTTCCTCTCAAGTCAAGTCAAACTTGATCACTTCTCTCCCATGGTTGATCAAATCTAACCATTGGTTCAAGTCAATTTTAATTTAATGAATCTCTATTCATTTAATTAAATTGACTCAATGTGTCTAAGTCCAAATTAAACTCATCTAACACATGAACCAAATTGAGTCCAACTCAATTAGCCTAATTAAGATTACTCTTAATCCAATTTGGTTCATCACATGGACCAAATCCTTTAGGTTCATCAAATGAACCTAATCTCCATCTAATTGCCCTTTGTGTGTGACCCTATAGGTTCTTATAACTTTGGCAATGCTTCTAAACCCATTTAGAAGCATAAGTAATGAGCGGTATCTAGCAACACATCATTACTACCCAAGTTATAAGAATGTTGAGATCCAACATCACCTTGTGACTACTAATTGTGACTCTTCACAATATACGACAAGTGTCCTTCTATCCTAGACATCTAGATTGATCAATGTGAGGCATAGACCGTGTCATCCTCTAATCAATCTAAATCTTGAATCCCAAGTAGACTCACTCAATCAAATGAGCTCAACATCTCATATTGACTCATTTGGGTATGACCATGCACTTAGTGGTCTCACTCTATCAAGAATATCGATGTCACTCCCGTCATATAGGAGGGATAGATCTCTTCTACATCACTCACATCCCTCCGCATAATTTGTTACAGACCCAGTAATCGCCTTTATAGTCCACCCAGTTACGGGTGACGTTTGATGAAGCCAAAGTATGCAACTCCTTATGTAGGGAACCATGGTGACTTCAGGTCCAAGGACTAATAGTCATACTAATAGCCACATGAGAAAGTATATGACACTCATATAACGATCCATGATACTTTCTCATGGCGGGTCATTCAGTATACATTCTTCAATGCATACCCATGTGTCAACTTGATATCTCCATATCCATGACTTGTGAGATCAAGTCATCGAGTTGACCTACATGCTAATCTCATCGCATTAACATTGTCCCTGAATGCTAATACTTGACTAGGAATGATTAAGAGTAGTGTTCCCTATATCATCTCATTATCGATTCAACTAACCGATTGATATAGGTAAGAACCTTCTACTCAAGGACGCTATTATACTTAGTTATTTGGCACCAATACAAGTAAGCATAATAACCATAAATAAATGCCTTTATATATATAAGAATATGATACAACGAGTCTATACAACAATCATCAAATGATTGACTCTAGGCTCTAACTAACAATCTCCCACTAGCACTAGTGCCAATCAGTATAGGCTCTAAGGCCCAATGACCTAGTTTGACCATCATGCTTTCTCTGTGCCAAAGCCTTGGTCAAGGGATCTGCGATGTTAGCCTCATTGGGTACTCTGCAAATCTTCACATCTCCTCTATCGATGATCTCTCGAATGAGATGGAAGCGCTGCAGTATGTGTTTGGTCCGCTGGTGTGAGCGAGGTTCCTTTGCCTGTGCTATTGCTCCATTGTTGTCACAATAGAGCTCTATGGGATCAGCTATGCTAGGAACCACCCCAAGCTCAGTAATGAACTTGCGGATCCAAACTGCCTCCTTTGCTGCTTTTGATGCAGCAATATACTCAGCCTCTGTTGTAGAATCAGCTACTGTATCCTGCATCGAACTCTTCCAGCTCACAGCACCACCATTTATGCAAAACATGAACCCTGACTGCGATCGATAATCATCCTGATCAGTTTGGAAGCTAGCATCACTGTAACCCTTTATAGCTAGCTCGTCATTGCCTCCATATATCAAGAAATATTCTTTAGTCCTTCTCAAGTACTTAAGAATATTCTTGACTGTTATCCAGTGACTTTCACCTAGATCTAACTGGTATCTGTTCGTCATGCTCAAAGCATATGAGACATCAGGATGAGTACATAGCATGACGTACATGATAGATCTTATGGCTGAAGCATAAGGGATCTGATCCATGCGGTCTCTCTCCTCTCTAGAAGAGGGACCTTGAGTCTTCGAAAGACTCACACCATGTGACATCGGCAGAAATCCCTTCTTGTAGTTCTGCATGGCAAACCGAAGTAATACCTTGTCAATGTATGTACTCTGACTTAGGCCAAGCAATCTCATAGATCTATCTCTATAGATCTGTATGCCAAGAATGCGGGATGCTTCACCTATATCCTTCATTGAGAACAAGTTCCTAACCAAGTCTTGACAGACTGCAGCAAAGCGATGTCTTTCCCAATGAGTAGTATGTCATCCCCATACAATATAAGGAAGACAACTGTGCTCCTAACAACCTTCTTGTAGACACAAGGTTCATCTTCATTCTTGATGAAACTAAACTGTTTGATTGCATCATCGAATTGAAGATTCCAGCTCCGAGAAGCTTGCTTTAGTCCATAAATGGACCTATGCAGGTTGCATACTCTGCCAGTATGCTGTGGATCTATAAAACTCTCAGGTTGTGTCATGTACACATCCTCGAGCAGGTTTCCATTTAGAAACATGGTTTTGACATCCATCTATCAGATCTCATAATCATGGTACGCTGCAATAGCAAGCATGATCCGAATGGACTTAAACATCGCTACTGGAGAAAAAGTTTCATCATAGTCAATACCATGAATTTGCTTGAAACCTTTAGCTACCAAGCGACCCTTATAAATAAGTCCATCCATGTCAGTATTTCTATTAAAGACCCACTTACACCCAATGGGTTTGACCCCTTCAGGTGGATCAACCAAAGTCCATACTTGGTTAGTGTACATGGATTCCATCTCGGATCTCATGGCCTTTAGCCATTTCTCAGAATCTGGTCATATCACAGCTTCCTGATAGGAGGTAGGCTCATCATCAATAAGCACAATGTCATCATGGTCAGACAAGATAAATGAATATCTCTCAGGCTGACGACGTACCCTATCAGACCTGTGAAGAGGTAAGTCTACTTGAACTGGGTGTTGTTCCTCAACTCCTTGTGGAACAACATCATCCTCAACACTTTGTGGTTCCAGTTCAACTTCCATCGAGGCTTTAGTGCTATGGTCCACATCTTGAACTTTTTCAAGATCGAACGTACTCCCACTAGTCTTTCTAGAAACAAAGTCCCTTTCTATAAATATCCCAGTCTTAGTCACAACTACCTTGTGTTGACTGGAAATGTAGAAGTAATATCTCTTCATTTCCTTGGGATATCCAATGAAATAACACTTGTCAGATTTGGGTCCCAGTTTGTCCGATACTTGACTTCGAACGTAAGCCTCACAATCCCAAATCCTCATAAAAGACATCTGGGCATCTCTCCCAGTGCATATCCTATATGGTGTCTTTATTACAGTCTTAGATAGAACTCGGTTGAGAATGAAGGCTGCTGTGTCTAAAGCATAGCCCCAAAGATACATGGGAAGATATGTGTGACTCATCATACACCGTACCATATCTAATAAGGTACGATTTCTTCTTTCAGATATACCATCCCACTGTGGTGTTCCAGGAGGAGTGAGTTGAGATAGAATCTCACACTCAGCTAGATAGTCACGAAACTCATGGCTAAGGTATTCACTACCTCGATCTGATCGAAGTATCTTAATACTCTTACCAAGCTGGTTTTGTACTTCATTCTTGAATTCTTTGAACTTTTCAAAGGATTCTGACTTATGTGTCATCATATACACATAACCATATCTACTGAAGTCATCATTAAATGTAATGAAGTACCTATAACTACCTCTAGCAGCAACATTGAAAGGGCCAAATACATCACTATGTATATGTCCTAACAAGTCAGTCACTCTCTCGCTGTGTCCACTAAAGGGAGTCTTGGTCATCTTGCCCAGTAGGCATGACTCGCATGTCTCATTAGATTCAAAATCAAATGAGCCCAGCAAACCATCCTTTTAGAGTTGGGATAAGCGTTTGTCATTTATATGACCTAAGTGATAGTGCCAGAGATATGTTTGGTTCATGTCATTTGACTTGAACCTCTTGGTACTTATGTTATAGATAGGATTCTCAAGGTCTAGAATATAGAGTCCGTTCATCAGAGGTGCACTACAATAGAACATATCATTTAAATAAACTGAACAACATTTGTTCTTTATTGTAAACGCAGGGAGAAAGACTTCGTATTTGACGTCATGGTTATGTACAACAGAAAAATTTAGAAAAATAAATATCATATTCTATTAATCATCTAATTAGGCCTTTAATTAAATGATGCTCCCACTGAATTATAGAATTCATGTGGGACAAGATCCACATCATAATATGCCCTGAGTTAGCTTTGGCTAAATCGCCCAAGACGTAGTATGATTGGTAGGTAACCAATTACCAATTACATCTCTATGCAACTCTTGTTTATAGGATCAAGATCCGCATTTATATTAAAACTCGAGTTAGCTTTAGCTAATATACCCAAGAGTTAATATAAACGTGATTTTAACCTATCTACCAACCATTGGAAAATGCCTATAGTTAAACTCGATCCAATTGAGTTAACTAGTTACTCAATCTAATTGAATTGTACTCACCCATGCGTTGATAGGCGGGACCAAGATTGTCCCTCCACACCCTACCAAGATAATATGCGTTGCTCTGCTTTGGCAGCTTAAACAACAACATGTGATCGAGGTAGTGATGAGTATCACGGCATGGTAGGCATTTCGAGTTGACGCGATTGAGATCTAATCTAATCGACGATGCATATCATATACTTGATTTAGATCTAATCTAATCGTGGAGGTGCATCATGTGCGTGACTTAGATCTAATCTAATCGTTAAGGCACTAATTAATTACTAATCTAGCATGCATCACATATACACACACAAGCAATTAATTAACTTTATGATTAGTCATGGCCCTACTACGATCTTCTCAAGCCAGTGAGAAGATCGGATGGTCAACCTAAGGTCAACAACTTCTCAAGCTCCTTTCGGTGACCACCTTGTGTTGCTCGCACCCACCTCGTAACTCCGTCTCGAGTGGACCTTCCATCGCCATGTTTTGTACATTACAAAGAGTGAAACTTGAGTCACATTTGAGTCTAAGCTATTTACAACAGGAATAAATAAATAGAAAGGCACGACGCGCAGGTCGTGTATCAAATATACAACACGCACAATCACATGACGACACGCAGGCCGTATTTTGAATTACAACACAATTTCCAATCAAATTGGGGTCTTTTGGGCCATGACCATCACAAAATAATACACAATTCTAAATTATGTAATTTCCATATATTTATGTAATTTTGTCTAATATTTTACGATTTTATGAGTAAAAATTCCTAGCGGTCCCGTTTAGCGATTTTCGGGCGCAATCACGGAACGAAGCCCCTTGCGAGGTTAGGGGCAGCACCCCTACCCACGATATAACCATCGTGAGTGTTCCTAGGTGATCCTACAACACCTTAGCCCGCTGTCCCAAAATGATTTGGGGCGAAACCTTGCCATTTCGGAAAAATTTTCTCGGTAGTCGAAGCCTATAAGTGTCTAAACTCTTGTGCTTCGCTTCTACGAGAAAAATACCCATAAAATATATAAAAATAGCAAATTTACAGAATAGTACAGAACTGATATTTTTCATAAAAATACAAACAAAAACTCGTACGCGCTTCACACATGGCTCTGATACCACTGTTGGGTTTTTCGGACCGCAAAAACCGCTTTTGCGTTGCGGAAACCCCGAAACCCCACCACCGGATCTGTGCGAAGAAATAAATTTACGTAAAACTTTGACTACGAGTTTCTAGCCTAGATCTAAACTAGATCTACAAAGGAGAAGAGCTTTACCCTTGATGCGATGCCCTTCGCTAATCTCGCTCGTCCAAGGTTCGCTGGATCTCGAGAGTATCAAAGTAGATACTCCTCTATGTGTATCCACACAAGCAAGAGATGGAGAAACCAAACAAAAAGGTGTGCTAGTACCTTTGAATGGTTTGGCCAAGGCGGAGGAGAGGGAGAGAATAGAGAGCTTGAGGAAGAAGATGAGAGTTACACTAAGCACACAAACACATTCAACACCCTTGAATGTGGCCGACCACTAAAGGAGGAGTTTTATACTCCATGGGATATCAAGAGTCACAACTCTTGATCTCCCTCATGAGGTGGCACACACACATAAGCAACCATGATGATGTGGGGCGTCATCATTGGTCCATGCTTTGCCAACTCACCAATGAGATGGCAAATGGTCAAGTCAAACTTGACTCTTCATCTTCCTCTCAGGTCAAGTCAAACTTGACCACTTCTCTCCCATGGTTGATCAAATCTAACCATTGGTTCAAGTCAATTTTAATTTAATGAATCTCTATTCATTGAATTAAATTGACTCAATGAGTCTAAGTCCAAATTAGACTCATCTAACACATGAACCAAATTGAGTCCAACTCAATTAGCCTAATTTGGATTACTCTTAATCCAATTTGGTTCATCACATGGACCTAATCCTTTAGGTTCATCAAATGAACCTAATCTCCATCTAATTGCCCTTTGTGTGTGACCCTATAGGTTCTTATAACATTGGCAATGCTCCTAAACTCATTTAGAAGCATAAGTAATGAGCGGTATCTAGCAACACATCATTACTACCCAAGTTATAAGAATGTTGAGATCCAACATCACCTTGTGACTCTTCACAATATATGACAAGTGTCCTTCTATCCTAGACATCTAGATTGATCAATGTGAGGCATAGACCATGTCATCCTCTAATCAATCTAAATCTTGAATCCCAAGTAGACTCACTCAATCAAATGAGCTCAACATCTCATATTGACTCATTTGGGCATGGCCATGCACTTAGTGGTCTCACTCTATCAAGAATATCGATGTCACTCCCGTCATATAGGAGGGATAGATCCCATCTACATCACTCACATTCCTCCGCATAATTTGTTACATACCCAGTAATCACCTTTATAGTCCACCCAGTTGCGGGTGACGTTTGACGAAGCCAAAGTATGAACTCCTTATATAGGGAGCCATGATGACTTCAGGTCCAAGGACTAATAGTCATACTAATAGCCACGTGAGAAAGTATATGCCACTTATATAACGATCCATGATACTTTCTCATGGCGGGTCATTCAGTATACATTCTCCAATGCATACCCATGTGCCAACTTGATATCTCCATATCCATGACTTGTGAGATCAAGTCATCGAGTTGACCTATATGCTATTCTCATCGTATTAACATTGTCCTTGAATGCTAATACTTGACTAGGAATGATTAAGAGTAGTGTTCCCTATCTCATCTCACTATCGATTCAACTAACCGATTGATATAGGTAAGAACCTTCTACTCAAGGACGCTATTATACTTAGTTATTTGGCACCAATACAAGTAAGCATAATAACCATAAACAAATGCCTTTATTTATATAAGAATATGATACAACGAGTCTATACA
The DNA here is from genome assembly GCF_018446385.1 of Zingiber officinale. Classification (NCBI taxonomy): domain Eukaryota; kingdom Viridiplantae; phylum Streptophyta; class Magnoliopsida; order Zingiberales; family Zingiberaceae; genus Zingiber; species Zingiber officinale. The sequence continues at coordinate 88,325,735 of NC_056002.1, forward strand.
AAATCATCAAATGATTGGCTCTAGGGCTCTAACTAATAATACCAACACCAATCAGACAGTCCTTTAAGTGGTAGACAAGTATACTCACAGTGGTAGCGAGAGCGCATGAAGGATGTGATGTGTTTTACAGGTGAATAGATCTGCCACAGAATGATCTATCTAGTGCATGGAAAATGGCTAACAGTAAAGACACATCAAATCTGTTTATGACTGGGGCTTTGTCAAAAAGTCCAAGAGGGTGAATATATCCACCGTAAAGGTCTATCTAGTCCACAACAAATGACTCGTGGTAAGGACAACACCAAATTTGTTTATGGTTAAGGCTTATCAAAAAGCCTAGGAGGGTGCATAGGCCCACCATAAAGGTCTACTTAGCTTGTAGCAAATGGTTCACGGTAAAGGCACATCAAATCCATTGACAGTTGGCCACTTGCTAAAAATAACTTCATGGGACTTGGGGATGACACCGGGTGACCCGAGACTCATGACACATGGAGAGGTTGACAAAGATTACTTAGAGTCACCAATGGCTCTCGGGCATAGGGCGGTGATACACGACATGGGGGCTGCAGGGCACCTATTGATAGAGGACACAGGATAAAGCATGGACAGGGATGATGATGATGCCATGAGGATGAGACATGGATAGCAGGGATAGATCATGGGCAGTGCTGACTAATACCTCAGCTTTAGTATCTTAAACTAAGGATAAGTATATAGACATCATGCATAACAAAGAGAACGAGAGATGGTACACGAGTTAGCACATATACGGGATCACATATTCCCTTTCAGATCTAACAGTTTGTCCAACATGACATAAGGGGTTCTATGATCACTTTTGTATGGTTTTACATTTTGATAATATATATTTACCTTTTCATAAAAAAAAGTATACTGATAGCGGCTCTCCACCCAGCTATGGATTTTACAAATACAGGTAAAGAGGATAACTAATTTTTAAGATCTTCTAGTGCCTTGTCATATTTGGCATCCTACTGGAATTTTATGGCTCAGTGAAGTACTTTGAAGAATGGTAGACTTCAATCGGACAACCTTGAGATGAATTAGGATAAAGCTATGATTCATCTGGTCAGGCATTGTGCTTCATTCAAATTGTACGGTGGGAGCATGTCTTGGAGAGCCTTCACCTTGCTCGGGTTGGCTTCAATTTCTCGCTCTATCATGATGTAGCTGAGAAAGTGCCCACTCTTAGCCCCAAATAGACATTTATTAGGATTTATCTTCAGTCCATACTTCCTTAGGGTTTGACACGTCTCTTTTATATGCATACATAAATCAGTAGATCAGAGGACTTGATTAGTATATCATCCACATATACCTCCATGTTTCTATTGATCTACTTTCAAGCACCTTGTTTATTCTCTTTTTATTTCATGTTAAGCAAGCAACCAACTCTCTTTTATTCTTCGGGCTCAGATTAGCCGCTACTTAAGTGACGGCCTCCGGTCGGTTGGGATGGATTTGCACTTCCTCCTTTTCTTCATAAATTAAAGTCTAGGGAGCTTCTTAGATAGAATTAACTTCCACCCACCGAGTTTTCTGAGTTGTGTGTGTCGGATCATGAATTCGATAGAGGGGGGGGGGGGGTGAATATCGATTAAACTTTTAATGAAAGTATGCAGCGAAAAAGTCGAAAGAAGAAAGAATGACACAAGTAGTTTTCACTTGGTTCTAAGCCTGTGTCGACTCCTACTCCAAGGCCCGCACTCGTTGAGTGCTTTCGTTGGGCAATCACTAATAATTCGAAATATTGATTACAAAAAGAAGTACATCAATTACTAAAAAAACAACCGACAATAAGAAAAAGAACAAACAAATTAGCATTTTATCGGAGAGCCTTTGCAGCGTTGCAGGAGCACAGGAGAGCAGATCGTGAGTTGTGCTTTGACTCCAGCCTTTACCCTCCTTATATAGGAGGTTCGAGGTGCCTGGATCCCTTTAGACACCCTAAATATGATGTAGCCGAGCCAACCAGGGTGCTCCATGTAGCGAAGCGATATTGTGGATAAAACTTGCATTCCAGGCACTCGGACTCCATTTTCCAGCAACTTTATTTCCCTGCAAGAAAATGTTAGTCCGAAGCATAAATGCAAAATATCCTACAAAATAGAGTGTTAGCACAGTTTATAATAAAAAGGATAGTAATTAGATTTCGTCTCCTCAAGACCAGAATCTAGTCATGATCTCGACTTAGATATCCGAAATGGATCTAAGTAGGATCGACGCCTAATGTTCCCTTCCCGGGAATGCGTCTTCATAGTCACTCCCCTCCAGTGACCTACCTTCACTTACCTGTCAGACGTCTGGTCAGCCCTTCGACCCGTCTGGACTTCGTGCCAGCTATCCGGTCAGCCTGTCGACCTAGCTGGACTTCGTGCCAAGCTATCCGATCGGTCTGTCAACCTAGCTCGGCTTCGTGGCAGACATCAGGTCAGCCCGTCGACCTGTCTGGGCTTCTCCTGCACACTCGATCAGTGTGTTAGATAACAACAAAACTAACTTAACCTATTTTATCATTCATCAAAACTTGAGTTAGACCGTTAGTGCTAACCGTACCAACAATCTTCCTCTTTTTGTGCAATGACAACCTGGTTAAGTTAGTGAAAAATATGCAAGTAAAAACAAGCATAAGGTTGTTAAGTTAGCTTTTAAATTTTGTTGTTTTTGTTGTTTGTTTAACTAACTTAAACCACATAAACCTCCCCCTTTGGCATTCATCAAAAATTAACATAGAAAAATTATAATTAAAAATGCAGGGAAGTCTAGAAATGTAAGTGAGATTATCTTGGGGGAGTTTAAGCTAGAAACATAAAAAGATAACCTCTGTTTTAAGCTTTTAACTTTTATCTTTTTCAAAAAGTAGTTGCGTTTAAAAACATAGTTAACTTTAGAAAAATAACTGTAATTTTAACTTAATCTTTTGAAAAGAGTTTTGCAATTTGAAAACATAATTTGCAAATATAGCATTTTTACAAAAGGTTAAGTTCAATTTTCAAGTCAAGTTTTTTAAAACTAGGTAAAATTTTATTTTTCAAGTTTTAGTTTGTAAAACCTAACTAAGTAAAATTTATTTTCAAACCTGAGTTTGTAACTTTTTAAATAAATTTTCAAAAATATAATTTTCAGTATCTAAGTTGCATACCCGAATAAAGTTTATTTTTCAAATTTCAAAACTAAGTTTAAAGGAATATGAGTTTCAAAATTAAATTTTGAAAATTTTAGAGTTTGAAAATAAAAACTAATTTTCAAAACAATTTTAACCTTCAAAACTAATTTTGAAATTTTTTAAAAACACTTAGTTTTAACCTAATTTAAAAAGAGATATTTTTCAAAAATTACTTTTAAAATAAGTATAAAAATAATTAATCCTCCCCCAGAACCTGATATTACAAGGTCTGTTTAACAGTTAGCTACTTACTGACTATTAGAGAATAGTAGTTTTCACTTGGTTAGTCAAGTTAAGTCTAATTGTATTCAGTTAGTGTTTGACTAAACTGAATGACTTAACCTGATTAATGTTTGTTTGGAATTTAACGCCCAGACTTATGTCGATGCACTGAAATAAGCATCTTAAATCCAAGCAATTTGCCTATGCATCTCACCCCTTTCTATGTTCGGCAATCACAAACAAGGGAATCATAGGGTGTTGGTGAGATGCTCAAGTACTAGCTCTAGGGGTACATGCTTTCTGAGGAATTATTCTAGTCTAAGGTTAAAACTGATTTAAAATTCTAGAAATGGAATATTTTTTTTAAAAAAATAAAGATTTTATCCTAGAATTTAAAAACACTATTTTTTTAGAAATCATTTTTACAATTTAAGAGTCCTAGTCTATTAAACACATCCCTAATTTTCTATGTAGATTGCTAAACTCACTTTCAGGGAGGGGTTTGATAAATATGTCAGCTAAATTAGACTTAGACTCAATGTACTTGAGTTCAATATCTCCTTTAGTTACATGATCCCTGATAAAGTGGTGCCTAATTTCAATGTGTTTGGTTCTGGAATGATGCATAGGATTTTTTGTTAAATTAATTGAGTTAATATTGTCAATTAATACTTTTACATTTGTAAGGTTTAAGTTAAAGTCTTTTAAAGTGTGCATCATCCATAATAGTTGGGCAACACATTCTCCTATTGTAAGATATGCGAATTAATTTTAGGGTTATCATGAAATAACCTTATAAAATTAATAGAAATTTTCTGGATTTTTACCGAGGTCGTCTGACTAGTTTCGCGAGGATAGGAGTGGGGGCCTATTTAGAAATACGCGTTACCAGAATTTATTGGAGATGTTACTTAGGGTTTAATTTTTAACCTTAAGTGGACTATGTTAATAAGGGTTCCCTCATTCACCTGAACCCGATAACCTGTTTTCTTTCTTCTTATATCCCTTCTCCCTCGTGCACAGTAGCCCGACCCGAACAGTTTCCTTCCTCTCTCGCACAAACACTCGACGTCGTCGCTTGCCTCGGCGATCGACGATTCTCTCCTTCATCCCTCGGTGTCGCCGACGAGGAGCAGATCTGGGAGCGTTGAGAGGAAAGGGTTAGCTACAACCCAACCCTTCTTCCCTACCTTTCCCTTCTATGGTCTCGGTGAACAACGGCGACAGATCCTCGATCGGTGGATTTCGCCTGCTATCGGAAGGGAATCGATGGCACTGGTGTTGGATCTGGACAGCGTCGACCGATTGGGTGAGGTAACGACCACTGCCTTCTTATCGATCTTTTAATTTGTTCATCGACAAGAAACAAATCGTGCCCTAGCCATGGGTTATGGAGGTGAGCGGTTGGTTTTGGTTGTGAATTCGGGTTCCCGATTCTCTTTCTAGTGTTGATACGGGTGATCTGTTTGAAAAGCAGAGACTGGTGTTGATTTCCGGCCACCACAGCTCTGTTAGGGATTTCTTTCCTCCATCGGATATTGCGATCGTTTCCAGCGATTGAAGAAGCAGAGGTAAGAAGATCAGTTGGTTATTGTTGTTAATAGATTTTTAGTGAATTCTCACTGTTCTTTTCTTGATCCGACCAGTGAAGATGCATTGTGTAGTTTACTGCGTGTAGGAAATTGATACACTGTTAGTTCTTGTTATATTCTCTTGATCTAACCTTAGTTGCAGTAAGTCCAGTGTATTCCTTGACCTAGATCAATGATGGAATCAAAAGGAGTTGTGAATTGTGTTGTTCAATTGTGGAAGGCTTTGAGTGTACTATGTTTACTGGAATTTCTGTAGACGGTGTTGAACAAGATTAGTTAACAGTGATGTGAGATTTGCTATGCTGGTTAATTAGAGGTTGTAAATGTAGATTAACCTAAAATCTGATATGGATTCCATGATGTTTAGGTTTGCTTCTTGTTAGGTGATAAGGGAAGGAGTAGGGATAATTAAGGATATAAAGGGAATTTAGTTCCTGGATGGGTTCAGCTAGGTTAAAATTTTAATCTAGCTTTACTAATGGAAAAGGGTAGTAGTCACAGTAACTATCACTTTTAAGTTGGCCATTTATTTATAGGTAATTCACCTATTTGTAGTGTACACATATTTAGTTACATAAAATTGTGTATGTGATACAGGACCTTGATCGGCGACGTGCTGTGTGACGTGGGTGGTTCTGTTGATACGGGATATATTGAGGTAGGTATTTCTTCCTTAATTTCTATTTAGTTCTTTGAACTTTAAAGAATGGTTATATTTGGATAATTAGGTTGCATTCCTTAAATCTGATTATTTGTTGCTTTCCTGCTTGTCACTTTTGCTTGATCTTTGATATGATCTAGTTTGATTTGTTACAGTCTCGATCCTTGTTATCTGGAATTCTATTGTATATACACATGTAGAGTGTTGTAGGGATGATTGCATTGGATATTTGTGGTCTATATCTATCTAGGTTGTGATCGGTATGTGTTGTGGGTTCTACATGATTGACATTCCATCTGCATAGCGGTATGTGTAGTTACGTCTGTTGTGGTTATTGGAGGTGTTTATGAGGTTTGGGGTTGTTGCATGGATGATGATTATATATATATATATATATCATGTTCATCATTCAATGCATCTGATGACCATTATCTCCCTTGTGATTGAGAGAGTCATCAGTTGGTTTGGTTTAGCGCCGCACACTCGACCACTCATGGGTATTGGTAGTTGGAGCAGTTGCCGCTTGTCCTGTTGTGCCACCCGGTCACGAGGTTTAGTGAGATCCGGTGTTGTGAGGAGTCAGGGACCCTGATGTTATGTAGCTAGATAGCTACTAGCGGACTATCCGCCTCGACCACTCTATTATGTGCTGGAGGGTAGTACAGTTGTCACAGACCCAAGTCTCTTGGCCATATAGGGGTCATGGTGTCTAGAGAGGTGGCGGGGGTGACCATGGAGCATGCATGCACTTTTTGCATATGATGCGCGTGTTGGGTTTTTCAGGCCGCAAAAATTGCTTTTTGCATTGCGGAAACCCCGAAACCCCCATGCCACGGATGCGTGCGAAGAAATAAAATTTCGTAAAAACATTCACGTACGAGTTTTCTAAGCCTAGATCTACTTTAGATCTATGAGATAAGATTTTACCCTTGATGCGAAGCCCTTCGCAATCCCACTCGTCCAAGGTTCGTTGCCGGATCTCGAGAGTATCAAAGTAGATACTCCTCTATGTGTATCCACACGAACAACTTAATGGAGAGAACCTCTAAGGATGTGCTAGCAACCTTAGAAGATCAGTAATGGTGGAGGAGAGGGAGAGAAGAGAAGAGCTTGAGGAAGAAGAAGGAGTTACTCGCCAAACACACAAAATGCACTAACACCCTCATCCAAAGTGGTCGGCCACTTAAAGAGAGATTGTAAGCTCCATGGGATGCCAAGAGTCACAACTCTTGGTAACTTCCATGATGTGGCATCCCACTTAAGCAACCATGATGATGTGGAGCATCATCATTGGCCCACTCTTTGCCAACTCACCAATGAGGTGGCAAATGGTCAAGTCAAACTTGACTCTTCATCTTTCTCTCAAGTCAAGTCAAACTTGACCACTTCTCTCCCATGGTTGATCAAATCTAACCATTGGTTCAAGTCAAATTTAATTTAATGAATCTCTATTCATTGAATTAAATTAATTCAATGAGTCTAAGTCCAAATTAGACTCATCTAATACATGAACCAAATTGAGTCCAACTTAATTAGCCTACTTTGGATTACTCTTAATCCAATTTGGTTCATCACATGAACCTAATCCTTTAGGTTCATCAAATGAACCTAATCTCCATCTCATTGCCCTTTGTGTGTGACCCTATAGGTTCTTATAACGTTGGAAATGCTCCTAAATCCATTTAGAAGCATAAGTAATGAGCGGTATCTAGCAACACATCATTACTACCCAAGTTATAAGAATGTTGAGATCCAACATCACCTTGTGACTACTAATTGTGACTCTTCACAATATATGACAAGTGTCCTTCTATCCTTGACATCTATATTGATCAATGTGAGGCATAAACCGTGTCATCCTCTAATCAATCTAAATCTTGAACTCCAAAGAGACTCACTCAATCAAATGAGCTCAATATCTCATATTGACTCATTTGGGCATGGCCATGCACTTAGTGGTCTCACTCTATCAAGAATATTGATGTCACTCCTGTCATATAGGAGGAATAGATCCCATCTACATCACTCACAACCCTTCGCATAATTTGTTACATACCCAGTAATCGCCTTTATAGTCCACCCAGTTACGGGTGACGTTTGATGAAGCCAAAGTACGTAACTCCTTATGTAGGGAACCATGTTGACTTCAGGTCCAAGGACTAGTAGTCATACTAATAGTCACATGAGAAAGTATATGACACTAATATAACGATCCATGATACTTTCTCATGGTGGGTCATTCAGTATACATTCTCCAATGCATACCCATGTGTCAACTTGATATCTCTATATCCATGACTTGTGAGATCAAGTCATCGAGTTGACCTACATGCTAGTCTCGTCTCATTAACATTGTCCCTGAATGTTAATACTCGACTAGGAATGATTAAGAGTAGTGTTCCCTATATCATCTCACTATCGATTCAACCAATCGATTGATATAGGTAAGAACCTTCTACTCAAGGACGCTATTATACAGAGTTATTTGGCACCAATACAAGTAAGTATAATAACCAAAACAAATGTCTTTATTTATATATAGAAGAATATGATACAATGAGTCCATACAACAATCATCAAATGATTGGCTCGAGGACTCTAACTAACAATCTCCCACTAACACTAGTGCCAATCAGTGTTGGCTCTAAGGCCTAATGACCTAGTGTGACCATCATGCTTTCTCTGTGCCAAAGCCTTGGTCAAGGGATCTGTGATGATAGCCTCTATGGGTACTCTGCAAATCTTCACATCTCCTCTATCGATGATCTCTCGAATGAGATGGAAGCGCCGTAGTATATGTTTGGTCCGCTGGTGTGAGCGACGTTCCTTAGCATGCGCAATTGCTCCATTGTTGTCACAATAGAGCTCAATAGGGTCAGCGATGCTAGGAAACACACCAAGTTCAGTGATGAACTTGCGGATCCAAATTGCCTCCTTTACTGCTTCTGATGTAGCAATATACTCAGCCTCTGTTGTAGAATCAGCTACTGTGTCCTGCTTCGAACTCTTCCAGCTCACAACACCACCATTTATGCAAAACACGAACCCTGACTGCGATCGATAATCATCCTGGTCGGTCTAGAAAATGGCATCACTGTAACCCTTTACAGCTAGCTCATCATCGCCTCCATATATCAAGAAATATTCTTTAGTCCTTCTTATATACTTAAGAATATTCTTGAATGACTTTCACCTGGATCTGACTGGTATCTGCTCGTCATGCTCAAAGCATACGAGACATCAGGATGAGTACATAGCATGGCGTACATGATAGATCCTATAGCTGAGGCATAAGGGATCTGATCCATGTGGTCTCTCTCCTCTCTAGAAGAGGGACCTTGAGTCTTCGAAAGACTCACGCCATGTGACATCGGTAGAAATCCCATCTTGGAGTTCTGCATGGCAAACCGAAGTAGTACCTTGTCAATGTATGTACTCTGACTTAGGCCAAGAAATCTCTTAGATCTATCTCTACAGATCTGTATGCCTAGAATGCAGGATGCTTCACCTAAGTTCTTCATTGAGAAACAAATCCCTAGCCAAGTCTTGACAGACTGCAGCAAAGGGATGTCTTTCCCAATGAGTAGTATGTCATCCACATACAATATAAGGAAGACAATTGTGTTCCCTACAACCTTCTTATAGACACAAGGTTCATCTTCATTCTTGATGAAACCAAACTGTTTGATTGTATCATCGAATCGAAGATTCCAGCTCCGAGAAGCTTACTTTAGTCCTTAAATGGACCTATGCAGCTTGCATACTCTGCTAGTATGCTGTGGATCTACAAAACCCTCAGGTTGTGTCATGTGTTGGGTTTTTCGGGCAATGAAAACCGCGTTTTCACGTCGCGGAAACCTCGAAAGCCCCAAAGCCAATGGATCCGTGTAAAGAAAAATTTCAAAAACTACGAATACGAGTTTCTACCGAGATCTACTCCTAGATCTACATGGAAAAAGGGTTATACCTTTGAAGCGAAGCCCTTCGCATTCCCGCTCGTCCAAATGGTGCCGGATCTCAAGAGTATCAAAATAGATACTCCTCTAGAAGTATCCACATGAACTAATTAGGTGGAGAAAGACCTAAACGAAGGTGTGCTAGCACCTTGATAGGTCACGGCAAGAGAGGAGAAGAGGGAGAGGGAGAGCTTGAGAGGAAGAAGATGGATTGAATGAATCTTGAATGAAAAATTCATTTCATTCATTCTCTTGTGTGGCCGGCCACATGAGTAACTCCCACTCATTTAATGTGGTCGGCCACATTAATGGGAAAGGAGGCTTGTAACCTCCATGAGGTGGCACACCATGATAATGTGGAGCATCATCATTGGTCCACATCTTGCCATCTCACTAATGATGTGGCAATTAGTCAAGTCAAACTTGACTCTTCCTCTTCCTCTCAAGTCAAGTCAAACTTGACCAAATATGTTCCATGGTTGATCTAATCTAACCATTTGATTCCAACCAACTTAATATAATGAATCTAATTCATTAAATTAAGTTAATTTAATGAGTCATAATCTAAATTAGACTCATTGAATACATGAATTAACTTGAGTCCAACTCAATTAGCCCAATTTGGATTACTCTTAATCCAATTTGATTCATCAAATGAATCTAATCCTCTTGGTTCATCATATGAACCTAATCTCCATCTAATTATCCTTAGTGTGTGACTCTATAGGTTCTTGTAACGTTGGCGATACCCCTAAACCCATTTAGGAGCATAAGTAATGAGCGGTATCTAGCAACACATCATTACTACCCAAGTTACAAGAATGTTGAGATCCAACATCACCTTATGACTACTAATTGTGACTTCTCACAATATATGACAAGTGTCCTTCTATCCTAGACATCAATATTGATCAATGTGAGGCATAGACCGTGTCATCCTCTAACCAATCTAAATCTTGAACTCCAAGTAGACTCACTCAATCAAATGAGCTCAATATCTCATATTGACTCATTTGGGCATGGCCATGCACTTCGTGGTCTCACTCTATCAAGAATATCGATGCCACTCCCGTCATATAAGAGGGATAGATCCCATCTACATCACTCACATTCCTCTGCATAATTCGTTACATACCCAGTAATCGCCTTTATAGTCCACCCAGTTACGAGTGACGTTTGACGAAACCAAAGTACATAACTCCTTATGTAGGGATCCATGGTGACTTCAGGTCTAAGGACTAGTAGTCATACTAATAGCCACATTAGAAAGTATATGACACTCATATAATGATTCATGATACTTTCTCATGGTGGGTCATTCAGTATACATTCTCTAATGTATACCCATGTGTCAACTTGATATCTCTATATCCATGACTTGTGAGATCAAGTCATCGAGTTGACCTACATGCTAGCCTTATTGCATTAACATTGTCCCTGAATGTTAATACTCTACTAGAAATGATTAAGAGTAGTGTTCCCTATATCATCTCACTATCGATTTAACCAATTGATTGATATAGGTAAGAACCTTCTACTCAAGGACGTTATTATACTTAGTTTATTTGGCCCCAATACAAGTAAATATAATAACCAAAAAACCAAATGCCTTTATTTATATAGAATATCATACAAGAAGTCCAAAAATACAATCATCAAATGATTGGCTCTAGGGCTCTAGCTAACAATCTCCCACTAGCACTAGTGCCAATCTATGTAGGCTCTAAGCCCCAATGACCTAGTGTGACCTTCATGCTTCCTCTGTGCCAAAGGCTTGGTTAAGGGATCTGTGATGTTAGCCTCTGTAGGTACTCTGCAAAGCTTCACATCTCCTCTCTCGATGATCTCTCGAATGAGATGGAAGCGCCGTAGTATGTGTTTGGTCCGCTGGTGTGAGCGAGGTTCCTTCGCCTGTGCAATAGCTCGATTGTTGTCACAATAGAGCTCAATGGGGTTAGCAATGCTTGGAACTACCACAAGTTCAGTGATGAACTTGCGAATCCAAACTGCCTCCTTTGTTGCCTCTGATACAGCAATGTACTCGGCTTCTGTTGTAGAATCAGCTACTGTGTCCTGCTTCGAACTCTTCCAGCTGACAGCACCCCCATTAATGCAAAATACGAACCCCGACTGCGATCTATAGTCATCCTGGTCGGTCTGGAAGCTAGCATCACTGTAACCCTTTACAGCTAGCTCATCATCGCCTCCATATATCATGAAATATTTTTTAGTCCGTCTTAAGTACTTAAGAATATTCTTGACCGCTATCCAGTGACTTTCACCTGGATCTGACTGGTATCTGCTCGTCATGCTCAAAGCATACGAGACATCAAGTCGAGTACATAGCATGGTGTACATGATCGATCCTATGGCTGAGGCATAAGGGATCTGATCCATGCGGTCTCTCTCCTCTCTAGAAGAGGGACCTTGAGTCTTCGAAAGACTCATGCCATGTGACATCGGTAGAAATCCCTTCTTGGAGTTCTGCATGACAAACCGTAGGAGTACCTTGTCAATGTATGTACTCTGACTTAGGTCAAGCAATCTCTTAGATCTATCTCTATAGATCTGTATCCGTAGAATGGGGGATGCCTCACCTAAGTCCTTCATCGAGAAGCAACTCCCTAGCTAGGTCTTGACAGACAGAAGCATAGGGATGCCCTTCCCAATGAGTAGTATGTCATCCACATACAATATGAGGAAGACAACTATATCCCCTACAACATTCTTGTAGACACAAGGCTCATCTTCGTTCTTGATGAAACCAAACTGTTTGATTACATCATCGAATCGAAGATTCTAGCTCCGAGAAGCTTGCTTTAGTCCATAAATGGACCTATGCAGCTTGCATAGTCTGCTAGTATGCTGTGGATCTACAAAACCCTCAGGTTGTGTCATGTACACATCCTCGAGTAGGTTTCCATTTAGAAACACAGTTTTGACATCCATCTGCCATATCTCATAGTCATGGTAGGCTGCAATAGCAAGCATGATCCGAATGGACTTAAACATCGCTACTGGAGAAAAGGTTTCATCATAGTCAATAGCATGAATCTGCTTGAAACCTTTAGCTACTAAGCGACCCTTATAGATAAGTCCATCCATGTCAGTTTTTTCTCTTAAAGACCCACTTACACCCAATGGGTTTTACCCCTTCAGATGGATCAACCAAAGTCCATACTTGGTTGATGTACATGGATTCCATCTCGGATCTCATGGCTTCTAGCCATTTCTCGGAATCTGGTCTCATCACAGCTTCCTGATAGGTGGTAGGCTCATCCTCTATGAGCACAACGTCATCATGGCCAGACAAGATAAATGAGTATTTCTCAGGCTGACGACGTACCCTATCAGACCTGCGAAGAGGTATGTCTACTTGAACTGGTTGTTGTTCCTCAACTCTTTATGGAACAACATCATCCACAATATTTTGTGATTCCAGTTCAACTTCCATCGAGGCTTCAGTGCTATTGTTCGCATCTTCAACTTCTTAAAGATCGAACGCGCTCCCACTAGTCTTTCTAGAAACAAAGTCCCTCTCTAGAAAGACCCCAGTCTTTGCCATAACTACCTTGTGCTGACTGAGAATGTAGAAGTAATATCCTTTAGTTTCCTTAGGATATCCAATAAAGTAGCACTTGTCGGATTTGGGTCCTAACTTGTCTGAGACTTGACGTCGAATGTAAGCCTCACAACCCCAAATCCTTATGAAAGATACCTGGGCATCTCTCCCAGTCCATATCCTATATGGTGTCTTTATCACGGCCTTGGATGGAACTCGGTTGAGTATAAAAACTGCCGTGTCTAGAGCATAGCCCCAAAGGTATGTCGGAAGATTTGTGTGACTCATCATAGATCGTACCATATCTAATAGGGTACGATTCCTCCTTTCGGATACACCATTCCACTGTAATGTTCCAGGAGGAGTGAGTTGGGATAGAATCCAACACTCAGCTAGGTAGTCACGAAACTCATGGCAAAGGTATTCTCCACCTCGATCTGATCGAAGTATCTTAATACTCTTGCCAAGCTGTTCTGTACTTCATTCTTGAATTCTTTGAATGATTCAGACTTATGTGTCATCAAGTACACATAACCATATCTACTGAAGTCATCAGTAAATGTGATGAAGTATCTATAACCACCTCTAGCAGCGACATTGAAAGGGCCACATACATCACTATGTATGAGTCCTAACAAATCAGTCGCTCTTTCGCTGTGCCCACTAAAGGGAGTCTTGGTCATCTTGTCTCGTAGGCATGACTCGCATATCTCATATGATTCAAAATCAAATGAGTCCAGCAAACCATCCTTATGGAGCTGGGATAAGCGCTTGTCATTTATATGACCTAAGCGACAGTGCCAGAGGTAGGTTTGGTTCATGTCATTTGACTTGAACCTCTTGGTATTTATGTTATAGATAGGGCTCTCAAGGTCTAGAATATAGAGTCCGTTTATCAGAGGTGCACTACAATAGAACATATCGTTTAAATAGACGGAACATCATTTGTTCTTTATTGTAAACAAGAAACCTTTCTTGTCCAAATAAGAAACTGATATAATGTTCTTAGTTAATGCAGGCACATAACAACAATCGACTAACTCTAGTACAAGCCCAGAGGGCAGAGATAGAAAGTAAGTCCCTACAGCAATAGTAGCAACCCATGCTCCATTGCCTACTTGTAGGTCTACCTCGCCCTTTATCAATGCCTTGCTATTTCTCAGCGCCTGCACATCAGTACAAATGTGAGAAGCACATCCAGTATCTAATACCCATGATGTAGAAATAGATAGATTGACTTCTATAACATATATACCTGAAGTGGAAGTCTCACTTCGCTTCTTCTTAAGATCCTCCAAGTATACCTTGCAGTTCCTCTTCCAGTGCCCGGTCTGACCGCAGTGGAAGCAGGTAGCATCCTTGGCGACCCCTCCTTTAGGCTTCAGTGCCTTGCCTTTGCCATTGGCTTGGGACTTTCCCTTGCCTTTGGGCTTGCCCTTGCCCTTATGTTTCTGAACCATCAGAATAGTGTTGGGCTTAGCCTTCTTATGGTTCATCTCAGTAGTTCGCAACATACTAAGCAGCTCAGGCAGTGGCTTGTCAATCTCATTCATATTGTAGTTTAGAACGAATTGACTGTAGCTATCCAGCAAGGATTACAAGATCAGGTAAGTGGTCAGCACTTGGCCAAGTGGGAACCCCAACCTTTGTAGGTTCTCTATGTACCCAATCATTTTGAGTACATATGGGCCTACAGGAGCCCCGTCTGACATCTTGCACTGAAAGAGTACCCTTGAGATCTTAAATCTCTCATGCCTCGCTTGACCTTGATACAGTTGACGAAGATGTTCAACCATATCATAAGCGCCCATTAACTCGTGTAGCTTCTGAAGCTCAGAGTTCATGGTCGCGAGCATTAGACAAGACACATCTAATGCGTCATCTTGATGCTTCTTGAAAGCATCTCGGTCAACTCGCGGGGCAGTGGCAGGATGAGCCTCCGGAATGGGATGCTCCAGAACGTACAGTTTACGTTCTTGGGTGAGAACTATTCTCAGGTTCCTGTACCAGTCCAGGAAGTTTGCTCCGTTGAGCTTGTCCTTCTCGAGGACAGATCACAGGGAGAAGGTGTTCGTATTCGACGTCATGGTAATCTTCAACAGAAATAAATACAGAAATAAGTATCATATTCTTAATCATTTAATTAGGCCTTTAACTAAATGATGCTCCCACTGAATTCTATAATTCATGTGGGACAAGATCCACATCATACTAACCCTTGAGTTAGCTTTGGCTAATACGCCCAAGACTTAGTATGATTGGTAGGTAACGATTACCAATTACATCTCTATGCAACTCTTGTTTATAGGATCAAAATCCGCATTTATATTAAAACTCGAGTTAGCTTTGGCTAATACGCCCAAGAGTTAATATAAACATGATTTTGACCTATCTACCAACCATTGGATAATGCCTATAGTTAAACTCGATCCAATTGAGTTCACTAGTTACTCAATCTAATTGAGTTGTACTCACCCATGCGTTGATAGGCGGGACCAAAATTGTCCCTCCGTACCCTACCAAGATAGTATGTGTTGCTCTGCTTTGGCAGATTCAACAACAACATGCGATCGAGGTAGTGGTAGGTATCACGGCATGGTAGGCATTACGAGTTGACGCGATTTAGATCTAATCTAAACGATGATGCGTATCATATACTCGATAGATCTAATCTAATCGAAGGGTGCATCATGTGCACGACTTAGATCTAATCTAATCGTTAGGCACTAATTAATTACTTAATTAACTAGCATGCATCACATACACACAAAAGCAATTAATTAAATAATTTTGTGATTATGTCATGGCCCTACTACGATCTTCTCAAGCCAATGAGAAGATCGGATGATCAACCTACGGTCAACAGCTTCTCAAGCTCCTTCCTTTGACCACCTCGTGTTGCTCGCACCCTCCTCGTAACTCCGTCTCGAGTGGACCTTCCACCGCCTCAAAATTTACATTACATTTTGAAACTCGAGTTACATTCGAGTCTAAATCTAATTTACAACAAGAATAAAAGAGAAAGGCACGACGCGCAGGTCGCGAAAATAAAATACAACATGCACATCACATCACGGCACGCAGGCCGTATTATGAATTACAACACGAATTATCCAATCGAATTGGGTCTTTGGGCCATGACTATCAAAAATAATATATAATTCAAAATTATATATTTCTATAATTTTCTGTAATTTTTCTATAATTTTTACAATTTTTACGAGTACAATTTCCCAGCGGTTCCGTTTAGCGGTTTTCGGGCGCAATCGCGGAACGAATCCCCTTGCGGGGCTAGGGGCAATGCCCCTACCCGCGATCTAACCATCGCGAGGGTTCCATTGCGATCTAACAGTGCCTTAGCCCATTGTCCCAAAAAGTTTTGGGGCGAAACTTGGTCGTTTTAGAAAATTCTTCTCGGTAGTCGAAGCCTACAAGTATCGAAACACTTGTGCTTCGCTTCTACGAGAAAAATACCCATAAAAACTATAAAAATCATAAATTTACAGAATATTACAGAACTGAAAAGTTTTCATAAAACACAAAATAAACTCGTATTCGTCTTCGCACGTGGCTCTGATACCACTGTTGGGTTTTTCGGGCAGCGAAAACCGCGTTTTCGCATCGCGAAAACCCCGAAAGCCCCAAAGCCAACGGATCCGTGCAAAGAAAAATTTCAAAAACTACGAATACGAGTTTCTACCAAGATCTACTCCTAGATCTACATGGAAAAAGGGTTATACCTTTGAAGTGAAGCCCTTCGCGTTCTCGCTCGTCCAAACGGTGCCGGATCTCAAGAGTATCAAAATAGATACTCCTCTAGAAGTATCCACACGAACTAATTAGGTGGAGAAAGACCTAAACGAAGGTGTGCTAGCACCTTGATAGGTCACGGCAAGAGAGGAGAAGAGGGAGAGGGAGAGCTTGAGAGGAAGAAGATGGATTGAATGAATCTTGAATGAAAAATTCATTTCATTCATTCTCTTGTGTGGCCGGACACATGAGTAACTCCCACTCATTTAATGTGGTCGGCCACATTAATGGGAAAGGAGGCTTGTAACCTCCATGAGGTGGCACACCATGATGTGGAGCATCATCATTGGTCCACATCTTGCCATCTCAATAATGATGTGACAATTAGTCAAGTCAAACTTGACTCTTCCTCTTCCTCTCAAGTCAAGTCAAACTTGACCAAATCTCTTCCATGGTTGATCTAATCTAACCATTTGATTCAATCCAACTTAATATAATGAATCTAATTCATTAAATTAAGTTGATTTAATGAGTCATAATCTAAATTAGACTCATTGAATACATGAATCAACTTGATCCCAACTCAATTAGCCCAATTTGGATTACTCTTAATCCAATTTGATTCATCAAATGAATCTAATCCTCTTGGTTCATCATATGAACCTAATCTCCATCTAATTGTCCTTAGTGTGTGACCCTATATGTAAACCCATTTAGGAGCATAAGTAATGAGCGGTATCTAGCAACACATCATTACTACCCAAGTTACAAGAATGTTGAGATCCAACATCACCTTGTGACTACTAATTATGACTCCTCACAATATATGACAAGTGTCCTTCTATCCTAGACATCTAGATTGATCAATGTGAGGCATAGATCGTGTCATCCTCTAACCAATCTAAATCTTGAACTCCAAGTAGAATCACTCAATCAAATGAACTCAATATCTCATATTGACTGATTTGGGCATGGCCATGCACTTCATGGTCTCACTCTATCAAGAATATTGATGTCACTCCCGTCATATAGGAGGGATAGATCCCATCTACATCACTCATATCCCTCTGCATAATTCGTTACATACCCAGTAATCGCCTTTATAGTCCACCCAGTTACGAGTGACGTTTGACGAAACCAAAGTACATAACTCCTTATGTAGGGATCCATGGTGACTTCAGGTCTAAGAACTAGTAGTCATACTAATAGCCACATGAGAAAGTATATGACACTCATATAACGATCCATGATACTTTCTCATGGCGGGTTATTCAGTATACATTCTCTAATGTATACCCATGTGTCAACTTGATATCTCTATATCCATGACTTGTGAGATCAAGTCATCGAGTTGACCTACATGCTAGTCTTATTGCATTAACATTGTCCCTGAATGTTAATACTCTACTAGGAATGATTAAGAGTAGTGTTCCCTATATCATCTCACTATCGATTCAACCAATCGATTGATATGGTTAAGAACCTTCTACTCAAGGACGTTATTATACTTAGTTTATTTGGTACCAATACAAGTAAGTATAATAACCAAAAAACCAAATGTCTTTATTTATATAGAATATGATACAACAAGTCCAAAAATACAATCATCAAATGATTGGCTTTAGGGCTCTAGCTAACATCATGTACACATCCTCGAGCATGTTTCTATTCAGAAATACGGTTTTGACATCCATCTTCCATATCTCATAGTCATAGTATGCTGCAATAACAAGCATGATCCGAATGGACTTAAACATCGCTACTGAAGAAAATGTTTCTTCATAGTAAATACCATGAATTTGCTTTAAACCTTTAGCTACCAAGCGACCCTTGTAGATAAGTCCATCCATGTCAATCTTTCTCTTAAAGACCCACTTACACCCTTTGAGTTTGACACCCTCAGGTGGATCAACCAAAGACCATACTTGGTTGGTGTACATGGATTCCATCTCGGATCTCATTGCCTCTAGCCATTTCTTAGGATCTGGGCTCATCACAGCTTCCTGATAGGAGGTAGGCTCATCCTCTATGAGTACAACGTCATCATGGTCAGACAAGAGAAATGAATATCTCTTAGGCTGACGATGTACCCTATCAGACCTGCGAAGAGGTATGTCTACTTGAACTAGTTGTTGTTCCTCAACTCCATGTGGAACAACATCATCCACAACACTTTGTGGTTCCAGTTCAACTTCCATCGAGGCTTCAGTGCTATTGTTCGCATCTTGAACTTCTTTAAGATCGAACGTGCTCCCACTAGTCTTTCTAAAAACCAAATCCCTTTCTAGAAATACCCCAGTCTTAGCCACAACTACCTTGTGTTGACTGGGAATGTAGAAGTAATATCCCTTAGTTTCCTTGGGATATCCAATAAAATAGCACTTGTCAGATTTGGATCCCAGTTTGTTCGAGACTTGATGTCGAACGTAAGCCTCACAATCCCAAATCCTCATAAAAGACACTTGGGCATCTCTCCTAGTCCATATCCTATATGATTTCTTTATCACAACCTTGGATGGAACTCGGTTGAGTATAAAGGCTGCCGTGTCTAGAGCATAGCCCCAAAGGAATGTAGGAAGATCTGTGTGACTCATCATAGACTGTACCATATCTAATAAGGTACAATTCCTCCTTTCGGATACATCATTCCACTGTGGTGTTCCAGGAGGAGTGAGTTGGGATAGAATCCCACACTCAGCTAGATTGTCACGAAACTCATGGCTAAGGTATTCTCCACCTCGATCTGATCGAAGTATCTTAATACTCTTGCCAAGTTGGTTTTGTACTTCATTCTTGAATTCCTTGAACTTTTCAAAGGATTCTGATTTATGTGTCATCAAGTACACATAACCATATCTACTGAAGTCATCAGTAAATGTAATGAAGTACCTATAACCACCTCTAGTAGCGACATTGAAAGGGCCACATATATCACTATGTATAAGACCTAACAAGTCAATCACTCTCTCACTGTGTCCACTAAAGGGAGTCTTGGTCATCTTGCCTAGTAGGCATGACTCGCATGTCTCATATGATTCAAAATCAAATGAGTCCAACAAACCATCTTTATGGAGCTGGGATAAGCGCTTGTCATTTATATGACCTAAGCGACAGTGCCAGAGATAGGTTTGGTTCATGTCATTTAACTTAAACCTCTTGGTACTTATGTTATAGATAGGGCTCTCAAGGTCTAGAATATAGAGTCCGTTCATCAGAGGTACACTACAATAGAACATATCATTTAAATAAACTGAACAACATTTGTTCTTTATTATAAATGAAAACTCTTTCTTGTCCAAACAAGAAACTGATAAAATGTTCTTAGTCAAGGCAGGCACTTAACAACATTCATCTAATTCTAGTACAAAACCCAGAGGGTAGAGATAGATAATAAGTTCCTACAGCAACAGCAGCAACCCGTGCTCCATTGCCTACTCGTAGGTCTATCTCGCCCTTCGTCAATGCTCTGCTATTTCTCAGCGCTTGTACATTAGTACAAATGTGAGAAGCACATCCGATATCTAATACCCACGATGAAGAAATAGAGAGGTTGACTTCTATAACATTTATACCTGAAGTTGAAATCTTATTTCTCTTCTTCTTAAGATCTTCCAGGTATCCTGTGCAGTTCCTCTTCCAGTGCCCTGCTTGTCCTTGATACAGTTGATGAAGATGTTTAATCATATCATAAGCACCCATCAACTCGTGTTGCTTCTGAAGCTCAGAGTTCATGGTTGCGAACATGAGACATGACACATCTAATGCGTCATCTTGATGCTTCTTGTAAGCATCTCGATCAGCTCGCGTGGCAGTGGCAGGAGGTGCCTCCGGAATGGGCTACTCCAGAACGTACAGTTTACGTTCTTGTGTGAGAACAATTCTCAGATTCCCGTACCAGTTCAGGAAATTAGCTCTGTTGAGCTTGTCCTTCTTAAGGATAGAATGCAGGGAGAAAGAGTTCGTATTTGACGTCATGGCAATCTACAACAGAAATTAAAGCAGAAAGTAAATATCATATTCTTTTTATCATTTAATTAGGCCTTTAACTAAATGATGCTTCCAATGAATTATAGAACTTTTGCAGAATCATGTTAGTGATGTGGTCAAACCACACTTACTAGATTCTAACCAATCAACTATAATTTTTGTGGGACAAGATCCACATCATACTATGCCTTGAGTTATCTTTGGCTAAATCGCCCAAGACTTAGTATGATCAGTAGGTAACTAATTACCAATTACATCTCTATGCAACTCTTGTTTATAGAATCAAGATCCGCATTTATATTAAAACTTGAGTTAGCTTTGGCTAATACACCCAAGAGTTAATATAAACGTGATTTTGACCTATCTACCAACCATTGGAAAATGCCTATAGTTAAACTTGATCCAATTGAGTTAAATAGTTACTCAATCTAATTGAGTTGTACTCACCCATGCGTTGATAGGCGGGACCAAGATTGTCCCTCCGTACCCTACCAAGATAATATGTGTTGCTCTGCTTTGGCAGCTTCAACAACAACATTTGATCGAGGTAGTGATAGGTATCACGGCATGGTAGGCATTACGAGTTGACGCGATTGAGATCTAATCTAATCGACGAGGTGTATCATATATGTGATTTAGATCTAATCTAATCGTTAGGGCACATCATGTACGCGATTTAGATCTAATCTAATCGTCGAGGTGTATCATATACGCGATTGATCGAATCGAATCGTTATGGCGCTAATTAATTACTTATTCTAGCATTCATCACATATACACACACAAGCGATTAATTAAATGTTTTGTGATTAGTCATGGCCCTACTACAATCTTCACAAGCCAATGAGAAGAACGGATGGTCAACCTAAAGTCAACAACTTCTCAAGCTCCTCCCTTTGACCACCTTGTGTTGCTCGCGCCCTCCTCATAACTCCGTCTCGAGTGGATCTTCCACCGCTCCAATTTTGTACATTACAATTTTGAAACTCGAGTTATATTCGAGTCTAAAAACTATTTTACAACAGGAATATAAAATAGAGGAAGGCACGACGCGCAGGTCGCGAATCAAGTACAACACGAACAAACACGCATAAATTATATAATTTCTATAATTTTTCTACAATTTTTACAATTTTTATGAGAAAAATTTCCGGCAGTCCCGTTTAGCGATTTTCGGGCGCAATTGCGGAACGAAGCCCCTTGCGGGGTCAGGGGCAGCACTTCTACCCGCGATATAACCATCGTGAGTGTTCTTAAGCGATCCTACAGCGCCTTAGTCCGCGATTTCTATAATTCAAGTACATTAGTAGTTTCTTCAAATCTTAATGTTTCCTCAAATTTTCGGGTGTTACAGTTTGTTATAGGCTTTGAAGTCCGTTGATGACTTTTTCTTCATGTCCGGAGTCCACTGTTCCGGGTCCAATGGAATTCCGGAGTTGTCGATTGACACCTTGTAGCCTCTGGTGACGCTGAACCAATGGTCGAAGTCTGTCTTCAGGTAGACTTTCATCCGCTTCTTCCAGTATGGAAAATCATCCCAATTGAATAGGGGAGGACGTACTATGCTGAAACCTTCAATTTGAGACATTTTTTAACCTGCACACAAGTAAAGAAATAGACAAGGAAAATCCCAAGACTGGGTCTTGAATTAATAGTGCAGGAAGAAATAAAAATAATATAAAATCTGAATTGGTATTGCACCAATTCAGATAACTTGCAACGAAAAATATTTCCGAAAAGGTAACAATACCAATTTGGAATATAATGAAAAAACTGAAAACAAAAAAAAAATTAAAAAGGTTTCACCCCCTTGTCTGATTGGTGGTTGTACCAAATCAAAACGGTACCTACTTTGATGCCACTTGTTGGATCGTGAATTCGATAGAGGGGGGGGGGGTGAATATCGATTAAAATTTTAATGAAAGCATGCAGCGGAAAAATCGAAAGAAGAAAGAATGACACAAGTAGTTTTTACTTGGTTTATAGCCTGTGTCAACTCCTACTCCAATGGCCGCACTCGTTGGGTGATTTCGTTGGGCAATCACTAAGAATTCGAAATATTGATTACAAAAACAAGTACAGAAATTACTAAAAAAATAATCGATAATAAGAAAAAGAACAAACAAATTAGCACTTTGTCGGAGAGCTTTCGCAGCATCGCAGGATCACAAGAGAGTATATCGTGAGTTGTGCTTTGACTCCAGCCTTTACCCTCCTTATACAGGAGATTCGGGGCGCTTGGATCCCTTTGGGCGCCCAGAATATGACGTGGCCGAGCAAACCATGGTGCTCCAGGTGGTGAAGTGACGTTGTGGATAAAACTTTTAAAATACCGAAAAAATGATGGATAATAATAAGGGAATTTTCTGGAATTTTTAGAAATTATTCTGGAATTTTTCGGAGCTCATATGGACGAGTTTACGGGGATAAAAGTGGGTCCCGAAAAGGTCTATTTAGGCTACCCCATTTAAGCGAGGAAAAGTTATTTTTCTTTTCCTTTTTATTCTCTATTTCTTTTATTCTATTTCTTATCCTCCTCACGCCGAACCTGTGTAGTTCCTTCTTCTTCTCCGCGCGCTCGACGCCGAAGCCCTAACCGGCGCCGCACGCAGCGGTTACTCCCCTTCCTCATGATTAAGGCTCTCGGCCAAGGGAAAACCTCGCCTCCACTTGACACTTCTCCCTCTCATCTTCCTTGCGTGCCGTGCAACCTAATTCCTCTTTGTCACCGGTTGATCCCTCTTCCTCCTCCCTCACGATGCCTCTGCCCTGGAGTCCGCCACACGGAGCAGCGTCGACGCCGATTCCTTCTCTTCCTCACTTCCGCCTGAGCCGCACTCGATGCCACTGACTCCTCTCGGCTGATTCTCTGTGCCGGCACCCGAGCCTTAGCACCAACCGTCGTCCCTCTCTGCCCTAGCCTCTCCACCTCCGCACACCGCTGAGAGCCGACCCTTTCTTCTGCCCTAGTCGAGCCTCGCACTTGTGTGAGTTGCTGCCCTGGGTTCTGCCGAGCCTCCCTTTCCTCTCTTCTCCTCTGCCCTAGTTTCCTGGTGCCGCTGTCTCTATACCACACTACCGTCGGCCACCAGGTCCAGTTGAGTCTTGTTGATTTTGGAGGTAAGATATGAGGTGTGGAATTAGGGTTTTGGTTTGATTCCTGTGGTTGATCTCAGTTCTTGATTCTTGCTTGGACAGTCGGTGGAGTTTCCTGCTTGAGCAGCAACCTCTGTCTCCAGCAGAATCTTTGGTCCAGCAACCCTAAGGTAAGGGTTTGGAGTGTGGTTGAGTTGACATGTTCTTGATACATATTGTTTTAGGTATAAATTGTTACATATACATAATTATTTATGTGGATTGAATTAGATATGATTTTGATTTAATTTAGGCAAGTCGAGGAGGTTGGTTTAGGGTTTTACCCTAAATAGTTCTTAAGAATTTTATTTAACTAGTTGTGTAAATTGTAGCTAAATAAAATATATTTATATCGGTGACACAGGACTTTGACGTGAGACAAGTATCTCGACGTCCAATTTGGACTAGTTTGGAAATTTTGATTGGAGGTGGGTACTTTGACTTATGTCTTTTGATATGCATAATAATGTTTTTAACATATAGCAATGATTATGTTTCTCATTTGCTTCGGTTGATCACTACTCGATCTATTGCATGCTTGTTTGTTTGTTTTTATGCACATCATGTTAGTATATATCTGATTATGTCTATTTATAGAGGTAGTGACACAACCATGTTATTTATCATATTCAGGACCTAGGAGTTTTTTATACCTTATTTGGTCTGTGTACTTTGATTTGATTCACTTCCCGATGGTACATATTTTACATGTATATGGATTATTGCTATGCTGCTCAGTATTTTTCCATGCTTAGTATCATGCACCATTCGCATGATTGCATGTTGTGCCATAGTCTGCTCTATTATTGTCGAGCACATCGCCAGTTACATGTATCGGTACACACCACCACTCATGAGTTAGTGGTAGATCAGACAGGTGTATAACAGTTCTGTTATTTGGCTTCGTTGGTCTGTTGACTCAGCGTGGTAGCCGGCAAACAGTTCTGCTCTGTTTGGCTCCGCTGGTTTAGTGTAGCAGCGTGGTAGCCGGCAGGCGGTTGGACTCTGTTTGGCTCCGTTGGTCCGCTCATAGGTAGTGTGACGCAGTGTGGTAGCCGACAGAGATACCTCCCTATCATCGTGTACCGGGAGATGAGAGCATTGCGCTCCCCCACTTATGATTTGAGGTAGGAGGATAGGCGTACTCCAACAGCATCCCGTCCACTCGGTCACTCATCAGGAGTAGTGATGTCAGAGTGCACGGTTGTCACAGCCCTACCCACTCAGTCTCACCATTGTGTGTGAGATGGCTGACTGGCATCAGGGGTGACCATAACATTTGCATCATATGCATGATGCATTTATTGCTTGTGTTTGCTGCATTTACTTGTTGCATTTATATGGATGCATATGATTGACATACATATAGGATTTATGACACTCTCGGTCTGATGACCTATTGTACTTATACCTTGGTCCTGGTTAGTACAGTTTTCTCCTGTATTCCTCAGTTGCATTTATCTTTCTTGTATCAGGAGACTATACGCATGATTAGTGCTAGTTGTTATATTCTTTATTATGCATATCAATTGTTACCCGCTGAGTGTTGGACTCACACCCTCCTCCGTTGTTATTTTCAGGTTGATGTTGTCCGGAGAGAGTTCTAATCGCTAGTCCCCTGCAGACCACAAGGATATTGTTGGTCTTTTGGTCTTCTTACTTAGATTATGCTAAACTTGTTCTGTTTGATGGTATGGACATTGTATGGATTTTTTGATATCGATGGATTTGGTTTGGATTTGCTTTTACTACATGCCTGCCTAGATGGCAGAAGAGGTAAGTTGATTTTATCGTCGGATTTAAGCTTTATGAGTGTAGTGGAGTAGGAATATGTTTTGAGCTTTATGGGTGTAGTTGAGTAGGGTTGTTTTTGAGTCATATTATCACTGTTACAGTTTGTTAAATTATTAACTGCGTGTGTGATTGTTTACATTATTGTTATTGTTTCTGCCGTGTTGGTCGAGGTATATGTGGCCCAGAGGGCGATGTAGAAAGTTTCAGATTGTCCGCCGTACAGGGGAGATGCTGCCGAAATTTCTTCGGACAGGGACTCCTCTGGGGCGTGACAATTTATTTGGTATCAGAGCAGGTATACGATACTTGCTATGTGTTCTGGATTTTTGAGATTTATCTGATACCAATTTATTTGGTATCATCAGAGCGGATTATGGATACCTGCTTTTAGTATTCTAGATATTTTGTGCTAACCCAAGTTTGCGAGTCAAACTGGGTATTTATTTTGGTTGCACGGTTTTTCAATTACGTATATGTTTTGGACTTCCGTTTTGGATTTATATTGATTTCCGGTGATTTTCTCGTACGGAATTCCGAGGTCAATTTGGGGACTGGACAGCGACGGAACATCTCCAGACAGCAATTAGGTATGATGTTATTTTGGTAATTGTTGATACTTGTAGTAATATCTGTGATATAATTTAACATATATGAGGAGATTTACACGTATTGCTGCGAGACGTGGTGCTGGACGGCCACGTACGAGGACTTGGGGATCTCTGGATATGCTAGAGATGCCTACTGGGGTTGAGCCTATCAATCAGAGACAGACTCAGGATACTGCGGGCGCGTCGGGCTCTCATATCCCGATGGCTCCTTTAGAGGTACCTACCTCGGTTGTACCGACTGTACCCACACCTACCGTATTTACGGTACCACCAGGGGTACTACTAGCATACCCCGCACCTGCTCCGGCCCAGCCTACGGTGTACCCGGCACCACCACTACCTAGACCTATCGGGTACCCGACACAAGTGGCAGGCTCCTGCCTAGACACAGCCGTCGCAGGCAGTGTTACCACCTTTTACTCCGCCAGAGACTGGGCGTATTCATGCGGGCACCAGAGAGGATGTGCAGCGAGCCGACAGATCCGTTTTCCGTGGTATGATTTCTATGTATGCCTTATCTGCAGATATACTGATAGATACTGGTAGCTCGCATTCTTTTATATCTCGTACTTTTATGCGGGAGATTGGTACATTACCCACTTGCAGACTGCAGCAACTGACTGTCTCTCTACCCTCCAGTGACACCATGGACGTCACCCAAGAGTTTAGAGGTTGTCCGTTAGATTTTGGCAACTTAATACTTACGGTGGATCTATTCTTTGGTGATTAGATTTCAGATTTATTGTCAGGGATCTTATGGTTAGGAATGTCTTTAGTATGGACATTGTGAGTTATTGATTTTACCATTAGAGCTTGCAGAGTCTTAGATGTTTTCAGGGACTTGATGGTTTTGGTATTCGTAGGATGTTTGGATCAGTTTCCATTGTTCTTGTTGACAATGTTGTAATCTATTTTTGATACGAGCTCGATACCCCTATCTTTTCACTTGAGGTACGTGATTTAATTTATCATTCAACATTTTGTACTCTTTATACCTGTTGTTAGTATTTGCTGATGGTAGATAACGAAATTTAGAAACCAAAGTTTATTAGTGAGGGAGAATGTAAAATACCAGAAAAATGACGGATAATAATAAGAGAATTTTTCGAAATTTTTAGAAATTTTTCGGGAATTTTTCGGAGCCATATGGACAAGTTTACGGGGATAAAAGTGGGTCCCGAAAAGGTCTGTTTAGGCTACCCCATTTAAGCGAGGAAAAGTTATTTTTCTTTTCCTTTTTATTCTCTATTTCTTTTGTTCTATTTCTTATCCTCCTCACGCCGAACCTGTGTCGTTCCTTCTTCTTCTCCGCGCGCTCAAAGCCGAAGCCCTAACCGGCGCTGCACGCGGCAATTACTCCCCTTCCTCACGATTAAGGCTCTCGGCCAAGGGAAAGCCTCGCCTCCGCTTGACACTTCTCCCTCTCATCTTCCTTGCGTGCCGCGCCACCTAATTCCTCTTTGTTGGCGGCTGATCCCTCTTCCTCCTCCCTCACGATGCCTCTGCCTTGGAGTCCGCCGCACGCAGCAGCGCCGACGTCGATTCCTTCTCTTCCTCACTTCCTCCTGAGCCGCACTCAGCGCCACTGACTCCTCTCGGCCGATTCTCTGTGCCGGCACCCGAGCCCTAGCGCTGACCGCCGTCCCTCTCTGCCCTAGCCTCTCCACCTCCGCACACCACTGAGAGCCAACCCTTTCTCTGCCCTAGCCGAGCCTCGCACTTGTGTGAGTTGCTGCCCTGGGTTCTGCCGAGCCTCCCTTTCCTCTCTTCTCCTCTGCCCTAGTTTCCTGGTGTCGCTGTCTCTGTACCACACTGTCGCTTGCCACCAGGTCCAGCCGAGTCTTGTTGATTTTGGGGGTAAGATATGAGGTGTGGAATTAGGGTTTTGGTTTGATTCCTGTGGTTGATCTCAGTTCTTGATTCTTGCTTGGACAGTCGGTGGAGTTTCCTGCTTGAGCAGCAACCTCTGTCTCCAGCAGAATCTTTGGTCCAGCAACCCTAAGGTAAGGGTTTGGAGTGTGGTTGAGTTGACACATTCTTGATACATATTGTTTTAGGTATAAATTATTAGATATACATAATTGTTTATGTGGATTGAATTAGGTATGATTTTGATTTAATTTAGGCAAGTCGAGGAGGTTGGTTTAGGGTTTTGCCCTAAATAGTTCTTAAGAATTTTATTCAGCTAGTTGTGTAAATTGTAGCTAAATAAAATATATTTATATCGGTGACACAGGACTTTGACGCGAGACGAGTATCTCGACGTCCAATTTGGACTAGTTTGGACATTTCAATTGAAGGTGGGTACTTTGACTTATGTCTTTTGATATGCATAATAATGTTTTTAACATATAGCAATGATTATGTTTCTCATTTGCTTCGGTTGATCACTACCCGATCTATTGAATGCTTGTTTGTTTGTTTTTATGCACATTATGTTAGTATATATCTGATTATGCCTATTTATAGAGGTAGTGACACAACCATGTTCTTTATCATGTTCAGGACCTAGGGTTTTTGATACCTTATCTGGTCTGTGTACTTTGATTTGATTCACTTCCCGATGGTACACATTTTACATGTATATGGATTATTGCTATGCAGCTCAGTATTTTGCCATGCTTAGTATCATGCACCATTCGTATGATTGCATGCTGTGCGATAGTCTGCTCCATTATTGTCGAACACATCGCCAGTTATATGTATCCGTACACACCACCACTCATGGGTTAGTGGTAGATCAGACAAGTGTGTGACAGTTCTGCTGTTTGGCTCCGTTGGTCTGGTAACTCAGCGTGGTAGCCAGCAGACAGTTCTGCTCTGTTTGGCTCCACTGGTTTAGTGTAGCAGCGTGGTAGCCGGCAGGCGGTTAGTCTCTGTTTGGCTCCGTTGGTCCGCTCATGGGTAGTGTGACGCAGCGTGGTAGCCGGCAAAGATTCCTCCCCGTCATCGTGTACCGGGAGATGAGAGCATTGCGCTCCCCTACTTATGATTTGGGGTAGGAGGATAAGCGTACTCCGACAACATCCCGTCCACTCGGTCACTCATCAGGGGTAGTGATGTCAGAGTGCACGGTTGTCACAGCCCTACCCACTCGGTCTCACCATTGTGTGTGAGATGGCTGACTGGTGTCAGGGGTGACCATGACATTTGCATCATATGCATGATGCATTTATTGCTTGTGTTTGCTGCATTTACTTGCTGCATTTATATGGATGCATATGATTGACATGCATACAGGATTTATGACACTCTCGGTCTAACAACCTGTTGTACTTATACCTTGGTCCTGGTTAGTACAGTTTTCTCCTGTATTCCTCAGTTGCATTTATCTTTCTTGTATCAGGAGACTGTACGCATGATTAGTGCTAGTTGTTATATTCTTTATTATGCATATCAGTTGTTACCCGCTGAGTGTTGGACTCACACCCTCCTCCGTTGTTATTTTCAGGTTGATGTTGTCCGGAGAGAGTTTCAGTCGCTAGTCCCCTGCAGACCATGAGGATATTGTTGGTCTTTTGATCTTCTTACTTAGATTATGCTAAACTTGTTCTGTTTGATGGTATGGACATTGTTTGGATTTTGTGATGTCGATGGATTTGGTTTGGATTTGCTTTTACTACATGTCTGCCTAGATGGTAGAATAGGTAAGTTGATTTTATCGTCGGATTTGAGCTTTATGAGTGTAGTGGAGTAGGAATATGTTTTGAGCTTTATGGGTGTAGTTGAGTAGGGTTGTTTTTTAGTCATATTATCACTGTTACAGTTTGATAAATTATTAACTGCGTGGGTGATTGTTTACATTATTGTTATTGTTCTGGCCGTGTTGGACGAGGTATATGTGACCCAGAGGGCGATGTAGAAAGTTTCAGATTGTCCGCCATACAGGGGAGATGCTGCCGAAATTTCTTCGGACAGGAACTCCTCCGGGGCGTGACAAAACTTGCATTCCGGGCTCCCGGACTCCATTTTCCAGCAACTTCATTTCCCTGCAAGAAAATGTTTGTCCAAAGCATAAATGCAAAATATCCTGCAAAACATAGTGTTAGCACAGTTTATGATAAAAAAGGATAGTAATTAGAATCTAGTCACGATCTTGACTTAGATATTCGAAACGGATCTAAGTCGGATCAATACCAAATGTTCCCTTCCTGGGAACGTGTCCTCACAGTCACTCCCCTCCAGTGACCTATCTTCACTTTCCTGCCAAACGTCTGGTCAGCCCTTCGACCCGTCTGGACTTCGTGTCAGCCATCCGGTCAGCTCGTCGACCTAGCCGGACTTCATGCCAAACGTCCGGTCAGCCCATCAATCCATTTGGACTTCGCGCCAGCTATCCGGTCGACCCGTCGACCTTGCTGGGCTTTGTGGCAGACATCAGGTCAACCCGTCAACCTGTCTGGTCTTCTCTTTCACACTCGATCAGAGTGTTAGATAACAATGAAACTAACTTAACCTATTTTATCATTCATCAAAACTTGAGTTAGACCGTTGGTGTTAACCGCACCAACAGTGCGAGCTTCAACCTTCACTACTTCCAGGTTGCACCTACGTGCCATTAGCTGATCTCCTTTCACTTCGTCGACAGAGTCATCTATCAGAAATTTAATCTTCTACAGAATGTGGAGATGATTGATCAGAATTTTTTCAGTGTCAGTCGACCCAAAATTACATTATAGGCTGAAGATGCATCAACACGATGAAGTTTGACTGGCGAGTTCTCATGAGAGGCTCCTCCTCTAGAGAGATAGCCAATCAGATTTTTTCAATTGATTGCACCTCGTTACTAGTGAACTCGTTCAAAGATGTTGTCATTGGCTGGAGCTCGCTATTATATATCTGAAGTTACTCAAACGCCTTCATGAAAATGATATTGACTGAACTACCTGTGTCAACAAAAGTACAATGAATATTATAGTTAGATATCACAACCTTAATAATTAAAGCATCATCTAAGTATCTCCGCCCCTCTAAGTCTTTAGGGCCAAAACTAATTTTCTGGCCCTTGTGCCCTCACTTGACTACATACGACTACATAAATCTCTAGTTGATAGGCGTGTGACTTTATGGCTCAATTGGAATCACCATTGGTCGAGTCACCTGCTATCATACCAATGTCACCCCGAGTGGCATTGCTATAATTTTCTTCTTCCTACATCAGTTGGCAGGGTTGTTCTACAGAGGCCCGAGCAAGTCCTCGATTATTTCTTTGTGGGGGTCTCTACTGATTCTGATTGGGCTCCCTAGGGCTTCGTCTAGTCGATCCGTTAGGCCGACAATAATGCGACTGATTTAGGGAGGGGGATCATTGGTGAAATCGCTGATTGGTTATCTGACATACTTCTTGATTGTAACGGTAGCAATTTTCGGTGTTGTACGTTCTCAATCAATGGTATGTACAAAACATCAGAGTCCATCGGCGGGACTTGAGGGAACCACGTCTAATCGACCTCCACATTCTGAACTGCATTCGGTCTTTGCTAATGGTGATACGATGGATGACCTGGTCGGGGTTGTTTAAGCAGCAAAGTAGGAGGGGGGCTCGTCGCTTAGGAGCGAAGGCAGGAGCAACTTCCTTCTTCCAAGTGAACTAGACTTCTTCCTCGTTGATATACTTGGTGGCTTGTCCGAGCAGATGATCGAAGTCCCTTAGAGACTTCTTAATGAGGGATTGGAAGAACTCGCCATCCATGAGCCCTTTGGAGAAGGCGCACACTAGAATCTCCGAGGTGGCCGAAGGGATGTCTATGACCACTTAATTGAATTTTTTTATATAAGCCCTTGTGCCCTTGCTTGAGAGAAAACAAACTCAGCATCGTCTTGTGGTAGTGAAAGCTACTCACAAAGTGATGAAAGAATACCTTACGAAAATCCTTGAAGTAATAGATGAACTCAGTCAGAAGCTAGTTAAACTATCTTTATGCCGAACCAGATAGGGTGATGAGGAACATTCGACACTTGATTCCATCTGTGTACTAATGGAGGATAGCTACATTTTCAAATTTGAGCAAATGATTCTCTGATCGCTCCTCCATATTATCTGATCGACAGGGGTTGGAAATGAGCCGCTAGTTTGTCTTCCAAGATTTTTTGGGAGAACAACATGCTCGCTCACTCGGGGGAGCCACTAGTCATCAGAGCGTTGTCTTTCCGAAGGTCATGGGTGAGCGTATTCTTAGAAGACAATCCTTAGGGCCTCTCCGCTAAGCTCATATCATTAAGAGGCATGTGAAACAATGTCCAGTGATATGCTATCGGCGATGGGGGCATGGGTGGGAGGTTGGTCGGCTGTGTAAGTGCTTGTGGGAATGCGGCCGGGGGAGGATGGGTCGGTTGGAACCCAGTCGAGCCTTCCACTCGAGTCCCGGTCCCAAATGCAGCTGGGTCGTTCGGAAGAGGACGCTCGGTCACTGCTTGCTGTTGTTGCTCCAATCTAGTCTCTTGGGTGACTATTACCAATTCTAAATCATCTTGCAATAAAGTTAATGTAGTGAGTTGTCCAGTGTCGTCCATCTTCATGTTTCAGATACAGGTAAATTTCTCACAGATTATGCCAAATATGATCCCGTCTGAAATAGGTGGAGATGAAGTGTTGGATATGTGGCTCTGATGTTGACTGCATGAAGACTTTGATTCGGCAAAAAGTGACTCCGAGTGGTTCTACATGTTAAATGGAACGTCAGTGACCGGACTAAGAAAGGAGTCCCGACGTAGACACTCTAATGCTCAAGTCAATGATTGAGTCGAGTAGAATGAACAATAAGATGAACAATAGCTATCAGTATGTAAAATTGCATAGCATCGCCTACCTGTACCTATAGATAGAGACCTCCCCTTTTATAGTGTTACTGTTTATTTAAGCATGAATCTCAAAGTGCTTCCAAAAAAGGACATACCATAGAGATACTCTGACACCTTTCCTAAAATATACATGCAATCCCTGTGTTTGATAGGCTGAAAGCTTTTGGTGTACAGTTTGCATATAGAATATTCCTTTGTGACACAAAATGTCAAAAAGGAATATGAAGCGATGGATTGAGGGACCCATAATATGCTCACTTGGCAAGTAGACTGAGTCCTTCATAAAGCCTGACGGGTTATTGCTTGTAAGAGCCATGGGGTCGGCTTTGAGGGATGTTGTGAGGAATTCCTCCTTCACTCGACCTTTTAGTTTGGCCGGACTAAGTATTCAGTTTGTCCGATCGAATCATAGGTCCATTCAGCTGGATGACTTAGTTGGAATAGTTAATCATGATAGCCCGACTGATGAAGAGGATTTTACTCTGGAGGGTACTGACTCGACTCATAACTTTAAACATAATGAGAGGCTTAGGGTCTAACCGACTAAGGGTCTGATCAGATGAAGATCCATTCGGATGACCACCCAATTACGATAATCATATGTACTCACCTCGAATGTTGATATTTTTTTAATTTTTTCTATTATATCAACCAATCTCCTTAATTTTAATATGACTTAGAGGGTGTATATGTTCACCGCATCACCTATTATGTGACTAATTTTTCTGTTGTTAATGTCATTCTTTAACTATTTTCTTTATTCTAACGCAATTTCAGTTTCTAAATAATCCAACTCACCCCTTTTATATTTCTCTATTTTCTATTATAAAATTAGTATAATGAAACAAGATTTAAAATATTCAGTTTTTAATTAAAATAATAATGTATTAGTGCTTTCAAATATTAATGGAGGGCAATCGAATTTATCCCGAGTTAAGTATTTTTAAATATTTTTTTATTGAATTTCTTTCGATTTCGTTCTTCAATCCGATTTTAAAAAAATGTATTGGATAGTAATCAAATTTATCTTCGAATAATGGGTTATCTTTTTTCAATTTATTCCTTAGACCGATTTGAAAAAGGTACATTGGATGATAATCAAATTTATCCCTAAATAATGAAGTTTTCTTTTCTCAAACTTTAGGATTATTTTCATCCAAATAATAGAGGTAAGATAATATATGACTAAATTCTGTCAAATAATATATCCAAATTTATCTTCTCAATATGCTCGAGGTCATCCGAGTAATATAATCAAGTTCATCCTGTTGATGCAATATTCCCTAGGTTAAAGTTGATCGGATTGACTGAGCTTGAATTGAGTCAAGCTCGAGTCTTGATGTTGTGGTTTCGATGTTTGACAATACATGTAGTCAATACATGAAGATTGCAGGTGCAATTGTTCATGTGTGAAGGAGAGTCAAGTAGGTCAAGATTGACGGGATACTTAACTGGAAATCCTGGTGAGTGAAGCCAGGTGAAAGACCTAGTGAGTGAAGTTAGGCAGAAGAGAAATCCTGGTGAGTGAAGCCAGATGAAAAGACCTAGTGAGTGAAGCTAGGCAGAAGGGAAATCCTGGTGAGTGAAGCCAGGTGAAAGACCTAGTGAGTAAAGCTAGGCAGAAGAGAAATCCTGGTAAGTGAAGCCAAGTGAAAGACCTAGTGAGTGAAGCTAGGCAAAAGAGAAATCCTGGTGAGTGAAGCCAGGTGAAAAGACCTAGTGAGTAAAGCTAGGCAGAAGGGAAATCCTGGTGAGTGAAGCCAGGTGAAAGACCTAGTGAGTGAAGCTAAGCAGAAGAGAAATCCTGGTAAGTGAAGTCAGGTGAAAGACCTAGTGAGTGAAGCTAGGCAGAAGAGAAATCCTGGTGAGTGAAGCCAGGTGAAAGACCTAGTGAGTGAAGCTAGGCAGAAGGGAAGTCCTGGTGAGTGAAGCTAGGCAGAAGAGAAATCCTGGTGAGCGAAGCCAGATGAAAAGACCTAGTGAGTGAAGCTAGGCAGAAGGGAAATCCTGGTGAGTGAAGTCAAGTGAAAGACCTAGTGAGTGAAGCTAGGCAGAAGAGAAATCCTGGTGAGTGAAGCCAGGTGAAAGACCTAGTGAGTGAAGCTAGGCAGAAGAGAAATCCTGGTGAGTGAAGCCAGGTGAAAGACCTAGTGAGTGAAACTAGGCAGAAGGGAAGTCCTGGTGAGTGAAGCCAGGCAAGGAAAATCTAGATGGATCAAGGATGATCGGGCATCTGGTGTTGGGAAGTCTAAGTAGGTCAAAGGGATTGACCGGATACTTGGCACGGGAAATCCAGGTGGATTAAGGTTTATCGAACACCTGGTGAAGATAAGTCCAAGTGGGTCAAGGATGACCGGACACTTGGTGTGCGAGTTC
Organism: Zingiber officinale; assembly: GCF_018446385.1. Classification (NCBI taxonomy): domain Eukaryota; kingdom Viridiplantae; phylum Streptophyta; class Magnoliopsida; order Zingiberales; family Zingiberaceae; genus Zingiber; species Zingiber officinale. The sequence goes on from NC_056002.1 coordinate 88,361,369, forward strand.
TAGCAGGTCAAGAGTGACCAGATGCTAGGCATGATGTACCAACAGATCATGGTTGACCAGATGTTGGTTTGAGGGGCATTTGGACTTGATTTGGCAAGTCTTAAATGGGCTGGATCGATCAACCGATCGATTGGCTCATGCCCAATCGATCGGTCGATCGATTGGGTGAGTTTTTGCAACAAGCTTTCTCCCAATTGATCAGTGGATCGATTGGGGAGAAGTGTCACGCGAATAGAAGAGCTCTGGATCGATTGGTCGATCGATCCAGAGTCCCCAATCGATCAGTGGATCGATTGGGAGGCGCAATTTCGTGCGATGGGATCTGGATCAATCAGCCGATCGATCCAGGCAATTCCCGAGAGCACAGAGGCGCTCTGGATCGATCAGCCAATCGATCCAAAGCCTCCTCGATCGATTAGGAGCAATCCAATCGATCGGGATCCGACCGTTGGCGTCGATTAAAGCCGTTGTCGAGCTCTTTCTTCGCCAACCCTTACACTGTTCGGCTCCGATCTTCACCAGCAACTCCACAGCATCTCTCTGAAGTTTAGATCGCCAGTTCTTGAAGGTTCTTTGAAGTTTTCTAAGTCAAGAGGCGGATCTACAGCGAGAAGACAAAATCTAGGATTAGGGTTTTCTTGTGCAAACTTATAAGCTTTTGCTTGTATTTTGTTTCCTTTCCCTTTCTTCTTGTAGTGTGAACTTGTAGGGCTTCTCCGCCTTTGGTAGTTACCATAAAGGAGTGCTTTCATAGTAGAGGGTGCGTGAATGTGTGGATCCTTGGATTAATCACCTCTTCTTGAGGTGGATACCAAGTAAATCCTTAGTGTTAGCGTTGTGTTTATTTTCTTTGTAATTTCCGTTGCATATCCTTGAAGAAACAAGCAACGAAGAGCACGAGGAGCGCACCGAGCTATTCACCCCCTCTAGCTACATAATCGGTCCCAACAAGTGGTATCAGAGCGAGACCGCTCTTCACCGGAATCATCGCCGGAAGGATCAACAAGCCAGAGGGTCAAGAAGTTGAAGCAATTCTACAAGTCGAATACTTCATCACAAGAAGCTCAACTTCAAATGGAATTCCAAGACGGGCTTGGATTTGATACAAGGGTGCCTCCATCATTTATTTCAACAAGCTTCAATCTTTGGAAATCAAAGATCGAAAATTTCTTGATGATGGATATAGAGCAATGGTTTGCTCTCATGGAAGGATTTGAAGCTCCAACAAACTCCAAGGGCAAGCCTCTCAAGAAAAGTAAATGGAGCCAAGAACAAATCCAAAGATGTGAGGCCAATGACAAAGTGACCAAGCTTTTGGTCAATCTATTGCCGAGCAATATATTGGAGAAAGTTGGGGGATTCAAAGATGCCAAAGAGCTATGGAGCAAATTGGCTAAGATTCATGAGATCCCCTCCACTGTACCAAATCACGAAGAATCCAAAGAGGGTGACTCGATGGATCAAAATCAAGAGGACTCCGAAGTTGAGAGATGCTCAACTTCCGAAGAAGAAGAAGTCCAAGAAGCCTCATCTTCAAAGGAATGCAATGAAGAGGGCAAGGAGAGGGCATACTCCTTGTTCCATGTACAAGATGAAGATGAAGAAGCCTCCACCTCTAGGATTGAGGGGGAGCAATTTTTGACGACACCGGATCAAGAAGAAGGAGAAGTCTCCACATCCGGGTCAAGAGAAGAAGAGGATGAAGAAGCTTCCACCTCCACAAGTCGAGTCAAATCTATTGAAGGAGCATCATTATCGGATCAAGAGGAAGCCTCTACCTCCGGATCAAAAGGAGAAGATGTCATCCCTACACATGAAGGTATAAATATTTTAATTAAAAATAAAAATCATATTATATGTTTTGAGTGTAGTGAACATGGGCACTACAAGAGCAAGTGCCCCAAATTGGCCAAGAAAAAAGGTCAAGTGTCACTAAAGGGCAAAGAGAAGCCCAAAGAGACCGCTCCCTCAACAAAGAAGAGCAAGGAGCACATTGTGTGCTTCTCTTGCAATCAAAAGGGACATTATAGGAGCCAATGTCCCAAGGGGAAGAAAGCGGTAAAGACTCATGGAGGAAGCACAACTCAAGGGGGAGCCTCCAAGGTAAAAAGGAAGGTATCATTTATTGAGCCTACTCCCTTGAATAATGGTAAAAAGCATGCTAGTTCTAATTTTTATCATTTTAATGCTATTTACCATAAGAATAGAAAGCATGAGAGCGTTAAAGAAAAACATGTGGCTCTACATGCTAAAACTATCATACCTAGGTTTAGAAAGGTAGATGAAAATCTAGGCAAGAAAACTAAGAGTTTTAGTTACAAGCCTAAAAATAAAAATGCTCATGAATTCAATGAAAAATCAAAAACTAAGGATTTAATGATAAGAAATCAAGTCTTAAGGTCAAGACTTGATAAAATGGAAAAGACCCTAAAAATGATGGAAAATATCCTAAAAGGGCAAAATGAGCAAAACCTAGGTCTAGGAGTACAACAAGGGTTATCCAATGGCCATAGAGGTTTGGGATACAAACTCAAGGCCAAGAAGGATGTAATTTCTTACCATAGGGTTCCATATAGCTATGGAACCGAGTCTAGATCTAAGGGTCAAGTCAAAAGTATAAGGGAAGTTATCCCTAGGAGTATTTTTGCAACTAAAGTGACTAAGACTTCTAAGAAGTCTAACAAAGTCACTAAAAAGGTCACAAGGGAAGAAATCCGTAGGGTTGACCTAGAAAAGGTGATCAAGGCTTCTAAGAAGCCTAACAAGGTCACTAGGAAGGTATCTAGAGAAGTTATCCCTAGTGAATACCTAGAGCATCCAAGGAGCACCAATAGGTTTTGGGTTCCCAGGAGCATTTTCTCTACCCCTTCGATGGGTTAGAGAGTGTCAACTCTAATTGAAAGGGTAGTTAACCTAATCATGATGAAGTTGACACTCCAAGAGCATTTTCAAGGTTATTGTTTAACTTTTGAAAATGATAAGGGGTATATGGTTACTCTTTGGAAAAGTAAAATGTGCCACAATTTGAAAGTTCAATTTTAAATTAAATTGGCACAATTGTGAAAATCATAAAGAACTACCAAGTTGGGAGTTTGGTATGTTCTTAAGGAGTCAGGGCAAAAATTTAGAACTTGATCTTGATGATTACTCCTTGAAGAAGAAAATTATGCCAAAATTTGAGGAATATGCTTAATTTGAATTGACACAAAATTAGGAAAAGTAAAAGAAATGTCAAAATTGGGTTTTGGCATTTTCTTGGGAAAAAGTGGGCAATCTAGGTTTATTTTTAATTGAGCTAAGGTTTTAGGATACTTAGATAGGTAATCTAGTTATATTTTATTTATGCTAAAACTTGTCATGCTTTGTTTGCCCATCATATGTCATGACATCATGTTTATTTTTGCATTCATACTTTATTATGAAAACCACAAAAATACCATGTCATGTCATACATACATCATGTAGTTATAGGATATTTTCTTTTGAAAAATTATTTCTTTTTGATGTATGCCATAACATATCATGCATTATTTTAATTCCTTACAATTTAAGGACAAATGGAATTTATTAACAAGTAATATTCTTGGTGGATGTTTACAACTCAAAATGCCTAGATAGATATGCATGATCTCTAGATTAGGGCAAAACCAAAAGTTTACATCTCACTAAGAACTATAAGGTGACTTGTATGTAGTTTAGTACACATTAGATACAAGTGAGATATTAGGATGATGAACAAAACTCAAGATGTTGATTTAGTGCATTCTTTTGAGTTTTAAGTTCATCAAAACACATAGTTATGTGTTTTCCAATCATTAGGAAAGCTAATGTACAAGTCATGTGCATTGAGCCCAAGGAACATGGTTGAATATTGATTTTGAAAATCATTTTAAAATACTTTTGGAAAACCTTGGTGAAGGCTATCTTTTGATAGTAATCATCATTGAATAGTTGAGCACAAACTTGAAGAAAACATGAAAGTTTTTACAAGTTTTCAAGTTTGTGTCAATCTTTGAAAATATGAAGTATTTTCTTAGAAAACTATTTTTCCATGATACTATATGCCCTAAATAATGTCTACAACGATTTTTATGATTTTTGAAATTTTGTAGATTTTTCTAGGGGTTTCTGAAATTGACTGAAATGGAATTTCAGCCTTTTCAGAGCTTTAATCGATCACCCGATCGATTGAAGGGTCTCAATCGATTGGGCGATCGATTGAAAGCAAGCTTCTCGCGAACAGAAGCTTCCTGGATCGATCCACCGATCGATCCAGCCCTCTTGAATCAATCAGTGGATCGATTCAAGCAGGTTCAATCGATTGGGACTCAACTCCAATCGATTGGGAATGCTGATTTTGGCTGGTAAAGCCTAATTTTAGCATCTTGGACCATTTTTAGTCTAGATAACCATTCCTAACCCCTCAAAACACATTTGTATATAATTAGGGGGAGTTTTCATAATGAAAACAAGGACGGATTGGTTAAGGAATACTAAGTAGAAGTTTAGGTTGAGGTTTGGTTTCAATATTGAATTGTTGAACCTCAAAACTTCTAATTTTGGGTTTCCTAAAGGTTTAGGGATTCCAAGTCATTGTTGGTGCAATGATAGAAGTTACGTGCATGTCTTTAGGGGGAGTTACTCTTTAAGGACATGAAAAAAAAATTTTCATACACCTTGGAAGGTGATTTTACCTTCTTTAGTGAAAATGCTGAAAGTTTAGTATTGGAATACAATAGAGAGTAGATATCTTCATTGTTTAGTGGTATATGCTCAAGGATGAGCATTTGATGAAAATAAAGGGTATGAGACCTTTATTTGAATCGTGTTGTGCACATTGAGTGAAGTTGTGAACAACGGTGAGTAACTCTTCAGGGGGAGAGTTTCTTTTTGATGTGTGCCAATAGGGGGAGAATGAAGGGTTTAAGTTAGGCCTTCATTATCTAAGAGGGAGTTTTGCCCTCTTAGGGGGAGAATGTAGGGTTTAACTTACGTTTTCATTACCTAGTGGCATGAAGAAGGTTGAGGCTATGGGACTAGCCTAACTTAAAGAAGGTATTGATCAAATTCATTATCTAAGAGGGAGTTTTGCCCTCTTAAGGGGAGAATGTAGGGTTTAACTTACATTTTCATTACCTAGTGGCATGAAGAAGGTTGAGGCTATGAGACTAGCCTAAATTAAAGAAGGTATTGATCAAACATCAAAAAGAGAAGATTATTGGTGCAATATTTCCCAGGTCAAGGTTGACCGGGTTGACTGAGCTTGAATTGAGTCAAGCTCGAGTCATGATGTTGTGGTTTCGATGTTTGACAATACATGTAGTCAATACATGAAGATTGCAGGTGCAATTGTTCATGTGTGAAGGAGAGTCAAGTAGGTCAAGATTAACCGAAAAATTGACTGGAAATCCTGGTGAGTGAAGCAAGGTGAAAGACCTAGTGAGTGAAGCTAGGCAGAAGAGAAATCCTAGTGAGTGAAGCCAGGTGAAAAGACCTAGTGAGTGAAGCTAAGCAGAAGGGAAATCCTGATGAGTGAAGTCAGGTGAAAGACCTAGTGAGTGAAGCTAGGCAGAAGAGAAATCCTGGTGAGTGAAGTTAGGTGAAAGACCTAGTGAGTAAAGCTAGGCAGAAAAGAAATCCTGGTGAGTGAAGCCAGGTGAAAAGACCTAGTGAGTGAAGCTAGGCAAAAGGGAAATCCTGGTGAGTGAAGCCAGGTGAAAGACCTAGTGAGTGAAGCTAGGCAGAAGAGAAATCCTGCTAAGTGAAGCCAGGTGAAAGACCTAGTGAGTAAAGCTAGGCAGAAGAGAAATCCTGGTGAGTGAAGCCAGGTGAAAGACCTAGTGAGTGAAGCTAGGCAGAAGGGAAGTCCTGGTGAGTGAAGCCAGGCAAGGAAAATCCAAATGGATCAAGGATAATCGAACATCTGGTGTTGGGAAGTCCAAATAGGTCAAAGGGATTGACCGGATACTTGGCTCGGGAAATCCAGGTGGATTAAGGTTGATCGGACACCTGGTGAAGATAAGTCCAAGTGGGTCAAGGATGACCGGACACTTGGTGAGCGAGTTCTAGCACGTCAAGAGTGACCGGATGCTAGGCATGATGTACCAACAGGTCATAGTTGACCAGATGTTGGTTTGAGGGACGTTTGGACTTGATTTGGCAAGTCTTACATGAGTTGGATCGATCAACCGATCGATTGACTCATGCCGAATCGATCGGTCGATCGATTGGGTGAGTTTTCGCGACAAGTTTTCTCCCAATCGATCAGTGGATCGATTGGGGAGAAGTGTCGCGCGAACAGAAGAGCTCTGGATCGATTGGTCGATCGATCCAGAGTCCCCAATCAATCCACTGATTGATTGGGAGGCGCAATTTCGCGCGATGGGATCTGGATCGATCAGTCGATCGATCCAGGCAATTCCCGAGAGCACAGAGGCGCTCTGGATCGATCAGCCGATCGATCCGAAGCCTTCCCGATCGATTGAGAGCAATCCGATCGATCGGGATCCGACCGTTGGCGTCGATTAAAGCCGTTGTCGAGCTCTTTCTTCGCCAACCCTTACACTGTTCAGCTCCGATCTTCACCAGCGACTCCACAACATCTCTCTGAAGTTTAGATCGCCAGTTCTTGAAGGTTCTTGGAAGTTTTCCAAGTCAAGAGGCGGATCTACAACTAGAAGAAGAAATCTAGGGTTAGAGTTTTTTGTGCAAACTTGTAAGCTTTTGCTTGTATTTTGTTTCCTTTCCCTTTCTTCTTGTAATGTGAACTTGTAGGGCTTCTCCGCTTTCGTAGTTACCATAAAGGAGTATTTTTATAGTGGAGGGTGCGTGAGTGTGTGGATCCTTGACTTAGTCATCTTTTCTTGAGGTGGATACCAAGTAAATCTTTAGTGTTAGCGTTATGTTTATTTTCTTTGTAATTTCTGCTACATAATTACAATACACTACATAATTAGTCTCAACACATCCGACTAATCAAAGTGCTCAGAGATACAATACACTACAGCAACAACTGTACTACAGTACATGCTAAGTAGAAAAGATACGGTGCTTGGGAAATCTTAAATCTCCTGAGCAACCAAATCAAACTCTCCAGAACTACAGTAGATTAAAGTAGTAGCCCTGCTATCATAAATGTTATAGTAAAAAAGATTGATTATTTGGAAAATTATATTTATCTGCCGAACAATCAATTCCTGTAAACTATAGTAAATATTATAGTGCCAACTCTGCTACATGTAGCATTCTAAACATGAGAATAATCTCCCAACAATTATGCACTACAGAAATAACACTACTACAGTAAAAAAAACCTACAGCGACTAAATAATTTAGCATTATGGGATAGCGTGAGCAACCATATTCATAGTAAAAATGCTACACTACAAACATGCTACAAGAACACGAAGCTATACTTGAGATCTATTTATTCTACTGAGCAATATGATAAAGGTCCATTATCAAGTTCTATTGAGCAATATAATTAAGGTCTGTCAGGTATATTGTTAAATATTGTTAAATCACGAAGGTGTTAAATTAAAATTAAATTCAGTTGAACTAATTCAATGGGTCAACATGAAAATAAAATTTTCATTATTTCACATCTGAATTAATTTAGTTAAATTATGACAATAATTGATTAAACCAATTCCGTCGATTTAAAATGAATTAGGTGGCGTTTGGTTAAATAATGGGAATGACTATGGGTATAGATTTAATAGTAAGGTGAAATGAGAATGAAAATGGAAGTGAAACTCATCTAGTTATATGAGTTTTGTTGATTCCCAAAAATCTAGAAATCATTCTCAAATTATCATTCCCAAATCCACAAATCAAACACTATCTTTTACTATCATTCCATTCCCTCATTCTCAAACACATCAACCAAACACCCCCTTAGTTTATCTCCACGCAAGTACACTGCCGCACCGCTCGCCCCTTCTTCCTCTTCCCCATTCCTCTTCTTCCTCTCCCGCGAAAGCACCTGCCGTCCTCTCCTAGCCATCTCTTCTTCTCCTTCCTCTTCACCAGCAAGCAAAAGGAACGCGAGCAGCAACCTCTCCCTCTCCGCCTCCCCTCCTCTTCTCACGGGTAGCATCTTGCTGCCGTAGCCACTGCCGACACCACTTCTTCCTTTTCTCCTTATGCTTCTTCTCCGTCAAGGACCAGCAGCATCTTTGCTGCCCTTTTCCCAGCCAACAGCTGTAACAACAGTCGCCGGAGCTAGCTAGGGTTGTTGTTGGAGACTTTGGAGCCAGCCATAAGGCTTATGGCAAAACGGAGAAAAGGTTCTCCTTTCTTCTTTTCTTTCACTGTTTTAGCATATTTCTTCAGTTCGTTTTATCAGTTCTTGTTTTTCCAGCAAGACCAATAACAAACTGCTTCCTTCTATTATCCCATCCAGCACGAGCAATTCCCCTCATCTTGCTGTCATCGCTTCAAGTGAGGATTGTGCTGCTCCACTTGATTGCTAGTGAAACATCCCTAGGTTCCCTCGACATTTTTTTTTTGACCCATGATGAAGCAAAAGACATCCCCCTAAACACTTGTTGTAAAAGTACCAGAGTATTAAATCCATCATAATGAACTACCATACCCAACGTAATCAATAGCATCACAAACAAGAAGTTAACAAAAAGATCAGGGAAGCATCAATACAACTCTTCATACAATAAGAAAGGCTCACATGAAACAAGCCTTCATAGCACTTCTAAGATGTTCAGACAGTGCGTCATGTGTTCATCTCACCTCCTCGACTACTCCGTTTGTATGCCCCCTATCGTATCCTAGGAGGTATCTCCCTCACCTGTAACGTAAGTATCTAATATAAATTATCGGTAAATTTGGAAGGGCCCTCCTCAGCACCCATTCTAGGCCACCCATCTCGTACTATCCGAAAAGGGTTCGGAACTCGATTTTGATCGAATTGCGTTTGACCATGATCCGTAGTGAAGGGGATGAAACTTTATCCCCCTTCCAGGTGTCTGGAAACCTCCAGACGCCCCAACCAAGGCTATAAATATAGCCTTGATCCAGAAGCTTTTCAATTGAACAAGAAATTGTAACAACACTTGTGCACTTCTATTGTTTTGTTTAGCTTCCTTATTTTTTTGCTTACACTGCTGTAAAAAAGCTTCTCCGCCTGAAGGAGAATTTAGTGCGATAATCTTCCTTGGATTAACAACCTCCCCAGTTGTAACCAAGTAAACTCCGGTGTCTCTTTTCTTTTAAGTTCAGTCTTTAATTATTTATGCAAGTGTTTCTTTAAAAGTCCGAGAAGAGTTTTGTTTTTATATTTGTGTAGGGCTATTCAACCCCTTCGACAGCCGACCTCCAACGGTCCTTAGCAAGGTATCAGAGCTAGGATGCCTCAGAAAGACTAACCGCCGACTGAAGCAATGAGATGGCAGGAGCTAACATCTATCCATCAATGTTCGAGGGGGAGTTCACATTTTGGAAGTGACGAATGGAGGTATTTCTTAAAATAAATTTCAATATTTTACTAATAATGAAATATGGTTATGAAGCTCTAAAGAATGCGAACGGAGAAGAAATTGAAAAATGCCTCTGGATCAAAAAGCAGCATGACGATTTCATATCAAACGGTAAGGTTGAATATCATCTCATAAGTGTACTATTGATGGAGGATCTCGACAGAATCGACAACTACCAAAGTGTAAAAGAACTCTAGAAAAAGTTCTTGAAGCTCTATGAAGAACCGATTGAAGTCAAATCTGACTCCTCGATGGACATTGAGTCGTCGTCTGAAGAATCCGAGATCGAAGAAATTACGGGCACAACACTTATAGCCGAATTCCTTCCTGAGGATATAGAAAGCTCATCCAAGATGAGCATCGATAAAGGAGGAGAGTCTTCAGAGGAAAGCAGCTCTACAGGGGGAGAATCAAAGATCGACAAGGTAAGTCAGGTTCGTCTCTACCAACTGACTAAATGTTTAAATTTGTTAAATTATTAACTAAAGATTATTGCATGCTAAAAAAGAAAATAAAAAACTAAAATTAAGTTTAGATAAATCTTGTCATCTTAAAAGATTAGAAGTAGAAAATGATAAATTAAAATTAGAAAATGATAATTTGAAAAATATAAGTAAATATTTTAAAAAATCATGCAAGTTCAAATAATCAACATATTAGAAAGTTTTATGAATTAAATTGGTACCTTAGATACCATAAAAGATAAATTAGAAATATTTCATAAAAATATGTCCCTAAGAAATATTTAATTAATCCAGTTGGCTAGAACCTATATTGGGTTCCAAAGTCTTGCTTTACTTGAACTTTAATTTAGACTTAGCGCTTTCAGAGAGAAAATTAAATGTTTAATTTCCTTATGCGGCTTTGTATAGAAGTGGTTGATGATCCAACAAAGAGGCCAAGTGCCTCGCCACAGCCTGGAAGCAAAATATTGAAATAAAATATTTAATTGATTAACTGATAAAGTATTAAATTAAAATTAAATAATACTTTAAAAAGTCTTTTCAAATATTTCTTTAGAAATTAAACAAATTTTTCAAGTTCTCTAAACTTAGAAATATCTTTTCCAAAGTTTTTAAACTTAGATATTTTCTTTCTGCTTGAATTTTACTTCGAAAATTTTCAAAGTTTAAAATTTCTAAAATTATTGCAAATTCATTTTGACGATATCAAAAATAATCTTCGAATTTTTCAAAGTTTTCAAACTTATAACCCTTAGACTTGTTGTGACACCCCATTTTTTATGTGATTAAAGGGGGAGAAGGTGTAAGATACCGAAAATGGGCAGAAAATAATAAGGGGAATTTTCTGAAATTTTTAGAAATTTTTCTAGAATTTTTCGGAGATCGTATGGATGAGTTTACGGAGATAAATATAGGCCCCAGGAAAGCCTGTTTAGGCTACCCATTTAACCGAGGAAATATTTATTTTCTTAATTCCTTTTGTCTTTTATTTTATTTTATTTTATTTTATTTATTTTCTTTCTTCCCTTCCTCGCCGAACTCGCGCGTGCCCCTCTTCTTTCTCCGCTGAACCACCGCGTGCCCTAACCGCCGCTGCGGCGATTTCCTTCTCCTCCCGCGTGCATTAAGCCGAGACCCCCTTCTCTTCCTCCTCGCCGAGCGACGGAGCCGATCGCCAACCACACCTCCCCTGTGCCCTAGCTTGTGTTCACCGCCGCTCCTCCTCAGCCAACGTCGTTGCCGCCACTTGAGGCTACACCACTGTGAGTCGATCGCCGCTGTGCCCTCTTGCGCCGTTGCCTTCCTCGACCCACTCTCTACCGCGCCGACCTCGGATCATAGTCAACGCTGAGCCCTAGCTCCGGCTAACCTGTGATACCCTTTCTTCTTCGGCTTCCTCCGCACGGCAGAGCACCCCGGCAGAGCACCACCTCTTCTAATCAGGAACCGTGCCCTAGTTTTGGGTTCACAGCCGCCGCCGCACCTCTGCATCTTCATTGTCGCCGACCACCAGTTTCTTCCGAGCCTCCCACTTTGACCTAGTGCCCTCACAGCCTCTGATTTACTTGCTCCCATCATCGGTGAAGAGGAAGTAGGTAAATACTCTTGTTCACTTCTACCAGAGATGTGGATTTAGGTCAATTAGTGCTAGAATCCCTAGCTAAATGGATTTGGGATTAGTATGTGCTAACTATTCTGGTTTCCTGCAGCAGTTACTTCGTCCAGTAGCCTTTTTGTTAAAGAACGATCGAGGATAAGGTAAGGTGTAGAGCATTTGATACATGCTATAGATCATGGTTTTGATTCGATTATTTTAGATAGTGTTTATGTGTCAAAGGAATTAGGTTTATGTTATGTGTTAATTAGGGTTTGCCCTATTTTTAGTGTTAGAGATCTTTATTTAGCTATTTCATTTGGATATTAGCTAAATAAAAATGTATATATTGGTGATACAGGACTTTGACGCGAGACGAGTATCTCGATGTCGAATTTGGACCGGTTTGGACTTTTCGATTTGGAGGCGGGTACTTTGACTTTATGTCATTTGATAAGCATAGTAATGTTTTTAACAAATAGCAATGATTGTGTTTCTTATTTGCTTCGGTTGATCACTACCCGATCTGTTACATGCTTGTTTGATTATTTGTTATGCACATCATGTTAGTATTTACCTGATTATACATATTTATAGAGGTAGTGACACAATCATGTTATATATTATGTTCAGCACCTAGGGTTTTTGATACCTTATCTGATCTGTGTACCTTTAATTTGATTCATTGTCCTATGGTACACATTTTAATATTTATATATATGGATATTGCTATGTTGTTTAGGATATTGCCATGTTTAGTGTCATGCATCATCTCACATGATTGCATGCTGTGCAATAGTATGCTCCATTATTGTCGAGCACATCGCCAGTTACATGTATCTGTACACACCACCACTCATGGGTTAGTACTATATCAGACAGGTGTGTGGCAGTTCTACAGTTTGGCTCCGTTGGTCTGGTGACTCAGCGTGGTAGCCGGCAGACGGTTCTGCTCTGTTTGGCTCCGCTGGTTTAGTGTAGCAGCGTGGTAGCCGGCAGGCGGTTGGACTCTGTTTGGCTCCGTTGGTCCGCTCATGGGTAGTGTGACGCAGCGTGGTAGCCGACAGAGATTCCTCCCCGTCATCGTGTACCGGGAGATGAGAGCATTGCGCTCCCCCACTTATGATTTGGGGTAGGAGGATAGGCGTACTCCGACAGCATCCCGTCCACTCGGTCACTCATCAGGGGTAGTGATGTCAGAGTGCACGGTTGTCACAACCCTTCCCACTCAGTCTCACCATTGTGTGTGGGATGGCTGACTGGCGTCAGGGGTGACCATGACATTTGCATCATATGCATGATGCATTTATTGCTTGTGTTTGCTGCATTTACTTGCTGCATTTATATGGATACATATGATTGACATGCATACAGGATTTATGACACTCTCGGTCTGACGACCCTGTTGTACTTATACCTTGGTCCTGGTTAGTACAGTTGTTCTCCTGCTTGTTTCAGTTGCATTTATCCTTCTTGTATCAGAAGACTGTATGCATGATTAGTGTTGGTTGTTATTTTCTTTATTATGCATATCAGTTGATACCCGCTGAGTGTTGGACTCACACCCTCCTCCATTGTTATTTTCAAGTTGATGTTGTCCAGAGAGTTCCAGTCGCTAGTCCCCTGAAGACCCAGAGTTATTTGATCTTTTTGTTATGTCTCTTATTGCACTATCTGGACTTGTATTAGTTTACCTTATGGATACAGTCGATGAGCTTAGTTGGATTTGTTTTACTACACGGCTGCCTAGACGGCAGAAGATGTAAGTTGATTTTATCGTCGGATTTGAGCTTTATGAGTGTAGTGGAGTAGGACATCAGTTTTGTGCTTTATGAGTGTAGTTGAGTAGGGTTGTTTTTGAATCTTCTTATCATTGCTTCTTAGTTGTTCACTATTGTTGGATCGTGAAACATCGATAGAGGGGGGGGAGTGAATATCAATTCGAAAAATAATGAGTATAAAAACAGCGGAATAATAAAAACTGAGACAAACTGAACACGGTGTTTTTTACTTCGTTCGGAGTCTGTGACGACTCCTATTCGAAGGCCCGTACTCCGTGAGTACTTTCGTTGGGCAATCACTAGCAGTTCGAAAATGATTACACTTTAATAGTACAGAAATGCTAGTAAAATAAAGAAAAGTACCGACAAGAATTAAAGAAAAAAGAAAGGAACGTATTGTCGGATCTTTGTTAGTGTTGCAGGAGCGCAGAGCAGTAGAGCAAGCAGTAGAAGACTTTCTTTCTGTTGTATCTTTGAGCTCCTCTCTGACCCTTCTTTTATATGAAGCTCGGGGCGCCCCGGATCCCTTCCAGGCACCCTGGTGGGACGTGGCAGGTCCAACCATCAAGTTCCATGTGGCGACGTGCGAGTTTGGATAAAACTTACCTCCGGGCGCCCGGATCCCTTCCGGGCGCCTGGACCTCCTATTTCCAGGAACTTCTTCCCCTGCAAAATAGAGTTAGTCTGAGGCAAATATATATCCTGTAAAATAGATTGTTAGCACAGTTAGAGTTCAAACAAATTAATAAAAAAGAGTATGACTTAGATTCCGTCTTTCCGGGACCGGAATCTAGTCACGATCTCGACTTAGATATTTGAAATGGATCTAAGCCGGATCGACGCCTAATGTTCCCTTCCCGGGAACGCGTCCTCGCAGTCACTCCCCTCCAGTGACTTACCTTACTTACCTGCCAGACGTCCGGTCAGCCCTTCGACCCGTCTGGATTTCTGCCAGCTATTCGGTCAACCTGTCGACCTAGCTGGACTTCTTGCCAAGCGTCCGATCAGCTCGTCGACCTGCTTGGACTTCTCGCCAGCTATCCGGTCAGCCCGTCGACCTAGCTGGGCTTCGTGCCAGACATCTGGTCAGCCTGTCGACCTGTCTGGACTTTTCCTGCACACTCGATCAGAGTGTTTAGACAACAACAAGCTAACTTAACCTGATTTGTCATTCATCAAAACCTAGGTTAAATCGTTATTGCTAACCGCACCAACAATCTCCCCTTTTTGATGGAATGACAACCTGGTTAAGTTAGTGAAAACATATGCATAAAACAAGCCTTTAAAGGGTTTTTAAGTTAGTTTGTATTTTCAATTCTGGTTTAGCTAACTTAACCACCTAACCCTCCCCCTTTGTCATTCATAAAAAATAAGCATGAATTAAGTAAGCATAGACTTCAGACAAAGTAAAAAAAATGTCAAGATAATCTGGGGGAGTTTAAACAAGTTTCAATTTTGAAATGCTTTTCAAATAAATTTTCAAAATTACAATTCCAAAACTGAGTTTGAAAAATCTAATTTCCACAATTTTCAATAACAAAGCAATTTTTAAAACTAGTTTTTGCAAAATTTAACTTTCAAATTAAATTAAGTAAAATCAAATTTTGAGAACTAGATTTTTAAATTTAATTTTCAAAATTAAGTTAAATCAATTTTCAATAACAAAGCAATTTTTAAAACTAATTTTTGCAAAACTTAACTTTCAAATTAAATTGTCAAAATTAAGTAAAATCAAATTTTGAGAACTAGATTTTTAAATTTAATTTTTAAAACTAAGTTAAATCTAATTTTCAAAATCAATTTTCAATAAAAAGTAAAACCCAAAACAACTTGGTTGTATAAGAGTTAGTTTGCAAATATAGTTTTAAGGAATTTTGTCAAGAAAACATTTTTCATATATTAACATAAAATGTTGAAAGTATTTGCTAAAAATATTCAAAGTAGAAAAAAAAGGAGTTTTCAAAATATTTTTGTAAAGTTCTTTTTCAGAATCAACTTTTCACAAAAAATATGCACATTTTAACCAAGTTGAGTTTAGACTTTCAAAAATAAGTTTAAGGTTCAATTTGAAAAACTGAAGTAGTTTTATTTCTCCCCCTGAACCTGACATTAAATCAAATGTCCAACCAGTTTGTTACTGACTGACTTATCAGAAGATAGCAACTTTCACTCGGTTAGTCAAGTTAAGTTCAACCTTAACTTGATTAATGTATATTTTGTATTTAACACCCAGACTTATATCGATGCACTGAAATAAGCATCTTAAGTCTTAGGCAAGTGGCCTATACATCTCACCCCTTTCTATGTTCGTCAAACACAAGCAAGGTAAGCCTAGGGTTTTGGTGAGATGCTCAAAACTAATCCTATGGGTACATGCTTTCTAAGGATTTTAAACTAGTCTAAGGCTAAAAATATTTTTTAAAATTCTAAAAATAGGAAAGTTTGAAAACAAAATATGTTTTAGCCTATAATTTGAGAATAACCATTTTTGAAAATATTTTAGAAATATGAAATTCCTAGTCTATGAAGCACATTCCTAGTTTTCTCCGTAAATTGCTAAATTCACTTTTAGGGAGTGGTTTAGTGAATATGTCAGCTAAATTTGACTTGGACTCAACGTATTTGAGTTCAATGTCACCCTTAGTAACATGATCCCTGATAAAGTGGTGCCTGATTTCAATGTGTTTGGTTCTTGAATGATGCACTGGATTTTTTGTTAAATTTATTGAGCTAATATTGTCAATTAAAACTTTGACATTTGTGATTTTTAAGTTGAAATCTTTTAAAGTGTGCATCATCCATAATAATTGTGCTACACATTCTCCTATGGCTATGTATTCTGACTTAGTTGTAGATAGTGCAACACAATGTTGCTTTCTACTAAACCAGTTAACAAGTGAGGGGCCTAGTAGTTGGCATCCACCACTTGTGCTTTTGCGGTCTAATTTGCATCCAGCATAATCTGAATCAGAATATCCTATTAATTCAGAGTCATTGGTCCTAGGATACCAAATCCCTACGTTTGTTGTTCCCTTAAGATATCTAAAGATCCTTTTGACTTGAGTCAAATGGGATTCTTTAGCATAGGTTTGGTATCTAGCACACATACTAACTGCAAATAAGATATCGGGTCGGCTTGCAGTTAAGTAAAGTAGACTACCTATTGCACTTCTATAATACTTTAGATCCACTGGTTTTCCATTTGGGTCATTGTCTAAGATTGTGTTTACTGCCATGGGTGTTTTTATTTCTTTTGTATTTTCCATTCTGAATTTTTTAAGTAATTCTTTAGTGTATTTATGTTGATAAATGTAATTTCCTTCATTTGTTTGTTTAATTTGTAATCCTAGAAAATATGTCAATTTTCCTACTGAACTCATTTCAAATTCTTGTTCCATTAGGTTGATAAATTCTTCTAAAAAGTCTGAGTTAGTTGAACCAAATATTATATCATTTACATATATTTGTGCTATAAATATGTCATTCTTTAGTAATTTAACAAACAAGGTTGGGTCAATTTGACCTTGGTTGAATCCTTTGGATGTTAAGTAAGATGTTAGCCTTTCATACCATGCCCTGGGTGCTTGTTTAAGTCCATATAATGCTTTCTTTAATTTAAAGACATAATCAGGATGTTCTAGATTTTCAAATCCAGGAGGCTGACCTACATAAACTTCTTCTTTTATCAGTCCATTGAGAAAAGCTGACTTAACATCCATTTGATATAGTTTGAGTCCCTTATGGGCTGCATAACTTAGTAACATTCTAATGGATTCTAATCTGGCTACTGGGGCATAGGTTTCATCGTAATCAAGTCCTTCAACTTGACTGAACCCCTTGGCAACTAGCCTAGCCTTATTTCTAGTAATTTCCCCAGATTCACTTAATTTGTTTCTAAATACCCATTTTATTTCTATTATTTTCTTATCTTTAGGTGGCGGTACTAGATCCCACACTTCATTACGCTCAAATTGAGCTAGTTCCTCTTGCATAGCGATGATCCAATCTGGATCAAGTAGGGATTCGGCTACTGTATTGGGCTCAATTTTTGACATCAGGGAAATTTGACTTAGGTTCCTAAAGGATGATCTGGTCTGAACCCTTAGGTCTGGGTCACCAATTATTTGATCAGTTGGATGGTTAGGGTTGATTTTTATAGTTCTTGGAGGTTGATTTGCTTGAGTGTGTTCATCTTCTTCATGATCTAGGGATTGATTGGTTTCTTCAGAATTATTATCTTCAATAGGTTGAAGTTGATTTTGTCCTTGGGTTTCTTCAAATTTTACGTTTGTAGTTTCCTCGATTTTTAATGTAATTTTATTATATATTCTATAACCCCTACTGTTTAGAGAATATCCTACAAAAATTCCATTTTCTACTTTAGAGGTAAATTTTCCTAAGTGTTCTCTAGTATTTAAGATGTAGGCTAGACACCCAAATACTTTAAAATATTTTATATTGGGTTGTTTGTTATAAAATATTTCAAAGAAAGTTTTATTATGTCTTTTATTTAATGTTGTTCTATTTTGTACATAGCAGGCTGTACTAACAGCTTCTGCCCAAAAATATTTAGGTAAGTTATACTCATTTAACATAGTTCTAGAGGCTTCTAATAAAGTTCTATTTTTTCTTTCTACAATTCCATTTTGTTGGGGGGTTTTAGGACACGAGAATTCGTGATGGTAGCCATTCTCCAGACAGAACTTATTGAAGTTATGATTTTTAAATTCTCCCCCGTTATCACTCCTAATTCTTTTAATTTTAATATCTTTTTCGTTTTCAATTTGTTTGCAAAAATTTGCAAAGATTTCAAAAGTTTCGTCTTTATGTTTTAAGAATTTAACCCAAGTAAATCTAGAATAGTCATCTATTATTACTAAGCAGTATAAGTTTCCATTTATGGATTTGACTCCATGGGAGTCAAAAAGGTCTAAATGTAGAAGTTCTAATATCAAATTGGTTTGTGGATGATTGGTTGGTTTGTGAGTGGATTTTATTTGTTTACCTTGTTGACAAGCATTACATATGGTTGAATCTAGGTTAGGTAATTTCGGTAAGCCTCTCACTAGTCCATTTAATTTACTTATATTTCTAAAGTTGGTGTGAGACATTCTCCTATGTCATAACCAAGTTTCTTCTTTTTGTGTTAAATAACACTTAATTGAAGAGGTGGTTAAGTTGATAGCATAGATGTTGTCTTTTCTAAAACCTTTTAGACTTATAGTAGGATTATCTAGATGTTTGATTAAACACTCTGTGGATAGAAATTTAACCTTATACCTAGTATCACACAATTGACTTATACTCAGGAGATTGTATTTAAAATTCTCGACAAGTAGAACATTTGTAATTATGAAATCTATTTTTAATTCAATATTACCTATTCCGATTACCTTGAGTTTGCCGTTGTTTCCAAAGGCAACTATTCCTAAGCTTTTGTAAGTGAGTTGAGTGAACTTGGTGTGATCTCCAGTCATGTGTTTGGAGCAACCACTGTCCAAAATCCACTTGGTTTCCTACAATGAGTAGGAGTTAAGGTTAGTTTTTTATTTAAAGTTAGTTTAATAATTTTAAAAGTTAAAATAATTTTTAAAGAAAAAAAAATTAGTTTGAATTCGAAATTTAATTTTAATTTAATTTGAAATTCAAAAATTTAATTTTAATTCATTTGAAATTTGAAATTTAATTTTAAATTTGAAATTTAATTTTAATTTAATTTAATTTGAAATTCAAAAATTTAATCTTAATTCATTTGAAATTTGAAATTTAATTTTAAATTTGAAATTTAATTTGATCCTTAGTCATCTCACCCAATTTAAGTTTTCATTCAGGGAATCCTGTATTTTGTGAGATGGGTTAGATTTTAATTATGGAGTTTGGTTTAACTTGTGTTAGATTCAGGTTTAGCTTTGGTCTCTACAAATAGGTATTCTTCGGATAAACTTCTAAGCTTGGTGAGTCACATGGACGCCATTAGAAGTAACCAACCTTTCGAGGTTTTCCAAATAGTCCTATCCACGGAGCTTAGTACTAAATCTTGGTCTAACTAGTTAGGATCCATTTAAGGGTAGCTTCGGTCAGTTCCACTTGGCCAAATACACCAGATCGAAACCATATCTTTCTAAACATGCGATGCCCAAGCTTCCCTAACGTACTATCATCCAAAAACTTCACCAGTACCATGATTCAAGTTAAACTTGGTCTCTTTTTAACTAATCCTAATTACCCTGCCGGGTTAGTTAGTTTTGAAGGTGCCAGCTATTCTGGAGCCTCCCCCTGAATTATTGGCCTTTAATTTAAATTTTTATTTTAGGTTTGTGTCGATTTCTTTTATAATTATAATTAACTTGGTGATAATTTATATTTTGTTGAGTTTTAATAAGTTTAAATTTTGATTTGTGTTTTGGTTTTTGATTTAGTTTATTCGAGTTTATATAATATATTTTTTCTTTAGGTATGTAATATTGATTCATTCCTACTTGCATGGTCAAACACGCTTTCGGAACCCAAGCTTGATTAGTTGATTTGTATTGGGTTATTAATGACTTAAAGGTTTTATTTGAGTTTGACTTGTATCCAAGTCCGATTTTATTATAACATGCTTTTTAATTGTTCAGAATTAACTCTAGATTTTTTGATCTTGTAGTGAATTTTTCTAGTATTTCTTTTAATTTATTAATTTCTGATTTTAATGATGAATTCTCTTCAAGTATTAGATCTTGAGTTGGATTTAAATTTTTTTAGTTGTTCCTTGAGGTCTTGATTTTCCTCAAGGAGTGATTTGTTTTCATTTTCTATCTTAATTAACTTACTATTTAAGCAGGAAATAATTTTAAAAAACTTTTTGTTTAAATTAAAATATACCTCATCCGGGCCTTCGGAAACGAGTACGGACTCGTGGCTTGATTCGGGTTCAGACCCGTCTTCATCTTCCGACTCGTCTTCCGTTTCAGCTTCGCGGGCCATCTGCGCGATATGGCTCTGGTGTTTCTGCTCTTCTGCCTCCGATTAGTCCGAGGAGTCGTCCCACGTTGCTTTGAGGGCCTTCTTTTTGGTTGGCTTCAGTTTGTCGAACTTCAATCTTGGGCATTCGTTCTTGTAGTGCCCCTTTTTATTGCATCCGAAGCACTGATCTTTTGAAGGTCCTTCCTGCTGAAGCTTCTTTTTCTCCTGGTGAACATTTTTCTTACCAGGTTCACCAGGTGTTCTTCGTCTTCGGTATCTTGATCAGAATCTTCTTCAGATTCAGGCTTGTTCTTCTTTTCTTTGGATGAGTCTGCAAATAAAGCAATACCTTTCTCGGCTCCAGCATTAGTTTGTTCATGTAATTCTAACTCACAGAAAAGCTCGTCTAATTTTAACTTAGATAGATTTTTCGAAATTTTGTAGGCATCTACGATTGATGCCCACAAGCTATTACGAGGAAAGACATTTAGTGCATACCTTATTAAATCTCTGTTTTCCATCTGGTGGCCTATCGCGTGGAGTCCGTTGAGGATGTCCTTGATTCTTGCATGCAGTTGACTTGCCGTTTCCCCTTCCTGCATTTTTATATTAAATATTTTATTTAAAAGTAGGTCTTTTTTTGTTACCTTTGCGTCGCTCGTTCCTTCGTGTAACTCGATCAGTTTGTCCCACAATTCTTTAGCATTCTGATGTGGTCCAACGCGATTCAGCTCTTCTCGTGTTAGGCCGCAATGTAGCGTGTTGATTGCCTTGTTTTCTGTTGATGTCTTTTTCCTCATGTCCGGAGTCCACTGTTCCGGGTCTAGTGGATTTCCGGAGTTGTCGACTGGAGTTCGGTACACCTTTATAACGGTGAACCATTGATCGTCGTCTGTCTTTAGGTACACCTTCATTCTTTTCTTCCAGTACGAGAAGTCATCCTCGTTGAATAGGGGAGGGTGTACTGTACTAAAGCCTTCTAGTTGAGACATCCTACACACAAGTAAACAACGAAAGAAAAATATCCCAAGACTTGGTCTTGGATTAGCAGTGCGGGAAAAAAATTATGGCAGTATCTAAATTAGTGTTGCACTAATTATAGATTTAATTGCGAAAAAAAATTCAAATTAATAATAATAATATCATATTAGAATTAAGAAAAAAAAGGAATATTTTCACCCCTATCTGATTGGTGGTTGCACCAAATCAGAGCGGTACTTGCTCTGATACCACTTGTTGGATCGTGAAAAGTCGATAGAGGGGGGGTGAATATCGATTCGAAAAACAATGAGTATAAACGCAGCGGAATAATAAAAACTGAGACAAACTGAACATGGTGTTTTTTACTTCGTTCGGAGCCTGTGACGACTCCTACTCGAAGGCCCGTACTCCGTGAGTACTTTCGTTAGGCAATCACTAGCAATTCAAAAATGATTACACTTTAATAGTACAGAAATGCTAGTAAAATAAAGAAAAGTACCGACAAGAATTAAAGAAAAAAGAAAGGAGCGTATTGTCGGATCTTTGTTAGCGTCGCTGGACCGCAGAGCAATAGAGCAAGCAGTAGAAGACTTTCATTCTTTTGTATCTTTGAGCTCCCCTCTGACCCCTCTTTTATATGAAGCTCGGGGCGCCCCGGATCCCTTCCGGGCGCCCTGGTGGGACGTGGCAGGTCCAACCATCAAGCTCCACGTGGCAACGGCGAGTTTGGATAAAACTTACCTCCGGGCGCCTGGACCTCCGGGCGCCCGGATCCCTTCCGGGCGCCTGGACCTCCGGGCACCCGGATCCCTTCCGGGCGCTCGGACCTCCTATTTCTAGGAACTCCTTCCCCTGCAAAATAGAGTTAGTCCGAGGCAAATATATATCATGTAAAATAGATTGTTAGCACAGTTAGAGTTCAAACAAATTAATAAAAAAGAGTATGACTTACATTCCGTCTTTCCGAGACCGGAATATAGTCACGATCTCGACTTAGATATCCGAAATGGATCTAAGCCGGATCGACGCCTAATGTTCCCTTCCCGGGAACGCATCCTCGCAGTCACTCCCCTCCAGTGACTTACCTTACTTACCTGCCAGACGTCCGGTCAGCCCTTCGACCCGTCTGGACTTCTTGCCAACTATCCGGTCAGCCTGTCGACCTAGCTGGACTTCTTGCCAAGCGTCCGGTCAGGCCGTCGACCCGCTTGGACTTCTCGCCAGCTATCCGGTCAGGCCGTCGACCTAGCTGGGCTTCATGCCAGACATCTGGTCAGCCTGTTGACCTGTCTGGACTTTTCATGCACACTCGATCAGAGTGTTTAGACAACAACAAGCTAACTTAACCTGATTTGTCATTCATCAAAACCTGGGTTAAATCGTTAGTGCTAACCGCACCAACAACTATTAAACTGCGTGGATGTTGGATGTGTGATTGTTGCTTATTTATTGTTCCGGCCGTGTTGGCCGATGTATGTGTGGCCC
Source organism: Zingiber officinale (assembly GCF_018446385.1). NCBI lineage: Eukaryota > Viridiplantae > Streptophyta > Magnoliopsida > Zingiberales > Zingiberaceae > Zingiber > Zingiber officinale. The sequence goes on from NC_056002.1 coordinate 88,384,113, forward strand.
TGGGGGCGATGTAGAAAGATTCAGAGTGTCCGCCATACAGGGGAGATGCTGTCGAAATTTCTTCGGGCAGGGACTCCTCCGGGGCGTGACAGAAGGAAAATATTAAGTATAGGAGGAGGTAGATCAAATTTTTGCACTTTCATGCACAATTTATTACTCTTGATTTATGTTGGTTTACCCTAGCTTAACTTGGGTTGTTCACATCAAAAAAGGGAGAGATTATTGGAACTTCAGGTTATTTTGATGTGACCAAACAAGTTAAGTTATGTCCTGTGGTATTTTAACCCTGTGTCTAAGTGTGCAGGAACTTAGGAGCATAGGGAGTCAAGCAGAAGATGCAACCAGTGAGAAGGATGGCATGGGAGAGAGCCGACGGGCTCGTTGCATCTGAGTTATGAGGCGCTGCAGAAGAGTACACTGGCGGATGAGAAGGAAGCATGCAGTGTTTCCGAGGGATGAAAAGCCAAAGCGGAAGATTGCTCAGGAAGCATGCGACGATTCCAAGGGACGAGAAACCGGAGCGCAAGCCTGCTCAAGAAGGCCGAAATTGGGTTCGGGTGAGCCTTATTTCGGTTGGCCAAAATCACCCAAGCGTGCGGAGCTGGAGCGGAAGACCCGAACCGAGGTGAGCAACACTGGAGTAGAGGGCTCAGATCGAAAGTCAACTATGTTGACTTTAGTGGTCCGGGTGCTCGGACCCAATTCGGGCGCTCGGACCAGTTCGGGCGCCCAGAGCAATTCCGAGCACCCGGAACCTGATTTTGACTGGATCACGTTTGATCGTGATTCCTTACGAAGGGGATAAAACTTTATCCCCCTTTCAGGCGCCTGGAACACTCCAGGCGCCCCGACCAAGGCTATAATTACAGGCTTGGTCCAGAAGTTTTTCAATTGAACAAGAAATTGTAACAACACTTGTGCGCTTCTATTGTTTTATTTAGCTTCCTTCTCTCTGTGCTTTCACTGCCATAAAATAGACTTCTCTGTCAGAAGGAGAATTTAGTGCGTCATCTTCCTTGGATTAACAACATCCTCAGTTGTAACCAAGTAAACTCCGGTGTCTCTTTTCTTTTAAGTTCAGTCTTTAATTATTTATGCAAGTGTTTCTTTAAAAGTCCGAGAAGGGTTTTGTTTTTATATTTGTGTAGGGCTATTCAACCCCTCCGATAGCTGACCTCCAACGGTCCCCAACAAAACCATCCTCAACAATAATCAACCATGATAACTCCTTAGTGATCAATTTTCATTATATCGGGTACCCTAATATTCAAAAAATATGAGTATACAAACTCTGCTAATCCTATCCAAATAATGTCTAGGGAGTATGTCAAATCTCATCCTTTAGATACTCAAATATCCACAATTAAAGAATCACAATCCAAATTTCAAAGGGTCACTCAACCTCCTAAGAGTCTACCTATCAAAGAATATCACCACTAATCTCAAAATCATACCTGTAAATGTCTTCCGACAAATGTCGATAAAATATCGAACATCCGATCTAACATTTAGACTTCAAGACCTTTAGTAAATGATCTAGTGGTCAAGGTCTTGAGCTACTTATGAAGACAATGATAGTTGAGTCGACTAACCATTGTCTTGCAACACATCATACTACGATTGCTCCACCTGAGGTTCAGTAACCTCTGGTGACAAGCAATGCCCACAAGGGTAGAGGAGTACTATCAACAAATAGCGAATTGACATAACTGTCAATCGACTCTCTGCTCCTCGTAAATCATCATATGATATTTTCATTCAGTGAAGGTGAAACTTCCTAGGTGTTAATCAACTAACACTACCTTTGTATCACTGCGGGTCATAAGTCACTAAATACCATCATGGATATCTGTGATCGGTCCATGAGTCAGGAACTCCCATGGAACAACGTTAGACGAGTCGACTGATCATCACCTTATAATCCATCATGCTACCGAAAGAGGTAGTAAAATACTCGCTCTCAAAACACGTCAATGTAATCACCAAAGATGCCTTGATCTCAATATCATCATCTGCTTCTTCCTTCACGTGATACCTTATCACGTAAAGATAAGCAGCTAACTTCAACTTTTCTTATGCCAGTACAAATTATATATCCGAATGTACTCACCAATTCATACGCCCATAAAATGGTTGTATCTCCTAAATGTTAAGCAAGTAGCTTTACACCTTTCCACATCAGTGGGAGTATCCTCTCCGAATGTTCCTTCTAAGTCATCCTACCAGGTACATACGGTCCAGGATTAAAGTCCACATAGAATAGGATACGTCGATCCTCTATAGGTTGACCAAGCCGAAAATGATATACGACTAATTTAGTCCTCTCTACATTGGTACAAGTCATGTACCCAAATGTGCCTAAACATCTCTAACCAAGCACGAGTAACCCAAAAATTCAAAATCTCTATAAAAATAGAGTAAGTCGATCCCCAACTTATTGAACCAACAAAAATAGATCGGTCATCGATTAACTGATCTAATAAGAGTACATCGATCCTCGACAAAAGCCACCAGAGTAAATCAGTCCTCTACAGACAGAACTAAAGAGAATATAAATTAATCCTCTTCATACTGAGTTAGCATGATTATTACTGGTAGTATGATATGACGAATCCCCTAAGACTGTTATCCTTAATTTTCAGTAGGGTCGACCATGATTAGTGGTTGACCCATCACATGCAATATATGTTACAACCAATTAGATAGGTACTAAAAGAGTACTATCACATGTCATAACTAACTATTATAGACAACTATATATGTACTCAAACAAGTGCATGATAACAATAACAAACATACCTTCTATAGCTTGGAGATGTCCTGCTGCTACCTGATCCCAAAATCTGAAAAGTCACATCGAGAAAACCAAAACACGAAATCCAAAATACAAGGAAATAGGCATTGTAAACCTGTGGCTCTGATACCAATAAATTGTCACGCACCAAAGGAGTCCCTGTCAGGGAAAAATTCGACAGCACCTCCCCTATACCGGTGACAATCTGAAGCATGAATGCATCACAAATAAAATACATAATCCCACATGGCTGTGTATATATATATATATATCCCACATGGCTGTATATATATATATATATATATATATATATATATATATATATATATATATATATGCAACGAACTGCTTATATTCCAAGTATATAATTAGATTTTTATTTAAGCTTATAATTACCCTTTGTTCTGCTATTAGACAATGAACAAAGAAAGGCTTGGACAAAATAATAATATATTAGGCCAAGAGGTTTAAACACAAATACAACACCAAAACAATGAAACAACCACATGGCTAGACACCAATATAGTGCTAAATCAATAAGGAATATATAAAAGAAATCAAAAGCAAGATAAATCGTCTTCTGATGTGAAGTGGGACCGGAAGTCAGGATACTCCAAGTGACATGACATATCTATGTGCTAACCTGAAAACAACATGAAAAATTAGGGGTAATGAGTATAACATACTCAGCAGGTATCGAACTAACTTACATAGTAAGATATAGCTACCAGTAATAATCATGGAGTACAACCTCCTGATCAATTACAGAAAATGCAAAACTGAGCAACAAAAGAAGATCTGTACTCACCTGACCTCCTATCCTGGCATAATGATCGTCAGACCAAATACCTTATGTCTCCTGTATGCATGTTAAACATATGCATCCACAAAAATGCAGCATCCAAAATGTAACAATCACAAGCAATTAATGCAATCCATGCATATGATGCAAATGACATGGTCACCCCTGACGCCAGTCAGCCATCTTACATATGATGGTGAGATCAAGTGGGTAGGGCTATGACAATTTTGCACTCTGCCATCACTACTCTTGAGTGACCGAGTGGACAGAATGCTGTCGGAGTACACCTATCCTCCCACCTCAAATCATAAGTGGGGGAGCTCAATGCTCTCATCTCCCTGTGTCATAGTCAAGAGGAGGGATCCCTGTCCGCTACCACGCTGCAATCACACTACCCATGAGCGGAGTGGAGCCCTGACAGAGTAAACAGCCACACACACCCTGCTTGAAATACCACTAACCCATGAGTGATTGTGTGTGTATGTGCAGGTCATGTAACTAGTGATGTACTCAACAACAATGGAGCCAACAATCACTCAGCAATCAATTATGCAAGATGGTGCATGACACTAAGCATGTAAATCTTGAAAATACCAACCACCTCATAATGTGTACCAAAAAGGAACCCAAGTCCATAACAATGATCTAGGTACACATTCCAGATAGTAAACTTATGTACACATGTCAAGTAGTAAACCTAGGTACACATGTCAAGTAATAAACAAGGTACACATATCAAGTATAAACTAGTAGCTAGACATGCATCTGTTAATGCACTGTATGTCATTACATAAGTACACAATGCAAGAAACAGAAGGACATAATCATAAATGCATAACAGGTAAAAGTATGGGCATACTACGGGTATCAAGTAGTGACATACCAAGCAGATATAAGCATAACTATTACTACTACTTATAACTCACTAAGCATATTAGAATGATAATATCAAAAAGATAAGTCAAAAGTACCCACATAAAAAATGGAGATCGTATCCGAAATATATCCCACGTCGAGATGTCGTCTCGCATCAAAGTCTTGTAATATATGATATCCAGATTTAGCTAATTACATATAGATTAATTAGCTAAATCAAATCCCCAACTAAATTTAATCCATCGATCAACTAGGGTTAGCTCCATTAACTCTAACTATTCCACTATTCAATTAGATTTAAGTCTATACATAAATCAACCTAAACTCGCCCAAATATGAATCTATCCTCTAACCATGTAATCCAATCCATACTTAATTCAATGTATTTACCTCAATATAACAATTCTTGCTAACATTATTAACAATTCTAGCTCCACAGAACACAACTATACTTGCTGGAAACTGGTGACCGGAGTTGGATGACGTTGCTGACCACCCAAACAGATGCCCCAAATCAGATATCTAACAACTCAAACACTTAAAATCAGTTGCTAAGGTTAGTGATTACCTCTAATATGGTAGCAAGGTAGGAGAGAACTCATTGTGACCAGTGGAGAGGGTGAGTGTGTGATGGCATCTCCCACAATAGCCGGTGGTAGCACCTCCGACGATAAGCAGTAGTGGATCGAAGATAGAAAAGGTTAACGGTCGGTGCAGAAGATCTGGTGGCTGCGGCTACTGGCGCTAGGTCAAGATGGTGGTGTCGGCTCAGAGTAGAGGGAGACAACGATGAGCATAATCAAACCAAGAAGAAAGGGGCAACAATGAATCGAAGCTAGGGCTCGGGGTGGCTGTTGTGCTGCCAAATCACAACAGAGGAGGGTGATTTGTGCGCACGGCGGTGAGGAAATATCAACATTAGGGCTCGGCCTTTCCTCTCTTGGCCGAGGTTCTGCCCGTGTGGTCGGCTAATCAGGGGAGAAGGGAGGCAGTGCTCCGTGCGGTGACACAAGATCAAGGAAGAGGAGGGGCTCGGGTGGAAGCTAGGGCAGAGAGAAAGAAGGGGAAAACGTGATGCAAAGGAAGAGAAGAGCTTGGCCGGCAGTTTTGTATGCGTGGGAGGAGAGGAAGTGAGGTGTTGGGAGACGGCGCCGGTTGGGGAAGAGGAGAAGGCTTCGACGGTGAGTTGGGCGAGGGCACAGGTGAGAAATGAGAGAAAAGAAAAACAAAAGGAAATAAATAAAAAGTTATATAAACTTAGGTATTTTAATTAAACCCTAGGTTAAATTCCTCAATCAACTCCCATATTTGGGTATTCCAAATATGCTTTTACCAAGCCTATAAATGCATCCCCTCAAACTCGTCATACGAGCTCCGAATAATTCCCAGAAAATTTTTCAAATTTCCTAAAAATTTCATTAAGATTATTTCTCAAATAACTTTATTATTTAATTATTATTTTATTTGGTATTTTACACTTATAGAAATGCTAGATGTCACAATTTGAAGTTCTTAGATAATCGGTCTAATATTAGTCATTAATAGAAAACAATTATCTTACTTTTTCAATAAAGTTGTCTAACTTTGTTTCAAGATACCTTTTGCATGTAAGATTATCATAATCAGTAGATTAGTTATATATCAATAAGCCTTCGAGCAACTATAACGACCTATAGGCATGTATCTTACAATAGCCCTAGGACACTATAACAACGCTATATACTATAGCATTTGCTAGCAACCTTTGGGCCAACTATGATAACCTCCGGGCTACTCCAATGATAGCCTCTGAGCATCAATATAATGACATATATGCCAGTTAACTAGTGCCTCTAGGCCATAATAATGGATAATGCACCAAATATTATAACTATGACATCCTCCAGGTTACTTCCTCTGACAGTGTCCGGGCTGTAAGTACCCCGTGATAGTTTTGATGTGATCAATCAAGTCAAGTTAGGTTCTATTGTCTTTTGATGACTTATGTCTAAGTGTACAAGAATTTAGGAGCACAGGAAGAGTACCCTGGCACGAGAAAGAGTCGACGGGCTCGGTGAGTTCGAGGAACGAGATGCTGTGGAAGAGTACGCTGGTAGATGAGGAGGTGCTCGACGTTTTCGAGAGACGAGAAGCTTGAGCCGAAGGTTGCTTGAGAAAGCCGAAAAATAGGTTCGGGTGAGTCCTATTTTGGATGGCAGAAATCACCCAACTGAGCAGAACCGGAGCAGAAGACCCAGATAGAAAGTCAACTGAAAGTTAACTTTGCTCCCGGATCACCCAGGGCAGCCAGCGTACCTCAGGTGCTGCCCTAGTCAAGGGCTGGCTTAGCCCGGTCCGAGCGCCCAGATCTGGTCCTGGCGCTCGGACCAGAAAACTTATCTTTTGCTTAGTTGTCATGATTCGTTACATCATGGATAAAATTGTATCCACCCTTCCAAGCACCCAGATCATCGCTATAAATACACCCTGATTTTAGCAGTTGAAGTAGAACACCTATAAATGATTTCTTTGTCTGTTCTACTACTGTGTGAGATGTCAATGCTGTAAGAGGCTTCTCCGCCTAAAGGAGATTTTGATAGTGAGCTTTAATTACCTTGGATTAGAAATTCTCTGATTGCAAACCAAGTAATTCCTTCTATGCCTCTATTTTTAGTTAATTTACTTCTTCTTTCTTTTTCTTACAAGTGTTTGTTTTAATAAATCTATAAGTTTCAAGGAAGGTGTTTTGTTTGTTTTTATTGTGCAGGGAAATTCACCCTTCTCTTGGCGACCGCAAGGGGCCGTCAATCGGTAACAGAGCGAGGTCGCTTCAGAAGAACTAACCACCAATCAAGCACAAGAGATGGCCAAACCAAACATCTACCCACCTAAGTTCAAGGGGGAATTTACGTTTTGAAAAAGAAAGATGGAGGTATTCTTGAAAATGGACTTTGATTTATTACTAATTTTGAAGTATGATTTTGTAGCACCGAAGGACAAAGAAGTGTTGGTGCAGCGGAGACCGGTAAGAGGGGGGTGAATTGCCTGCAATAAAAACTAAACCCTCCTCAAGGCTTTCAACTTAAATAACAAAGCAACAGTTATGAAATTCAACAGAACTAACATAAACAGAAATATAAGACTCAGCTATTTACTTGGTTACAACCAAGAAGGTTGTTAATCCAAGGCACTAAGAGAGTGCACTAAAAGAAGTCTCCTTCTCTGAAGGCGGAGTAGCCTTTTACACTTGAAGAGCACAGAACTGCTGCTTAGGAAATGAGAGTACAGGAGTTGTATTTCGAGATCGTTCGTATTCGTTCACTATTTTCGATATCCCTAAGAGCTAACCGAGACCCTCTTTATATAGGGGTTCTCGAGCTTATCAGTTCACCTGATCCTTCGGGATCAAGTTAGACTCGAGAGGGATCGGTCGACCGATCCCCAGGTTCGGTCGACCGAACCTGCTGTACCTGCCCAGCTTCTCGTCCAGGTGCAATCTCTATGGATCGAGCTTGGGTTCGGTCGACCGATCCTTTTGTTCGGTCGACCGATCTGCCAACGGTCTTCTACTGAGTTGGCCCGATCAGATTGCTCGACTTGGTCTTTGGATAGACTTCGGTTCGGTCGACCGATCAGAAGGTTCGGTTGACCGATCAGCTCTCCAACGGTTGGCTGCTTGACGTGGCTTCTGACGTGTCACCAACAGCTGGCTTCGGATACAGAAGGGTTCAGTCGACCGATCAAGGGGTTCGGTCGACCGAACCATTGACAAGTCAACTTCCAGTTGACTTGTTCCGGTTTGGCTCCTTGGGTGATTGCGGCCTACCGGAATAGGGCTCACCCGAACCCAATTCCCGGCCTTCTCCTCGAGCAAGCTTCCTCCCCGGCTTTACGTCCCTCGAACGCCGCGCACGTTCTTCTCGCCCACCGGGTGTACTCTTCCGCAGCTCTCCCGTCCTTCGGACGCACCGAGCCCGTCGGCTCCCTTCCCGTGCCGTCCTTCTCGCCAGCTGCGTCTTCTGCTCGACTTCCTATGCTCCTAAGTTTCTGCACACTCAGACACAGGGATCAGACAAAACGCAGGACCTAACCAACTTGGTTGATCACATCAAAACTACCACAGGGTTCAACAATCTCCCCTTTTTTGATGTACATCAACCAAGTTCAAGTTAGGGGTAAACCAAACAAATAGTAATTTAAAGAAAATAACTAAACTAACAATTCGGGCATAAATTTGCAATTTTGAACTAAATTGTAACATTAAAATATATTTTAAATTCCCCCCAACTGAACTTATCTTTTATTCTCCCCCTTTGATCACAGCAAAAACGGGGACAAAAAGATATTCAATGAAAATTTCCTAAGTGTTCAACATCCAAGAGAGAAAAAAAAAATTCAACGTTAAACATTTTCTAAGTGTCAAAATGTTTTTCAAAATGCAAAAAAAATTTCTAAGTTAAAAAAAAAATCTAAACAAATTTCTAAGTTCCAAACACTTTTTCTAAGCACTGTTTAATTTTATTTTCAATGCTTTTATCAAAACGGTAATTAAACAGTTCATTTCTAAATTTGGCTTCCAGGTAGTGGCGAGGCACTAGGCATTCTTGGTTATTGGAGCAACAACCACTTTCTAGTCAAAGCCGCATTAGGAAAATCAATGTTTAAATTTTCTCTTTTGAAGCCTTTAATTTTAAAGGATTAATTAAGTACGGATTTTGGTACCCAATAGAGGTTCCTTCCAACTGGGTTAGTTAGATACTTAGGGGGTATATAGTTTCTTGGTACTTTTCTAAGTTGACACTGATGGTTTCTAATGTACCAATTTAATTTTCCATAAATCCTAATTTTTGAACTTGGAAATTTCTTTAAGCATGAATCACTTTTCAATTTTTCAATTTCATTTTTTAATTTTGTATTTTCTAATTGCAAAATCTCATTTTCCTAATTTAAATTTTCCAAACTTATTTTTAAATTGGCAATTTCTTTTTCTGATTTGAATAGATCTTTAGATAAAGCTTTAATAAACTCAAAAGACTGTTTAGGGTTTAGGGCACGTACCTTACTTACCTGTTTGTCGGTAGCTCCCTCTTCATCGCAGCTTTCCTCTTCTGTCTCTCCCCCTTGATCAATGCTCATCTCTGAGTCTGAGTTATCTTCAAAGAGGTGGTTGTTAACCAATGCTAGTCCCGAAAATTCTTCGACTTCTGACTCGGAGGATGAAGAGTCGTCCCATGTCGTCTTCAAATTTTTGTGCTTAGAGGAATTTGGTTTCTTGTAATTGGTCTTTGTCTTCTCCTTTTGCTTGCACTTCAATTTTGGGCAATCCTCTTTGATGTGCCCTTCTTCGTTGCAATTGTAGCAACGAACTGTCCTTCTCTTTTGACGATGTTTACTTGACTGTGATCTAAATTGATTAGATTTAAAAAAAACTTGTTAAATCGTTTTACCATTAACGCAGCTTCGTTTTCGTCAATCGTCGCTTCGGAGTCGGGATCGTCCTTTTCAGCTCGTAAGGCAATGTTGAGGTTCGACTTTTCTACTTGATTTTCTGTAATTCGATATTCGTGAAGTTCGAAAGTTGAAAACAAATTTTCTAAACTACTTACCTCAAGATCCTTAGAGATGTAGTACGCATCTACTAAGGATGCCAATTCTGGAGTCCTCGGGAAGGCGTTGAGCGCGTATCTGATGGAATCTCGGTTCGTTACTTCTTCTCCAAGGTTGGTTAGTTGCGTGATCAGTTCTTTGATCCTTGCTTGGAGTTGCGCTACCTTCTCGCCTTGGTTCATCCGGAGGTTCGTCAACTGGTTCCGGAGGATGTCGCGCCTAGCTAGCTTCGCTTCGGATGTACCCTCGTGAAGCTCCAAGAATTTCTCCCAGAGATCTTTCGCGGAGTCGTAACTTCCGATCCGGCTTACCTCCTGAGGTGGCAAAACACTGAGTAGGTGGAATTCCGCTTTTCTGTTGGCAACGAAGTCGGCTTGCTCCTTCTTGCTCCACGTGTTTTCCTCTTTGTCTTTAGGAGCTGCAAAATCATATTTCATAGTAATTAAAATATCAAAATCGGTTTTAAAGAATACCTCCATTTTTCGCTTCCATGTAGCGAAATCTCCGTCGAACTTCGGGGGATGGATGTTCGCGCCGGCCATTGTTCTGATCTTTGTGCTTCAGATGGCGGTTAGTCCCTCGAGGCTATTGGGCTCTGATACCACTTGTTGGTGCAGCGGAGACCGGCAAGAGGGGGTGAATTGCCTGCAATAAAAACTAAACCCTCCTCAAGGCTTTCAACTTAAATAACAAAGCAACAGTTATAAAATTCAACAGAACTAACATAAACAGAAATATAAGACTTAGCTATTTACTTGGTTACAACCAAGAAAGTTGTTAATCCAAGACAGTAAGAGAGTGCACTAAAAGAAGTCTCCTTCTCTGAAGGCGGAGTAGCCTTTTACACTTGAAGAGCACAGAACTGCTGCTTAGGAAATGAGAGTAGAGGAGTTGTATTTCGAGATCGTTCGTATTCGTTCACTGTTTTCGATATCCCTAAGAGCTACCCGAGACCCTCTTTATATAGGGGTTCTCAAGCTTATCAGTTCACCTGATCCTTCGGGATCAAGTTTGACTCGAGAGGGATCGGTCGACCGATCCCCAGGTTCGATCGACCGAACTTGCTGTACCTGCCCAGCTTCGCGTCCAGGTGCAGTCTCTGTGGATCGAGCTTGGGTTCAGTCGACCGATCCTTTTGTTCGATCGACCGATCTGCCAACGGTCTTCTGCTGAGTTGGCCCGATCAGATTGCTTGACTTGGTCTCTGGATAGACTTTGGTTCGGTCGACCGATCAGAAGGTTCGGTCGACCGATCAGAAGGTTCGATCAACCGATCAGCTCTCCAACGGTTGGCTGCTTGACGTGGCTTCTGACGTGTCACCAACAGCTGGCTTCGAATACAGAAGGGTTCGGTCGACCGATCAAGGGGTTCGGTCGACCGATCAAGGGGTTCAGTCGACGGAACCATTGATAAGTCAACTTCCAGTTGACTTGTTCCGGTTCGGCTCCTTGTGTGATTGCGGCCTACCGGAATAGGGCTCACCCAAACCCAATTCCCGACCTTCTCCTCGAGCAGGCTTCCTCCCCGGCTTTATGTCCCTCGAACGCCGCGCACGTTCTTCTCGCCCACCGGGTGTACTCTTCCGCAACTCTCCCGTCCTTCGGACGCACCGAGCCCGTCGGCTCCCTTCCCGTGCCGTCCTTCTCGCCAGCTGCGTCTTCCGTTTGACTTCCTATGCTCCTAAGTTCCTGCACACTCAGACACAGGGATCAGACAAAACGCAGGACCTAACCAACTTGATTGATCACATCAAAACTACCACGGGGTTCAACAAGAAGAACATCAATGGACTAAGAAGGAGCAAGCAGATTTAATAGCAAATGGATGAGCCAAGTTTCATCTACTGAGCGTGCTACTTCCGCAATAAGTCAGTATAATTGGCGCCTACGAATCAGTCAAGGAACTTTGGGAGAAGTTCCTGGAGCTACACGAAGGTACGTCTGAAGCCAAACTCGCGAGATGAGACCTGCTTCGGAACTAGATCTGCAACCTCCGGTCAGAAGAAGGAGAAGCTGTCGCACACCTCAACTCAAGAATCAAGGAACTCATCACCAAACTCATGAATCTTGGAGAAAAGATAACCAATCGAGTTTCGCTAAGGTACGCGCTTAACACATTTCCTAGGACTCCTAAATGGTCAACCCTAGTAGATGCTTACTTGATCTCTAGGGACTTAGACGTAAATAATTTAGAAGAACTTTTTCCAACTTTTAAAATTCACAAATCTAGAAATGATGATCTAAAGAAGGAATCAAAGCACAACATTACCTTAAAGGAAAAAATGGATAAACCAGATTCCGAGACATCCCTTGACGATGACGAAACGACGTTTATGGTAAGGAAATTTAAAAAGTTATTTAAAATTAATAAATTTAATCAAACCAAGTAATTCCTTTCGTGCCTTTGTTTTTAGTTAATTTACTTCTTATTTCTTTTTCTTACAAGTGTTTGTTTTAATAAAGTTATAAGTTTGAAGGAAGATGTTTTGTTTTTTTTTATTGTGCAGGGCAATTCACTCTTCTCTTGCTGGCCTCAAGGGACCATCAATTAGTATCAGAGCGACGTCACTTTAGAAGGACTAATCGCCAACCGAAGCACAAGATATGGCCATACCAAGCATCTACCCGGCTAAGTTCGAGGGGGAATTCACATTTTGAAAAAGAAAGATGGAGGTATTCTTCAAAATGGACTTAGGTTTATTACTAATTTTGAAGTATGATTTGTTGGTGCAATCAACCTAGGTTTTAATATGTGTGTCAAAGAGTTTAAGTTAGGCGTTCATATGTATTTGATATGTGTTTAAGTCATGCAGGACTTGGAGAAACACATGAGGAACTTGGTGCGGTCAAGTATGGAAAGCTCATCCAAGGACTCAGATCCTTGAGTCGGTGAAGGATGGTGTGAAAAACATCCGAGGGACCCCTCGACAAGGAGCAATGGAGTGGAGCCTAGGGAAGTGGACTTCAAGGCAACGTGAAGGATGGCACGGAGAGGAGCCGCGGGCTTGGGTGCATCTGAGGGACGAAGGCCAAGGAAGAGGACTTCAAAGGAGACTTCGAGGATGAGTGTGTGAGAATATACTGGGACCAGTCGACTGGTCATTGGACCAGTCGACTGATCCTATTTCACAAAATGCATAGAATGATTTTGTGCTTGTCGACTACGGGGACCAGTCGACTGGTACATAGCCGTTGGCAGAAATTGGGTTTCTGCAGAGAGCTGTTGGCTGGGTCTAACGACACACCAGTCGACTAGTGCTTGGACCAGTCAACTGGTGTCGGGTTGAATTGATTTGATGATCAGCTCTCTCCACTTATTTAAGGGGAGCTTTGGGGCATGAAGAAGGTAATTCGTGCACATTGAATAACTTCTAGTCTTTGCCCAAAGCTTCCAAAGTTCACTCTCTTCCTCCTAAATCTAAACTTCATCTTGTAAAGAGGGAGAGATTCTTTGTGAGAGGTTTGCTCCACCGAGAAGGAGAAGCTCTAGCCGGAGATTGCCGGGGACTGATCCACCGAAGGATCAAGGGCTTGCCCACCTCAAGGACACGTCGTGGAGTATGAGCAAGGAATCTCTGAACCACGTTACATCGAGCTTGTTAGTGTTTGTATTTTTCCTTGATTGCTTTCATTGTTTTGTTTAGTGTATTCCGTAGCGTACTAACCTTCTTGTAGAGAAGAAATCGATTTAGGGGTGGCCTAGCTATCCAACTCCCCTTCAAGCCAGCCACCGATCCTCCTGCATTTGGTATCAGAGCAAGGTTGCCCTTCAACGAACTAACCACCGAGAAGAGCATTCATCAAAATGGCCAACTCAAACATTCATCCACCCAAATTCGAAGGCGACTTCTCTTGGTGGAAGAAGATAATGGAGGTATTTTTCAATATCGATTTTGACATTATGCTAATCATGAGAAGTTGTTTTGAAGAGCCCAAGGATGAACACAATGAGACAATCGACATAACAAGATGGACCAAAAGACAAAAAGAAGATCATCTAGCAAATTCCAAGGCAATCCATCATCTACTAAATGTTCTTCCCCAACAAGAAGTAAAAAGGGTTGGAACCTACTCAAGCGCCAAGGAGTTATGAGAAAAGCTAGTGGAGCTTCATGAAGGGACATCAGAAGCAAAATTGGCAAGAAGAGACCTCCTTCAAACTCAACTCAACAATATCAAGCTTGACAAAGGAGAAAAGGTATCAATATTGTTGGGGTTTTCGGGCTGCAAAAACCGCCTTTTTGCGTTGCGGAAACCCCGAATCCCAAGCCACTGGATCCGTACGAAGTAAAATAGTTTCGTAAAATTTCGAGTATGAGTTTCTTACCTCTAGATCTACACTAGAACTACATGGTTGAGAGATTTTACCCTTGATGCGATGCCCTTCGCAATCCCGCTCGTCCAAAGGTTCGCCGGATCTCGAGATCGTCAAGTGTACGATCCTCTATGCGTATCCACACGAACAAACTAGGTGGAGAAGACCAAACAAATGTGTGCTAGCACCTTAAGTGGTTCGGCCAAGGGAGGAGAGGGAGAGAAGAGAAGAGCTTGAGGAAGAAGATGGAATGAATTAACTTGAATGAAAAATCAATTTTCATCCTTAAGTGGCCGACCACATTATGGCTTGTAACTCCCATGGAATATCAAGAGCCACAACTCTTGGTAACTCCCATGAGGTGGCATTTGGTCAAGTCAAACTTGACCAAATGAAGAAGCCTTGATGATGTGGCATTGGTCAAGTCAAAACTTGACTCTTCATCTTCCTACTTAAGTCAAGTCAAACTTGACCACTTCTCTCCCTTGGTTGATCTAATCTAACCATTTGATTCAAGCCAATTTAATATGATGAATCTAATTCATTTAATTAAATTGATTCAATGAGTCATAATCTAAATTAGACTTATTGAACACATGAATCAAATTGAGTCCAACTCAATTAGTTCAATTACGATTACTCTTAATCCAATTTAATTCATCACATGAATCTAATCCTCTTGGTTCATCATATGAACCTAATCTCCATCTAATTGTCCTTTGTGTGTGACCTTATAGGTTCTCATAACGTTGACAATGCTCCTAAATCCATTTAGAAGCATAAGTAATGAGCGGTATCTAGCAACACATCATTACTACCCAAGTTATAAGAATGTTGAGATTCAACATCACCTTGTGACTACTAATTGTGACTCCTCACAATATATGACATTGTCCTTCTATCCTAGACATCTAGATTGATCAATGTGAGGCATAGACCGTGTCATCCTCTAATCAATCTAAATCTTGAACTCCAAGTAGTCTCACTCAATCAAATGAGCTCAATATCTAATATTGACTCATTTGGGCATGGCCATGTACTTCGTGGTCTCACTCTATCAAGAATATCGATGTCGCTCCCGTCATATAGGAGGGATAAATCCCATCTACATCACTCACATCCCTCTACATAATTCGTTACATACCCAGTAATCGCCTTTATAGTCCACCCAGTTACGGGTGACGTTTGACGAAGTCAAAGTACGTAACTCCTTATGTAGGGATCCATGGTGACTTCAGGTCCAAGGACTAGTAGTCATACTAATAGCCACATGAGAAAGTATATGACACTCATATAACGATCCATGATACTTTCTCATGACGGGTCATTCAGTATACATTCTCCAATGCATACCCATGTGTCAACTTGATATCTCTATATCCATGACTTGTGAGATCAAGTCATCTAGTTGACCTACATACTAGTCTTGTCGCATTAATATTTCCCTGAATGTTAATACTTGACTAGGAATGATTAAGAGTAGTGTTCCCTATATCATCTCACTATCGATTCAACCAATCGATTGATATAGATAAGAACATTTTACTCAAGGACGCTATTATACTTAGTTATTTGGCACCAATACAAGTAAGTATAATAACCAAAAATAAATGCCTTTATTTATATACAAGAATATGATAGAACGAGTCCATACAACAATCATCAAATGATTGGCTCTAGGGCTCTAACTAACAATCTCCCACTAGCACTAGTGTCAATCAGTGTAGGCTCTAAGGCCTAATGACCTAGTGTGACCATCATGCTTTATCTGTGCCAGAGCCTTGGTCAAGGGATCTGCGATGTTAGCCTCTATGGGTACTCTGCAAATCTTCACATCTCTAGAAGCGCCGTAGTATGTGTTTGGTCCGCTGGTGTGAGCGAGGTTCCTTAGCCAGCGCAATTGCTCCATTGTTGTCACAATAGAGCTCAACAGGGTCAGCGATACTAGGAACCACCCCAAGTTCAGTGATGAACTTGCGGATCCAAACTACCACCTTTGCTTCTTCTGATGCAGCAATATACTCGGCCTCTGTCATAGAATCGGCTACTGTGTCCTGCTTCGAACTCTTCCAGCTCACAGCACCACCATTTATGCAAAACACGAACCCTGACTGTGATCGATAATCATCTTGGTCGGTCAGGAAGCTAGCATCACTGTCACCCTTTACAGCTACCTCATCATCACCTCCATATATCAAGAAATATTCTTTATTCCTTCTTAAGTACTTAAGAATATTCTTGACCGCTATCCAGTGACTTTCACCTAGATCTGACTGGTATCTACTCGTCATGCTCAAAGCATACGAGATATCAGGACGAGTACATAGCATGACGTACATGATAGATCCTATGGCTGAGGCATAAGAGATTTGATCCATGCGGTCTCTCTCCTCTCTAGAAGAGGGACCTTGAGTCTTCGAAAGACTCACACCATGTGACATCGGCAAAAATCCCTTCTTGGAGTTCTGCATGGCAAACCGTAGAAGTACCTTGTCAATATATATACTCTGACTTAGGCCAAGCAACCTCTTAGATCTATCTCTATAGATCTGTATGCCTAGAATGCGGGATGCTTCACCTAAGTCCTTCATTGAGAAACAAGTCCCTAGCCAAGTCTTGACAGATTGTAGCAAAGGGATGTCCTTCCCAATGAGAAGTATGTCATCCACAAACAAAATGAGGAAGACAACTATGCTCCCTACAACCTTCATCTAGACACAAGGCTCATCTTCGTTCTTGATGAAACCAAACTATTTGATTGCATCATTGAATCGAAGATTCCAGCTCCGAGAAGCTTGCTTCAGTCCATAAATGGACCTATGCAGCTTGCATACTCTGCTAGTATGCTGTGGATCTACAAAACCCTCAGGTTGTGTCATGTACACATCCTCGAGCAGGTTTCCATTCAGAAACGTGGTTTTGACATCCATCTGCCATATCTCATAGTTATGGTATGTTGCAATAGCAAGCATGATCCAAATGGACTTAAACATCGCTACTGGAGAAAAGGTTTTATCATAGTCAATACCAAAGTTCCAAGTGACCAATGGGTTTAAACATCGCTTGAAACCTTTAGCTACCAAGTGACCCTTATAGATAAGTCCATCCATGTCAGTCTTTCTCTTAAAGACTCACTTACACCCAATGGGTTTTACCCCTTCAGGTGGATCAACCAAAGTCCATACTTGGTTGGTGTACATGGATTCCATTTCGGATCTCATGGACTCTAGCCATTTCTCGGAATCTGGTCTCATCACAGCTTCCTGATAGGTGGAAGGCTCATCCTCTATGAGCATAACATCATCATGGTCAGACAAGAGAAATGAGTATCGCTCAGGCTGACGACGTACCCTATCAGACCTGCGAAGAGGTATGTCTACTTGAACTGGTTGTTGTTCCTCAACTCTTTGTGGAACAACATCATCCACAACACTTTGTGGTTCCAGTTCAACTTCCATCGAGGCTTTAGTTCTATGGTCCGCATCTTGAACTTCTTCAAGATCGAACGTACTCCCACTAGTCTTTCTAGAAACAAAGTCCCTTTCTAGAAAGACCCCAGTTTTTGCCACGGAATGTAGAAGTAATATCCCTTAGTTTCCTTGGGATATCTAATGAAATAACACTTATCAGATTTGGGTCCCAGTTTTTTTGAGACTTGACGTCTAACGTAAGCCTCACAACTCCAAATCCTAATAAAAGACACCTGGGCATCTCTCCCAGTCCATATCGTATATGGTGCCTTTATCACGGCCTTGGATGGAACTCGGTTGAGTATAAAAGCTGCCGTGTCTAGAGCATAGCCCCAAAGAAATGTAGGAAGATCTGTGTGACTCATCATAGACCGTACCATATCTAATAGGGTACATTTCCTCCTTTCGGATACACCATTCCACTGTGGTGTTTCAGGAGGAGTGAGTTGAGATAGAATCCCACACTCAGCTAGATAGTCACGAAACTCATGGCTAAGGTATTCTCCACTTCGATCTGATCGAAGTATCTTAATACTCTTGCCAAGCTAGTTTTATACTTTATTCTTGAATTCTTTGAACTTTTCAAAGGATTCAGACTTATGTGTCATCAAGTACACATAACCATATCTACTGAAGTCATCAGTAAATGTGATGAAGTACCTATAACCGCCTCTAGCAGCGACATTGAAAGGGCCACATACATCACTATGTATAAGTCCTAACAAATCAGTCGCTCTTTCGCTGTGCCCACTAAAGGGAGTCTTGGTCATCTTGCCTAGTAGGCATGACTGCCACATCTCATAAGATTCAAAATCAAATGAGTCCAGCAAACCATCCTTATGGAGCTAGGATAAGCGCTTGTCATTTATATGACCAAGCGATAGTGCCAGAGATAGGTTTGGTTCATGTCATTTGACTTGAACCTCTTGGTATTTATGTTATAGATAGGACTTTCAAGGTCTAGAATGTAGAGTCTGTTCATCAGAGGTGCACTACAATAGAACATATCTTTTAAATAAACAGAACAACATTTGTCCTTTATTATAAAAGAGAAACCTTTCTTGTCCAAACAAGGAATTGAAATTATGTTCTTAGTTAAAGCAGGCATATAACAACATTCATCTAATTCTAATACAAGCCCAGAGGGCAGAGATAGATGATAAGTTCCTACAGCAACCCGTGCTCCATTGCCTACTGTAGGTCCACCTCGCCCTTCGCCAATGCCCTGCCCATGATGAAGAAATAGATAGATTGACTTCTATAACATATATACCTGAAGTGGAAGTCTCACTTCGCTTCTTCTTAAGATCTTCCAGGTACACCTTGTAGTTCCTCTTCCAGTGCCTGGTCTGACCGCAGTGGAAACAGGTAGCATCCTTGGCAACCCCCCCCCCCCCTTTAGGCTTCAGTGCCTTGCCTTTGCCCTTGGCTTGGGACTTTCCTTTGGCTTTAGGCTTGCCGTTGCCCTTGTGTTTCTGAACCATCAGAATAGAGTTGGGCTTAACCTTCTTAAGGTTGAGCTCAGCAGTTCGTAACATACTAAGCAGTTTGGACAGTGACTTGTCAATTTCGTTCATGTTGTAGTTTAGAACGAATTGACTATAGCTATCTGGCAAAGATTGCAAGATCAGGTCAGTGGCCAGCTCTTGGCCAAGTGGGAATCCCAACCTCTGTAGGTTTTCTATGTACCCAATCATTTTGAGTACATATGGGCCTACGGGAGTCTCATCTGACATCTTGCACTGAAATAGTGCCCTTGAGATCTCAAATCTCTCGTGTCGGGCTTGTCCTTGATATAGTTGACGAAGATGTTCAACCATATCATAAGCACCCATTAACTCATGTTGCTTCTGAAGCTCAGAGTTCATGGTCGCGAGAATTAGACATGATACATATAATGCGTCATCTTGATGCTTCTTGTAAGCATCTTTGTCTGCTCGCGTGGCATTGCTAGTAGGAGCCTCCAGAATGGGCTGTTCTAGAACGTACAGTTTACGTTCTTGGGTGAGAACTATTCTCAGATTCCTGTACCAGTCCAGGAAATTTGCTCCGTTGAGCTTGTCCTTGTCAAGGACAGAATGCAGAGAGAAGGTGTTCGTGTTTGACGTCATGGTTATCTACAACAAAAATGTATAAAATAAATATTATATTCTTTTTAATCATTTAATTAGGTCTTTAACTAAATGATGCTCCCACTGAATTCTATAATTCAAGTGGGACAAGATCCACATCATACTAAGCCTTGAGTTAGCTTTGGCTAAATCGCCCAAGACTTAGTATGATCGGTAGATAACTAATTACCAATTACATCTCTATGCAACTCTTGTTTATAGGAGCAAGATCTGCATTTATATTAAAACTTGAGTTAGCTTTGGCTAATACGCCCAAGAGTTAATATAAATGTGATTTTGACCTATCTACCAACTATTTGGAAAATGTCTATAGTTAAACTCGATCCAATTGAGTTAACTAGTTACTCAATCTAATTGAGTTGTACTCACCCATGCATTGATAGGCGGGACCAAGATTGTCCCTCCGTACCCTACCAAGATAATATGTGTTGCTCTGCTTTGGCAGATTCAACAACACATGTGATCGAGGTAGTGATAGGTATCATGGCATGGTAGGTATTTGAGTTAATGCGATTGAGATCTAATCTAATTGATAGGGTGCATCTTGTATACGATTTAGATCTAATCTAATCGTTAAAGCGCTAATTAATTACTATACTAGCATGCATCACATATACACACACAAGAAATTAATTAAATATATATTTTTTTTATGATTAGTCATGGCCCTACTACGATCTTCTCAAGCCAATGAGAAGATAGGATAGTAAACCTAGGGTCAACAGCTTCTCAAGCTCCTCCCTTTGACCACCTTGTGTTGGTCGCGCCCTTCTCGTAACTCCGTCTCGAGTGGACCTTCCACCGTTCCAATTTTGTACATTACAAATTTTGAAACTCGAGTTACATTTGAGTCTAAACTAATTTACAACAAGAATAAAAAGAGAGGCACGACGCGCAGGTCGCGTATCAAGTATACAGCACACACAACACAAATGACGGCGTGCAGGCCGTAATATGAATTACAACACAATTTTCAAATCCAATTTGGGCCTTTTGGGCCATGACTATCACAAAATAATACATAATTCTAAATTATATATTTTCTATAATTTTCTGTAATTTTTACTACAATTTTTATAATTTTTTTGAGTAAAATTCCCGGCGGTCCCGTTTGGCGGGTTTTCGAGCGCAATCGCGGAACGAAGCCCCTTGCGGGGTCAGGGGCAGTGCCCCTACCCGCGATATAACCATCCCGAGTGTTCCTTAGTGATCCTACAGTGCCTTAGCCCGCTGTCCCAAAAAGATTTGGGGTGAAACCTTGCCGTTTCGGAAAAATCTTCTCGGTAGCCGAAGCCTACAAGTGTCTAAACACATGTGCTTTGCTTCTACGAGAAAAATACCCATAAAAACTATAAAACTAGGAAATTCTCAGAATATTACAGAACTGATATTTTTAATAAAAATACAAATTAAACTCGTACAAGACCTCGCACGTGGCTCTGATACCACTGTTGGGTTTTTCGGGCCACAAAAACCGCCTTTTTGCGTTGCGGAAACCCCGAACCCCAAGCCACCGGATCCATGCGAAGTAAAATAGTTTCAAGACATTTCGAGTACGAGTTTCTTACCTCTAGATCTACATTAGAACTACATGGTTGAGAGATTTTACCCTTGATGCGATGCCCTTCGCAATCCCGCTCATCCAAAGGTTCGCCGGATCTCGAGATCGTCAAGTGTACGATCCTCTATGCGTATCCACACGAACAAACTAGGTGGAGAAGACCAAACAAAGGTGTGCTAGCACCTTAAGTGGTTCATCCAAGGGAGGAGAGGGAGAGAAGAGAAGAGCTTGAGGAAGAAGATGGAATGAATTCACTTGAATGAAAAATCAATTTTCATCCTTAAGTGGCCGACCACATTATGGCTTGTAACTCCCATGGAATATCAAGAGTCACAACTCTTGGTAACTCCCATGAGGTGGCATTTGGTCAAGTCAAACTTGACCAAATGAAGAAGCCTTGATGATGTGGCATTGGTCAAGTCAAAGTCAAGTCAAAACTTGACTCTTCATCTTCCTACTTAAGTCAAGTCAAACTTGACCACTTCTCTCCCTTGGTTGATCTAATCTAACCATTTGATTCAAGCCAATTTAATATGATGAATCTAATTCATTTAATTAAATTGATTTAATGAGTCATAATCTAAATTAGACTTATTGAACACATGAATCAAATTGAGTCCAACTCAATTAGTTCAATTAGGATTACTCTTAATTCAATTTGATTCATCACATGAATCTAATCCTCTTGGTTCATCATATGAACCTAATCTCCATCTAATTATCCTTTGTGTGTGACCCTATAAGTTCTTATAACGTTGGCAATGCTCCTAAACCCATTTAGAAGCATAAGTAATGAGCGGTATCTAGCAACACATCATTACTACCCAAGTTATAAGAATGTTGAGATTCAACATCACCTTGTGACTACTAATTGTGACTCCTCACAATATATGACATTGTCCTTCTATCCTAGACATCTAGATTGATCAATGTGAGGCATAGACCGTGTCATCCTCTAATCAATCTAAATCTTGAACTCCAAGTAGACTTACTCAATCAAATGAGCTCAATATCTCATATTGACTCATTTGGGCATGGCCATGCACTTCGTGGTCTCACTCTATCAAGAATATCGATGTCGCTCCCGTCATATAGGAGGGATAGATCCCATCTACATCACTCACATCCCTCTGCATAATTCGTTACATACCCAGTAATCGCCTTTATAGTTACGGGTGACGTTTGACGAAGCCAAAGTACGTAACTCCTTATGTAGGGATCCATGGTGACTTCAGGTCCAAGGACTAGTAGTCATACTAATAGCCACATGAGAAAGTATATGACACTCATATAACGATCCATGATACTTTCTCATGGCGGGTCATTCAGTATACATTCTCCAATGCATACCCATGTGTCAACTTGATATCTCTATATCCATGACTTGTGAGATCAAGTCATCTAGTTGACGTACATGCTAGTCTCGTCGCATTAACATTGTCCCTGAATGTTAATACTCGACTAGGAATGATTAAGAGTAGTGTTCCCTATATCATCTCACTATCGATTCAACCAATCGATTGATATAGGTAAGAACCTTCTACTCAAGGACGCTATTATATTTAGTTATTTGGCACCAATATAAGTAAGTATAATAACCAAAAACAAATGCCTTTATTTATATACAAGAATATGATACAACGAGTCCATACAACAATCATCAAATGATTGGCTCTAGGGCTCTAATTAACAAATTTTACATTCTAGAATTAAGAAAATTATTAATGGACTAACAAGTGTAGGTGAGACACTTTCAAATCGAGACATGATGATGAAAGCCCTAAATGCTTTCCCAAGAATCACAACTTGGAGCTCCATTGTAGATTCATACTACATATCAAAGGAACTAGAGAAATCCTCTCTAGATAAACTCTTCTCAACAATGGAGCTCCACGAAACAAGAGTTGAAGGATTAGATGGAGAAGTTCATAGATCAAGAGGAGTAACCCTTGTGGCAAACAAGGGAAAGGGTAAGAAGAAAAAGTCTTCATCCTCACCATCCTCCGACTCCGAAGAATCAAGTGCCTCAATAGATAATGATCACGAGGCATATATGGTAAGAAAAATGAGAAGGGCATTTAAAAAGTTTTCTACTAACAAATCTCATGCTAGGAAAAGCTCAAGAAGCAAAAGTAGAACAAGGAGGGTAATTTGCTACAATTGCCAAGGAGAGGGACACATAAGAGATGATTGTCCTCTCTTGAAGAAGAAGGAAGGGAAGAAGAGGGAGGAGAAGAAGACAAAAGAAAAGGGGAAGAAGGCTCAAAACCTAAAAGTAACATAGGATGATCCTTCATCATCATCGGAGGAAGAAGAGCATGATGTAGTCAATTTTGCTCTAATGGGAATTGATGATATAGCCTCTACCTCATCCGAAAATGAAGAGGGAAAGAGCTCAAGTGAAGATGAAGAGGGGAGCTCAAGTGAAGGGGGAGGTCAAACTTCGGATTCGGACTTCTCGATAAGTGAGGTACATAATCTACCTCCCCATGTTTTAATTAAAATTATTACAAGTACAAATGATGATTTATTTAAGGCTAAAAGGAAAAATAAGTCTTTAAAACATGATATTTACATGCTTGAAGAAAAATTAGAATCCATGTGTTCTAAGGATAATGATATGCATGCTTTTTTAAATTCAAATGATTTATGTTTAGTAGAAGAAAATAAGATCTTAAGGGAAAAGGTAGAATACCTTATCAATGCTCTTAGGAAATTTGAAATTGTCTCTAAAACCCTAAATATGATTATTGGGAGCCAAAGGGCAAGTTTTACGAAAAATGGGTTAGGATATAATGAACCCAACAATGAAAAGACCTACCATTGTCTACTTGCTAGGGACAATCAAAAACCAAGACCATAGATAGAAAATGGATCCCCAAGGAATATTTGGTTAACCCAATTAGAAAGAATTTCTATTAGGTGCCAATGTCTATTCTCAAGGGTTAGAGGATTTTAGGTCAAGTCAACCATGGAAATCATAATTCAAATCCTTGAAAAATGGTTGACTTGAGACCTTAAGGGGGAGCACTTAGCCTTGATAAGAAATTCATGATCAAAAGGGCTAAGTAGAGGTTACCTTTATCTCACAATGATTTGCATTATTTTATAATCATAAATGTAAGATAATTATGATGATACAAGTAATTCACTTATGCTTATGGCATTTTGATGAGTTATAAAATGTATCAATTTTAGTAATCATAGACCAATTATGGGGAAAGTAAATGTTTAATTAATGGACATCTTGCCTATATATCATAGTTGGATATTTCAAATGTTTTGAAAATAATTCTATGTTTTATTTACTATGGAATAGCTATATTGAAAAATATGATTACAAAACTGGGTGTTAATTTGTTGCAAACTTGTATGTTTTTGATACTTTTGAGATTTGGTCAAAATTTCAAAAATACTTTGATTTTTCAAGAAAATATATTTTTCTAGTTAAAGGACATTTCAAGAAATATGTTGTCAAAATTTTATGATTTTTTGAATTTTCTGGAGTTAGGCTGAAATTCAATTTCAGAGTGTAACAATCGACTGTGTTAGGTACCAGTCGACTGGTACCAGCCTTCCAGCATTCTGTTGGTTTCTAAAATCAAATTTTTGTCAAAATTTTGGATATATTTGATGTCATATAGTGTATGATTGTTTGGTACAATCTTTTTGATGGTGTCAACGGGGGAGAAATGGGTAAGTTTAAGTTAGAAACCTACTTGTGTGCAAAACGTGAAATTAAGTTTGAGAGCATATGCTAAGGGGGAGCTTGGGTTTATGCTTCATGTTTACATATTGCTTGCAAAACGTGAAATTACGACTGGTGTCTGGGTTGAGTTGATTTGATGATCAACTCTCTCCACTTATTTAAGGGGAGCTTTGGGGCATGAAGAAGGTAACTCATGCACATTGAATAACTTCTAGTCTCTGCCCAAAGCTTCCAAAGTTCACTCTCTTCCTCCTAAACCTAAACTTCATCTTGTAAAGAGGGAGAGATTCTTTGTGAGAGGTTTGCTCCACCGAGAAGGAGAAGCTCTAGCCGGAGATTGCCAGGGACTGATCCTCCGAAGGATCAAGGGCTCGGCCACCTCAAAGGCAAGTTGTGGAGTAGGAGCAAGCAATTTCTGAACCACGTTACATCGAGCTTGTTAGCGTTTGTATTTTTCCTTGATTTCTTTTATTGTTTTGTTTAGTGTATTCAATAGTGTACTAACCTTCTTGTAGAGAAGAAATCAATTTGGGGGTGGCCTAGCTATCCAACCCCCCCTTCAAGCCGACCACCGATCCTCCTACATGATTTTGTAGCACCGAAGGACAAAGAAGAACATCAATGGACCAAGAAGGAGCAAGCAAACTTCGTAGCAAATGGACAAGCAAGCCAAATTTCATCTACTGAGCATGCTACCTCCGCAAGAAGTCAGCAGAATTAGCACCTACGAATTAGTTATGGAACTTTGGGAGAAGTTCCTGGAGCTACACGAAGGTACATCCGAAGCCAAACTCGTGAGACGGGACCTGCTTCAGAACCAGATCTGCAACCTCCTATTAGAAGAAGAAGAAATTGTTGCACACCTCCACTCAAGAATCAAGGAACTCATCATCGAACTCATGAATCTTGGAGAAAATATAACCAATCGAGTTTCGCTAAGGTATACGCTTAACACATTTCCTAGGACTCCTGAATGGTTAACCCTAGTAGATGCTTACTTGTCTCTAGGGACTTAGAGGTAAATAATTTAGAAGAACTTTTTTCAACTTTTAAAATTCACAAATCTATAAATGCAGATCTAAAGAAGGAATCAAAGAACAACATTGTCTTAAAGGCAAAAATGGACAAACCAGATTCTAAGACATCCCTTGATGATGACGAAACGACGTTTATAGTAAGGAAATTTAAATTGTTATTTAAAGCTAATAAATTTAATCAAGTGGAGGGTAAAATGAGGAAAATAAAAGTAAGATGCTACCACTGCAATGAATAAGGGCACGTGAGAGACAACTGTCTAAAATTGAAGGACAAGGACAAGGACGAGAGCAAGGACAAAAGACCAATCCAGAAAAGAACAATAACTTAAAGGCGATATGGGATGAAACTTTATCAGAATCAGAAATTGAAGTCTACGCCAGACTTGCGCTGATGGCAAGTCACTAAGAAGAAGAAGACGAAGCAAGTTCTTCCACAATGAGCATCTAGAGCATCGATGAAGGGGGAGCAATGTCACAAGAAAGCAGTACTAAAGGCGGTGCTTTAGATCAAGGGATCGACGAAGTAAGTCAGGTACGTTCTCCGCCTTCTGATAAGTTGTACAAGTTTATAAAAATCCTATCTAAAACTTCCTATAAATTAGAAATTGAGAATAAGAAGTTATTAAAAGAAAATAAAAATTTAAAAGAACAAAACAAAATTTGAAAAATTCTGCATGTTCAATGTTTATTCCTTCAAATTATAGAAATAATCTAGGACTTAATTGGTATTTTAGATTTCTTAAGGACCAAGTTAAAAAGTTTTCACCAAAATATATCCCTAGGAAATTTTTAATTAACCCAGTATGAAAGAACCTATTTTGGGTTCCAAAATCATGCCTGGATTGAATTTTTATGCATGTCTCACATTTGAATTGATTTAATATTTTTCTTGCTTAGAATTGATAAAAACATTTTTTTGTATAATTTCTATTTGAAATAAATTTGATCTTAATTTTTTTGAGAAAGAGGAATTCAATGCGCACTTATAAAAAACTTTCAAATTTTTTGACTATTGTATTATTTTTCTATAAATTTTTCTAACAAAATTTATATTTTTCAATTTAAAATTATTTTGCAGGGTTATCTTTGTTGATTTTATTTTTCTATAAAACTATATCATTTTTTCTATCTAAAAAATTTTTTCTAAAATTTTTTTACTGTTAGTGAATTTTCTATGAATTATTTATCTAACAACAACAACAACCAAGCCTTTTCCCACTAGGTGGGGTCGGCTGTATGAATCATTTTATGCCATTGAGCCCTATCTCCTATTATATCATCATCTATATTTAAATAAATTTTATCTTATTTTATTGTTGCTAACCAAGTCTTTTTTGGTCGTCCTCTTCCTCGTTTGATATGCATGTTTTTCATAGTTTCACATCACCTAACTGGAGCATTTATTGGTCGTCTAAGTACATGTCTGTACCATCTTAAACGTGTCTCTCAGAGTTTGTCCTCAATAGATGCAACTCCGACTTTCTCTCTAATGCTCTCATTCCTTATTTTTTCCATCTTCGTATGTCCACACATCCACCTTAACATCCTCATCTCTGCAACTCTCATCTTATGCTCATGTGCTCGAGTCATAGCCCAACATTCAGCCCATATAACATAGCAGGTCTAACTGCGGTTTTATAGAACTTACCTTTAAGTTTAAGAGGTACTTTACGGTCACATAAAACACCTGACGCTCCCCTCCATTTCACCCATCCTGCTTGTATTCTATGTAAGACATCTCTCTCAATCCCTCCATCATTTTGTAAAAATGATCCTAAATATTTAAATCTCTCGGTTCTGGGCAACTCGTCCTCTCCTATCTTAACAATTGTTTCATTACTTCTAATATTGCTAAACTTAAATTCCATATATTCTGTCTTTAATCTACTAAGCTTAAAACCTTTCCCTTCTAGTGTTTCCCTCCAAGATTCTAGCTTAGCATTTACTCCTTCACGTGTCTCATCTACCAAAATAATATCATCTGCAAACAACATGCACCACGGTACTATGTCTTGAATGTGCGCAGAGAGTTCGTCCATAATTAGTGTAAAAAGATAGGGACTTAGGGTTGATCCTTGATGTAACCCTATCTTTATTGGAAATGCTTCAGTTACTCCGCTTGAAGTCTTTACTCTGGTCATTACATCCTCATACATATCTTTAATTAGTTCAATATATGTTACGCTAACACCTCTCTTTTCTAAAATTCTCCATATAATTTCTCTTGGGACTCTATCATAAGCTTTTTCTAAGTCAATGAATACCATGTGTAGATCTTGTTTTTGCTCCCGATATTTTTCAATTAATTGTCTAAGGAGATGTATAGCTTCTATTGTCGACCTTCCAGGCATGAACCCAAATTGATTTTCTGTCACTGTGGTCTCCTTCCTTAAACTTTTTTCTATTACTTTTTCCCAAAGTTTCATAGTATGACTCATTAGTTTAATATCCTTATAGTTTGCACAATTTTGTATGTCTCCCTTGTTCTTATATAAGGGAACTAGAGTACTTATCCTCCATTTATCAGACATTCTTTTTGTTTTCAATATCATGTTAAATAATTTTGTAAGTCATTCAATGTCTTGTTTCCCTAAGCACTTCTATACCTCTATCGGAATATCATCTGGTCCAACGGCTTTTCCATTGAGCATCTCATTTAAAGTTTGTTTTACTTCTGAAGTTTGAATTCTACGATAAAAATTAAAATTTCTATGCTCATTTGACCTAATTAAATTACCTAAGTTAAGTTGATCACCTAAACCTTCATTAAAAAGTTGATGAACATACCTCTTCCATCGCTCTTTTATTTCTCCATCATTTACTAATACCCTATTACATTCATCTTTAATACATTTTATTTGGCTAAGATCTCTTATTTTCCTTTCTCTCACTTTAGCTATTCTATAAATGCCTCTTTCCCCTTCTTTTGTATCCAATTTTTGATATAAGCATTCAAAAGTTTCATTTTTTGCTTCACTCACTACTTTCTTAGCTTCTTTCTTGGCTATTGTATATTTTTTTAAGTTTTCCTCGTTCTTACAAATATATAATTCCTTATAAGCTATTAGTTTTTCTTTCACTTTCTCTTGTACTTTCTCATTCCACCACCAAGATTCTTTACTTAGTGGTGCATGTCCCTTTGACTCACCGACTACACTCTTAGCTACTATTTTCAACTTTGATACCATCTTATCCCATGTTGTATTAGAGTCATCGTATATTTCACCAAATGCTTGTACTTCTACCTTCTCCTTGAATATATTTTGTTTCCCATCCTTTAACTTCCACCACTTAATTCTAAGAATTGTATATATTTTCTTTCTATTGATACTATGTTTGAGGCGTATATCCAACACTACTACCCTATGTTGGGTAGTTAAGCTTTCTCCAGGGATGACTTTGCAATCTTTACATATCTTTCTATCCTTCTTCCTAACCATAAGAAAGTCAATTTGCGATTTATATATTATTCCCACTTTTGAATGTGACTAAGTGTTCTTCTCTTTTCTTAAAAAACGTATTAGCTAATATAAGGTCATATGCTATCGTAAAATCTAATATAGTTTTCCCTTCCTCATTTCTCGTTCCAAACCCATAACTCCGATGTACTCTCTCATATTCCTCATTTTCACTCCGACATGCCCATTTAGATCACCTCCTATTAAAATCATTTCATTTGGTGGAATATTTTGTAATATTTCATCTAAGTCCTCCCAAAACCTTGATTTTGTAGCTTCATCTAATCCTACTTGTGGTGCATATATGCTAAGGGCTATAATTCTATCCCCTTTTCTAACTACTCCTACAACTTCATTCTTTAACAAACTATCTACAATGATACCCACTCCATTTCTTGCTTTACTCTTTCCAGTGTACCATAACTTAAGACCCGAGTTCTCTATCATCTTGGCCTTCTCGCCTATTAATTTTGTCTCTTGTACACACAAAATACTAATTTTTCTCCTAATCATCATATCTACTACCTTCATTGATTTACCAATGAGAGTTCCTATATTTCATGTTCCAAATCTTAGATTATTAGTTTTCCTATCATATTTGTTCTTATCTAACCTATGGTGTGAGAACTTTTGCCTATTTAACACTACACCCAAGTTCTCATGGAGATGTAGCGGTCCTTGCTGAGACGTTACAGTCGGACCTTGTAACACGAACTCTTGCATATTTATCACTACACCCGAGTTCTGGAGATGTAGCGGTCCTTGCCGAGACGTTACAGTCGGACCCTGCAATGCGTTTCTTCTGGGGAACAACCTAGCATTATCACAATAGTTTAATGGATTCATTCATTGAATATTTGACATAGTTTGACGCTGGCTGGCAACCTAACGCAACCCTCCTCCTTTATCCGGGCTTGGGACTGGCCATGACCGGTCATCATGGGCGGAGTTCTATGAATTATTTATCTAAATATAAATTTTTAATATTAAATATTTTCAAAAATTCAATTCTTTAAAATTTATTTTTCTGTAAAAATGCATGCTCTATTATATTTTTAGAAAATTTATCATGATTTTTTAACATGGAAAGTATTTTTAAACAATTTTTTTCAAAAAATTAACCTTTTGAAAAATATGTTTTTCTACTTATATGAAATTCATAACTTCGTGAAAATTTTTTTACAACTTTGGATATTTTTGCTTCACTGTTGTAAAAATTTTCAAACAATTAAACATAATTCTAATATTATTTTTTTCCAAAAATTATTTATAAATTACAAAAATCTATATTTTTGAAATTTAAACTTGATGATTTTTCTGGATGATAGTCACTATATTTTTATCCCTTAGACTTTATTTTAAATTTATTGCTAAGTCATTTTATGCTTACCCCTATTTTTAATGTGATCAAAGGGGGAGAATTAGTGGTTAAGTCTAAGAGAAGGAGGTTGATTTTGAATATTTTTTTCTTAAATGCAAAATGTGTACTTGCAAGTTTTCTATTATTTGTTTTTTATTTACCCAAACTTAACTTGGGATTGCTCACATCAAATTGGGGGAGATTGTAAGTACCCTGTGGTAGTTTTGATGTGATCAACCAAGTCAAGTTAGGTCATGTTGTCTTTTAATATCTTGTGTCTAAGTATGCAGAAACTTAGGAGAATAGGAAGTTGAGTAAAAGACGCAACGCTAGCGAAAAGGATGGCATGGGAGAGAGGCAATGGGCTCGGTGCGTCCGAAGGACGAGGTCTTACGAAAGAGTACGCTGGTGGATGAGGAGGCACGGGCATTTCCCAGGGACGAAAAGTCAGAGCGGAAGGTTGCTCGAGATGCCATAAAATGGGTTCAGGTGAGCCTTATTTCGTATGGCCGAAATCACCCAAGCGAGCGGAACCGGAGCGGAAGACCCATACAGAAAGTCAACTGGAAGTTGACTCTGCTCCAAGAGCCCGGATCACCCGGGGTAGCCAGGGCGCCTCGGGTGTGCACCTTGGTCGAGGGTTGGTTTAGCCCAGTCCAGGCGCACAGATCAGAAAACTTAACTTTTGACGAGCTGTCACAATTCATTGCATCGTGGATAAAATTTTATCCACCCCTGGCGCCCGAAACCTTTCCAAGTGACTGAATCAATACTATAAATACAACCCTGATTTCAACAGTTGAAGTAGAACACCTGTAAATGATTTCTTTGTCTGTTCTACTACTATGTGAACTGTCAATGCTGTAAGAGGCTTGCCCACCTAAAGGGGTTTTTGATAGTGAGCTTGAATTGCCTTAGATTAGCAATCTTCTAATTGCAAATCAAGTAATTCCTTCTGTATCTATGTCTTTAGTTAATTTACTTCTTATTTCTTTTTTTTTACAAATTTTTGTTTTAATAAAGCTATAAGTTTCGAGGAAGGTGTGTTGTTTATTTTTATTATGCAAGGGAATTCACCCCCCCCCCCCCTTTGTCGACCGCAAGGGACCATCACGGGCTACTCCTATAATAGCCTCTGGGTATTAATATAACGACATATGTGTCAGGTAGCTAGTACCTCTGGCCATAAT
The DNA here is from genome assembly GCF_018446385.1 of Zingiber officinale. NCBI lineage: Eukaryota > Viridiplantae > Streptophyta > Magnoliopsida > Zingiberales > Zingiberaceae > Zingiber > Zingiber officinale. Next base: position 88,416,403 of record NC_056002.1, read on the forward strand.
AACGGCTAATGCGCCTTGTATTACTACTATGACAACCTCCCAGCTACTCTCTGAGGTATCCTCCTGGCTACTCTTGTGATAGCCTCTGAGCTACTACTCCTATGATAGCCTCTGGACATCAGTATAACGACATATGTGATAGGTAGCTAGTGCCTCTGGGTCAACTAACGGCCAATGCACCAAGTATTACTACTATGACAGCCTTCGGGCTATTCTCTATGGTAACCTGGGCTACCACTTACTATGATAGCTTCCGAGCATTAGTATAATGGCTTAAAGATCAGGTATCTAGTGCCTTCGAGTTGACAACGATCAATATTCTAGGTATTTCTACTCTAACAACCTCCAAACATTAGTACAATGGAGTATAATGGCTTAAAGGCCAGATAGTTAGTCCTCCGAACCATAATAATGGCCAATGCGCCAGGTAATATATGTTATAACAGTCTCCGGGCTTTAGTATAATGGCTTAAAGGTCAGATAGCTAGTGCCTCCGGACCTTAATAACTACCAACGCATCAAGTATAAGCTTACCGCCTCCGGGTACAAGTATAACAACCCCTATATTATAATATCTTCTGAATTGTACTCTTCCATCACATGCCAGGTTGTACTATTTAATCATATATCAAAAGGGGGACTAGTTCTATGATCTTCTCATAATTCTTCAAGAGTCGATATTGTTTCTATCAATATCACTCAATAATATTCCCTAGTGGGATTGGATTTCTGATCTTCTTGGATTGCTTGGTAATATCCCTCGATAGGGTTTGGATTTCTTATCTTGTCCTCTTGTTCATCAACAACATATCCTGATTGATTTCCTGACATCATCAGTACTCCTAGTTACTACCCCTGGTAGGGTTAATCATTTGCTTCTCTCAGTATTCTTACTAATATGTCTGGTTGGGATGTTATCTGACTTCTATTATTCATAGTTTCCTAGGTATCATCTTGACCAAGGAATTAAATTCCTCTCTTCAGTCGAAATAGTATTGAATTTCTAGTATTCTTGATGTTCTTATTACTCTGTTTCATGTTACTGTCCTTAAAATATTGTTCAATTCAACCTCTCTTGGTCTTCCTCGCTAACATATTAGGTTGTGAATTTCAACCATGGTTTGCTTTACCTCTTGACAACATGATGCAGGGATAAGGGAAAGCCTGCTTGTCATGGGTCAATTGACATGGTGTCGGTCAAAGTCAAGGTGGTCAACACCGGGCTTACAGTTATCCTAGTCGATAAAGGCGTGGCCGAGCGAACATGAGTCGGATGGACGAATGGACAGACCCATAACTGGCCATTTTGATCGGCAAGAAAACGAGCCGCTCGGACCACCCATCCGTCGCAAGGAATGACATTACACAGGAAGAGACAAGAAAGTAGAACATGCCGTCTATCATTAGATATGAAGAAGCCAAGACAAAGAAAAACATTCCATCCACTACAACAAAATCGCTCATAGACATTAGTGGAACAACAACGGTTTTAGGCTAAAACCGAAGTCTTTGAGTATTTTACACCGGTTTTTCTAAAAACCGGTGTCTATGAGCGCAGATTTTAGCTCATAGACATCGGTTTTTTAGGTGATGTCTATGAGCACCCTTTTTTTGGTTAATAGACACCGATTTTAACATCGGTTTTTAAAATCCGATGTTAATAAACCCCTTCTTAAATATTTTAATTTTTCCCCACATGCCAAAATCTGCACACTGTGAATTCCCTCCAACCTAAATCTTTATCCCGCCCTTCCTCCGTGCGACATCTCTCTCGCGATAACCTAAACCTCCGACCATCCGACCACCACGCGACACCACCACGACACCACCACGACTTTCCTCCTAGCCGCTGGTCGTTCGACCATCTCTCTCAACCTCATCTCCCTCTTCCCCCCTTCCTAGATCCTCTCCCGATCAGGATCAAGACACGACGAACTTGCTTCTCCGTCCAACCACACTGCATCTCCTCCAACTCCTCCATTTGGTTGAGAAGACGAGGCCTTCTTTGCATTCCAGTAGTTTTTGCTTCATCCATCTCCGGTCCAGCATTCACTGCCACCGCTCGAGCCCTTCTTCACATTCCGGTAAATTTTCCTTTATACATCATCGCTACTGAATTTCTTCCTCATCTTCGACAGTTTCTTCTTCTTGATCTCTTGTTTGCAAGTATTAATTGATTGATGCATGCAATGTGGTTGATGAATTTCCTCAAACACTACCTTGAGTTGATTTGATCATTTTTGTTTGATAGATTGAGGAGTTGTTAGTTCCTGTTGCTAAGTAGGTTTTATGTAATCCTTGAACTATCAAGTTTCTTTTATGTCTAGGCTAATTGTTTTCACTGAAATGTCATGGTTTCTGGTTTAGAAATTTATTGGTATAATGATGAAGTAGTTGGTTTCTGGTTTATGAAATTTATTCGTATCCTTTCCTTGGTAAGCGTAGTTGGTTTCTTGGAGGACCCGCATAGTTAATTTATTTGTATAATGATGGATTAAGAATTTTGGCTCAGTGTTGTAATTGTCTTGATATTTTTGATTGCTTCTAGATTCATTAGTACAACAAAATGGACAAGGCATGGATGACAAAGGATAGATTATCACATGAGTTTGAACTTGGACTAGATTCTTTCTTGCAATTTGCGCTGCAACATGCTACTAATCCTACTAGTATACCTTGTCCTTGTACGAAATGTGGCAATCTATGGAACACTAATATTAACAGCATAAGGGCACATGTGTACTGTAATGGTATAGACTTAACATACAAAAAATGGATATGGCATGGGGAAGAATCTGTATTAGGAGATTTAAAGAAAGAGAATGATGCAGCTGGAGAAAGTGAAAACTATTTTGCTGATAATCCTATAGATATGGTACACGCTGCATATGAAAGTTTAGAGAATCCAGATCAATTTATAAAATTACTTGAGGATGCTGAGAAACCCCTGTATGTTGGGTGTACTAAATTTACAAAGAGATCTGCAATTGTGCAATTATATAACTTGAAAGCGAAATACAGCTAGAGTGATAATAGTTTTACTGAACTACTTGTATTGTTTGGAGAAATGCTTCCCGTTGACAATGAATTGCCTTTATCTTTATATGATGCAAAGAAAAGCTTATGTGCAATGGGGATGACTTATAAGAAAATACATGCTTGCCCTAATGATTGTGTCTTATACTGGAAGGAGTATGAGGATTTTACCGATTGTCCTACTTGTGGGGTGTCAAGGTGGAAGTTGGCCAAGAATTCTAGGATAATTGAAGGAGTCCCTGCAAAAATTTTATGGTACTTTCCTCCTATTCCTAGATTTCAAAGAATGTTTCGGAGCAAGGAAATATCTAAGGAGTTAATTTGGCATGCTAATAAAAGTGTATGTGATGCCTATATGCGACATCCAGCTGATGCACCTTGTTGGAGACTTGTGGATCATAATTGGCCAAATTTTGCTTCTGAGACAAGAAATCTAAGGTTAGCCATAGCAGCTGATGGGATCAATCCTCATAGTTTGATGAGTTCTACATATAGTTGTTGGCCAGTTATAATGATCACCTATAACCTTCCTCCATGGTTGTGTATGAAGAGAAAATATATGATGCTCACGTTGTTGATTTCTAGTCCCAAACAGCCGGGAAATGACATTGATGTGTACTTGGCGCCTTTGATTGACGATTTAAAAGAATTATTGGAAGTTGGTGTTGAAGCATATGATGCACACCGAGAAGAAAGATTCTTGTTTAGAGCTGTCCTATTGTGGACAATTAATGATTTTCCGGCATATGGAAACCTGGCAGGATGCACTGTAAAAGGATATCAAGCATGCCCTATCTGTGGTGAGGAAACTTGTGCAAAAAGGTTGAAGCATAGTAAAAAAATGTCATTTACAGGTCATAGACGGTTTCTTCGTATAGATCATCCTAATCGAAGGCAGAAGAAGGCATTTGATGGGACGCAAGACTTTACTATGGCCCCAAAACCACTAAGCGGTGATGAAGTTTTAAAAAAAGTAGAAGGAATTACATGCCGATGGGGAAAAATTAGAGCAAATTTTCAATCAAAGGAAAATGATGGTAAGTCCTGCTGGAAAAAAAAATCAATATTCTTTGAACTTGAGTATTGGAAAGATCTGCATGTTCGACATGTTCTTGATGTGATGCACATAGAGAAAAACGTTTGCGAAAGTTTGATTGGTACATTACTTGATATGCCAGGAAAGACAAAAGATGGAATTGCAGTAAGAAACGACCTAGTGGATATGAAAATTAGGGGAGAATTAACACCACAAAAAGGGGAGAAAAGGACATTTTTCATTAAGCAAGGATGAAAAAAGAAGACTTTGTAATTCATTGTTCGGAATTAAGGTTCCCACGGGTTACTCCTCCAACATCAAAAACTTTGTCTCAATGAAGGACCTAAAACTGGTTGGTCTTAAATCACATGACTGCCACACCTTAATGCAACATTTGCTTCCAATTGCCATCCGTGGTATTCTACCCAAGCATGTCAGAAATGCTATCACAAGGTTTTGTTTCTTATTCAATGTGTTATGTAACAAAGTAATAGATGCCTCAAAGTTGGATAAAGGACAAATAGAAATTGTGACGACGTTGTGTCTGTTTGAAAAGTATTTTCCACCTTCATTTTTTGATATAATGGTTCACTTAACAGTTCATCTTGTGTGTGAGGTCAAGTTGTGTGGACCAGTTTGGTATAGATGGATGTTTCCATTTGAAAGATATATGAAAACATTGAAAGGTTATGTGCGGAATAGAAATCGACCAGAAGGATGCATGGCTGAATGTTATATCGCTGAAGAAGCTGTAGAGTTTTGCTCAGAATTTTTATCTAATATGAACACAATAGGGATTCCATAAAAGCATCGTGAAACAATACTCACTAAGTCCTTGTCAGGTGCCAAGGTGCACTTATGTTGTCACGATGAGTGGGAACAAGCACATCGGTATGTATTGGAAAATGAAGCTGAGGTTGATCCTTACATTGTGTAAGCCCTCTAATTCAGTAATAATCTCCTGAAATTGTTTAAAAAAATATATGATTAATCTCTTCAAAATTTTTTGATTAGGGAACATATGACACACTTGAAGCAAAAATTTCCTATTAAAGGTGCAAAGTGGTTACAAGATAAACACCACAAAAGTTTTATTTCTTGGTTCCATGAACATGTACGTACCATAAATATTAGCATGTTTATTATTGAACACAAGAACTTTAAGACTTTTAATAATTAAACCCCCTTATGATGAATTGTAGGTTACAAATACAACATCATCTTCCTCCAATCAATTATCAAAAAGAGTGAAGCTGTTGGCAAATGGACCTAGCAAGCAAGTGCTAAAATACTCTAGTTATATGATCGATGGGGTCACTTATTACACGAAAGAACGTGATAATGTTACAGTTGTTCAAAACTCGAGTGTAAGCTTGCTCGCACAAACAATGCAAGTTGCAAGTTCAAAGGATAAGAATCCAATTATAACAGACATGATGTATTATGGTGTGATACAAGAAATATGGGAGCTCAATTACCATGATTTTCGAGTTCCAATGTTTAAGTGTGATTGGGTAGAGAATAACACTGGTATTAGAGTAGATGATAATGGTTTCACCTTGGTAAATCTTAAGAGAATGGGATTCAAATCCGAACCATTTATCTTGGGCACTCAAGCAAAGCAAGTATTTTATGTAGAAGACCCTCAAGATCCCACATGGTCTATTGTACTTTCAACTACAAATAGAGAGTATTTTGAATACATCACTGATGATAAGTTGGGAGATCCTTCAATCCACTACCAATGCTTCACAAAAGGGATGCCATCAATGGATATTGACGAAACTGATGACAATGAACCATCCTGTATTCGTGGAGATTGTGATGGGATTTGGGTTGACAATGAGAATTTTTAGTTTGGTAACTTTATGTATGGTTTATATATGTGACTATTTACTTTATTTTGGTAACTTTGGTTCATTGTTTGGTAGTAGTTTTTTTTTTTAAATATACGAATGTTTACTTTGTTGTGATTTTGAATGATATGCTCTGCTCTATTTCAAATTCTCACTGTTATGATTAGGTTTTTGACACAATGAACACTAGAAAAAAGGCCCATTTAGCACGTGAAGTTGATAAGTATTCACACACAAATGTAAAAGACAAAGAACAGGATGAAAAAGAGGGTGCTGAGGATAGCCAGGACATAGGATCAGCCGGGACGACCCAAACAACAAGATCAAAAAGAGGTCGTACACAAATGAATAAGCTTGTTGTTCAAAGGATTCACAGAGTCAAACAAAGTGTCAAATTTAATGAGTATGGACAGCCAGTTGGCGAAAAGGCTTCTGAATTGCAAAGTTTTATTGGTGTGCTTGCTCGAGAAAAAGTTAATATTAATTACAACTCTTGGAAGCAAGTGCCGATTGAAGTTAAGAACATGATATGGGAATCCGTCAATGTAAGTAACATGAAACTTTCTTATGTAATGCATTTTTTTCTGTTCTGTTATTTATATACTTAAGATATTTGTTTGTGTAGTTGACATACGAACTGGACCCAAAATGGAGGAATGGGTGTTTGATCTCTGCAAACACCAAGTGGCGTCAGTATAAAACTCACCTCACCAGGAAATTCATCCATCCAAATAGAAATAATCCGAAGCTTCTGAATAAGGTACCTCAAGGACATTGCATTTCATGTGAAGATTGGAGTAGTTTTGTGATTAATCGGATGTCTGAAGACTTTATTATAGTAAGTTGTTTAAGGTGGTCTTTTTAAATTCTAGTTGATATATGTGGTTATAATTCATCTATCACTATGTAGAGGAAAAGTGAACTACAAAGTCAGAGAAGCAAGGAAAACTTATACCCTCATCGTCTTTCTCGAAAAGGATATGCGGGTTTGTCTGAAGAAATAGTAAGTATTTAGTTAACATTAATAAATTCCTACTTATGGTTGTTGAGTACGTTGACTTCATGTGGTTTTTGGTATCAGTCCAGTGTTTTATGTGATGACGAAGAGATAAAGAGAGCCATCCTCTGGAAGAAAGGGCGGCTCAACAAAGTTGGGGAATATGTTGGCGATGAGTTGAAGCAAACAATGAATAAGATTGTAAGCAAAAGAAGGCATAAATTGCTTATTTTGTACATATATGATATATGTATATATTTAAAGTTATTGTCTTTGGATGCATGACAGGATGATTATATTGTCCAAAAGAAGGATGGTAAGATGCCCTTTACCAAACCATTTGAGGATATTCTCACGAAGGCCTTGAATTCTAACGAACATGGTGGACGTGTGAGAGGCATAGGAGCAAATGTCACTCCATCATCCTTCTTCAAGCTTGCTAGAGGGAAGGTGCAAATTGATAAGGCTGCCTATGAAAGCCAACAGAAAGAGTTTAAGGAGGCAAAAGCTATGCTTTCTTATCAAGGTGACAGACTAGAAAAATTGGAAGCAATGGTGTTGAAACTTTCTGGTCGAGAATTTGACAGTGAGGAGAAGGGTAGCTGCTCAGTTAAACCACAATGCCTGATCGATATAAAACCTGAAGTTGAACGTCATACGCGCCTCTCAAATGAAGGCCTAGAAGAACATGATGATGATGATGTGAAAGTTATTGAGAAGGATTCGGCTTTACAGGTTAAATTTATATTTCACGTTGATATTATTATCCCATCGTTAGTATCTAATGAATTTGGCAGTGATGTTGAAGATTCATAAATTGTTTGTCTTATAGGGAAAAGCAGTGATGTTGTTATTGCAGCCTAACGACAAGACTGTTGCATATGGGACAATTGTCTCTGTTAATGGACCTGGCAACTTTATTGATGATGTTCCATTACCTGTGAATTGCATGAGGATTACCATTGATAAAGCAATTGATCAATCAGCACCACTGCCTGTTGCAATCCCGTCTACATGTCAGAGTATTGGGGATGCTGTAGGTGGCCATGTGGCTTGGCTTGTGCACTTAATCAGCATGCGGGATGAGGTAAATGTGATAAAGTGTTGTGTAAATTTTTTGTACATTTAAAGTATGTCACATATCTAATATATATATGGTTGCATCTACATATGTAGAAGACCAGGAAGAAACAAGTTGACAACAGACAAGAGAAGTCTAAGTTACAATCGTCCAATGTGCCAAGACCCTTACACATCTTATATAGTTATTTTCAACGTCTTGATGAAACAGAGAATGTGATTTTGGAATTAGTTCCTGATGTATTTGGCATGGAACGCACAGTCCATGTTAATTGCGATGACATATTTCCCTTTTGTGAATTGAAGCCAATCACAGACACTTGCATAGTTGTGTATATGTGGTAAGCTTTCAATTGAATTGGACTTTATTTATGTGTTTCATTAATTTATATTTCATCATTTTTTTGGGATATTTTCTGTCTCACTAGTCTCCTCTCTTGTAATCCTAGTCGTCTTTATGTTTGACATTTTGATGAATCATGGCTTGTCTACTATATCTCATTACACAGCTTCACCAAATGCTGCCTCCCTATGTTTCACATTTTGTACAACTTCCTAGGAAATTATATCTCTAATTTACAGATTTGTGAACTCAATAGTTTCAGAAAGCATATGTTAGTACCAAAACTTATGTCAGTTCCCGAAAGGCATGAAGCATTTTAAAGCATAAATATGAATTATTGCCATGTCTACTTGATAGCAAGATTATCTAATCACATGGATGTTAGTACCAAAACCTGTGCCATTCTTGAGCTCAGATCCACTCTTTGTAGGCATCTATATAGAAAGATGCAGGAAAAGATGTTGCTGCAAGATTTCAGATTGGTGGATCCAGTGCCTGTGGAATATGTACCATCAAGAAATCAGAATAGAGATTTCATCCAAGAACAGTTGAATAAAAGGGCTTGTTACTTGAGCAGTAGGCTAATTGGTACCTCATCTGGTCAATTGGTTGTTGTGCCATGCAACGTTGGGTGAGTAAGAATAACATTATATATCACTCTCACTTGCATATTTTGAGAACTTGCAAGATGCATATATACACTAATTATATTTCTTTGTGTAGTTTTCACTGGATTTTGACTATCATCAATGTTGAGAAGGAGATTATTTTTTTGTTGGATCCTCTTAGTCACCGCATTCGTGATCAAGATTGGAAATATGTTGTCAACATGTAAGTTTTTTGGCTTCTTTTCTTACCTTTGTTGAAACATGTAAGTATTTTGATGTGGCAATACAATTCCCATGGGTTATATGCATGTAGGGCCTTGAAAATGTATAATGCGGAGGCTGGAAGGAAAGGGAAAAAACAACCAACATGGGTAGCTATCAAGGTATGTCCTTTTGATTAGCAACTGTTTCACTATCCTTGAAGGAGTTATTCCAATATTTCTTTTCTAACATAGGCTCCTCAACAACCGGATGCGGAGCAATGTGGTTTCTATATCATGCGATATATGAAAGATTTAATTGAAAATTTTGGAGTTGACCACAAGGATTCACTTCCAGCAATGGTAATAATACAATATTTACCCCTGGTGATTTTGATAATTTTGATTTAGTTCCCCTGGTGCTTGCTATGATTTTTTGATACAAACCGGATGCTATGCTTTTGTTACAATGATTTTTTTTATACAAACCGAATGCTATGCTTTTGTTACAAACCATATACTAGTTGGAGACTAAATGATTGCCTAAGAAGAAAGGAATTAGAGATTAGGTTCATTTTGTGACTCTAAACTAAGTTTTTTTTTATTGTTTAAGTGTATTTTCTGAATTTTGAGAACCAATTTTTTTTTGTACATCTACCATCAAGTATGACCCTACTTTATTAGATGCTATCATGTTTCTTTATTAGAGAAAGTTTTTTTTGTAAGTGTGATATGTTAGGATCTTTATGTTCTTGAATTTGGGATATGTTCTTTATGTTCCAGTTGATCTAGTTTGTTATCTTTCACCCAACTGTCAAATTCAAGAAATATGATCACTGAAAAAGAAAAAGAGGAGGATTAAACTATCTAGTCATGTAGGTAATAGAACAGTGGAAATACTTGTCAAGTATTTGGAGTTCTTCCTGATATATACGCTGAGAAGTTTCAAAGGAAACCAATGCCAATTCCACTAGATCCCTATCCTTTATGCTATAACGCCTATTTACAGGTTCAAAAAAATCAGGAGCATAATATGCAGAAAGTTGAAGATATCATTGTTGCCACACATTATATTGGAATCTTACTCGTATGAAGTTTTGAGAACTTGCAAGTTGCCAAGAGTGAAGTTCTCAATGGTATTTTTATGCTCTAAACGTTCCAGATTGGACCAAATCGGAAAATTTAGAGCATAATCCACCTGAACAAAACTCCAAATTTATGAATGTTCAGACATGATTTTTCTTTGCAAGTAATATCCATTTACCTCTTGTAAACGCATCTGGTACTGTTCGTGATTTCGGTTGGTGGTTAATGCTTCTTTCAAAAACATTCTTGACCAGGAGGCTAATTTGTCTAAACCTTGCTCGTAGGGAAATATTTTGATTTGTGATGCCTTGTACAATTCTAATACAGTGTTCACATCCTTCAGATATCCTTGCAATGTATTGTTAAAATAGTGCTCAGACTTGAGTCATGATTTGCTGCAGTTCCACTTAATTAACACTTTCACTGCATATCAACCCACCTTGTGTTTGCCTGCTTCATTGATTGTGTGGTGATGGTGAATTTTATAGCTTTTGCTCCTTATTGTATTATGTCTATTAGCCATGTGTATACAAAGGGCACAGTTGCATTCTTGCTTATGAGATTTGGAAGATGGCATCAGAGGTAGTACAATAAATAGTACATCTCTTCATTTGCTTGTTAACTATGAACATTTTCTTTGTTCTTCTATGCTTCCTTCACTGTTATATTCGTTATCTTCCACAGCAGCCTTTAAAAACTCAGTATTCTATTTTATTTGATACATGCACACATTTATTTTAGTTATTTGACATATGGTGAATTTATGTGTTTTTACAGTTTACAAATCTCAAGTACTCCAGAGTTGAAATTGATGAAGTGCGGTTCGAGTGGGCTGAATGCATGCTAGATTACATTTGAGACAGTTGTACCTTAATGTGTTAACAGAATGTTATACTTTGATTTTGATATCTATTAGCTAGCTTTTGATGTAAAAAGAATGTTTGGGGTATTTTATGGATATTGTTGTAAGAAGATTATTTATATAATTTGTGAATATTTGTGTATTTTATGGATATTATTGAATGAAGAATATTTGTACAATTTATGAATATTTGTGTTTTTTTTTTTGTTATTGTCGGTTTTTAAAATCAAATCTGTGCGGTTAGAAAAAATACATATTACATCGATTTTCCACCGATGTAAAATCGGTGTTATAAAGTAATATTACATTGGTCATTTACCGCTACCAAAACTGGTGTTATTAACATACAATATTACATCGGTTTTACACCGTGTATGAAATGGTGTCGTTAAGTGATACTACACCGGTTAATAACCGATTCGAAAACCGGTGTCGTTAAGTGATACTACACCGGTTTTAACCCGATGTCTAAAATGGCAGACTTTTAACATCGGCTTCATAGACATCGGTCAAAAATCAAATAGACACCGGTGGAAAACCGATGTCTATGAGCGATTTTGTTGTAGTGATCTATCATTAATGTACAAAAATTAAAACAAAGAAGTCTTCCTCTGGCAATTATTATCATTAAATAAGGACAGATGAATGATCACTAAGAAAGGTATAGAACGGTACGTCAGGTATGAGGAAAGGCAAGCTATCTCTATTTTCTTGATTACTCAATTCTCTCTTCCTGATTCTAACTTGAGCATCGGAGGGCCAACGCCACGGACCCCTTCCCTGATTTGGTTTTATTTTACAGGCTTGAGAGTTTCATCCCGTCAACAATCACCTATCCCCGGCTTTCCAGCTTCCTTCATTCAGACATGATCAAATTTGTACCATCTGTAGGAACGTAGCCTGCATCCGAATAAGAAGATGAAAGACGTTTGATGACTCACAATAGTATCACTGAAACAAGAGGATCTCGATACACTAATACAAGCTCAAGTGACGAGGATATTAGAGCAATAGCAACAGGCGTTGGCCGATCGGCTAGCGCATGAGCCTGCTGCCTTTGCAGCAGGTCAATAGGCTGAAAGAGGAGATTGAACATATCAACTTTTCGATCAATCCAAATAGAAGACTGATCGGCTCCTATGGGGATGCCCGTAATGCGCCCATCCCCTTTGATCGAGCGACATCATGGGCTCCCCTAGAAGAATGGGGCCGAGCGGATAGAGACCGAAGATCTTTCTTAGATGAGGCACCCGTACGGGAAGCATGAAAGGGAAAAGTACCGAGGGAAGACAACTCGCCCGAGCGGGTCAATCAACAATTTTCAGAAGGGGATCCTAAATGACCCTCTGCTGAAGCATTATATCCCACTGATGATAGGAGAGTACAATGGAGCAACCGATCCTGACGACCATTTTGCCAAGTTTGACAATGCGGCCACCCTTCACCAGTACATGGACGGGGTGAAACGCCGAGTCTTCTATTGGCGCTACTCGGAATTCCGTTCTGTTTCCCCTGTACAAAAATTTGTACAAGCACAGAACTTTTCCTAGCAACCCATGTGTTTTTCAGAAGTTAAACTTAGATTGTAAACGAAAATTAACATTATTAATCCAAGTTTAACCCATGTGTTCATCAGAAGTTAAACCATATTACAGAAGTTGATTAAATATCTATTTCAAGGATTGATTTCCAGGTCCTTGGCGAGGTACTCGACCTTCTTGAGTATGGGATCATCCACCACTTCCTAGTCAAAGCCTTTCAAAAAAATTGAATATTTAAACTTCTTACAGTAAATCCTAGGTTAAACTACAGAGACCTCAATCAAAGCACAAGATCTCTAGCTTCTTATGTTGGTACTTCAGGATCCATACAAAGGAAAAATAAACTAGTACACAGTGAAAACAATTAACTAGTTATACCTTTCTTTGTACCTTAAAGACCTCTTGATCTTCTACTGTATTCATCTCCTCCTCTTAGATGTCGTGTGGGCGACGATATACCAAAACGCAAAAATCACCCAAGTCCTTCTTTCTTCCAAGACTTTTTCCCATCAAGGGATCAAAGCTAGGAACACCACCTCTTATTCTTCTTTCTTCCTTGCAACCCACTAGCCAAAAGATGATTGAAGCCTCTTGATGCCGCCGGCCTTAGGTGAGAAAGCAAAGGGAGAATAAGAATATGAGGGGGTCGGCCACAAGGAGAATAGAAGAGGAATAGAAATTGTATAGATGATTATTTCCTCTAAGGCACCATCTATTCTCTTTTATAATCCTTGGTAATGGCTAAAAAGGAAAGATTTTAACAACAATTAAAATTTCTCTTTTAAATTTCCTATTATGGATGGCTACAAAAGGAAAGTTTTAAAATTAAAAATCCCTCTTTTAAGCATTGTATATGTCTACAAAAAGGAAAAAATTTTAAAATTAAAACCTCTCTTTTAAATCATGGTTGCAAAAAAAGGAAAGTTTTAACAAAAATAAAATCTCTCTTTTAAACCATTGTAGATGGCTACAAAAGGAAATATTTTTTAAATTTAAAACTCTCTTTTAAAACCATGTGGATGACTTCAAAAAAGGAATGTTTTTAAAATTTAAAATCTCTCTTTTAAAACATTGTAGATGGCTACAAAAGAAATATTTAAAAAATTAAAAACTCACTTTTAAACCCATCTTGGCTAGCCCCTTGCTTGGGAACCAAGCAAGGGGTGGTCGGCCCCTTGCTTGGGCACCAAGCAAGAAAGTGGCTGGCCATAAGGATGACTTGGGTGGATGCGAGGTTTTATACATAGAGGCTACAACAGGGACCTAGAGGAGGAATTGATTTTAGCCTCCTAATTAGCTTGAGCTTCCTGTGTTCGACCCGAACACCCAACTCAAGTTCATCAATAATAACTCATACCACTAAAGAGTTATTATTGAACTACTGCACCAATCCCATATTACATTATGGGCTCCTTCTTATCATGAGTGTGTTAATCTCCCTGTGTTTAAGACATCGAATGTCCATTAATTAAATGAGTTACTAACAACTCACTTAATTAACATCTAGCTCCAAGAGTAGTATCACTCAACTTCATTGTCATGTCGGAACTAAGTCCACCTGCAGGGTTTACATGACAATCCTTATGAGCTCCTCAAGGAGGCATCATCATCCTAATAAATAGGACATAGTTTCCTTCTATAATCAACAACATACCATATAAATAATATTATTTACCAACTTATCGGGTCTATTGATTTAACGAATAAATATCATCTTTTGATAAATTAAAGAAATAAATACTAAGTACATGTGCTTGTTATTATATCAGGATTAAGAGTACACACATCCATAATAACAGAGGTTCTGTTCTTTTATGCAGTCAGTATAAAAGGAACAACCTCAAATGGTCCTGCTCTATACACACATAATGTACTAGTGTAATTTTATAGTCAAGATAAATTAGTACCAAATTACACTACAACCATTCCAATGGTTTGTCCCAATCCATCTTGGTTGTGAGCTTCTATTTATAATTTATAAGGAACTGATAACATGATCTTCTGTATGACACCACACACCATGTTATCTAAAATATAAATTAAATGGACAACTACATTTCACTAAATGCAAACATTTGACCAATGTGATTCTCATTTCAAAATAAATGTTTATACAAAAGCTAGGCTTTTAGTATACATTCTAACATCTTCCTTACTACTCTATCTGGATCAGCACAACGGTGGTTTAAATGGTTACCAAACAGCTCGATCTACAGCTTCAAGGACTTCCGAGCCACATTCATACACCACTTTGCTAGTAGTCACCGCCACTAGAAGACTATCGTGTATCTATTCTCGCTGAAGCAAGGGCCCTGAGAGGCCCTGAGGGTCTATATCTAGTGCTTTAATCAGGTGGCGATGGTTATTCCAGCAATCTCCTCATATGTGTTGGTGAACACATTCACCCAAGGGTTCACCAAGGGAGAGTTCTTCCGATCGCTCATTCGGCGGTCGCCAAAGGACTTTGGTCATCTCCAAAAGAAGGCCAATGAATACATTAATGTGGAAGAAGCCTAGGCGACAAGGAAGAAGGAGGTGGTCGTCGAGCCCACAGGAGTATCCGAACGGCATTAATCAAGCAATCATCAACCACCTAAAGGGCCCTGGTTGGGAGCCCCTTCACACCAGTTGACCAAGCCATATGTCGTACAGTAGGTGTCAGTCTATCGTCCAAGAGGAAAGAGGTGGGCCCCGATGTTTGACACTTTCCACCAGTCAACAACGCACAACACCAGGGACTGCTACAACCTGGCAGCCAGCAGGTCAGTTCCTCATGGATATCACCGTCGATCCCCACTTCCTGACCGGTGTCACCGAAGATGATCTGCAGAATGAAGGAGGGAAGAAAGGACAACCGAGCCACGCCACCACCAACAAAGGGACTGAATCCTTGCCCGATCTTCTTCTGAACAAACTAGACCGTCTGCAAGGGAAGAAGAGAACCGGAGTAACGCCACTCGGGGGGAGATATGAATGATCGTCAACTGGCTGACAGGAGGAGATTCTAACCGAGTAAGGAAGTTGCATGCACAGCGGCTCGAGATCCACGCTGTTGGCTACAGCAAAGAGAAAGCTGAGGGACCTAAGATTACTTTTGGTCCTAAGAATTTGGAGGGAGTGGAGATCCCCCATGATGATGCATTAATCATACGAGTGATAATTTCCAATTATACAGTCCATCGAACTTTTATTGATACAGGGAGTTCTTTGAATATCACATACAAGAAGGCCTTCAATCAATTGCAAATCAACCGGAGTGAACTGCTGCTAATGTCAACTCCGCTCTACGATTTCATATGCAATGAAGTGTTGCCGATCGGCCAGATCAAGTTGGTCATCTCACTCAGAGAAGAACCCCTAAGGTAGACAAGGACCACAAATTTCATAGTGGTAGATGCACCCTCGGCCTACAACGTCATTTTGGGTCGATCGACACTCTACGAGTTTTGAGCAGTGGTGTCCACCTACTACTAGAAGATCAAATTCCCGGTAGACAAGAAGATAGGAGAAGTCAAAGGAGATCAGTTGGCTACTTGACGTTGTTATGTCGAGATGGTCAAAATGGAAGCACGAGCCGCTCGGAAGGTACCTCTCCTGGAAGTTAACGCCATCACTGAGAAACCCTCCATGCTAGTTTATAAAGAAAAAAAGAAGTTTAGATCCACCCTAACCGCCCGGAAGCAACTACCTTCATTGTTGCTGATCTAGAGGAAGAGAAATAGACGGAGTTAGTATCCTACCTCAGATAAAATCATGATGTGTTTGCTTAAGTGACACATGAGCTTCCAGGCATTTCGCCAAGTGTGGCTCAGCACGAGCTACACGTCCGACCAGACACTCAGCCAGTAATGTTGGTTGCTACTCGGAAAGCCTAATGGTTCCACTGTACAAAAATTTTATACAAAGGTCAGAACCTTTTCCTAACTACCATGTGTTCTTTTAAATTAAACTTGGATCGCTTGCGGAACTTAACACGTTTGATCCAAAGTTTAATTTATTTGTTCTTTTAGGTTTAGACTTGGATCTCCTGTGGAACTTAACACTTTCGATCCAAATCACCTAGGTTATTAATTTTATTAAATATTAATTTCCAAAATTGGCTTCCAGTACTGACGTGGCGAGGCACATGACCTTCTTGGATATGGGAGCAACCACCACTGACTAGACAAAGCCTTTTAAGGAAAGCTAATATTTAATTTCTTAAATAACTTTAGGTCAACCGAAAAAAATAATCAAATCACAAGTAAAAAGAAAAACAAAAGAATACAACATCGAAAATAAATTCGAAATACTAGAATCGCATGCCTCTTGTATTTGATATTTTTACAAATAAATAAAACTAGCATGATGCGGAAAAACATTACTAGTTATACCTTTCTTTTGAAGACAAAGACCTCTTGATCTTCTACCGTATTCCTCATCTAACCTCGGGCGTTGTGTGGGCAACGATCTTCCGAGATGAGAACCACCTTTCCACCTTCCTTCTTTCTTCTAGATTTCGGCCACAATAAATTTCTTCAAGGATGAAGAATTTCGGCCACCACCAATGCTCCAAGGGATCCGGCCACAAACTAGAGCTCCACCAAGAAGATAGGTTTCGGCCAACAAGAGGAGAGGAGAGAAATAGGGCCGGCCACCAAAACCAAGGAAGAGAGGGAGGAAAAGAATAGAGGTTGTTCTTCCATGAAGGCTCCTCCACCTCCTCTTTTATAATCCTTGGTCTTGGCAAATAAAGAAATTTTAATAAAAACTTCCTTAATTCTTTTTGTAACGACCCGCCTTCTAACTACTAGGCTGTAAGGCGAATCGCTACAGTTGTACTGTACTGACTGTGCGGAAAGCTGATCTAATTTAAACTTTTCTACTAATTGATGACTGTTCTTGGTTCTGCATGTGCTAAAGGATGTAATCTGAGGAACACAAAGCGTATCCTACATCCCCCATGGACTAGAAGTTGATCTACTGAGTTTCTTGGTCGAAACTGAGCTTCCCAATCGATCTAAATTGAACTGGATCGATTGCTTTCCGTTGGATCGATCCATGGATAGATCCAGGCTGCTACTGGCACAGATGAACACCCTGGATCGGTCAGCTAACCGATCCAGAAGCTGCATCGCTTCTGTACCGATCCAGGAGTACACTGATCGGTCTGTAGACCGATCCAGTGGCTCACTGATCGGTCGGCAGACCGATCAGTGAGTTTCTGAACCCACTGTTCGCCGCTGGATCGGTCGGCCGACCGATCGATAAATGACACCAACTTTCTGTTCGTGCCTGGATCGGTCAGCTGACCGATCAGTGACACGAACCAGCTCTGATCGGTCTGCGGACCGATCAGGAGTTTCTGATTTCGAATCAGAAACTCTGATTCCAGCACTGCTTCGTGCCAAAACCTCATACAACAACTACCTAATGCATAATAAACTATTCTAATAACATGTAGTAACAATTCTAAACTGGTTCATGGCATTTTACTCACTAAAACACATTTTAACAACTTAAAGTGCATGAAAGTATAAATTTCTAAAAGTTCTAATTGTTTAAACTTGCTAAGGTTCAAGAGTGCATAAAACATGAAAACTAGAACTAATAAATTTCAAAGTGCTAAAGTAAATGCTAGATCCCCAGAGGGTCTTTTATTCCAGTTCCTGCCACATACACCATCTTTGCATTGCCCTCCAGCTTCCTCTGCTAGTCCATTTTCCTTTTACCTGTATCTGCAGTATAAGGAAAATAGTATCTATAAGCTAAAAAGCTTAGTAAGAAACCATCTACCTCACTAAATCATGCACACGATGCAAATATGCTTTTAAATCATGCTGTTTGAAAAACATACTGAATATGCAAGCATGGCATGGCATGGTATCATACAAAGCATGGCATAACATAAGCTGAACATAAAATAAAACTGATCATAACATGTCTAGAACTGTATATGAAGCTATCATATTTAACAACTGAAATAAGCTGAGCTGATACAAAAATGAGCCAAGGTGAAGCTGAGCTAATACTGAATTCCATTATGGTTTTAAAACTGATTTGGAAAACTATTATACATAATAGATAAAAATACTAAACATGCTGCTGTAGGGCCCTGGCAACTGTACTTACTATGCGCGCGTCCCTAACTAGACCCGGGATTGCAAGTTCCGAATCTAGTAGGGTTTACTAGGTTAGCTGAACCTAGGGACGACTATGGGAGTCCAACCCAATGGATATCTAATCCAGTACAGTGCCGCTGCTGAAAGTAAAATACTGAAATGCTAATTAATTGAATCTAGGTTATCTGAACATAGAACTAGGTTGTCTGAACCTAGAGGCGACTGTGGGAGCCCACCCATTGGACATCTAGTCCCATAAAGCTGAAATAAAACTGATATGCTGGTTTAAATGCTTCTATGCATTTAACTGTACTGTTAAAACTGTCTAATGTTGCGCTAAACGTTTTATCGAACACCTAACGTGCTCTAACTCTCCTCTCTAATAGGGGGACCACCTCTAGGCACCCGACGACGTCTAGAACCTCTATCTGAAGAGGAAAAACGCGTCCGGCCCATCCAGAGATACTCAACTAACCCCTAAATCTGCGAAGAGAATTAAATACACTCTAGATATCGATAAAAATCTACATATAACTAAATTATAAGCATGCGATCAAACGAGAGCTACTTATACTGCAGGTGAGGGGTTTCTTACCTCGTGTGCTAGATTTCTTACAAATCTAATCGCTAGAAATTCCGGTGGAGACGACTTCTCGACGATCCGCTCACGTCTTCGCGTTCCTCTCGTGGAGAAGAACCTCTTTCGTGTTGGAGTCGTCACCGGAAGATGATCCGATGGACCTTGGCTTGGTGCGCCGTGCGTGAGGAAGAGGAGGAGAAGAGGCGGCGTGAGAGCAAGGGTGAGGAGAAGTCACGGTGGAAAATAAAACCAAAATAACTCTTCACCCTATTAATCTTCCTATTTATATTAAGTGATTAATTCAGCCAACCCAATTATAAATATACTTGATTCCCTTTCCTTTCAGCACGGCCCTGCTGGGTTCAACCGGTTACTAACATTATCCCTAAACCATAGGTCTCGGGTTCGATTCCCGCCTAAGCTATTTTGCGGTTCTAATTATTTTTGTTGCTTCCGCTACTCGGAAAATTCCGGAAAAATATCTAAAAATTCCAGAAAAATCATAGAATATTTATAATGCAGTTTCGAGAATTTTCGGGCGTTACAATCCCCCATACCTTATAAAAAGTTGGTCCTAGAACTTAGAACAATTCTGGGTACTTCTGTCTCATGCTGACTTCTGTCTCCCAAGTTGCCTCTTCTGCGGTGTGATTGTGCCAAATAACTTTGACTAATGGTACTTCCTTGTTCCGCAATTTCTTAACTGCTCGGTCTATTATCTGAATAGGCCGACTATCATAGCTGAGGTCTTCGCGGATCTGTACCGTATGGGGCTCAATCACCTGGGTGGCATCTGGGGTATGCTTCTTCAGCATAGAGACATGAAATACATTGTGGACAGCTGACATTTCCTGGGGTAGCTCTAGCTCGTATGCTACCTTGCCCACTCTTCTGCTGATAAGGTATGGTCCCACATATCGGGGACTTAGCTTGCCCTTCTTCCCAAAACGCATTACTCCCTTCATGGGAGCTACTCTGAGGAACACTGAATCCCCAACTGAAAACTCTAAGGGTCTGCGCCGTGTATCAGCATAGCTTTTCTGGCGGCTCTGAGCTGTCTCTATCCTCTGGCGGATCTGCTGTATAGCTGCTGTGGTATCTGCTACTAGATTTGTCTGAAGCTCTAGTTCCTTCTGTTCACCACTCTCATACCAGCAGATTGGAGATCTACACCTCCGCCCATAGAGAGCCTCGTAAGGTGCCATGCCAATAGTGGCCTGATAGCTATTGTTGTATGCAAATTCTGCTAAGCTCAGATATTTGCACCAACTTCCCTTGAAATCTAGGGCACACGCTCGGAGCATATCTTCGAGTACCTGGTTTACTCACTCTGTCTGACCATCTGTCTGCGGATGGAATGCTGTGCTGAACTTTAACTTCGTGCCCAATGCTGACTGTACACACTCCCAGAAGTGTGATGTAAACCTGCTGTCTCTGTCTGAAATAATGGTACGTGGGACTCCATGAAGTCTGACGATCTCCTGGAGATACAACTGAGCTAGCTTCTCCATGGAGTAGGATATCTTGATAGCTAAAAAGTGGGCTGATTTAGTCAACCTGTCGACTATTACCCAGATGACATCAAAACCATTCGTGGTTCTGGGTAGTCCCACTATGAAGTCCATAGAGATATCCTCCCACTTCCATTCTGGAATCTGTATAGGCTGCAGAACTCCTCCTGGTCGCTGGTGTTCTGCCTTGACCCTCTGATAGGTGAGGCAGATACTAACAAATCTGGCGATGTCTCGCTTCATCCCGGGCCACCAAAAATGTTTCTTCAGGTCTTGATACATTTTGGTGGAACCTGGATGCATCGCATAGGGAGTCTTGTGAGCCTCATCTAAAATTTGTCTCCGTAGCTCCTCCTGATCTGGAACACAGAGTCTGTCACCAAAATACAACACCCCGCTATCGGACACTCTGAATTCTCTACTTTCTGATTCTGCTAGCCCTTGCTTGATTTTCTGAATATCACCAAGCAAGGTAGACTCTAAGGTCATAGTAGAGAGCTGTCCAACGATGAGTTCGAGACCAAAATCTACGATCTCTTTCTGTAGGGGCGGTGACATGGTTGTAAGAGATAATAAGGTAGCACTGGACTTTCTGCTGAGTGCGTCTGCTACCTTATTGGCTTTTCCCGGATGGTAGAGGATATCAATATCATAGTCTTTGACCAGCTCTAGCCATCTGCGCTGTCGCATATTCAGATCCTTCTGAGTGAAGAAGTACTTCAGACTCTGATGATCTGTATACACTCTGCACTGAGCTCCATATAAGTAATGAGAGCGAACACTACTGCTGCAAGCTCAAGGTCATGAGTAGGGTAATTCTTCTCATAATCCTTGAGTTGTCTGGAGGCATAGGCGATCACCTTGCCGTTTTGCATCAGTACTGCTCCTAGTCCCAACTTAGAGGCATCACTATAGATGTCAAAGCTCTTGTCCTTTGGTAGGGCCAAAATGGGAGCACCGGTCAATCTCCTTTTAGCTCATTGAAAGTTCTCACATCCTCATCCGAAATTTCTGTTCTTTACGGTAAGAGCTGGGGGAGGCTATCTGGAGAAGTCCTCTACAAACTTTCGTAATATCCTGCTAATCCCGTAAAACTCCCGATTTATTTGGCGTTCTTAGGTCTCTTCCAGTTACTCACTGCTTCTATCTTGTTGGGATCTGCCATAATACCATCCTTTGAGATGATGTGACCCAGGAAGGACACCTGATCTAACCAAAATTCACATTTCATGAACTTGGCATATAGTTGGTTCTGCTGAAGGGTCTGCAATACTATTTTCAGGTGCTCTGAGTGTTCTTCCTGAGTTCCTGAGTAGATAAGGATGTCATCGATAAACACAATAACAAACTTATCCAAATACTCCCTGAATACTCTGTTCATGAGATCCATGAATGTAGCGGGAGCATTGGTCACGCCAAAGGGCATGACTACGAACTCATATTGTCCGTATCTGGTTCTCAAGGTCGTCTTGGTATGTCCCCTTCTTTGACCTTCACCGATGATAACCCGATCTGAGATCTATCTTAAAGAACACTGCTGCTCCCTTCAGCTGGTCGAACAGATCATCGATTCGGGAAGGGATACCTGTTCTTGATCGTGACTTGGTTCAGTGATCCGTAGTCTATACGATCGCATGCTTCCATCCTTCTTCTTCATGAACAATACAGGCGCTCCCATGGCGAGTGACTCGGGCGTATGAAACCCTTGTCAAGAAGCTCCTGAAGTTCCTTCAGTTCTGCTGGAACCATGCGATAAGGCGCTTTGGAGATAGGATTTGTACCGGAATGAGCTCTATCTCAAAGTCGATCTCCCTGTCTGGTGCTAAGCCTGGTAACTCTTCAGGAAGACTGCTGGTAGTCACATACGACTCGGACCTCTGCTAGCTGTTGGTCCCTGTCCTGACTGGTGCTGACTACGTGTGCTAAGAATCCCGTACATCCTGAATCCAATAACTTCTGTGCCTTCATAGCTGAGAGAAACCTCTTGGCCTTTCTCTTTGGTTCCCCGACGTATTCGAATTGCTTCCGCTTCAGGTTGGAAGATGACTTTCTGTTTACGGCACTC
This sequence comes from Zingiber officinale, assembly GCF_018446385.1. Taxonomy (NCBI): domain Eukaryota; kingdom Viridiplantae; phylum Streptophyta; class Magnoliopsida; order Zingiberales; family Zingiberaceae; genus Zingiber; species Zingiber officinale. Next base: position 88,439,305 of record NC_056002.1, read on the forward strand.
TATGGTAGCACCGTATCTGATCAGAAAGTTCATTCCAAAGATAACGTCATAGTCGGTCATTTCTAGCACTATCAGATCACAAAAGAGCTCTCTGTCTACTATAATGACTGGCACTGCTCTGAGCCAGTGCGTGGATGCCATGATCTCTCCTGAAGGTAGTGTCATAAAAAATTGACCACTGAGTGCTTCTGAGGGTATTTCTAACTTTTCGGAGAACACCCTGGCTATATATGAATGGGTTGCCCCAGTATCAAATAGCACTATACTGAAAAATGCTAATCTGACCTGTGACAACTGTCGAGGCATTGGCTACATCCTCTCTGGTGAGTGAGTAGATCCTCGCATTCGCCATAGCTGGAGGGGCTTCTAATCTGCCTTGGCTGATAAGTGGACCTTCTAGAGCGGCCTGCATCTGATATAACTGAGCTGGCTGGCCTGCATACTGAATCTGCTGTGGCTGAGGAAGACCGGTCTTGTTCGGGCATTGCTTGGCCATGTGCCCTTCTTGTCCACATTCAAAGCATCCTCGTGTGCCCTTGCGACAAACCCCTGGGTGGAATTTCCCACAAGTAGCACACTTTGGATAGCTGGGTCGCTTGCTAGATGGTCCTCCTTTTGGGTCACTTCCTGATCTGCGCTTGCTGTTGGAGTTTCCTTTCCAGTTAGAGCTGTGGCCTTGCTGTTTTTGAGCGTGAGAGTTTCCTTGGCTTTTGGACTCTGAGGAGACTTGCTTTTGCTGCTTTATGCTGTTCTGGTAATGCTCCGTGGTCAAGGCACTGCTCACTAGCTCCTCTGTGGTTTGTGGCCTATGTATGCCACCAGCCACGTTCACTGCTATCTCTGGCCTCAGCATCTTGAGCATCAACCGGATTCGTTCCTTCTCCGTGCTGACTAGCTCTGGGCACAGACGAGCCAACCTGTTGAATTTCTTCACGGCTTCCTCAACTGAAAGGTTGCCCTGACGAAACTCAGTGAACTCGTCGTAGTGGCGGTTCGTAACCCGTATGTGGAAGAACTCCTCGAAGAACTCCTTCTCGAAGTCAGCCCATGACATCTGGTTCACTGGGCGCTTCGTTCTGATTCTCTCCCACCACATGCGTGCGTCTCCTGTCAGGCAGAAGGAGGCACACTTCACCTTCTCGTGTTCTGGCCAGTCCAGAAGCTCCATCGTGCTCTCCAGTGTTTTGAACCAGGCTTGTGCATCCCATGGTTCACTAGTGCCTGAGAAGTTCTCTGGCTTGACCCGCTGCCACTGGATCAGATAGGCTTCCTTTCTTGGCTCAGCTGCTGGGGCTGCTGGTGCTGCAGGCTGAGCTGGTGGAATCTCTAAGACTACCGGAGTCGTCAAATTCGGTTTCGGGGTGACTGTGGGGGTACTCTGCTGATTAGGCTAGCTGCTGAATGAGCCACTAATGCTGTAAGGTCTGGAGGAGGCACTGAACTGCCTGCCTCTTGCTGGGGCTCAGTAGCTAATGCCCATCTAGCTGGGCGTCCTCGTGTCATTTCTAAAGACATAGAGAACATAACATAACTAATGTAATCACAGTTATATAACTACTGATATCATGTTTAAAACTAACACAGACTAACAGGCAGTAGACATATAAACATGAATTGTAATAACAAGACAAGGAGCATAAATAATGTAGAGGTATTCTTACTTGGAAGCTGCAGGTACAATGCTGATGTGTGTAGGAAGTATGGAACACTGCTCTGATACCACTCTGTAACGACCCGCCTTCTAACTACTAGGCTGTAAGGCGAATCGCTACAGTTGTACTGTACTGACTGTGCGGAAAGCTGATCTAATTTAAACTTTTCTACTAATTGATGACTGTTCTTGGTTCTGCATGTGCTAAAGGATGTAATCTGAGGAACACAAAGCGTATCCTACATCCCCCATGGACTAGAAGTTGATCTACTGAGTTTCTTGGTCGAAACTGAGCTTCCCAATCGATCCAAACTGAACTGGATCGATTGCTTTCCGTTGGATCGATCCACGGATCGATCCAGGCTGCTACTGGCACGGATGAACACCCTGGATCGGTCAGCTGACCGATCCAGAAGCTGCATCGCTTCTGTATGCTGCTGGATCGGTCTCCCGACCGATCCAGGAGTACACTGATCGGTCTGTAGACCGATCCAGTGGCTCACTGATCGGTCGGCAGACCGATCAGTGAGTTTCTGAACCCACTGTTCGCCGCTGGATCGGTCGGCCGACCGATCCATAAACGACGCCAACTTTCTGTTCACGCCTGGATCGGTCAGCTGACCGATCAGTGACACGAACCAGCTCTGATCGGTCTGCGGACCGATCAGGAGTTTCTGATTTCGAATCAGAAACTCTGATTCCAGCACTGCTTCGTGCCAAAACCTCATACAACAACTACCTAATGCATAATAAACTATTCTAATAACATGTAGTAACAATTCTAAACTGGTTCATGGCATTTTACTCACTAAAACACATTTTAACAACTTAAAGTGCATGGAAGTATAAATTTCTAAAAGTTCTAATTGTTTAAACTTGCTAAGGTTCAAGAGTGCATAAAACATGAAAACTAGAACTAATAAATTGCAAAGTGCTAAAGTAAATGCTAGATCCCCAGAGGGTCTTTTATTCCAGTTCCTGCCACACACACCATCTTTGCATTGCCCTCCAGCTTCCTCTGCTAGTCCATTTTCCTTTTACCTGTATCTGCAGTATAAGGAAAATAGTATCTATAAGCTAAAAAGCTTAGTAAGAAACCATCTACCTCACTAAATCATGCACACGATGCAAATATGCTTTTAAATCATGCTGTTTGAAAAACATACTGAATATGCAAGTATGGCATGGCATGGTATCATACAAAGCATGGCATAACATAAGCTGAACATAAAATAAAACTGATCATAACATGTCTAGAACTGTATATGAAGCTATCATATTTAACAACTGAAATAAGCTGAGCTGATACAAAAATGAGCCAAGGTGAAGCTGAGCTAATACTGAATTCCATTATGGTTTTAAAACTGATTTGGAAAACTATTATACATAATAGATAAAAAATACTAAACATGCTGCTGTAGGGCCCTGGCAACTGTACTTACTATGCGCGCGTCCCTAACTAGACCCGAATCTAGTAGGGTTTACTAGGTTAGCTGAACCTAGGGACGACTATGGAGTCAAACCAATGGATATCTAATCCAGACAGTGCCACTGAAAGTAAAATACTGAAATGCTAATTAATTGAATCTAGGTTATCTGAACCTAGAACTAGGTTGTCTGAACCTAGAGGCGACTGTGGGAGCGCACCCATTGGACATCTAGTCCCATAAAGCTGAAATAAAACTGATATGCTGGTTTAAATGCTTCTATGCATTTAACTATACTGTTAAAACTGTCTAATGTTGCGCTAAACGTTTTATCGAACACCTAACGTGCTCTAACTCTCCTCTCTAGGGGGACCACCTCTAGGCACCCGACGACGTCTAGAACCTCTATCTGAAGAGGAAAAACGTGTCCGGCCCATCCAGAGATACTCAACTAACCCCTAAATCTGCGAAGAGAATTAAATACACTCTAGATATCGATAAAAATCTACATATAACTAAATTATAAGCATGCAATTAAACGAGAGCTACTTATACTGCAGGTGAGGGGTTTCTTACCTCGTGTGCTAGATTTCTTACAAATCTAATCGCTAGAAATTCCGGTGGAGACGACTTCTCGACGATCCGCTCACGTCTTCGCGTTCCTCTCGCAGAGAAGAACCTCTTTCGTGTTGGAGTCGTCATCGGTAGATGATCCGATGGACCTTGGCTTGGTGCGCCGTGCGTGAGGAAGAGGAGGAGAAGAGGCGGCATGAGAGCTAGAGTGAGGAGAAGTCACGGTGGAAAATAAAACCAAAATAACTCTTCACCCTATTAATCTTCCTATTTATATTAAGTGATTAATTCGGCCAACCCAATTATAAATATACTTGATTCCCTTTCCTTTCAGCACGGCCCTGCTGGGTTCAACCGGTTACTAACATTATCCCTAAACCATAGGTCTCGAGTTCGATTCCCGCCTAAGTTATTTTGCGGTTCTAATTATTTTTGTTGCTTCCGCTACTCGGAAAATTCCGGAAAAATATCTAAAAATTCCAGAAAAATCATAGAATATTTATAATGCAGTTTCAAGAATTTTCGAGCGTTACACTTTTGCCATGAAAAGTAAAAATTTATTTAATTAAAAATAATTTTTCTTCTCATTATTATAATGGCCGGCCACACCAAATCTCCAAGCAAATACAAATTTTAAACATAAATTAAAACTTCCTTATTTGCTTCCGGAAATTTTATAAAAAATTTCTCCAATAATTTTTATCCCTTCATGATTGGTTAAAAGGAAATTTTATAAATTAAATCTTTCTTTAAACATGTGGATAATTTCCGAAAAGTTATCTCAAAAATTAAAATCTCCTTTTAATCTACAAATAAGGAAAGATATCAAATCTTTTCTTAATTTTTTGTAGAAACTAATAAAAGAGAATTATTAATTTTTAAACTTTCTTTTAAATCATGAACATGGTTAAAAGGAAAGTTTTTACCAAAATTAAAATCAACCTTTTAATCTACAAATAAGGAAAGAGATTTAGCTCTTCTCTTAATCTTTTGTAGAATCTTATAAAAGGAAAGATTTAAATTTTTAAACTTCATTTATATCATGTTACCCACATAAGAAAATTTTAAAAAATAAAAATCCTTTTATTTTAATTTGGGTCGGCCACACCAAGCTTGAACCCAAGCTAGGGCCGGCCACCTTGAAGCACCCATGAACCAAACTTTGGCCGGCCCTAGCTTGGTCTCCAAGCTAGCTTGGCCGGCCCCTATGGGATGGGTAAGAAGGTGGGTATAGGTGGGTATAGTACTCTATAATTAAGATGCTACGATAGGGACCGAGAGGAGGAATTGGTTTTGGTCTCCCGATAAAATTAAGCATCCCGTGTTCACCCCGAACACACAACTTAATTTTATCAATAATAATTCATTCCACTAGAGAACTATTATTGAACTACCGCACCAATCCCAAATTACATTTTGGGCTCCTTCTTATTATGAGTGTGTTAGTCTCCCTGTGTTTAAAATAACAAATGTCTACTAATTAAGTAAGTTACTGACAACTCACTTAATTAATATCTAGCTCCAAGAGTAGTACCACTCAACTTCATCGTCATGTCGGACTAAGTCCACCTGCAGGGTTTAACATGACAATCCTTATGAGCTCCTCTTGAGGACATTCTCAACCTAGATCACTAGGACACAGTTTCCTTCTATAATCAACAACACACACTATAAGTGATATCATTTCCCAACTTATCAGGCTTATTGATTTATCGAACTAAATCTCACCCATTGATAAATTAAAGAAATAAATATCAAATATATGTGCTTGTTATTATATTAGGATTAAGAGCACACACTTCCATAATAACTGAGGTCTTTGTTCCTTTATAAAGTCAGTATAAAAGGAACGACCTCAAATGGTCCTACTCAATACACTCTAAGTGCACTAGTGTAATTATATAGTTAAGATAAACTAATACCTAATTACACTACGACCTTCCAATGGTTTGTTCCTTTCCATCTTGGTCGTGAGCTACTGTTTATAATTTATAAGTAACCGATAACATGATCTTCTGTGTGTGACACCACACACCATGTTATCTACAATATAAATTAATTGAGCAACTACATTTATCATAAATGTAGACATTTGACCAATGAGATTCTTATTTCTAGATAAATGTTTATACCAAAAGTTAGGCTTTTAGTATACATCCTAACAAGTAAAACAAAAGAAAAGGGACTTCAGCGCAGAGCAGAACTTGGTTATCCGAGCGGAGATAGAGAAATTGCTGGAGGTTGGTCACATACGGGAGGTACAATTTTCGAGCTAGCTTGCTAACATTATGCTGGTTCCCAAGACGGGAAACAAATGGAGGGTCTGCATAGACTTCCGTGACTTGAATAAAGCATGCCCGAAGGATTTTTATCCACTGCCTTGGATAGACCAGATGGTGGACACTACAGCAAGCTGCGAGTTGATTTGCATGCTCGATGCATATCAAGGTTATCACCAAGTGTCGCTCGCCCGAGAAGATCAAGAAAAGGTCAATTTTATCATGGTTGACGGAACATTCTGCTATAACATCATGTCATTCGAACTAAAGAACGGCGATAAAAGCGCAGGCCTTGGCTGACTTCGTTATAAAAATCCAGAATGATGAACTAGAAGCAACTTGGAGAATATATGTTGATAGCTCTTCCACCAGACAAGGCAACGGGATCGACATTCTGCTCATTTTCCCAAGGGAAGACCGAATGCAACTTTTCGTTTGGCTGGATTATCACTCCACCAACAATGAGGTAGAGTATGAAGCCTTGATAGCTGGCTTGCAAATAGTGCTGCATGTCGGAGCCAGAAATGTCCTCATTCACTCAAACTCCCAGTTGGCCGCCTAACAGCTGGCGGGGGTGTTCGAGATTAGCAATCCCCGACTCAAGATATATGCAGAAGCCTTCGAGAAGCTAAAGACAAACTTTCAAGAAGTCACGGTACAGAAGATCCCTCGATCAGACAATCAAGTAGTAGATAAACTGGCCACGTTAGCTAGTGTTGGGAGATCGGTGGTCAGTTGAAGGGGGGTTGGATAGACGGCACCCCCAAATCGTTGCTTCCTACACTTGTTAGCTTACGCAGCGGAAATATAAAACAAACAAGCTAAACTAAAGGCAAGAATAAGAAAGAATGCAAACCGCTAACAAGCTCATTTATGTGGTTCGGAGATAACTTGCTCCTACTCTACCGCTGTCCGTAAGGTGGACGATCCCTCAATCCGTCGGTGGATTAATCCCCGGAAACTTTGGCTAGCACAATCCTCCTTGTCGGTAGAGAAACCTCGCCACAACTCGATCAAGAGCACTTGGATTACTAGAGCACTAGTTGACTACTAATTAGAGGTTACCCACCACTAATTTCATCAACTATAACCAAGCTCCCAAGCTTTGGTTATATAGGCCGCGGGTTAAAAACTCCGCCTACCAGTTGACTGCCAAAACATGCAGTTGACTGCCCTCTGTGGAAATTTGACCGTTACATCCCAACGGCTAGATACCAGTCGACTGCTAAAACTTGCAGTCGACTGGTGCAGTCGATTGCTAAAACATGCAATCGACTGATCCCCACTGACCGAACGAACATAACCATTCTGTTCGCACCCAGTCGACTGCACCAGTCGACTACAAAAACATGCAGGCGACTGCTACAGTGGTGCTACAGTAATGCTGCAGTAAAACCCTAAAACTAGGATTTTACTCCGAGTACAATCTCTCGTACACTCGTACCCTCACCCTTTATGACTCACTTGACGCTTCTTTGCAGCCTTGACCTCTTACCTTCAAGCTTACTTCCTTTGGCTCTCGTCCCTCGAATGCATTCAAGCCCACGGCTCGTCCCCAAAGCCATCATTCGCGTATGACTCGAAGTCATTTCCCTCGGCCCTTGTCCTCGCTGCCTTGTCCACGGTCCCTCGGATGCTCCATCCTTCACCGGACCCGAAGCCATCAACCTGAGTCACATGTGTATCCTGTAAACCTGCACAACTCAAATACACATATCAAATACAAGGGTGAACCTAACTTAAACCCTTTGCCCAAACACCAAAACACATGGTCGCACGGACCATTGGGATTGCTCCAACAATCTCCCCCTTTTTGATGTTTGGAAATACGTTTAAGTTAGGGAAAACAGATAGCAAATAAACATGCTAAAAACAATGGACTTACGATGCCAAGGCTACACACTTGGACTTACACCTCCGAATGGACTTATGATGCCAAGGCTACACACTTGGACTTACAACGCCGAAACAATGCATCATGCATTGGAACCTATCTTAAGGCTCCCCCTACACCTATGCTCCCCATTGAGCTAGGAGTTTTCCCACAGGGATTTTTAAGAACCTATTCCAAGGCTCCCCCTACGCAAAGGCACTAAGGTTTTCCCAACTAAACATTATTTCTTCCCCTTTGCCTAACATCCAAAAAGCTTTCGAACAATATCCCAATTGTTGAAAACTTATCATCCAATTGACCGTAAACTCATGTATTTATCCCCCATGAATCTCATACATCTATACGAGCTGACCCAATCAAAATCCAGTGCTGAAAACACTTTCAGACTGGTATCAATCGACTGCAAGAAGTATCAGTCGACTGCCCTCATAAAAATGAGCTTACAGAGACATTCTGTAACACCCACTAAGCTTTTAAGATAAATATGAGAATGATGAATTTACCTTAGAAAAATATTAGTAAAATGTTGAACCAAAAAGAAATAAAAAGAAATAAAATAGGGAGTTGTCAAGGATTGAACCTTGAACCTCTCATGATGTAAATGATAGGATTAATGGGTAATAACCAGTTGGGATAGGAATAATATATTGATAGAAAAGGAGGGAAACTCATGATAAGGGTGAGAGTAAAGGCTAGCCAAAAGAAAACAAGAAAAGAACAAGAGAAAGGCAACTTGCCTTCCTTCTTTTCTCTCCCTCTTCTTCATCTTTTGCCGTGACTTAAAAAGGGGAATTAAGGGGATTCATTCCCCCTTGTTTCATCATGAATGATGAGAACAAATAAATAAATAAAATAAAAAGGAAATGAAAAAAAAAAGGCTAAGGGAGAAGGAAAGCAAAAACCAATTTTGCTACCTCTTCCCCCTTAACATAAAAGAGAGTATGTAAAGAGGAGATTTTATTTTTCTCTCATTTCTCTCATTCTCTCCTCTCCATCACCGAGAACCTCAGCCCCCTCTCCTCCATTTTCGTCCCCCAAAAACAAAGTTCCTCCTAGGACACAAAGGAGGGCTACCAAAGGAAATCAAAGGAGGAGAACAAGAAGAAGAGACCTCTTCTTCCATCACCATACTTTAGAACCACAAGCGAAAAGGATGTAAGCTTCCCCTCACCTGTGGTACAAGGGATTTTAATGTGTTTTTGGATTTTATGAGGATTTTAAAACCTAGAAACAAAGTTGTGAAAACTCTGCCAAAGAAAGGACTTGTTGATCCTAGGAATGTTTAATATAAGCTTTGATTCATGATAATTTTTCTATGCTTTGTAAGAAGGTTTTCTCTCATATTTTTATATATATGTGATGTTGGATTAGGGATGTATCTAACCCTAGATTTTCGGCCAAAAAGGTTTTGTAAGTGCTAGGGAATTTAATTGTTTACCTAACTTGCACAAAACCCTCTAAATAAATGGTTAAGGATCCATTATCGTTTTCATACTTGAAGGTTACTTGGAACCAAAAGTATCCCACTCACAAGTTTCGTCCAAGGAAGGGTTTAGGGTTAGGAAGACTTGAATTTAAACTTACCATGTTTATATGATAGAATATAGAGTTTCTTAAAGAGTTGCATGCTTGTATGTTGATAGAAACTCATGAACATCACTTTTAATGTTTCGGCCACGGTAAGGTGGATGCTTTAGAATAGCTTAAACAGATTTTTAACATGCTCAAAACCTCCATGACAATAAGATATGAAAGTTGTTTGATGCTCCCATGTTTAATTAGAGTATAGGAAAATTGGTTGCATGATATATGTTAATTAAGACCACAAGGGTCCTAGCTTGTTTGTGAACCAAACTTGTATGTATAGTTTCTTTGATATTTTTGCCATAAAACTTGGTTAGGTTTTCCATACTTTAGGCCACCTAAAACCTAGTTTAAAGACTTGGAAGGTTTCGGCCAAACATATGCTATGATGTAAAGAAAGGAAAAACTTAGGAAACCTAAGACACAACTTGAATGTATGCTTATATTGCTTGACTTTTATACATGTTATGAAATGTGTTATGACTTTCTATGGTTTTATGCCATTTGAACAAATTCCATGCTTGATGAGGTTCGGCCATGTAGGGTTTAAAGACTTAGAAACCTTAAAATTTAGACCTCATGTGTTCAAGATGCTTATTATGAAATTGGGATAACATGTTGTTTGTGTTCACATGCTTATATATTTAACTATGATTCAAAAGGATACCTTTAAGTCTCGGCCAAGAAGGGAATACATGCTTTAGAAACCCTAGAACTTACATTGAATATGCTCATGTCACTCTCCATGAAATATGAAATGTAGAAAGCTAAAAGTTACATGCTATATGTTGTTAGTGACCTAAATTGATGCTAAGGGAAGTTTCGGCCATGACCACTTGTATGAGGCCACTTATGAATTTATACATGATGTTAGACTAAGTTCACATGCTTGTATGCTTGCTTGAAAACCTAAATGAGTACTTGTAAATTTCGGCCATGACATAATTTTAAGGGCTTAAAGAATTTAGGAATTAACTTAATTATGCTTACCATATTCCTTGAAATAAATGCTATAAATATGGTTAAGGTTTCCATGCTTTATGTCATTTAGAACCTTGTTTCACACTTGTTAAGGTTCGTCGAAATGAGGTTTAAGGACTTGGAGAACTTGGAGTCCAAGTAAATCTTGTTTATAACACTTCCTATGAGAATGATATGTGGATGAACTAGGTTCTACATGCTTGGATGTTGTTTAAAACCTAGATTGGCACCTAAGAGGGTTTCGGCCAAGATAAGAACCTAAGGGATTAGGAAGCTTAGTACCCAAGTTAATCAGGTTACATTTTTTCTCATGATTGGATGAGCACATGATACACTTTTATGCTTAGACATGTATGCTTGTGAGCTATACAAAAATGAGAATTTCTACAATATGTTATGAGTTCAAAAGATGCATGTTTTATGTTATGATATGTGGGTAAATTTTACATGCTTTGATGATATGATATGAGCTGAAAATATGCATGCTTATGTTATGATATGTGGTTAAATTATGCATGCTTTGATGCTATGTTTAGTGATTAAAATATGCATGCTTTCATGATATGCTATGTGGTTAAATTATGCATGCTTTGATGCTATGTTTAGTGCTTAAAATATGCATGCTTTCATGATATGCTATGTGGTTAAATTATGCATGCTTTGATGCTATGTTTAGTGCTTAAAATATGCATGCTTACATGATATGCTATGTGGTTAAATCATGCATGCTTGATGATATGCTTTGTCCTTGAGATATGCATGTTTTATGATCTATGCCTAAGTGATGCATATTGTTATGATATGATGTATGCCTAAGTGATGCATACCTTTATGACATGATGTATGCCTAAGTGATGCATACCTTTATGATATGATGTATGCCTAAGTGACGCATACTTTTATGACATGATGTATGCCTAAGTGATGCATATTTTTATGATATGATGTGTGCCTAAGTGATGCATGCTTTTATGATGTATGATATGTATAAGTATGACATGTACTTTACTTTATGTGGCTTGTACCAAGGGTGGGCTCCATAAGCGCCCCGGGGTCGATGGAATAAGACTCGGGCCTCGTTAGGCATGGGCTCCTAACTGCCCCTAGGTCGATGGAGTAAGACTCGGGCCTAGTATGTTTGCCTTGTAGGGTTCAAGACTTGCTACCTTGGACCTACATAGGTTGCACGCAATATGTAAGTGGTACATAGCCGGGATCCCCTTTAAGTTGAGATTATGTTCAAGTATATATGTAAGAAGAAATGGTTTTAAAGGTCATGAGACATACACATGTTTTTCGGATACATGTTTTCCAAAATCATATTGCATATACCTTATGATGATTTATGATATGCCATGGTTAGATATGATTATGTTATGTTCCATGATATGTCCATGTGTATGATATGTCATGACTCCTTATGATGATATGCCATGATTAAATAAGATTATGTTATGTTTCATGCTATGCTTACGCTATGATATGCCATGACTAGTTATGATTTCTTCATGTTGCATGATATGCTTAAAAGAGTATGTTACATTATGTCATAACTAATTGAAATGATGTCATGTTGAGACATTCTTTGATTATACTATGATTTTCGATTTTAGTGAGTAGGAAAGGAACTTACTGAGCCATGAGTGCTCACAGCTTACTGTCCTTTTACCACAGATAAAGGAAAAAGCTGGATGAGCTAGAGGAGCAGCAGGAGGGGCAAGGAGATGTGTGTGGCGGTGGCTAGGCAACCAAATAAGAACCTGCTCTAAAACTTTTAAGAACTACGCTTTGGTATCATGAATTGTAGTACAATATGTGTGACTTGATGTTATGTTTCTACTAAATTTGTTATCATGTTATTGAGGCACTGATAGTGTAGTTCGGATTTGATAAAAAGGAAAACAAAAGAAAAGTTTTTATTAAACTAAGAAAATTATTTTAAGTCTTCCGCTGTTATTTGTACATAGAGTATCGTAGCCCCATCCCTTAGGGTTAGCAGGGAGGGCGGGCGTTACAGGTTGGTATCAGAGCCAAAGTTTTTGCCAGCTCACTACACACACATCAAGCCTCCGACCTGCCGCTCCAAGTAAGAATGTTTATGCTTAATTTACTTGTTATATGCTTATGCTTAGTTTCATGTTATATGACTTATGCTTTATTTATTTTTCTTTCTTGTTATATTGCCTATGCTTTATTTTCTTTGCTACATTGCTTATGCTTTATTTCCTTATGTTATATTGTTTGTCACTCTATTCCGTATTTTTTTTTCCTTATGTTGTTTATGCTTTAGTTTCATGTTTTGCTTGCTTATGTTTGATGCTTTATTCCATGCTGTTAGTTATGATTTAGATTAGGATTACATATTAGTAGGTTAGGAATAATACCAGAACAAATAGATAGAAACAAAACAGTACGTTAGATTGGCTAAAAACGATAACCACTTACACTAGTCTATTTGTTATTATTTAGATAAACATGGTTAGGACACGCAATGCCCGAACCGAGGGGACAGTGACTCCACCAGACCTGACACAGGTAGTCGCAGACCTCCAGCATCAGATCACAGAGCAACAGCAGCTGATCACTACCTTAATGGGTCAGCAAGGCAACCCAGTTACCCCACCGACATTATACCTACAGCCGCACCAGTGCCCCCGGCAGCCCCTACTCCGATGGTCTGACAAGCGGCCTATCTGATTCAGTGGCAAAGGATTAAGCCGGAAGCATTCTCGGGAAACTACGAACCATGGGATGCGCAAGCCTGGCTCAAGACCGTGGAGAGCATAAAGGAACTACTGGACTGGCCTGAACACGAGAAGGTCAAATGCGCTTCGTTCTGCCTTATCGGAGATGCCCGGATGTGGTGGGACCGAGTAAAGGCGAAAAGACAAATAAACTAGATGCAGTGGACGGATTTTGAGACAGAGTTCTTAGAAGAATTCTTCCATATGCAAGTGACCAACAAGCACTATGACGAGTTCACTGAGTTCCGGCAAGGTGATCTGTCAGTTAACGAAGCCGTCAAGAAATTCAACCGCCTAGCACGTCTGTGCCCAGAACTGATCCGTACTGAAAAAGAAAGGGTCCGGTTAATGTTAAAGATGCTCCGACCCGAGATAGCTCTGAACGTAGCCGGCGGAGTTAATAGACCGCAGACTACAGAAGAGCTAGTCAGCAGTGCCCTGATTACCGAGCACTACCAGAAAGCAATGAACGAGGGCAAGAACCAAGCACTGACCGGAGGACAAAAATCGCACAATACCAGAACCGGCTGGAAAGGAAACTCAGGTGGAAAGAGGAAACAGTGGAACAACACAAAAGGTAGTCCGGCCAATAAGCAAACCAAGTACCCTCAGTGTGCCACATGTGGAAAGATGCATTCTGGAGTATGTCTCCTAAGCACCAGGAAGTGCTACAACTGCGGAAAGGAAGGTCATTTGGAAAGAAATTGCCCTACTCAGTCTCAGGCACTACCTCTGCAGAACAACCAAAATATGAGTACCCCTGCACAGCTTCACCAGATGCATACTGCCATAGAAGGGACTTCAATCAGCCAAGGAAGATTGGAGGCCCCTCCCACTATGACCAATGCCAGAGTCTACTCTCTCGCTCAGGATGACGTGGCGAACGCCTCTGCCATCGTCTCAGGTCAGCTACCTAATTTCAATCAATATGCTAAAGTTTTACTTAATGCTGGAAACGAACCAATATGGGAATCCATCGAGGAACTGAGACGTGTTTCGTATCCTTGGGTTGAAACTATGTCTGGGCGACTTTCTACCCTCACCATAACACCGACGTTATTTGAGAGTATACTGGAAAAGCAAACTAGTGACCAAAACCTCCAGAGAATCAAACAAGAGACTTTGGAAGGGAAGAATGACGGGTTCCGTATCGCAGACAACGGGGTATTATACCTCAGGGATCGGTTATGCATTCCAGAGGACCCAGAGTTGCAAAGGAAAATACTGGAAGAAGCTCATACAACACCCTATGTAATACACCCGGGCTCCACTAAGATGTACCAGGACCTGAAAAAGAAATTTTGGTGGTCTGGTATAAAAAGAGAAGTGGCTCAGTATGTCAGTACTTGCCTGACCTGTCAAAGGGTAAAAGCTGAACACCAGAGACCGGGCGGATTACTACAGCCTGTCCAAATTCCAGAATGGAAATGGGAAGAAATCTCTATGGATTTCATTTCGGGTCTTCCCAGGATGACAAACGGATATGACGCTATATGGGTGATTGTAGACAGATTAACGAAGTCCGCACACTTTTTGGCGATCAAAATGACTTATTCAACTGAGCAGCTAGCTCAGTTATATGTTAAGGAAATCATTCGGCTACATGGTGTTCCTAAGACCATTATTTCTGATAGAGACGGTCGCTTTGTTTCACACTTTTGGGAGTGCGTTCAGAAGACCCTCGGCACGAAGTTGTTATTTAGTACAGCTTTCCACCCTCAGACCGATGGGCAAACTGAAAGAGTGAACCAAATATTAGAAGATATGTTAAGAGCTTGTGCCCTGGACTTCAAGGGAAGCTGGTGTCGATATCTATACCTGGCAGAATTCGCCTACAATAATAGTTACCAAGCTACTATTAAAATGGCACCTTACGAAGCTCTGTATGGGAGGAAGTGTAGATCCCCTATATGCTGGTATGAAAGTGGTGAAAAGAAGGAAATGGGATTCCGAACGGAACTTATTGATGACACCACCCGAGCTATACAGAAGATACGTCAACGAATAGAAACTGCTCAGAGTCGGCAGAAGAATTATGCCGATAAACGGCGCAGGCCGCTAGAATTCAACATCGGAGATTTGGTATTCCTTAAGGTATCCCCCATGAAAGGGATAATGAGGTTCGGAAAGAGGAGCAAGTTAAGCCCACGATACGTAGGATCGTACTGGATTGTAGAAAGAGTGGGCCAAGTCGCATACAGACTAGAACTATCTCCAGACATGGCAGCCATTAACAATGTGTTCCATGTATCGATGCTCAAGAAGTGTACTCCCAGCACAGATCAAGTAATTGAGCCACAGTCGGTACAGGTTCAAGAGGACCTAAGTTACGAAAGTAGACCTATTCAGATCTTGGACCGAGAAGTCAAGAGGTTAAGGAACAAAGAAATACCCTTAGTAAAGGTTCTATGGCAGAATCAACGATTTGAAGAAGCCACCTGGGAACGCAAGAACGATATGAAACAAAAGTACCCGGAGCTATTTTAAAGTTCGAGGACGAACTTTTTATGAGGTACGGGGTACTGTAACACCCACTAAGCTTTTAAGATAAATATGAGAATGATGAATTTACCTTAGAAAAATATTAGTAGAATGTTGAACCAAAAAGAAATAAAAAGAAATAAAATAGGGAGTTGTCAAGGATTGAACCTTGAACCTCTCATGATGTAAATGATAGGATTAATGGGTAATAACCAGTTGGGATAGGAATAATATATTGATAGCAAAGGAGGGAAACTCATGATAAGGGTGAGAGTAAAGGCTAGCCAATAGAAAACAAGAAAAGAACAAGAGAAAGGCAACTTGCCTTCCTTCTTTTCTCTCCCTCTTCTTCATCTTTTGCCGTGACTTAAAAAGGGGAATTAAGGGGATTCATTCCCCCTTGTTTCATCATGAATGATGAGAACAAATAAATAAATAAAATAAAAAGGAAATGAAAAAAAAAAAGGGCTAAGGGAGAAGGAAAGTAAAAACCAATTTTGCTACCTCTTCCCCCTTAACATAAAAGAGAGTATGTAAAGAGGAGATTTTATTTTTCTCTCATTTCTCTCATTCTCTCCTCTCCATCACCGAGAACCTCAGCCCCCTCTCCTCCATTTTCGGCCCCCAAAAACAAAGTTCCTCCTAGGACACAAAGGAGGGCTACCAAAGGAAATCAAAGGAGGAGAACAAGAAGAAGAGACCTCTTCTTCCATCACCATACTTTAGAACCACAAGCGAAAAGGATGTAAGCTTCCCCTCACCTGTGGTACAAGGGATTTTAATGTGTTTTTGGATTTTATGAGGATTTTAAAACCTAGAAACAAAGTTGTGAAAACTCGGCCAAAGAAAGGACTTGTTGATCCTAGGAATGTTTAATATAAGCTTTGATTCATGATAATTTTTCTATGCTTTGTAAGAAGGTTTTCTCTCATATTTTTATATATATGTGATGTTGGATTAGGGATGTATCTAACCCTAGAGTTTCGGCCAAAAAGGTTTTGTAAGGGCTAGGGAATTTAATTGTTTACCTAACTTGCACAAAACCCTCTAAATAAATGGTTAAGGATCCATTATCGTTTTCATACTTGAAGGTTACTTGGAACCAAAAGTATCCCACTCACAAGTTTTGGCCAAGGAATGGTTTAGGGTTAGGAAGACTTGAATTTAAACTTACCATGTTTATATGATAGAATATAGAGTTTCTTAAAGAGTTGCATGCTTGTATGTTGATAGAAACTCATGAACATCACTTTTAATGTTTCGGCCATGGTAAGGTGGATGCTTTAGAATAGCTTAAACAGATTTTTAACATGCTCAAAACCTCCATGACAATAAGATATGAAAGTTGTTTGATGCTCCCATGTTTAATTAGAGTATAGGAAAATTGGTTGCATGATATATGTTAATTAAGACCACAAGGGTCCTAGCTTGTTTGTGAACCAAACTTGTATGTATAGTTTCTTTGATATTTTTGCCATAAAACTTGGTTAGTTTTTCCATAATTTAGGCCACCTAAAACCTAGTTTAAAGACTTGGAAGGTTTCGGCCAAACATATGCTATGAGATAAAGAAAGGAAAAACCTAGGAAACCTAAGACACAACTTGAATGTATGCTTATATTGCTTGACTTTTATACATGTTATGAAATGTGTTATGACTTTCTATGCTTTTATGCCATTTGAACAAATTCCATGCTTGATGAGGATCAGCCATGTAGGGTTTAAAGACTTAGAAACCTTAAAATTTAGACGTCATGTGTTCAAGATGCTTATTATGAAATTGGGGTAACATGTTGTTTGTGTTCACATGCTTATATATTTAACTATGATTCAAATGGACACCTTTAAGTCTCGGCCAAGAAGGGAATACATGCTTTAGAAACCCTAGAACTTACATTGAATATGCTCATGTCACTCTCCATGAAATATGAAATGTAGAAAGCTAAAAGTTACATGCTATATGTTGTTAGTGACCTAAATTGATGCTAAGGGAAGTTTCGGCCATGACCACTTGTATGAGGCCACTTATGAATTTATACATGATGTTAGAGTAAGTTCACATGCTTGTATACTTTCTTTAAAACCTTAATGAGTACTTGTAAATTTCGGCCATGACATAATTTTAAGGGCTTAAAGAATTTAGGAATTAACTTAATTGTGCTTACCATATTCCTTGAAATAAATGCTATAAATATGGTTAAGGTTTCCATGCTTTATGTCATTTAGAACCTTGTTTCACACTTGTTAAGGTTCGGCCAAATGAGGTTTAAGGACTTGGAGAACTTGGAGTCCAAGTAAATCTTGTTTATAACACTTCCTATGAGAATGATATGTGGATGAACTAGGTTCTACATGCTTGGATGTTGTTTAAAACCTAGATTGTCACCTAAGAGGGGTTCGGACAAGATAAGAACCTAAGAGATTAGGAAGCTTAGTACCCAAGTTAATCATGTTACATTGTTTCTCATGATTGGATGAGCACATGATACACTTTTATGCTTAGACATGTATGCTTGTGAGCTATACAAAAATGAGAATTTCTACAATATGTTATGAGTTCAAAAGATGCATGTTTTATGTTATGATATGTGGGTAAATTTTACATGCTTTGATGATATGATATGAGCTGAAAATATGCATGCTTATGTTATGATATATGGTTAAACTATGCATGCTTTGATGCTATGTTTAGTGATTAAAATATGCATGCTTTCATGATATGCTATGTGGTTAAATTATGCATGCTTTGATGCTATGTTTAGTTCTTAAAATATGCATGCTTTCATGATATGCTATGTGGTTAAATTATGCATGCTTTGATGCTATGTTTAATGCTTAAAATATGCATGCTTACATGATATGCTATGTGGTTAAATCATGCATGCTTGATGATATGCTTTGTCCTTGAGATATGCATGTTTTATGATCTATACCTAAGTGATGCATATTGTTATGATATGATGTATGCCTAAGTGATGCATACCTTTATGACATGATGTATGCCTAAGTGATGCATACTTTTATGACATGATGTATGCCTAAGTGATGCATACTTTTATGATATGATGTGTGCCTAAGTGATGCATGCTTTTATGATGTATGATATGTATAAGTATGACATGTACTTTACTTTATGTGGCTTGTACCAAGGGTGGGCTCCATAAGCGCCCCGGGGTCGATGGAATAAGACTCGGGCCTCGTTAGGAATGGGCTCCTAAGTGCCCCTAGGTCGATGGAGTAAGACTCGGGCCTAGTATGTTTGTCTTGTAGGGTTCAAGACTTGCTACCTTGGACCTACATAGGTTGCGCGCAATATGTAAGTGGTACATAGCCAGGATCCCCTTTAAGTTGAGATTATGTTCAAGTATATATGTAAGAAGAAATGGTTTTAAAGGTCATGAGACATACACATGTTTTTCGGATACATGTTTTCCAAAATCATATTGCATATACCTTATGATGATTTATGATATGCCATGGTTAGATATGATTATGTTATGTTCCATGATATGTCCATGTGTATGATATGCCATGACTCCTTATGATGATATGCCATGATTATATAAGATTATGTTATGCTTCATGCTATGCTTACGCTATGATATGCCATGACTAGTTATGATTTCTTCATGTTGCATGATATGCTTAAAAGAGTATGTTACATTATGTCATGACTAATTGAAATGATGTCATGTTGAGACATTCTTTGATTATACTATGATTTTCGGTTTTAGTGAGTAGGAAAGGAACTTACTGAGCCATGAGTGCTCACAGCTTACTGTCCTTGTACCACAGATAAAGGAAAAAGTTCGATGAGCTAGAGGAGCAGCAGGAGGGGCAAGGAGATGTGTGTGGCGGTGGCTAGGCAACCAAATAAGAACCTGCTCTAAAACTTTTAAGAACTACGCTTTGGTATCATGAATTGTAGTACAATATGTGTGACTTGATGGTATGTTTCTACTAAATTTGTTATCATGTTATTGAGGCACTGGTAGTGTAGTTCGGATTTGATAAAAAGGAAAACAAAAGAAAAGTTTTTATTAAACTAAGAAAATTATTTTAAGTCTTCCGCTGTTATTTGTACATAGAGTATCGTAGCCCCGTCCCTTAGGGTTAGCAGGGAGGGCGGGCGTTACACTTTCTGTGCTCAAATCTACTGTTACCAGTCGACTGGTAACTGTACCAATCGACTGATACACTATTCTTGAAACAATCAGCCTTTTCTGGCCAACTTCAGAAATACGCCAGAAATTCCTTAGATCTCCAAAAATCCCCAAATTTTGTGGAGAGGTCTATTTTATCAATGTCTACTTGGGAAAAATATATAGAAAAATATATCTATCACCAATCATAAGATTGACACAAAACATAAAACTAGCTAAAAAGTTCAATTGAACCTTGACTTAAAGTCCTAGTTTTGGTTTCCTCTTGATGTATTTGCCCATACTAACCCACAATCCATCCCTAGCATTAGTTTATATGGCATCTTTACATCCAAAACCAATATCATGCTATATAACCCCAATGTCATATTTCCAAGTATGAAACACAACTCATGTGTGTCAATTCCCTAGGTTTGAGACTCAAATCCATCTCCAAACCACTTGGCACATTCCATGACCCAACCTAGACTCCCAAGTAAAACCCACTTGAGATCCATTTGCCATGGGTCCCAAATTGACTCTTTGAGCTCCCCCTAGAGCTCTTAACCTTAGCCACCTCCCTAGGTGGCTCACCCACAATGGCTAGGCCACATCGGTGCACCTCCGGTGACACTTGACCTACAAACCTAACTTTCTTAACCTTGGACACTTTGTCCTTGGTTAATTTTTCCTTACCTTTAAATGACTTTCCCTTGTCATTTATTGGCTTCTCCTTATTGTAGTCATATGCAACCCTAGCATAAGACTTTCCCTTAGCTTTGGATGATCCTCCCTTGCCATGATCATTTGCCACCCTAGCATATGATCTCTCTTTGGCCATTGAGGTGCTAGATCGGTATCCCAAACTCGATCTATCATTGTTGGGTCTTTGGCTACCCAACATCATACCTAAACCCTTAGATCCAACATTGAATCTTTCTAGGGTTTTCTCCAACTTATCAAGCTTTTCCTTCAAAGCTTGATTTTCCCTTTCTAGGTTCCTAACCCTAGAGTCAACATGTCCATCATGGACATTTCTAGACCTACCCACTTTTCTAGGCATATGTCTCCCCTTCTTGGGATTAATGCCTTGGGTCTCCCTAGGTCTATTGTTTCTAGATTTTTCATGCATAGATTTCCTAGGGTTTTGATCGACAATTACCCTACTTCTATCATGATATCTAAATCCAAAAATTTTCATTGCTACATGATGATAATCATTATTTTTCCTAGCATGCATGGAGGAATTTAAATTTGACTTTAAATTTAAATTAGGGTTTACCTTACCCTTTACCTTTGGAGCTCCCCCTTGACATGAGCCTCCATTCTTCCTCCACTTCTTTTCCTCCTTCTTCAAATGTGCCAACTTTTTGATCTCTTTCTTCTTTGGGCATTTGGTGTGGTAATGACTCCGCTCACCACACGTGAAGCACACTATGTGCTTTTTCTCCTTCTTCTTCCTACAACTTAAATTAGATTCAAAATAAATTGAATTGAGTTTAAGAGATACCTTCTTCTTACCCATAGTACATCTATTCTTGTAGTGTCCCTTCTCATTGCACCCGAAGCATATTATTTGGTCTTTTTACTTCACTTCGGTGGAGGTGCTTGCTAGGTTGATTTCCAAGACTTCTTCTTCTTCTTCACTTGTCTTGGATTGTTCTTCAATCTTTGAGGATGTCTCCTCATCCACACTAGTGGATGGCATTTCTTCATCCTTCTCCTCTTTCTCCTCGGAAGTTGAGTGCTCTTCACCTTCCGGTTGCTCCTCCTCTACTTGAGCTTCTTCATCTGTTTCATCGGGATTTTCTTCTTCTTGTGTAGGAATAGGTTCTTCCCATTGAGCCTTCTTTATCTTGCTCCACAAATCGTGAGCATTCTCGTATTTACCTACAAGGCTCATTACGTCATTAGGAAAAATATCAATTAATATTGATATTACCTTGTGGTTTACCTTTGACCGAGAGGTTTGCTCCTCCGTCCAATGTCGTGGTCAGAGATTCTTCCCTTTCTTGTCCTTCGGGACTTCGAACGTCTCTTTGACCACCATCATGGTGTCCCAATCCGTGTTGAAGAAGACCTCCATCTTCATCATCCAATATGTGATGTCCCATAAGCCTCTACCTTCAAGCTTTGGCGGTTCAATTAAGTCGGTCATCTTTGCTTCCTTGGCGGTTAGTCCAATGGAGAGCGGCCTCGCTCTGATACCACTTGTTGGGAGATCGGTAGCTGGCTTGAAGGGGGGTTGGATAGATGGCGCCCCCAAATCATTGCTTCCTACACTTGTTAGCTTGTGCAGCGGAAATACAAAACAAACAAGCTAAACTAAAGGCAAGAATAAGAAAGAATACAAACCGCTAACAAGCTCGTTTACGTGGTTTGGAGATAACTTACTCCTACTCCACGGCTGTCCGTAAGGTAGACGATCCCTCAATCCATCGATGGATTAATCCCCAGAAACTCTGGCTAGCACAATCCTCCTTGTCGGTGGAGAAACCTCGCCACATCTCGATCAAGAGCACTTGAATTACTAGAGTACTAGTTGACTACTAATTAGAGGTTACCCACCACTAATTTCGTCAACTATAACCAAGCTCCCAATCTTTGGTTATATAGGTCGCGGGTTGAAAACCCCGCCTACCAGTCGACTGCCAAAACATGCAGTCGACTGCCCTCTGTGGAAATTCGACTGTTACATCCCAACGGCTCGATACCAGTCGACTACTAAAACTTGCAGTCGACTGGTGCAATCGATTGCTAAAACATGCAGTCGACTGATCCCCACTGACCAAACGAACATAACCATTCTGTTCGCACCCAGTCGACTGCGCGGTCGACTGCAGTAGTCGATTGCTAAAACATGCAGTCGACTGCTACAGTACTGCTACAGTAAAACCCTAAAACTAAGATTTTACTCCGAGTACAATCTCTCGTGCACTCGTACCCTCACCCCTTATGACTCACTTGACGCTTCTTTGCAACCTTGACCTCTTACCTTCAAGCTTACTTCCTTTGGCTCTCGTCCCTCGGATGCATTCAAGCGCGCGGCTCATCCACAATGTCATCCTTTGCGTATGCCTCGAAGTCATTTCCCTCTGCCCTTGTCCTCGCTGCCTTGTCCACGGTCCCTCGGATGCTCCATCCTTCACCGGACCCGAAGCCATCAACCTGAGTCACATGTGTATCCTGTAAACCTGCACAACTCAAATACACATATCAAATACAAGGGTGAACCTAACTTAAACCCTTTGCCCAAACACCAAAACACATGGTCTCACGGACCATTGGGATTGCTCCAACAACTAGTTCATTATCACCAGTCGTGATCAGCTAGCTGATCGAACAGGTTTCTTTGGTGACGTGTATTGACCGGATGGAAGGAGTTATCTTTCCGAGCGACTGGAGAACACCATTAATCAAATTTCTTAGATAAGGTAGTACACCGGCTGACCATGAAGCAATGCGTCTAATAAAGAAGAGGGTTGGACAGTTCACCTTGGTCAGAGATCAGCTGTACCAAAGAGCCTTCTCTAGGCCCTGCCCTGCTCAAGTGTGTTTGACCAGAGGACACAACGTACATCTTGCAAAAGGTACACCAAAGTGTTGGGATTGCAAGGTTGCAAATATAGTCTCACATTGGAAACACATGGGAAAGATCATGGGTTTATAAGAGAAAAGATATCTCCATTGGCATGAGGCCTTTTGGGTAGAGCCCAAGAGCAAAAGCATGAGGGCTTAGGCCCAAAGTGGACAATATCATACCATTGTGGAGATATCTAAATTCTTTTTGATCCTATAATTAGTATCAGAGCTCGGACTGTCAGATGGTTTAACTGCCGACTATGCACAAGAGCTATGGTCTGATTGAGCCATGTGGGTACAATATTGACCTCGAATAAAGAAAGTGGGGGCTCCTATGTTCGGATCAAGAGGATCAAACACCAGGAAGGAAGTCCTAGTTGTGGCTAGGCAAGGGAGTCCTAGTAGGTTGGGTGGACCGAGGGGCAGAAAGACTTGGTGGGTCGAGGATTGGACATGGGAAGCCCGTGGTCCTTTGTTTGAGGGAGGATTGTTGGGGTTGCAAGGTTGCAAACATAATCCTATATTAGAAACACATGGGAAAGATCATGGGTTCATAAGAGAAAAGATATCTCCATTGGCATGAGACCTTTTGGGTAGAGCCCAAAAGCAAAACCATGAGAGCTTAGGCCCAAAATGGATAATATTATACCATTGTGGAAATATCTAAATTCTTTTCGATCCTACACAAAGCTCCTGTGGAAGCCATCCAGGCGGTCGGTCGCTAGCTTGAAAAGTTCTCCTGGCTGGATACTTCTGGCCAACTCTCCAAGAGGATGCCACTCGGACGATGGCCACATGCCTATCCTGCCAAAAATATCACAATATTTCGCACCAACCGGCCGAAGAGATGAAGTCATCCACGGTATCTTGCCCGTTCAACCAATGGGGCATGGACATCGTGGGACCATTTCTCATGGCAACCGGTCAGTGAAAGTTCCTGCTCGTTGCTATGGACTACTTTTCAAAATGGATAGAGGTTGTACCCCTTACAAAGATAAGTGAGCAGATGGTCATCAAGTTCATCTAGCAGAACATCCTTTGTCGGTTCGGCATCCCTCATCGACTTGTCTCGGATAACGAGAGGCAGTTTGCGGGTCAGAAGCTCAGGGAGTGGTGCGAAGTCTATGGCATCTAGCAGGCCTTCACCTCAGTTGCCTACCCCCATAGCAACAGTCAGGCGAAGGTGACAAACTAGGAGATCCTCATAGGCTTACAAACTTGGCTCTACCATGCAGGAGGTAGCTAGATCAACGAGCTCCCAAGTGTCTTATGGGCACTCCGCAAGACTCAAAAGGTGGTAACCGACATAATGCCATTCCAGCTGGTGTACGGAGGAGAAGCGGTGGTTCCTATAGAGGTTGGAATAGAATCCGACCAAATGCGACTCTACGATGAGGAAAATGACGAGCGAAGGTTACTAGAGCTCAACTTGGTGGATGAAATGCGTGATAAAGTGGTCGTACAACTAATGACTTACCGACAGTGGATGAGGCAGAACTACAATAGGAGGGTGATCCTGAGGTCCTTCCAGGTTGGTGATCTGGTGTGGAAGAAAATCAAGTCGATCGGTAATGTCACCAAACTCGAGGCACCATGGGTGGGACCTTACAAGGTCATACAGAAACTCCGTTCGGGGGCCTATTACTTGGAAGACAAAAACGAAAGGCGAGTCAAGTGGCCATGGAACGCAAATCATCTCCAATCCTACAAACCCGGGTGAGAGGTGCATGAGCAAATATAAATGTACTTGTGTATATGCCTTCTAGTTGCAGGGCCAACATGAATAAAAATCAAAGCTTTCCAGACTCTTGGGCCGACCAGTCCAAGTTAAAAGTCAAACTGTGACTATAAACCCTTGTCATCATCAGCGGTCGAGCGATGACCTTAAATGCCTGTCGTCATCAACGGTTGAGCTACGACCTTAAACCCCTGTCGTCATCAGCGGTTGAGCGGCAACCTTAAACCCCTGTCATCATCAGTTGTCGAGCGGCAACCTTAAACCCCTATCGTCATCAGCGGTCAAGCGACGACCTTTAACCCCTATCGTCATCAGCTATCGAGCAGCGACCTTAAACTCCTATTGTCATCAGCGGTCGAGCGACGACATGAAACCCCTATCATCATTTGCCATCATGAGCAATCGAGTGGCGACCATAAACCCTTGTCATCATCACCAGTTGAGCGGTGACCTTAAACCCCTATTGTCGTCAGCGGTCGAGCGATGACCTTAAACTCCTGTCTTCGTCAGTGGTCGAGCGACGACCCTAAACCCTTATTAAATGTTCAAGCGATGACCTTGAAAAACAAAACGGATCGATCAACTAAGTAGATAAGCAGTTGCCGATCAAAAGAATCACGAGGCCATGAGTTTATGCGATGCTTGAAAAATGAGTTGAAAAACTTAAATACTAGAAGAAAATAAAGCTTAGCCGGATGAACAAGCATTCATCGAAACTTCAAAATTTTTATAGAGGCAGAACTCTCAACCGGTTCACTCCAAATAATCTAATACATCATCAAGCAGTGACTCAGTTAGCTTGTCCCAACTGATGACCTTACTTGTCAGAGTGGCAGGAAGGTAACTGCCTTCTCTCAGTTGGTTGAGCATCCCGTCGATCGCAAGGTCGAACAGATGAAGAGCCCGATCGGCGACCTTGTCATTAAAAGCATCCAAGCGGATGTAGGCTTACTTCATGAGATCAAACCTACTTGTCTCAGCTCCTTGATAAGTCTTTAAGGCCGCTCGGGAGGCCTCAAACTCTTCCTTCAACTTGGTCAGCTCTTCATCCTTGGTGTCGAGCTGGGCCTTCGCTGCAGTCTGCTCAGTTGATCGTCCATCTTGCTCAGCTTTCAGCACAACTTCTACCTCGTTCAGATTCTAAGCCAACACCCGATACTCTTTGTTTTTTATCTCTAGATCTTCAATGGCTCGGAGCATCCTAGTGTTGGCTGAGTGGATTTTAGACTCAAAGGAGGCAGCATGTTTATTAAGATGAGCCAGTTGAGTCACCTGCTCGGTGCTCTTGTCTTTCTCCGCCTCCAGCTGCTCGGCGCTCTTAGCCAGATCAGCTCTTAGTTGAGCCATCTCAGCATTCATCTACTCCAGCTACGTCTGAGAAGCAAATGATTGGCCATTCGGTGCCTTTAGCTGCTTAACTTCCTGCTCCAAAAAAGCAAGCCTTTGACATATAGCCAGAGTCTCTACCAAATACTGTGAGGAACCAGAAAAATATAAGAGTCGATCGAAGATAAATTAAAGAACATACAAAAAAACTTATCCTAGTAGACATCTGGGTATGGCTATCCGTGAATGCCCCCGGAGGCATGACCGCTGCACGGGCTCGGGCATCTGCCCATATCTGTGCGAGTGGCCCTTGAATGATTTTTTGGTGCTCGGGAGCTCGGAATTCAGCACCGTCCGACTCGCACCACTCCTCAGTCGGAAGATGGATAACCGTTGTTATGTGGCACCGAACACTCGGGGCTGAATGGGTTGAGGTAACTCTGCCGAACGACCAAGATGTAGATGCCGGTCGGATGCCAGACTTTTGAATCTTTGGTGGCGACATAAAAGCAACCAGCGGCATGCAAATTGTTCCTTGTGGCAGATCGGATAGGGATGGTGTCTGATCAGATGATGTAGGGGGAACGGTCATCGTGGTAGGAGCTGGCATCGAAGATTCAACCCGCTCGACGGAGGGAAGGCGCGGGCTAGTTCTGGTGGGGGTCCGCACAACGGAGGAAGTGATTCGGGATTTAGCCTCCACTCGGCACGTCTTGCGGCTTATCAGTGGTTCCCTAGCAGAAGTCGAGTTTGACGCCCCCTCAACCAGAATTACCGACAGCCATGCGGAGGGAGGATTTGGTGCACCAACCGCTCCACCACTGTGCGTCCGGCTGGCTATCTCTTCGCTCACTGGTGCTGGCACTCGCTCGCTCTCTCCGAGCAAGTCTTCCTACTGGCCGATCAGCTGCAAACCGCGTCTCTCCAACTCAGTCATGACTGCCGCATTGATTTTAACATTCGTGAGCATGGTTTTGCCGGTCAGACGTGTACACAACATGACTTGAGCTATAAAAGAAAAGGAAAAATCAGTTAGATTCAAAATTCAAGACAAGAAGGAGCGTACCTAGGCTAGATGGATGCTTCATGCGGATGGGGCTCAAGCCAAACACGTAAAGGACTCCCTCATGCAGCAATTTGTTGATATGGTATTTTTGCCCGACCAATTATGAAGCTGCGTGGAGGTAGTCCGATCGGCTCTTGTATTTCTTGAGCTTTAGAGGATTGGACACTTCTAATTGCCATCTGGTCGAGAACTCTGGCCGCTATGAAAAGTGAACAAAAAAAGTAGTAGTCCTTCCCATGTTTATTGGAGGACAATATCTTATCAAAGACAACAAGGCCCACTCGGGCATGGAAAAGAAAAGTCCCCATTTCGGACAATTTGGGATAATAAAAATAATAGAAGAGCCGAGGAGTAAGAGGAATGCCATGCAGACGAAATAGAACGACGATCCCACATAGCAGCCGAAAGGAGTTCATCACTAGTTGGTGAAGAGAAATACAAAAATATTTACAAACAGCGGAAAAGAAAGTGTGGATCAGGAATCACAGACCGGCGGTAAATTGGTCCCTGAAAAAGGTTACGAAACCGGGTGGCGGTCTGTCTAGACGGTTAAAGGCAGAAGGAAGACCAATTTGATAGTTAGGTGGAATTTCATAGTAGCCCTCATACTCTCCACATCGCCTGTGTTGAACCTAGACTCAATGGAGGTGTACTAGAGTCCAGGGATGATGGTGGGAGGCTGAGATGAGTATGCCATAGAAAGAACGAAATAACAAGATCGAAGATGAACGATAAATGAACACTACACCGAATCAAGCGAAAACCTTACGAGGAAGATCACACAGAATCGACCAAAGAAGTGGGAGATTATCAGAGTACAGGAGAATCACCTGCTGATGTGCGTAGATTGTATACACTTGTTTAGCATGTTTTGACTCACATTCACATATTTTGCACATGCTTTGTCTACGTATTTTTATACTTCCCGCTTTCCTTTTAGCATATTTACTCTTTATGTTCGGAGATCTGCTTTTGTGCAGTTTCTGTACACAGGAGTCGAAATTGGCGAAGGTTTTGTGTTTAAGCCAAATCCGCAAGCGAAGTAAAAGAGGAAGGCACCATTCTTGTATCTCACACGGCCCTGCCATGGGGGGGGTTGCCCAGGCCGTGTGGAGTTCCTTGGCCGTGTGGATGTAGCAGAGATGGAAGTTGCCATGTCCGTGTAAAGATTTGAAGTCAGATGGAGCCCTGGCCGTGTACACCACACAGCCATGTGAGATTTCAATAGACCAGGAAGGCCCTAGGTGTGTACATCGAGTGGTCGTGCAGGATTTCCGGTGAGCAAGAGGGCCCTGGCCGTGTACACCACACGGTCGTGCCAGGTTTCCAGAGGCGGAGCCAGTGCAGGCCGTGTAGATCTACACGGTCGTGCAAGGGGAGCATTGGCAGAAGCAAGCCACAGCCGTGTACCACACACGATCGTGTAAGGTTGGCAGATAAGGGAATGGCTCTGGCCGTGTGAACCTCACACGGCTGTGCCTCAGGGTCGTGTGGCACCCGAACCTCACCTCTATATAAAGATTTCTTCAAGATTTGAAGGGGATCTTCTCCCTTTTGGGGGGGATTGAAGATTTGGGCGTTCATCCACCTTATTGGAGGGATTTCCGACGATTCTAAGGGCGGATCTTCAACGTTTCAACTCCGGGGAGCGAGTATTGGATCCAAAGATGGTTCATCATCGTAGATAAGCTTTTCTTCCCTTTCTTTCTTGGATTTGGGGATCAAGATGTTTATCTTTTCTTCTTCTTTTGGATTCTTTCCTTGTTCCATGGATTAAATCTCTTGTTCTAGGATGGAGGGAGTATTTGTAATGGAGATTTGATGTAAACTCTTGTGAATTTGCCAACATTTCTATTTCTATGATTTTGCCCTGTTTGTATCTATTCTTTCTTGTGTGGATTGTTGTGATTAGGGCTTAATTACCATGCTCGATTGAATGTTTGAATATCTTGTGGATCTTGTAGAGGTAATTCCTCATTCGATTTTCTGAGGGACGTTCGTGACAGGAACATGCCCGTGTAAGGACGTTTGAGGGGTAATCTTGAAGGGGAAATTAGGTATTTCAAGAGGGTAGGATAGATTGTATGTATTAATCTTTATATCTAATGAGGTTGAGAAGTAGTGATTTCTATGTTGATTTTCCGAGGGACGCACGTGACAGGCAAGCCCGTGTAAGGACAACATAGGGTTCATTCTTAATTGATCGTATTTAGATATATTTCAGTCCTAGGTCGGTTGTCTATTGCAAAAGGGAACCGGCAACCTTCTACAAATGATGGACAATTGAGAAATAAGATTTGATAGATCATTACATTGAATAACATTATAAAGAAACCAAAACTCCTAGAACATACCTTTATCATTGCCCTTATTCTTGTTTCTTATTCTTTCATTCCTTTGTTTACCTTTCATAGTTACACTTAGACTTTGTAAATCAATTGATTGGTTGTTTAGCTAACTCACTTTGAGACATCTTTAGTGCTTATTCCAGTCTCTGTGGATTCGATATCTTTTATTATTACTTGCGACATATCCGTACACTTGCAGAGGTCAACACCTGCGAATAAACGAAATGCCACAGTAGCGAAGTTTGAAGACGAAGGCATGAAGTGGAGAAGACAACGGCACACACGAGGCTTATAAACCTCACGATCAATCGCTCTCAACCGTCCGATCCAAGGTTTCAAAAACCTAGAAGAAGATCTGACCGTGGAATTCAAAAGGGCACTAGTCATGTCAGCAGAGAATATCCGCCTGTCTTGTCAAGCGTGAGGCGGCAGAAAGTGGGGCACATGACATGCATTTATCGGGCAGCATTTAATGAATTTAATTAAAAAGGGATGGTCGCGTGCTCGGCCATAATTGTTAAGGATTTGCGTGGGTTTCGAGAAATATGGATGATGTCAGCAACGACCGACACCACTCGAAGAAGCGCGTTTGGAGAATTCTCAAGAGTATTGCCGCTCATTGCCCTGCTTTGCATAGAGAACGGGTTACTGGACACGCTGATCGTCCACTTGCCATGTTATCTAATGACCGAGCGACGTTGGTTGATGTCTCTTCGGAGACATCCAATAAAAATGGAATGACATAGAAGATTAGCATGGCCCCTACGCAAGGATAACGTGCATCCATAGAGCGACGCTGGTTGATGCGTCAACCAGACATTAGGGACTAAACATTTAGATCGGCCGTAAAAATCACCAAGGACCAGTTGTCCAATTAGTCAGACCTGCATCCTCCTTCGACTAGACTTGAGGGGGAGGCTTGTGATACGGGGATAAGGGAAAGCCCGCCTGTCATCGGTCAATTAACATGGTGTCGGTCAAAGTCAAGGTG
Source organism: Zingiber officinale (assembly GCF_018446385.1). NCBI lineage: Eukaryota > Viridiplantae > Streptophyta > Magnoliopsida > Zingiberales > Zingiberaceae > Zingiber > Zingiber officinale. Next base: position 88,470,111 of record NC_056002.1, read on the forward strand.
GTCAACGCTGGGCTTACGGTTATCCCAATCAATAAAGAAGTGGTCGAGCGGACATCAGCCGGTCGGTCGAGGCATCATGACCTAGTCAGACGAATGGACAGACCCGTATCTAGCCTTTTTGATCGGCAAAAAAATGAACCTCTCGGACCGCCCGTCTGGCGCAAGAAATGACATTACACAAGAAGAGACAAGAAAGCATAATACGCTGTCTATCATTAAATATGAAGAAGTCAAGACAAAGAAAAACATTCCATCTATCATTAATGCACGGAAGTCAAGACAAGAAGCCTTCCTCTGGCAATTAATTCATTAAATAAGGACAGATAAACGATCACTAAGAAAAGTATAAAAGGGTACGTTAGGTATGAGGAAAGGCAAGCTATCTCTATTTTCTTGATTACTCAATTCTCTCTTCCTGATTCTAACTTGAGCGTCGGAGGGTCAATGTCAAGGACCCCTTTTCTGGTTTGATTTTGTTTTGCAGGAGTGAGACCTTCATCCCGTCAGCAATCATCCTATCTTAGACTTTCCAACTTCCTTCATTCGAACAGGATCACAACACATTACACATTCTCAATACTTGTCTCACTACCATCAGAATATATATTTTGAATAAATTGTGGGTAATAGGATTTCTCATAGATATAGTTGAGGCCACGTTGATGTTGAGGGCCTCGCCTCAAACTCTGGTTTCTGTAATACAATTTGTTTCTAGCTGTGGGCTTGCTATACTGTGTCTTCTCTCATTTTTATCTCAAGGAAATTATGAATATTCTTGATTAGGTAGCGATTATGCTGGCTGGCGTTGGCACAATAGGCACTTTTGAATGTATTTCTTAGCATCTATAATAGTCAAAGGAAAAAGTAGAACTGATTCACTCTGTAATAATTGAAGAAACTATGTTTGGTTTGGGGTTTGGCATTCAATTCTGGATATAGGAATGACATATATCACATCTGAATTGAGTTGTGTACTTGCGGAGCAGGGCTTCTCAAAGTTAACAGTGCTTATGTGCATTTCCAGTAGCATCTGCTTCAGTGCCATCAGTTTTGTTTACCAGATGCAAGGTCTAAAGCATGGAAGAGTTATCATGGTATTCACATGTGCAGCTGTATCAGCGATCATTACTGGTGTTCTAACTGGTATGATTACTCGGGGTGAACGTTTAGCCTTATTCTCCAATTGCTCGGATGTCTATCTTGTTAAGATGAGATTGTCACAAATGCGACTGTCACAACCTTATTGCTAGATGTATTGAGTTTGCTATTGGGTACAGCTTGATATTGAGAATGCATTGAAGTTCCGGACATGAATTATTGATTCCCGATTGTAGTGTATGTGCCCCATCTTCCTGCTAACTCTAGTTGGTGCAACTTGATTAGGAATCTGATATACTGCTATTGTTGCTCAGGGTCGGGAATTCTAGAACTTATGTTGATAACTGCATTAGTTGTACGATACAAATACTTACAATGAAACTGCAGTTTAACGAGGAAATTAGTTATTTGATGATAATTGAATTTATCCTGAACCAAGTATTTTTAAATACTTCTTTATCAAACTTTATTCTTTCGTTCCTTAATCCGACTTGAAAGAGGGGCATTTGATGATAATTAAATTTATTCCTGAACTATATATTTTTAAATATTTCTTAATCAAATTTCATTCGACTTCGATCCTCATCCGGATTTGAAAGAACGACATCTGATAGCAATCAAATTTATCCCCAAATAATGAGGTTATCTTTTCTTGAGCTTGGGATTATTTCCATACAAATACTGAAGGTAAAATCTGCCGAATAATATGGCCAAATTCTGTCAAATAATATATCCAAGTTTATTCGTTCAATATGCCCAAGGTCATCCGAGCAATATAAGTTCAATTCATCTGAGAAGCCAAAGTTCTCGGAGCTACAGTACATTGTATTAACAGCTCTGCTATAGTACAAGCTAGAGTAGAGGAGATATGGTGCTTAAAAAAATCAAATTTACTCCCGAGAAACTAAATCAAAGTCTCCGGAGCTATAGTGAACTACACTAGTAGCCCTTCTACACTAAAGAAGATATAATATTTGAGAAATCATATTTATCTCCTCAGCAATCAATTCCTGTATGTTATATTAAGCTACAATAAATGTTAGAGTACCAACTCTGTTATAGTATTTTGGAAATAAAATTAATCTCCAAAACAATCACATTATCAGACATTATAATAACAATACTGCAATAATAAAAAAAATTATAGTAATTATATAGTTACAATGTTATAGGATAAAATCTTCTCCCGAGCAATCACATTCACAGTAAAATACTACAGTATCAGCATGCTACAGGAACACGAAGCTATAATGTTCTCGAGATCAGTTTATTCTCCCAAGCAATATGACAAAGATTAACTGGGCAATACAACCAAGTTTTGTCGAATAATATAATTAAATTCTGTCAAGCAATATGATTAAAGTCAATCTAGCATTGGAGATATCTTCTCTCAAGCATTAGAGGTTTTGAAGTTTCTGGATACATGATTATCGATGAATGAAAAACATGTAGTGAATGTCAAAGTGGTTCCCTTGATATCTTCCTCCTCTTACATGGCAACCAATGAATGAAAGAACAATAACGATCTGCCATAAACCTCTTCTTCACTCACTCACAATAACGATCTGCCATAAACCTCTTCTTCACTCACTCAGGCAAAAAGAAGTAGAAAAATGAGAAGCATCCAATGTGGAGATGTTTTTCACACATCTATATAAGCACAAGGAAAGGTAAGTCACAGGAAGTTGGTCATCTTATTTGATGGTCTTTTTTTTTAGTTAGCTCGGGCTTCTCGTCTCCAGGATGCGAGATTGGCTTCCAACCTAGAAAAATCTAAACACCTTGAGAAGTAACATGGATTAAAGCTTGGGTGGCTCACCGGCATAGCCCCTCTGACGCTCAAGTAAGTAATCGAGCAGAGAAGGAAGAAGATGTTGGATCGTGAAAGTCGATAGAGGAGGGGGTGAATATCGATCAAAAACGTTCGTAGAGAGTACGCAATGGAAAAGAAATAGAGCAATGCTAACAAGAACCAATTTACTTGGTTCAGAGCCTTGATCGACTCCTACTCCAAGACCTGCACTCGTCGAGTGCTTTCGTTGGGCAATCACTAATAGTTCGTAAAAGATTTACAAATTTGAGTACAAGAACTTTAAAAAAGAAATACCGACAACAATAGAGAAAAGGAAAAAGAGCACGTTGTCGGAGAAGCTTTGCAGCATCGTAGGGGCACAGCACAGTAGAGCAGAAGTCGTTGTTGTTCCTTGCTTCAGGACTCACCCTCCTTATATAGGAGGCTCCGGGCACCCGGATCCCTTCCGGGCGCTTGGACTGTGATGTCGTCGGACCAATCAGCGTGCTCCAAGTTTTCGAAGATAAGTTTTGCCTTCCGAACGCTCGGACCAGTTTCGGGTGCCTCGACCAGTTCCGGGCACTTGGACCACCTTCGGGCACCCGGATCCCTTCCGGGCACCCGGACCACTTTTCTCCAGAAAGTCCTTCTCCTGCAAGAAAATGTTAGTCTGAGGCAAAATAAAAGTTATACTATCCTGCAAGACAAAAGTTAGCACAATAGAAGAATAGTTGTAATTAGATTCCTGTTGGATCGAAATCACGCTAGAGGGGGGTGAATAGCGCTCGTGGCTTTCAGGCGTTTCGTAATCGAAAAGCTTGACGAGAGTAACAAGCAGTGGAAATAAAATCAAACACACAGAAAGACCCAAGTGCTTACTTGGTTCGGAGCCTGTGGCGACTCCTACTCCAAGGCTCACGCTCGTTGAGCGTTTACGTTGGGCAACAACTATAATATTGAAAATTTGGTACAAGTATGAAGTACAATCTTAAAATTAAAATGACAATTATACCGATGATGAAAAATAACAATCTTGAAGCTTTGGGTCATTGGAGATTTGTCGTAGCTCAAGTGGAATGTCTTGTTAGCATCGTACGTGAAGAAGAATCGCTTTTTCAGTAATGAATAAGGTGTTGCTCAAACCCTTCTTAAATAGCTTGCTTGAGGCGCCTCAAACCCCTTCCAAGGTGCCTCCATGCTGCCGAGTCAACCGTGTAGATCAGCACTGAAAACTTCTCCTCTGATCCACTTAAAGGCGCCTCCAAGCCAGTCTAAGGCGCCTCCAATCTGCGGTCCAAGGTATCTCCAACTCAGTCCGAGGCACCTCCAGCTCTGCCGCGCGCAAGCTCTACTCCTTTGCACCCGAGGCGCCTCCAAGCTCTATGGAGGTGCCTCAGACACTGTTCATCCGAGGCTTAAGATTTCTCCTTTGTACCTACAAGATACGTTAGTCCAAAAAATACCCTGCAACACAAAGTTAGCACATAATATCATAAATATAAAGTCTGACAGTTATCGGACTGTTCGGTTCTGACTTCGGATTTCCGACCAGAAACCCTAGGTCGAACCGACGCCTATTGTTCCCTCTTCCAGGGAATGCGTCCTCACCTACTCCACTCAGGAGAGCATACCTATTTGTCAGTCCGGTCCTCTAAACCCACTAGACTTTTCTGCCTAGGGTTACCATCCTTAGGACCTAGGGTTACCGCCCCCTAGGGTTTTTCTCCACCTAGGGTTACCTCCCCCTAGGACCTAAGGTTACTCCCCCCTTAGGATTTCTCCTCCACCTAAGGTTACCACCCCCTAGGATTTCTCCTCCACCTAGGGTTACCACCTCCTAGGACCTAGGGTTACCACCCCCTAGGGTTTTTCTCCTGCCTAACCGTAGTTAGGACTTTCCTGCAAACTTGTTTAAGCTCATTAGATAATAATTAAACTTAACTTTGAATCCCTTTTGTCATTATCAAAACTAAGGTTTAATCATCGGATGCTTCCCGCACCAACAATCTCCCCCTTTTTGATTATGGCAACAAAAATTCAAAGTTAAGCAAAAAGATAATAAAGATGTTAAAATTTAGCACAAGCATGAGAAGCACAAATAAAGCTCCCCCTTAATAGAATCTTACAAAAACTCCCCCTTAATAAAAGCTCCCCTTAAATCTTAAAAATTTCAAACTTTCTTTTCTTTAATTTTCTTTGAATTGAATAATGAATTTGAATTTCTCTATACATTTGAATTTCTCTACTCCCCCTTCTTTGCCATATATCAAAACAATTTAAGGGAGCATAAAATGATAAATTGCCTTAGTTAGTTTGGAGAGTGATTTTTATCTTAGGTTTCAAAAATAGGGTGTTTAACTAAACACTTAGCTTTTAAGGAGAGAATGAAAATTTAAAAAACATACTAGTTTTTAAGTAGAGGATTAAACATACTTCGAAAAACACTTAATTTTCTTGTAAAACTTTTAGCTAAGTGAAGTTTTTTACTTTGAAAAGTAACTTAGTTTTTGAAGTACTTTGCCAAATTTAATAAGCATTTGAAAGACACTTAGCACAAAAAAAAAATTGGAATTGCTTGCAACACTAAGTTTGAAATATAGAGACTTACAAAAAATTGTATTTCCTTTTTGGAAATAATTAAAACAAATGCTTAACTTGAAAAACTTGTAAAATTTTAACTAAGGTCATTTTCACTTAAACAAAATAAAACCAAAAAATATATTCCTAAAGTCTAAGCATGAGTAACATTTAAATTTCTTGGACACATGTCTAACCATAGTTACTAGCTGATTACCTAGAGGGCAATAGCTTTCACTTGGTTAGTCAAGTTAAGCTAGTGATCTAGTTATATTTGACTAAGTCTGGATAACTTAACTTGATTACTGTAATTTTGGTATTTATTGTCTAGACTTACTATGATGCAAAGAAATAAGCATACTGAAGTCTAGATTGTACCCTATTCATCTTACCCCATTCTAAGTTTATCAAACACAAACAAGTTAAGCCTAGTGTGCTTGTGAGATGCTCTAGCTGAAATCTAGGGGAACATTATTTCTAGGGGTAAATTCCTAAGCTAAGTCCAAAATTTGAAAGTCTAAGAAATTGGGATTTTGAATATATCATTTTACCTAGAATTTGAAAAACCAAAGAAGATCAATCAAGTACTAACATAGAGGTACTATTAAGCAAAAAGAACAACTAATCAAATATCTAAGCAGACAAAGTACTAGTGAGATGTCCAAAACTAGTATACAATGCCTGGATGTCCAGGACCAATATACAATGCATGAAAGGATAGAGTCAGGTAGAAGGATCATCATCTGGTGGTAGGGGTTGCTCGGGTGCAGGTTGTCCCTAACGAAGAGAAGAAAAGACGGAGGCTATCTCTGCGCGAAGCATGTGAAATTCGTCCAGGATAAGCCGTCGTGTCTGTGCGGAGTGAATCTCAAGACGTGTAAGTCGGTCCTCGATCGATAAGGAGGTGGATGGCTGTGTTGAGGTCGAGGGCCCTACTGAAGTGGAGGGTTGTCCATGAATATCCTCGGCTGTAAACTCTAACCAGTCCTCTCCCTCGGCTGGAGCAAAGAAGGCAACAAACTCGTCATCTACCTCGGGCTCTATCGGAGCAGCAGTTGGCTGTGGTCCACCTTTCCAAACTAGGATCTCCTCAGTGGTGACATCAATGCGGGCTAATATGAGATTATGCTGCCCTAACACATCATAATGTCCTAGAGGGACAACTGTCCCCTGGGTGGTATCAATCCGAAGGGTCGAGAAAATAGATGTCAAGATGTGACAATAGGGCATGTGAATCTCAAGGGACGTGACTAGACTGGATGCATGAATGATGTTATGGAATATATGTAATGTTATATCAATGTCTAAGCGCTGACATAATGCATACAGGAAAAAGGAATGTGAAGGTCGCATCTTCGGAACATCCCGAGATGTGATCGGCAAAATACATGCTGTCAGGACTTTGTACATAACATAGTCCTGAAACCTAAGGGAGAGTGACCTGAACTCAGTCAGGACCTCTGGTCTCTCCTCTCCAAAGAAATACATGTAAATGATGTCTAATGTGATGTGGGAATAGGGATCACCAAATGGCAAATCCCTAGTCGGGTAACACAAAAAGGGACATGCAGATGATCTAAGCTCTAGACTAGTGCAAATCAAAGAAGGGGTAAACTGGATATCTTGTCCACCTACTCTAGAGGAGTAGGTCAGGTCGTCAACCTTCTCTAGGTTATTGAAGAACTGAGCGCATAGGTCCTGATTTACTGTATGACTGCAATAAACCAGTTTACTAAGCTGATAGTGCTCTATTATCTGGACTGTAGGCTGACAAAACTGAGCAAAAAATGACCTACTCAAGTACCTAGGTTTAATAGGGGTAAACTTATGTCTGGTGAACTCAATCCTATGCCGCTCTGAGGGGAACCTAGGATCGGTGGAAGGTATGCTAGCAGGAGCAGGATCAATGTTTCGACGTTTCTTATTTTGATTCAAGCAATTCATACAGCAAAGAAATGGACAAAAGTAATATATACGAACAATAGATAAGTTAAGATTATACTTAGGAGACATCTTGAGATTTTAATGGAGGTAGAAGGTAGAAAACCTGGGTTGAAGGCGCCTTGGATCGTCGGTGTTCGGCGAGAAATCGACTTGCAGTGAACTCTCTGTTCGCTGCATATGTCGGCATTGAGGGCGCCTTCAAGCTCCTCGAAGGCGCCTTCACTGTCATGTTGAGGGCGCCTCGAACTTGATTTGAGGCGCCTTAGTGGTTTTCGGTGGGAATTTTCCCGTCGATCGTAGAGGGCGCCTCTGCCATAGCAGAGGCGCTTCTAATCGATGCCTTCAGTGGGATTTTTTTTATTTTTTAAATAAGATTTTAAAAGTTTTTTAAATAAGCTTTTTAAAATATTTTTTAATAGATTTTTAAATAAGTTTTTAAAAGTTTTTTAAAAATATTTTTAAATAAGTTTTTAAAAGATTATTAAATAAGTTTTTAAAAGTTTTTTAAATAAGTTTTTTTTAAAAAAAAATTAAAATATTTTTAAATAAGTTTTTAAAGAGATTTTTAAATAAATTTTTAAAAATGTTTTTTAAATAAGTTTTTAAAAGATTTTTTTAATAAGTTTTTCAAATGATTTTTAAATAAGTTTTTAAAAGTTTTTTAAAAAGATTTTTAAAAAAGTATATAAATAAGTTTTAAAAAGTTATTTAAATAGATTTTTAAAAAGTTTTTAAAAGATTTTTAAATAAGTTTTTAAAAATGATTTTCTAATAAGTTTTTAAAAATGATTTTTTAATAAGTTTTTAAAAGGTTTTTAAATAAGTTTTTAAAAAGTTTTTAAATAAGTTTCTAAAAATGATTTTAAAATAAATATTTAAAAATGATTTTTAAATAAGTTTTAAAAAGATTTTTTAATAAGTTTTTAAAAATGAGTTTTAAATAAGTTTTTAAAAGATTTTTAAATAAATTTTTAAAAAATATTTTCAAATATGTTTTTAAAAGATTTTTTAATAAGTTTTTAAAAATGATTTTTAAATAAGTTTTTTTAAAATATTTTTAAATAAATTTTTAAAAGTGATTTTTAAATAAGCTTTTAAAAGATTTTTAAATAAGTTTTTAAAATATTTTTTTAATAAGTTTTAAAAAGATTTTTAAATAAGTTTTTAAAAGTTTTCTAAATATATTTTTAAAATGTTTTTAAATAAGTTTTTAAAAAATTTTTAAATTGATTTTTAAAAAGTTTTTAAAAGATTTTTAAATAAGTTTTTAAAAGGTTTTTAAATAAGTTTTTAGAAAGTTTTTAAATAAGTTTTTAAACAATTTTTAAGTAAGTTTTTAAATGATTTTTAAATAAATTTTTTAAAATAATTTTTAAATAGTTTTTTCTAAAGATTTTTAAATACATTATTATATGTGATTTTTAAATAAGTTTTTAAAAGATTTTTAATAAGTTTTTAAAAGGTTTTTAAATAAGTTTTTAAAAATTATTTTTAAATAAGATTTTAAAAATGATTTTTAAATAAATTTTTAAAAATGATTTTTAAATAAGTTTTTAGATTATTTTTTAATAAGTTTCTAAAAGGATTTTAAATAAGTTTTTAAAAAGATTTTAAATAAGTTTTTAAAAATGATTTTTAAATAAGTTTTTAAAATATGAATTACAACACAAATCCAAATCCAATCTTATTGGGTATTTTGGGCCATGATTATCACAAATTAATATATAATTGAAAATTATATATTTTTCATAATTTTCTATAATTTTAAAATTAATTTTTACAATTTTTATGAGTAAAATTTCCCGGCGGTCCCGTTTAGCGGTTTCGGGCGCAATCGCGGAACGGAGCCCCTTGCGGGGCCCAGGGGCAGCGCCCCTACCCGCGATCTAACCATCGTGAGGGTTCCTTTGCGATCCAACAGCGCCTAAACCCGCTGTCCCAAAACGATTTGGGTCGAGACATTGCCGTTTCGGAAAAATCTTCCCGGCGGGTTCGTTTTTAGCGATTTCGGGTGCAATCGCGAAGCAAATTCCCTTGCGGGGTTAGGGGCAATGCCCCTACCCACGATCTAACCATCGTGAATGTTAGAGTGTATACTAAAAGCCTAGATTTTGGTATAAAAATTTATCTAGAAATAAGAATCACATTGGTCAAATGTCTACATTTATGATAAATGTAGTTGTTCAATTAATTTATATTGTAGATAACATGGTGTGTGGTGTCACACACAGAGGATCATGTTATCAGTATCTTATAAATTATAAACAGTAGCTCACGACCATAATGGAAAGGAACAAACCATTGGAAGGTCGTAGTATAATTAGGTATTAGTTTATCTTGACTGTATAATTACACTAGTACACTCAGAGTGTATTGAGTAGGATCATTTGAGGTCGTTTCTTTTATACTGACTTTATAAAGAAACAAAAACCTCGGTTATTATGGAAGTGTGTGCTCTTAATCCTAATATAATAACAAGCACATATATTTGATATTTATTTCTTTAATTTATCAATGGGTGAGATTTAGTTCGATAAATCAATAAGCCCGATAAGTTGGGAAATGGTATCACTTATAGTGTGTGTTGTTGATTATAAAAGGAAACTGTGTCCTAGAGATACTAGGTTGATAATGTCCTCAAGAGGAGCTCATAAGGATTGTCATGTTAAACCCTGCAGGTGGACTTAGTCCGACATGATAATAAGGTTGAGTGGTACTACTCTTGGACTAAGATATTAATTAAATGAGTTGTCAGTAACTCACTTAATTAGTGGACATTCGATATCTTAAACACAGGGAGACTAACACACTCATAATAAGAAGGAGCCCAAAAATGTAATTTGGTATTGGTGCGGTAGTTCAATAATAGTTCTCTAGTGGAATGAATTATTATTGATAAAATTAAGTTGTGTGTTCGGGGCGAACACGGGATGCTTAATTTTATCGGGAGACCAAAACCAATTCCTCCTCTCGGTCCCTATCATAGCCTCTTATTTATAGAGTACTATACCCACCTATACCCACCTTCATACCCATGAGAAAGGGGCCGGCCAAGCTAGCTTGTGGTTCAAGCTAGGGCCGGCCAAGCCTTGGTTCATGGGTGGTCGGCCCTAGCTTGAACCCAAGCTTAGGTGGCTGGCCCCCATTAAATTAAAAATAATTTTAATTTTAATTTTTATTATGTGGAAGATATAATTTATTACAGAGAATTAAAATTAAAATATCTCTCTTTAAAAAGATCTACAAAAAGATTAAAAGAAAGAGATTAGATCTCTTTCCTTATTTGTAGATTGGAAAGATATTTTATTTTTTCTCTCTGAAAAATTATTCACATGTTGAAAATTAAAATTATAGAAATTTCTTTTTATCAACCATGAAGGGATTTTAAAAGGAAATTTTATTTTTTAAAATTTCCAAAGACAAAAAAGGAAGTTTTAATTGTTGATTAAAATTATCCTATTTGCTCTACATGACGTGGCCGGCCACATACAATTAATTAGGAAAATTTATTTAATTTTTTTTTCTTAATTAATTGTTGTCAAGGAAAGTTAATGAAATTTTATTATAAATAAATTTCCTTATTTGCCAAAGCCAAGGAATATAAAAGAAGGGGTAGGGGTGCCTTCATGGTGTACAACCTCTATTATTTTTCTCCCTCTTTTCTTTGGTGTGGTGGCCGGCCCTTCCCTTTCTCTCTTCTCCTCTTGTTGGCCGAAACCTATCTTCTTGGTGGAGCTTTTGTTTGTGGCCGGATTAAGGAAGGAGAAGAAGGAGAGAAAGCAAGTCTCATCTCTAGCATCTCTTGGAGCATTGGTGGTGGCCGAAATTATTCATCCTTGAAGAAAATTATTGTGGCCGGCCATCCTCTTCCTTTCTTCCTCTTTTGTGGTGGTCGAAACTTATCTCTTGCTTGGAGTTCTTGTGGTGGCCGGATACTACTTGAAGAAGAAGAAGAAGAAGGAGAGAAATCTTGTATCCCTTGGAGCTTGGTTGGTGTTTTGTTCTTCGTCCTTGGTGAAGCTTCTTTGTGTTAGCCGAACCTAGCTAGGAGAAGAAGAAGGTGCTTGGTGGTTTCTCATCTCGGAAGATCGTTGCCCACACAACGTCTGAGGTTAGAAGAGGAATACGGTAGAAGATCAAGAGGTTTTTCTACAAGGTATAACTAGTAATTTTTCTTTCCGCATCATACTAGTTATTTATGGAAATAATACCAAATACAAGAGGCTTACGATTCTAGAATTTCGAATATGTTTTTCGATGTTGTATTCTTTTGTTTTATCTTTTCCTTGTGATTTGATTGTTCTTTTTGGTTAACCTAAAGTTATTTTAGGAAATTAAATATTAGCTTTCTATAAAAGGTTTTGTCTAGTCGGTGGTAGTTGCTCCCATATCCAAGTAGGCCGTGTGCCTCGCCACGTCAGTACTGGGAACCAATTATGGAAATTAATATTTAATGGAATTAATAACTTAAGGTAATTTGGGTCGAACGTGTTAAGTTCCGCAGGAGATCCAAGTCAAAACCTAAAAGAACAAATAGATTAAGTTTTGGATCAAACGTGTTAAGTTCCGCAGGCGATCCAAAATTTAATTTAAAAGAACACATGGTAGCTAGGAAAAAGGTTCAGACCTTTGTACAAAATTTTTGTACAGTGGAACCTCTAGGTTTTCCGCGTAGCAACCAACAATTGGTATCAGAGCTAGGTTTTGCACATGTCATACATAATTTAGGCAGGTTAATAGTAGGATGTGCTAACTTTGTGGATGCAGGATCCAACTATTATGGCTTTTAGTTATTATGTGTGTGATTGGACCCTTGGAAATGTCAAGGGCATTTATATGTGTGTGCATGATTGTATTATAAAATACAGCAGGAGCTGTATTTAGTTTGATTAGGATTTTATTTTTGATTTAGATACATGTACATTCCTTTTATGGAATATAGGATCAAAAATGTAAAATTCTATTTATGTCGCGGATCGAATCTTGCAAAGCGTGGAAGCTTCTAAGGACCAGAGGCGCAGCGGAACTAGGAGCAAGATGGATGCGACAGCTAGTCCTGGTGGCGGTGGCCAAATATGGCAGCAGCTTGGGATGACAACACACGGAGGACAACTAGAGATAAAAGCCATAATAGTTAAAAATTAGATTTTCTATTTATTGCTTTTATATTGTGCTGTGTGTGCATGTTGGTTTACATATTTAGTAGGCTAGGATAGTTAAAATTCCTCATTTATAAATAACTAAATGGGAGAGGGTTTTTTAAGTAACCCCCATGGTCTCCATTACTGGTTTGTAAGTGATGCAAACAAGCTTGCGCGTTGGCTCCGAGTGCCTTCCTCCATAACGGATGAGCTTGTTTGTGGATCACTAGAACAGACTTCCATTTTTGGATGACTATAGGAAGTTAATTAAGAGCGTGTGATCTTCCCCAACGGAAGGGGCATAATCTTATTAATGGACTTAGTGTCAAGTAATGGTATACACTTAGACACATTTAATAGTATCCTCCCCAACGGAGTCACTACTATCACTTGTATGACCAAAGGGAAACCAACTATTGATTTGTCATAAAACTAGATTGGCAATATAATAAAATTAATAAACCCCTCTTACAAATGTTTGAATTTGTATACGTCCACACTAACGTGGCATACAAGATTCATGGTGTTTGAGGTAATTTTATTTGTCAAAAGGTTATATTGACAAGATAGTCAATGGGCAAAACCCTCCTCTTACAAATGATGAATTTGTATACGTCCACACTAACATGGCATGCAAAATTCACGGTATTTGAGGTGTTGGTGAATTTAAATAATATTGTTTGAGGAATCAATGTTATTTTAAATTCAAAGAGTTTTGACCAAATATTTGATCAAAGACAGATCAACTATTAATTTTATTCGTCATAAAGTAAAGTTGACGAGATTATAAAATTAATGAATAAAATCTCCTCTTCGATTTTGTATACGCAAAATTTATGGAGATTTTAAGGAGTTGATCTTGACCAAATATTTTTGTGATTCTTAGGATGTTTGTCAATCCCTAGTAGTCATACTATAGAAAAAGACTTAGTAGTCCCAATTGTAATGATTGGAAATAGGACTTGGACATTAAGGTGGTGTCTTCTTAGAACTAAGAACAATTTAGGTGTATTTAATTCATTAGTTGAAACATGTCTAGTGGTGTTATCTACCAGAACCTGGAGTGTAGATACAAGATGCCATTAATCATGTCTGCAATTCATTGCAGGGTTCCAGGAAACCTGACAACTAAATGAAAGGTAAATCACCATCCACATGGGCACTACTGTAAAAGTGGTAGCTATTGCAATGGGAGATGTTTATCCTTTGATAAGAATAAAATATGGATTTTAAGTAATTGTCTTTACATACCAAGTTTAGAAAGAACCTGATTTCAGTTTCTAAACTATTATAGATATTGTGTCTATTTTGATAACAAAGTTGTTATCAAGAAAAATAGGGAAGTTATCTATTCTGGTATGATGGTTGACAATTTATAATCCAATAACTCCCACGATGCAACAAATGGAAATTAGTAACACATCTTCTAATTTTAAGAGAAAGCAACCTTCGGAAATGAACCAATTATATCTTTGGCATCTAAAAGCTAGGTTATACTTGAGTAGGATTCATTGGTAGCTAATGAACTTTTGGGTTCATTGGTAATGGAAATATTTCCAACCTGCGAGTCTTACTTGGAAGGAAAATAACCAAGAAGCTTTTAAGTCCAAGGAGTCAAAGATATGTTGAAATCGGTTCATTCTGATTTGTGTGATCCTATGACTATCCAGACAAGAGGTAGTATTGAATATTTTGTCTATTTTATAGACAACTATTCAAGATACAAATAAATTTACTTAATGTACCGCAAGACTAAGTACTTTGATTAGTTCAAAGAGTACAAGGTTGATGCGGAGAAATGTTAAAGTAAAAAAAAGTCACTATGGAAGATCGTAGTGGCAAGTACCTCTTGAGAGATTTTAGGAGTCACTTATCAGTAGTTGGATTTCAATCCCAACTAACTGCATCTGGTACACCCCAACAGAATGGTGTAGTAGAAAGAAGGTAAAAGACTCTTATGGAATAATTAGATAGATGATGAGTTATTCAGAAAATTACCAAATTTGTTTTAAGGATAAAACTCTGAAAATGAAAGTGAACATAGTACCTTCCAAGTTAGAACTCTCTACTCATATAGAATTGCTAAATAGACGTAAACCTATTTTGAAGCATATTCGGATTCGGGTAATCCAGCACATATGTTAAAGAGAGATAATAATAAGTTGGATAGGAGTTCACTTGTTTGTAAGTTATCCTAGATAAACAAAAGTAGGTTTATAGTCTTAAAAATCAGAAGGTCATTGTTAGCATCAATGACTGATTTTAAAAGGACTATATAATGAACCACGTGCTCATAAGTAAATTTGTTCTTAAGGAAATAATAAAAGGCATGTCTAATCTAGTACCAACTGTACAAGATAAGATACCACAAGAAAACTGCAACACGTATCACAAATGATACACAATTGCAGAAAATGCCTTGTCATAGTGGGAGGGTTGTTAAGCAACCTTAAAAGATTCATGTTTTGGGAGAGTTTTAGAACTCGATCCCTGAAGGACATGAACCTGATCTCCGGACATATGACGAAGCACTCCAAGATAAATATGCAGCATCTTGGCAAAGAGTAATGAATAATAGAATTAGAATATATGTATTCTAATAAAATCTGGAAGCTTGTAGAACCACCAAGTGGTGTAAAAGCCTTTGGGTGTAAAAGGTCTATAATAGGAAAAAAGAGGGATAGACAGGGAGGTAGAAACCTTCAAAGCAAGGCTTGATGAAAAAGGAAACTTTTTTCACTGGTAGCCATGCTTAAGTCTATCCGGATTCTTTTATCTATTTGGCAAGTGGATGTCAAGACAGCATTCCTTAATGGAAGTCTTGAAGAAAGCATCCATATAAAGCAACCAGAAGGGTCATTGCAAAGGACTGAGCATCTTGTGTAAAGCTCAATCAGTCTATGGACTGAGGCAAAGCTTCAAGGTCTTGGAACATCCAGTTTATCAAAGTAATTCAGACCTATGGATTTATTTAGTAACCGGGTAAGTCTTGTGTATACAAAAGGTGTGATGGAAGCGTGGTGGTATTTCTTGTACTATACGTAGATAACATTTTTGGTAGTTGGAAACAATATCAAAATGTTGTCAGAAGTAAGGGTATGGTTGTCCAAACAATTCGATATAAAGGACTTGGGAGAATGAATATATTCTTGAGATCAAAGTAATAAGGGATCGCAAGAAAAGAATATTTTACTTATCCCAAGCTTCATACATCGGAAAAATCCTTGCTCGTTTTAAAGCATGCAAAACTCCAAGAAAGGTTTCTTACCTTTTCAGGATGGAGTAACTTTATCTAAAGATATGTCTCTATAGACATCAAAGGAGATAAAGGAAATAAAGGAAGTTCTTTATGCTTCGGCTGTCGGAAGCCTAATGAATGCTATGCACGAGATAAGAAATCTGTTTTGCCAAGGGCATAGTTGGCAGATATCAAAATAACTCTGGACAAGGACAATGGACTGCAGTAAAGCATATATTGAAGTACCTTAGAGGCACTAGAGATTATATGCTAGCTTACAAGGCAGTTAATTTGGTCCTTGTGGGTTGCATGGATTTTGACTTCCAATCGGATAGGGACAATAATAAGTCAACCTCGGGGTTTTGTGTTTACTTTAGGAGGTAAAGTCATAACTATAGAAGAGTGATAAGCATAGGTGTTTTCTGGACTCCACCATAGAAGCTTAGTATATAGCAAGCTTCTGAGGTAGCTATAAAAGCTGAATGACTCAATAATCTCAAGATAGACTTAGATATGATTTCTGGTTTATCCAAAGATTATTACAATTTATTGTAATAATATTGGTGCAGTAGCAAACTCGAAGAAACCATAAGTCTATAAAGGCAAGTAAACACAATAGAGCGCAAGTACCACCCAATACGAGAAATCGTATAAACGAGGAGAAGTTGTTGCTGCCTAGATTGCATCAGGTGATGACCTATAGATCCTTCCACCGAGGTCCTTAAGGCAAGAGCTTTTGATGGACATGTTGAAGGGTTAGGAATCAGATGTATGACAGCAGATATAGCAGCTTAGTCTTTTAGTATAAGTGGGAGATTGTTAGAGTGTATACTAAAAGCCTAGCTTTTGGTATAAACATTTATCTAGAAATAAGAATCACATTGGTCAAATGTCTACATTTATGATAAATGTAGTTGTTCAATTAATTTATATTGTAGATAACATGGTGTGCGGTGTCACACACAGAGGATCATGTTATCAGTATCTTATAAATTATAAACAGTAGCTCACGACCATAATGGAAAGGAACAAACCATTGGAAGGTCGTAGTATAATTAGGTATCAGTTTATCTTGACTGTATAATTACACTAGTACACTCAGAGTGTATTGAGTAGGACCATTTGAGGTCGTTTCTTTTATACTTTAAAAACAAAGACCTCTTGAGGTCGTTTCTTTTATACTGACTTTATAAAGAAACAAAGACCTCGGTTATTATACTAACTTTAATTTATCAATGGGTGAGATTTAGTTCGATAAATCAATAAGTCCGATAAGTTGGGAAATGGTATCACTTATAGTGTGTGTTGTTGATTATAAAAGGAAATTGTGTCCTAGAGATACTAGGTTGATAATGTCCTCAAGAGGAGCTCATAAGGATTGTCATGTTAAACCCTGCAGGTGGACTTAGTCCGACATGATAATAAGGTTGAGTGGTACTACTCTTGGACTAAGATATTAATTAAATGAGTTGTCAGTAACTCACTTAATTAGTGGACATTCGATATCTTAAACACAGGGAGACTAACACACTCATAATAAGAAGGAGCCCAAAAATATAATTTGGGATTGGTGCGGTAGTTCAATAATAGTTCTCTAGTGGAATGAATTATTATTGATAAAATTAAGTTGTGTGTTCGGGGCGAACACGGGATGCTTAATTTTATCGGGAGACCAAAACCAATTCCTCCTCTCGGTCCCTATCGTAGCCTCTTATTTAAAGAGTACTATACCCACCTATACCCACCTTCATACCCATGAGAAAGGGGCCGGCCAAGCTAGCTTGTGGTTCAAGCTAGGCCCAGCCAAGCCTTGGTTCATGGGTGGTCGGCCCTAGCTTGAACCCAAGCTTAGGTGGTCGGCCCCCATTAAATTAAAAAGAATTTTAATTTTAATTTTTATTATGTGGAAGATATAATTTATTACAGAGAATTAAAATTAAATTATCTCTCTTTAAAAATATCTACAAAAAGATTAAAAGAAAGAGATTAGATATCTTTCCTTATTTGTAGATTGGAAAGATATTTTATTTTTTCTCTCTGAAAAATTATTCACATGTTGAAAATTAAAATTATAGAAATTTCTTTTTATAAACCATGAAGGGATTTTAAAAGGAAATTTTATTTTTTAAAATTTCCAAAGACAAAAAAGAAAGTTTTAATTGTTGATTAAAATTATCCTATTTACTCTACATGAGGTGGCCGACCACATACAATTAATTAGGAAAATTTATTTAATTTTTTTTTCTTAATTAATTGTTGTCAAGGAAAGTTAATGAAATTTTATTATAAATAAATTTTCTTATTTGCCAAAGCCAAGGAATATAAAAGAAGGGGTAGGGGTGCCTTCATGGTGTACAACCTCTATTATTTTTCTCCCTCTTTTCTTTGGTGTGGTGGCCGGCCCTTCCCTTTCTCTCTTCTCCTCTTGTTGGCCGAAACCTATCTTCTTGGTGGAGCTTTTGTTTGTGGCCGGATCAAGGAAGGAGAAGAAGGAGAGAAAGCAAGTCTCATCTCTAGCATCCCTTGGAGCATTGGTGGTGGCCGAAATTATTCATCCTTGAAGAAAATTATTGTGGCCGGCCATCCTCTTCCTTTCTTCCTCTTTTGTGGTGGCCGAAACTTATCTCTTGCTTGGAGTTCTTGTGGTGGCCGGATACTACTTGGAGAAGAAGAAGAAGAAGGAGAGAAAGCTTGTATCCCTTGGAGATTGGTTGGTGTTTTGTTCTTCGTCCTTGGTGAAGCTTCTTTGTGTTGGTCGAACCTAGCTAGGAGAAGAAGAAGGTGCTTGGTGGTTTCTCATCTCGGAAGATCGTTGCCCACACAACGTCCGAGGTTAGAAGAGGAATACGGTAGAAGATCAAGAGGTTTTTCTACAAGGTATAACTAGTAATTTTTCTTTCCGCATCATACTAGTTATTTATGGAAATAATACCAAATACAAGAGGCTTACGATTCTAGAATTTCGAATATATTTTTCGATGTTGTGTTCTTTTGTTTTTTCTTTTCCTTGTGATTTGATTGTTCTTTTCAGTTAACCTAAAGTTATTTTAGGAAATTAAATATTAGTTTTCTATAAAAGGTTTTGTCTAGTCGGTGGTGGTTGCTCTCATATCCAAGAAGGCCGTGTGCCTCGCCACGTCAGTACTGGGAACCAATTATGCAAATTAATATTTAATGGAATTAATAACTTAAGGTAATTTGGGTCGAACGTGTTAAGTTCCGCTGGAGATCCAAGTCAAAACCTAAAAGAACAAATAGATTAAGTTTTGGATCAAACGTGTTAAGTTCCGCAGGCGATCCAAAATTTAATTTAAAAGAACACATGGTAGCTAGGAAAAAGGTTCAGACCTTTGTACAAAATTTTTGTACAGTGGAACCTCTAGGTTTTCCGAGTAGCAACCAACAGTGAGTTGCTCCTTTGCGATCTAATGGCACCCAACCCCGCTGTCCCAAACGGATTTAGGGCAAAACGAAGCTGTTTAAAAGAAAACTTTCCGGTAGCCGAAGCCTACAAGTGCCAAGACACTTGTGCTTCGCTTCTACGGAAAAATTACTCATAAAAACTCTACAAACTCAATTTTTACAGAAAATCACAGAAGGTATATTTTTCATAAAAATACAAACGAACTCGTACAAGTCTTTGCACGTGGCTCTGATACCACTGTTGGGTTCTTCGGGCCGCGAAAATCGCTTTTTCGCGTCGCGGAAACCCCGAGTCACCCAAAGCCGTAGATCCGTGCAAAGATTCGTAAACAAAAACTTTTCAAAAAACCTTTTCTTGTACGAGTTTGTAAAACCTTTAGATCTACACTAGATAAGGGTTATACCTTCGAAGCGTGCCTTTCGCTTATCCCGCTCGTCCAAGGAGTTGCCGGATCTCTAGACCATCAAGCGCCGGTCCTCTAGAAGTATCCACGCGGACACGTAGATGGAGAAAACCTCACACAAAGGTGTGCTAGCACCTTGGTGAGATTCGGCCAAGCAAGGAGGAGAGGGAGAGGGAGAGCTTGAGAGGAAGAAGGAGGAAGATTCACCACACTTGAATGAAATGAATGAAAAATTAATCCCAATTCAAAAGTGGCCGGCCACTTCTCATCAAGTGTAACTCCCCATTAAATGCAATTAATGTGAAGTTAATAAGAAAATGGCTGTGTAACTTCCATGAGGTGGCACACCATGATGATGTGGAACATCATCATTGGTCCACCTAATGCCAACTCACCAATGAGGTGGCAAAAGGTCAAGTCAAAATTGACCTTTGGTCTTCCTTCTCTAGTCAAGTCAAACTTGACCCAATCTCTACCATGGTTGATCTAATCCAACCATTTGATTCGAGCCAACTTAATATAGTGAATCTAATTCATTAAATTAAATTGATTTAATAAGTTATAATCTAAATTAGACTCATTAAATACATGACTCAACTTGAGTCGAACTCAAGTTAGCCCAATTAGGATTACTCTTAATCCAATTTTATTCATCAAATGAATCTAATCCTCTTGGTTCATCATATGAACCTAATCTCCATCTAATTGTCCTAAGTGTGTGACCCTATAGGTTCTTGTAACGTTGGCAATGCCCTAAACCCATTTAGGAGCATAAGTAATGAGCGGTATCTAGCAACACATCATTACTACCCAAGTTACAAGAATGTCGAGATCCGACATCACCTTGTGACTACTAATTGTGACTCCTCACAATATGTGACATTGTCCTTCTATCCTAGACATCTAGATTGATCAATATGAGGCATAGACCGTGTCATCCTCTAATCAATCTAAATCTTGAACTCCAAGTAGACTCACTCGATCAAATGAGCTCAACATCTAATGTTGACTCATTTGGGCATGGCCATGCACTTCGTGGTCTAACTCTATCAAGAATATTGATGTCGCTCCCGTCATATGGGAGGGATAGATCCCATCTACATCACTCACATCCCTCTGCATAATTTATTACATACCCAGTAATCGCCTTTATAGTCCACCCTGTTACGGGTGACGTTTGACGAAACCAAAGTACATAACTCCTTATGTAGGGATCCATGGTGACTTCAGGTCTAAGGACTAATAGTCATACTAATAGCCAAATGAGAAAGTATATGACACTCATATAACGATCCATGATACTTTGTCATGGCGGGTCATTCAGTATACATTCTCTAATGCATACCCATGTGTCAACTTGATATCTCTATATCCATGACTTGTGAGGTCAAGTCATCGAGTTGACCTACATACTAGTCTTATAGCATTAACATTGTCCCTGAATGTTAACACTTGACTAGGAATGATTAAGAGTAGTGTTCCCTATATCATCTCACTATCGGTTCAACTAACCGATTGATATAGGTGAGAACCTTCTACTCAAGGACGCTATTATACTTAGTTTATTTGGCACCAATACAAGTAAGTATAATAACCAAAACAAATACCTTTATTTATATAATAATATGATACAATAAGTCCATAATACAATCATCAAATGATTGGCTCTAGGGCTCTAACTAACAATCTCCCACTATCACTAGTGCCAATCAGTATAGGCTCTAAGGCCTAAAGACCTAGTGTGACCATCATGCTTCCTCTGTGCCAAAGCCTTGGTCAAGGGATCTGCGATGTTAGCCTGTGTAGGTACTCTGCAAATCTTCACATCTCCTCTATCGATAATCTCTCGAATGAGATGGAAGCGCCGTAGTATATGCTTGGTCCGCTGGTGTGAGCGAGGTTCCTTCGCCTGTGCTATAGCTCCATTGTTGTCACAATAGAGCTCAACTGGTCGCGATGCTGGGAACCACCCCAAGTTGAATGAACTTGCGGATCAAACCACCTCCTTTCGCCTCAGGCGGCAATATACTACCATTTGTAGAATCGACTCGTATCCGCTTGAACTCTTCCATTAACACCACCATTAATGCAAAATCCGAACCTGATTGCGATCGGTAATCATCCTGATCGGTCTAAAGCAGCATCACTGTAACCCTTTACAGCTCATCATTGCCTCCATATATAAAGAAATATTCTTTAGTCCTTCGTAAGTACTTAAGAATATTTTTGACCGCTATCCGATGACTTTCACGGATCTGACTAGTATCTGCTCGTCATGCTCAAAGCATACGAGACATCGGTCAGTACATAGCATGGCGTACATGATCGATCCTATGGCGTGAGGCATAAGGGATCTGATCCATACGGTCTCTCTCTCTAGAAGAGGGACCTTGAGTCTTGAAGACTCACGCCATGTGACATCGGCAGAAATCCCTTCTTGGAGTTCTGCATGGCAAACCGAAGGAGTACCTTGTCAATGTATGTACTCTGACTTAGGCCAAGCAATCTCTTAGATCTA
The DNA here is from genome assembly GCF_018446385.1 of Zingiber officinale. Taxonomy (NCBI): domain Eukaryota; kingdom Viridiplantae; phylum Streptophyta; class Magnoliopsida; order Zingiberales; family Zingiberaceae; genus Zingiber; species Zingiber officinale. The sequence continues at coordinate 88,492,246 of NC_056002.1, forward strand.
TCTCTATAGATCTGTATCCCTAGAATGCGGGATTCCTCACCTAAGTCCTTCATTGAGAAGCAACTCCCTAGCCAGGTCTTGACAGACTGAAGCATAGGGATGTCCTTCCCAATGAGTAGTATGTCATCCATATACAATATGAGGAAGACAACTATATCTCCTACAACCTTCTTGTAGACACAAGGCTCATCTTCGTTCTTGATGAAACCAAACTATTTGATTGCATCATTGAAACGAAGATTCCAGCTCCGAGAAACTTGCTTTAGTCCATAAATGGACCTATGCAACTTGCATACTCTGCTAGTATGCTGTGGATCTACAAAACCCTCAGGTTGTGTCATGTACACATCCTCGAGTAGGTTTCCATTCAGAAATGCGGTTTTGACATCCATCTGCCATATCTCATAGTCATGGTAGGCTGCAATAGCAAGCATGATCCGAATGGACTTAAACATCGCTACTGGAGAAAAGGTTTCATCATAGTCAATACCATGAATCTGCTTGAAACCTTTAGCTACCAAGCGACCCTTATAGATAAGTCCATCCATGTCTGTCTTTCTCTTAAAGACCCACTTGCACCCAATGGGTTTTATCCCTTCAGGTGGATCAACCAAAGTCCATACTGTTAGGACCAAAAGTAGCTAGAGGGGGGGGTGAATAGCTCGTCGCGTTCGCTCGTTGCTCGGCGTTGCTCGGCGTTGCTTGTTTCTTCAAGAATATGCAGCGGAAAATACAGAAACAAATACAACAACGCTAACACGGTTGGTTTACTTGGTATCCACCTCACAAGAGGTGACTAATCCAAGGATCCACACCAACACACACACCCTCCACTAAATAAAACTCTCCTTTATGGTAACTACCAAGGGCGGAGAAGCCCTACAAGACTCTCGGTACAAGAAGAAGGAAAGGGAAACAAAATACAAGCGCAAAGCTTACAATGAATGCAGAAAACCCTAACCCTAGCTTCTCTTCTTGCCTTTGATCCGCCTCTTGACTCGGAGAGCTTCCAAGAACCTTCAAGAACTGGCGATCACGAGCTTTGAGAGTGCTGTGGAGGAGCTGGCGAAGATCTGAGATGAAACCGTGAAGAGATGCCGCAGCCATCACACGCCTGCAGCTATAAACGACGCCAACGGTCGGATCCCGATCGATTCGAATATTCCCAATTGATCGGGGAGGCTTTGGATCGATCCACGGATCGATCGGGCGCTCTGCTACGGAAAAGCGCTGGATCGATCCACGATTGATCCGGCGCTTATCGCCAAGCGGCGCGTCCCAATCGATCGCGATCGATTGGGACCTCTGATCGATCCACGGATCGATCCGAGGCTCTGACCATTGGGACGGGGTTTGGATCGATCGCGATCGATCCGAGCCTGGATCGATCAGCGATCGATCCGGATCTCGGATCGATCCAGCGATCGATCCAGCTTGATTCCAAAACCAATTCCCAAACCTCCCAAACCAACATCCGGTCAACCTTGACTGTTGGTATGTCATGCCTAGCATCTAGTCACTCCCTTGACTGCTAGGACTCCCTTACCAAGTGTCGGTCAATCCTTTGACCCACTTGGACTTTCTCTGCCAAGTATCCGGTCAATCCTTTGACCTACTTGGACTTTTCTTTCATGCCAAGTATCCGGTCAATCCTTTGACCTACTTGGACTTCAACACCGGATGTCCAATCATCCTTGATCCATCTGGATTTTCCCTTGCCCGGCTTCACTCACCGGGACTTTCACCTAGCTTCACTCACTAGGGTTTTCCATCGCCTAGCTTCACTCACTAGGACTTTCACCGCTTCACTCACCGGGACTTTCACCTAGCTTCACTCACTAGGGTTTTCCTTCTGCTTGGCTTCACAGGACTTTCACCTAGCTTCACTCACTAGGGTTTCATCGCCTAGCTTCACTCACTAGGACTTCCTTCACTGGCTTCACTCACCGAACTTTTCTTACGGCTTTACTTACTGCAGGACTTTCCTTCACCGGCTTCACTTACCAGGACTTTCCGCTTGGCTTCACTCACCGGGACTTTCATCGCCTAGCTTCACTCACTAGGTCTTTCATTTTGCCTAACATCCCGGTTAGGACTTCCGATCAAGTATCCGGTCAACCTTGACCTACTTGACTCTTCTTCAATCAATATCTTATTGTCAAACATCTAAACCCAAACCAAGACTCAGCTTGGTTACCCAGGTCAACCTTGACCTGAGGGATATTGCACCAACAATCTCCCCCTTTTTGATGTTTGACAATACCACAATAACACTTACAAACTCATATGTAAGTTAGGCTAATCTCATAGCCTCCTTCTTCATGCCACTAGGTAATGAAAGCATAAATTAAGCTCTTCATTCTCCCCCTGAGAGGGCAAACTCCCTCTAGGTAATGAAAGCCTAACTTACTCCCTTTCATGAGTCCTTTCATTCTCCCCCTATGACCTTCCCATAGGTAATGAAGGCCTAAGCTTAACCATACATTCTCCCCCTATTGGCACACATCAACCCATCGTTGGACACACATCAACCTATGCTCCAATTCTGGGCACACTTCAACAAATCCATTTGTTGAAGACTCTCCCCCTGAAGGGTTGCTCATCGTGATCACAACTTCACTCATTGTGATCACCCGATAATGAGATCTCATACTCGTCATTATCACCTTAACTTCTCCCTCAATGTTGACAAATACCCAACCTTGAGCATTTTCAACCACTTGAGTGTCCACTTGAAATAATGAGGATATCCACTCCCCATTTCTCCCCATTTCAAGTTTAAATGCTCAACCTTGAGCAAGTTCACAACAGAAGGTTAACCACCTTCCAAGGTTCATGAAAAGTAATTTTTCATGTCTTTAAAGAGTCCCTCCCCCTAAATACATGGTGGTAACTTCTGTCATTGCACCAACAATGACTTGGAATCCCTAAAACATTAGGAAACCCAAATTTAGAAGTTTTGAGGTTCAAATATTCAAAATTTGAAACACACCTCAACCTAAACTTCAACTTAGCCTTCCTTAACCAACCCATCCTTGTTTTCATATGAAAACACCCTTTTTATAGATACAAATGTATTTTAGGAGTTTGGAATGGTTACCTAGACTCAAGGAGGTTCAAAGATGCTGAAATCAAGCCTTCCCAGCCAAAATCAGCAACTTGGATCGATTGGAGTTGGGTTCCAATCGATTGAACCTTTCTGAATCGATCCACCGATCGATTCAGACTCCCTGATCGATCCAGTGAGCTTCTGCTCGCGGGAGTCTTGCCTTCTGAATCGATCCACGGATCGATTCGGGCACTCCAATCGATCCATGGATCGATCGGAGCTCTGATAGTTGCTGAAATTCCATTTCAGTCAACTTCAGAAACCCCTAGAAAATTCTACAAAAATCTAAAAATCATGAAATTTCGTGTAGACATTATTTAGGGCATACTTAATCATGGAAAAATAGCTTTCTATGAAAATACATCATATTTTCAAAGATTGACACAAACTTGAAAACTTGCAAAAACTTTAGTGTTTTTCTTCAAGTTTGTGTCTAACTATTCAATGGTGATTACTATCAAAAGATAGTCTTCACCAAGGTTTTCCAAAAACATTTTAAAAACATTTTCAAAACCAATATCCCATCATGTTCCTTGGGCATAATGCACATTACTTGTACATTAGCTTTCCCAATGATGGGAAAACACATAACTATGTGTTTTGATGAACCTAAAAACTCAAAAGAATGCACTAAATCAACATCTTGAGTTTTGTTCATCTTCCTAACATCTCACTTGTATCTAATGTGCACTAATCACATACAAGTCACCTTATAGTCTTTGTGAGATGTAGATTTTGGTTTTTGCCCTAATCTAGGGATCATGCATATCTATCTAGGCATTTTAGAAATATTAGACATCCACCTAGGATGTCACTTGTCAATAAGTGTCGTTAAATGCCATTTGTCCTTAATTACAAGGAATTAAACTTAATGCATGATTATGTTATGGCATACATCAAAAGAAAATAATTTTCAAAAGAAAATATCCTATTACTACATGATGTATGAATGTCATGACATGGTATTTTTGGATTTTTCATAATAAAACATGAATGCAAAACTAGACATGATGTCATGGCATATGATGGGCAAACAATCATGGCAAGATTTAGCATAAATAAAATATACCTAGATTAACTATCTAAGTATCCTTAAAGTCTTAGCTAAACTTACAACTTAAACCTAGATTGCCCTAAAGTGCTTCAAGAGAATGCCAAAGCCTAAATTGGCATTTCTAATTTCCTTGATTTAATGTATGCCAATTGAAAATAAACATGTCCTCAAATGTTGGCATATTCCATTTTTCCTCAAGAGTAGCACTTTTAAATTAAGGCCCGGATTGCCTTAAATTGCCTAAGAACATATCAAAATCCCAACTTGATAGTTCTTATGAATTTCCCAATATGTGCCATTTAAGATTTAAAATCAATTCTTCCACCATTAGGCATATTTTACTCTTTCAAGGAGTAAACAAAGATCCACTTCATTTTCAAAGGTTAACAAAAACCTTGAAAATGCTCCTTGAGTGTCAATTTCCTCAAAGTCAGGTTAACTACCCTTCTAATCGGAGTTGACACTCTCTAACCCATCTATGGGGTAGAGAAGATGCTCCTAGGAACCCAACACCTATTGGTGCTCCTTGGATTCTCTAGGTACTCACTAGGGATAACTTCCCTAGATACCTTCCTAGTGACCTTGTTGGGCTTCTTAGAAGCCTTGGTCACATTTTCTAGGTCAACTCTAGGGATAGCCTCCCTTGTGACCTTGTTAGTGACTTTCTTAGACTTCTTAGAAGTCTTAGTCACTTTGGTTGCAAAGATACTCTTAGGGATGACTTCCCTAGTATTCTTGGCTTGACCACTAGACCTAGGGTTTGTTCCATAACTATATGGAACTCTATGGTAAGAGGGCACATCCTTCTTAGCCTTTGGTTTGTATCCTAAACCTCTATGGCCATTAGATGACCTTTGTGCTCCTAGACCTAGGCTATGCTCATTTTGCCCTTTTAGGATATTTTCCATCCTTTTTAGGGTCCTTTCCATTTTATCAAGCCTTGACCTCAAGACTTGATTTTCTATCACTAAGTCCTTAGTTTTAGATTTTTCATTTGATTCATGAGCATATTTGTTTTTGGGCTTGTATCTAAAATCTTTAGAGTTATTGCCCAAGTGTCTATCTACCTTCCTAACCTTAGGTTGGGTAGTTTTGGCATGTAGGGCCACATGTTTTTCCTTAAAGCCCTCATGCTTTCTATTCTTATGGTAAATTGCATTAAAATGATAAAAGTTAGAACTATCATGCTTTTTACCATAATGTAAAGGGGTAGGCTCAATAAATGTTACCTTCTTCTTTACCTTGGAGGCTCCCCCTTGACTAGTGCCTCCTTGAGCCTTGACCACCTTCTTCCCCTTGGGGCATTGATTTCGGTAATGCCCCTTTTGATTGCAAGAGAAGCATATAATATGCTCCTTGCTCGTCTTTGTGTTGGGGATGATCTCCTTGGGCTTCGCCTTGCCCTTTTGTGCCACTTGGCCCTTCTTCTTGGCCAATTTAGGGAACTTGCTCTTGTAGTGCCCATGTTCCCTACACTCAAAGCATATAATATGATTTTTATTTTTAATTGAAATATTTATACCTTTGCTTGTAGGGGTGGCATCTTTCCCTTTGGATCCGGAGGTAGAAGCTTACTCTTGATCCGATGTAGAAGCTTCTCCTTCTTCTTGATCCGGTGTCACCAAGGATTGCTCCCCCTCAATCCTAGAGGTGGAGGCTTCATCATCTTGAATATGAAACAAGGAGTATGCTCCCTCCTTGTTCCCTTCGTTGCATTCCCTTGAAGATGAAGCTTCTTCTTGAACTTCTTCTTCGGAGGTTGAGCATCTCTCAACCTCGGAGTCCTCCTCTTGGTCTTGATCCAATGAGTTGCCCTCTTTGGATTCTCCTTGATCTGGTACAGTGGAGGGGATCTCATGAATTCTTGCCAATTTGCTCCAAAGCTCCTTGGCATCTTCAAATTCTCCAATTTGTTCCAAGATGTTGCTTGGCAATAAATTGACCAAAAGCTTGGTCACTTTGTCATTGGCCTCACATCTTTAAATTTGGTCTTTGCTCCACTTGCTCCTTTTGAGTACTTTGCCCTTGGAATTTGTGGGAGCTTCAAAACCTTCCATGAGAGCAAACCATTGCTCTATCTCCATCATAAGAAAATTTTCGATTCTTGATTTCCAAGAATCGAAACTCGTAGAAGTGTATGGTGGAGCCACCCTTGTGTCAAATCCAAGTCCATCTTGGAATTGCATCTTGAAGTTGAGCCTTTTTAAGTCTTGAACTTGAAGAATTTGCTCCAACTTCTTCACCCTCTAGCTTTTCTTGTTATACTTGACCCTTCCGGCGATGATTCCGGTGAAGAGCGGCCTTGCTCTGATACCACTTGTTAGGACCAAAAGTAGCTAGAGGGGGGGTGAATAGCTCGTCGCGTTCGCTCGTTGCTCGGCGTTGCTCGGCGTTGCTTGTTTCTTCAAGAATATGCAGCGGAAAATACAGAAACAAATACAACAACGCTGACACGGTTGGTTTACTTGGTATCCACCTCACAAGAGGTGACTAATCCAAGGATCCAAACCAACACACACACCCTCCACTAAATAAAACTCTCCTTTATGGTAACTACCAGGAGAAGCCCTACAAGACTCTCGGTACAAGAAGAAGGAAAGGAAACAAAATACAAGCGCAAAACTTACAATGAATCCGAAAACCCTAACCCTAGCTTCTCTTCTTGCCTTTGATGCCCCTCTTACGACCCGAACCTTCAACTGGCAAGCTTTAAGGACGGACCGTCACATTATGCGAAACTAGACTGTGAGGAAAACTGAAAGAATTTAAAATGTCGCTAAGCTAATGTAAATTCTTCGGATAATCGCTATGAAATCTAATATTCATGTCTGATCTACATCTTGAATCGTAGAGCTATGCTAGAGGAGGTGCTCTTAGATTCAGCGATCCTCAAGAGCTGAACTGAGGTGTTTACAGCTGATATCAGACCTCCGATCGATCCACGGATCGATCCAGCTCGTACTGTATTGGGGAAAAGTCTGGATCGATCTAGAGCCTGGATCGATCCACCGATCGATCCGACGCTTGATTTTTGTCCAAAACCAAGTCCCAAACCTCCCAAACCAACATCCGGTCAACCTTGACCTGTTGGTATGTCATGCCTAGCATCTAGTCACTCCCTTGACCTGCTAGGACTCCCTTACCAAGTGTCCGGTCAATCCCTTTGACCCACTTGGACTTTTCTCTGTGCCAAGTATCCGGTCAATCCCTTTGACCTACTTGGACTTTTCTTTCATGCCAAGTATCCAGTCAATCCTTTGACCTACTTGGACTTCCCAACACCAGATGTCCAATCATCCTTGATCCATCTGGATTTTCCCTTGCCTGGCTTCACTCACCAGGACTTTCACCTAGCTTCACTCACTAGGGTTTTCCATCTGCCTAGCTTCACTCACTAGGACTTTCACCTGGCTTCACTCACCAGGACTTTCACCTAGCTTCACTCACTAGGGTTTTCCTTCTGCCTGGCTTCACTCACCAGGACTTTCACCTAGCTTCACTCACTAAGGTTTTCATCTGCCTAGCTTCACTCACTAGGACTTCCTTCTGCATGGCTTCACTCACCAGGACTTTTCTTCTGCCTGGCTTCACTTACCAGGACTTTCCTTCTGCCTGGCTTCACTCACCAGGACTTTCATACTGCCTAGCTTCACTCACTAGGTCTTTCATTTTGCCTAACATCCCAGTTAGGACTTCCCAGTCAAGTATCCGGTCAACCTTGACCTACTTGACTCTTCTTCAATCAATATCTTATTGTCAAACATCTAAACCCAAACCAAGACTCAGCTTGGTTACCCAGGTCAACCTTGACCTGAGGGATATTGCACCAACACATACTTGGTTGGTGTACATGGATTCCATTTCGGATCTCATGGCCTCTAGCCATTTCTCGGAATCTGGTCTCATCACAGCTTCCTGATAGGTGGTAGGCTGATCCTCTATGAGCATAACGTCATCATGGTCAGACAAGAGAAATGAGTATCTCTCAGGCTGACGACGTACCCTATCAGACCTGCGAAGAGGTATGTCTACTTGAACCGGTTGTTGTTCCTCAACTCCTTGTGGAACATCATCCACAACACTTTGTGGCTCCAGTTCAACTTCCATCGAGGCTTCAGTGCTAGTATTCGCATCTTGAACTTCTTCAAGATCGAACGTGCTCCCACTAGTCTTTCTAGAAACAAAGTCCCTTTCTAGAAAGACCCCAGTCTTTGCCACAACTACCTTGTGCTGACTGGGAATGTAGAAGTAATATCCCTTAGTTTCCTTGGGATATCCGATGAAATAGCACTTGTCATATTTGGGTCCTAATTTGTCTGAGACTTGACGTCGAACGTAAGCCTCACAACCCTAAATCCTCATGAAAGACACCTGGGCATCTCTCCCAGTCCATATCCTATATGGTGTCTTTATCACGGCCTTTGATGGAACTCGGTTGAGTATGAAAGCTGCCGTGTCTAGAGCATATCCCCATAGATATGTCGGAAGATCTGTGTGACTCATCATAGATCGTACCATATCTAATAAGATACGATTCCTCCTTTCAGACACACCATTCCATTGTGGTGTTCCAGGAGGAGTGAGTTGGGATAGAATCCCACACTCAGCTAAATAGTCACGAAACTCATGGCTTAAGTATTCACCACCTCGATCTGATCGAAGTATTTTAATACTTTTGCCAAGCTGGTTCTGTACTTCATTCTTGAATTCTTTGAACTTTTCAAAGGATTCCGACATATGTGTCATCAAGTACACATAACCGTATCTACTGAAATCATCAGTAAATGTGATGAAGTACCTATAACCGCCTCTAGAAGCAACATTGAAAGGGCCATATACATCACTATGTATGAGTCCTAACAAATCAGTTGCTCTCTCGCTATGCCCACTAAAGGGCGTCTTGGTCATCTTGCCTCGTAGGCATGACTCGCATATCTCATATGATTCAAAATCAAATGAGTCCAGCAAGCCATCCTTATGGAGCTAGGATAAGCGCTTGTCATTTATATGACCTAAGCGACAGTGCCAGAGGTAGGTTTGGTTCAGGTCATTTGACTTGAACCTCTTGGTACTAATGTTATAGATAGGGCTCTCAAGGTCTAGAATATAGAGTCCGTTTATTAGTGGCGCACTACAATAGAACATATCGTTTAAATAGACAGAACAACATTTGTTCTTTATTATAAACGAAAATCCTTTCTTGTCCAAACAAGAAACTGAAATTATGTTCTTAGTCAATGCAGGCACATAACAACAATCGTCTAACTCTAGTATAAGCCCAGAGGGCAGAGATAGAAAATAAGTCCCTACAGCAACAGCAGCAACCCGTGCTCCATTGCCTACTCGTAGGTCTATCTCGCCCTTTGTCAATGCTCTGCTATTTCTCAGTGCTTGTACATTAGTACAAATGTGCAAAGCACATCCGGTATCTAATACCCACGACGAAGAAATAGAGAGGTTGACTTCTATAACATTTATACCTGAAGTAGAAACCTTATTTCTCTTCTTCTTAAGATCTTCCAGGTATCCAGTGAAGTTCCTCTTCCAGTGCCCTGCTTGTCCTTGATATAGTTGACAAAGATGTGCAACCATATCGTAAGCACCCATCAACTCATGTTGCTTCTGAAGCTCAGAGTTCATGGTTGCGAGCATTAGACAGGACACATCTAATGTGTCATCTTGATGCTTCTTGTAAGCATCCCGGTCAGCTCACGTGGCAGTGCTCCAGAACGTACAGTTTACGTTCCTGAGTGAGAACTATTCTCAGGTTCCTGTACCAGTCCAGGAAATTTGCTCCGTTGAGCTTGTCCTTCTTAAGGACAGAACGCAGGGAGAAAGAGTTCGTATTCGACGTCATGGTTATCTATAAAAGAAAATTTGCAGAAATAAATATCATATTCTTTTAAAATCATTTAATTAGGCCTTTAATTAAATGATGCTCCCACTGAATTCTATAATTCTTGTGGGACAAGATCCACATCATACTAACCCTTGAGTTAGCTTTGGCTAATACGCCCAAGGCTTAGTATGATCGGTAGGTAACGATTACCAATTACATCTCTATGCAACTCTTGTTTATAGGATCAAGATCCATATTTATATTAAAACTCGAGTTAGCTTTGGCTAATACGCCCGAGAGTGATTTTGTCCTACCTTTTCAACTATTGGAAGAATGCCTATAGTTGACTCGATCCAACCGAGTAACTAGGAATACTCAATCTAATTGAGTTTGTATTCACCCATGCGTTGATAGGCGGGACCAAGATTGTCCCTCCGTACCCTACCAAGATAATATGTATTGCTCTGCTTTGGCAGATTCAACAATACATGTGATCGAGGTAGTGATAGGTATCACGGCACGGTTAGACATTTAGAGTTGGTTCGATCAAGATCTAATCTAATAGAAAAGGATGCATCTTGTGCACGACTTAGATCTAATCTAATCGCAAGGGTGCATCATGTGCACGACTTAGATCTAATCTAATCATAAGGCACTAATTAATTAACTACTTATTAAATATGCATCACATACACAAGAAATTAATTAATCTATTTGTGATTTAGTCATGGCCCTACTACGATCTTCTCAAGCCAATGAGAAGATCGATTGGTCAACCTAGGGTCAACAGCTTCTCCAAGCTCCTCCCTTTGACCACCTTGTGTTGCTCGTGCCCGCCTCGGAACTCCGTCTCGTGTGGACCCTCCACCGCTCCAATTTGTACATTACAATTTGAAACTCGAGTTACATTCGAGTCTAAATCTAATTTACAACCAGAATAAGAGAAAGGCACGACGCGCAGGCCGTGGGAAAAAAAATAAAAATACAGCACACACAATCATATGACGGCACGCAGGCCGTATTATGAATTACAACACAAATCAAATCTTATTGGGTATTTTGGGACATGACTATCACAAATTAATATATAATTCAAAATTATATATTTTTCATAATTTTCTATAATTTTAAAATTAATTTTTACAATTTTTATGAGTAAAATTTCCCGGCGGTCCCGTTTAGCGGTTTCGGGCGCAATCGCGGAACGGATCCCCTTGCGGGGCCCAGGGGCAGCGCACCTACCCGAGATCTAACCATCGCGAGGGTTCCTTTGCGATCCAACAGCACCTAAACCCGCTGTCCCAAAACGATTTGGGTCGAGACATTGCCGTTTCGGAAAAATCTTCCCGGCGGGTTCGTTTTTAGCGATTTCGGGTGCAATCGCGAAGCAAATTCCCTTGCGGGGTTAGGGGCTATGCCCCTACCCACGATCTAACCATCGTGAGTTGCTCCTTTGCGATCTAATGGCACCCGACCCCGCTGTCCCAAACGGATTTGGGGCAAAACGAAGCCGTTTAAAAGAAAACTTTCCGGTAGCCGAAGCCTACAAGTGCAGAGACACTTGTGCTTCGCTTCTACGGAAAAATTACTCATAAAAACTCTAAAAACTTAATTTTTACAGAAAATCACAGAAGGTATATTTTTCATAAAAATACAAACGAACTCGTACAAGTCTTTGCACGTGGCTCTGATACCACTGTTGGGTTCTTCGGGCCGCGAAAATCGCTTTTTCGCGTCGCGGAAACCCCGAGTCACCCAAAGTCGTAGATCCGTGCAAAGATTCGTAAACAAAAACTTTTCGAAAAACCTTTTCTTGTACGAGTTTGTAAAACCTTTAGATCTACACTAGATAAGGGTTATACGTTCGAAGCGTGCCTTTCGCTTATCCCGCTCGTCCAAGGAGTTGCCAGATCTCTAGACCGTTAAGCGCCGGTCCTCTAGAAGTATCCACACGGACACGTAGGTGGAGAAAACCTCACACAAAGGTGTGCTAGCACCTTGGTGAGATTCGGCCAAGCAAGGAGGAGAGGGAGAGGGAGAGCTTGAGAGGAAGAAGGAGGAAGATTCACCACACTTGAATGAAATGAATGAAAAATTAATCCCAATTCAAAAGTGGTCGGCCACTTCTCATCAAGTGTAACTCCCCATTAAATGCAATTAATGTGAAGTTAATAAGAAAATGGCTTTGTAACTTCCATGAGGTGGCACACCATGATGATGTGGAACATCATCATTGGTCCACCTAATGCCAACTCACCAATGAGGTGGCAAAAGGTCAAGTCAAAATTGACCTTTGGTCTTCCTTCTCTAGTCAAGTCAAACTTGACCCAATCTCTACCATGGTTGATCTAATCCAACCATTTGATTCGAGCCAACTTAATATAATGAATCTAATTTATTAAATTAAATTGATTTAATAAGTCATAATCTAAATTAGACTCATTAAATACATGACTCAACTTGAGTCGAACTCAAGTTAGCCCAATTAGGATTACTCTTAATCCAATTTTATTCATCAAATGAATCTAATCCTCTTGGTTCATCATATGAACCTAATCTCCATCTAATTGTCCTAAGTGTGTGACCCTATAGGTTCTTGTAACATTGGCAATGCCCTAAACCCATTTAGGAGCATAAGTAATGAGCGGTATCTAGCAACACATCATTACTACCCAAGTTACAAGAATGTCAAGATCCGACATCACCTTGTGACTACTAATTGTGACTCCTCACAATATGTGACATTGTCCTTCTATCCTAGACATCTAGATTGATCAATATGAGGCATAGACCGTGTCATCCTCTAATCAATCTAAATCTTGAACTCCAAGTAGACTCACTCGATCAAATGAGCTCAACATCTAATGTTGACTCATTTGGGCATGGCCATGCACTTCGTGGTCTAACTCTATCAAGAATATTGATGTCGCTCCCGTCATATGGGAGGGATAGATCCCATCTACATCACTGACATCCCTCTGCATAATTTGTTACATACCCAGTAATCGCCTTTATAGTCCACCCTGTTATGGGTGACGTTTGACGAAACCAAAGTACATAACTCCTTATGTAGGGATCCATGGTGACTTCAGGTCTAAGAACTAATAGTCATACTAATAGCCACATGAGAAAGTATATGACACTCATATAACGATCCATGATACTTTCTCATGGTGGGTCATTCAGTATACATTCTCTAATGCATACCCATGTGTCAGCTTGATATCTCTATATCCATGACTTGTGAGATCAAGTCATCGAGCTGACCTACATGCTAGTCTTATTGTATTAACATTGTCCCTGAATGCTAATACTCGACTAGGAATGATTTAGAGTAGTGTTCCCTATATCATCTCACTATCGATTCAACTAATCGATTGATATAGGTATGAACCTTCTACTCAAGGACGCTATTATACTTAGTCTATTTGGCACTAATATAAATAAGTATAATAACCAAACAAATGCCTTTATTAATATACAAGAATATGATATACATGAGTCCATACAATCATCAAATGATTGGCTCTAGGGCTCTAACTAACATTTTTAAAATAATTTTTAAAGGATTTTTTATTAAGATTTTAAAATGATTTTTTAATAAGTCTTTAAAAGATTTTTTAATAAGTTTTTAAAATGATTTTTAAATAAGTTTTTAAAAGATTTTTTAATAGGATTTTTAATAAGTTTTTAGAAAGTTTTTAAATAAATTTTTATAAATGATTTTTAAATAAGTTTTTAAAAGATATAACTTGATTTTGTATCCATATCAAAATCACTTCTGGTTTATTGTGTTAATTGAAACCATTTTTATTTATTTATCTATTGTCAAATATAATGCGAAGAAGGGGAGCTTTGGCGCAATGGTAAAGTTGTTGTCATGTGACCAAAAGGTCACGGGTTCAAATCCTGGAAACAGCCTCTTACAAAAAGTAGGATAAGGCTGCGTACAATGGATCCTTCCCCGGGACTCCGCATGGCGGGAGCTTTGTGCACCGGGCTGCCCTTGTTTTTTCCTCAAATATAATGTGAGGGCGCACAGAAATGGAAGAAAATAGATTTGATGATCAGGAATTCATTCCCCAAGTTCCAGATGATCGAAAGCCACAAATTGGAATGGAATTCTCATCTCTAGATAATGCATATTCATTCTATAATCAATATGCACGAGAAGTCGGATTTAATTCAAGGAATAGCACCAGCAGGAAAAACAAAATGACAAATGAAGTGACATGGAAACAAATTGTATGCTTTAAAGAAGGGCATACAGATCTAATACAACACAATAAACATCCAAACCCTGATCAACAAACAAGGGAAAGAACACGTGACACAGTTAGAACGGGTTGTAAGGCAAATATTGCATTTGTCAAGAAACAGATGGGACCGGATTGGGTTATCTGTAACTTTATAGAAGCGCATAATCATCCGCTCTCGACTCCATCAAAGGTGCACTTGCTATGCTTACATCATAGTGTTTCAGCAGCCAAAAAAGCATTGACAAAATAGTTTTCAGAGGCCAATGTACCAACTTGTCAACAAATGCGTTTATTAGAGATAGAATATAGAGGCCCTGAACAGGTAGGTTGTACAGAAACTGATATTAGCTAGAAACTTTGAGAGAAATCTAAGGGATGAACAAAAGGGTATTGATACTGAAACACTGATCAAGTTTTTTACATCTGAGCAAGAGAAGAATTCTGCTTTTTTCTTTGCCTATGAGACTGATTCAGATAACAAATTTAGTAAGTGATTTTGGGTTGATCATGTATCAAGAAGGGCATACAGTGTATTTGATAATGCTATTGTATTTGATACGACTTATAACACCAACAAATATGGTTTGATTTTGGCACCTTGTAGGAGTTAATCATCATCATCAGACAATTCTTTTTGGTTGCGAGTTTCTTAGTGATGAGAAAACTGAGTCTTTTGTTTGGTTGCTTACAAAGTTCTTAGAAGCCATGCCTAAAGGTGCACCAAACATTATCATCATTGATCAGGATCCTACTATGACAAAAGCTATTGCACAAGTTTTGCCTCTAATAGTGCATCGATATTATTTGTGGCATATATTGAACAAATTTCCAGAAAAATTAGACCCTTTGAATTTTCGAAATCATTATCACAGGATAAAGAACGTCATTGAAAATTCTACAACACCGGATGATTTTGAAAAGTCATGGGAAGAGACTATCAAGGAAGCTAACTTAGAGAAAAATGATTGGTTGTCCTTGATTTATGAATTGTGATACAGATGAGTCCCAGCATATTTTAGTCATGTATTTTCTGCAAGAATGTCAAGTAACCAAAGATCTGAAGGGTCACATGCATTTTTCAAGAAATATGTCTCAAATAAGAACTCATTAATGGATTTTATCACACGTTTTAATAGAGCACTTAGACACCAATGACATAATGAGTTAGTTACGGACCATATTGATATGAATGAGCATCCCAAGGTTAATACAACCTGGCCAATGGAAAGTCAAATGGTTAAGCTATATACAAAAAAGAAATGGTCGGAGTTTCAAAGTGAAATGACCGAGAGTCATAGTTATTATGTGCAACAGAAATTTACAGGAGTTGCCTCAGAGATTTACCACGTGATGAAATTTCAAAGTTCCTCTTCCTCAAAAGCAAGAGTGCTCACGCATGACAAACAAAGGGATTACATATCGTGTAGCTGTACGAAATTTGAGTTTGAGGGCATTCCATGCAGACATATGTTGGCTTTTTTTCATATCAACCAACTGTTTCATTTGCCTGATACGTATATATTCAAAAGATGAACACGAGATGCAAAAGTTGGAGCAATATATGCTTTAGGGGAGCAAAATGTCATTGATGATCCAGATTCAGAAAGATATTTGATGTTGAGGCACTCGAGGTTATCCTATAAAGCTTCAGTATTAGTTGATGATGCATCTTTGAGTAATGAGAGGACAACCTTCTTGGATAAATAATTCGACTGTATCTACAACAAAATTCAAGAGATGTCCATTAATACACCATGCAGTGATAGAAGTCAAAGAAAAAAATCCATTGATGAGACCCTTGGTATTATTGATCCTTCTGTAGTAAGAACTAAGAGATGTGGGAAGAGATTAAAATCATCAAAGGAGAAATCAACATCAAATTCCAGGCTTTGTCATGGATGCGAACATTGAGGAGTGTCACATGACAAACGTAACTGTCCCAATTTACAACAAGGGTATGTGTCGATTCAATTTTTTCTTTTCATTATATTTTTCCTTGCAAACAAATATTATTTTATTATATTTTGTATATAACAATGTGTCAATTATCAGATCAATTGAAGATAACAATCATATCAGTCTTGACGACACATCTGAACTGGATTTCGGATCTATAGCGGGTACTATCAAAGTTTTAATTTGTTAAAATACAGTGGTTTATTGTTTATTGAGAAAATGAAATTAATAAATTATCTTTATTGTTACAGGTTCTAATAACATGTGCTAGGATGTTTTAATTATCTATGGTTGGTATATCTATTTTCTTTATTTGAATGTTTGATTTATTTAGTCCATTTCTTGCATTGAGGTGTTTGTTATTTAATTTAGTGCATTTCCTGTGTATCTAGTGTTATTGTGTGTATCAACAGTGATTAGAGAAACATAAGCTTTTGTTTATGGAAATGGAAAGGAGTCATAGAGAATTACCCAAATTGATTCTATTTCCCAGTGAGCTTGAGTGGACACTGCTTTTGTTGGTTTTGGGACTTTATTGCTAGCATGCTTGATTTTCTTACAATAAGGAATTATATCAATTTTGCTTCTCTTCAGGGTTCCTTAGAATGAAAAACATTCCTCTCAGACATCTAATGATTGTCTGTTTATTTTAGAACACATCTAAATCAAATTCAAACGGTGTCAATTTGAAACTAAAATCTGGATTACAACTAATTATGGTTGATCTTTAACTCTAGCCAAACTTAATGATTGTCTGTTTATTTATCTGTTTCATACTACACTTCATCTTTTATTTGTCTGATTTTTACAGGCATGGGAAACGGGCAGCTCAAGGAAACACATTTCCCTTCTTGATGTAATCTTGAGACGTTTTCAACTGTGCTGTAATGGGATGCTGATTTTGTTTAGATTTAAGACATAATTGTATTCTACTTCGTGTAACAAAGATGTACAATGTTGGAATATCTAATTCTAGCTATTTTCATATTTTACTTCTTGTAGGATGCCTTCTGTGAACTTTTCTTGTCAAATCTATTTCCGTATTTTACTATGAAATACAAAACAGCGATACAGACTTTAGATTTATTATGTACAAAGTTGGATCACTTTTCTTGTCACTTTTCTTGCAATACAGTAATCTTTGTTTTCGTTCTTGGATTACCTCCAGGTTTCATTTTTCATATAGCTTAATAGCTATTCCAATCTTCTATACACTCATGCAGTTTTCTTAATACCAATCCCCAAATTCCTAGCCCCACCCAAATAGAAATATCCCCCAAAGAGTTCTCTCATGTTTGGCCATGGCAGCAGCACCCGGTGTCCACTGGTTTGAATGCAAACTAGTTAGTGTATCTTTTAGAAATTTTTAAACATACACATGTTATATTGTCGATTAATTGAAATACACATGCCTAATTTTCTGTGATACAAAATGCTTTCAGATCAAGCCCCAAACTCATGGTCAAGTAAGTAGGGTTGGTGGTGTGAGTCCTACCGATATAACAACTCTCCTCATTATCCTAGAAACTTATCGCAGGAAGGCCAAAGATAGGAAAATGAAAGACTCGGTTAAATCAACCAATTATATGTCAGCTTCGGTTTACAACTAAAGCAGTGCAGGAACGACAAAATTAAGCAGTAGATGAATGGATGCTTCGTCTTGCAATATTGCAATATTGATACAGTAATCTTTGTTTACACTTTGAAATCTATGTGATGAAGAAGGAGATGTTAGCTGCTATACTTGCTGAAAATGGCCAGTTAGTAGGACCAACATCTCAGCGAATCCAAAGTCTGCATATGAACTCTGACTAACAAAATAAAAAGTGACACAAGGTAGATGCAAAGCACATGCAAAAGGAAATTTCGTAAAATAACGATCAAGTCAAACTCATATAATACCTTTACAAAAATTAAATTACATGTCCAACTAAATAAAAACAATCTACTGTCAAATACATTCATCCAACTAAATAAAAAAGTCTACCGTCAAATACATTCATCCAACTAAATAAGGTTTATTAATTAATCACTGATATGTACAGAGTCCATTTTTTTTAATCTCTTCACACATCTTGACGATCTTAGCTACATTACGACGATATTCATCAGCTAAATCTAGCTGACTTTTTATCAACTTCGCTAGTTCTTCAGTGTGCTTCATTTTTTCACCAGAAGTTGAAGATGTAGGTGAAAGCATTTTATCAACCCGAAGTTGAGCTTGAACATTTTTGGGCAGTCGAGGTACAGAAAGCATGTTGTTTCTCCGTGTATGAATTAAAAGCTCTAAATGCTTCCTTTTTACTGAGATATGATTTGTGTAATGCACCGCTATATTTGTTAACTTGAGTATGAGTTTCATCCCAACTATCATAAACACCGAGGTTCCGTCCAACAAAAACCACATATGTTTTTCCCTACATTACAATAAATAAACATTTCAAACATAAATTCTAATCTTATAATATAAATTAAAGGGCTGTGAAATTCAAATAAGAAGCTAAAATCAAATCAAAGGGCCCACAATTTGAGTATTGAAATCCAGCTATGTCACCGACTTGTTTAATTCGATATAAAAGTTAAATTTTTTGAATCAAATATATTGCAAACAATAGCAGATCAGCTTATAAATATGTAAGCTCTAGACTTATCATTCTCTCCCCATAATATGCATTATAAAAGGTGAGAAAAACAACAAGAAACAAATATAATTTGCATTTGATTCTATTTATTCAATCTCTATGATATCATAATCCAAAAATGAATGTCAAGATTACATGTGTTTATTCAATCTCTATGTTCAATCAATGTATCAATGTAATTCCCTCTTTGAGCTTTCATAGTCCCATGTGTTTGTATCAATTTGATTCAAAAAAAAAATACAGAAAAATGTAGCAGAAAAAAGCTATAGGATTCATTTATCAACATTAGAGCAGAAGAATGTTTTTTGTTCAGGACAAAAAGCAAGTTGTTCTAGAAAGCACATAAAGCACACAATAATCGCCGATAAAACTACAAAAATCATCACTCAACATAAAGCACAGTAACTTTTACCGGAGAAGGATTTTCCAGGCATCCGAGCTTGGGCGAGAGATGCAATTTGGTTCCCGGGTTCGGCTCGCGGCAGAAGATGACTCGCGAAGACCTCTGCTAGGGCTCGTGACAGGAGATGGCTTACGCCGACCTCTGCTAGGGCTCACGGCAAGAGATGGTGAGGAGAGGGAGAGGATCACGGCAGGAGATCGTGAAGAGAGGGAGAGGGAGAGCTTGCGGACTTCTCGCGAGCTAGGGCCGGCTGAGGGAGAGGGAGATCTCGTGAAGAGAGGGAGAGGGAGAGGTCGCGGCGATGCCTTGCGAAGGGCTCTGCTAGGACACGCGTTTGTTCTCTGCTGCGGTTTTTTGTTCTCGCCCTTTACACGGAAAAAGCAAGGAAATATTTTTTTTCGCCAGCTCGCGTATGACGTGGACGAAACCGCACCGATGCCGCAGCATAAGCACCGCAACCTAACACCTCTGTATGTATATATATATATATATATATATATATATATATATATATATATATATATATATATATATATATATATATATATATAAAACCGGCTCAAGACATAGGTCATTAAGTCCTATGCCTAAGACTCCTATTATATTGGGGCCCACCAAATTATATATATATAATTTTAATTTTTTGCTAGTTAAATTATATTTGGTCAATATTTTTTAAGTTTTTAGATTTGACCAATAATTTTTTATTTTTTATAGATTAAAGTTAAATTAATCATATTTATTTTTTTACTTGTATTAGATTTGATTGATCATTTTAATTTTTTTTAATATTAAAGTTAGATTTTTTTGATAATTTCTTTTTTATTAAAATTTAACTTGTAATTTTTAATTTATCACTGATAAAAATTTAATTTAATAACCAAAATTAAATTTGGTTAATAAATTAAAAATACTTATTGGTTATACTTAAATAATAAATTTTTATAAAAATAGTTTTGAGAGTCAAAAGTATATTTAATATTGTACTATTATTTTTCTTTAAAAAAAAATTCATTCTTTTTACTGTTTTATTATCATTTTTTTAACCATTAGTACTGTCTTTGCTCTTCGATAAGTTATCATGCACATTTTTTTTAATAACTTGTTGTCGATATTTACTAGCTAAATTTTTTGACTAAATAAATTTAATTAATGATTATTAAAGTGAAAATTGATAAAAGATAGTTTTATTAATTCTAAGGAATGATCTATTATACGCAATGCCTATATTTACTAGACTACTACTCAAATCTATTATATCTATATCACACAATAATTTTTATCGTTGCGCAGAGATTTTTCTTCATCGAAATTAAAATTAATTGATATTTAAAAATAATAATAATTAAAATGTATATTAATAATATTACAATAATTTATTATTCCTATCAAATTAATTAACCTAAAATATTTATTTTAAAAAAAATTACTAATAAAAAAGTGAGGTATATATATACCGGCCACATGGCTGGCTCAAATTCGACAACAATGACAACCGTTCCCACCTCAACTATTCGATCTCAGCCTCTAGCTTTGTAGCATTGCTATAAAGTTCATTTGGATCAACCCAACCCTTTTGACCTCACAGCTAGCTAATATCGATCGATAATTGCAATTTGGACGGAACTCTTTTCACCATAATGAACAGAACTCAATAGATTAGTCACCTCTAAAGCGAATTGCAATTTATATATCTCAGGTAAACTGCCTTTTTTCTCGATCCCGATTGTGCTCAATTTGTACCCATCCAGGTAGGTAGGTACGTAGGTACCCAAAGCTGATTAATAAAATTTGGAAGACCTCTGGGTGTCAGAACGTGTTATGTGTTCCCCAACTGAAAATTAATGCTTGTTGAGAGTTAATATAATGCTTCGTTGATCACTTGTCATGGGTAGCTGTTCCAGTGACTTTTGTCTCGTAAGGATAAGCTTCCTTAGACATTGGGAGTACAATAATGGATATTGCTGATGGAGACCCTGGCTCACTACTGCCTCCCCCTCCCATCACTCTTCTTATCCACAAATCTGACTTCTCGCTATATATTAATCAAGAGTACAAGGCACTCTCTCTTTCTTTCTAAATTATCTAATGCATCCGAATTCATCTTTAAATTATCTAATGCATCGCATTGGTCGACAATCTCGAATTCCTGGATGCAGACGAACAAAAGTCAAAATCCAGTCCATCGCGTCTGTTACATGGATAATGTATTATTAAATCCTTCACCACGTGTCACTCCATCATTGAGGCAATTAAATCTTTCCTCTCCTCTTTTGCTCGGATTGCATTTCAATAAAAGGAAGGCTGAGGCTCTTCCTTCCTAACTGTGCGTCGCCAATATGGAACATGCGCTCTCCTTCTCTCCCTCCAAATTCCTCGCCTTGCCGCGTCCCCCTGTGGCATCGAGGCCCTCATTCGTTGTCTCTGCCGCCGCCGTCCAATCTCCGGTTGAGTCTGCCACGTCGCTCTACGAGGTCCTCGGCGTCCACGCAGGCGCCAAGAACGGCGAGATCAAGGCTGCGTACCGGCGTATGGCGCTGGAGTGCCACCCGGACGTCGGCGCGCCCGCCGACTAGTTCCTACGCCTCCACGCCGCCTACGCCACGCTCTCCAACCCCGACAAGCGCGCCGACTACGACCGGCAGCTGATGGCGTTGGATCACCAACGGAGGCGCCAGAGGTTGACGTACACGGGGACGAGCCCGCCGCTGTCCCGGGAAAACTGCCGGCGGACGTGGGAGACGGACCAGTGTTGGTAGAAGGCAAGGGAGCGTTCTCATCCGTCGGATGGATCGAATGATCCTCTTTCTGGAAACAAGTGAATATATTATTTGAGTGCCTGTGAAACTGTAAATGATTTTAAATACCAGTAAAATTAGTCTCCGCCTGTTTTATTGATTTGTTTTTTATTATAATATCTAGTCAATAATGCTAATTGCATCTATCATTTTTTTTTATATATAAAAGGAATGAAGTTTTTGGACTGAGTTGAGTTAATATGGAACAGGTTGACAAGGATTTGAATTTCGATGAAATATAGAAAAAAAAGGTTCTTCTCATCAACAATTATAATTTTTCGATTTATTTTTTTTAATAGATGGTTGTAGGACCAATTGTATGAGACGATTAAGATGACGGATTCTATATTTTACTATCCTAATGTAAAAGGAAGAAAAAAAAATAATGTATTAACATTGCTTTAGATTTTAAAATTTAGATAAAATTTATTGTTAATGATTTTGGATTTTGATTTGCTAAGCCACGAGTTGTGTAATGCCAAAGACTAATGATGCACTTGGAGAGTTAGGATGTGAATGAGCTACGCTTTATTTTTATTATTCAATTTATCCAAGTTTGTAACATTTTATTATTGAGCTTAGTTTTTTATGGAGTTTAAATTGATATTATATATATATATATATATATATATATATATATATATATATATATATATATATAGCAAGTACACACTTTAATTAATTTAAAAACAAGTAACAAAAACATAAAGTGGGTGGTTGTTAATCTAAGATAATTAAAAGTACTAAAAAAAACTCTTTTTCAACAAAGGTAGGAGGTGGAGAAGCCCCTTACAGTAATTGAAAGCTTAGAGAGAAAAATAGAAGTTAAGAGCAGGTGTGTGTTTACAACTAGTTCTAGACATTATTTATAGTACATTGGTCAAAAGTCGTCATTACTGACGTGACACTTCAGAGGTGCCGCCAATGGTTAGAGGCGCCTCTAACTGATAAATTTTATCCTTATCGCTACCAAGGTTCAACTATTCTGGCAACTGGAGGCACCTCGGTTTGGCTGATCTGAATTCCATGGCTTATCTCTTCGACAACGGCTCTAGCTTATCAGAGGTATCTCTAGTTGATCTAAAGCACCTCATCTCCTATTCATTCGAGGTGCCTCTAATTAACTGAGACGCCTTAGATCTTCAAATCAGCAGGGTGCCTCCAATCAATGGGGGTGCCTTGAATGGTCAACTTTTGAGTTGACCATTTTCTGACTCCGTTTTTTTGGGTGATGCTCCGACCGTCTAGAGTTGAGCTTACTTGAACCCAACTCTGGCCTTCTCCTCGAGTATATTTCTTTCCGACTTCTCATCCCTCGGATACACCACGTGTGTTCTTCTCGTTCCACCGGTATACTTTTCCCAGCTCTTTGTCCCTCAGATGCACCGAGCCCATCTGCTTCCTTCCCGTACCATCCTTCTCACTCACCGCGTCTTTTGCTCGACTTCTTATATTCTTAAGTTTCTGCACACTTAGACATAAGACATCAAAATACACATGACCTAACTTAACTCGGTTGATCGACATCAAAATTAACCTAGAGTAAGTATAGAAGTCCGAGGCCAACCTAAACGAGGGACAAGAAATTGACAACCTTTGCATTGTAGTCTCCAAATTAAACCTAGTAAGTTCAAATCCGTGACAATGGTAGATCGATATCAATGCCACCAGACATATCTGCAACAACAAGGAACTTCTTCACAACTTTGAAGAAGTCAAAGATGAGAGAAATCGTTCAGGGAGTACTTAGCAACCTCAGACATCATGGACTAAGGAAAAGTGGTACTGAAGCTAACCTTGGATAGGGAGTTGACTCTCAATAATGTGTTGTATGTTCTGGAGATTCGAAAGAATCTGGAATCCAAATCACTGTTAAGAAAGCATGACTTCGGTATTGTTTTTGAATCAGACTGAATTGTTTAGTCCAAAAATAGAATGTTTTTAGGAAACTATTATGTAACTGAAGGGTTATTCAAACTCAATGTAATAACAATTACGCCTAAGGTAAATAAAATTGCAAACTCTTCCGTTTATATGCTTAAGTATTCATGTTTGTCGTATGGTAGACTAAGACATGTTAACAATGATGTGTTGTGTAACTTAATTAACATGCAAAGCATATCAATATTCCACCTTGACCCGAAATATAAGTGTAAAATTTGTGTTGAAGCGAAAATGACAAGGTCATTCTTTTAACATGTTGAAAGAAGTAGTGAACCACTCAACCTAATTCATATCAATGTGTACGACCTAAAAGGTACACCCACACCTAGTGGGAATAAATACTTCATCACTTTTATAGATGATAACATAAAATATTGTTATGTGTATCTTCTCAAAATTAAGGATGAAGCTATAGAGAAATTTATTCTCTATAAGAATGAAGTTGAAAACTAACTTAATAAAAATGTTAAAGTAGTTCGTGTTATATCTGAGAGATGTTCTAAGGTAATCACCTTATGATATGTATTATTTATTAGATAATAGATATTTATTAGTGTACATATTTTATGTATGTGATTGGATCTTAAACTCACTTATTAAATGCCCATAATATGATTCATAGGATGAGAGAACTTGTGATTGGATTAGGACCAGTGAGCATCTTTACATGTGTAATTATGAATGTATTGAAATATTCCCTAGTCGACGAATTGATGTGTTCAAACATCATCGATTCTATGACGCTAGCATGGGTTATACTCCTTGGTCTAACCAAGCAGTTGTGTTGGGGTTGCAAGGTTGCAAACATAGTCCTACATTAAAAACACATGGAAAAGATCATGGGTTTATAAGAGAAAATATATATCCATTGGTATGAGACTTTTTGGGGAGAGCCCAAGAGCAAAGCCATAAGGGCTTAGGCCCAAAGTGGACAATATCATACTATTGTGGAGATATCTAAATTCTTTTCGATCATACAATTGGTATCAGAGCCCAATCACCTCAGAAGGACTAACCGCTGTCTGAAGCAACAAGATCAAGACAATGGTCGGACCGACAATCTTTCCACCTAAATTCAAGGGAGATTTTACATCGTGGAAGAAACGAATGGAGGTATTTTTCAAAATCGATTTTGAAATATTATTAATAATTAAATATGATTTTGTAGCTCTCAAAAATCCCCAAGGAGAAGAAAAAGAAGAGTATCACTGAACCAAGAAGGAGCAAGCAAACTTCATAGCAAATGGACGAGCCAAGTTCCACCTGCTTAGTGTGCTGCCACCTCAGGAAGTAAATCGGATCAAAAATTACAACTCTGTGAAGGAGCTTTGGGGAAAGTTCTTGGAGTTACACGAAGGGAATTCTGAAACAAAGCTTATGAGATGGGACGTACATAGCACAACTACACGGAAGAATCAAGGAGCTGATCACTGGACTAACAAACCTCGGAGAAATGGTAACGAATCGAGACGCACATGTTGGTCGCTACTCGGAAAACCTAATAGTTCCACTGTACAAAAATTTTGTACAAAGATCTGAACCTTTTCCTAGCTACCATGTGTTCTTTTAAATTAAAATTGGATCGCCTGCGGAACTTAACACGTTTGATCCAAAGTTTAATCTATTTGTTCTTTTAGGTTTAGACTCGGATCTCCTGCGGAACTTAACACGTTCGATCCAAATCACCTAGGTTATTAATTTCATTAAATATTAATTTCCAAAATTGGCTTCCAGTACTGACGTGGTGAGGCACATGGCCTTCTTGGATATGGGAACAACCACCACCGACTAGACAAAGCCTTTTAAGGAAAGTTAATATTTAATTTCCTTAAATAACTTTAGGTCAACCGAAAAGAACAATCAAATCACAAGGAAAAAAAAACAAAAGAACACAACCTCGAAAACAAATTCGAAATACTAGAATCGCATGCCTCTTGTATTTGGTATTATTTCCAAAAATAACTAGTATGATGTAGAAAGGAAAAATACTAGTTATACCTTTTAGAAAGACCTCTTGATCTTCTACCGTATTCCTCTTCTAACATCGGACGTTGTGTGGGCAACGATCTTCCGAGATGAGAACCACCAAGCACCTTCTTCTTCCTTACAAGTTTCGGCCATCAAAACTTCTCCTAGGATGAAGAGGTTCGTCCACCACCACCATGCTCCAAGGGATGCTAGAAACAAAACTTTCTTTCTCTCCTTCTTCTTCTTCTTCTCTAAGCTTGATCCGGCCACCATATGAATCTCCACAAGAAGGATGAGGTTCGGCCATCAAAGAGAAGAGAGGAGGAGAGGATGGCCGGCCACACCAAGGAAGAAAAGAAGGAGAAATAGAATAGAGTTATTCACCATGAAGCCTTCTCTACCCCTCTACCCCCTCTTTTATAATCCTTGGTCTTGGCAAATAAGGAAAATTTAATAAAAACTTCCTTAATTCTTTTGCCATTGAAAAGGAAAATTTATTTAATTAAAAAACAAATTTTCTTTTTAATTTACAATGGCCGGCCACACCATAAAATTTCCAAACAAATAAAATTTTAAATACAAATTAAAACTTTCTTATTTGCTTCCGGAAATTTATAAAAAAATTTCTCCAATAATTTTTCCCTTCATGATTGGTTAATAAAAAGGAAATTTTATAAATTAAAATCTTTCTTTTAACATGTGGATAAAAAGAAAGTTATCTCTAAAAGTTAAAATCTCTTTTAATATACAAATAAGGAAAGATATTAAATCTTTTCTTAATCTTTTGTAGAAACTAATAAAAGAGAATTTTTAATTTTTAAACTTTCTTTTAAATAATAAACATGATTAATAGGAAAGTTTTTACCAAAATTAAAATCAACCTTTTAATCTACAAATAAGGAAAGAGATTTAGCTCTTCTCTTAATCTTTTGTAGAATCTTATAAAAGGAAAGATTTAAATTTTTAAACTCTCTTTTAAATCATGTTATCCACATATGAAAAATTTTTAAAATTAAAATTCCTTTTTATTTTAATAGGGCCGGCCACCTAAGCTTGAGTTTAAGATGGCCACATGAATTCACCCATGAACCAAACCATGGCCAGCCCTAGCTTGGTCTCCAAGCTAGCTTGGTCGGCCCCTATAGGATGGGTAAGATGGTGGGTATGTGGTGGGTATAAATCTCTATATACAAGAGGCTACGATAGGGACCGAGAGGAGGAATTGGTTTTGGTCTCCCGATGAAATTAAGCATCTCGTGTTCGCCCCGAACACACAACTTAACTTCATAAATAATAATTCATTCCACTAAAGAATTATTATTGAACTACTGCACCAATCCCAAATTACATTTTTGGGCTCCTTCTTATTATGAGTGTGTTAGTCTCCCTGTGTTTAAGATGTCGAATGTCCACTAATTAAGTGAGTTATTGACAACTCATTTAATTAATATCTTAGTCCAAGAGTAGTACCACTCAACCTCATCGTCATGTCGGACTAAGTCCACCTGCAGGGTTTAACATGACAATCCTTATGAGCTCCTCTTGGGGACATTCTCAACCTAGATTACTAGGACAGTTTCCTTCTATAATCAACAACACACACTATAAGTGATATCATTTCCCAACTTATCGGGCTTATTGATTTATCGAACTAAATCTCACCCATTGATAAATTAAAGAAATAAATATCAAATATATGTGCTTGTTATTATATTAAGATTAAGAGCACACACTTCCATAATAACTGAGGTCTTTGTTCCTTCATAAAGTCAGTATAAAAGGAACGACCTCAAATGGTCCTACTCAATACACTCTAAGTGTACTAGTGTAATTATATAGTTAAGATAAACTAATACCTAATTACACTACGACCTTCCAATGGTTTGTTCCTTTCCATCTTGGTCGTGAGCTACTGTTTATAATTTATAAGGAACCTATAACATGATCTTCTGTGTGTGACACCACACACCATGTTATCTACAATATAAATTAATTGAGCAACTACATTTATCGTAAATGTAGACATTTGACCAATGTGATTCTTATTTCTAGATAAATGTTTATACCAAAAGCTAGGCTTTTAGTATACATCCTAACAATCTCCCACTTATACTAAAAGACTAAGCTGCTATATCTGCTACCATACATCTGATTCCCAACCCTTCAACATACCCATCAAAAGCTCTTGCCTTAAGGACCTTAGTGAAAGGATCTATAGGTCATCACCTGATGCAATCTAGGCGGCAAAAACTTCTCCTCGTTTATACGATTTCTCGTATTGGGTGGTACTTGCACTCTATTGTGTTTACTTGCCTTATAGACTTATGGTTTCTTCGAGTTTGCTACTGCACCAATATCATTACAATAAATTGTAATAATCTTTGGACAAACCAAAAATCATATCTAAGTCTATCTTGAGGTTATTGAGTCATTCAACTTTTATGGCTACCTCAGAGGCTTGCCATATACTAAACTTCTATGGTAGAGTCCAGAAAAACACCTATGCTTATCACTCTTCCATAGTTATGACTTTACCTCCTAAAGTAAACACAAAACCCCGAGGTTGACTTACTATTGTCCCTTTCCGATTGGATGTTAAAATCCATGGAACAAATTATCTGCCTTATAAGCTAGCATATAATCTCTAGTGCCTCTAAGGTACTTCAATATATGTTTTACCGCAGATCAATGTCCTTGTCCAGAGTTGCTTTGATATCTACTAACTATGCCCACGGCAAAATAGATATCCAGTCTCGTACACAGCATTGCATACATTAGGCTTCCCATAGCCGAAGCATAAGGAACTGCCTTCATATCCTTTATCTCCTTTGATGTCTACGGAGACATTTCTTTAGATAAAGTTACTCCATGCTAAAAAGGTAAGAAACCTTTCTTGGAGTTTTGTATGCTTAAAACGAGCAAGGATTTTTTTTCGATATATGAAGCTTGGGATAATATTCTTTTCTTGCAATCCCTTATTACTTTGATCCCAAGAATATATTCATTCTCCCAAGTCCTTCATATCGAATTGTTTGGACAATCATACCCTTACTTCTGACAACATTTTGATATTGTTTCCAACTACCAAAAATGTTATCTACGTATAATACAAGAAATATCACCATGTTTCCATCACACTTTTTGTATACACAAGACTTATCCGGTTACTAAATAAATCCATAGGTCTGGATTCCTTTGATAAACCGGATGTTCCAAGACCTTGAAACTTTGCCTCAGTCCATAGACTGATTGAGCTTGCACACAAAATGCTCTTTACCCTTTGCAATAAACCCTTCTGGTTGCTTTGTATGGATGCTTTTTTCAAGACTTCCATTAAGGAATGTTGTCTTGACATCCACTTGCTAAATAAATAAAAGAATCCGGATAGAGTTAAGCATGACTACCAGTGAAAAAGTTTCCTTTTTCATCAAGCCTTGCTTTGAAAGTTTCCACCTTCCTGTCTATCCATCTTTTCCTATTGTAGACATATTTTCACCCAATGGTTTTTACACCATCTGATGGTTCTACAAGCTTCCAGATTTGATTAGAATACATATATTCTAATTCTGTATTCATTGCTCTTTGCCAAGATTCTGCATCTTTATTTTGGAGTGCTTCATCATATTTCCGAGATCAGACTCATGTTCATTTGGGATCAAGTCCAAAAACTTTCCCAAAACATGAATCCTTTTGGTTGTTTGACAACGCTCCCACTACGATGATGTGCTATCTATAATTGTGTATCAATTGTGATACGTGTTGTAGTTTCTTGTGATATTTCATCTTGTACAGTTGGTACTAGATTAGACATGTCCTTTATAATTTCTTTAAGAACAAATTTACTTATGGGCTTGTGATTCATTAAATAGTCCTCTTCTAAAAATCAGTCATTGATGCTAACAATGACCTTCTGATTTTTAAGACTATAAACCTACTTTCGTTTCTCTAGGATAACCCACAAACAAGTGAATTCCTATCCAACTTATCATTGTCTCTCTTCAGCATATGTGCTGGACTACCCGAATCCGAATATGCTTCAAAATAGGCTTACGCCTATTCAGCAATTCTATATGAGTAGAGAGTTATGACTTTGGAAGATACTATGTTCACTTTCTTTTTCAGAGTATATCCTTAAAACGAACTTGGTAATTGTCTGAATAACTCATCATCAATCTAATTATTTCCATAAGAGTCATATACCTTCTTTCTACTACACCATTCTGTTAGGGTATACCAGGTGCAGTTAGTTGGGAGTGAATCCCTACTTTTGATAAGTAACTCCTAAATTGTCCCAAGAGGTACTTGCCACTATGATCTTACCATAGTGACTTGATACTTTTACTTTAACGTTTCTCCGCATCAGCCTTGTACTCTTTGAACTAATCAAAGTACTTAGTCTTGCGGTACATTAAGTAAATGTATTTGTATCTTGAATAGTTGTCTATAAAATTAACGAAATATTCGATACTACCTCTTGTCTGGATAGTCATAGGATCACACAAATCAGAATGAACCAATTCCAACATATCTTTGGCTCCATACCCCTTAGACTTAAAAGCTTCTTGGTTATTTTTCCTTCCAAGTAAGATTCGCAGGTTGGAAAGATTTCCACTACTAATGAACCCAAAGTTCATTAGCTACCAATGAATCCTACTACAAGTTAATATAACCTAGCCTTAAATGCCAAAGATATAATTGGTTTATTTCCGAAGGTTGCTTTCTCTTAAAGTTAGAAGATGTGTTACTAATTTCCATTTGTTGCATCATGGGAGTTATTGGATTATAAATTGTCAACCAATATACCAGAATAGATAACTTTCCTATTTTTCTTGATAACAACTTTGTTATCAAAATAGACACAATATCTATTCTATAATAGTTTAGAAACTGAAATCAGGTTCTTTCTAAACTTAGTATGTAAAAATAATTTCTAATAATCCATATTTTATTCCTATTAGAACAGCTGCTACTTTTGCAGTAGTGCCCATGTGGACGGTGTTTTTATTTTAGTTGTCGGGTTTCCTGGAACCCTGCAATGAATTGCAGACATGATTAATGACATCTGTATCTACACTCCAGGTTCTGGTAGATAACACCACTAAACATGTTTCAACTAATGAATTAAATACACCTATATTGTTCTTTAGTTCTAAAAAGACAAACTACCTTAATGGCCAAGTCATATTTCCAATTTTTTTTACAATCGGGACTACTAAGTCTTTTCTATAGTATAACAACTAGGGAATTGATGAACATTTTAAATCCTAAGAATCACAAAAATATTTGGTCAAGATCAATTCCTTAAAATCCCCATGAATTTTGTATGCCACGATAGTGTGGACGTATACAAAATCAAAGAAGAGATTTTATCCATTAATTTTATTATCTCATCATCTTTACTTTATGACGAATAAAATTAATAGTTGATCTTTCTTTGATCAAATATTTGGTCAAAACTTTTGAATTTTAAAATAACATTGATTCCTCAAACAATATTATTTAAATTCACCAATATCTCAAACACCGTGAATTTTGCATGCCACGATAGTGTGGACGTATACAAAATTAAATATTTGTAAGAGGAGGGGTTTACCCATTAATTATCTTGTCAATAAATCTTTATGACAAATAAAATTACCTCAAACACTGTGAATTTTGTATGCCACGATAGTGTGGACGTATGCAAAATCAAACATTTGTAAGAGGGGTTTTTAATTTTATTATCTTGTCAACTTATTTATTTGACAAATCAATAGTTGGTTTTCTTCGGTCACACAAATAATAGCAGTGACTCCGATGGGGAGGATACTATTAGACGTGCCTAAGTGTATACCATTACTTGACACTAAGTTCGTTAATAAGATTGTGTCCCTTCCGATGGGGAAAATCACACGCTCTTAATTAACTTCCTATAGTCATCCAAAATGGAAGTTTAAGCTAGTGATCCGCAAACAAGCTCATCCGATATGGAGGAAGGCACTCAGAGCCAACGCGCAAGCTTGTTGCATCACTTATAAACCAGTAATGGAGACCGTGGAATTTATTTAAAAATAAATCCCTCTCCCACTTAGTTATTTAAAGTGAGGAATTTTGACTATGCTAGCCTACTTAGCATGCATACAAACAAACACACACAACACAGCATAAAAAGTAATAAATAGAATAACTAATTTTCAACTATTATGGCTTTTATCTATTGCTGTCCTCCGTGTGTCGCCAACCCTAGCTGCTGCCATCTTTGGCCACCGCCACCGGGTCTAGTTGTCGCATCCATCTTGCTCCTTGTTCCGCTGCGCCTCTGATCCTCAAAAGGTTCACGCCTTGTAAGATTTGATCCGCGACATAAATTGAATTTTACATTTTCGATCCTATATTCCTCGAAGGAATGTACATGTAAACTAGATCGAACATAAAATAAAATTTACATCCATCGATCCTATATTCCATAAAAGGAATGTACATGTAACTAGATCAAAAAATAAAATCCTAATAAAACTAAATACAACTCCTGCTATATTTTATAATCAAATCATGCACACACAATAAAATGCCCTTGACATATCCAAAGGTCCAATCACACACATAATAACTATAAGCCATAATAGTTGGATCCTGCATTCATAAAGTTAGCACATCCTACTATTAACCTGCCTAAATTATGTATGACATGTGCATAATTAAACTAATACCAAATACACAGAGGTAAAACCCTAGATCTGATACCAATTGTTGGTTGCTACTCGGAAAACCTAATAGTTCCACTGTACAAAAATTTTGTAACAAAGGTCTGAACCTTTTCTTAGCTACCATGTGTTCTTTTAAATTAAACTTGGATCGCCTGCGGAACTTAACACGTTTGATCCAAAGTTTAATCTATTTGTTCTTTTAGGTTTAGACTCGGATCTCCTGCGGAACTTAACACGTTCGATCCAAATCACCTAGGTTATTAATTTCATTAAATATTAATTTCCAAAATTGGCTTCCAGTACTGACGTGGCGAGGCACATGACCTTCTTGGATATGGGAACAACCACCACCGACTAGACAAAACCTTTTAAGGAAGTTAATATTTAATTTCCTTAAATAACTTTAGGTCAACCGAAAAGAACAATCAAATCACAAGGAAAAAAAACAAAAGAACACAACCTCGAAAACAAATTCGAAATACTAGAATCGCATGCCTCTTGTATTTGGTATTATTTCCAAAAATAACTAGTATGATGCAGAAAGGAAAAATACTAGTTATACCTTTTAGAAAGACCTCTTGATCTTCTACCGTATTCCTCTTCTAACCTCGGACATTGTGTGGGCAACGATCTTCCGAGATGAGAACCACCAAGCACCTTCTTCTTCCTTACAAGTTTCGGCCATCAAAACATCTCCTAGGATGAAGAGGTTCGGCCACCACCACCATGCTCTAAGGGATGCTAGAAACAAAACTTTCTTTCTCTCCTTCTTCTTCTTCTTCTCTAAACTTGATCCGGCCACCATATGAATCTCCATAAGAAGGATGAGGTCCGGCCATCAAAGAGAAGAGAGGAGGAGAGGATGGCCGGCCACACCAAGGAAGAAAAGAGGGAGAAAATAGTATAGAGTTATTCACCATGAAGCCTTCTCTACCCCCTCTTTTATAATCCTTGGTCTTGGCAAATAAGGAAAATTTAATAAAAACTTCCTTAATTCTTTTTCCATTGAAAAAGAAAATTTATTTAATTAAAAAACAATTTTTCTTTTCAATTTTCAATGGTCGGCCACACCATAAAATTTCCAAGCAAATAAAATTTTAAACACAAGTTAAAACTTCCTTATTTGCTTCCGAAAATTTATAAAAAAATTTCTCCAATAATTTTTCCCTTCATGATTGGTTAATAAAAAGGAAATTTTATAAATTAAAATCTTTCTTTTAACATGTGGATAAAAACAAAATTATCTCTAAAAATTAAAATCTCTTTTAATCTACAAATAAGGAAAGATATTAAATCTTTTCTTAATCTTTTGTAGAAACTAATAAAAGAGAATTTTTAATTTTTAAACTTTATTTTAAATAATAAACATGATTAATAGGAAAGTTTTTACCAAAATTAAAATCAACCTTTTAATCTACAAATAAGGAAAGAGATTTAGCTCTTCTCTTAATCTTTTGTAGAATCTTATAAAAGGAAAGATTTAAATTTTTAAACTCTCTTTTAAATCATGTTATCCACATAAGAAAAATTTTTAAAATTAAAATTCCTTTTTATTTTAATAGGGTCGGCCACCTAAGCTTGAGTTCAAGCTAGGGCCGGCCACATGAATTCACCCATGAACCAAACCATGGCCGGCCCTAGCTTGGTCTCCAAGCTAGCTTGGCCGACCCCTATAGCATGGGTAAGAAGGTGGGTATGTGGTGGTATAAATCTCTATATACAAGAGGCTGTTGGTGCAATCATGCCCTGGAAGTTTCAATATGTTGACAATTATTTAAGTTTAGGTTAATACGGTGGAACTAACATGCATTGTGAGTTTGCAGAAGGAGTTTCTTGCAGGTCCGAAGACCAGATGCAAGAGAAGACCAAGAAGGTCGAGGACTGGATTCTTGGCAAAAAGAGTTCTTGCAGGTCAGAAGACCAGATGCAAGGCAAGAGAAGTCCAAGAAGGTCGGGGACCGGATTCTTGGTAAGAGAAGCTCCTGCAAGTCACAAGATTATGTGTGTGATAGGCTCACTGTTAGAGATCGACTGGAAAATCGATTCAGACATGGCTGTGCGGCAGATTGCCTCTGAATCGATCAGCCGATCGATTGAAGGTTAGGCAATCGATTGGCTGATCGATTGGTAAGGTTCTGCGCAACACAGAATGCGTCTGGATCGATCAGCCGATCGATTCGAGGAACTGAATCGATCGACCGATCGATCCGTGAACATTCTATGCGAAGCACAGAATCATTCTGAATCGATCAGCCGATCAATTCAAGGGATTGAATCGATCGGCCGATCGATCCATGAACATTCTGTGCGAAGCACAGAATCATCCTGAATCGATCAGCCGATCGATTCAAGGTATTGAATCGATCAGCCGATCGATTCAAGGTATTGAATCGATCGGCCGATCGATTCACGCAGCTGCGATTTCATGAGCAAACGGCTGAATCGATTCAAACGCTGCCCCCAATCGATCCAAGTCAAATAAAAGAATCTGCACCATCGATCTTGACGCGATGGCTTCCAACGGATAGTTATGAATCGATTGGAATATAACCTCAATCGATCCACGGCGACGATGGCGTGAGAAACGGCTAGTTTTCTCAACGTATAAAACACGGGAAGAAACTGGAAAACAAACACAACGAAAACATACTGTTCCATTGCTCTCCAAGCCTTTTGAAAGCTCTCAAGTGATCAAGATTCAAAGCAAAGGGTTCAAGCTCCTCTCCACTACGTACTGAAATCTCACCTGCAAAGAAGAAGCTGGTTAAAGCTAGTAATCCTTCTCTACTTCTTCTTTGTAGCGTTTGTGATATTTATTTTGAAGAAAAGGGAGAGGTGTATTTCTGTTAAGGTTTCTCCACCTTCGGTGTGATTCCGAGAAGGAGGGTTTTTGATAGTGAAAGAGTGTGTGTGGTGTGGATCCTTGGACTAGTCACCTCCTTGAGGAGGTGGATACCAAGTAAATAACGGTGTTAGCATTGCCTTCAGATTTCTGCTGTGCAAAACAAAGTTGGTCAGCAAAAGAAGTGAACCATTCACCCCCCCTCTAACTCAACCGATCCTAACAAGTGGTATCAGAGCATTGGTTTGCTTTTGAGGATTTATCGTCAAGAAAGCACAAGTTAAAGAGCTACAAGATGTCAATGAAGGAGGGACATAGTACTTCACGACCACCATTCTATGAAGGCAGCAATTTTGCTTATTGGAAGAGCCGCATGGAACACTATCTCATGACCGAAATTGATATGTGGTTCTCAATCACGGAGGGATTCATGGCGCCAACTGAAAATGGAAAAATGCTTGAGTCATCCAAGTGGACTGTTGAACAAAAAATGAAGGCTCAAGCAAATGCAAAGGCGATTGTGACTCTTCAATGTGGATTAAGCTCGGAACAACTCAACAAAGTTGGACCCTTTAAGAGTGCCAAGGATTTGTGGGATAAGCTTATTGAACTAAATGAAGGCACCAAGGATTCAAGAATTGCAAAGAGGGATTTGTTGATAAATCAACTTCAAAACTTCACCATGAAGGATGGAGAAACGGTAAGCTCACTACATGGGAGATTCAAGGAACTCCTAAATGGTCTTCATTCAGTTGGAGAGAGTGTGGAGAACCGAGATCTCATAAGGTATGCTTTAAAATCTTTCCCAAGAAACTCTTTATGGTCATCCATGGTGGATGCTTATAAGGTTTCAAGGGATTTGTCAATAGTGAAATTGGATGAATTATTTTGTGAACTTGAATTGCATGAGCAAGCTAACACAAGCCATAAGGAGAAAGGTATAGCCTTGGTTGCAGGTGAAAAGAGCAAAAAGAAGCACAAGGATAAGAAAAAGGAGAAGAAGGAGTCATCTTCAGAATCCGAACAAGATAGTGATAGTGATAGTGATGAAGATCTATCATCAAGTCAAATGGCAAACTTCGTTCGAAGAATGATGAGACATTCAAGGAAGTTTGACAAAAAGGATGTTAAGAAAATCTTCAATGATGAGAAAAGAAAAGGTAAATCTCTTGTGGATTCTAAGAATAAAACTGATGTAATTTTCTATGAATGTAAGAAAAAGGGGCACTACAAAACGGAGTGTCCAAAGTTGAAGAAGCAAGAGGAAAAGGTCAAGAAAAAGAAGAAGGCGTTGAAAGCCACATGGGATGACTCATCATCAAGCTCATCGGAAGAAGATGAAAGGAAGAGCTCAAAGCACATGGCTCTCATGGCCTTAAGTCATGTAGAAGATAGTGAAGATGAAGATAGTCATGAAGAAGATGTGGAGTCTTCAAGTGAGTCATCTTCTAGTGATGATGAGGTAATTTCTCCCAAGCTTGATAAGATGTATGCCACCATTGCATGCTTAACCAATGCACTAGCTAAATCAAAAGGGAAGGTCAAAAGATTGCAAAATGAATTGAAATCACTCAAAAATGAAATTGTGCCATGTGAAAGTTGCATGCTTCATGAAAATGACAAAAATGATGTTGATGATCTTGAAAAAGAAAATGTATCATTGAAATCACAAGTTGATGATCTTAGATGTGCTCTAGTAAAATTTACTTCAAGCTCAAAATACTTAGACATGATTCTAGGAGCTCAAAGAGGCGTGTACAATAAAGCGGGACTAGGTTTTAAATCTCAAGATAAGGAAGTTAAATTCATGTCCCTAATTAGTAGAAACCATGCTTCAAGGGTTAAGGTTGTTCAAGCTTGGGTACCCAAGCAATTTGTTATTGATGCTACCGGACCCAAAGTGTGGGTACCAAAACATTTGGTTCATCGTGTTTAAACTGGCATGCGCAAAGGGGGAGCATCCAACAACATAGTTCATAGATAGTGGATGCTCTAAGCATATGACGGGAGACTCATCAAAATTTTCATCATTTAGACACAAAAGTAAAGGTACCGTTTCTTTTGGTAATAGTGGTGAGCTAAAAGTTATAGGAATTGGAGATATTAGAATTTCCGAGAAATTTGTAATAAAAAATGTGCTACTAGTCAAAGGCATGACTTTTAATCTCTTGAGTGTTAGTCAACTATGTGACTCGGGGTATAGAGTTGAGTTCAACTCATCTCAATGCCTAGTCAAACATAGTGAACTAAACACCAATGTTCTCATAGGCCATAGAAAAGAAAATATTTATCAAGTTGAACTATTTGGTGCTACTAATGTGTTTGCTAAGTGTCTCATGTCCAAAGAAGAGGAGACGTGGCTTTGGCACCGGAGACTCGCTCACACCAACATGAAGAATATCAAAAATCTCTCAAGGAAGGAGTTGGTGCACGGATTGCCAAAGTTGAAGTTTCAAAAGGAAAAAATATGTGATGCATGTCAAATGG
The DNA here is from genome assembly GCF_018446385.1 of Zingiber officinale. Taxonomy (NCBI): domain Eukaryota; kingdom Viridiplantae; phylum Streptophyta; class Magnoliopsida; order Zingiberales; family Zingiberaceae; genus Zingiber; species Zingiber officinale. The sequence goes on from NC_056002.1 coordinate 88,530,233, forward strand.
GTAAGCAAACCAAAGCTACTCATAAAGGTAAAAATGTTGTAAGTACTTCAAATGCTTTAGAGCTCATTCACATGGATTTATTTGATAGTAGCAAATATATTTCTTTAAATGGTAGTAGATATTGCTTTGTAATTGTGGATGATTACACTAGATATACATGGGTGTTTTTCTTGAAACATAAGGATCAAACTCTAGATACCTTGATTGCTTTTTGTAATAGGGTAGAAAATGAAAAGGCTCATAAGATAAACAAAATAAGAAGTGATCATGGAGGTGAGTTTGAAAATGATAGATTCACAAGTTTTTGTATTAAAAAAGGCTACAAACATGAGTTTTCAACCCCTAGAACACCTCAACAAAATGGAGTTGTTGAGAGGAAAAATAGGGTGTTACAAGAGGCCGCTAGGAGCATGTTAAATGAATATTCACTACATAGTTTCCTATGGGCCGAAGCAATCAATACGGCTTGTTATGTCCAAAATCGAACTTTAATACATAGGTTTCCAGGAAAAACACCTCATGAATTGTGGTTTGGTAAACAACCTACAATTAAGCATCTTAGAGTATTTGGGTGTAAGGTCTATATTCTAAACACCAAGGATCACTTGGGAAAGTTTTCCGCTAAGGCGGATGAGGGGATTCTTGTAGGTTACTCAAGTCATAGCAAGGCATACCGAATTTACAACAAAAGATCAAAACTAGTTGAAGAATCACTAAATGTTGTATTTAAAGAAAATCCCTCTTTAAACTCTATAAGAACAAACGATGAAGAATTACAATTTGAGTTAGAAAAACTAACACTAAATGAGGTAAATCATCAAGGAGAAGAATATCAAGAAAGTGATGGTGAGAAAAATGAATCTTTGCCACTTGAACCCGAAATTATAACAAATCAAGACTCAAGACCTACTAGGACTCATGTAAATCATCCCTTAGATCAAGTAGTAGGAGATATTACTCAAGGAGTGAGAACTCGATCTTACTATAGAAATGAAGGAGGTCAAGTTGCCTTAATATCTCAAATAGAACCAAAAACCATTGATGATGCCTTGTTTGATCCGGATTGAATTTTAGCAATGCAAGATGAATTATCTCAATTTGAGAGAAGTCAAGTTTGGGATTTAGTTCCTAGGCCTAACAACAAATCAATTATTGATACAAAATGGGTTTTTAGGAACAAACTTGATGATAAAGGGATAGTGGTGAGAAACAAAGCTAGATTGGTCGCTAGGGGTTTCAATCAAGTAGAAGGGTTGGACTATGATGAAACTTATGCACCCGTAGTAAGATTGGAGTCAATTAGAATGATGTTGGCCTTTGCCACCCACAAGGGCTTCAAATTGTACCAAATGGATGTAAAATCAGCATTTTTAATGGTGTAATAAAAGAAGAAGTATATGTTGAGCAACCACCGGGATTTGAAAATTTGGAGTGTCCAACCCATGTATATAAACTTAAAAGGGCCTTATATGGACTAAAACAAGCTTCTCGGGCTTGGTATGAACGATTGTCAACATTTCTAGTATCAAAAGGGTTTCATAGAGGAAAAATTGATCCTACTTTATTCTTGAAAAATAATGGTAATGATTTGTTTGTGGCCCAAGTATATGTAGATGACATTATTTGTGGTTCCACAAATAAAGATTTTTTAAATGAATTCATTAATCACATGGAGAGTGAATTCGAAATAAGTTTAGTTGGTGAGTTGACATTTTTCCTAGGATTACAAATTAAGCAAACAAAAGAGGGCATTTACATTCATCAATCCAAATATGTCAAAGAGCTATTTAAGAAATTTGGAATGGAAAATGCAAAGGAAATATCTACCCCCATGGCCACAAATACTAAGTTGGATAAAGACATTGAGGGGAAAGAAGTTGACTCCAAAGTGTATCGTAGTGCTATAGGAAGTCTTCTCTATCTCACGGCTAGTAGACCGGATATACTTTTCGCCGTAGGTATATGTGCTAGGTATCAATCTTGTGCCAAGGAGTCACATTTGAGTGTCGTTAAGCGAATTCTTCGTTATCTCAAGGGGACTCAAAATGTTGGTCTTTGGTATCCTAGAACCGAAACTTTTGACCTAGTGGGCTATACCAATTCCGATTATGCCGGATGTAAGTTGGATCGCAAAAGCACTAGTGGTAGCTGTCAATTTCTAGGGTCCTCTTTAGTAAGTTGGTCAAGTAGAAAACAACATTGTGTAGCTCTCTCCACAACCGAAGCGGAATATATTGCCATGGGAGAGTGTGTATCGCAATTATTGTGGATGACTCATACTCTAGAAGACTATAAACTTACCTATAACAATGTTCAAGTACTTTTTGATAATGTGAGTACAATCAATTTAACAAAAAATCCCGTTCATCATTCAAGAACGAAACACATAGAGGTTAAACATCATTTTATCTGTGATCATGTAACTCGAGGTGATATCATTTTAAATTATGTTGGATCAAAATCTAACTTAGCCGATATCTTCACCAAACCTCTTCCCGAAGTTGAATTTAGCTTCCTTAGAAGAGAATTGGGAATGTGTTGTATTGATTAAATCAAATCCTCCATGGTCACTTTATAGGTAGTGCCTTTGGGTTCTTCACCTTAATTTTTGCCTCTCACAAACACATAGGGTTATCTTCTTTGTGTGATTTAGATGGGGGTGAGAGGTTAGGAACATTTATCTTGGTCATAATGCTTGTTATGATGCATTAAGTTGGCCAAGAAAAATGATTTTCACATGAAACATTCATTTGTCCAATCATAGGGAAAGCAAGTGTACAACTCATGTGCCCATTGCCCTACGATTATGATTGGAAATTTTCAATTGACCATGTAACAACTCACTTCTGAAACATTGGTTGAAGTGTGTTATTAGATGGGGATTATTATAAAAGATAGATACAAACTTCCTCATATCTTTGAAGTTTTCAATAATTTGTGGTTTTGTGTAAGTTTTCACTAAGACGAGTTTATTTTTATTAAACTTTATTTTTCCTTGATAATATGGGACATATATAGAGTCTATGCAAACTTTCGTGATTTTTGGAGTAATGTACAATTTTCTGTTTTTGTTTGAATCTGAGTTCTGAAAGTTCTTCAGAAGTGCAGAAATATCAGGCCTCTCACTCGATTGGGAGGCTCGCACTCGGTCACAGAAGGCATCTGAATCGATCCATGGATCGATTCAGAGCACCTCGATCGATCAATGGATCGATTGAGACGCCCTGTCAGTTTTCCACAGAAGGCGTCTGAATCGATCTATGGATCGATTCAGCCGTCTGTTCGATTTTCACAGAAGCATTGTGAATCAATCGACCGATCGATTCACTTACTCTCAATCGATCGGTCGATCGATCGAGACCCTAAAACCCGTCTTAAACCCTTAGATCCGAATCGATCCCCTCACTCTTTTTTCCTCTTTTCTCTCTCTCGACGCGGTCTTGCCCTAGGCGACTTGCCAGGTGACGTTTTCCTCTGTCTCGTTCGTCACTCCGGCGTGCTTCTCCGGCGAAGAGGAGCTATTCCACTTCTCTTCCAGCTCTCTCTCGACGCACTGGGCAGCTCCCTTCCTCGTCTCCGCGTCCTCACACAAGATGCGGACTCCAAATCCTAACCCTAGGTAACATTCCTTGCTCTACTCCTTGTTGTTCTTTTTGCTCCTATTTTTGACCTAATCTGTATGTTTTTTTTGTGTCTTTATGCATTGCATTATCCCTCATGCATTGCATTACTTGCATTACCCTTGAATCTTTGCATTACTTGCATTCCTTCCCGTTCACTGTCAACCCTGGGCATGTCGTGCATTTGTTTTCTATCCCACAGAAAGAAACAAAAGGTCCGTGAATCGGGCGAAGGGTCGTCTGTCCCTTCCTCACGTCCTCAACCTCCCACTGACCCTAGGTTTCCAAATGCTGCAATGCAACAAGGTTTCACCAAAAATGCTTTCAAACTTATACCCCCTAGATCAGTTGATTTACCATACTATAGGACATCCTGTTTTGATACCTATAATAGGTTCAAGCATTATAAACTTGACTCCTTGTTGACCTATGAGAGGGACATCAATATAGGTCTTGTCTCCGAATTCTATAATAATTTACACACTTCAGATGGTGTAAATTATCGCACTCGTGTTGCAAGACGGAGCCTGGACTTCTCTTATGAGATTCTTCAATCTTATCTCGAATGTCTACCCTCAAACAATGATTTTGTCTTTTATCCGAATCTTCCCGATGAGCTGCCTCCACCTTTTGAGCATATTAGCATTGCCTCGATGCATCAGTTCTTCTTTGGTCGTCCTCGTCCGGATGGGCCAGATGCTCATATCACTAAGTTTTCTTCTCTTGAGTTATCGGCTGAAAATGCCGCTTTGTTTAAAGTAATCATTAACTGTCTTTTCCCCATTGCCTCTCGTGCCCTAGCCACTCTATGACCGCCTCATATGTTTGCTCTCTACGCCATTCGTCATTCCCTTGACATCAACATCCCTCTGAATATCTTTCATTGCATCATTCATTTCACCCAGCCCGTGCAGCAAACGATACATATGCCTTTCGGGCATCTTATCACAGATTGGCTGGCGTCCCAGAAGGTTGATGTCTCCAAGGGACGTTTGGAGCACATGACCGTGGCTTATTCTCGGATTTCTTCACGCTCTTTCAAGAAGTCGGGTCTGATTGGTGGTACAGCTGGAGTTAGATGGATCGATGGTCGTGCTTTTGGAGAGGGACCCCGAGCTCGCCACAGGGGGGAGGCACAGGCCTTGGCTCCTGCGGAGGATGAGGCTAAGGAGGAGTTCCATGGGCCAGCTTCTCCGAGTTTTGAGGAGACGGTTTCCACTCGCCTTGAGGAGCTGACCCTAGAGGTAGCCAGCCTGCGTACCACGATGGATACCGTGGTCCAGATGCAGACTTCGATGCAGCGGACTCTGGAGACACTAGTGGACTTAGTGGGCTCGTGGGTGACGGTTCACCCGTCTCAATCTGGTCCATCCACCGCCCCTGTTCCTCCTGCTGAGGATGCCCCTGATCCTGACTCTGCGGTGGTTCCTGCTCCGGCTACTACGTCCGCTCCAGCTGCTGATCATGATCCCACCCCTCCTGGAGACGAGCTTATCGAGTTTTATGTTCCTATATGATGTATTTTTATCTTGTTGTATGGATGGTTGTTCTGGGGTCCTTTTTGTGAACTCTCTTTTATTTTGAATGTATGATATACTTTTATGCTACGCTCTCCTTTTGATTCTACATTTCAGTGTTGTTATGTTCTGTTGATATATGTGTGTTTTTAGGGGGAGCATTCCTTGGATTTATCGTATTTGCTTTGTGCACTTATTGAGGGGGAGTTATTTGCTTTTGATTTTTGACAAAGGGGGAGATCTATGTTGAAGTTTATGCTTATTGCTTATGCTTATCTCAGTAAATTAAAATCAAGCTTACTGCAATTATGCAATTATTATTTCAGCAAGTTACAATCATTATTGAAAATTAGCCTAAACTTAAATAGATTGTCAAACATCAAAAATGGGGAGATTGTTGGTGCAATCATGCCCTGGAAGTTTCAATGTGTTGACAATTATTTAAGTTTAGGTTAATACGGTGGAACTAACATGCATTGTGAGTTTGCAGAAGGAGTTTCTTGCAGGTCAGAAGACCAGATGCAAGAGAAGACCAAGAAGGTCGAGGACTGGATTCTTGGCAAAAAGAGTTCTTGCAGGTCAGAAGACCAGATGCAAGGCAAGAGAAGTCCAAGAAGGTCGGGGACCGAATTCTTGGCAAGAGAAGCTCCTGCAAGTCACAAGATTATGTGTGTGATAGGCTCACTGTCAGAGATCGACTGAAAAATCGATTCAGACATGGTTGTGCGGCAGATTGCCTCTGAATCGATCAGCCGATCGATTGAAGGTTAGACAATCGATTGGATGATCGATTGGTAAGGTTCTGCGCAGCACAGAATGCGTCTGGATCGATCAGCCGATCGATTCGAGGAAATGAATCGATCGGCCGATCGATCCGTGAACATTCTGTGCGAAGCACAGAATCGTTCTGAATCGATCAGCCGATCGATTCAAGGGATTGAATCGATCGGCCGATCGATCCATGAACATTCTGTGCGAAGCACAGAATCATCCTGGATCGATCAGCCGATCGATTCAAGGTATTGAATCGATTGGCCGATCGATTCACGCAGTTGCGATTTCATGAGCAAGCAGCTGAATCGATTCAAACGCTTCCCCCAATCGATCCAAGTCAAATAAAAGAATCTGCACCATCGATCTTGACGCGATGGCTTCCAACGGATAGTTGTGAATCGATTGGAATATAACCTCAATCGATCCACGGCGACGACGGCGTGAGAAACGGCTAGTTTTCTCAACGTATAAAACACGGGAAGAAACTGGAAAACAAACACAACGAAAACATACTGTTCCATTGCTCTCCAAGCCTTTTGAAAGCTCTCAAGTGATCAAGATTCAAAGCAAAGGGTTCAAGCTCCTCTCCACTACGTACTGAAATCTCACCTGCAAAGAAGAAGCTGGTTAAAGCTAGTAATCCTTCTCTACTTCTTCTTTGTAGCGTTTGTGATATTTATTTTGAAGAAAAGGGAGAGGTGTATTTCTGTTAAGGTTTCTCCACCTTCGGTGTGATTCCGAGAAGGAGGGTTTTTGATAGTGAAAGAGTGTGTGTGGTGTGGATCCTTGGACTAGTCACCTCCTTGAGGAGGTGGATACCAAGTAAATAACGGTGTTAGCATTGCCTTCAGATTTCCGCTGTGCAAAACAAAGTTGGTCAGCAAAAGAAGTGAGCCATTCACCCCCCCTCTAGCTCAACCGATCCTAACAGAGGCTACGATAGGGACCGAGAGGAGGAATTGGTTTTGGTCTCCAGATGAAATTAAGCATCCTGTGTTCGCCTCGAACACACAACTTAACTTCATCAATAATAATTCATTCCACGAAAGAATTATTATTGAACTACCGTACCAATCCCAAATTACATTTTTGGGCTCCTTCTTATTATGAGTGTGTTAGTCTCCCTGTGTTTAAGATGTCGAATGTCCACTAATTAAGTGAGTTACTGACAACTCATTTAATTAATATCTTATTCCAAGAGTAGTACCACTCAACCTCATTGTCATGTCGGACTAAGTCCACCTGCAGGGTTTAACATGACAATCCTTATGAGCTCCTCTTGGGGACATTCTCAACCTAGATTACTAGGACACAATTTCCTTCTATAATCAACAACACACACTATAAGTGATATCATTTCCCAACTTATCGGGCTTATTGATTTATCGAACTAAATCTCACCCATTGATAAATTAAAGAAATAAATATCAAATATATGTGCTTGTTATTATATTAAGATTAAGAGCACACACTTCCATAATAACTGAGGTCTTTGTTCCTTCATAAAGTCAGTATAAAAGGAACGACCTCAAATGGTCCTACTCAATACACTCTAAGTGTACTAGTGTAATTATATAGTTAAGATAAACTAATACCTAATTACACTACGACCTTCCAATGGTTTGTTCCTTTCCATCTTGGTCATGAGCTACTGTTTATAATTTATAAGGAACCTATAACATGATCTTCTGTGTGTGACACCACACACCATGTTATCTACAATATAAATTAATTGAGCAACTACATTTATCATAAATGTAGACATTTGACCAATGTGATTCTTATTTCTAGATAAATATTTATACCAAAAGCTAGGCTTTTAGTATACATCCTAACAGCACAAAGGTATGCGTTAAATGCGTTCCCAAGAACATCCGAATGGACAACGATAGTAGATTCCTACTATATATCCAAGGATCTCGAGATAAGTACTTTAGAAAGTCTTTTTTCTACTTTCGAATTACATGAATCTCGGTGTGCAAGACAAAGAAAAGGACCGAGTCAGAACGTTGCCTTGAAGGCAAGAACCAACGATTCAGACTCCGACGAATTAGTTTATGAAATGAAGCAGCACTTCTGGTAACACTACAAAAAAAAAACAGTTTTACCGACGGAATTATCCGTCGGCCTTCCGTCGGTATAATAGGTTACCGACGGATTACCGACGGAAATATAGTTGTCGGTAACCGATTTGTCGGAAAGGTCATTACCGACGGAAGGTCCTATTTTCGTCTGTAATAATATACCGACGGACTATAATTTCATCGGAAACATTGTCAGAACAGTGAAGACCTCTTCCGTCGGTAATTACCGACGGAAACACCTCTTCCGTCGGTAATTACCGACGGAAACACCTCTTCCGTCAGTAATTACTGACGGAAACACCTATTCTGTCGGTAATTACCGACGGAAAAACCTTTTTCCGTCGGTAATATATCGATCTACCGATAGAAATAGGTGTTTTCGTCGGTAGATTTTTCTGATATTTACCGACGGATTATGATTCCGTCGATATTCCGTCAGTAAATTAAAAAAAAATTCTGGTTCTATCTGTTTTGGCAATTTCCATATATACAAATTCCAAATATACAAACCATCACAAATATAATTCATTACAATCAATCCACACAAACATATATAATCCACACAAACATATATAATCCACATATAAATTAAAACATCACATTTACACAATCCACAGTTAAACAATCATAACATTCTAACACTTCATTGATACAACTCCATACAAACATATAATCCACACTTACTGACTTACATCATATATATATATATATATATATATATATATATAACAATCGCATATAAACAATCACTTTTACACAATCGACACTTAAACAATCACAATATCATAACAATTCATTCATATTATTAGAAACAACTATAATCATCTAAAACAAACTAAACTGAACAATATATCATAGTGCATATATAAATTCTGTCAAAATGATACATACCATAGTGCAAAGTTACAGAATACATACCATAGTGTAGAGTACACAAAATAATACAAGAATGAAAGATAATGCTAGAAATCCTATCAAAAGACAAATATCAAATGATCATGTTGATATATAAATAAACATTTTTACATATATGTATATCGAATTTTATTTATAATAAAATGATACCTGAACAAAAAATGAGCATATGATCATATGAAGAGCCAGTATGTAAATAGAACCGAACATGACTCCTGAAACATATATTAATAAAACATTTAGAAATTAAATGACCATATTATACCAAATATAAAATTGGAATAAATATATTACCACGGTCTATCTATGATAAATAAAAAACTAATAAAGTGTAATTGAACATACCTCAGAAAATGCTAATCATCACCGGTTGATGGATCTTGAGTCTCCTGTGACTCAGAACCATGTGACCCCTAGGTGAAATTAGCCACGATCTGGCGCATCTGGGCCATGAGATCATCATTACTCTTGTCACGTTCGGCTCTCCTCTTCTCCTCATCAGCTCTCCTCATCAGCTCTCCACTGATCCATATCGGTCATCCTCTGATCCATTGATTTCAATTGCGCAGTTCTTGATTTTTACTTCTTAAGGACTGCATCTCACTAGATGAAGAGGAACTAGCACGGTCGGTCGGATTTCTCAGACAATCAAATGCAACTTTTGCTTGAGAGCCCAGGTCGTAGAGGGTAGAGTTTTTTGTCCTTCCACCGACAACATCATAATAAATCTCATTTAGAGCGTCAATGGATAGAGACTGTGAATCTCCCCCCTCTACTAATGGTTGAGATGTCTGAGCCACCCTTTCTTTCATTTGTTGCTGTAAACAAATAAATAATATCCAATTTAATCAGTATTGCTGACTACTAATTAAGATAGAAATGAACAAATGTAATAAAGTTAATAATCTTACATGGAGAGTCTGAGATCAAGAATCAACAAATGATCCATCCTTCTTCTTATGGGTCTTGAGAAAGACCTCCATACATGTGGGTTGTCGGGCAAGATCGTGTTCCTACATACAAAAAAATTTTGGATAAAATTATACAAGTTTGCTAATAAATACATAATTTGTTACAATGTATAACTTTAAATTTTACTCGCCAGATCCATGGTATGCTCTACAATAGATCTGGATCCTGACATATACCGAGCGGTTCCGGTGCTCAGGCCACCTGGTTCTGTATTTCTATTTACTTTTTCCTTTTCAGCATTTGTCGGCCATCTTTCTGCAGACCAGGTGGTCGTCCATGCACTCCATATCGCCTCGGAAACATACGCAGGTCTAACGTCCTTGTTTCTCATGTAATACATATGGTCTCTGTATAGTTTGGCATAGTATGTATTCCATGTAGATTTAAATTCTTCTTCATGCCCGCCCTCCCATGTATATATTTTCTACAATTTTAAGTTAAGCATTTAAGTCAAGTGATAGCTATATTAACTATAATACCAAATATATTAAATTTATTTACCACAAATTCATTATAGTAAAATAGCTTCATCTCCTAGTCTACATGCCTCCATGTAGAACCAGACGCGCTAACTCGTTCTTTGAATTTTCCCGTGATATATGTGGCAACTCGGTGGCCATCTGGAGTGAACCTGCACAAAATAATATTAAGTTAAGAAAAAATCAATTATATATTAACTTGAATTAATATAATGAAAAATATGTATGAGTCCCCGACGACATTAAGGACCTTGTAGCCACGTGGTGCTACAGGCTGCTGCTCTGCCATAATGATATCTGTAAAACAACAATGGAACACATAATAATAAGGTGATGAAAACATGATAATAAAATTACAATTTAATATGAAAGCATAACTTACTTGATGATTACTAATTATAATACTTAATCATCGTTACCATATGACTAATCAACTCTATACAGTTTCTATGTCCTCTTCGCTAGATGAGCTTAGTTCAACTTCATACTCACTGTTTGACATCTCTCCATCATCAATCTCTTCGTAAGTGGCATTAACATCTACAAGTAATTGAGAAGTAGATTGGAGTTGTAAATCAACTAAATGTCTCTCCACTTCATCATTCTGAAATGCATCATGATTTTGAGGAATGACTGTGTTCGACATCTCTATGGTTGAGTGAGACTTGATTCGACAAACAGACAACCATTCACTAGATCTTCTTCTCTTCGTAGGGTATTCAAGATAGAAAACTTGACCCGCTTGTATCCCAAAACTGAAAGGCTCAAATTTGTTGAATCTTTTGTTTGCATTAACCTCAACTAAATTATAATTTGGATGAATTCTAGTACCTATTCTTGGTGTCGGATATTCAATCTCTATGATCTCCTCAAGTCCACCATAGTAATCAAACTCAGTATTGTTGTTGTCGATAGATCCTTTGATGCAAACACCAGAATTATAAGTTAATCTCTGTGAATCTCTTTGTGCCACGTGAAATTTAAGGCCATTAACATAGTAACCAAAGTACACCTTAATTTTACGAAGCGGGCCTGATGCAATATTCATTATCCTATCATCTTGCACGTTTGATATTCTACGGTATTTCACCTATAAAATATAGTCCACATATAAATTAGGACACCTATTAATAGGATTGAAGGAAAAAATTTTATAAATTTTGTAACTTACATATATTTGAAACCATAGTGCAAATTCGGTCTCTAACTTTTCAGCTACCTCACTTGCAGCAATTGATGGATTTTGTATATATAGTTGTTGTTCGTATAAGCTAGGAAAGAATGTAATTATATAAATATTGGGATATCAAGAAAGATATTTAAGAAATGAATAATTATTTACTTAGAGTAGTTAACTTACTTTATGTATGGCTTGACCTCTTCACAATTTAATAGTATGTATGTTCTTGCAGCATGGTATTCATTTTTGGTTAACCATCTAGAACGTGATAAACCCATTGATTTACCAAGAAATTTGAAAATAGAAAGCATTGATGGGTCTATCGTCTGAACATCATTAGAATTTCTAGGACATTTGCGGTGTCTTGTTTGCACACTATCAGCAAAATAATATGAAGAGAAAGAAGATGCTTCTTTAACCAGATAAGCATTACAGATTGAACCCTCAACTCTTGCTTTGTTACGAACATTATTTTTTAATTTCCTCAAAAACCGTTCAAATGGATACATCCATCTGTACTGCATATGCCCTCCTATTTGTGCCTCATATGGTAAATGCACTAGTAGATGTTCCATTGAATAAAAAAAACTAGGTGGAAATATGCGCTCCAACTTATATAATATAAGAGGAATGTCTATTTCTAGCCGAACCATATCATCCATCATAATACATCTCGCTGTCAAATCTCTAAAAAATAGACTCAATTCAGTGAGTACTTGCTAAACATGTTGAGGAAGTAAGTCATGGAAGGCTACTGGAATAAGTCTTTGCATGAATACATGACAGTCATGACTTTTCATTCCAAACATCTTTAATCTATCCATATCCACGCATCTAGACATATTTGAGGCATACCCATATGGAAATTTGATTTCTTTCAACCAATTGCATAAAGCTTGCTTACCATCTTTGTCTAATGTATAACAAGCTTTCGGAAATCTGTTGGCTGTTTCATCCTGATGCAACTCTGGTCTATTAATTAGTTCCTTTAATTCTTCACGTGATTTTGCAGTGTCTTTAGTTCTTCCAGACAAGTTCATCACAGTGTTGAAAATATTATCGAAGAAATTTTTCTCAATATGCATGACATCCAAATTATGTCTAATAAGTAGATGCTTCCAATATGGTAGCTCCCAAAAAATACTTCTTTTCTTCCAACCACACTTGCACATCCTAACAATGTATTTATTTAACTCATCGGAACCAGGTTGAGATACTGGTAGAAATCCATTACTATCTATTTGCTCAATGATTTCTTCACCTGAAACATGGGCTGGAGGAGATTTTCTCACTACAACATTTTTTAAAAAGAATTTCTTATTTCGCCTAAAAGAGTGATCAATTGGTAAAAATTTATTGTGATTATCAAACCAAGATACTTTCCCACTGTAAGGTAATGAAAATGCATCAGAATCTGTCATACAGTGACGACAAGCTAATTTACCAGCCGTGCTCCATCCCGACAACATTGAGAATGCTGGAAAATCACTGATTGTCTATAATAATGCAGCATGCAATCTAAAATTAGTTTTACTTGCAACATCGTAAGTCACTGACCCTACATTCCATAATTCATTCAACTCAAGAAAACATCTATCTTCTATTTTGGATTTGTTGGACCAGGAATAAGTACTGTAAGGAACATAAATTCATCCTTCATACACATCCATGGCGGTAAATTGTACGGTGTTAATATAACTGGCCAAGATGAATATTGCTGCCCTGACTGACCAAATGGCTGAAATCCATCGGCGGAAAGTCCCAATCTCACATTACGTGGTTCAATTGCAAACGAGGGAAATAAAGCATCAAGATGTTTCCATGCAGGGGAATCACAAGGATGACACATCAGCGCTCCATCGTGCTCATGTTCATGATGCCATATCATGTGGCAAGCTGTAGCAGTAGATGCATACAAATGTTGAAGTCTAGCGGTTAATGGAAAATAATACATGACTTTCCAAGCAATTTTTTTCTTCTTCTGCCTTGGTATACGAGTACCATGCTTATAACGAGGGTGTGTACAGATTTTGCATTCACGTATATCATTGTCTTCATTCCAAAATATCATGCAGTTGTTTATACAACAATCAATTTTCTCTACAGGCAAGCCTAAACCTCTAACCAATTTCTTTGTATTATAAAAACTATCAGTCATTATGTTATCAGCAGGAAGCAATTCTGACATCAATTGACATATGTCATCATAGCATCTTTATGAAAAATGATGTTCTGCTTTCATATTCAATAACCTAGCAGTAGCTGATTACTGAGAATGACCAGAGGGAATTCCTTCCCACACTTCTCTTTCACTAGCTTTTAACATTTCATATAGTTGCTGATATTCAGGTGTTGGTGTTTCATCTATATTGGAATAATCAATTGCAGGATTCATCGCATCATGAACCATTGACTGCATTGCAATATCATTAGTTGAGATATCAGGAGCAGTATAAGTTGTGGTAGATGACGTCCCACCAGAAGGTCCAATTGATTCATACACATAAGGCTCCCCGTGACAATATCAATTATAGTAATTTGGTACAAAACCATTTCTACATATGTGAACCTTCACAGTATCCTCATCACGAAAAGCTCTATTCCTACATTTCTTAAGATTACACAGACACCGTAACTCATCACCATTCATACATTCTGGATGACTCTTAACAAAGTTCACAAAATTTTCAACTTCAGCAATAAAATCATCTCTAATAAACCCATTTTCCAAACGATTGTACATCCAAGCTTTGTTCATAGACATTTTGATCTTAAACTAATAAATTGAAAATTAACAAATATTAACGTACAAACACATTACAAATGAAATAACTATATTATGTTACAGAATAATATACAAATATATATAAATTAAACCATGCTAAATAATATCAAGCACAATTTACTAAAATATACCTGAAGATGTGTAGGTCAATCGGAGAAGAGTAGCAAATGCTATCTGTTTACAAAATAAAAACACCTTAGTATAAAATTTTACTAAAAATTAACAAGTACAAAGCATAAACTATTACTATCGACCAACACAGCAGTGTCCAACGTAGCAATGATCACCAAGGCAGCGTCTAGAACAGCCGACTCACAAGCAGCCTGATGCCAACCGGCACAGTGGCAATAGCGGCCACCAGCACGACCGGCACAGCGGGCCGCTGGCGGCCGACACATGCAGCGGCCTGATGCCAGCCGGCACAGCGACACAGTGGCAACAGCGGCCACCGGCACGGCCGGCACAGCGGCCAGCGGCCCGCTGGCGGCCGCCACAGCGGCCAACGGCCCGTTGGCGGCCGCCACAGGGGCCAGCGGGTCGCTGGCGGCCGCCACAGTGGCCAGCGCCCCGCTGGCGGCCGCCACAGGGGCCAGCAGGCAGCTAACAGCCGGCACAGATGGCCAGTGACGGCTGCCACAAAGGGCAGCAGGGAGAGGAAAAAAAATGAGGGAGAGGAGTTCTTACCAGTGAAATTGGGGAGGAGGAAGAAGCTGTCGCCACGCGCGCGTGGAAAGAAAGGAAAAGCTAGGGTTCATGTTTTAGGCGGAGTTACCGACGGAAACTATTTTTCGTCAGTGGAGCAAATTTTTTTTTAAAAAAAAAATGCATTTCCGACGGAATATAAGATTCCGTTGGAAATTTCCGACGGAATCTTATATTCCATCGGAAATGGAAATAATACCGACGGAATTTTTAATTTCGTCGATGAT
Organism: Zingiber officinale; assembly: GCF_018446385.1. Taxonomy (NCBI): domain Eukaryota; kingdom Viridiplantae; phylum Streptophyta; class Magnoliopsida; order Zingiberales; family Zingiberaceae; genus Zingiber; species Zingiber officinale. Next base: position 88,545,488 of record NC_056002.1, read on the forward strand.
TACGAATATTACCGACGGAAATTGTTTTCCGTCGGTATTGCCATCGGTAAAACTATATTTTTTTGTAGTGTAAGAAAACTCAATAAATTTGTTCGGTCTAATAAGTTTAAATTGCAGATAAAGAGATATTATCAAAACAAAAGGAAGGTCCGATGCTACAACTACAACGAGGAAGGGCACATCAAGGATGACTGCCCAAAATTAAAGAAAAGGGATAAGGAGAAAGAAAATTCTCAAAGACCGACATCCTTTAAACGCAAGAATCTGAAGGACACATGGGATAAATCATCGTCCTCCGAATATGAAGCCGAAGCCTATGTCGGACTTGCTCTAACAACAATCCACCAAGATGAAGATGAGACCTGCTCAGAAATGAGCATAGATAAAGGGGGAGGATCATCAGAAGAAGAAAGTAACGATGAAGGGGGAGCATCAAAAATTGAGGAAAGTGTGGTACGTGTTCTATCTCCCAAACAATCCTTTAAATTTATTAAAAGTCTTGCTAAAGATCTAGTTAAACTAGAAAAGAAAAATGCTGAATTAAAATTGAATTTAGCAAAAACATGCCCTCTACAATTATATGAAAATCTAAAATTAAAAAATGAAAAATTAAAAATTGAAATCAAAAAATTGAAAAATGACCATGCATGCTTGAATAACTTTCAAAAATCAAAAATTAGAATTTATGGTAAGTTAAATTGGTATATTAGACATCATCAAGGCCAACTCAGAAACATTCCGAAAGAATATATACCTCCTAAATTTTTGATTAACCCAATAGGAAGGAACCTATATTGAGTTTCAAAATCTTGTTTAGATTAAAACATGCTTTTATTAAGGCTTTCAAAAAGAGTTAAATATTTAAATTCCTTAAAATATTTTGTCTAGAAGTGGTTGATGATCCAATAATCAAGAAGGCCTAGTGCCTCGCCACAGCTTGGAAGCTGATTATCGAATTAAATGTTTAATTCATAAACTGATAAGCAATTAAGATAATGCTTTTAAATTCTTGTCAACTATTTAAATGTTTCAATTTTTTTTGGAAATTTCTTCAAATTTTGTTTAACTTGAAAATTTGTAACTTGAAAATTTTTATTCGATTTTTTTTTAAAATTTGTACCTTGTTTTTTTTATGTGATCAAAGGAGGAGAAATAGGTACAAGTTTAGGGGGAGTAAAATATTTTTATTTTAACTTAGATTTTTTTTTAAAAAAAATATTGCAATTTCTTTTATTGCATTTTTTATGCTTAAATTGTTAGTATGGTAATTTCTTTAAATTACTACTTGTTTGTTTTACCCTAACTTAAACATGGGTTGATGCACATTAAAAAGGGGGAGATTGTTGGACTCCGTGATTTTTTTGATGTGATTAACCTAGTTAGGTTGGGTCATGTATTATTTTAATCCCAGTGTCTAAGTGTGCAGAAGGTTAGGAATGCAGGAAGTCGAGCGGAAGACGCAGCTGGCGAGAAGGATGACACGGGAAGGGAGCTGACGGGCTCGGCGCGTCCAAGGGACGAAAGCGCTACGGAAGAGTACACCGACGGACGAGAAGAACGTACGCGGTGTTTGAGGGAGGAGAAGGCAGGAAATTGGGTTCGGGTGAGCCCTATTTCGATTAGCCGCAATCACCCAAGCGATCGGAGCTTCCGAATGTCTAAAGGAGCTGGAAAAGCAAGATGAAAGCGCCCTCAATGCAATTTGAGGGCGCCTCCACCTTCTTCAGGCTGGAGGGCACCCTCCATGTCTTGGAGGTGCCCTCCATGCCTTGAAGGCGCCCTCAATGCCATTGAGGGCGCCCTCAATGTCATTGATGGCCCCTTAAACTAGTCAACTTGACCATTTGCGAGTGGATAAAAGTTTATCCACTCATCTTGCCTTGGAGGCGTCCTCCACCCCTTGGGAGGCTCCCTCAAGATTTTAGATAGAATTTCTAGGAGCTATAAAAAGGCCCCTAGAGCTAGGAAATAATCAATCAACTCTTGTAATAACTTCTTAGCAACTCTTAGAGCTTTCAGTGTGTAAAAGGCTTCTCATTTGAATTTTCCTCGCTCCTTTGAATTTGCTCTTGACTCCATTTGCTCTTCTTGAGTATTTTGCCTTTTGAATTTGTTGGAGCTTCGAAGCATTCCATTAGAGCAAACTATTGCTCTATCTCCATCATGAGGAAATTTTTTATCCTTGATTTCAAAAATCAAAGCTCATTGATATGAATGGTGGAGGCACCCTCGTGTCGAATCCAAGTCCATCTTTAAATTTCATTTGAAGTTGATCCTTTTGATCAAGTCTTCGACTTTTAAACTTGCTTCAACTTATTTTCCCTCTAGCTCGTTGCCCCTTCTGACGATGATTTCGGTGAAGAGTGACCTCGTTCTAATACCACTTGTTAGGGTTGATTTGTAGCTAGAGGGGGGGGGGGGGGGGAATAGCTCATTGCGCTTCAGTTGTTCTCTTTGTGATGATGTAATGTAGCGGAAATACACACAAAGCACACTCACAACACTAACGCTAGGATTTACTTGGTATCCACCTCAAGAAGAGGTGACTAATCCAAAGATCCACACACGACACTCACTCCACTATCAAAAACACTCCTTCTCAGTGACTTCTGGATTTAGAGAAACCTCGCACAAAAACTCACACAAGCATACAACTCGAAACAAGAAGTAAATACAAGATAATACAAATGAAAAACCATCTTGCTTACACCTTTGTAGCTTGTAGATGCCTCTGGACCTTTTGGAAAGTACAACAACACTTCTCTTTCAAGCTCTTAGTCTAGCGGTGAGTAGTGGTGAAGGATCGTGTAAGCGCTACTGAGAAGAAAGCTCGCCACAAGCTTTATACTGTGCGCTCCTAGGGCTCCCAATTGATTGGGCTTGCTCCCAATCGAATGCCACGTCTGATCGCAGTAAACTCAGCTATCCAAAAACTATATCCAGTGCAACGGTCATTTCCTAATCAATCGGTTGATCGATTGGGGAGGCTTGAATCGATCGGTTGATTGATTTAGCCTTCCTCGCATCCACGCGTGAGAAACAACCTCTAATCGATCGTCTGATCAATTGGAGGTGCCCAATTGATTGGTCGATCGATTGAGACCCATTCTGTGCTCCTGACATTTCTTCCCAATCGATTACCTAATCGATTAGAGGTGCCCAATCAATCGGTTGATCGATTGGGACTCATTTTGTTCTCACGACATTTCTTCCCAATCGATCACCCGATCGATTGGGATGCTGTTAGTCGCAGTATTGTGCCAATCGATCGGCTGATTGATTGAACCACTATCCAATCGATCTGTTGATCGATTGGCCTCCCCTTGACTTGCTTAAACCAAGTCTAGGGTCGCCATATCTAACATCCAGTCAATCGTGACATGTTGGAACTCCTCATGCCTAGCATCCAGTCAACCTTAACCTGTTACAACTTCTTCACCAAGTGTTCGGTCAACCATTTGACCCACTTGGATTTTTCTCCTCGTGCCAAGTATCCGATCAACCATCCACTTGGACTTACCATCTCATGCAAAGTGTTAGGTCCTCCATGACCCATTTGGACTTCCACCAGATGTCTGGTCACCCTTGGCCTATTTGGATTTCCTCGTGCCAAGTATCCGGTCAATCCTTTGACCTACTTGGGCTTCCTAACACTAGGTGTCTGGTCAACCTTGACCCACTTGGGTTTTCCACGTGCCTGGCTTCACTCACCAGGTCTTTCCTTCTGCCTAGCTTCACTCACTAGGGCTTTCCTTCTGCCTAGCTTTACTCACCAATACTTTCACCTAACTTCACTCACTAGGGTTTTCACTCACCAGGATTTTCCCACTGCACGGCTTCACTCATCGGAACTTTCACCTGCCTAGTTTCACTCACTAGGTCTTTCACTTGGCTTCACTCACCAGGATTTTCCCACTGCCCGACTTCTCTCACCGGGACTTTCACTTGCCTAGCTTCATTCACTAGGTCTTTCACTTGGTTTCGCTCACCAGGATTTTTCCTTGTCTAACCTCCAATTAGGACTTTCCTAGTCAAGTATCCGGTCAATTTTGACCTACTTGACTCTTCTTCACATCAAACTGATCATCCCTTGATTAGATGAGAATTGTATCAACAATCTCCCCATTCGGATGATTGTATCTGTAATCTCCATGTATTATCAAAAATTGAAATACAAACATCCAGGCTCAAGTTTGAGCCAACTCAAGCTTAGTCAACCTGGTCAACCTGACCCAAGGAATATTGTACCAATAGATTTGTGTTACCAGAAACACATGCTTCCAACTTTGCTATTGATCCAACCTTTATTTCTAAATTTCAAGAAAATCAATTTGGAGGGTTAGACTTAGAAAGTCCTTATGCATATTTAATGGAGTTTTAGAGATATTGTGACACAATGAAGTATGAAGGGATTTCTACTGATTGGATTATGTCAGTGGTTTTCCCTTTTAGCCTAAAGGACACTACAAAAGTATGGCTAAACACTTTGTAACCCAAAAGTATAAGGACTTGGGACGAACTTGAAAGAAAGTTTTTGATTAAATATTTTTCCCCAAGGAAGACACCTCAACTCAAGAATTAAATCTTGAATTTCACACAGAAAGAAGGAGAAACATTATACCAAGCACGGGGAGAATTCTTAACTCTCTTATACCAATGCTCATATCATGGGATTGAGATTGGCTAGTAATCCATATATTCTATATAGGGATATCGTTCCAGAACAAGAACCTATTAGATTGGGCATCTGAAGGTTCTTTACTAAACAAAAGTTTGAATGAAGCATGTGAAATAATCGACCGAGTAGTAACGAATCTTATGAGTGGTTGAGTGAAAATCATATGACCCTCTCATTCAGAAGTCCAGAGAGTGGAGAAACCCAAAACCTTTTAAAGGAAGACATTCATCTCCACCATGAAGACCTTGTAGAGCTACCATCCTGGTGCAGTGGAACACTGACAAAAATGTTAGAATATATGAATTCTCTAGCTAAAATAACTATAGATTTGGATTGTGGAAATTCCTTAGATAGAGATGGGAATAGTGGTGATTGTTTGCTCCTTCCTACTTTAGAATTGTTGGGATTTTCGAGCCGCAAAAATCAATTTTTGCGTTGCGGAAACTCCGAAATCCCATGCCACCGGATCCGTGCGAATATTAAATTTTCATGTACGTGTTTTCTAATCCTAGATCTACTTTAGATCTACATGTTTAGGAGTTTATACCTTTGATGCGAAGCCCTTCGCTTATCCCGCTCGTCCAAGAAGATGTCGGATCTCAAGGGTGTCAAGTGAACACCCCTCTATGTGTATCCACACAAACAATTAGGTGGAGAAGAAACCTTAGAGTGTGCTAGCACTCTTTGAGGGGTTCGGCCAAGGAGAAGGAGAGGGAGAGAAGAAGAAGCAAGGAGGAATAATGATCGATAATGAAAATAAGAGTAAAAAATAAGAGTATTATCATCTAATGAAAATACTTGATGCTCATTAACACCATTAATGAGCCTCATTAATGAGCCTTAATGAGTATTTAATATTCTTCATTAAATGGCCATTTTAAACTCATTCAAAATTTGAATCTAAAATTCAAATTGAATTCCATTTATCATTGAATTCAAAATTCAATGAATATCATCATTAAGCCTCACTTGAGTCTAACTCAGGTCTAGCCTCACTTGAGTCTAACTCAAGTCTAACTCAATCGAGTCTTACTCAATTAATCTAATTTGGATTACTCTTAATCCAATTTGGTTCATCACATGAACCTAATCCTCTAGGTACATCAAATGAACCTAATCTCCACTTATTTGCCCTTTGTGTGTGACCCTATAGGTTCTTGTAACGTTGGCAATGATCCTAAACCCATTTAGAAGCATAAGTAATGAGCGGTATCTAGCAACACATCATTACTACCCAAGTTACAAGAATGTTGAGATACAACATCACCTTGTGACTACTAATTGTGACTCTTCACAATATATGACAAGTGTCCTTCTATCCTTGACATCTAGATTGATCAATGTGAGGCATAGACCGTGTCATCCTCTAATCAATCTAAATTTTGAACTCCAAGTAGACTCACTCTAATCAAATGAGCTCAATATCTCATATTGACTCATTTGGGCATGGCCATGCACTTAGTGGTCTCACTCTATCAAGAATAACGATGTCACTCCCATTATATAGGAGGGATAAATCCCATCTATATCACTCACATCCCTCCGCATAATTTGTTACATACCCAGTAATCGCCTTTATGGTCCACCCAGTTACGGGTGACGTTTGACGAAGCCAAAGTATATAACTCTTTATGTAAGGAACCATGGTGACTTCATGTCCAAGAACTAATAGTCATACTAATAGCCACATGAGAAAGTATATGACACTCTTATAATGATCAATGATACTTTCTCATCGCGGATCATTCAGTATACATTCTCCAATGCATACCCATGTGTCAACTTGATATCTCTATATCCATGGCTTGCGAGATCAAGTCATCGAGTTGACCTACATGCTAGTCTCGTCGCATTAACATTGTCCTTGAATGTTAATACTTGACTAGGAATGATTAAGAGTAGTGTTCTCTGTATCATCTCACTATCGATTCAACCAATCGATTGATATAGATAAGAACCTTCTGCTCAAGGATGCTATTATACTTAGTTATATGGCACCAATACAAGTAAGTATAATAACCATAAAGAAATGTCTTTATTTATATACAATAATATGATACAACGAGTCCTTACAACAATCATCACATGATTGGCTCTAGGGCTCTAACTAACAATCTCCCACTAGCACTAGTGTCAATCTGTGTAGGCTCTAAGCCCCAATGACCTAGTGTGACCATCATGCTTTCTCTGTGCCAAAGCCTTGGTCAAGGGATCATCTATGTTAGCCTCTGTGGGTACTCTGCAAATCTTCACATCTCCTCTATCGATGATCTCTCGAATGAGATGGAAGCGTCGTAGTATGTGTTTGGTCCGCTGATGTGAGCGAGGTTCCTTAGCCTGCGCAATTGCTCTATTGTTGTCACAATAGAGCTCAATAGGATCTGCTATGCTAGGAACCACCCCAAGCTTAGTAATGAACTTGCGGATCCAAACTGCCTCCTTTGATACTTCTGATGCAGCAATATACTCAACCTCTGTTGTAGAATCAACGAATGTGTCCTGCTTTGAACTCTTCCAGCTCACAACACCACCATTTATGTAAAACACGAACCCAGACTGTGATCGATAATCATCCTGGTCAGTTTGGAAGCTAGCATCACTGTAACCCTTTACAGCTAGCTCGTCATCGCCTCTATATATCAAGAAATATTCTTTAGTCCTTCTCAAGTACTTAAGAATATTCTTCGCCGCTATCCAGTGACTTTCACCTGTATCTGATTGGTATCTGCTCGTCATGCTCAAAGCATACGAGACATCAGGACGAGTACATAGCATGGCGTACATGATAGATCCTATGGCTGAAGCATAAGGGATTTGATCCATGCGGTCTCTCTCCTCTCTAGAAGAGGGACTTTGAGTCTTCGAAAGACTCACACCATGTGACATTGGCAGAAATACATTCTTGGAGTTCTGCATGACAAACCGTAGTAGTAGCTTGTCAATATATATACTCTGACTTAGGCCAAGCACTCTCTTAGATCTATCTCTATAGATCTATATGCCTAGAATACGGGCTGCTTCACCTAAGTCCTTCATTGAGAAATAATTTCCTAGCCAAGTCTTTACAGACTGCAGCAAAGGGATGTCGTTCCCAATGAGTAGTATGTCATCCATATACAATACAAGGAAGATAACTATGCTCCCTACAACCTTCTTGTAGACACAAAGTTCATCTTCATTCATGATGAAACCAAACTATTTGATCGCATCATCGAATCGAAGATTCCAGCTCCGAGAAGCTTGCTTTAGTCCATAAATGGATTTATGCAGCTTGCATACTCTGCCAGTATGCTGTGGATCTACAAAACCCTTAGGTTGTGTCATGTATGTAACGCACGCCCTCCCTGCTAACCCTAAGGGACGGGGCTACGATACTCTATGTACATATTACAGCGGAAGACTTAAAAATATTTTCTTAGTTTAATAAAAATCGAACTACACTAATATGGTTTCCATAACATGATAACAAGATAAATAAAATATAACATCAAGTCAACCATATAATACTACAATTTACGAAACCAAAGCGTAATTCTTAAATGGTTCTTAAGCAGGTTCTTATTTGGTTGCCTAGCCACCGCCACACACATCTCTTTGCCTCTCCTGCTGCTCCTTTAGCTCATCCAGCTTTTTCCTTTATCTGTGGTACAAGGAAAGTAAGCTATGAGCACTCATGGCTCAGTAAGTTCCTTTCCAACTCACTAAAACCAAAAAATCATTACACAATCAAAGAATATATCAACATAACATGATCTCAACTAGTCATGGCATAACATATCATACTCTTTAAGTATATCATGCAACATAACAAAATCATAATTAGTCATGGCATATCATCTCTTAATGCATAGCATGAAATATAACATAATCATATCTAATCATGGCATCTCATCTCTTAAAGCATAGCAAGAAACATATCATAGTCATATCTAATCATGGCATATCATAAATCATAGCATTATCACAACATGATCATAAAGTATATGCAATATGATTTTGAAAACATGTATCCGAAAAACATGTGTATGTCTCATGATCTTTAAAACCATTTCTTCTTACATATATACTTGAACATAATATCAACATATTCAGGGCCCCGGCTTGTACCATACATACATAACATAAATGCGCGCGTCCTAAGTATATCCAAGGTAGCAAGTCTTGAATCATACTAGGAACTAGGTCAAGATCACAAAGCATGGCCTAGGGGCTTACTTAAAGAGTCCATCCCTTATCAGCCTAGATCACAAAGCAAGGCCTAGGGACGTACTAAGGAGCCCATCCCTTATTAGCCTAGATCACAAAGCAAGGCTTAGGGGCGTACTAAGGAGCCCATCCCTTATTAGCCTAGATCACAAAGCAAGGCCTATAGACTGATTAGGAGTCCACCCTTGGTACAAGCCTTACAAAGTAAAGTAGCATGTATAAAAATGCATCATTTAGTCACATAGCATAGCATAAAAGTATGCATCACTTAGGCATACATTATGTCATAAAAGTATGCATCACTTAGGCATACATCATATCATAAAAAGTATGCATCACTTAGGCATACATCATGTCTTGAGAAAGTATGCATCACTTAGGCATACATCATATCATAAAAAGTATGCATCACTTAGGCATACATCATGTCTTAAGAAAGCATGCATATTTCTATCCACATGGAACATCATAAAAGTATGCATATTCTAAGCACATAGCATATCATTAAAGCATGCATATTTCTAAGCACATAACATATCATTAAAACATGCATATCTCTATCCACATATCATATCATAAAAAGGTATAAATCACAAGCATACATGGTTAAGCATAAGGGTGTATCATGTGATTATACTATCATAAGAAACATGGTAACATAGTTAACTTGGGTTCTAAGCTTCCTAAACCCTTGGGTTCCTATCATGGCCGAACCCCCTTAGGTCTCAATTTAGGTAAAAACAACCTCCAAGCATGTGAAACCTAAATTATCATTACATGAATTTCATAGGAAGCATTATAAGTATGATTTACTTGGTTTCTAAGTTCTCCAAGTCCTTAAACTCATGTGGCCGAACCCTATCAGTATATAAACAAGGTCCCAAATGTCATGAAAGCATGGAAACCTTAAATCATATTTATAGCATTTTTTTTTCAAGTAACATAGTAAGCATATTGAGCTAGTTCCTAAGTCCTTCAAGCCCTTAACATATGTCATAGTCAAACTTTTAACAAGTGTTCATTAGGGCTAAAAACAAACATACAAGCATGTGAACTTGAACTAACATCATGTATAAATTCATAACAAAACATTATACAACATGTATGGCCGAAACTTACCCTAGCCTCAATTAGGTCATTAAACAACATATAGCATGGGAACTTTGTCTTTCTACTTATCATATTCCATGTAAAGTGACATAAGCATATTTAATTCTTATTCTAGGGTTTCTAGGGCATCTATTCCTTCATGGCCGAAACATACAATGGTCCATTTAGGTCATGGAAAAATTATACAAGCATGTGACACAATCAACTCATTATCCTATTTTCATAAGAAGCACTTTTAACACATTTGGTTTCATTTCTAAGGCCTCTAGGTCTTTTAAACCCTACTTGGCCGAAACTCAACAGTATATAAACTTGCTTCAAATAGCCTAAAAGCATAAGAAATCATACAAGTTTCATAGCATGTATAAAGACAAGCATAATAAACATACATGTGAATTGTGTCTTAGGCTTCCTAGGTTTCTTTCCCTTTTTCTTTTATTTTTTCCTCATGGCCGAAACCTACCAATCTTTAAACTAGGTTTTAAGTGGCCTAAAGCATGGAAAACCTAAGTAAGTTTCATGGCAAAAATTACTAAGAACACCATATACAAAGTTGGTTCATAAACAAGCTAGGACCCTTGTGATCTTACATGTCATATATCATGTAACTAATTTTCTATACTCCAATTAAACATGAGAGCATTAAACAACTTTCATATCATAATATCACAGAGGTTTTGAGCATATTAGAATTTTGTTCAAGCTTTTCTAAACTATTCATCTTACCATGGCCGAAAATCTAAAATAAGAGTTCATGAATTTCTAGCAATGTTCAACATGCAATTCTTTAAGAGAACTCTATATTCTATCATACAAACATGGTTACTTAAATTTAAAGGTCTTCCTAACCCTAAGCCCTTTTCTTGGCCGAAACATATAAATGGATTTCTTTTGGTTCCAAGTAACTTTCAAGCAAGAAAACCAATAAAAGACCCTTAGTAGTTCATGGAGGGAATCTTGTACTAGTTTGGTTACACAATGTTTTCCCTAACCTCCTTAAAATATTTTTGGCCGAAATTCTAGGGTTAGGCACTCCTCTGATCAAGCATCAATTAGGTATAAAAACATGAAGAAAATCCTTCCTACATAGCATAGAAAACATATCATGAAATAAAGACTTGTTTAAACCTTCCTAGATTTGAAAACCCTTTCTTTAGCCGAATTTTCTTAAATTCTTTTCTAGGTTTTCTAATCCTCATAAAATCCGAAAATCACATAAAAAGCCTTGTACCACAGGTGAGGGGAAGCTTACATCCTTTTCGCTTGTGGATCTAAGGTATGGTGATGGAAGAAGTAGCCTCTTCTTCTAGTTCCTTTCCCTTGATTCCCTTGCTAAGTCCTCCTTGTATCTTAGGCTTTCTTAGGGGAAAAACCTTGGCTTTGGGGCCGAAGATGGAGGAGAGGGGACTGATGGTTTCGGTGAGGGAGAGGAAGAATGAGAAAAATGAGAGAAAAATAAACTTCTCTTTTCTTGCTCCCTTTTATGTTAAGGGGGAAGAGGTAGCAAGATTAATTTTTGCTTTCCTTCTCCCTTAACCCATTTTCTATTTTTCTTTCATTTATTTTATTTTCTAATTTATTCTCACCATTCATGATGAAATAAGGGGGAATGAATCTCCTTAATTCCTCTTTAAATTTTTGGCAAAAGCAAAGAGGAAGAGGGAGAAAAAGGGAGGAAGGCAAGTTGCCTTTCTCTTGCTCCTTTCTTGTTTTCTTTTGGCTAGCTTTTACTCTTACCTTTATCATGAGTTTCCCTCCTTTGTTATCAACATCTTCTCTCTATCCCAATTGGTTTCTACTAATTAATTCTATGAAATATAATATAAGAGGTTCATGGTTCAATCTTTGACCTCCTCTTCTTTTTATTTCATTTTATTTCTTTTTGCTTCAACTCACTTCCTATTATTTTTCTAAGGAAAAATCCCACATTCATATACTTATCTTACAAGCTTAGTGGGTATTACAATGTACACATCCTCGAGCAGGTTTCCATTTAGAAACACAATTTTGACATCCATCTGCCAGATCTCATAATCGTGGTATGCTGCAATAGCAAGTATGATCTGAATGGACATAAACATCGCTACTAGAGAAAATGTTTCATCATAGTCAATACCATGAATTTGCTTGAAACCTTTTGTTACCAAACAACCCTTATAGGTAACAAGTCTATCCATGTCAGTCTTTCTCCTAAAGACCCACTTACACCCAATGGGTTTAACGCCTTCAGGTGGATCAACCAAAGTCCATACTTGGTTGGTGTACATGGATTCCATTTCGGATCTTATGGCTTCTAGCCATGACTCAGAATCTGGTCTCATCACAGCTTCCTGATAGGAGGTAGGCTCATTCTCAATGAGTATAGCGTCATCATGTTCAGACAAGAGAAATGAGTCTCTCTCAGGCTGACGACGTACCCTATCAGACCTGTGAAGAGGTAGGTCTACTTGAACTGGTTGTGGTTCCTCAACTCCTTGTGGAACAACATCATCCACAACACTTTGCGGTTCCTGTTCAACTTCCATTGAGGCTTCAGTGCTATAGTTCACATCTTGAACTTCTTCAAGATCGAACGTTCTCCCACTAGTTTTTCCAGAAACAAAGTTCCTTTCTAGAAATACCCCAGTCTTTGCCACAACTACTTTGTGTTGACTGGGAATGTAGAAGTAATATCCCTTAATTTCCTTGGGATATCCAATAAAATAGCACTCATCATATTTGGGTCCTAGTTTGTCCGAGACTTGGCGTCAAACGTAAGCCTCACAACCCCAAATCCTCATAAAAGACACTTGGGCATCTCTCCCAGTCCATATCCTATATGGTGTCTTTATCACAGCCTTAGATGGAACTCGGTTGAGTATGAAGGCTGCAGTGTCTAGAGCATAGCTCCAAAGAGATACAAGAAGATCTGTGTGACTCATCATAGATCGCACCATATTTAATAGGGTACGATTCCTCCTTTCGGATACACCATTCCACTGTGGTGTTCTAGGAGGAGTGAGTTGAGATAGAATCCCACACTCAGCTAGATAGTCACGAAACTCATGGCTAAGGTATTCTCCACCTCGATCTGATCGAAGTATCTTAATACTCTTGCCAAGCTGAGTTTGTACTTCATTCTTGAATGCTTTGAACTTTTCAAAGGATTCTGACTTATGTGTCATCAAATACACATAACCATATCTACTGAAGTCATCAGTAAATGTAATGAAGTACCTATAACCACCCCTGGCAGCAACATTGAAAGGGTCACATACATCACTATGTATAAGTCCTAACAAGTCAGTCGCTCTTTCACTGTGTCCACTAAAGGGAGTCTTGGTCATCTTGCCCAGTAGGCATGACTCGCATGTCTCATATGATTCAAAATCAAATGAGTTCAGCAAACCATCTTTATGGAGCTGGGATAAGCGTTTGTCATTTATATGACCTAAGCGACAGTGCCAGAGATAGGTTTGGTACATTTCATTTGATTTGAACCTTTTGGTATTTATGTTATAGATGGGGTTCTCTAAGTCTAGAATATAGAGTCCGTTAATCAGAGGTACACTACAATAGAACATATCATTTAAATAAATTGAACAACATTTGTTCTTTATTATAAATGAAAAACCTTTCTTGTCCAAACAAGAAACTGAAATTATGTTCTTAGTAAGAGCAAGAACATAACAACATTTATCTAGTTCTAGTACAAGCCCAGAGGGTAGAGATAGATAGTAAGTCCCTATAGCAACTGCAACAACCCGTGCTCCATTGCCTACTCGTAGGTCTATCTCTCCCTTCGTCAATGTCCTGCTATTTCTCAGCGCCTGTACATTAGTACAAATGTGAGAAGCACATCCGGTATCTGATACCCACGATGAAGAAATAGAGAGATTGATTTCGATAACATGTATACCTGAAGTAGAAATCTTATTTCTCTTTTTCTTAAGATCTTCCATGTATCCTTTGCAGTTCCTCTTCCAGTGCCCTGCTTGTCCTTAATATAGTTGATGAAGATGTTCAACCATATCATAAGCACCCATCAACTCGTGTTGCTTCTAAAGCTCAGAGTTCATGGTTGCGAGCATAAGACTGGACACATCTAATGCGTCATCCTGATGCTTCTTGTAAGCATCATGGTTAGCTCGCGTGGTTGTTGCAGAAGGTGCCGCGGGAATGGGCTGCTCTAGGACGTACAATTTTCGTTCCTGTGTGAGAACAATTCTTAGGTTCCTGTACCAGTCCAGAAAGTTAGCTCCATTGAGCTTGTCCTTATCAAGGACAGAACACAGGGACAAGGTGTTCGTGTTTGATGACATGGTAATCTACAACAGAAAATGCAGAAAATAAATAATCATATTCCACTAATCATTTAATTAGGCCTTTAACTAAATGATGATCCCACTGAATTATAGAAATTTTGTAGAATCAAGTCATGGATGTGGTCAAACCACACTTATTAGATTCTAACCAACTACCTATAATTCTTGTGGGACAAGATCCACATCATACTACGTCTTGAGTTAGCTTTGGCTAAATCGCCCAAGACTTAGTATGATCGGTAGGTCACTAATTACCAATTACATCTCTATACAACTCTTGTTTATAGGATCAAGATCCGCATGTATATTAAAACTTGAGTTAGCTTTGGTTAAATCACCCAAGAGTTAATATAAATGTGATTTTGACATATCTACCAACCATTGGAAAATGTCTATAGTTAAACCCGATTCAATTGAGTTTAACTAGTTTTACTCAATCAAATTGAGTTTGTACTCACCCATGCGTTGATAGGCGGGACCAAGATTGCCCCTCTGCACCCTACCAAGATAATATGCATTGCTCTGTTTTGGCTGATACAACAACAACATGTGATCGAGGTAGTGATGGGTATCACGGCATGGTAGGCATTTCGAGTTGATGCAATTTAAATCTATTCTAATCGTTGATGTGTATCATATACTCAATTTAGATCTAATCTAATCGTGGTGCATCATATACGCGATTTAGATCTAATCTAATCGTGGTGGCACTAATTAATTACTCTACTCTAGCATGCATCACATACACACACAAGCAATTAATTAAATTGTGATTAGTCATGGCCCTACTACAATCTTCTCAAGCCAATGAGAAGATCGGACCATCAACCTAAGGTCAACAACTTCTCCATGCTCCTCCCTTTGACCATCATGTGTTGCTCGCACCCTCCTTGTAACTCCGTCTTAAGTGGACCTTCCACCGCTCCAATTTTGTATATTACAAATTTGAAACTCAAGTTACATTTGAGTCTAAACTATTTACAACAGGAATATAAAATAAAGAAAGGCACGATGCGCAGGTAGCGATCATATACAACACGCACAAACACACAAAATGGCACGTAGGCCATATTATGAATTACAACACAATTTAATCAATCCAATTGGGGGTTTTTGGGTCATGACCATCACAATATTATACATAATTCTAAATTATGTATTTTTCCATAATTTCTGTAATTTTACTACTGATTTTTGCGATTTTGCGAATCGCAACTTCCCGGCGGTCCCGTTTAGCGATTTTTAGGCGTGATCGTGAGACAACGCCCCTTGCGGGGTTAGGGGCAGCACCTCTTCTCGCGAAATGAATCTCACAAGTGTCCCACAATCATCTTACAGTGCCATAAGCCACTGCCCGAAAACTATTTGGGTGAAACATTGCCGTTTCGGAAGGTTTTTCTCGGTATACGAAGCCTACAAGTGACCAAGCACTTGTTGCTTCGCATCTCCATGAAAAATACTCATAAAATACATAAAAATCATAAATTTACATAATGTTACAGATCTATAATTTCATAAAAATTAAAATAAAACATGTACATGCATCGCACGTGGCTCTGATACCACTGTTGGGATTTTCGAGGCGCAAAAACCGTTTTTTGCGTCGCGGAAACCCCGAAATCTCATGCCACCGGATCCGTGCGAATATTAAATTTTCATGTACGTGTTTTCTAATCCTAGATCTACTTTAGATCTACATGTTTAGGAGTTTATACCTATGATGCGAAGCCCTTCGCTTATCCCGCTCGTCCAAGAAGATGCCGGATCTCAAGGGTGTTAAGTGAACACCCCTCTGTGTGTATCCACACGAACAATTAGGTGGAGAAAAAACCTTAGAGTGTGCTAGCACTCTTTGAGGGTTTCGGCCAAGGAGGAGGAGAGGGAGAGAAGAAGAAGCAAGAAGGAATAATGATCGATAATGAAAATAAGAGTAAAAAATGGCTTAAGTATTTTCATCTAATGAAAATACTTAATGGTCATTAACACCATTAATGAGCCTCATTAATGAGCCTTAATGTGTATTTAATATTCATCATTAAATGGATATTTTGAAACCCATTCGAAATTTGAATCTAAAATTGAAATTCAATTCCATTTATCATTGAATTTAAAATTCAATGAATATCATCATTAAGCCTCACATGAGTCAAACTCAAGTCTAGCCTCACTTGAGTCTAACTCAAGTCTAACTCAAGTCTAACTCAATCGAGTCTTACTCAATTATTCTAATTTGGATTACTCTTAATCCAATTTGGTTCATCACATGAACCAAATCCTCTAGGTACATCAAATGAACCTAATTTCCAACTAATTTCCCTTTGTGTGTGATCCTATAGGTGTTTATAACATTGGCAATGCTCCTAAACCCATTTAGAAGTATAAGTAATGAGCGGTATCTAGCAACACATCATTACTACCCAAGTTACAAGAATGTTGAGATCCAACATCACCTTGTGACTACAAATTGTGACTCTTCACAATATATGACAAGTGTCCTTCTATCCTTGACATCTAGATTGATCAATGTGATGCATAGACCGTGTCATCCTCTAATCAATCTAAATCTTGAACTCCAAGTAGACTCACTCTAATCAAATGAGCTCAATATCTCATATTGACTCATTTCGCCATGACCATGCACTTAGTGGTCTCACTCTATCAAGAATAACGATGTCACTCCCATTATATTGGAGGGATAGATCTCATCTACATCACTCACATCCCTCCGCATAATTTGTTACATACCAGTAATCGCCTTTATGGTCCACCCAATTACGGGTGACGTTTGACAAAGCCAAAGTATATAACTCCTTATGTAGGGAACCATGGTGACTTCATATCCAAGGACTAATAGTCATACTAATAACCACATGAGAAAGTATATGACACTCATATAACGATCTATGATACTTTCTCATGGCGTGTCATTCAGTATACATTCTTCAATGCATACCCATGTGTCAACTTGATATCTCTATATCCATGACTTGTGAGATCAAGTCATCGAGTTGACCTACATGCTAATTTCGTCACATTAACATTGTCCCTAAATGTTAATACTTGACTAGGAATGATTAAGAGTAGTGTTCTCTATATCATCTCACTATCGATTCAATCTATCGATTGATATAGATAGGAACCTTCTACTCAAGGACGCTATTATATTTAGTTATTTTGCACCAATACAAGTAAGTATAATAACCATAAAAAAATATCTTTATTTATATACAACAATATGATACAACGAGTCCTTACAATAATCATCACATGATTGGCTCTAGGGTTCTAACTAACAATCTCCCACTAGCACTAGTGTCAATCTGTGTAGGCTCTAAGCCCCAATGACCTAGTGTGACCATCATGCTTTCTCTGTGCCAAAGCCTTGATCAAGGGATCAGCTATGTTAGCCTCTGTGGGTACTCTGCAAATCTTCACATCTCCTCTATCGATGATCTCTCGAATGAGATGGAAGCGCCGTAGTATGTGTTTGGTCCGCTGGTGTGAGCGAGGTTCCTTAGCCTACGCAATTGCTCTATTGTTGTCACAATAGAGCTCAATAGGATCTGCTATGCTAGGAATCACCCTATGCTTAGTAATGAACTTGCGGATCCAAACTGCCTCCATTGATGCTTCTGATTCAGCAATATACTCGACCTCTGTTTTAGAATCAGTGAATGTGTCCTGCTTTGAACTCTTCCAGCTCACAACACCACCATTTATGCAAAACACGAACCCAGACTGTGATCGATAATCATCCTGGTCAGTTTGGAAGTTAGCATCACTGTAACCCTTTACAGCTAGCTCGTCATCGCCTCCATATATCAAGAAATATTCTTTAGTCCTTCTCAAGTACTTAAGAATATTCTTGACCGCTATCCAGTGACTTTCACCTGTATCTGATTGGTATCGGCTCGTCATGCTCAAAGCATACGAGACATCAGGACGAGTACATAGCATGGCGTACATGATAGATCCTATGGTTGAAGCATAAGGGATTTGATCCAAGCGGTCTCTCTCCTCTCTAGAAGAGGGACTTTGAGTCTTCGAAAGACTCAAACCATGTGACATTGGCAGAAATCCCTTCTTGGAGTTCTGCATGGCAAACCGTAGTAGTAGCTTGTCAATATATATACTCTGACTTAGGCCAAGCACTCTCTTAGATCTATCTCTATAGATCTGTATGCCTAGAATACGGGCTGCTTCACCTAAGTCCTTCATTGAGAAACAATTTCCTAGCCAAGTCTTTACAGACTGCAGCAAAGGGATGTCGTTCCCAATGAGTAATATGTCATCCATATACAATACAAGGAAAACAACTATGCTCCCTACAACCTTCTTGTAGACACAAAGTTCATCTTCATTCTTGATGAAACCAAACTGTTTGATCGCATCATCGAATCGAAGATTCTAGCTCCGAGAAGCTTGCTTTAGTCCATAAATGGATTTATGCAGCTTGCATACTCTGCCAGTATGCTGTGGATCTAAAAAACCCTTAGGTTGTGTCATGTACACATCCTCGAGTAGGTTTCCATTTAGAAACATAGTTTTGACATCCATCTGCCAGATCTCATAATCGTGGTATGCTGCAATAGCAAGCATGATCCGAATGGACTTAAACATCGCTACTGGAGAAAAGGTTTCATCATAGTCAATACCAAGAATTTGCTTGAAACTTTTTTCTACCAAACAACCCTTATAGGTAACAAGTCCATCCATGTCAGTCTTTCTCCTAAAGACCCACTTACACCCAATGGGTTTAACGCCCTCAGGTGGATCAACCAAAGTCCATACTTGGTTGGTGTACATGGATTCTATTTCGGATCTTATGGCTTCTAGCCATGACTCAGAATCTGGTCTCATCATAGCTTCCTAATAGGAGGTAGGCTCATTCTCAATGAGTATAGCGTCATCATGGTCAAACAAAAGAAATGAGTCTCTCTCAGACTGACGACGTACCCTATCAGACCTGTGAAGAGGTAGGTCTACTTGAACTGGTTGTGGTTCCTCAACTCCTTGTGGAACAACATCATCCACAACACTTTGTGATTCCAGTTCGACTTCCATCGAGGCTTCAGTGCTATGGTTCACATCTTGAACTTCTTCAAGATCGAACGTTCTCCCACTAGTTTTTCTAGAAACAAAGTCCCTTTCTAGAAATACCCCAGTTTTTGCCACAACTACTTTGTGTTGATAGGGAATGTAGAAGTAATATCCCTTAATTTCCTTGGGATATCCAATAAAATAGCACTTATCATATTTGGGTCCCAGTTTGTCCGAGACTTGGCGTCGAACGTAAGGCTCACAACCCCAAATCCTCATAAAAGACACCTGGGCATCTCTCCCTGTCCATATCCTATATGGTGTCTTTATCATAGCCTTAGATGGAACTCGGTTGAGTATGAACGCTGCAGTGTCTAGAGCATAGCCCCAAAGAGATACAGGAAGATCTGTGTGACTCATCATAGATCGCACCATATCTAATAGGGTACGATTCCTCCTTTCGGATACACCATTCTACTGTGGTGTTCTTGGATGAGTGAGTTGAGATAGAATCTCACACTTAGCTAGATTGTCACGAAACTCATGGCTAAGGAATTCTCCATCTCGATCTGATCGAAGTATCTTAATACTCTTGCCAAGCTGAGTTTGTACTTCATTCTTGAATGCTTTGAACTTTTCAAAGAATTGTGACTTATGTGTCATCAAATACATATAACCATATCTACTGAAGTCATCAGTAAATGTAATGAAGTACCTATAACCACCCATGGCAGCAACATTGAAAGGGTCACATACATCACTATGTATAAGTCCTAACAAGTCAGTCGCTCTTTCACTGTGTCCACTAAAGGGAGTCTTGGTCATCTTGCCCAGTAGGCATGACTCGCATGTCTCATATGATTCAAAATCAAATGAGTTCAGGAAACCATCTTTATGGAGCTGGGATAAGCGTTTGTCATTTATATGACCTAAGCGACAATGCCAGAGATAGGTTTGGTTCATATCATTTGATTTGAACCTTTTGGTATTTATGTTATAGATGGGGTTCTCTAAGTCTAGAATATAGAGTCTGTTAATCAGAGGTGCACTACAATAGAACATATCATTTAAATAAATTGAATAACATTTGTTCTTTATTATAAATGAAAAACCTTTCTTGTCCAAACAAGAAACTGAAATTATGTTCTTAGTAAGAGCAAGCACATAACAACATTTATCTAGTTCTAGTACAAGCCCAGAGGGCAGAGATAGATAGTAAGTCCCTACAGCAACTGCAACAACCCGTGCTCCATTACCTACTCGTAGGTCTATCTCGCCCTTCGTCAATGTCCTGCTATTTCTCAGCGCCTGTACATTAGTACAAATGTGAGAAGCACATCTGGTATCTGATACCCACGATGAAGAAATAGAGAGATTGATTTCTATAACATGTATACCTGAAGTAGAAATCTTATTTCTCTTTTTCTTAAGATCTTCCAGGTATCCATTGCAGTTCCTCTTCCAGTGCCCTACTTGTCCTTAATATAGTTGATGAAGATGTTCAACCATATCATAAGCACCCATCAACTCGTGTTGCTTCTAAAGCTCAGAGTTCATGGTTGTGAGCATAAGACAGGACACATCTAATGCGTCATCTTGATGCTTCTTGTAAGCATCATGGTCAGCTCGCGTGGTAGTGGCAGAAGGTGCCACGGGAATGGGCTGCTCTTGGACGTACAGTTTTCGTTCCTGTGTGAGAACAATTCTCATGTTCCTGTACCAGTTCAGAAAGTTAGCTCCATTGAGCTTTTCCTTATCAAGGACAAAATGCAGGGAGAAGGTGTTCGTGTTTGACAACATGGTAATCTACAACAGAAAATGCAGAAAATAAATAATCATATTCCACTAAGCATTTAATTAGGCCTTTAACTAAATGATGATCCCACTAAATTATAGAAATTTTGTAGAATCAAGTCATGGATGTGGTCAAACCACACTTATTAGATTCTAACCATCTAGCTATAATTCTTGTGGGACAAGATCTACATCATACTACGTCTTGAGTTAGCTTTGGCTAAATCGCCCAAGACTTAGTATGATCACTAGGTAACTAATTACCAATTACATCTCTATGCAACTCTTGTTTATAGGATCAAGATCCGCATGTATATTAAAACTTGAGTTAGCTTTGGCTAAATCGCCCAAGAGTTAATATAAATGTGATTTTGACATATCTACCAACCATTGGAAAATGCCTATAGTTAAACCCGATCCAATTGAGTTTAACTAGTTTTACTCAATCAAATTGAGTTTGTACTCACCCATGCGTTGATTGGTGGGACCAAGATTGCCCCTCTGCACCCTACCAAGATAATATGCGTTGCTCTGCTTTGGCAGATTCAACAACAACATGTGATCGAGGTAGTGATGGGTATCACGGCATGGTAGGCATTTCCAGTTAATGCAATTTAAATCTAATCTAATCGTTGATGTGTATCATATACTCAATTTAGATCTAATCAAATCGTGGTGCATCATATACGCGATTTAGATCTAATCTAATCGTGGTGGCACTAATTAATTACTCTACTCTAGCATGCATCACATACACACACAATCAATTAATTAAATTGTGATTAGTCATGGCCCTACTACGATCTTCTCAAGCCAATGAGAAGATCGGACGGTCAACCTAAGGTCAACAACTTCTCCATGCTCCTCCCTTTGACCGCCATGTGTTGCTCGCACCCTCCTTGTAACTCCGTCATGAGTGGACCTTCCACCGCTCCAATTTTGTATATTATAAATTTGAAACTCAAGCTACATTCGAGTCTAAACTATTTACAACAGGAATATAAAATAAAGGAAGGCACGATGCGCAGGTCGCGATCATATACAACACGCACAAACACACAAAATGGCACGCAGGCCATATTATGAATTACAACACAATTTAATCAATCCAATTGGGGGTTTTTGGGCCATGACCATCACAATATTATACATAATTCTAAATTATGTATTTTTCCATAATTTCTGTAATTTTACTACTGCTTTTTGTGATTTTACGAGTCGCAACTTCCCGGCGGTCCCGTTTAGCAATTTTTGGGTGTGATCGCGGGACAACGCCCCTTGCGGGGTTAGGGGCAGCACCTCTTCTCACGAAATGAATCTCACGAGTGTCCCACGATGATCTTACAGTGCCTTAAGCCGCTGCCCGAAAACTATTTGGGTGAAATATTACCATTTCAGAAGGTTTTTCTCGGTATACGAAGCCTACAAGTGGTCAGCACATGTTGCTTCGCATCTCCAAGAAAAATACTCATAAAATACATAAAAAACTTAAATTTACAGAAAGTTACAGATCTGTAATTTTTCATAAAAATTAAAATAAAATATGTACATGCTTCGCACGTGGCTCTGATACCATTGTTGGGATTTTTGAGCCGCAAAAACCGCTTTTTGCGTCGTGTAAACCCCGAAATCTCATGCCACCGGATCCGTGCGAATATTAAATTTTCATATACGTGTTTTCTAATCCTAGATCTACTTTAGATCTACATGTTTAGGAGTTTATACCTTTGATGCGAAGCCCTTCGCTTATCCCGCTCGTCCAAGAAGATGCCGGATCTCAAGGGTGTTAAGTGAACACCCCTCTATGTGTATCCACACGAACAATTAGGTGGAGAAAAAACCTTAGAGTGTGCTAGCACTCTTTGAGGGTTTCGGCCAAGGAGGAGGAGAGGGAGAGAAGAAGAAGCAAGGAGGAATAATGATCGATAATGAAAATAAGAGTAAAAAATGGCTTAAGTATTTTCATCTAATGAAAATACTTAATGGTCATTAACACCATTAATGAGCCTCATTAATGAGCCTTAATGAGTATTTAATATTCTTCATTAAATGACCATTTTGAAACTCATTCGAAATTTGAATCTAAAATTCAAATTGAATTCCATTTATCATTGAATTTAAAATTCAATGAATATCATCATTAAGCCTCACTTGAGTCAAACTCAAGTCTAGCCTCACTTGAGTCTAACTCAAGTCTAACTCAATCGAGTCTTACTCAATTATTCTAATTTGGATTACTCTTAATCCAATTTGGTTCATCACATGAACCTAATCCTCTAGGTACATCAAATGAACCCAATTTCCATCTAATTTCCCTTTGTGTGTGATCCTATAGGTTTTTGTAACGTTGGCAATGCTCCTAAACCCATTTAGAAGCATAAGTAATGAGCGGTATCTAGCAACACATCATTACTACCCAAGTTACAAGAATGTTGGGATCCAACATCACCTTGTGACTACTAATTGTGACTCTTCACAATATATGACAAGTGTCCTTCTATCCTTGACATCTAGATTGATCAATGTGAGGCATAGACCGTGTCATCCTCTAATCAATCTAAATCTTGAACTCCAAGTAGACTCACTCTATTCAAATGAGCTCAATATCTCATATTGACTCATTTGGCCATGATCATACTTAGTGGTCTCACTCTATCAAGAATAACAATGTCACTCCCGTTATATAGGAGGGATAGATCTCATCTACATCACTCACATCCCTCCGCATAATTTGTTACATACCAGTAATCGCCTTTATGGTCCACCCAATTACGGGTGACGTTTGACGAAGCCAAAGTATATAACTCCTTATGTAGGGAACCATGGTGACTTCATGTCCAAGGACTAATAGTCATACTAATAGCCACATGAGAAAGTATATAACACTCATATAAGGATCTATGATGCTTTCTCATGGCAGGTCATTCAGTATACATTCTCCAATGCATACCCATGTGTCAACTTGATATCTCTATATCCATGACTTGTGAGATCAAGTCATCGAGTTGACCTACATGCTAGTTTCGTCACATTAACATTGTCCCTAAATGTTAATACTTGACTAGGAATGATTAAGAGTAGTGTTCTCTATATCATCTCACTATCGATTCAATCAATCGATTGATATAGATAGGAACCTTCTACTCAAGGACGCTATTATACTTAGTTATTTGGCACCAATACAAGTAAGTATAACAATCATAAAGAAATATCTTTATTTATATACAACAATATGATACAACGAGTCCTTACAACAATTATCACATGATTGGCTCTAGGGTTCTAACTAACAATCGCCCACTAGCACTAGTGTCAATCTTGGTAGGCTCTAAGCCCCAATGACCTAGTGTGATCATCATGTTTTCTCTGTACCAAAGCCTTGGTCAAGTGATCAGCTATGTTAGCCTCTATGGGTACTCTGCAAATCTTCACATCTCCTCTATCGATGATCTCTCAAATGAGATGGAAGCGCCGTATTATGTGTTTGGTCCGCTGGTGTGAGCGAGGTTCCTTAGCCTACGCAATTGCTCCATTGTTGTCACAATAGAGCTCAATAGGATCTGCTATGCTAGGAACCACCCCAAGCTTAGTAATGAATTTGCGGATCCAAACTGCCTCCTTTGATGCTTCTGATGCAGCAATATACTCGACCTCTGTCGTAGAATCAGCGAATGTGTCCTGCTTTGAACTCTTCCAGCTCACAACACCACCATTTATGCAAAATACGAACCCAGACTGTGATCGATAAACATCTTGGTCAGTTTAGAAGCTAGCGTTACTGTAACCCTTTACAGCTAGCTCGTCATCGCCTCCATATATCAAGAAATATTCTTTAATTCTTCTCAAGTACTTAAGAATATTCTTGACCGCTATCCAGTGACTTTCACCTGTATCTGATTGGTATCTGCTCTTCATGCTCAAAGCATACGAGACATCAGGATGAGTACATAGCATGGGGTACATGATAGATCCTATAGCTGAAGTATAAGGGATTTGATCCATGCGGTCTCTCTCCTCTCTAGAAGAGGGACTTTGAGTCTTCGAAAGACTCACACCATGTGACATTGGCAGAATTCCCTTCTTGGAGTTCTGCTTGGCAAACCGTAGTAGTATCTTGTCAATATATATACTCTGACTTAGGCCACACACTCTCTTAGATCTATCTCTATAGATCTGTATGCCTAGAATACGGGCTGCTTCACCTAAGTCCTTTATTGAGAAACAAATCCCAAGCCAATTCTTTATAGACTGCAGCAAAGGGATGTCGTTCCCAATGAGTAGTATGTCATCCATATACAATACAAAGAAGACAACTATGCTCCCTACAACCTTCTTGTAGACACAAAGTTCATCTTCATTCTTGATGAAACCAAACTGTTTGATTGCATCATCGAATCGAAGATTCCAGCTCCGAGAAGCTTTCTTTAGTCCATAAATGGATTTATGCAGCTTGCACACTCTGCCAGTATGCTGTGGATCTACAAAACCCTTAGGTTGTGTCATGTACACATCCTCGAGCAGGTTTCTATTTAGAAACACAGTTTTGACATCCATCTGCCAGATCTCATAATCGTGGTATGCTGCAATAGCAAGCATGATCCGAATGGACTTAAACATCTCTATTGGAGAAAATGTTTCATCATAGTCAATACCAAAAATTTTCTTGAAACATTTTGCTACCAAACAACCCTTATAGGTAACAAGTCCATCCATGTCAGTCTTTCTCCTAAAGACCCACTTACACCCAATGGGTTTAACGCCTTCAGGTGGATCAACCAAAGTCCATACTTGGTTGGTGTACATGGATTCCATTTCGGATCTCATGGCTTCTAGCCATGACTCAGAATCTGGTCTCATCACAGCTTCCTGATAGGAGGTAGGCTCATTCTCAATGAGTATAGCGTCATCATGGTCAGACAAGAGAAATGAGTATCTCTCAGGCTGATGACGTACCTTATCAGACCTGCGAAGAGGTAGGTCTACTTGAACTGGTTGTGGTTCCTCAACTCCTTGTGGAACAACATCATCCACAACACTTTGTGGTTCCAGTTCAACTTCCATCGAGGCTTCAGTGCTATGGTTCACATCTTGAACTTCTTCAAGATCGAACGTTCTCCCACTAGTTTTTCTAGAAACAAAGTCCCTTTCTAGAAATACCCCAGTCTTTGCCACAACTACTTTGTGTTGACTGGGAATGTAAAAGTAATATCCCTTAATTTCCTTGGGGTATCCAATAAAATAGCACTTATCAGATTTGGGTCCCAATTTGTCCGAGACTTGACGTCGAACGTAAGCCTCACAACCCCAAATCCTCATAAAAGACACCTGGGCATCTCTCCCAGTCCATATCCTATATGGTGTCTTTATCACAGCCTTAGATAGAACTCGGTTGAGTATAAAGGCTGTAGTGTCTAGAGCATAGCACCAAAGAGATACAGGAAGATCTGTGTGACTCATCATAGACCGCACCATATCTAATATGGTACGATTCCACTTTTCGGATACACCATTCCACTGTGGTATTCTAGGAGGAGTGAGTTGAGATAGAATCTCACACTCAGCTGGATAGTCACGAAACTCATGGCTAAGGTATTCTCCACCTCTATCTGATCGAAGTATCTTAATACTCTTGCCAAGCTGACTTTGTACTTCATTCTTGAATGCTTTGAACGTTTCAAAGGATTCTGACTTAGGTGTTATCAAATACACATAACCATATCTACTGAAGTCATCAGTAAATGTAATGAAGTACCTATAACCACCCCTGGCAGTAACATTGAAAGGGTCACATACATCACTATGTATAAGTCCTAACAAGTCAGTCGCTCTTTCACTGTGTCCACTAAAGGGAGTCTTGGTCATCTTGCCCAGTAGGCATGACTCGCATGTCTCATATGATTCAAAATCAAATGAGTTCAGGAAACCATCTTTATGGAGCTGGGATAAGCGTTTGTCATTTATATGACCTAAGCGACAATGCCAGAGATAGGTTTGGTTCATATCATTTGATTTGAACCTTTTGGTATTTATGTTATAGATGGGGTTCTCTAAGTCTAGAATATAGAGTCTGTTAATCAGAGGTGCACTACAATAGAACATATCATTTAAATAAATTGAATAACATTTGTTCTTTATTATAAATGAAAAACCTTTCTTGTCCAAACAAGAAACTGAAATTATGTTCTTAGTAAGAGCAAGTACATAACAACATTTATCTTGTTCTAGTACAAGCCCAGAGGGCAGAGATAGATAGTAAGTCCCTACAGCAACTGCAACAACCCGTGCTCCATTGCCTACTCGTAGATCTATCTCGCCCTTCGTCAATGTCCTGCTATTTCTCAGCGCCTGTACATTAGTACAAATGTGAGAAGCACATCCGGTATCTGATACCCACGATGAAGAAATAGGGAGATTGATTTCTATAACATGTATACCTGAAGTAGAAATCTTATTTCTCTTTTTCTTAAGATCTTCCAGGTATCCTTTGCAGTTCCTCTTCCAGTGCCCTGCTTGTCCTTAATATAGTTGATGAAGATGTTCAACCATATCATAAGCACCCATCAACTCATGTTCCTTCTAAAGCTCAGAGTTCATGGTTGCAAGCATAAGACAGGACACATTTAATGCGTCATCTTGATGCTTCTTGTAAGCATCATGGTCAGCTCGCGTGGTAGTGGCAGAAGGTGCCATAGGAATGGGCTGCTCTTGGACGTACAGTTTTCGTTCCTGTGTGAGAACAATTCTCAGGTTCCTGTACCAGTTCAGAAAGTTAGCTCCATTGAACTTTTCCTTATCAAGGACAAAATGCAGGGAGAAGGTGTTCGTGTTTGACGACATGGTAATCTACAACAGAAAATGCAGAAAATAAATAATCATATTCCACTAAGCATTTAATTAGGCCTTTAACTAAATGATGATCCCACTAAATTATAGAAATTTTGTAGAATCATGTCATGGATGTGGTCAAACCACACTTATTAGATTCTAACCAACTAGCTATAATTCTTGTGGGACAAGATCCACATCATACTACGTCTTGAGTTAGCTTTGGCTAAATCGCCCAAGACTTAGTATGATCGGTAGGTAACTAATTACCAATTACATCTCTATGCAACTCTTGTTTATAGGATCAAGATCCGCATGTATATTAAAACTTGAGTTAGCTTTGGCTAAATCGCCTAAGAGTTAATATAAATGTGATTTTGACCTATCTACCAATCATTGGAAAATGCCTATAGTTAAACCCGATCCAATTGAGTTTAACTAGTTTTACTCAATCTAATTGAGTTTGTACTCACCCATGCATTGATAGGCGGGACCAAGATTGCCCCTCTGCACCCTACCAAGATAATATGCGTTGCTCTGCTTTGGCAGATTCAACAACAACATGAGATCGAGGTAGTGATGGGTATCACGGCATGGTAGGCATTTCGAGTTGATGCAATTTAAATCTAATCTAATCGTTGATGTGTATCATATACTCAATTTAGATCTAATCTAATCGTGGTGCATCATATACACGATTTAGATCTAATCTAATCGTGGTGGCACTAAGTAATTACTCTACTCTAGCATGCATCACATACACACACAAGCAATTAATTAAATTGTGATTAGTCATGGCCCTACTATGATCTTCTCAAGCCAATAAGAAGATCGGATGGTCAACCTAAGGTCAACAACTTCTCCATGCTCCTCCCTTTGACCGCCATGTGTTGCTCGCACCCTCCTTGTAACTCCGTCATGAGTGGACCTTCCACCGCTCCAATTTTGTATATTACAAATTTGAAACTCAAGTTACATTCGAGTCTAAACTATTTACAACAAGAATATAAAATAAAGGAAGGCACGACGCGCAGGTCGCGATCATATACAACACGCACAAACACACAAAATGGCACGCAGGCTATATTATGGATTACAACACAATTTAATCAATCCAATTGGGGGTTTTTGGGTCACGACCATCACAATATTATACATAATTATAAATTTTGTATTTTTCCATAATTTCTGTAATTTTACTACTGATTTTTGAGATTTTGCGAGTCGCAACTTCCCGGCGGTCCCGTTTAGCGATTTTTGGGCGCGATCGCGGGACAATGCCCCTTGCGGGGTTAGGGGCAGTACCTCTTCTCGCGAAATGAATCTCACAAGTGTCCCACGATGATCTTACAGCGCCTTAAGCCCCTGCCCGAAAACTATTTGGGTGAAACATTGCTGTTTCGGAAGGTTTTTCTCGGTATACGAAGCCTACAAGTGACCAAGCACTTGTTGCTTCGCATCTCCAAGAAAAATACTCATAAAATACATAAAAAACATAAATTTACAGAAAGTTACAGATCTGTAATTTTTCATAAAAATTAAAATAAAACATGTACATGCTTCGTACGTGGCTCTGATACCACTGTTGGGATTTTCGAGCCATAAAAACCTCTTTTTGCGTCGCGGAAACCCCGAAATCTCATGCCACCGGATCCGTGCGAATATTAAATTTTCATGTACGTGTTTTCTAATCCTAGATCTACTTTAGATCTACATGTTTAGGAGTTTTTACCTTTAATGTGAAACCCTTCGCTTATCCCGCTCGTCTAAGAAGATGCCGGATCTCAAGGGTGTTAAGTGAACACCCCTCTATATGTATCCACACGAACAATTAGGTGGAGAAAAAACCTTAGAGTGTGATAGCACTCTTTGAGGGTTTCGGCCAAGGAGGAGGAGAGGGAGAGAAGAAGAAGCAAAGAGGAATAATGATCAATAATGAAAATAATAGTAAAAAATGGCTTAAGTATTTTCATCAAATGAAAATACTTAATGCTCATTAACACCATTAATGAGCCTTAATGAGTATTTAATATTCTTCATTAAATGGTCATTTTGAAACTCATTCGAAATTTGAATCTAAAATTCAAATTGAATTCCATTTATCATTGAATTTAAAATTCAATGAATATCATCATTAAGCCTCACTTGAGTCAAACTCAAGTCTAGCCTCACTTGAGTCTAACTCAAGTCTAACTCAATTGAGTCTTACTCAATTATTCTAATTTGGATTACTCTTAATCCAATTTGGTTCATCACATGAACCTAATCCTCTAGGTACATCAAATGAACCTAATTTCCATCTAATTGCCCTTTGTGTGTGATCCTATAGGTTTTTGAAACGTTGGCAATGCTCCTAAACCCATTTAGAAGCATAAGTAATGAGCGGTATCTAGCAACACATCATTACTACCCAAGTTATAAGAATGTTGAGATCCAACGTCACCTTGTGACTACTAATTGTGACTCTTCACAATATATGACAAGTGTCCTTCTATCCTTGACATCTAGATTGATCAATGTGAGGCATAGACCGTGTCATCTTCTAATCAATCTAAATCTTGAACTCCAAGTAGACTCACTTTAATCAAATGAGCTCAATATCTCATATTGACTCATTTGGCCATGACCATGCACTTAGTGGTCTCACTCTATCAAGAATAACGATGTCACTCCCATTATATAGGAGGGATAGATCCCATCTACATCACTCACATCCCTCCGCATAATTTGTTACATACCAGTAATCGCCTTTATGGTTCACCCAATTACGGGTGACGTTTGACGAAACCAAAGTATATAACTCCTTATGTAGGGAACCATGGTGACTTCATGTCCAAGGATTAATAGTTATACTAATAGCCACATGAGAAAGTATATGACACTCATATAACGATCTATGATACTTTCTCATGGCGGGTCATTCAGTATACATTCTCCAATGTATACCCATGTGTCAACTTGATATCTTTATATTCATGACTTGTGAGATCAATTCATCGAGTTGACCTACATGCTAGTTTCATCACATTAACATTGTCCCTAAATGTTAATACTTGACTAGGAATGATTAAGAGTAGTGTTCTCTATATCATCTCACTATCGATTCAATCAATCGATTGATATAGATAGGAACCTTCTACTCAAGGACGCTATTATACTTAGTTATTTGACACTAATACAAGTAAGTATAATAACAAAACAAATGCCTTTATATATATATAGGAATATGATACAATGAGTCCATACAACAATCATCATATGATTGGCTCTAGGGCTCTAACTAACAAGAATACCTCCTAGAGGAAAGTTTGAGATATGATGAAATAGTGAGAGATGTGAACAGAATCCCTAAACCAATACAGGAGTATGAACAAGTAATGATAATTGAGCAGAGCTCTACTATACCCAAAATCTTACCACCCCAAGTGGAACTGAAGCCTTTGCCATCCAATCTCAGATACAAATTCCTAGGGCCAAACTCCACATTTCCTACAATAATTAATACAAATTTGAGTGAGTTAAAAAATAGGAAACTACTTAGTGGGTTGAGCTTGCATAGAAAGGTAATTGGGTATACTATTGATGACATAAAAGGAATCAATCCTTCTTTATGCATGCATAGGATTTTGTTAGAAGAAGGCCATAGAAGCTCCATTGAATATCAAAGAAGACTCAACACTAACATGAAAGAGGTGGTACGAAAGGAGGTACTAAAGATACTAGATGTATGGATTATATATCCCATTTCTGATAGTGAATGAGTAAGCCCAGTACATGTAGTTTTGAAGAAGGGAGGAATGACAGTAATCAAGAATGACGATAATAAATTGATTCCAACAAGGATAGTTATCGGATGGTGGATGTGCATTTATTATAAAAAATTGAACAAAGAAATGAGAAAAGATTATTTCCCCCTTCCCTTCATTGATTAGATGCTCGAAAGGTTGGCAAAACATTCTTACTTCTGCTACTTGGATGGATACTCTGGATTTTATTAGATTCCAATACATCCCCATGATCAGGAAAAGACTACTTTTACATGCTCCTATGGAACTTTTGCTTATCGACATATGCCTTTTGGATTATGTAATTCTCCTGTAACTTTCCAACGTTGTATGATAGCCATTTTCACAGATTTGATAGAAGATATAATGGAAGTATTTATGGATGACTTCTCAGTGTATGAGACCAATTTTGATTTATGTTTATCCAATCTCTCTATAGTCTTATAGAGATGTGAAGAAGTAAATTTGGTCCTCAATTGGGAGAAGTGTCATTTCATGGTTAAAGAAGGAATACTGTTGGGACAAAAATCTCAGAACGCTGAATAGAGGTTGATCAAGCGAAGATAGAAGTTATTGAGAAATTGTAAGTACCTTGTGATAGTTTTAATGTGGTCAACTAAGTTAGGTTAGGTCCTGTTGTATTTGATCTTTGTGTCTAAGTGTGTAGGAGCTTAGGAATACAGAGCTTAGGAATACAAGAAGTCGAGTGGAAGATGTAGCTAGTGAGAAGGATTGAATGGAAAGGAGCCGATGAGCTTGGTGCATCCGAAGGATGAGGTGCTATGAAAGAGTATATCAGCGGACAAGAAGGATGAGCACGACTATCTGAGGGACGAGAAGTCGGGTAGGAAGGTTGCTCGATGAGAAGGTCGAAGTTGGATTCGAGTGACCTCAACTCCAGTTAATTGGAGCATCACCCATGTGAAGATATCAGCTTATGGGAGCTGATCTGCCTTCTGGAAGGTGCCTTCCATGGCTTGGAAGGCGCATTCGATGGGCAGTGCGAAGGCACCTTCCAGCCATAGAAGATGCCTTCCCTAGCCATTACCCGAGAATAATATTTTATCGTCAGGGGGATAAAGTTTATCTGATGGAAGACGCCTTGCACTCCTTTCAAGGCATTTTGAAGCTGTGGATAACATTTTTCAGGGGATATAAAAAGACCCTTGAACCTAGGAAATTAAGAAAAACTCTTGTATTCATTTCCTACCACATTTCTAAGCATTCAACGAGTGTAACAGACTTCTTTGCCTACATGAAGGAGATCTTTTTAGCGCTTTCTTTTACCTTTGATTAACAACCACCTAGGTTGTAACCAAGTATTCCTTAATCCCTTTTATTTTATTACTTGTTCAATTTCCTTTTTATAAGTGTGGTACTAATCTGAGTTGAAAAATCGAGAAGGGTGTAGCTTTGTTTTGTACAAATAATTCACCCCCCTCTTGCTGGCCCCACTACACCAATAAGTGGTATCAGAGCCAAAATACCTCAAAACCAAAATACCTCAAAAGGACTAACCACCAACTAAAGTACCGAGACGATGGCTGGACTGAGCATCTACCTGTCGAAGTTTGAGGGAGAATTCATGACATGGAAGAAACGCACGGAGATATTCTTTAAAACAGACTTCGAATTACTTTTAATAATTAAATATGATTTTATAGCTCCCAAGGACCCACAAGGAGGTGAAAAGAGGAATACCAATGGACCAAGAAGGAGCAAGAAAACTTTGTAATAAATTAATGACATGAATTCCATCTACTGAGCATGCTACCTCTGTAGAAAGTTAGCAGAATCAGCGCCTACGAATCAACAAAGGAACTTTGGGAGAAGTTCTTGGATCTACATGAAGGTGCGTCCAAAGCTAAGCTCTCTAAATGGGATTTGCTCCAAAACCAACTGACCAACCTCTGGCAGAAAGAAGGAGAGTCAGTAGCACAACTGCACGTCAAGCTAAAGGAGTTAATCACCGGACTTATGAATCTTGGAAAACAGGTAACAAACCAAGATTCTTTAAGGTATGCATTGAATGTGTTGAAACCCCAAGGTTGTTTTGGTGTGATCAACAAGTTAAGTTAGGTCCTGTGTGTTTTTAACCTTGTGTCTAAGTGTGTAGGAGCTTAGGAGCACAGGTAGTCGAGCAGAAGACGCAGCTATCGAGAAGGATGACATGTGGTGCATCCAAGGGACGAGGCACTGCGGAAGAGTACACCGGCGGATGAGAAGGAAGCGTACGGTGGTTTCGATGGACGAGAAGCCAGAGCGAAAGATTGCTCGGAGAGCAAGAGACGCAGCTAGCGAGAATGTCGGCATGGGGTGCGACCAAGGGACGAAGACTGCGGATGAGTATGCTAGCGGATGAGAAGGAAGCACACAATGATTCCGAGGGACGAGAAGCCGGAGCGGAAACCTGCTCAAGAAGACCGAAAGTTGGGTTCGTGTGAGCCCTATTCCGGATGGTCGGGATCACCCAAGCGAGCGAAAGACTCTGACTGAGGTGAACGGAGCCGAAGACCCCGGTTGAAAAAGTCAATGAGGTTGAGTTTCCCCACCCGGGGCGCCCGGAACTGTTCGGGGCGCCCGGAACAGTCCGGGGCACCCGGAACCATTCCGGGCGCCCGGAGTTGACTTTTTGACCACGATCGCATCAAACGAGATCCGTTGCGTTGGGGATAAATTTATCCCCCCAGGATGCCTGAAATCCTTCGGGGCGCCCCGACCAAGGCTATAAATATAGCCTTGGTCCAAAAGTTTTCAATTAACACAAGCAATTCATTTTCAACACTTGTACGCTTTATTTCTAGATTAGCTTCTCTGTTTTGCGCTTCATTGCTGTAAGAGTGCTTCTCCACCTGAAGGAGATAGTTAGTGCGACACTTTCCTTAGATTAACAACCTCTCCAGTTGTAATCAAGTAAATCCTGGTATGGCTCTTTTTTATTACTTTCTATCTATTTATTTTATACAAGTGTTATTCTATTGAGAGTTCAAGAAGGGTTGTGCTTTTGTTTTTGCAGGCTATTCAACCCTCCTTCTAGCCGGCCGCAGTGGTCCAGCAAGTGGTATCAGAGCCAAGGTGCTTCAGGAGGACTAACCGTCGAACGAAGCAATGAAATAATGATTGGACCGAGTATCTTCCCGCCGAAGTTCAAAGGGGAATTCACTAGCTGGAAAAAGCGAATGAAGGTATTTTTTAAAAGGAGAAGAAGAAAGAGCTAGCCAAATCAAGGCACAAAAACTTAAAAGCAACATGGGATGAGTCATATTTTAAATTGTGCATATTTTTATCCCAGTATATATTTTTAAAGAATGTCTACTAGCTTTTGTTTATCAGTTTAAGAGAAGTAATTATATCTTTTGTAGTTTAACATCGTATTTTCTAATCACAACTAATCTAAATCAAATTTTATGCAAAACCCAGAGATGATTTTGTTCATAATTTTAATTAGGATATATTGTATTTGATAACTTTGTCTTGTTTCTTATTTTGATTAGGATGACAAAACTTTATCTTGTATTGGATGATCAACTATTGTTTTTTATTTATTAGATTTGGACCTATGTTTGGATTTAATATTATGTATCCATTATGTATTTTAGTTCATATGAATTGTTGGATTGTAATTATGATGTGTAGTGATTTTATTATAAGTTTTATTGTGATGTATTATGAGCTTATAGTGTAACCATCATTTGTGACGGTGGTAGTAAATTAGATTTAAATATAAGCAAGAAAAATGGGAAAAATAAAAAAAGCCATTGTGTTGTAGTATAAATTAGCGGGGAATATTTAAAATATCCGTCGCAACTAGCAATGGATATGCGATGAATAATTAAAATATCTATCGTCGATTGTGATGGATAATTAAAATATCTGTCGTTAAATGTAGACTATCGACATTTAATTAGTTGAATATCGATACTCTCCGGGCTTAGAGATTTGCGACAGGAGTTTATTTTCCGTCGCTAATATCTCAACAAAAATTCTATTCCGTTCCATTATCACCGATGAATATTAAATATCCGTCATTATATTTAGAGATGGATATAAATATTCATTGTTATATATTCAATCATTAATCAGTTGCAATTCGTCTTTCGTGACAAAATATTTCCGTCACTATTCGATAAATTTTTGTAATGTATGCTCAATTAGTGATTGATTACTGTCTAATAGAGTTTTTTTTTTTTTTTTATTGTTGGTTGGTTATTTCATGTTCGACTGCTTAATTAATCTATTCCTTATTTAAGTTAATTACATTTGTCGATCAATAATATAGATCTATAGTATCTTTTAAAATATTTGTCCATGATATCTCTGGCGTAATGATCAGAAATTGATTATCAGGAATTGACGACTTGAGATTTAGCCCGCTATGTGCCTATGACATATGTACCTCTCTTCATATTCGTGAGGCTGATACTAGATGACCGCTAAGGTAGTAAATCTATTTTTTTTTTAATATTTATCGTTAGACATTTTAGGCATATTTTTTCATGAATATATTAAATTAAGAGGAATAAACTATGACAGTACTGTCATTAAGAAAGAAAGAAAAATTAGATTACCATATTTCCATTGTAGTTATCGTCTGATAGTAATCTTCGGGATTTGTCGTCTCCGTTTGGATATATATATAATAAAAAAATATTATTTGATACCTAAATATATATTTTATTAGCATCTAATTTTATTTAAACTTAACAGTACTGTAATCTAAATAAAATCTAATTAACTCAATCGTAGAGCTAAAGGAAAAACAAAATTGCTACTGAATTGATCGAGACCCCTAGATTCAATATAGACACCTCGGCCATTGTCATCTGAATTTAATACAGACACCTCGGCCACTGCCATGGATGAAATCCGAGGCACTTGATATGTAACATATCAATTTATAATATATATATATAGAGAGAAATCTTCTCCTGCGATTTATTTCTTGTGATTTTGATGTGGTTACCTTCCTGATCGGTCTCTGAACCGATCAGGGAACCTCCGCTTCTCCCGGTGTTTGCTGGTGATCGGCGTTTGACGCTGGCGGAACACCCCTCGGCCGGATCACAACCGGATTCCGGCCGAATCGCGGCCGGATTCCGGCCAGATGGCTGCCGGAATCAGGCCGTCTGCGTCGCGACGCTAGCAGACGCAACGCTGCCGATTCTGGAAACTATTTTTTAGGGCGCCGGCAGCCATCTGGCCGGAATCCGGCCGCGATTCGACCGGAATCCGGTTGTGATCCGACCGAGGGGTGTTCCGTCAGCGTCAAACGCCGATCACCAGCAAACACCGGGAGAAGCGGAGGTTCCCTGATCGGTCCAGAGACCGATCAGGAGGTCCCCTGATCGGTCACCAGACTGATCAATAAGGTAACCGTACCAAAATCGTAAGAAATGCACCGCAGGGGAAGATTTCTCTCTCTATATATATATATATATAAAATCCACCGGCCACGTGGCTGGCTCAAATTCATCGACAATGACAACCGTTCTCACACGGTGGTAATCGATCTCACCCTCTGGCTAGTTGAATTTCCCACTTCGGCCTCCGGCAATATAATCAAAGTTTGTTTGTTTGGATCATGTCTTCTGATAGCGTGATTAAAACATAAAATGTTATTATATAAAATTTTTAGATAAAAAAATTTAACATGTTCAAGTATATCTTTTTATATGTCTTACTTATTTGTACTAATAATTAATAATTATTTATAATTTATTTTTATTATGTTGACCTAGAGACAGATTGATAGGGATGTTGAAGTGAATAAATCGTCTTTTGTCACAAAATTTATTTGAATCAATTCCAACACTGATTTGATGGATTATTGTAATTTTTTTTTTTCAGAACAGTGTGATGGTTAAGATATGATATTTTATCATATTAGATCATGAGATTAAAATTTGATGTGTCTGAATATGTTTTTCTCCATATCTTAATTATTGTTGTACTAATGACTAATAATTATTTATGATTTATTTTTTTTGATCTAGGGATAAATTGATAGGATACTGAGATGAGTGAATCGCTTTGACACACGGTAGCAAATATTTTAAAATTTTTATTTCTTAGATTTTCTGAATTAATGGGCATAAGTTAGATATGTTATCTCAGTTTTAAAAAAAAAAATTCATTTGGATCAACCCAACACTTTTGGCCTCTCACAACAACTGGTATCATTTATCCATTTTGAACCGAACTCGAGCTTTTCACCATAAATGATTCAATAGATTAGTCACCTCTACAGCGAATTGCAATTATCTCAGGTAAGCTGCCTACTTTCGGTTGGAAAATAAGAGTGAAAAGTGGTGGAATGGATGAAGGAAGTTTTATTAATGGGATTTTAGTTTTAGTTTTAAGATTTAATGGTTGAGTTTTATTATTTTATAAGTGTGTATGTTGTTGATAAATGTATGAGTAAAAGTTTTCTCTTGTGTGTGGATGAATAGGGGATGTAGATCTAGTATCCGAATTGTATTAAGACTCGTAAGTGAGCATGACCTATATGCGGTCAAATAAATTAATCAACATTTTACCACATAAATTATTCGGGTATTTTTCAATTCGTTGTGACCATTAGTATTTGGTGGAGACTGTGATTTCGCGTATCGTAGGTAACGGACGAGCTAGAAAAATCTCAAAGTCCCACGAAGGTGGGACGAATCTGTTTAAGTAATCTACATTAAACGCAGACCTCGGCTCTACAATTCCCATGCACTCTACACGAGCACTCAATTTGGAATCCTGATGCTCAGTCAAACATTTGACCGACACAGCCAACGTACTTCTCTACTCAGTCGACTTGCTTCTTGATTTTGTTACATGCTTCCTGTCTCAGCTGACTTGCTTCCTCAACTCGATCACTCGACACTCGGGACTCGGGACTCGGGACTCGGTTAGAAGACTCCTTTAACCAACAGTTTAAAATTATATGTTAAAATCTCTCAACAGATAAATCCAAATTTAATTTATAAATTTAATATGTTTTCTCTAAAATCTCCCATAATAAATTGTCCAATACTTTCTCGATCCCGGTTGTGCTCAATTTGTACCCATCCAGGCTGGTAAGTAGGTAATGAAAGCTGATTAATAAATTTGGTAGACCTCTAGATGTAATTGGAACATGTCGTGTGATAGGTCTGGGATTTAAATCGCCGAGTTTACTTTTAGGCCCCTTATGAGTTATTTCCTTCCAATATGTTAATTTGCGGCGTTCTTGGAAGGCCCAAAGTGAGGATTATCATCTTGGTCACAATGTCCAGCTGTTCCAGTATTGACTTTCTCTCGTTAGGATAGGCTTGCTTAGACATTTTGGAGTACAATTATGGATAAGCAAGCACTCGTTGCTGATAGAGACTCTGACTCACTACTGCCTCGTCTTCCCACGACTCTTCTTATCCACAAATCTGACTTCTCGCGATATATTAAACCAGAGTACAAGTCTCTTTCTCTCTCTCTCTCTCTCTCTCTCTCTCTCTTTCAGAATTGCAGAATCACATTGGTCGATCATATTGAATTCCTGGTCGTAGCCGAACAGAAAGTCAAAATCCAGTCCGCGTTAATTGGATCGTTGCATCTTTTATATGGATAATGTATTATTAAATCCATCTTCTGCTCAGTGCTCGGATTGCATTTCTATAAAAGGAAGGCTGAGGACAAAATTCCAACCTCTTCCTTCCTCACTGTGCGTCGCCAATATGGTACATGCCCTCTCCTTCTCTCCCTCCAAATTCCTCGCCTTGCCGCGTCCTCCTGTGGCATCGAGGCCCTCATTCGTCGTCGTCGCTGCCGCTGTCCGATCTCCGGCTGAGTCTGCCACGTCGCTCTACGAGGTCCTCGGCGTCCACGCAGGCGCCAAGAACGGCGAGATCAAGGCTGCGTACCGGCGTATGGCGCTGGAGTGCCATCCGGACGTCGGCGCGCCCGCCGACAAGTTCCTGCGCCTCCACGCCGCCTACGCCACGCTCTCCGACCCCGACAAGCGCGCCGACTACGACCGGCAGCTGATGGCGCTGGATCACCAACGGAGGGACCGGAGGTCGACGTACACAGGCACGAGCCCGCCGCTGTCCCGGGGAAGCCACCGGCGGACGTGGGAGACGGACCAGTGTTGGTAGAAGGCCAAGGGAGCATTCAAATCCGTCGGATGGATCGAATATATTATTTGAGTGCTGAAACTGTAAATGATTTTAAATACCAGTAAAAATATTCTCCGCCTTTTTATTGACATTTTTTTAGAATTATAATATCCATCTTCTTTGATATAAATTTGATAGGTTCCGACCTTCACCTGCGAATTTATTTGGACTAGGCAGGGGATGCTTAGAACTAATCAGGTACCCGTGGGATGAAATAGTTCAGGCGCCTGAAATTAATCTAAGTTTCTGAATTCCTTTTAGTATGTTTTTTATTTTCTTTATTTTATTTTAACATATATTATATATATTTAGGATTAAAATTTTAAGAGTTAGGAGTCAGATTATATAATATTCCAAATTAAAATTTTTAAATACTCACAATATATATTATATGTATTTAGGGTTATGATTTTAAAATTTAGAGATTGAGCTATAATAATTTAAACTAACAAGATTTTATTCTAAGGTTAAGAGTATAATATTCAAGATAAATAATTTTAGCTACTCATGTTATATAATATATGTATTTATATATCTCATATTTATGATTTATAGAATTTTATTTTCAAAAAATTTAAAAACAAATAACAAAGAAATCGTGGCGTTGACATGGCCAAAGCTTTAAAAACAAATAATTCTAATCGGCTGGAGTAATTTGAGACGCCTCGAACTCCAGGCCATTTTGACAGACTATTCTATAGGATTGAGAAACATAAAACACATATCAGTTAAGTTTTATATCAATTTATTATTTTTCTTTATTATAATTTTAAAATAAAAAATATATTTTTTATTAAATATATTTGCTCATTTCTGTACATTTACATTTAAAATATATATTTCTCGATATATTTGATTAATGAAAGTTTTTTTATTTTTTATTTTAAATTTTTTGATGAGCATGCGAATTGGCCCGCCTAATCCATAATCCGTCTTAAATTAGATTAGATTGAGGATTTTTTAACCTGCACCTCCCCGCGGGTTGATACGCCCGGCCACGGATTAGGCTATGTGACCGTCTTAAGCTTTCTTTATTTTTTTTATTCAATTTATCCAAGTTGTTATCCAACATTTTATTAGGCTATATATATATATATATATGTGTGTGTGTGTGTATGTTGGTGCAATATTTTCTAGGTCAGGTTGACCAAGTTGATTAAGCTTGAGTTGGCTCAAGCTTGGTATAAATGTTTGAGTTTCGATGTTTGAGAATACATGAAAATTACAGGTGCAATTGTCTAATTAGGAATTTGTTGGAGTAATTCTCCTCTGGTCAAGGGATGACCAGTTTGATATGAAGAAGAGTCAAGTAGGTTAAGGTTGAGCGGATACTTGACTGAAAAGTCCTAGTGAGTGAAGCCAGGTAGTTGAAAGACCTAGTGAGTGAAGCTAGGCAGATGAAAATCCTGGTGAGTGAAGTCATGTGAAAGTTCTGGTGAGTGAAGCCATGCAGTTGAAATTCAGGTGGGTCAATGTTGACTTGACATCTGGTATTGGAAAACGCAAGTAGGTTAAAGGATTGACCAGATACTTGGCACGAGGAAATCCAGATGGGTCAAGGGTGACCGGACATCTAGTGGAAGTCCAAGTGGGTCATGGAGAACTCGACACTTGGCACGAGATGGTAAGTCCAAGTGGGTCAAGATTGATCGAACACTTGGCACAAGGAGAAAAGTATAAGTGGGTCAAAGGATTGATCGAACACTTGGTGAAGAAGTCCCAACAGGTCAAGGTTGACAGGATGCTAGGCATGAGGAATTCCAACATGTCACGATTGACCGGATGTTGAAATTGGGGACCCTTGAGCTTGAGTTAAGCAAGTCAAGGGTGTTCAATCGATCAACCGATCGATTGAACCGAAGCTCAATAGATCAGCCGATCGATTGGGAGAGTGCTACGACAAGCAGCGACCCAATCTATCGGTCGATCGATTGGGAGCAATTGTCACAAGCACAAAAGCTTCCCCAATCGATCAACCGATCGATTGGGCAACGTCAATCGATCAGCCGATCGATTGGGGCTAGATTCTCGCGAAGACACGATGGAGACTGAATCGATCAACTGATCGATTCAAGCCTCCCCAATCGATCAGTCGATCAATTGGAAAATGACCGTTACACTGGATGTAGGTTTTGGATGGCTGATATTGATGCAATATGACGTGGCAATCGATTGGGAGAAAACCCAATCGATTGGGAGCCCTAGGAGCACACGATATAAAGCCTGTGGCGAGCTTTCTTCTCAGCAGCACTTACACAATTCTCCACTTCTATTGTTCGCCAGACTTCGTGTGTGGAAGACAAGTGATGTTGCACTCTCCAACTGGTCCAGAGGTATTCTCATCAACAAGGTCAAGCAAGAAGATGGTTTTTCTTATTTTCTCTTGTATTTTCTTCTTACGTCAGTTGTATCTTGTTGTGTGAGTCTTATACGAGGTTTCTCCACCTCCAGTAGTTATCGAGAAGGAGCATTTTCATTAGTGGAGTGTGTGTCATGTGTGGATCCTTGGATTAGTCACCGCTTTTTGAGGTAGATACCAAGTAAATCCTTTTGTTAGTGTTGTAAGTGTTGTTTCATGTTCATTCCGCTGCATATCATCATCACGAAGCAAGACAACGAAGCGCGACAAACTATTCACACACCCCCCCTCTAAGTGGTATCAGAGCAAGGCCACTCTTCACCGAAATCATCATCGGAAGGGGCAACGAACTAGAGGGAGAAGAAATTGAAGCAAATTTCAACAAGTTGAAGACTTCATCAAAGGCTCAACTTCAAATGGAATTCCAAGATGGACTTAGATTCGACATAAGGGTGCCTCCACTATTTATATCAATGAGCTTTGATTCTTGAAAATCATGGATCAAAAATTTCCTCATGATGGAGATAGAGCAATGGTTTGATCTAATGGAAGGCTTCCAAGCTCCTACAAATTCAAAGGGAAAGTTCCTTAAGAAGAACAAATGTTGTCAAGAGCAAACTCAAAGGAGTGAGGCAAATGACAAGGTGATTAAACTATTGGTTAACTTATTGCTAAGCAATATTTTGACTCAAATTGGAGAATACGAGGATGCCAAGGAGTTTTGGAGCAAATTGGTGAAGATTTATGAGGTTCCCTCCACTGTACCAAATCAAGAGAAATTCAAAGAGGAAAACTCATTGGATCAAGATCAAGAGGAAGAGGACTCCGAGGTTGAGACATATTCAACATCGGAAGAAGAAATCCAAGAAGCTTCATCTTTAAAAGAATGCAACAAAAAAGGCAAAGAGGGAGCATATTCTTTGTTCCATGTACAAGATGAAGATGAAGAATTCTCCACCTCTAGGATTGAGGGGGAGCAACATTCATTGACACCGGAGGGAAGAGAAACTCGAGGACGATAAATCTCAAGTCAAGTGCTACAATTGTGACAAATTTGGACATTATGCAAAATAATGTAGATCGACCAAGAATAAAGTATATGAAAGAGTAAATTATATGGAAGAAAAGAAAGAAGAAGTGGCACCAAGGGCAAGAGTCCAAAGAGAATGAAAGAGAAGAAGAGCAAGGAACACATTGTGTGCTTTTCTTGCAACCAAAAAGGACATTATTGGAGCCAATGTCCAAAGGGGAAGAAATCGGTCAAAGCCAAGGGTGGAAGCACAAGTCAAGGGGGAGCTTTCAAGGTAAAACCCCAAGGTATCATTTATTGACCCTATCCCTTTAAATCATGGTAAAAAAACATTCTAGTTCTAAATTATATCATTTTAATGTTATTTATCATATAAATAGAAGACATGATAGAATTAAAGAAAATTATGTGGCTTATCATGCTAAAACAACTCAACCTAGGGTTAGAAAGGTAGATAACTTGGGCAAAAACCCTAGGAATTTTGGATGTAGGCCCAAGAATAAAAATGCTCATGGAAATCAAGAAAAATTCAAATCTAGGGATTTAAGATTGGAAAACCAGCTTGATAAATTAAAAAAGACCCTAAAGAAAATGAAAAATATTATCAAGGGTCAAAATGAGCATAACCTAGGGATAATTAGACAAGAATCATCCAATGGTAGGAGGGGTTTGGGATACAGACCTAAAACCAAGAAAGATGAAGCCTCTTATCATAGGGTTCCATATAATTATGGAACCAACTCTAGGTCTAGGGGTCAAGTCAAAGATATAAGGGAAGTTATCCCTAGAAGTATTTTTGTAGGGGATCGGTGGTCGGCTAGAAGGGGGTTGGATAGCTAGGTCACCCCCAACTTCTTTTCTTCTCTACAAAAGATTAGTGCACACGCGGAAA
Source organism: Zingiber officinale (assembly GCF_018446385.1). Taxonomy (NCBI): domain Eukaryota; kingdom Viridiplantae; phylum Streptophyta; class Magnoliopsida; order Zingiberales; family Zingiberaceae; genus Zingiber; species Zingiber officinale. The sequence goes on from NC_056002.1 coordinate 88,589,649, forward strand.
TACAACTAACTAATGAAAACAATAAAGAAAGAATACCAATCGCTAACAAGCTCGATGTAACGTGGTTCGGAGATTGCTTGCTCCTACTCCACGGCGTGTCCTTGAGCTGGACGAGCCCTTGATCCTTCGGTGGATCAATCCCCAGCAATCTCCGGCTAGAGCTTTCTCCTTCTCGGTGGAGCAAATCTCTCACAAAGGATCTCTTCCTCTTTACAATGATGAACTTAGGTTTAGGAGGAAGAGAGTAGGCTTGGAAGCTTTTGGGCAATGACAAGGAGTTATTCAATAAGCATGAGTAACATCCTTCAAGCTCAAAGCTTCCCTTAAATAAGAGGAGAGAGTTGATCATCATATCAACTCATCTCGGCACCAGTCGATACCTGGTTGACTGGCAACCAAGCCGAGTCTTGGTTTGGGTTTAGATGTTCACAACAAGATATTGATTGAAGAAGAGTCCAGCAGGTCAGGTTATATACTGATCGAAGTCCTAACTGGATGTTAGGCAAATGAAACCCTAGTGAGGAAGCTAGGCGTATGAAAGTCCCGTGAGTGAGGCAAGAAAAGTCCGTGGTGAGCAGGTGGAGGAAGTCCTAGTGAGGCTGGCGTATGGAACTGTGGAGGAAGCGTGAAAGTCGGGTGATAAAGGTGAGTGAAGCAAAAGTCGTGACAGGAGTGAAGAGTCCTAGTGCGATGGAAAACCCTAGTGAGTGAAGCTAGGTGAAAGTCCGTGAGCCGGGCAGGGAAAATCCAGATGGATCAAGGATGATCGGACATCGAAGCGAAGTCCAAGTAGGTCAAGGATCGATGGATACTTGGCATGAAGAAAAGTCCACAGGTCAAGGATACACTTCGCAGAGAAAGTCCGAAGGTTAGACACTTGGTAAGGGAGTCCTAGGTCGAGGGAGTGACTAGATGCTAGGCACGACATACCAACCCAGTCGAGGTTGACCGGATGTTGGTTTGGGAGGTTTGGGACTTGGTTTGGACAAAAATCTGAGTCGATCGATGGATCGATCGAGACTCTGAACAGAGAGCCTCGGATCGATCCGTGGATTGATTCGGAGGTCCCAATCGATCGCCGATCGATTGGGACTGACCGTAATGCTGGATCGGATCGATCTGGCGATCCAGCGGGCGGCTACGATCGATCCGCGGATCGATCCAAAGCCTCCCGATCGATGGGAACATTCGAATCGACGGATCCGACCGCCGACGCGCTTATAGTCGCAGCGTGTGTGATGCCGCGATCGCTTCACGATTTCATCTCGGATCTTCGCCCTCCTCCACTCTCAAAGCTCGTGATCGCCAGTTCTTGAAGGTTCTTGGAAGCTCTCCGAGTCAAGAGGCGGATCAAGGCAAGAAGAGAAGCTAGGGTTAGGGTTTTCTGCATTCATTGTAAGCTTTGTGCTTGTATTTTGTTTCCCTTTCCTTCTTCTTGTACCGAGAGTCTTGTAGGCTTCTCCGCCCTGGTAGTTACCAAAAGAAGTGTTTTTGAGTGGAGCGTGCGTGGTGTGGATCCTTGGATTAGTCACCTCCTTCGAGGTGGATACCAAGTAAAATCCTAGTGTTAGTGTGGGTGTATTTGTTTCGTGATTTTCCATGCATATTCTCAAGAAACAATCAACAGCCCGAGCAACGCATGAAACCGAGCAAGCGCGACGAGCTATTCACCCCTCTAGCTACTTTTAGTTCTAACAAGTGGTATCAGAGCAAGGGCTCTTCACCGGAATCATCGCCGGAAGGGTCAATAAGAAAGCTAGAGGGTGAAGAAGTTGGAGCAAATTCTTCAAGTTCAAGATTTTATCAAGCTCAACTTCAAGATGCAATTCCAAGATGGGCTTGGATTTGACACAAGGGTGGCTCCACCATACACTTGACGAGTTTCGATTCTTGGAAATCAAGAATCGAAAATTTTCTTATGATGGAGATAGAGCAATGGTTTGCTCTCATGGAAGGTTTTAAGCTCCCACAAATTCCAAGGCAAAGTACTCAAAAGGAGCAAGTGGAGCAAAGACCAAATCCAAAGATGTGAGGCCAATGACAAAGTGACCGAGCTTTTGGTCAATTTATTGCCAAGAAACATCTTGGAACAAATTGGAGAATTCGAGGATGCCAAGGAGCTTTGGAGCAAATTGGCAAAGATTCATGAGATCCCCTCCACTGTACCAAATCAAGAAGGATCCAAAGAGGGTGACTCAGTAAATCAAGAACAAGAGCAAGAGGACTCCGAAGTTGAGAGATACTCAACTTTCGAAGAATAAGTCCAAGAAGCCTCATCTTCAAGGGAATGCAACGAAGAAGGAAAAGAGGGAGCATACTCCTTGTTTCATATTCAAGATGATGAAGCCTCCACCTCTAGGATCGAGGGAGCAAAGTGACAGATCAAGAAGAAGGAGAAACTTCTACATCCGGGTCAAGAGATGGAAGAAGCTACCTCCACGGTCAAGAAAATCAAATGGAGGAGAATCAAGATCGGATCAAGAGGAAGCTTCTACCTCCGGATCCAAAGGAAAGATGCCACCCCTACAAGCAAAAGTATAAATATTTCAATTAAAAAAAAAAATCATATTATATGCTGAGTGTGGAACATGGGCACTACAAGAGCAAGTGCCCTAAATTGGCAAGCAAGAAGGAAGGCAGAGGCAAAAAGAGGCGCAAGGAGAGAGATCTGAACACAAAGAAGAGCAAGGAGCATATTTATGCTTCTTTGCAAAATCAAGTGCAGGGAAGAAGGTGGTCAGGCTCAAGGAGGCACTAGTCAAGGGGAGCCTCGGTAAAGAAGAAGGTAACATTTATTGAGCCTACCCCTTTACATTATGGTAAAAAGCATGATAGTTCTAACTTATATCATTTTAATGCTATTTACCATGAAAATAGAAAGCATGATAGCGTTAAAGAAAAACATATAGCTTTTCATGCTAAAACCACTACACCTAAGGCTAGGAAGGTAGGTAAAAGTCTGGGCAATAACTCTAAAGATTTTAGATACAAGCCCAAGAACAAATATGCTCATGAATCAAATGAAAAATCTAAAACTAAGGACTTAGTGTTAGAAAATCAAGTCTTGAGATCAAGGCTTGATAAAATGGAAAAGACCCTAAAAAGGATGGAAAATATCCTATTAGGGCAAAATGAGCATAACCTAGGGTTAGGGGTACAAAAGTCATCCAATGGCCATAGAGGTTTGGGATACAAACCAAAGGCTAATAAGGATGTGTCCTCTTACCATAGAGTTCCATATAGTTATGGAACAAACCCTAGGTCTAGTGGTCAAGCCAAGAATATTAGGGAAGTCATCCCTAAGAGTATTTTTGCAATAAATGTGATTAAGACTTCTAAAAAGTCTAAGAAAGTCACAAAGAAGGTTACAAGGGAAGCTATCCCTAGAGTTGACCTAGAAAATGTGACCAAGGCTTCTAAGAAGCCCAACAAGGTCACTAGGAAGGTATCTAGGGAAGTTATCCCTAGTGAGTACCTAGAGCATCCAAGGAGCACCAATAGGTGTTGGGTTCCTAGGAGCATCTTCTCTACCCCATAGATGGGTTAGAGAGTGTCAACTCCGATTAGAAGGGTAGTTAACCCAACTTTGAGGAAATTGACACTCAAGGAGCATTTTCAAGGTTTTAGTTAACCTTTGAAAATGAAATGGAATCTTTGTTTACTCCTTGAAAGAGTAAAATGTGCCTAATGGTGGAAGAATTGATTTTAAATCTTAAATGGCACATATTGGGAAATTCATAAGAAATACCAAGTTGGGATTTTGGTATTCTCTTGGAAATTTAAGGCAATCCGGGCCTTGATTTATGTAATCACTCTTGAGGAAAAATGGAATATGCCAACATTTGAGGACATGTTTATTTTCAATTGGCATACATTAAATCAAGGAAATTAGAAATGCCAATTTAGGTTTTGGCATTCTCTTGAAGCACTTTAGGGCAATCTAGGTTTAAGGTGTAAGTTTAGCTAAGACTTTAAGGATACTTAGATAGTTAATCTAGGTATATTTTATTTATGCTAAATCTTGTCATGATTATTTGCCCATCATATGTCATGACATCATGTCTATTTTTACATTCATGTTTTATTATGAAAAATACCATGTCATGACATTCATACATCATGTAACAATAGGATATTTTCTTTTGAAAATTATTTTCTTTTGATGTATGCCATAACATAATCATGCATTAAGTTTAATTCCTTGTAATTAAGGACAAATGGCATTTAACGACACTTATTGACAAGTGACATCCTAGGTGGATGTCTAATATTTCTAAAATACCTAGATAAATATGCATGATCCCTAGATTAGGGCAAAAACCAAAATCTACATCTCACAAAGACTATAAGGTGACTTGTATGTGTTTTAGTGCATATTATATACAAGTGAGATGTTAGGATGATGAACAAAGCTCAAGATGTTGATTTAGTGCATTCCTTTGAGTTTTAAATTCATCAAAACACATAGTTATGTGTTTTCCCATCATTGGGAAAGCTAATGTACAAGTCATGTGCATTATGCCCAAGGAACATGATGGGATATTGGTTTTGAAAATGTTTTTAAAATGTTTTTGGAAAACCTTGGTGAAGGCTATCTTTTGATAGTAATCACCATTGAATAGTTAGACACAAACTTGAAGAAAACACTAAAGTTTTTGCAAGTTCTCAAGTTTGTGTCAATCTTTGAAAATATGATGTATTTTCATAGAAAACTATTTTTCCGTGATAGTAAACGCCCTAAATAATGTCTACACGAAATTTCATAATTTTTGGATTTTTGTAGAATTTTCTAGGGGTTTCTGAAGTTGACTGAAATGGAATTTCAGCAACTATCAGAGCTCCGATCGATCCATGGATCGATTGGAGTTCCTGTATCGATCCATGGATTGATTCAAACGGCAAGTCGAATCGATCGATCGATCGATCAGAATCGATCGGTGGATCGATCGATCTCAAAGGTTCAATCGATCGAAATCAATCGATCCAAGGTTCTTTGTTCGGTTTTGGGAAGGCCCGATTTCAAGTCTTCAACCTATTTTAGTCTAGGTAACCATTCCAAACCCTAAAATACATTTGTATCCAATAAAAGGTGTTTCGACAAAACAAGGATGGGTTGGTTAAGGAAGGCTAAGTTGAAGTTTAGGTTGAGGTGTGTTTCAAATTTTGAATATTTGAACCTCAAAACTTCTAAATTTGGGTTTCCTAATGTTTGGGTTCAGAGTTGTTGCAATGGCGAGGGTTACCACCATGGGGGGACTCTTAAAGACATGAAAATTGCTTCATAAGACATGGAAGGTGGTTAACTACGGCGTGAACTTGCTCGAGTGAGGCATTTAAACTGATGGGGAGAAATGGGGTGGATATCCTCATTATTTCAAGTGGACACCAAGTGATTGAAAATGCTCAAGGTGGGTATTCACAGCATTGAGGAGAGAAGTTAAGGTGATAATGGCAGGTATGGGATCTCGTAATGAGTAATGACGATATGGCGAAGGTCGAAGCTCAATGAGTTATCGGGTCACTTCCGCCGCTGTCTTTGAGGTAATAATCGTGTACCCGAATGATGAGTGTGATACGCGCCCGCCTAGTCGGTGAACGACGGGTAGATGGTCATGTGGGGCAGGCCTTATGGGGGATGAAGGACTGGATCAGAGAATGTTGAGATGATGTTGCTTCGGAGCCCTACTGCAGCAGAAGAGGATGAGTTCGAGACCTAGCTTTAGTTTGTGTGGGGAGGGCTATGTTGCTTTCAATGAAGAAGGGCCACGTATGAAGCTATGGGAGTTCCTGTAGTATGGTTAATATTAACCTGTATGGGGGGTACATCTGCTTAAGATGAGAGAGCGAAAAGGGACTATTGTCACATCGATGAGTGGATCATGGTTTGAGTTTGAAAGATGAGGGAGATAAGATATATTGATTGCAAGAAAGATAAAAGCCCTCGATTGACCTGGTCTTAAGTGGTAGATTTGATAAATAAGAGAGCCCCAGGTAGGTTGGAAGCGGTGTCCCGGGTGCAAGTCCCGGTATAGAGCATGTCAAAACCCGAAGGTGGCTAGTAAAGCTTGAAGAGCAAGAGTCACGGTGGCGGTGAATGCCAGTCGGTAGGAAGCATGAGTCGATGAGGGTGAGTGAGCGGTGAAGAAAGATCCTATGTGAGTGAAGCCTGGCGGTGAAATCTGTGGTGAAGAGCTAGGCGGATGTGTGAAGCTGTGGCAGATCAAAGAAAACCCAGTGGTGAGTGAGCGTGAGAGCGAAAGCACAGTGTGAGTGCGCGAAAACGTAGATGGATCGCACGACGACATGGTCTTTGAGGACTCGAGGTTGCGAGGAGGTGGTATGAATTTGGGATGATCCGGTGTCGGGATAGGTAGGTCGAGCGCAGGATACTGAGCGGACACGACAAGAAAGTGATGGTTGACACTTGCAAGTAAGGGACACTTGTGCACTTAAAGAAAAGGCCGCATGAAACGATCGAGGAGGTCGAGGTAAGGAGTGACTAGATGACCAGATGACATACCAATGTGTTTAGAAGGACGGGACTCACTTTTGGTTTGTCTGATCTCAGTCGTTGTGAGCCCAGAGCCTCATCAAAATTTGTGCGCGTCATCGATCGCTCGGAGAGCGTCTGCGTCGTCGAATCGCGATCGATCGTGGGATTGGAATTGGGAGGGGCTGTCGGCTGATCGTCAAGGCGCCGTCATCAGCGGATCGATCCAATTTCAGAACGGCGTCGATCGGACCGCCCGGATCAGGTGGATCTCGAACTTGTCGAAAGCGATTTCGTCACGGATCGGCGTAATTAACTTTATATGGGCGGCGCGGCAGTTTTCTGGCTTCACGATCATCCTTATCTCGATCTCGATCTCCTAACTCCTCCACCACTCCGCAGCTTAAAGCTCTGGAGTCCAGCGCCTTCTGTTTCGAAACTCCGTCGAGTAGCGTCGAATCAAAAACAAGAGGGTTAGGGTTTCCAGCATTCATCGTTGCTTGTAAGTTTCCTCTGTATTTTGCGTCTTGGTTTGTCATTCTAACGAAAGAAAGGTTCCGCCCCCGTGAGGAGAATGCGCAGGCCTTACCGAGTTAGACCGAGAGTGGCGCGTGGAGGTGATGCTTGTGGAGTTGTCTGGATCGTCACCTCTTTTGTTGCGATATAGTAAAATCCTTTTGTTCGGGTATGTTTGCTGTTCTTTGCATGCTGGAGAGCGATCGGCATGATGACAGACATGCACGAAACTGGAAAAGGCCGACGGCGACGACTTAACGGGCGGGATTCATTCACCCCTCAGGCTTTTCCTGCACGAGAGTTCAGCAAGCCATCGTCGGTGGTGCATGACGCTGGATGCGATAATAGACTGACGCGAGCTGCGATCGGCGGTACGAGGTTGTGCTATCGCAACCGTTGCCGGTCCGCGTGATCGGTGATCCACGATCGACGCAGATGAACGTTCACTGTCTAATGGTCGTCGACTCGACGATTGCGCGAGCAGACGATCACCGCCTCGATCGCTCAGTCATTTGGTCAATCCTGGTAACCTTGAGCTGCAACCTTTACATTTCCCGAGTACACTTCCTCTCCTCATCTACACTGCACGCTCTGCTACTTACTTCCTGAGCTGATGCATTCGTTTGAAGCTTCTTAACACTTTGGCGCAACTGACTGACTGGCAGCTGCTAATGGACATCTTCCAAACGTGCGTATGCTGCAGCTTCCATCGCTCCCTTGCACTTGTCCTCAGTTTTGTCCATACGGCCCTTGTCATCACGCCCATCTTTCACCGGACCCAAAGCCATCAACTTGAGTCGCATGTGTATCCTACAAACCTACACAACTCAAATACACATATCAAATACAAGGGTGAACCTAACTTAAACACTTTGACACACACATCAAAACTATGATCGTACCGATCAAAACCTAGGTCGATTGTACCAATAATTTTTGCCAAGACCAATGTGATTAAGACTTCTAAGAAGTAAAAGAAAGTCACTAAAAATGTCACAAAGCTATCCCAAGAGTTGATCTAGAGGAAGTGACCAAGGCTTCTAAGAAGCCTAGAAAGGTCATTAGGAATGTATCTAGGGAAGTTATCCCTAGTGAGTACCTAGAGTATCCAAGGAGCACCAATAGGTTTTGAGTTCCAAGAAGCATATTCTCTACCCCTTAGATGGGTTAGAGAGTGTCAACTTCAAATGTGAAGGGTGGTTAACCCAACATTGATAAAGTTGACATTTGGACGCATTTTCAAGATTTTTGTTAACCTTTAAAAATGAAAAAGATTAATTGTTTACTTTTTAGAATAGTAAAATGTGCCAAAATTTGAGGAATTGAACTTAATTTAAATTGGCACACTTGAGAAAGACAAAAGAAATGTCAAGTTGGGAGTTTTGGAATTTTCTTAAGGAGTTAAGGGTAAATTTAAGTTTTAAATTAATTGATTACTCTTGGAAGAGTAAAATGTGTCAAACCTTGAGAAACTATATATAATTTAAATTGGTATAATTAATCAAGAGTAAAAGAAATGTCAAGTTGGGTTTTGACATTTTCTTGAGATAATATGGGCAATCTAGGCTTAATTTTAGGTTTAGCTAAGGATTTAAGATACTTAGATAGATGATCTAGGTATATTTTATGTATGCTAATTGTCATGCTTTGTTTGCCCATCATATGTCATGACATCATGTTTAGCATTTATGATTATTATGAAACATACCATGTCATGTCACACATATAACATGTAGCAATAGTATATTTTTTTTTTTGAAAATTTTATTAATTTTTAATGTATGTCATAACTCATGATGCATTGTTTTAATTTTCTTGTAATTAAGGACAATGACATTTACTAACAAGTAGCATCCTAGGTAGATGTTCATAACTCCTAAAATGCCTAAATAGATATGCATGATCCCTAGTTTAGGGTAAAACCAAAAATTACATCTTACAAAGACTATAAGGTGACTTGTATGTGTTTTAGTATACATAGATACAAGTGAGATATTAGGATGATGAACAAGACTCAAGGTGTTAATTTAGTACATCTTATTGAGTTTTAAATTTATCAAAACATATAGTTATGTGACCTTAAATCATTGGGAAAGTTAATATACAAGTCATGTGCATTGATCCCAAAGAATATGGTTGGAAATTAGTTTTGAAAAGCATTTTAAATATATATTGGAAAATCTTATTGAAGACTATCTTTTGATAGTAATCATCATTGAAAAGTTAGACACAAACTTGGAAGAAACATTAAAGTTTTTACAAGTTTCTAATTTTATGTCAATCTTTGAAAATATGAAGTATTTTCTTATAAAACTATTTTTTCTTGATAGTATATATACTAAAAAATATCTATAATAATTTTCATGATTTTTATAATTTTATAAAAATTTTAGGGCATTTCTGAATTTCATTGAAATTGAATTTTAGGAAATCAGAGCCTCAATCGATCAGCCGATCGATTGGGATGTGTTTCCCGTGAGCAGTGGCTCATGGAATCGATCAACCGATCGATCCATTCACGCCTGGATCAATCGGGCAATCGATTCAAAGGCAGTTTCTGCGAACAAAAACTCTCTGAATCGATCAGTGGATCTAGGCAGTTGGAAATCTTGGTGAGTGAAACCAGGTGAAAGACCTAGTGAGTGAATCTAGGCAGAGGAAAATCCTGATGAGTGAAGCTAGGTGAAAGCCTTAGTGAGTGAAGCTATGCAGAAGGAAAATCCTAGTGAGTGAAGCCAGGTGAAAGCCCTAGTGAGGGAAGCTAGGCAGATGAAAATCTTGGTGAGTGAAGTCAGGTGAAAGTTCTGGTGAGTGAAGCCAGGAAGTTGAAATCCAGGTGGGTCAAGGTTGATCGGACACTTGGTGTTGGAAAGCCCAAGTAGGTCAAAGGATTGATCGGATACTTGGCACGAGGAAATCCAGATGGGTCAAGAGTGACCGAACATCTGGTAGAAGTCCAAGTGGGTCATGCAAAACCAAATACTTGGCACGAGATGATAAGTTCAAGTGAGTCAAGGTTGACCGGACACTTAGCACGAGGAGAAAAGTCCAACTGGGTCAAAGGATTGATCGGACACTTGGTGAAGAAGTCCAAGCAAGTAAAGGTTGACCGGATGCTAGGTATGAGGAGTTTCAATAGGTCACGATTGACCAGATGTTGGAATTTGGGACCCTTGAGTTTGATTTAAGTAAGTCAAGGGTGTTTAATCGATCAGCCGATCGATTGAACCGAAGCCCAATCAATTAGCCGATCGATTGGGAGAGTGTTGCGACAAGAAATAGCCCAATCGATCAGCCAATCAATTGGGAGCAATTATCGCGAGCACAGAAGCTTCCCTAATCGATCAGCCAATCGATTGGGGTTGGATTCTCGTGAAGACATGAGGGAGGTTGAATCGATCAACTGATCGATTCAAGCCTCCCCAATCGATTAGCTGATCAATTGGGAAACAACCATTGCGCTGGATGCAGGTTTGGACGGCTTAGATTAATGCGGATCTAATGTGACAATCGATTGGAAGTAAGTCCAATTGATTAGGAGCCCTAGGAGCACACAGTATAAAGCCCGTGACGAGCTTTCTTCTTAGCAGTGCTTACACGATTCTCCACTTCTACTATTCGCCGGACTTCAAGTGTGAAAGACAAGTGATATTGCATTCTCCAGCTTGTCTAGAGGCATTCTCATAAACAAGGTCAGGCAAGAAGAGGGTTTTTCTTATTTTCACTCTTATATTTTCATCTTGCATGAGTTGTATCTTGTTGTGTGAGTCTTGTACGAGATTTCTCCACCTCCGGTAGTTACCGAGAATGTCACGCCCCGGAGGAGTCCCTGTCCGAAGAAATTTCGACAACATCTCCCCTGTACGGCGAACAATCTGAAGCATTACTACATCACCATATACCTCAGCCACATGCGACTGGAATAGATAACAATATAGAAATAACACAAACACGCAATTAATATACACAGCCTACCTGGCTGGACAAAATGAAATAATACATAACCACCATCTATAACCATCAGTCTAAACGGCTGGCTTGATATAAACGCAGCGGAAATCTCAAAAAGAAAACAAATGTATGACCGACAAAGTCACTAACTAAATTACCTGCAACCACCAGACGGGACTCCAAAATCCATATCGAAGCATATAATACCAAGTTCACAAACCAAAACATAAATAGCATTAGCAACCAAAACCAGAAAAAGAAACTATCCTCGAGTGTGTCGTGGGACTGGCAACTAGGACTCTCCAAGCATGCATGACTCATCTACCTGTTACTTGGCGAAAGAAAACCATTTTTGCATGGTGGTGAGTATTGGAACTCGGCGGGTAAGGAAAGAGATAGTGCATGAACATAACATATAACTAGAAAGTGAACCAAGAGTATACAGTCTCATACAGAAATAGCAGATACTACAATAGAACCAAAATAAGCACTCATACCTGAAGTCATATCCTAGGCTAGGTATAATAGGTCAGAACTGGTACTAATCTGCTACAGTACTGCTCATAACCACATAGGTAATAAGCAAGGTATATACCAATTTTCAATGACTAGACATCTACAACGAGAACATATCTCAACACAAGTAAGCATATCAGCATATGTGAACAACGACAGTAAGTAACCAATAACAGTATATATAGACAGCAGCAGCCAAAACAAATATAATAACCACAACGTATGCACGGATGGTCACTCCCGCCCACCTCTCTGCACCATGACCCCTGTATGATCAACTGTACCACCCAGCCACCACTCACACGAGTGGCCGAGGGACAGTTGCGTAGTAGCTAACTAGCTACATCTACGATGGGTTCCCCGCTCCAGCTACCACTCACACGAGTGGTCGAGCTGACGGACAAGCGATCAACTCACTCTCGAGTGGTCGAGTGGCATGTAGATGTGATGACATGATCACGAACAATTCATATATATATAAAAGCAGTATGCGGAAGCCGGCGTACTCGATATCGTACTTAAATAAGCAACAGTTAAAGTATACAAATATGATATTTAGTATCTGCTACGAATCAAGGACAACAAGAAGAGACTGTCTGGATATAGAAACGAATTTCTCAAAGATTTTGAGTGGAAGTATCAAGCATAGGAAAAATTATGAGTGGAGTCAAGGTAAAGCAGTTCTTATCAAAAAATAGCTCATGCACCAAGTTCAAAGGACTAAAGAGACAAAGCAAGAAATACCCGCCTTTATACGTAGATCGCGTCAAGTAGTCTCACGTCGAGACGCTCGTCCCGAACCCAAGTCCTGCGATCACAGTATGTATTTAGCTAATTACATATATAGCAAATAGTTAAATAAAAATCCCCAACCTATTTAGGAAAATCCTAATCGAAATAATTAACCTAATTTATTAATCCAATTAGGTCTAACCCAATCCACCATTTCTGCACTTCAATCCCACTCATGAATTAATCAATTTAATCATAGTCATCTTCTAAGATCAATATACACCTAATCCATCCACAGCAATTCAATGATCCCAATGTTGACCATGTAACTAAATAAATCAATCACTCACAAAATGGAATTATTTCCACACTTACCCAATTACCAAAGTTATCAGCTCATAATCGAAGGATTCATTGCCGAAACACGATGACCAGTGCGATAGATCACCGGTGAATAATGCTGGCCGAAGATCTGTGCCAACAGATCCAAATCATGCGGAGAACCCACTTCTGGCAGCAGGCGGCAATCTGTGTCACCGGTGGAATGGAGGATGCAGGAGCTTCGGTGGTGACACAAAATTAGAGCCACAGGACCGGTGGTGGCTGCTGTGGTGTCAAGCTAAGGCATCAACAGTGCTTCTCCGGTCAGGGTCATGGTGAACCTGTCGCTGGCTCGCGTGTTCGGCTTCCGGCGAGCACTTGCTACCCGTGGCTAAGAGAGGAAGACGACGGCCATTGTCGACGAGAAGGGGCGACGCTAGTGAGCGGGCGATTAGCGATCTAGGGCAACAGCAGTGTCTTGGCTTCGAGCGAAGAGGGGAAAAAGAAAAGGCCGCAGTGTGAAGATGGGGAGAACCCAAGCCTCTGATGGCCGGCGATCGATTGGCGCCGAATTCAAGCATCGGGTGGTGGAGCGAGGGACTCGAGAGAAGTCGCCGGAATAGTGGCAGTAATCGTGGCTCAGTTTGCCCTAGCTCTAGTGGCGCGAGAGGTGGAAGTGGTGGCTGGAACTCGGCGGCTGGAACTCAGCGGCTGGTGCCCGCGTGAGGAGGAGAGGCCGGCGGCTCCGGTTGCGGGAACTCGTGAGAGGGAGAGGGAGAGGGAAGGTGGTGGCGTCGGCGATGGGTTTGGGGAAAGGGAAATCGAGATTGAAAAGAAAGAAATAGGGATTATATACTTAGGTCTTAGGTTTAATATTTATAACTTAGGTTTTGATTAATTCAACCATACATTAATCGAATTAATCAACTCCCACCTTTGGATATTCTAAATAATTTTTTTCCCGAACTCATAAATATATCTCCTCAAAATACATCGTGTAATCTCCAATTAAATCCTAGAAAATTTTTAAAAAAATTCCTAAAAATTCCAATAAGATTATTTGTTAAATAATCCTATTTTTAATTATTATTTCGTTGCCGTATTTTACAGAGAAAGAGCGTTTTCATTAGTGGAGTGTGTGTCGCGTGTGGATCCTTGGATTAGTCACCTCTTTTTCAGGTGGATACCAAGTAAATCCTTTTGTTAGCGTTATAAGTGTTGTTTCGTGCTCATTCTGCTGCATATCATCATCACGAAGTAAGACAATGAAACACGACGAGCTATTCAACCCCCAAGCACAAATCGATCCTAACAATATAATTTTAAGATTTTTAATATATATATATATATATATATATATATATATATATATATATATATATATATATATATATATATATATATATATATAATATATTAAAAATCTTAAAATTATAAAAGTTCGTATAATGTTATGTTTTCTTATATATTTATAAAAAAAAATAAAAGGAGATTCAAACAAGTAAATATATATGTTCAATAGTTTATTAGCTTTGTTAAAAATATTAATAAAAAGAGTTAAATTTGTTAACGTGTAATGGCATTTATTTTATAATATTAAATAAAAATGGAGTGCCTTGTGTCGGATGGTTCAACATAATTCTAAATTATGCTGAGCTTAACATAAATTCAGGGCCGACCAGAACCTAGACCTACTGAAAAATAAGCTCCTAAATGGACTTCCCATTTTTCCTAAATTTCAACTTTGCCTATGTTTTTTTCTTTCAAAATTAGAGTAAAATAAGCTCCGAACCAATACAATGAATTTAACTAATTGCAAGAGTAATTATTCATAAATCATTTTATTTAATTTTTCATAAATAATAAAATTTTCCAATTCTTCTCCATTTAAAAGATCAGAAAAATCACAAAACAGGAAATATTAATAAATGAAATATATAGGCTTCCTCTCATGGACTTTTTTTTTTCCTCGTGCTAAGGTGTAATAGAAGGATATCCAGTTATCACTCAGTACTCATAATTCAATTTCCAATTATTGTACATTTATAGAAATTTTTTCTTCGAATGGGACGCATAATCAAGAGATGTTAAACTTTTGAATTATTTGTCGTTAAGTGCTTCCTGCTTTATCTTACTAACCGATGAAAATTTCTATAGGGTTGAATTATTTACATAGATTTAACGTAACCTAATCTGATTAATCTTTATCTTTTCCTGAGGGCTTTTACAGTGTAATAGCGTTAATGCTCTTTTCATAACCACTGAATTTGAAATGAATAATTAGTAAAAATTCTAACTTCTCTAAAAGAGACCAACTTTATTAATGTAATGAAATGAAAGAAAATTTCAAAACTAACTTCCATCCATGATGACCATTGCCCACAATATATTGCTCCAATTCTTTCAAATTTTGGTGTCAATTACAGTTAGGAACATTTGAATTCTAGTCCCCCTTTTTACCATCAGAAACTGCAACACTGTAACTGCTCTGTTTTCTTTTCCGAGCGAGTTGCAAAAATTGAAGTGTGAAGGACACTAGGCAAAAAAAAAAAAAAAAAACCATCTGTAAAAGCAAGGGAACCCTACGATAAAGAGGGCAGAAAGCATCTCTTCTTTTAACAATAAGACTATAGGGGATAGATATGAGCCAATCTATGAAGGTAGTATAAAGACCACAAAGGCCTGCCCATGGCATGCATCAGCACATATCAACTGAGATTCCATTAGGCCTTCTCCTGCTGCTTTTAACAAAAGACAAACCTCAGTTGTCATCCCTACTCTGCGTTATTTTTACTAAAGACAAGATCACTAACCAGTTTGCTGTCTTCGGGAAAAAAAAACGGGAGGGAGAGAGAATTCTTATTAACAACGTTTATGTACTCGGTTTTACTTTTTTTGTCGCTTTGAATAATAGTAGCTTTGGTGCGTCCGCACGATGGGATAAATTAATTATCAAATTTGTTAATTAGACTGAGCGAGTAAAGTGAGTTTGGCCTGGCCATAGTTCTGTCGAAGTGCCTCATAAGACCATTAAGTTCAACTGCAGTGAGAAGTACACTTTGGCCGAGGTGAGGAATAGAATACTTGTGACGATATGAATATGTATGAGACAGAAAGAAGTCAATTTTGTTTGTCAAGGTGTGAATACCCGAGTCACTGACATTATGCTAAACCATGGTTGAACTAGCACTTGCATTGTGGAGGTGAGGATAGCGTGCCAAGGAGAACGTTTGTCTGTTTGCTCATCTGAAAGTTATCGTATATACTAATACTCTTACCAAATGTTCGATGGGAGCCATAGGTGCACGAGTTGCTCCTTTTTAAATTTTTCCCCTCGCTCTTTTAAAAGCCATTGAACTGATACACTCTATACAGCGCTTATGGTTGCTCTCTTTGAGCTGTGTATTAAAAAAAAGCTATCTGACGCGGGCTAATGCCACCTTAGCGATCAATGGAGTTTGGACGTGTACTGATTTGCAGCTTGACCACCACCGCTCAGACTAGTAGGTCAGGCACCACCTCCCTGGATCATCGTGGCCGTGCCACATGACCAATCCAGGGTCGACATGACATCAACCCTGAGAAATACAATAGTACTCAATTGATGTTACACCTAATACATATGACAAACTCGCAATGTAGATAAGACATGATTCATTTTGTGGTTCGAAGAATTGATTAAAATGCTTATCTCATGCGATAGACAATGTGTCCGCAAAAGAAGCACAAGTATGGTGGTTAATTATTAATTGATTTCCTGGTAATATTTGTCTTTGTTTTCTCTTTCAAGCAGAGCACGTCTCATCTGATGGATTCTAACTCTGCTCTATAGCGTATAAATTATCAAAAGGAGAGCAAAGCTTACACAACTACCATTAATTAACTGAAATAATTAATGGTATGATTTATCTATTTCCTTTACCTCCTCTTTATTTCATTTATGTACCTATTTTATCTAACTAAGGTTTTCAATTATGTTATTTTTATTGATCATTTTAATAAATATACTTGGTTCTATCCTATGAGAAGAAAATTTAATTTATTAAATATATTCTATAATTTTCAAAATCAAGTTGAACTATATTTTAATTGTAAAATATTTTCTTTTCATTCTGATTAGGGAGGTGAATATCAAGCTCTTCATCGTCATTTTATCTCTTGTGAAATTGTTCATTGAGTCTCTTGTCCTCACACTGCAGAACAAAATGACTATGCTAAGAGAAAATATTGATATATAGTTGCAATTGTCTTAACTCTTCTTCATCATGCCTCAATTCCGAGTAAATTTTGGGATGAAGCTATTAACACTGTCGTATATCTCATAAATTGACTTCCTACTCTATTGTTTAATCATAAATACCTTTTTGAAAAACTTTATAATCAAACTCCTGATTACACTTTTCTTCAAATTTTTGGTTGCATATGTTATCCATGATTATGTCTCTACTCTAAATATAAATTTGACTCTCGTTCACTACAATGTGTTTTCCTTGGTTATAGCAATTTGTATCATGGTTATCGTTGCTTGCATATACCAACAGGACGAATTTATATGTCACAACATGTTACTTTTGATAAGTCTTTATTCCTTTTTTCAATAACTTTTTCAATCTCTCCTCCAGATACAGATGACACCTTCTTGATGCCACCTACTATTGTAAGAAGTGATGACATCGTAGGTCTTGCTCCGAAAATCTCTAATAACTTTCATATACCATCAGAATCATCTCAATTTGTTGATCCAATCTCTAAAGCTTCACCAGTCGAAGATAATACAAGTCCATAATCAAAATCACCATGTCAGTCTACTTCCTCGCCGTCATCAACAAATGATTCAGATGATAATGCTCCTCGTCGCATGCTTTCATTAAGTGGCATCTATGCACATTGTTTACTAATGACAACTCAACATCCCCTTCCACGAGCTCTAGTGGTCTCTTCAAAATCTATTGAACCAACTTGTTTTACATAAGCAAACAAGAATTTAAATTGGCATAGTGCAATGGCTATAGAATTTGATGCACTTCTTCGTAATGGAACATGGATCGTAGTTCCACGATCTCCCTCCATGAATGTTGTGGGCTCTAAATGAGTATTATGTCTTAAGCATCAAGCTGATGGTTCTCTTGAATAGCACAAAGCTCGACTTGTAGCCAAAGGATTTAGTCAATAGCCAAATATTTGTTAGGATGTATACTAAAAGCTTAGCTTTTGGTATAAACATTTATCTAGAAGTAAGAATCACATTGGTCAAATGTCTACATTTATGATAAATGTAGTTGTTCAATTAATTTATATTGTAGATAACATGGTGTGTGGTGTCACACACAGAGGATCATGTTATCAGTACCTTATAAATTATAAACAGTAGCTCATGACCAAGATGGAAAGAACAAATCATTGGAAGGTCGTAGTGTTATTAGGTATTAGTTTATCTTAACTATATAATTACACTAGTACACTTAGAGTGTATTGAGTAGGACCATTAGAGGTCGTTTCTTTTTATACTGACTTTATAAAGGAACAAAGACCTCAGTTATTATGGAAGTGTGTGCTCTTAATCCTAATATAATAACAAGCACATATATTTGATATTTATTTCTTTAATTTATCAATTGGTGAGATTTAGTTCGATAAATCAATAAGCCCGATAAGTTGGGAAATGATATCACTTATAGTGTGTGTTGTTGATTATAGAAGGAAACTGTGTCCTAGTAATCTAGGATGAGAATGTCCCCAAGAGGAGCTCATAAGGATTGTCATGTTAAACCCTACAGGTGGACTTAGTCCGACATGACGATGAAGTTGAGTGGTACTACTCTTGGAGCTAGATATTAATTAAGTGAGTTGTCAGTAACTTACTTAATTAGTGGACATTTGTTATCTTAAACACAGGGAGACTAACACACTCATAATAAGGAGCCCAAAATATAATTTGGGATTGGTGCGGTAGTTCAATAATAGTTCTTTAGTGGAATGAATTATTATTGATGAAATTAAGTTGTGTGTTCGGGGCGAACACGGGATGCTTAATTTCATCAGAAGACCAAAACCAATTCCTCCTCTCGGTCCCTATCGTAGCCTCTTGTATATAGAGATTTATACCCATCACATACCCACCTTCTTACCCATCCAATGGGGCCGGCCAAGCTAGCTTGGAACCCAAGCTAGGGCCGGCCAAGACCAAGTGGATGAGCCAAGTTGGTGGCCGGCCAAAGCTTGAGTCCCAAGCTTAGGTGGCCGACCACTAGAGTATTAAAAGGATTTTTATTAAAATTATTTCTTATGTGAATATCAAGGTTTTTAAAAGAGAGTTTAAAAATTAAAAATTTCCTTTTATAGCTTTCTACAAAAGATTAAAAGAAGAGATTAATCTCTTTCCTTATTTGTAGATTAAAAGGATGATTTTAATTTTTGGTAAAAACTTTCATTATTTGTAAATCATCTACATGTTTAAAAGAGAGTTTAAAATTTGAAATCTTTCCTTATTTGTTGATTAAAAGGTGGATTTTAAATTTTAAGAAAACTTTCCTTTTTAATCATGTTCATAATTTAAAAGAGAGTTTAAAAATTAAATATTCTCTTTTATAAGTTTCTACAAAAGATTAAGAAAAGATTTGATATCTTTCCTTATTTGTAGATTAAAAGAGATTTTAATTTTTAGAGATAACTTTCTTTTTATCCACATGTTTAAAAGAAAGATTTTAATTTATTAAATTTCCTTTTTTATAAACCAATCATGAAGGGATAAAAATTATTAGAGAAATTTTATTTTAAAATTTCCGAAAACAAATTAGGAAGGTTTTAATTCTTGATTGAATTAAATTTCCTTTGCTTAGATTATTGTGGCTGGCCGGCCATGTTGATTAATAAAAGAGAAATTGATTTTATATCAATTAAATTTATTTTTCATGGCAAAGGAATTAAGGAAGTTTTTATTAAAATTTTCTTATTTGCCAAGACCAAGGATTATAAAAGAGAGGGTAGAGGTGCCTTCATGATAAGAACTCTATTCTATTTTTCTCCCTCTTTTTCTTCCTTGGTGTGGCCGGCCATCCTCTCCTCCTCTCTTCTCTTTGATGGCCGAACCTCATCCTTCTTGTGGAGATTCATATGGTGGCCGGATCCAGTTTAGAGAAGAAGAAGAAGAAGGAGAGAAAGAAAGCTTTGTTTTTAGCATCCCTTGGAGCATGGTGGTGGTGGCCGAACCTCTTCATCCTAGGAGAAGTTTTGATGGCCGAAACTTGCAAGGAAGAAGAAGGTGCTTGGTGGTTCTCATCTCGGAAGGTCGTTGCCCACACAACGTCCGAGGTTAGAAGAGGAATACGGTAGAAGACCTAGAGGTTTTTGTTTGCAAAAGAAAAGGTATACTAGTATTTAATTTCCGCATCATACTAGTTTTATTTCTTTGTAAAAATACCAAATACAAGAGGCATGCGATTCTAGTATTTCGAATTTGTTTTCGATGTTGTGTTCTTTTATTTTTCTTTTCCTTGTGATTTGATTGTTCCTTTTGGTTGACCTAAAGTTATTTAAGGAAATTAAATATTAGCTGTCTTTAAAAGGCTTTGTCTAGTCGGTGGTGGTTGCTCCCATATCCAAGAAAGTCTTGTGCCTCGCCACGTAAGTACTGGAAGCCAATTTTGGAAATTAATATTTAATGGAATTAATAACCTAGGTGATTTGGATCGAACGTGTTAAGTTCCGCAGGAGATCCAAGTCTAAACCTAAAAGAACAAATAAATTAAACTTTGGATCAAACGTGTTAAGTTCCGCTGGCGATCCAAGTTTAATTTAAAAGAACACATGGTAGCTAGGAAAAGGTTCAGACCTTTGTACAAAATTTTTGTACAGTGGAACCATTAGGTTTTCCGAGTAGCAACCAATAATTGGTATCAGAGCTAGGGTTTTGCCTCTGTGTATTTGGTATTAGTTTAATTATACACATGTCATACATAATTTAGGCAGGATAATAGTAGGATGTGCTAACTTTGTAGATGCAGGATCCAACTATTATGGCTTATAGATTTTGTGTGTGTGATTGGACCCTTGGATATGTCAAGGGCATTTTATTGTGTGTGCATGATTGCATTATAAAATACAGCAGGAGCTGTATTTAGTTTTATTAGGATTTTATTTTTTGATCTAGATACATGTACATTCCTTCGAGGAATATAGGATCGAAAAATGTAAAATTCTATTTATGTCGCGGATCGAATCTTGCAAGGCGTGGAACCTTTTGAGGATCAGAGGCGCAGCGGAACAAGGAGCAAGATGGATGCGACAACTAGACCCGGTGGCGGTGGCAAAAGATGGCAGCAGCTAGGGTTGGCGACACACGGAGGACAGCAATAGATAAACGCCATAATAGTTGAAAATTAGTTTTTCTATTTATTGTTTTTTATGTTGTGTTGTGTGTGCTTGTTAGTATGCATGTTAAGTAGGCTTGCATAGTCAAAATTCCTCACTTTAAATAACTAAGTGGGAGAGGGATTTATTTTTAAATAAATTCCACGGTCTCCATTACTGGTTTATAAGTGATGCAACAAGCTTGCGCGTTGGCTCTGAGTGCCTTCCTCCATATCAGATGAGCTTGTTTGTGGATCACTAGATTAAACTTCCATTTTGGATGACTATAGGAAGTTAATTAAGAGCGTGTGATCTTCCCCATCGGAAGGGGCACAATCTTATTAATGGACTTAGTGTCAAGTAATGGTATACACTTAGGCACGTCTAATAGTATCCTCCCCATCGGAGTCACTGCTATTATTTGTGCGACTGAAGAAAACCAACTATTAATTTGTCAAATAAATAGGTTGACAAGATAATAAAATTAAAAACCCCTTTTACAAATGTTTGATTTTGTATACGTCCACACTATCGTGGCATACAAAATTCACGGTGTTTGAAGTAATTTTATTTGTCATAAAGATTTATTGATAAGATAATTAATGGGTAAACCCCTCCTCTTACAAATGTTTAATTTTGTATACGTCCACACTATCGTGGCATGCAAAATTCACGGTGTTTGAGGTATTGGTGAATTTAAATAATATTGTTTGAGGAATCAATGTTATTTTAAATTCAAAAGTTTTGACCAAATATTTGATCAAAGAAAGATCAACAATTAATTTTATTCGTCATAAAGTAAAGTTGATGAGATAATAAAATTAATGGATAAAATCTCTTCTTTGTATACGTCCACACTATCGTGGCATACAAAATTCATGAGGATTTTAAGGAATTGATCTTGACCAAATATTTTTTTGATTCTTAGGATTTAAAATGTTTGTCAATTCCCTAGTTGTTATACTATAGAAAAGACTTAGTAGTCCCAATTGTAATGATTGGAAATAGGACTTGGACATTAAGGTAGTCTGTCTTCTTAGAACTAAGAACAATATAGGTGTATTTAATTCATTAGTTGAAACATGTTTAGTGGTGTTATCTACCAGAACATGGAGTGTAGATACAGATGCCATTAATTATGTCCGCAATTCATTGCAGGGTTTCAGGAAACCCGACAACTAAATGAAAATAAAAACACCGTCCACATGGGCACTGCTATAAAAATGATAGCTGTTGCAGTGGGAGATGTTTATCCTTTGATAAGAATAAAATATGGATTTTAAGTAATTGTCTTTACGTACCAAGTTTAGAAAGAACTAGTTTTCAGTTTCTAAACTATTCAAAGAACTTGATATTCTGCCTCTTTTAATAACAAAGTTGTTATTAAGAAAAAGAGGGAAGTTATCTGTTCTGGTACGTTGGTTGGCAATTTATAAATCCAATAACTCTCACGATGCAACAAATGGAAATTAGTAACACATCTTCTAATTTTAAGAGAAAGCAACCTTCGGAAATGAACCAATTATATCTTTGGCATCTAAGGCTAGGTTATATTAACTTGAGTAGGATTCATTGGTAGCTGATGAACTTTTGGGTTCATTAGTAGAGGAAATCTTTCCAACCTGCGAGTCTTACTTGGAAGGAAAAATAACCAAGAAACTTTTAAGTCTAAGGGGTATGGAGCCAAAGATATGTTGGAATTGGTTCATTCTGATTTGTGTGATCCTATGACTATCCAGACAAGAGGTAGTATCGAATATTTTGTCTATTTTATAGACAACTATTCAAGATACAAATACATTTACTTAATGTGCCGCAAGACTAAGTGCTTTGATTAGTTCAAAGAGTATAAGGCTGATGCGGAGAAACGTTAAAGTAAAAGTATCAAGTCACTATGGTAAGATCGTAGTGGCAAGTACCTCTTGAGACAATTTAGGAGTTATTTATCAAAAGTTGGGATTCAATCCCAACTAACTGTACCTGGTACACCCCAACAGAATGGTGTAGTAGAAAAAAGGTATATGACTCTTATAAAAATAATTAGATTGATGATGAGTTATTCAGAAAATTACCAAGTTCCTTTTAAGGATATACTCTGAAAAAGAAAGTGAACATAGTACCTTCCAAAGTCAGAACTCTCTACTCATATAGAATAGGCGTAAGCTTATTTTGAAGCATATTCGGATTCGGGTAGTCCATCACATATGCTGAAGAGAGACAATGATAAGTTGGATAGGAATTCACTTGTTTGTGGGTTACCCTAGAGAAACGAAAGTAGGTTTATAGTCTTAAAAATCAGAAGGTCATTGTTAGCATCAATGACTGATTTTTAGAAGAGGACTATATAATTAACCACAAGCCCATAAGTAAATTTGTTCTTAATAAAAGACACGTCTAATCTAGTACCAACTGTACACGATGAAATATCACAAGAAACTGTAACACGTATCACAATTGATACACAATTATAGACAGTGCCTAATCGTAGTGGGAGGGTTGTCAAACAACCTAAAAGATTCATGTTTTGGGAGAGTCTTTTGGACTTGATCCCAAATGAACATGAGCTTGATCCCGGACATATGATGAAGCACTCCAAGATAAAGATGCAGCATCTTGACAAAGAGTAATGAATAACAGAATTAGAATATATGTATTCTAATAAAATCTGGAAGCTTGTAGAACCACCAGATAGTGTAAAAGCCATTGGGT
Organism: Zingiber officinale; assembly: GCF_018446385.1. Classification (NCBI taxonomy): domain Eukaryota; kingdom Viridiplantae; phylum Streptophyta; class Magnoliopsida; order Zingiberales; family Zingiberaceae; genus Zingiber; species Zingiber officinale. The sequence goes on from NC_056002.1 coordinate 88,613,233, forward strand.
GTAAAAGGGTCTATAATAGGAAAAGAGGGATAGACAGGAAGGTAGAAACTTTCAAAGCAAGGCTTGTTGAAAAACGAAACCTTTTCACCTGTAGCTATGCTTAAGTCTATCCGAACTCTTTTATCTATTTGGAAAGTGGATGTCAAGACAACATTCCTTAATGGAAGTCTTGAAGAAAGCATCCATATAAAGCAACCAGAAGGGTTCATTGCAAAGGGCAAAGAGCATCTTGTGTGCAAGCTCAATCAGTCTATGGACTGAGGCAAAGCTTCAAAGTCTTGGAACATCCGGTTCATCAAAGTAATCCAGACCTATGGATTTAGTTAGTAACCAGATAAGTCTTGTGTATACAAAAAGTGTGATGGAAACGTGGTGGTACTTCTTGTACTATACGTAGATAACATTTTTGGTAGTTGGAAACAATATCAAAGTGTTATCAGAAGTAATGGTATGGTTGTCCAAACAATTCGATATGAAGGACTTGGGAGAATGTATATATTCTTGGGATCAAAGTAATAAGGGATCGCAAGAAAAGAATATTTTACTTATCCCAAGCTTCATATATCGAAAAAATCCTTACTCGTTTTAAGCATACAGAACTCTAAGAAAGGTTTCTTACCTTTTAGGCATGGAGTAGCTTTATCTAAAGAGATGTATCTGAAGACATTAAAGGAGATAAGGGACATGAAGGCAGTTCCTTATGCTTCGGCTGTGGGAAGCCTAATGTATGCAATGCTGTGTACGAGACTGGATATCTGTTTTACCGTGGGCATGGTTAGCAGATATCAAAGTAACCCTAGACAAGGAAATTAGTCTGCAGTAAAGCATATATCGAAGTACCTTAGAGGCACTAGAGATTATATGCTAGCTTACAAGGCAGTTATTTTGGTCCCTATGGGTTGCACGGATTTTGACTTCCAATCGGATAGGGACAATAATAAGTCAACCTCGGGGTTTTGTGTTTACTTTAGGAGGTAAAGTCATAACTATGGTAGAGTGATAAGCATAGGTGTTTTTCTGGACTCCACCATAGAAGCTGAGCATATGGCAAACCTCTGAGGTAGCCATAAAAGCTGAATGACTCAACAATCTCAAGATAGACTTAGATATGATTTCTGGTTTATCTAAAGATTATTACAATTTATTGTAATAATAGTGGTGTAGTAGCAAACTCGAAGAAACCATAAGTAAACATAATAGAGCGCAAGTACCACCCAATACGAGAAATCGTATAAACGAGGAGAAGTTGTTACCGCCTAGATTGCATCAAGTGATGACCTATAGATCCTTTCACTAAGGTCCTTAAGGCAAGAGCTTTTGATGGGCATGTTGAAGGGTTGGGAATCAGATGTATGGCAGCAGATATGGCAGCTTAGTCTTTTAGTATAAGTGGGAGATTGTTAGGATGTATACTAAAAGCCTAGCTTTTGGTATAAACATTTATCTAGAAATAAGAATCACATTGGTCAAATGTCTACATTTATGATAAATATAGTTGTTCAATTAATTTATATTGTAGATAACATGGTGTGTGGTGTCATACACAGAGGATCATGTTATCAGTACCTTATAAATTATAAACAGTAGCTCACGACCAAAATGAAAAGAACAAATCATTGGAAGGTCGTAGTGTAATTAGGTATTAGTTTATCTTAACTATATAATTACACTAGTACACTTAGAGTATATTGAGTAGGACCATTAGAGGTCGTTTCTTTTTATACTGACTTTATAAAGGAACAAAGACCTCAGTTATTATGGAAGTGTGTGCTCTTAATCCTAATATAATAACAAACACATATATTTGATATTATTTCTTTAATTTATCAATGGGTGAGATTTAGTTCGATAAATCAATAAGCCCGATAAGTTGGGAAATGATATCACTTATAGTGTGTGTTGTTGATTATAGAAGGAAACTGTGTCCTAATAATCTAGGTTGAGAATGTCCCCAAGAGGAGCTCATAAGGATTGTTATGTTAATCCCTACAGGTGGACTTAGTCCGACATGACGATGAAGTTGAGTGGTACTACTCTTGAGCTAGATATTAATTAAGTGAGTTGTCAATAAGTTACTTAATTAGTGGACATTTGTTATCTTAAACACATGGAGACTAACACACTCATAATAAGAAGGAGCCCAAAATGTAATTTGGGATTGGTGCGGTAGTTCAATAATAGTTCTTTAGTGGAATGAATTATTATTGATGAAATTAAGTTGTGTGTTCGGGGCGAACACAGGATGCTTAATTTCATCGGAAGACCAAAACCAATTCCTCCTCTCGGTCCCTATCGTAGCCTCTTGTATATAGAGATTTATACTCACCACATACCCACCTTCTTACCCATCCAATGGGGCCGGCCAAGCTAGCTTGGAACCCAAGCTAGGGCCTGCCAAGACCAAGTGGATGAGCCAAGTTGGTGGCCGGCCACTAGAGTATTAAAAGGATTTTTATTAAAATTATTTCTTATGTGGATATCAAGGTTTTTAAAAGAGAGATTAAAAATTAAAAATTTCCTTTTATAGCTTTCTACAAAAGATTAAAAGAAGAGATTAATCTCTTTCCTTATTTGTAGATTAAAAGGATGGTTTTAATTTTTGGTAAAAACTTTCCTTATTTGTAAATCATCTACATGTTTAAAAGAGAGTTTAAAATTTGAAATCTTTCCTTATTTGTTGATTAAAAGGTGGATTTTAAATTTTAAGAAAACTTTCCTTTTTAATCATGTTCATGATTTAAAAGAGAGTTTAAAAATTAAATATTCTCCTTTATAAGTTTCTACAAAAGATTAAGAAAAGATTTGATATCTTTCCATATTTGTAGATTAAAAGAGATTTTAATTTTTAGAGATAACTTTCTTTTTATCCACATGTTTAAAAGAAAGATTTTAATTTATTAAATTTCCTTTTTTATAAACCAATCATGAAGGGATAAAAATTATTAGAGAAATTTTATTTTAAAATTTCCGAAAACAAATTAGGAAGGTTTTAATTCTTGATTGAATTAAATTTCCTTTGCTTAGATTATTGTGGCTGGCCGGCCATGTTGATTAATAAAAGAGAAATTGATTTTATATCAATTAAATTTATTTTTCATGGCAAAGGAATTAAGGAAGTTTTTATTAAAATTTTCTTATTTGTCAAGACCAAGGATTATAAAAGAGGGGGTAGAGGTGCCTTCATGATAAGAACTCTATTCTATTTTTCTCCCTTTTTTTCTTCCTTGGTGTGGTCGGCCATCCTCTCCTCCTCTCTTCTCTTTGATGGCCGAACCTCATCCTTCTTGTGGAGATTCATATGGTGGCCGGATCAAGTTTAGAGAAGAAGAAGAAGAAGGAGAGAAAGAAAGCTTTGTTTCTAGCATCCCTTGGAGCATGGTGGTGGTGGCCGAACCTCTTCATCCTAGGAGAAGTTTTGATGGCCGAAACTTGCAAGGAAGAAGAAGGTGCTTGGTGGTTCTCATCTCGGAAGGTCGTTGCCCACACAACGTCCGAGGTTAGAAGAGGAATACGGTAGAAGACCTAGAGGGTTTTTGTTTGCAAAAGAAAAGGTATACTAGTATTTAATTTCCGCATCATACTAGTTTTATTTCTTTGTAAAAATACCAAATACAAGAGGCATGTGATTCTAGTATTTCGAATTTGTTTTCGATGTTGTGTTCTTTTGTTTTTCTTTTCCTTGTGATTTGATTGTTCCTTTTGGTTGACCTAAAGTTATTTAAGGAAATTAAATATTAGCTTTCCTTAAAAGGTTTTGTCTAGTCGGTGGTGGTTGCTCCCATATCCAAGAAGGCCATGTGCCTTGCCACGTCAGTACTGAAAGCCAATTTTGGAAATTAATATTTAATGGAATTAATAACCTAGGTGATTTGGATCGAACGTGTTAAGTTCCGTAGGAGATCCAAGTCTAAACCTAAAAGAACAAATAAATTAAACTTTGGATCAAACGTTTTAAGTTCCGCAAGCGATCCAAATTTAATTTAAAAGAACACATGGTAGCTAGGAAAAGGTTCAGACCTTTGTACAAAATTTTTGTACAGTGGAACCATTAGGTTTTCCGAGTAGCAACCAACAGTATTGACTTCAATGATACTTTTAGCCCAGTCATCAAAATTACATTTGTCAGACTTGTATTATCAGTAGCTGTTAATTCTAATTGGCCTGTATGACAATTAGACATTTCAAATGCACTTCTTCATGGTCATCTTGAGAAAACTGTATTTATGGAACAACTATTAGAGCAATCTAGGTGCCCTAGGTTTTGATATTTGGGCAAAGATTTAAGTTATCTTTATTGTTATATTTAATATGCATTATGAGTGTGCGGGATGCATGTACAACAAGGAAAGTCCAAGTACGATCTTGGCAAAGGAGGAAAGTCTAAGGGTGAGTCTTGGCGGTGTAAGTCAAAGCATGTAGTCTTGGCAACATAAGTCCAAGTGTGACTTGACAATGAATGAAGTCCTGGAAGTGAGGAGCCTCTTGGCAAAGGAAAACTTGGCAATAAAGATGAGGTCTAAGGAAGCTCCAGAAGGCAAGGCGTGAAGGATGGGGAGGCATCCGAAGGAACACAAAGCTGATAGAGGAGGTTGGAAGGCAAGGTTGAGGTTGTGCGGGCAAGGACAAGTGCATAAGAGATTATACTCGGGGTAAAATCATAGGTTTAGGGTTTTACTTTAGCAAATACTGTAGCAGTCGACTGATGTTTTCATCAGTTGACCGGTAGTAAACAGAATGCCTCTGTTCGCTCAACCCATGTGGATCTGTTGACTGGTATTTTCATTAGTTGACTGGTATCAAGCGGTTGGCCTTTGACGGTCGAATTTCACTTAGGATCAGTCGACTGATGGTTTTACTAGTCAACTGGTTATGAGAAAATAACTTGATATTTTTCTCTGAGCTCTATTTAATAGAGCTCGAAGTGCTTGGGGAAAGTTGACGAAATTAGTGGTGGTTAACACTAATTAGTAGTTAATAAGTTCTCAAGTGTTTTTATGTTCCAAGAGGTCTTGGTTGGTGTTGTGGTGAGGTTTCTCCACCCACAAGGAGACTTGAGATAGCAGGAGTTTGTCGGGGGTTAATCCACCAATGGATAGGGATCATCCACCTTCAGACAACAATGGAGTAGGAGCAAGTTATCTCCGAACCACGTTAAATGACATGTAGTGGTTTGCTTGTTTCTTCTTGTCTTTAGCTTTTGTATTTGTGTTTGTATTGTTTGTATTCTGTTGTGCTAACAAATATATAGGAAAGTGAATTTAGGGTCAACGTCTATTTAACCCCGTTCTAGTCAGTCACCGATCTCCAACAAGTAGTATTAGAGCAAGGAATGCTCTTGAAGGATTAACCACCGGAAAGAGCTAGTACTAGAGGAGAAAATGGAGTCGGAAGGAGTACTTGGAGGGGATATCCGAATTCCACCTCCATACGAACAAGGAAACTTTGATTATTGGAAGTTGTGATTGGAGACATGGTTTCAAATGGATTGGGACCATACGATCGCATTGGAGGAACCTTTCAAAGCTCCAACAGACAAGAAGAGAAAGTGTCTCCGACCAAGATATTGGAGTGAGTAGAAAAGGCAATAATTGGAGGTGAACATGGAGGTAATCAAAATTTTAGTAAATTTATTTTCTACTAATGTGTTGACTAGTGTAGGTGAATATAAGGATGCAAGTGACCTTTGGAAAAAGATAATTGCACTTCATGAGAACATCTCACAAGTATAAGAAGTGGAGAAGCCCAAGGAGAATAGCTTATTGATCCAAGAGGATGAGAAGGACCAATCGGATGTAGAGACAAATTCAACATCCAAAGAGGAGGAAGTGAAATCGGTCACATTCGAGGAGAAGGAAGATGAGGAAGTGTTATCCACTTCTTCAAGGGTTGAAGAAGAATCCAAGACAAGTGAAGAGAAAGTTTTGGAAGTCAACCTTACAAGCATCTCCACCGAAGTCAAGTCAAAGGACTACATCATTTGCTTCGGTTACAATGAGAAAGGACACTACAAGAGTAGGTGTCCAATGGATAAAAAGAAGGTAACTCCTAAATCCAATCAAGTTATTTTAAATACTAACATGAGTTGTTGGAAAGGTGCAAGGAGAAGAAGCATATTAGATGCTTTCATGTGTGGAAAAATGGGACACTACCACACAAAATGCCCAAGGGAGAGCTCAAAAAATTGGAGCATTTGAAGAAATGGGAAAAGAAGAGGAGCTCAAGTTAAGGGGAAGTTTCAAGGGTAAGGGAGGTATACTCGAATTTGAATTATAATTCAAATTTAAAATTTTCCATGCATGTTAGAAATAATTTCTATTATTTACCCATGCATAATTTTAATTTTAGATATCATGATAGAAATAGGGTTAATGTAGATCATAACCCTAAGGTACCTATACTTGATAAACCTAGACAAATTAGATTCTCATTACCTAAGGAGAAGAAGGTAATGGAGAACCTAGGAGACATATGCCTAGAAAGATGGGTAGATCTAGGAATGTCCAATGTGGACAAGTCAATTCTAGGGTGAGGAACATAGAAAAGAAAAATCAAGCTTTGAAGGCAAAGCTTGATAGTTTGGAGAAAACCCTAGCAAGATTCACGATTGGATCTAGAGGGTTAGATATGATGTTGGGTAGTCAAAGACCCAACAATGATAGATTAAGTTTAGAATACCAAGCTAGTCCCTCCAAGGCCAAGAAGAAATATGCAAGGGCTACATATGACTACGACAAAGAGAAATTAACCAAGGATGGATCATCTAAGGTTAAGAACAAGAAGAAGTAAACCAAGGACAAGATGCCCAAGGTTAAGAAGAAGACACCTATGGTGCACCATGTGGGTATAGTCATAGTGGATGAGTCATCTCAGGAGGTAACTAAGGTTAAGAGTCATAAGGTTATGAGCTCAAAGATCCTTTGGGACCTATGGTAGATGGGCTATCAAATGTTCCAAGTGGTTAGGAGATGGACTTGAGTCTCTAACCTAATGGGTTGATACAATTAGGATATTTTTCATGCAAGAAATATGACATTGGAGCCATATTGCATGAAAAATTAATTTTTGATGTATAAATCCATGTAAACCAATGCTAGGGATGCACTGTGATTTGGTATGGGCAGATACATGAAGAGGAAGCAAAACTAAGACTTTAGATTAACATCCAATTGAACTATTTTGATAGTTTTAGATTTTATACCAATCTTGGAATCTGTTTTAGATATATTTTTATATATATTTTTTTCAAATAGACATGGATAAAATAGATCTCTCCACAAAATTTAAGAATTTTTGGAGATATGTGAAATTTCTGGTACATTTCTAGAGTTCAGTCCAAAATGCTAATTTTTACTGAAATAGAGTACCAGTCTACTAGTGCAGATACCAATCGACTAGTAACAGTATTTTTTAGCATAAAATATTTTTGCAAACTCTTTTTGATAGGGGATAGTCGACTGAGGCTTGTGGCAGTCGATTGATACAGTTTGAAATTATTTTTCAACATTAGGAGTTGACCAAAAAGATGGTATACATGTATGCAATTGTATGAGAGATTAATATATGATGTTTATGGTCATTAAAGGTCAAAGAGTCCAATAATTGGGATAATGTTAGAGCTCTTTCTGATGATTGGTAAAGGAGGAGAAGTTTAGGTTTAAGTGGGAAACCTAAATACCTTTGCTAGAAATCCTATCTCAAGAGGGAGTTTAATGTTGGATCGATACGCATGTGAGAGGAGGAGGAGGAGGAGGAGGAGGAGGGGGTGAGGGATGAATCACTTTGAAAACTCATTTTCTCGTTTTGAAATAAAAGTATATGGTGAACAAGTCTGTCACACCCATAAATCAAAATTAACAATTTATATTCAATGAACCCCTTAACTATACAAAGATGTTGTAGTAACGAGCCTAGGGTCGAATCTCTCACGGAACTAATAGTAAGATGACAATATAGAATTGTTTGTTATTCATATTTTTGAAGTTTTTTGACATATAAATGGGGGTTGTTTGATTTTGATTCTAAACCTAACAATTGAAATACCAAAACAAGTAGTGAACTACGCTAAAACTTGAATGAAATCTACTAAGTGCCAACAATTAATCTACAATGCAATGTCACTCTATACTATGGACTTCACCATCAACACAAGTAATCTATGGTATGCCATAGCAAGACATAAATAAAATCTAATAAAAAATAGTAAATGAAATGAAAGAAACTGATCCAACTCACAACCAACTCTTCAATCAACCCTCTTGTTGCCACACAAAAGAATTTGCTCTTGGAAACCGGCCTTCAAGCAATCCATGAAGAAGAAGAATCCAACTCCCAACTAAGGATAGATATACCTTTGGGAAATGCCCTTCAAACAGTCAACAAAGAAGATTCGAACGCCCCATCTGAGAACAGATGCTGCTCACAGCTCCTAGGAAACTCCCTTCAAACTTGCAAACAACACTACTAGATGATGGAAACTCATATCAAGATCACGGACAAGGAAAACTCCTCCTGTCATGCTCTGATCCTCGGACGTCAATTGCTAGTTTGAGTCTTGGGGAGTGAAGTCACAGATTGGGGAAACACCTCTAAATCTGTGACAATTCTGAAATTGCAGACTAGTAGCAAAGTTATCGTCGAAACCTCCCTTCGACGAACTTCCAAGTGATTGAAAGATTATCTAGAAGTTGTCTTGAAACTCCCTCTCTGATGGTGGTGCTTGAGGAGATGATCGGAGATGGAATCGGGAGCTACGGACGAAAAATCATGGATGAACAGTAACCCAAGCTCCTGTTCATCCGTGAGAACCTTGGGTTTTTAAGCAAGTTTGAACCGGATATGAACAGTAACTTTGGGTTTGGTTCAAGTGAAGTTTTAGGGATTTGTTGAGAAGGATTTGACTTGGGTTAAGTTTCTTGGAATGGGTTGAATCAAGTAGGATTTGGGCTTCTCTATTTGTTGTATGAACCAAGCTTGTTGACCCTTGATCATGCACCACTTGGAATCAATTTAAGGTCCTACAAAACAAGAATCAAATTGTGAGGAAATATCATGACTTAGAAGAGAAATGCACTTAAACTCAAAACAATCATCCACATATAAACATGATAAAAATTATATATTAACACATGCAATTAAATTCAATAAGCCTAATATCAACCAAAAAGAATATGCCAAATAAATGAAGTTTTATTGATACATGCAATTAAATCCAATATGCCAAATCCAATAAGCCTTGCTTGGTGCCCAATCCTTGTGGCCGACCATGTCATGGGAGAAAAGGAAGTTTTATTTTTGTTATAAAACTTTCCTTATTTGTCAAGACCAAGGAATATAAAAGAGAGGGTAGAGGTGCCTCACATGATAGATACATCTTCTATTCCTCTCCTCTCTTCCTTGGTGGTGGCCGACCCTTTGCTCTTCCTCTTCTCTTCATCTTTGTGGCCGGCGGCATCAAGACTTGAAAGTTGGATTGGTGGCCGGTTCATACTTGGAGAAGAAGGAGGTATTATTTCCTAGCATCCCTTAGAGCTTGGTTGGTGGCCGAACTTCATCATCTCTTGGAGAAAGTTGGTGGCCGAAACTTGGAAGGAAGAAGAAAGCTCGGGTGGATTCTCGTCTTAGTAGATCGTCACCCACACGACGCCCGAAATAAGAAGAGGAATACAATAGAAGATCAAGAGGTCTATAAGCTATATAAGGTATAACTAGTTATTATTTTCCGCATCATAACTAGTTCATCTTTTGTATAGATCTTGAAAACCAAACACAAGAGGTTATCGATTTTAATTATCATTTTTGTTATCGATTTTTGTTTCAATTTCATGTTTCGATAATGTGTTTCTATTGAGGTCTCTGTAGTTAAACCTAGTTTACTGTGAGAAGTTTAAATATTTGATTTCTTTGATAGGCTTTGTCTAGGCAGTGGTGGATGATCCCATACCCAAGAAGGCCTAGTGCCTCACCACGTTTGACCTGGAAGCCGATCCTTAAAATAGATGTTTGATCAACTTCTGTAATATGGTTTAACTTAGGAAGATCACATCGGTTGAACTTGAAGTAAGAATGCTAAGTTTCGTTCCCAATTCAAGTTTAACTTCTAAAAGAAAAATTTGGATTTATAATGTTAAGCATCGTTTGCAATCTAAATTTAACTTTAATAGAACACATGGATAGCTAGGATAGTTCTATGTTTGTACAAATTTTTGTACAGAGGAACTAGGACGGTATTTCGAGTAGCAACCAACAACTTTAACATTTCATCCCTCTAGATTATCTCATTTAGCCTTCAATCAATACAAACTTGAATTCATTTGGTTAAGATCAGAAAGATCAGTTAAACAATTCAGCACAGTCTTTGTAAATTAAGATAGTTTCATTTCCAGAACTTTTTTTTCCTGCTGGGCCTGATATTTAAAAGCATGTAAACATATTTGTTTTCAACAATACAAAAGCTTGATTAGTTGAACAATCTCCTCAACTTATGTATTATAATGTAAATCCATAGCATTGTTATAATTCCAATTCAAAAGAACTCAGAATAGTTGTTCCACTTAGCACTGCAACATTAATGCAACTTGATACAGTTTAACATATCTATAACTTTTCTTTTTTCCATTTGTTACTGACATTTCCAAATGTCACTTAAGTTTTACCTTGATTTCTGGTGCTTCTCCCTAATTTGGGTACATCTTTGCACTCAATTTCAAACCACTACACTCATCTCCATTCTCATAGTTTCAATTCCTAGAATCTTGCCGTTGGGCCTGATATGCACAATATCAGGCCTAACATGGTCCTGATATGCACAATATCAGGCCTAGTAGAAAAACAGCTCCCCGTTTCTGCTTTAGCAATTAGAATTCTGTCCAATCTAATTTTTTGGAACATATGGAATGAAAAGAACACCATTTGTTACTGAAAATACAAGATCTTCACTTGAGTTCCTAAATGATTTGAGGGTTGCTGATAGGATTTGGTACAAATTTGATATAACTCAATTCTATCTTTTCATCTCATTGTTTTGAGTATCAAGTACTACCCATTCCTTCCTTCTTTTCAGAATTTATGATACCATCTTGAAGTTCTTCATGAATAGAATGGAACTCCCCAATTGTAGTTTGAATTTTGATCCTTGATTAAGTTACCAGCAGATCAAACATTTCACTATTTCTGCATTTCAGTAGCTTCTGAAATCAGAAATCACAGCTTCTAGTGCCATTTGTTTTGAGGAGTCATAGAGAGATATGAAATCCATTTGTCATAGATAATGCAAGAGTTTATTTGTTCTCCCTCATTATTTTGAAAGCTGGTTATAAAAATTGATACATACTTTATACCACACCTTAAACTGAATTCCTGTACTGTAGCAATGTGCAGCTCAAATCCAGCAGCCTTCCTTGGTTATAATCTCCTTGGAATCTCATTTCAAACTTTGAGGTTTAATCTCCATAATCTATCTCATTTAACACTCAATCAATACAAACTTGAATTCAATTCCCTCTAAATTAGATTACCAATTGCCAGCTTTGTAAGTTGGAAAGTTCTAGCTCCATAATTCCAATTACTAAAATTTCCAGCATCCTTGCTTGTTGTTAAGAGATGACTTCTTGTTACTCATATGTAGGAGTTGTTAAGATTTGACCAACTACTGCATTCCAATTTTAGTAATTAGCCCTAGATTATAGAATTTGTTGGTGTGGGAAGCATCCGACGATCGAACCTAAATTTTGATAATGGCAAAGGATTCAAAGTTAAGATGTGTGGTGATCTAACAAGGTTCATGGAGCTTGCAGGAAAGTCCTAAGTGATACTTAGGCAAAAGTCCTAGCTGCGGCTAGGCAGGTGAAAAACCTAGGGGATGGTAACCCTAGGTCCTAGGGGGAGGTAACCCTAGGTTCTAGGGGGAGGTAACCCTAGGTGGAGGAAAACCCTAAGGGGCGGCAACCTTAGGTCCTAGGGGGTGGTAATCCTAGGTGGAGAAAAACCCTAGGGGGCGGTAACCATAGGTCCTAGGGGGTGGTAACCCTAGGCGGAAAGTCCAGTCGGTCTGGAGGACCGGACTGGCACAAGGTAATCTCTCCTGAGGGGAATAGGTGAGGACACGTTCCCCGTAGAGGGAACAGTAGGCGTCGGGTCGACCTAGGGTTTCCGGTCGGAAGTCCGAAGTCAGACCCGGACAGTCCGAAGGCTGTCAGGTTATTTGTTCATATATTGTCTATTATGTTCTAACTCTGTTTTGCAAGAGACTAACCTTTTTGTGCAGAGTTAGAAGTGACCGGAATCGGTCGACCGAACCTTGGGATCGGTCGACCGAACCCACAAGCCAGCAGATTAGATCTCCAGAGGTTGGACCAGGCTCGACCAGGGGATCGGACGACCGGACCTCGGGATCGGTCGACCGAACCTGGGTTGGTTATCGACTGGATCAGGCTGACTTAGCTGAGTCAGAATAGCTGATCGGTCGACCAAACACGGTGATCAGTCGACCGAACCTCGGATAGAGTTTGACCAGCGGAGCGAGAGGATCGGACGGATCAGATGCGGTGGAGATCATCTGATCGGTCGACCGAACGTGGGGATCGGTCGACCGATCCGCTTCGGGTCAAATCTGATCCCGAGACTTGGGGATCTGGATCAGACTGTAACGACCCACCTTCTACACTACTACTACTACTCTAAAGGTGGACGTTACCTAACTACTAACTCTACATAACCGGTACGCTACTTAACTACGAGGAATCCCTATCGAAAAATTTCGACAGAGTCTCCCCTGTACCGGTGACCAAATCAACAATACAAACAATATATACTCAGCCACAGGCGGCTGGAACACATTTTTGCCACAACCACGCAGTAATAATAACACAATAACTCAAAGGAAACTATTCTAGCAATGGTAAACAAGTATATAACTCCAACAATAGGACATATCAGCCTACAAGTACAGAATAAACTCAATTACAGTCTCAACCTCATAATAGCATTTAAGGAAAACCAAAAAGAACTCTAAACAGAAAGGTCTTGACAATTCCTTAGCAAACTCTTGATCTCCCCATAGTCCAGCCATCACACACCTTCATCACCACCACCTTGTCGCCTTCCTTTCATACTTTAGCTTTTCCTTTATCTGCAGTAGGAGGAAGTGCAGTCTACAAGTAAAATTTGCTTAGTAAGCGCTATCTAACTCACAAAAACACGAATATGCATGTATACAGAAAGATCTAGAAACTATATGCTCTCTAAGAAAGTAAAGCACAAAAATATCTACTCATGTCAAACTAATAGCAAAGAAAAGCTAAGAAATCTACTCATGTAATTCTAATAGTTAATCATGCTATACCAGGATAAAACTGCATGCTAAAAAAAATAAAGCTAATCATTCTAAATATCAAATCAGGAAACAAACAAAACTAATACTGCATGCTGGAATTCAAAAGAACTAAACTTACTAATTCTAAGCATATGTGAAACTTGTTTCATTTGTTCCAAATCTTATACTTTATTACTTCAAAACAATAATAAAGTTCTTCTTGGTTAAAAACTTATACTTTAATACTTAAAAATAATAATCAACTTCTTTCTTGGGCCCAGGCTTAGTACCAATGCGCGCTCCCTAATAGGGACTGTGGTAGCTAGTCACAAGTCCTATGAGGGTAAAGACCTTGGTCTTACCAGGGCCAAAACCTTGGAATTGGTCACCTGGATTTGTTTAACGACAACCTTGGAAGTCGGGTACTAGCCTCTTTAAAGTAAAATACTTATTATCTTCTATTACTTCTTCTTTAAATGTCTTGACATTTTAATAGGCACCTTGTGTACCAAAATCCCTAAAGTCTTGACTTTGGGATCTACTTAAGGCCTTGACCTTTTTCTTTCTTTTCTTTATCTTTCTTATACTTTTCTTAAACCCAAAATACTGCTAGGGTATTTTCTATATGCATATTGAGGTAGCAAAGAAACTTAAATTTATATTTTGCCATAACCTAATCACCTCAAGCTAGTATACAAAAAGAAATCTAGAACCTTAATGCTTTAAAAGAATGGTTGCTCACATGTTATTCTAATAGCAAATGAGAAGTACTGCTCTTGCTCTACTAATAGCATAAATGAAATCTGCATTTGCTAAAGAACTAAATCAAATCTGCACTTAATATTCTGCAAATGAAACTGCTTATGTCCAGCTAATAACACAATGAAATATGCACTTAAAATTCTGCAAAGGAAACTGCTTATGTCCAGCTAATAACACAATGAAATCTGCACTTAAAATTCTGAATACAAAGCTTAGAAAAATCTGCATACTAGCTTAGAAAAATCTGCCGAATTCTCTTAAGACTAGGTTGTTCATGTCAAAAACATAGCTCAACCAAAACTAAAACCTGCTGAAGCTTAAAATCTATGTAAACTTGTTGGAACAAAACTAGATTAACTAACCTGCTGAATTTGTAACAAAAGGAATCAATTTTGCTGAATTGAACCTTAAGAAATCAACTTGCTGAATTGAAACTTTATAAAAAATTAAACTTGCTGAATTATCAAAAAGAAAGGCTATCCTATGCTCTAATAGAACTGTACGTTTCTGCAGTGAACACAAAGAAAACTTGGACTGAAATAAGCTCCAAAGGGGGCTGTTCTAAGCTCCAAATGGAGCTGTTCTTGTCTGCAGAAATGCACAAAGAAGGAGGTTGTTCTCTGCTACAATTGGAGCTATTCTTAACTACTGCAAATACCATAGGGAGATGGGACTGTTGGTGCCCCTTTCCTAACGCAAACCAAACTAAACCTGTTGGAAACTTAGAACCTATATAAAGCTTGTTTCGTTTCAAAATCAAATCCCATATCTAGCAACAGGATACTAATTCTTGCTACTACAGAACTTAAAAGAAAGGAAACCAAGAACGTATGCTACTAAAACTTCAATAAAATAGAACCCTAACCAAAAAGGGAACAACATGGCAGCAAACTTCAGAACAAAATAGAACAAATTCAGAACACAAGAATAAGCAGAGTTCAGAATCTAATCCATTCAAAAACCCTTTCCCTCTTCCTTAGCAACTCACGGTAGTAAGCCCTAAACCACAATCTTCACAAAAAAAATTCGAAAAAAAAGGAAAAGAACCCGGAACTATCCTACTGCAGGTGAGGAGCGACTTACCGAGCGTTCTTGGACTTACAACCGAGAGGGAGGGGCGGCTAGGGTTCCGGGTGGAACTCAAAATCTCGGTCTCCTCTTGTGCTCACGGTCCCTCCTTGACGAGAGAAGCACGAATCCGTAAGGTTCACCGGAGAGAAACCTTCACCGACCGTCGGAGGGAGGAAATTAGGGCTGAGGTTTCTTCGTTCGGCAGAAATCGCGCACGCACGAAGAGGAAAAAGAGAGTCAGGGTTCGGGGAAAGAAATTAACCCTTTATAACCTAGGTTTTATTTCTGATCCTTACTATAACTTAAATACATCTCACTTTATACTTAATTAACAAAACACACGTAGCCCAGTTGGTTGGCTGTGTTCGGTTAAGTCCGGTTCGGCCGGAGGTCTTGGGTTCGAGTCTCACCTTCAACGATTTTTTGTCAAAACTTCTTTCTTTTTGTAAACCTACTAAATGACCTCCAAAAATTACGTAAAAATATTCTAAAAATTCCTAAAAATCTCTAGAATATTTTAAAAGTATTTTCAAATATTTTTATGGACTTTTAGAACTTGAAATAGGGGAAATTGGGTCGTTACAATCCCCCATACCTTATAAAAAGTTCGTCCTCGAACTTAGAATAGTTCTGGATACTTCTGTCTCATACTGTCCTCCCGCTCCCAAGTGACTTCCTCGTGCTTCTGATTCTGCCAGATGACCTTCACTAGTGGTACTTCTTTATTTCTTAATCTCTTAACTGCTCTGTCCACTATCTGTGTAGGTCTGCTCTCATAACTAATATCCTCTTGGATCTGCACTGACTGAGGTTGAATCACTTGGCTCGGGTCGTGGAGACACTTCTTTAGCATGGAGACATGAAATACATTGTGTATTGCTGACATGTCTTGTGGTAAATCCAGCTTGTAAGCTACTTTCCCAATCCTTTCTATGATCAGATAAGGTCCTACATAACGAGGACTTAATTTGCCCTTTTTGCCAAATCTCATCACTCCCTTCATAGGAGCGACCTTGAGAAAGACTGAATCCCCTACTTGGAATTCAAGTGGCCTACGGCGTGTGTCAGCATAACTCTTCTGTCTACTCTGGGCAGTCTCAATCCTCTGTCTAATCTTCTGGATAGCTTGAGTAGTCTCATCTATCAGTTCTGTCTGAATGCCCAGTTCTACTTCCATTTCTTTTCTCTCACCTACTTCTTGCCAGCAAATGGGTGATCTGCACTTCCTGCCATACAATGCCTCATAAGGTGCCATCTTGATGGTGGCCTGATAGCTATTGTTGTAGGAAAATTCAGCTAAGCATAGATACTTGCACCAACTTCCTTTGAAATCTAGTGCACAAGCTCTGAGCATATCTTCTAGAATCTGATTTACTCGCTCTGTCTGTCCATCAATATGAGGATGGAAGGCTGTGCTGAACTTGAGTTTGGTGCCTAGTGCAGTCTGAACACATTTCCAGAAGTGAGAGGTGAAGCGCCCATCTCTATCAGAAACAATAGATTTAGGAACTCTGTGAAGTCTGATCACCTCTTTAACATACAACTGTGCCAACTGCTCTATAGAGTGGGACACCTTGATGGCTAGAAAATGAGCAGACTTGGTCAATCTGTCCACTATCACCCATATCACATCATATCCATTTGTGGTTCTTGGGAGACCTGTTATGAAGTCCATGGATATGTCTTCCCACTTCCACTCTGGTATAGGAAGAGGCTGTAGAACTCCTCCTGGTCTCTGGTGTTCTGATTTAACCCTCTGACATGTCAGGCAGGTACTGACATATTTAGCAACATCTCTTTTGAGTCCAGACCACCAGAACCTCTGTTTCACGTCTTGATACATCTTGGTAGAACCAGGATGCATGGAGTAGGGTGTACTATGAGCTTCCTCTAAAATTTTCTTTCTCAGTTCTTCATCATTGGGGACACAAAGGCGGCTCCCCTGATAAAGAATTCCACTGTCTGATACTCGAAACTCCGAATTTTCTTCTTTCTGTATCCCTTCTTTGATCTTCTGGATATCTGGATCTTCACTTTGCTTTCTCTGTATATCCTCAAGCAAGGTAGACTCTAAGGTTAATGCAGAGAGTTGCCCATAAATAATTTCCATTCCAAAGTCTGACAACTCCTTCTACAGTGGTAGGGCTAATGATGACAAAGACATCAGGGATGCACTAGATTTTCTGCTTAGTGCATCTGCCACTTTATTAGCTTTGCCTGGATGGTAGAGGATTTCACAGTCATAATCTTTGACCAACTCTAGCCACCTACGCTGTCTCATGTTTAAGTCCTTATGAGTAAAGGAGTACTTAAGACTCTGATGGTCTGTGAAAATTCTGCACTGAACGCCATACAAATAATGTCGCCAGAGTTTTAGTGCAAAGACCACAACTGTCAGCTCAAGATCATGAGTGGGGTAGTTCTTTTCATAATCTTTGAGTTGTCTAGAAGCATAAGCTATCACTTTTCCTTCCTTACATGAGTACAACTCCTAAACCCATCTTGGAAGCATCACTATGGATGTCAAAACTCCTGTCACTTTCTGGAACTGTCAAGATAGGAGCACTGGTCAGTCTCTTCTTGAGCTCTTGGAAACTCTACTCACATTTATCTGACCATTCAAACTTCCTGTTCTTTCTGGTGAGGGCTGTTAGTGGAGAGGCTATCTTGGAAAAGTCCTACACGAATTTCCTGTAGTACCCAGCTAAACCAAGGAAGCTTCTGATCTCCCTGGCATTCTTGGGTCTGCTCCAGTTGTTGACTGCTTCTATTTTGGCTGGATCCACTTGGATGCCTTCTTTAGAAATTATGTGACCTAGAAATGCCACCTGATCTAATCATAACTCGCACTTTGAGAATTTAGCGTAAAGCTGCTTTTGGTGAAGAGTCTGCAGTACTATCCTCAAGTGTGTGTCTTGCTCCTCTGGGGTTCTGGAATAAATTAGAATGTCGTCGATGAACACAATGACAAATTTATCAAGGTATTCTCTGAACACTCTGTTCATCAGGTCCATGAAAACTGCAGGTGCATTAGTCACACCAAAAGGCATGACTACGAACTCGTAGTGTCCGTATCTGGTCCTAAAAGTCGTTCTGGGTATGTCTCTTTCCTTCACTTTTAGATGATGGTACCTAAAGCGCAGGTCTATCTTTGAGAATACCGTCACCCCCTCTCAACTGATCAAATAAGTCGTCGATCCTAGGAAGGGGATACTTGTTCTTGATTGTCACTTGATTCAGAGCTCTATAATCTATGCACATCCGCATAGATCCGTCCTTCTTCTTGACGAACAACACGGGAGCTCCCCATGGTGAATGACTAGGGCGGATGAAGCCTTTGTCAAGTAGCTCCTGAAGTTGCTCTTGTAACTCTTTTAACTCTGCTAGAGACATGCGGTATGGAGCTTTTGAAATTGGACCGGTACCAGGAACCAGTTCAATCTCAAACTCCACTTCTCTGTTGGGAGGTAGTCCAGGTAGCTCTTCTGGGAATACCTCTGGATACTCACAGACTACCCGAACTTCCTCCTGCTTGGGTCCTTCCAGAGTTGCAGGCATATAATGTAGCTGAGGTTTGCCTCCATATTGTATTGACTGTGACTGAGGTGCTTTGAGCTTGTTAGGGTATTCTTTAGCCATATGTCCTTCTTGCCCACATGAATAGCATCCAGTCTTACCCAAAAGACAAGCTCCTGGATGTGTTCTCCCACATTTAGGACAAAGAGGGAACTTGGTCTGCTTATTTGCTGGTCCTCCTTTCTGGTTACCTCCTGAGTTCCACTGCTTTCTTTTGTTACCTTTGCCTTTCCAGTTCTGCTTATTTGCCTGAGATTTCTGACTCCCAGCTGTCTTATCTTCGATCTTGACTGGCTTATGCTGCGCTCGTTGTGCCTTGATGTTGTCCAGATAGTGCTCAGCAATTAATGCTTTGCTGACCAGCTCTTCGCCAATCTGAGGCTGGTGAGCTCCACTACTCACATTAAGTGCTATCACTGACCTCAGCATCCTGAGCATCAGTCTGACTCGTTCTTTCTCCGTGTTTACTAGCTCTGGGCAGAGACGAGCTAGCCGATTGAATTTCTTTACTGCTTCTTCCACTGACAGGTCACCTTGTCTGAATTCTATGAACTCCTCGTAATGCTTATTGGTGATCCGCTGGCGGAAGAATTCTTCATAAAACTCTGCTTCAAAGTCAGCCCAGCTCATCCGATTGACTGCTCTCTTGCTTTTAACTCTCTCCCACCACATACAAGCATCCCCAGATAGGCAAAATGAAGCACACTTGACCTTCTCGACTTCTGGCTAGTCAAGAAGCTCCATGGTGCTCTCCAGTGTCTTGAACCAAGCCTGAGCATCCCAGGGCTCAGTCGTGCCTGAGAAATTCTCTGGCTTCAGTTTCAGCCACTGTATCAGATATGCTTCTTGTCTTCTAGGTGCTGTGGGGACTTCCAGGGCAGCTAGTGGAACCTCAGTAACCACTGGAGTCTCCACATTAATGGTTGGAGGAGTGGGAGGGACTGGCTACTGATTCGCCATCAGATTGACGATCACTTGCTGCTGCTCTGCTACTTGTCTCTGGAGTTGAGCAACAACTTCAGAGAGATTTGGTTCAGCTGCTCTGGGCTCTTCGTTCTCCTGAGCTCGACCCTCAGTACGATCGGTACGGGGGCGTCCTCTTCTTGACATCTAATTATGCAAAGAAAAAGAAAGACTTGATATATTCTCTATCCTTTCTAACCAAACTTAGGTATATGGATAAAAGAGAAACAAAACTTCTATCTTACTAAAGCACATACAAGCAAATACTCTATACTACAAATAATAAAGAAAGCATAAGAAAGAAAACTTAAATACTTTCTTACTTGAAGTCGGCAAGGATGATGTTGATGTGTGTGTGATGCTAGAGAATAGGAAACTGCTCTGATACCAACTGTAACGACCCACCTTCTACACTACTACTACTACTACTCTAAAGGTGGACGTTACCTAACTACTAACTCTACTTAACCGGTACACTACTTAACTACGAGGAATCCCTACCGAAAAATTTCGACAGAGTTTCCCCTGTACCGGTGACCAAATCAACAATACAAACAATATATACTCAGCCACAGGCGGCTGGAACACATTTTTTCCACAACCACGCAGTAATAATAACACAATAACTCAAAGGAAACTATTCTAGCAATGGTAAACAAGTATATAACTCCAACAATAGGACATATCAGCCTACAAGTACAGAATAAACCCAATTACAATCTCAACCTCATAATAGCATTTAAGGAAAACCAAAAAGAACTCTAAACAGAAAGGTCTTGACAATTCCTTAGCAAACTCTTGATCTCCCCATAGTCCAGCCATCACACACCTTCATCACCAGCACCTTGTCGCCTTCCTTTCATACTTTAGCTTTTCCTTTATCTGCAGTAAGAGGAAGTGCAGTCTATAAGCAAAATTTGCTTAGTAAGCGCTATCTAACTCACAAAAACACGAATATGCATGTATACAGAAAGATCTAGAAACTATATGCTCTCTAAGAAAGTAAAGCACAAAAATATCTGCTCATGTCAAACTAATAGCAAAGAAAAGCTAAGAAATCTACTCATGTAATTCTAATAGTTAATCATGCTATACCAGGATAAAACTGCATGCTAAAAAAAATAAAGCTAATCATTCTAAATATCAAATCAGGAAACAAACAAAACTAATACTGCATGCTGGAATTCAAAAGAACTAAACTTACTAATTCTAAGCATATGTGAAACTTGTTTCATTTGTTCCAAATCTTATACTTTATTACTTCAAAACAATAATAAAGTTCTTCTTGGTTAAAAACTTATACTTTAATACTTAAAAATAATAATCAACTTCTTTCTTGGGCCCAGGCTTAGTACCAATGCGCGCTCCCTAATAGGGACTGTGGTAGCTAGTCACAAGTCCTATGAGGGTAAAGACCTTGGTCTTACCAGGGCCAAAACCTTGGAATTGGTCACCTGGATTTGTTTAACGACAACCTTGGAAGTCGGGTACTAGCCTCTTTAAAGTAAAATACTTATTATCTTCTATTACTTCTTCTTTAAATGTCTTGACATTTTAATAGGCACCTTGTGTGCCAAAATCCCTAAAGTCTTGACTTTGGGATCTACTTAAGGCCTTGACCTTTTTCTTTCTTTTCTTTATCTTTCTTATACTTTTCTTAAACCCAAAATACTGCTAGGGTATTTTCCATATGCATATCGAGGTAGCAAAGAAACTTAAATCTATATTTTGCCACAACCTAATCACCTCAAGCTAGTATACAAAAAGAAATCTAGAACCTTAATGCTTTAAAAGAATGGTTGCTCATGTTATTCTAATAGCAAATGAGAAGTACTGCTCTTGCTCTACTAATAGCATAAATAAAATCTGCATTTGCTAAAGAACTAAACCAAATCTGCACTTAATATTCTGCAAAGGAAACTGCTTATGTCCAGCTAATAACACAATGAAATATGCACTTAAAATTCTGCAAAGGCAACTGCTTATGTCCAGCTAATAACACAATGAAATCTGCACTTAAAATTCTGAATACAAAGCTTAGAAAAATCTGCATACTAGCTTAGAAAAATCTGCCGAATTCTCTTAAGACTAGGTTATTCATGTCAAAAACATAGCTCAACCAAAACTAAAACCTGCTGAAGCTTAAAATCTATGTAAACTTGTTGGAACAAAATTAGATTAACTAACCTGCTGAATTTGTAACAAAAGGAATCAATTTTGCTGAATTGAACCTTAAGAAATTAACTTGCTGAATTGAAACTTTAAAAAAAAATTAAACTTGCTGAATTATCAAAAAGAAAGGCTATCCTATTCTCTAATAGAGCTGTACATTTCTGCAGTGAACACAAAGAAAACTTGGACTGAAATAAACTCCAAAGGGGGCTGTTCTAAGCTCCAAATGGAGTTGTTCTTGTCTGCAGAAATGCACAAAGAAGGAGGTTGTTCTCTGCTACAATTGGAGCTATTCTTAACTACTGCAAATACCACAGGGAGATGGGACTGTTGGTTCCCATTTCCTAATGGAAACCAAACTAAACCTGTTGGAAACTTAGAACCTATATAAAGCTTGTTTCGTTTCAAAATCAAATCTCATATCTAGCAACAGGATACTAATTCTTGCTACTACAGAACTTAAAAGAAAGGAAACCAAGAACGTATGCTAATAAAACTTCAATAAAACAGAACCCTAACCAAAAAGGGAACAACATGGCAGCAAACTTCAGAACAAAACAGAACAAATTCAGAACACAAGAATAAGCAGAGTTCAGAATCTAATCCATTCAAAAACCCTTTCCCTCTTCCTTAGCAACTCACGGCAATAAGCCCTAAACCACAATCTTCACAAAAAAATTCGAAACAAAAGGAAAAGAACCCGGAACTATCCTACTGCAGGTGAGTAGCGACTTACCGAGCGTTCTTGGACTTACAACCGAGAGGGAGGGGCGGCTAGGGCTCCGGGTGGAACTCGAAATCTCGGTCTCCTCTTGTGCTCACGGTCCCTCCTTGACGAGAGAAGCACGAATCCGCAAGGTTCACCAGAGAGAAACCTTCAACCTTCACCGGCCGTCGGAGGGAGGAAATTAGGGCTGAGGTTTCTTCGTTCGGCAGAAATCACGCACGCACGAAGAGGAAAAAGAGAGTTAGGGTTCGAGGAAATAAATTAACCCTTTATAACCTAGGTTTTATTTCTGATCCTTACTATAACTTAAATACATCTCACTTCATACTTAATTAACAAAACACACGTAGCCCAGTTGGTTGGCTGTGTTCGGTTAAGTCTAGTTCGGCCGGAGGTCTTGGGTTCGAGTCTCACCTTCAACGATTTTTTGTCAAAACTTCTTTCTTTTTGTAAACCTACTAAACGACCTTCAAAAATTACATAAAAATACTCTAAAATTCCTAAAAATCTCTAGAATATTTTAAAAGTATTTCTAAATATTTTTATGAACTTTTAGAACTTGAAATAGGAAAAATTGGGTCGTTACACAGACCTTGCAGAGCTATAAAAGGAGGCCTCGAGGTGCAGCTCAGATATCGAATTCCGAACAGAAGTTTTGTGCTCTTGTGTGCTCCTTACGCTTCAACGACATTCTGCTGCAACAACGAATTGAAACTCCATCGCCCTTCTAATTTATTGTTCGTTGGTAAAACTTTCTTATTTGCACTTAACTATAATTGCTTCTAGCTTGTAATAATTCCGAATTTATAGTTGTTGCCCACCGAAAGTGGTCAAGGACCGCGGGCCTTCGAGTAGGAGTCGAGATAGGCTCCGAACGATGTAAAACACTTGTGTCTTTTGTGTTTGCATTTACTTTCTGCTGCGTTTCTACTCTTAGTTTTAAATCGCTAAAAATAGCCACGAGCGCTATTCACCCCCCCCTTCTAGCGCTTTCGATCCATCAATTGGTATCAGAGCGGGGGCGTTTTGAATCGGTGCAACCACCATTCAAAATAAATTTTTTCGTGGCATTTTCAGATTTTACGGAGTCAATTAGAATTTAGCTTTATAGCTATATTCTAATTCTTTACTCGAATCGGTTTTTGCTCGAGGTTGGTGCAACACCACCCGAGTTCGTATTCTGTTTTTATATACTTCCCGCACTACTAATCTAGGACCAAGTCCTGGAATTTTCTTGTTGTTTTTTTTAGTTAGTTGATTTGAAATGACTCTTCAAGAAGGCTACAGTACAGCCCGCCCCCCGCTATTCACCGGAGATGACTTCGGGTACTGGAAGGGTCGGATGGAGGCATATCTCCAGACTCATTTTGAAGTCTGGATGATAGTCAAAACCGGACTCCAACTACCAATTGACAGCACCGACAAACCACTACCATATGAGGACTGGGACGCATCTCTGATTAAGAAGGTGGAAGCAAATGTCAAGGCAACCTGCACCCTCCAGTGTGGCCTATCAAAAGAAGAACTCAACCGCATCGGCCCCTTCAACAATGCCAAGGAGTTGTGGGAGAAGCTCATTGAACTTCACGAAGGAACATCTGACACTAAAGTAAGTAAAAGAGACCTAATCTTTAATAAATTATTTAATATCAAACTGCAGGAAGGTGAGACAGCTGCCCAACTCCACGCCCGGATTCATGATCTGCTCAACGGTCTTCATGCAATTGGACAAAAGGTAGATAACCGGGACATCATAAGGTATTCTTTAAACGCCTTTCCGAGGAACACCTTGTGGGCACCCATGGTAGATGCCTACAAGGTTTCTAAGGACTTATCTACCATTAAGTTAGATGAACTTTTTGCAGAATTCGAACTTCATGAACAGATTAATGCACGCCCGACCGAGAAAGGGTTGGCTTTGGTTGCAGGAACAGGGAGAGTGCGTGAATCAAAGATAAAGTGCAGAACCGAACCTGAGTCAGAAGAAGAACCAGATTCGGAAGACGACGACGAGCTTACAACCGAGATAGTCAACCTGGTAAAGAAACTCTGCAAAAAGAAGGGCTTCAACAAAAAGGATGTCAGAAAGGTCATCCAGTCCAAAGAAGCCCAACCAAGTTCGAAGGTCAAATTCGAAGTGACCTGCTACGGGTGCAATCAGAAAGGACACATCAAGGCAAACTGCCCGAACCAAAAAGATCCAAAGAAACCAAGGAGGAAGAAGGCCTTGAAAGCAACGTGGGACGAGTCTTCTTCCGAGGAATCCGACGACGAAGAACTCGAGCAGACAAATTTTCTCGCGTTGACAGCCCGGGACTACACCAACGAATCCGGAAGCGAGGACGAATCAGAAGCCGAGTCCGAGAGAAGCCACGGATCCGCATCCGTTTCCGAAGGGCCAAATCCCTCTGTAAGTACAAATCGTTTATATAGCTTGATTAATTATTTAATGCATAAAGTGGCTAAGTCCAAAATTCGAATCAAGTCGCTTCTAAAGGAGGTAACACTCCTTAAAGAAACGACTAATAATGAATCCTTGACTGATCCAGTTCAGACTGGAACCTCAACTCAAGTTCAAAAACTTGAGGAAGAGAATTCCAACCTGAAAAGTCAAGTCAAGGATTTAAAAACAACCTTAGAACGATTTTCCTTGGGATCTAAGAATCTTGACTTGATTCTTGGAACACAAAGGGCAATCTACAATAGAACTGGACTAGGATACAAATCGAAAAAGAAGTATAAGTCATATTTATCTCTCATACAAAGAACAAATAGAAAAACGGTCCAAGCATGGGTTGCCAAGTCCAACCTGATCAATCAAGTTGGACTCGGACAATATTAGATTCCCAAGGATCAAATATATTACCTCGATAGACCATATCGAGGCTATGATCCAGGGGGAGCTAAAACGATTAAAATTCAAAATTCAAAGTTTAATTAAAATTTAAAATTAAATTAAAAAAATTCGAAATTAAAATTAAAAATTAAAAATTAAAATTAAAATTAAATTAAAAATTAAATTAAAAATTTGAAATTAAAATTAAATTAAAAATTAAATTAAAAATTTGAAATTAAAATCAAAAATTAAATTAAAAATTCAAAATTTAGAAAATTCAAAATTAAACTTAACATTCTAAATTCAATTGAAAATAGAAGGAGGATCCAGAATAGGTAGCACTCGCATCTAAACTATCCGACTGGGTAACCAAACTTAATCTACCCGAAATGGGTAAACAAGAGTAGACTACCCAACAGGGTAATTTAAGTTAGATAAAATAGGCTAGGTTTAACTTGACCCACGGTACTGGTGAAGTTTTTGGATGATAGTACGTTAGGGAAGCTTGGGCATCGCATGTCTAGGAAGATATGGCTTCGACCTGGTGCATTTGGCCAAGTGGAACTGACCGAAGCTACCCTTAAATGAATCCTAACTAGTTAGACCAAGGTTTAGTATTAAGTTCAATGGGTAGGACTATTTGGAAAACCTCGAAGGCATGGTTACTTTAATGAGTTCCTTGTGACTCACCATAGCCCAGAAGTTTATCCAAAGAATGCTTACTTGTTGAAACCAAAGCTAAACATGAATCTAACACAAAGTTAAACATTATCCTAAAATTGAATCTCAATTCATCTCACAAAAATTATAGGAGTCCCTGATTGAAAATTTAGATCGGGTGAGATGACTAAGGAATCAAAATTAAAATCAACTTAAATATTTTTAAAATTAATTTAAATATTTTCAAAAATTAAAATCAACTTAAATATTTTTTTAAAATCAACTTAAATATTTTTTAAAAATCAACTTAAATATTTTTGAATTAATTTAAATATTTTCAAAAATTAAAATCAACTTAAAATATTTTTTAAAAATCAACTTAAATATTTTTTTAAAATCAACTTAAATATTTTTAAAATTAATTTAAATATTTTCAAAAATTAAAATCAACTTAAATATTTTTTTTTAAATCAACTTAAATATTTTTTAAAAATCAACTTAAATATTTTTAAAATTAATTTAAATATTTTCAAAATCAAAATCAACGTAAGTATTTTTTTAAATATTTTCAACTTAAATACTTTTTAAAATTAATTTAAATATTTTCAAAAATTAAAATCAACTTAAATATTTTTAAAATTAATTTAAATATTTTCAAAATCAAAATCAACTTAAGTATTTTTTAAAATATTTTCAACTTAAATATTTTTAAAATTAATTTAAATATTTTCAAAAATTAAAATCCTTAAATATTTTTTTTCAACTTAAATATTTTTTTAAAATCAACTTAAATATTTTTAAAATTAATTTAAATATTTTTAAAAATTAAAATCAACTTAAATATTCTTCAAAATTAACTTAAATTAAAAAAAATGAACTTAAATATTTTTAAAATTAAGGACTTACTTCAATCAAACTGTCTTTTGATCCATCAACTACTTTATGTGCAGGAATTGGATCAATGGATGTTGGACAGTGGATGCTCCAGACATATGACTGGAGACAGGTTGAAGTTCACTAAGCTAAAACTAAAGAACCTAGGATCAGTTGCATTCGGCAACGATGGCAAACTGAAAGTAATCGGAAAAGGTAATATCAAACTTAATTCCGATTTTATTATTCGAAAAGTATTATTAGTTGAAAATTTTAATTTCAATTTATTAAGTATAAGCCAATTATGTGATACTGGTTACACAGTTAATTTTACCAAGTCCGAATGTATAGTTAAACATATTGATAATCCAAAAATCATACTTAAGGGCACTAGGAAAGATAATGTCTACACCATTGATCTACCAACACCCTCAATAAAGTGTTTTCTAACACAACAAGAGGAAACTGAGTTATGGCACAGGAGATTGGGTCACACTCACATGAGACTCATTTCAAAAATGAGTCAAAATAGACTAGTCAGATGGTTGCCCAAATTAAAAGTTATTGAAAATTTAATCTGTAATGCGTGTCAACAAAGAAAATAAACCAAGTCAACTCACAAGTCAACCAATCTAGAAAGAACCACTTGTTTACTTGAGCTCCTTCACCTAGACCTATTTGATTCACACAGAGTCAAGTCTCTAAGCAAGAACCAGTATTGCTTAGTCATAATAGATGACTTCTCCAGGTTCACTTGGGTAAAATTTCTAAAAACAAAAGATGAAACCTTTGAAATATTTAGTAATTTTTGCAAATTAATAGAAAATGAAAAAGATACTAAAATTAAAAGAATAAGAAGTGACCATGGAGGAGAATTTGAGAATCACAACTTTACTGAATTTTATGAAATAAATGGATACAAACATGAATACTCCTGCCCTAGGACCCCTCAACAAAATGGTTTAGTAGAACGTAAAAACAGAACCCTACAAGAAGCTGCTAGAACCATGTTAAACGAATATAAACTATCCAATCAATTCTGGACTGAAGCAGTTAGTACAGCATGTTACATTCAAAATAGGATATTAATTAACAAATTTTAAAATAAAACACCCTATGAAATTTATTATAATAAAATTCTCAACTTAAACTATTTAAAAGTATTTGGGTGTAAAGTCTTCATTTTGAACACTAAAGACTACGTAGGGAAATTTACATCAAAAATAACTCCGGGAATATTTTTAGGATATTCAACAACCAGTAGAGCATATAGAGTGTATAATAAAAATACCCTAAAAGTAGAAGAAACAATAAATATAATATTTGATGAAGAAAATAAATTACCCAACACAATATATGAAAATGAAAATACTGAAAATATTAACCCAATAAACAGAGAAGATGATGAAATTCAACCTGAACCTATTGAATCCGAAGAACAAATCACTAACTCAAATGATATACGACCAACTAGAACAAGCACAAATCACCCATATGACCAAATTTTGGGTGACCCAACTGTAGGAGTCAGAACTAGATCATCTTATAGAAACTAGAGCCAAATAGCCTTGATTTCAAAAATCGAACCCAAAACCATAGAAGAAGCCTTACCAGACCCAGATTGGACTCTAGCAATGCAAGAAGAATTAGCCCAATTTGAAAGAAATCAGGTCTGGGAGTTAGTACCAAAACCCATTAATAAATCAGTAATTGCCACCAAATGGGTTTTTAGAAATAAATTAAATGATCAAGGTGAAATAGTTAGAAACAAAGCTAGGTTAGTAGCTAAAGGATTCAGTCAAGTAGAAGAGTTAGACTATGATGAGACCTATGCTCCTGTAGCAAGACTTGAATCCATTAGGATGCTGCTGGCCTATGCAGCACACAAAGGATTCAAGCTATTTCAAATGGACATAAAATCTGCATTTTTAAATGGATTTATTAAAGAAGAAGTATATATAGGTCAACCCCCAGGATTTGAGGACTTAGAACAACCAAATTATGTCTTTAAATTAAAAAAGGCCCTTTACGGACTAAAACAAGCACCTAGGGCTTGGTATGAACGTCTGTCCAATTACTTAATATCAAAAGGATTTAACCAAGGTCAAATAGACCCAACCCTTTTTGTAAAAACCTTAGAAAATGACATTTTTATAGCCCAAATTTACGTTGACGATATTATTTTCGGTTCCACAAATTCTAAATTTCTAAAAGAATTCACCAAACTAATGGAAAATGAATTCAAAATGAGTCTGGTAGGAGAACTTAATTTCTTCTTAGGTTTACAGATTAAGCAAACTAAAGATGGAATTTATATTTATCAAACTAAATATGCTAAGGAAATAGTTAGAAAATTTGGCATGGAAAACTCAAAAATAATTAATACACCAATGGCTACAAATGCTAAAATTGACTCAGACTTAGAAGGTAAATCAGTAGATTTGAAATACTATCGAAGTGCGATAGGAATTCTACTGTACCTAATTGTGAGTCGACCAGACATTATTTTTACAGTAGGTATGTGTGCACGATACCAATCTTATGCAAAAGAGTCTCACTTAACCCTTGTCAAAAGAATCCTTAGGTATGTTAAGGGAACCCTAAATGTAGGACTATGGTACCCTAGATCTGGCACCCTTGACCTAACCGGCTACTCTGACTCAGACTATACCGGATGCAAGCTAGATAGAAAAAGCACAAGTGACAGCTGTCAATTTCTAGGACACTGCCTAATAAGTTGGTCAAGTAGAAAGCAACACTGTGTTGCCTTATCTACCACTGAAGTTGAATATATAGCCTTAGGTGAATGCACATCTCAATTGCTATGGATGATGCATACCCTTAAAGACTATCAACTGGAGTATCATAAAACAAAAATCTCAATTGATAATATAAGCTCAATAAATTTAACTAAAAACCCAATTCATCACTCAAGGACTAAACATATAGAAGTAAAACACCATTTTGTAAGGGATCACGTAGCTAAGGGTGATATTGAACTCAACTATGTTGAGTCAAAATCAAACCTAGCTGACATCTTTACAAAGCCCTTACCTGAACTTGAGTTCAGCGCACTTAGAAGGCAAATTGGAATGTGCTGGGTAGAATAGATATTAATTTTCAAAATTCACTGTCTTACTTCAAAACTCTTTTTTTTTCAAAATCTAGGAAAAATAATGATTTTAAAATCCCATTTTCTTAGAATTTTCAAAACTATGACTTAGCCTAGACTCCACCCTAGAAATCTTGTTCCCCTAGATTTAAGCTAGAGCATCTCACAAACACCTAGGTATACCTTGCTTGTGTTTGCAAAACATAGAATGGTGTGAGATGCATAGGGTACAGCCTAGACTCAAGAATGCTTATTTCTGTGCATCAGTATGAGTCTGGGCGTTAAATATTTTATTAACAGTAATCAAGTTAAGTCTTCCAGCCTTAGTCAAATCTAACTGGACCAAATGACTTAACTTGACTAACCAAGCGAAAGCTACTGCCCTTTAGGCAATCAGCAAGTAGCTAAAGGTTAGACAGTTAGTGAAGGAAATGAGAATATTAAGCATGCTTGTACTTTAGGGCTCTGATCAAAACCAATTGTTTGCAATTTAATTGGACTCATGCTTGGACCAACAAAGTATTATTTTTCAAAATTAATCTAGGCTGTACTTTCAAAATTTAATGTTTGCAAGAGGCTTAGCTAAGTGAGTTATACAGTAACTTTCAATTTTTTCAAACTTAGCTAACCTTGAAATCTGACCTTATAAATTCCTGGTAAGATATTTTCCTAAGTTCCCCTCCAAATTAATTCTTCACTTCGCTAAAAGTATTAAAAATTATAGTTTTGCAAAGTTTTTTTCAAAATTTTACGAGTCAACCTAGCACCTATCCCGTTTTTCAAAAGCATAAATCAGTTTTAACTTATAACTTGCTTTCAAAAGATTTTTTTGATAAATGGCAAAGGGGGAGAGTAGGAAATTCACAAGTAAAAAGTAAAAATTTCAAAGTAAAAATTCAAAAAGGAAGCCTTGTATTAAGGGGGAGCTTAAGTGTTAAAAAGTAAAAATTTCAAAGTGAAAATTCAAAGCCCTGTATTAAGGGGGAGCTTAAGTGTTAGCTTAAGTTGTGCTTGTATTTGATTTTATATACTTAAGCTTGCCCACTTACATTTTTTTTTGGTATCTTATGCACTTGTTTTACTTAACTTTGAATTTCGGTTGCCATAATCAAAAAGGGAGAGATTGTTGGTGCGGGAAGCATCCAACGATTGAACCTGAGTTTTGATAATGGCAAATGATTCAAAGTTAAGATGTGTGGTGATCTAACAAGGTTCATGGAGCTTGCAGAAAAGTCCTAAGTGATACTTAGGCAAAAGTCCTAACTGCGGCTAGGCAGGTGAAAAACCTAGGGGGTGGTAACCCTAGGTCCTAGGGGGAGGTAACCCTAGGTGGAGAAAAACCCTAAGGGGCGGCAACCTTAGGTCCTAGGGGGTGGTAACCCTAGGTGGAGAAAAACCCTAGGGGGCGGTAACCCTAGGTCCTAAGGGGTGGTAACCCTAGGCGGAAAGTCCAGTTGGTCTGGAGGACCGGACTGGCACAAGGTAATCTCTCCTGAGGGGAGTAGGTGAGGGCGCGTTCCCCGTAGAGGGAACAGTAGGCGTCGGGTCGACCTAGGGTTTCCGGGTGGAAGGCTGTCAGGTTATTTGTTCATATATTGTCTATTGTGTTCTAACTCTGTTTTGCAGGAGACTAACCTTTTTGTGCAGAGTTAGAAGTGACCAGGATCGGTCGACCGAACCCACAAGCCAGCAGATAAGATCTCCAGAGGATGGACCGGGCTCGACCAGGGGATCGGTCGACCGGACCTCTGTTAGGATGTATACTAAAAGCCTAGCTTTTGATATAAACATTTATCTAGAAATAAGAATCACATTGGTCAAATGTCTACATTTATGATAAATGTAGTTATTCAATTAATTTATATTGTAGATAACATGGTGTGTGGTGTCACACACAGAAGATCATGTTATCGGTCCCTTATAAATTATAAACAGTAGCTCACGACCAAGATGGAAAGGAACAAACCATTGGAAGGTCGTAGTGTAATTAGGTAGTAGTTTATCTTAACTATATAATTACACTAGTACACTTAGAGTGTATTGAGTAGGACCATTAGAGGTCGTTCCTTTTATACTGACTTTATGAAGGAACAAAGACCTCAGTTATTATGGAAGTGTGTGCTCTTAATCCTAATATAATAACAAACACATATATTTGATATTTATTTCTTTAATTTATCAATGGGTGAGATTTAGTTTGATAAATCAATAAGCCCGATAAGTTGGGAAATGATATCACTTATAGTGTGTGTTGTTGATTATAGAAGGAAACTTTGTCCTAGTGATCTAGGTTGAGAATGTCCCTAAGAGGAGCTCATAAGGATTGTCATGTTAAACCCTGCAGGTGGACTTAGTCCGACATGACGATGAAGTTGAGTGGTACTACTCTTGGAGCTAGATATTAATTAAGTGAGTTGTCAGTAACTTACTTAATTAGTGGACATTTGTTATCTTAAACACAGGGAGACTAACACACTCATAATAAGAAGGAACCCAAAATGTAATTTGGGATTGGTGCGGTAGTTCAATAATAGTTCTTTAGTGGAATGAATTATTATTGATGAAATTAAGTTGTGTGTTCGGGGCGAACACGGGATGCTTAATTTCATCGGGAGACCAAAACCAATTCCTCCTCTCGGTCCCTATCGTAGCCTCTTGTATATAGAGTTTTATACCCACCACATACCCACCTTCTTACCCATCCAATGGGGCCGGCCAAGCTAGCTTGGAGCCCAAGCTAGGCCCGGCCAAGACCAAGTAGATGAGCCAAGTTGCTGGCCGGCCAAAGCTTGGGTCCCAAGCTTAGGTGGCCGGCCACTAGAATATTAAAAAGGATTTTTATTAAAATTATTTCTTATGTGGATATCAAGGTTTTAAAAAGAGAGTTTAAAAATTAAAAATTTCCTTTTATAGCTTTCTACAAAAGATTAAGAGAAGAGATTAATCTCTTTACTTATTTGTAGATTAAAATGATGGTTTTAATTTTTGGTAAAAATTTTCTTTATTTGTAAATCATCTACATGTTTAAAAGAGAGTTTAAAATTTGCAAAAACTGGATTTTCATATAATGTAAATGTACTAATCTTGATTTCTCCCTCTGGATTCTTGGGTCTTCTTTCTAGGCATTGTCTTTTGCAGTGACCCATTAGTTTGCATTTGGAGCATTTGATGTATTTCCTCCCTCTCCTGATCATTTTCTCCTTCTCCTCCGATTGTGCCTGTCGAGTCTTACGAGTGGGGCATTCGTTTCTATAGTGCCCTCTCTCCCTACACTTAAAACAGATTATGAGAGATTTACAATTTGAATTTACAATTTTACCTTTTAGATCCGTGATAGGATCCTCCCCCTTGACTGTTGCCATTTCAAATTCTGACTCAGATTCAGATATCTCGTCTTTGGCCTTCAGTGCTATGATATCGATTTGCTCTGATTCTTCTGAGTCTGGTTCGAAGGTTGACTCTGAGGATTCAATTTCAAATTCATACTCAGGTTATATTCGATCTTCTAACTCTGAAGGGATCTCATAAAGCTTGAGCACTTTCTCCCAAAGCTCCTTAGCATTGTTAAACTTTCCAACTCGATCAAGATCTGAATTTGTTAGTCCGCATAGGAGAATGTAAGTTGCTTTTGCATTTTCCTTGAATGTCCTTATTGTTTGTGCATCCCACTTGTCACAGGTGATGAGTACACCTTCTTTGGTGGGGAGAGTGAATCCAATATGGACTATGGTCCATATTTCTGCTTCGGTCTTTAATTGATGCTCCACCTGGTCTTTCCTAGGTCATTAGAAGGAATCTCGTAAAATAAACACAATAAAACTTGTTCCAAGACTTAGTTTTGGATTAGTAGTGCGGGAGAGAAATAAAGATAGTAATTCAGGAATTTCAAAAAAAATAATAAAATATTATTAAAATATTATTAAAAAAATATT
This sequence comes from Zingiber officinale, assembly GCF_018446385.1. NCBI lineage: Eukaryota > Viridiplantae > Streptophyta > Magnoliopsida > Zingiberales > Zingiberaceae > Zingiber > Zingiber officinale. The sequence continues at coordinate 88,647,226 of NC_056002.1, forward strand.
ACTACAAATTTTTGAAAACGCAATATTTCGCTAATTCCAACCAATGGTGAAAAGATGAAAATTAATTTTTCAAAAGTAGTTTTGGAGGGAAAAAACGAAAGGCGTACCAGTTCAAAGCGACAAAGCGACCCCGCTCTGATACAAACGACAAAGCCACGAAAAAATGCTTGAATGGTGGTTGCACCAGTTCAAAGCGACCCCGCTCTGATACCAATTGTTGGATCGACACGCGCTAGAGGGGGGTGAATAGCGCTCGCGGTTATTTCGTTTGATTCGTAAAACACGAGTAAAAACGCAGCGGAATAAAGAAGACAAACACACAGAGATACGAGGATTTACTTCGTTCGGAGCCTAAGGCGACTCCTACTCAAAGGCCCACGATCCTTAATCACTTTCCGTGGGCAACAACTATAAGCTCGTATAATTATTACAAACTAATTACAAATGTAACTGTAATTAAAGTTATACCGACAACAATGGTAGAAAAATCTGAGCTCCGGGTCATCGGAATGTTGCAGCAGTACTTCGGAAGCAATACTTGAGCAGAACACAGCACGAGGAAGCTTTTTCTTTCGTTGTCTTTTGCTGCTGCTCGAACCCCTCTTATAAAGGGTATTCAAGGTGCCTTAAACCCCTCCAAGGCGCCTCCAGGCTGGCCGCGTCACTCGCGTGGATCAGAACTGACCTGGTCGAACTTTATCTTGTTCAAGGTGCCTTCAACCTCTCCAAGGCGCCTTCATCAACTTGTTCAAGGTGTCTTCAGCCTCTCCAAGGCGCCTTGAAGCTTGCTTCGCAGCCAGCTCAAGTTTTGCACCCGAGGCGCCTCCAAGTTCCATGGAGGCGCCTCGGACACTGTTCATCCGAGGTTAATCTTGGCACTTTGGTCCCTGCAAGATACATTAATCCCAAATATACCCTACAGCACAAAGTTAGCACATAAAGCATAATAGAAATGATAATGACAGTCTCCGGACTGTCCAAGTCTGACTTCGGGTTTCCAACCGGAAACCCTAGGTCGACCCGTCGCCTACTGTTCCCTCTGCGGGGAACGCGTCCTCACCTACTCCACTCAGGAGATTTACCTGATGTCAGTCCGGTCCTCCAGACCGACTGGACTTTCCGCCTAGGGTTACCACCCCCTAGGACCTAGGGTTACCGCCCCCTAGGGTTTTTCTCCACCTAGGGATACCGCCCCCTAGGACCTAAGGTTGCCGCCCCTTAGGGTTTTCCTCCACCTAGGGTTACCGCCCCCTAGGACCTAAGGTTGCCGCCCCTTAGGGTTTTCCTCCACCTAGGGTTACCGCCCCCTAGGACCTAAGGTTGCCCCCCCTTCGGCTTTTCCTTCCCCTAGGGTTCCCCCCCCCCAGGCCCTAAGGTTCCCCCCCCCCCCCCCCCCTTAGGATTTTCCCTTACCTAACCGCAGTTAGGACTTTCCTGAAACCTTATTTAACCACGTTAGATAACAAGGAATCTTAACTTTGAATCCCTTTGCCATTATCAAAACTGAGGTTCGATCGTCGGATGCTTACTGCACCAACATTTTCTAGTATCCCTTGGAGCATTGGTGGTGGTTGAATCTCTTCATCCTTGGAGGTGCTCTTGTTGTGGCCGAACCTTGCAAGGAGGAGAAGAAGGTGCTTTGGTGGTTTCTCATCTCGGAAGATCGTTGCCCACACTGTTAGGATCGTTCGTACTCGGCTAGAGAGGGGGGTGTGAATAGCCGACCCCAATCTTTCGCGTTTCTTCCTACGATTAGGTTAGTGCAGCGGAAATACAACGTAGAAAGAAAATAGGAGAAGAAAGACAAACCATATAACGAGGTTCGGAGATGAACTCCTACTCCTCGGCGTGTCCGTAAGGTGGACGAAGCCTACCAATCCGTCGGTGGATGAGTCCCCGGAAACCCGGCTAATAGATACTCCTTGTGGGTGGAGAAACCTCGCCACAATAACTCGCAACAGCAAGATAGAATACAAGGAATACAAGAAGTAAATACAATGAATGTAACAATACAAGCTTGCCTTCTTGTCGTCGACTGAAGTCCTGGAAGCAACAACTTCACGGACGAATGCCAACAAGCAGCTCAGCCGAAAGAAGCTCACGCGGGGCTTCGGAAGTGAGCTCAACAAAGCTCAGTCGAAGCTGAAACTTCAGCAGCAGAACAGAAGTTCTAAGGAGGAAAAAGAAAGAGAGAGACTGCACAGAAGATGCCCTCGTCTCCTTATACCTGCGAAGAAGAAACAGCGAAGAAACTAGCCGTTGCGTCACAACGGCTAGAACCCTGATCGGTCCACAGACCGATCAGGAAACATCCTGATCGGTCTGCAGACCGATAGGGAAGAGGCCTTCGCGTCTGTTCCGTCCCTGATCGGTCCATGGACCGATCAGGAAACATCCTGATCGGTCCACAGACCGATCAGGGAACCTTCTGATCGGTCCGTAGACCGATCATGCTTCTCTTCTCTGCTAGTTTGCCACTGATCTCCTTCTGATCGGTCTCCAGACCGATCAGATAACCATCAGTAGCATACTGATCGGTCACTAATCGGTCACCAGACCGATCAGATGATCCATTTATCATTGGATCGGTCTGCAGCCCGATCCAAACTTCTCAGCCCTAAACCTAAGGCTTCCACACCAACATCCGGTCAACCTTGACCTGTTGGTACATCATGCCTAACATCCGGTCACTCCCTTGACCTGCTAGCACTCCCCGCTAAGTGTCCGGTCAATCCCTTTGACCCACTTAGACTTTTCCACACCAGATGTCCGATCATCCCTGATCCATCTGGATTTTCCTCTTCGTGCCAAGTATCCGATCACTCCCTTGACCTACTTGGACTTTCCAACACCAGAAGTCCGATCATCCCTGATCCATCTGGATTTTCCCTTGCCTGGGTTCACTCACTAGGACTTTCACCTAGCTTCACTCACTAGGGTTTTCACACTGCCTAACATCCCAGTTAGGACTTTCTCACTGCCTGGCTTCACTCACCAGGACTTTCCAACTGCCTAACATCCCAGTTAGGACTTTTCCACTGCCTGGCTTCACTCACCAGGACTTTTCCCGTGCCAAGCTCCCTGCTTGGACTTCTCCAGTGCCAAGTCTCCATACTTGGACTTTTCGCGTGCCAAGCTCCCTGCTTGGACTTTTCCAGTGCCAAGTCTCCATACTTGGACTTTTCAGGTCAACCAGGTCAACCTTGACCTAGGGTTGCACCAATAATCTCCCAACCATCTATTCTTGTCTCACATCAAGAATAGAACTCTCTCACGAGTGTCAAACATCAACATGCAACTCAACTAGGTCAACCTTGACCTAAGGTTGCACCGACAATCTTCCTAAGTCAAACATCAAAATACAACTCGAGTCAGATCAACTCGAGTCAGGTCAACCAGGTCAACCTTGACCTAAGGTTGCACCAACAATCTCCCCTTTTTTGATGTTTGACAAAACCATAATCAAGTTAGGTTAATCCGATAACCTAACTTAGGTTTCCCAATGTTCTTCAATGTTCTTCCTTGAACATTATCTAGAACATTTTCCCATTCTCCAACACTCTCCCCCTTGGGACATCTCTCCCCCTTTTTGACACACATCAAAAAGAGGGTTTCAAGGTCAAGAGTTTCTTCCTAATGAAAGTCCCATACCTTTCATTGAAACCCTTAATTTCCCCCTTGAAACTAAATTCAACAATCAACTTAGTGATAATCCCACATCACTCAAGTCTTTAGGAGTAAAAACTCCCCCTAAAAGTCAACTCCCCCTTGACTGATAGGTAAAACTCCCCCTAAAGGTCAACTCCCCCTTGACCATTGCCCCAACAATGTCTTGGAGAGTTTCAAACCTTTAGAAACCCGAAACTCACTCCCAAAAACTGAAATTTCAGACACCAGTCGAAATTCAGCAAATCCAGCACTCCTGATCGGTCACCGGACCGATCAGGACCCCTCTGGATCGGTCCCCAGACCGATCCAGCCTTCCCTGGATCGGTCCCCAGACCGATCCAGACTCTGACCACAGGGATTTCTGATTTTTCTTCTCCCGAAATTCAGAAACCCCTAATAAATTCCATAAAATTCCAAAAATTGTGAAATTTTGAGGAGACAATCCTCATAACATATACTATCAAGGAAAAATAGTTTTCTATGAAAATAGATTCCATTTTTCAATCTTGATACAAAGTTCAAAAGAGTTTGAAATAGTTCAAAGTTAAGTAAACTTTGTATCACAATGTTCAATGATGAATGCTATCACTAGAATGGCTTCATCAAGGTTTTTCAAATCAATTTTGAAATGATTTTAAACCCTTTAATTTGGGACCACAATCTTTGGGCTATATGTACATGACTTGTACATAAGCTTTCCCTATGATCCCCAATTAGAATTAGGCTCATCTAGGTACAAAAACTATGCACCTTGATCCTAACTCACAATCCTAATATCTCACACACATCTAAGATGTATCAAACACATCCAAGTCAATTTTGATGTGAGATATGGGTTTAGGTATCTTAGACTAAGGTCTCATGCATTTTCTAAACACAAATTTGATCTCAATATCAAAATGTGTTTTTCATCCTTAAATCAATTCAATTGATTATTAATGCAAGAGATGATGACATGGCATAAGATGGTATCATAAATGAAAACATGTGCCAAAGTCATGATGTCATGGCATAAAGTTTGAAACTTAAATAAACATGACATAAAAACTAGCCTAAGCATTATCATGACATTTCAAATGATAATAAAACTAAACATAATGTCATGACATGTGAGGGCAAACAATCATGGCAAGATTTAGCATAAATAAATATACCTAGATTACCTATCTAAGTATCCTTAACCACTTGGCTAACTTCAAATTTACTCCTAGATTGCCCCAAAATGCTAAAATCCTAATTTTGACACTTCTTGAACTCTAGATTAATTCATGCCACTTAAAGATCAAATTTATCCTCAAAACTTGGCATGTTTCATTTTTTTTTCCGAGAGTTCTCTAGATTTTCCCAAATTGTGCCAATTGAGATTAAAAATGAAATTTCCAACCCTTAGGCACATTTAACTTTCAAAGGAGTAAATGATAATTCCATTTCATTTTCAAAAGTTCTCAAAACCTTGAAAATGCTCCTTGAGTGTCAATTTCCTCAAAGTTGGGTTAACTACCCTTCTAATCGGAGTTGACACTCTCTAACCCATCTATGGGGTAGAGAAGATGCTCCTAGGAACCCAATACCTATTAGAGCTCATTGGGTTCACTAAATATTCACTAGGGATAACTTCCCTAGCAACCCTCCTAATGACCCTCTTAGGCTTTAAAGCCTTGGTCATTTGGGTCTCATCAAGGTCAACTATAGGGGTGACTCCCCTTGTGATCTTGGTAATGGTCTTCCTAGCCCTAGGTTTTGTTCCATAATCGAATGAAACATTATGATAAGTGGGCTTGACCAATTGGGACTTAGGTTTGTGACCCAAACCTTTCTTGTCCTTGGACTTGGGTTTTTGACCCTTAGACCCTAGAGTCAAATCCTTAAGAGCCTTTTCTAGAGAGTCAAGTCTTGACCTCAAGACTTGATTTTCTTTCTCTAATACCTCAAGTTTTAATTTTTCATTTTTCTTGGAGGTATTCCTAGGCATGTGTCTAGTTGATTTGAGATTTCTACCTAGGTTCTCCTTAGCCTTAGATGAGTTAGTCCTAGGGTTGGCTTTCCTAGTGTTATCCTCATCTAGGCTCATATGTTTGGCACCTAAGCATGTATATTGATTCCTATAATTAACATGCTTATCATTCTTGACAATTGCAATAAGACTACTAGCATGTATCTTATTATAAGTGCAAGAATGAACCTTAGAGATTACCTTAGGGTTTGCCCTTGCTCCCCCTATACGTGTGCTCGATCTCTTGTCCTTGTGAGATTGCCTCCCCCTCGGACATTGGCTCTATAGTGTCCCCTTCGCTTGCATTGGAAGCACACCACGTGCTCCTTGCCCTTGCGTGTTGGGACTCCGACTTCCTTGATCTTTGGCGCCGGTGGAGTCTTCTTAGTCTTCTTTGGACATTTACTCTTGTAATGTCCAAATTCTCTACACTCAAAACACATTATATGCAATTTACTTGAACTTAAAGTGTTTGAGTTACCTAGGGTTGAGGATGGATGGATGCTCTCTTCTTCATCCCTCCCGGAGGTAGAAGCTTCTTCTTCGTGCTCCGATCTTGAAGAAGAACTCACCTCCTCTTCTTCTTTAGATGTTGAGTAGCCCTCAACTTCTAATTCCTCACCTCCACGATGTGAGCTACTTGGCTCACTAGGCTCCTCTTCATGGCTTGAAGTGGGGCTCTCCTCATGGAGTTTGACCAAATTGTTCCACAATTCCTTGGCGTTGTTGTACCTATCTATCTTGCACAAAACATTATTAGGCAAAGCAAATTCAATAATTTTTGTTACCTCGTCATTGATTTCGGATTGTCGGATTTGCTCTTTCGTCCACTCCTTCTTCTTGATAGGTTTCCTTCCTTATCCATCGGAGGGGAAAACCCTTCTTGTACACAAAACCAATTTAACATATTAGTCCTAAGAAAATACATCATCCTTACCTTCCAATATGTGAAGTTGTTGTGAGACTCGTAGAATGGTTGAATCGTGACATCTTCTCCATAGAGATCCATCTCTAGCCCGTGCTCCCCCGGGTGTTGATCCGTCGAAGAGCAACCTCGCTCTGATACCACTTGTTAGGATCGTTCGTACTCGGCTAGAGAGGGGGGTGTGAATAGCCGACCCCAATCTTTCGCGTTTCTTCCTACGATTAGGTTAGTGCAGCGGAAATACAACGTAGAAAGAAAATAGGAGAAGAAAGACAAACCATATAACGAGGTTCGGAGATGAACTCCTACTCCTCGGCGTGTCCGTAAGGTGGACGAAGCCTACCAATCCGTCGGTGGATGAGTCCCCGGAAACCCGGCTAATAGATACTCCTTGTGGGTGGAGAAACCTCGCCACAATAACTCGCAACAGCAAGATAGAATACAAGGAATACAAGAAGTAAATACAATGAATGTAACAATACAAGCTTGCCTTCTTGTCGTCGACTGAAGTCCTGGAAGCAACAACTTCACGGACGAATGCCAACAAGCAGCTCAGCCGAAAGAAGCTCACGCGGGGCTTCGGAAGTGAGCTCAACAAAGCTCAGTCGAAGTTCTAAGGAGGAAAAATAAAGAGAGAGTCTTCACGGAAGATGCCCTCGCCTCCTTATACCTGCGAAGAAGAAGCAGAGAAGAAACTAGCCGTTGCGTCACAACGGCTAGAACCCTGATCGGTCTGTGGACCGATCAGGCAACATCCTGATCGGTCCGCAGACCGATAGGGAAGATGTTCCGTCCCTGATCGGTCCATGGACCGATCAGAAACGGATCCGGATCGAGGCCAGGGAACCTTCCGATCGGTCCGTAGACCGATCATGCTTCTTCTTCGCTAGTTTGCCATCGATCTCCTTCTCGATCGGTCTCCGCATCGATCGATAACCATCGAGCATATCGATCGGTCACTAATCGGTCACCAGACCGATCAGATGACCCATGTATCATTGGATCGGTCTGCAGCCCGATCCAAACTTCTCAGCCCTAAACCTAAGGCTTCCACACCAACATCCGGTCAACCTTGACCTGTTGGTACATCATGCCTAGCATCCGGTCACTCCCTTGACCTGCTAGCACTCCCCGCTAAGTGTCCGGTCAATCCCTTTGACCCACTTAGACTTTTCCACACCAGATGTCCGATCATCCCTGATCCATCTGGATTTTCCTCTTCGTGCCAAGTATCCGATCACTCCCTTGACCTACTTGGACTTTCCAACACCAGAAGTCCGATCATCCCTGATCCATCTGGATTTTCCCTTGCCTGGGTTCACTCACTAGGACTTTCACCTAGCTTCACTCACTAGGGTTTTCACACTGCCTAACATCCCAGTTAGGACTTTCTCACTGCCTAGCTTCACTCACCAGGACTTTCCAACTACCTAACATCCCAGTTAGGACTTTTCCACTGCCTGACTTCACTCACCAGGACTTTTCCCGTGCCAAGCTCCCTGCTTGGACTTCTCCAGTGCCAAGTCTCCATACTTGGACTTTTCGCGTGCCAAGCTCCCTGCTTGGACTTTTCCAGTGCCAAGTCTCCATACTTGGACTTTTCAGGTCAACCAGGTCAACCTTGACCTAGGGTTGCACCAATAATCTCCCAACCATCTATTCTTGTCTCACTTCAAGAATAGAACTCTCTCACGAGTGTCAAACATCAACATGCAACTCAACTAGGTCAACCTTGACCTAAGGTTACACCGACAATCTTCCTAAGTCAAACATCAAAATACAACTCGAGTCAGATCAACTCGAGTCAGGTCAACCAGGTCAACCTTGACCTAAGGTTGCACCAACACACACAACGTCCGAGGTTAGAAGAGGAATACGGTAGAAGACATAGAGGTTTTTGCTTGCAAAAGAAAAGTTATACTAGTATTTAATTTCCGCATCATACTAGTTTTATTTCTTTGTAAAAATATCAAATACATGAGGCATGCGATTCTAGTATTTCGAATTTATTTTCGATGTTGTGTTCTTTTGTTTTTCTTTTTCCTTGTGATTTGATTGTTCTTTTCGGTTGACCTAAAGTTATTTAAGGAAATTAAATATTAGCTTTCCTTAAAAGGCTTTGTCTAGTCGGTGGTGGTTGCTCCCATATCTAAGAAGGTCATATGCCTCGCCACGTCAGTATTGGAAGCCAATTTTAGAAATTAATATTTAATAGAATTAATAACCTAGGTGATTTGGATCGAAAGTGTTAAGTTCCGCAGGAGATCCAAGTCTAAACCTAAAAGAACAAATAGATTAAACTTTGGATCAAACGTGTTAAGTTCCGCAGGCGATCCAAGTTTAATTTAAAAGAACACATGGTAGTTAGGAAAAGGTTCAGATCTTTGTACAAAATTTTTGTATAGTGGAACCATTAGGTTTTCCGAGTAGCAACCAATAACCTCAGGATCGGTCGATCGAACCTGGGTTGGTTATCGACTAGATCAGGCTGACTGGGTTGAGTCAGAACAGCTGATCGGTCGATCGAACCTCGGATAGAGTTTAACCAGCGGAGCGAGAGGATCGGACAAATCAGATGCGGTGGAGATCATCTGATCGGTCGACCGAATGTGGGGATCGGTCAACCGATCCGCTTCGGGTCAAATCTGATCCCGAGACTTGGGGATCTAGATCAGACCTTGCAGAGCTATAAAAGGAGGCCTCGAGGTGCAACTCAGATATCGAATTTCGAACAGAAGTTTTGTGCTCTTGTGTGCTCCTTACGCTTCAACGACGCTCTGCTGCAACAAAACTGAAACTCCATCGCCCTTCTAATTTATTGTTCGTTGGTAAAACTTTCTTATTTGCACTTAACTGTAATTGCTTCTAGCTTGTAATAATTCCGAATTTATAGTTGTTGCCCACCGAAAGCGGTCAAGGACCGCGGACTTTCGAGTAGGAGTCGAGATAGGCTCCGAACGAAGTAAAACACTTGTGTCTTTTGTGTTTGCATTTACTTTCCGCTGCGTTTCTACTCTTAGTTTTAAATCGCTAAAAATAGCCACGAGCGCTATTCACCCCCTCTAGTGCTTTCGATCCATCAGAATTAAGGCTTAGGCTTCATAATTGGGAATTGAAAGTGGCCTCGGGTTAACTCCTATAAGATTCAGCTTGAAAGTAAGTATCATTTAGCACTAGCATGATTAAGTTCCATGTTTCTACATTTCTCTTCAACTTAACTCAAACTTTGTTTATCCGTAGATTATTAGCAATCTCCTTAGCATTCCATAGTCTCTTAAAGAACTTACAGATTTCAACAGCAATGATCAGAACCAACCTTGTTTCAATACCATTACATATCTCTTAATGACATATGTCATTAGCAAGTCAAATGAACAAATAACCTCTGAAATTACTGCTCACAGTAATGTGCATGTTTACAGTTCTACATTTTTTGCACTTTAAATCAGAAATTTAATACAAGTTCATACAAGTAGTACTTTTGATATTACTGCACAATGTCAATGTCTAATTCTCAGATTCAGTAGTCCCTTCAATCCATCTCTACAAATCTCATTTCTATATTTCTTTAGTGTACAGATTCATCTTTGCAAATCTTGACTTCTGCAATGGCTACTTAAGGGCAATGCTCAATTTCTGAAATCATTTTAGTTCTTCACTTGCATTCTATTACTACTTAACAGCAATGTCCAAATTCAGCCATGCTTTGTTTCTGGAAATTCATAACTTCATTCCTGCAGATTTTCATCCTGCATTCAGTCTCAGATTCAGCATTGCCATTACTCCACAGTAGCATTTCTGCATTATTCATTAGCATTCTTAATTATATGCACATGTTGAGTAACTTGTGGAATTCTACTAAACAGCAACCTTTTAATTTCTGCACAACAACAACCTCTAGATCCAACAATGACTTGTTCTAAAAACAGCACAGTAGTAATGCTAATATGCATTTCTGTTGCAAATTTTTTTTTAACTCTAAATAAGGATTAATGATAAACACATTCTTTTTAAAGGCTATAGCACAGCTCATGGGCAGCAACACCAACAGAATGCTCAGATTCCAACATTTCAAAACCTTCTTCAACATATGCCTTCGAATAGCTTGAGTGTATCACCATAGTAACAATTTCCAGAATTCAAGACTATTTAAGCTTGGTATATACATGAATAAGCTCAAGGAATGATTAGGTTTAGCATACAATCTAATGAGTCATCCATTCACAACTTTCCTGTACAGAAGGAGTATTAACCATATAGGCATAAGAAAACTACAAAAACAACCCTTGTCTTCATTTTTTTTCCCTTACTTAAACCATTCCTAAATTATAACTTATGCAAACTCCATAGCATGTAACACTAAACTCCAATGCACCATTCTTAAATTTTAACATGAACCATCCAAATTCTAGCCATTAGAAAAGTGCATCCAATTACTACAAAAACTCAAAAACTCCAAACACCTCCCCCACACTTAATCCTTTGTCATCTTGGCCAAATCATTTATCATATAACAATCAAGGTATCCACATCCAAAGATTAAGAAATGAGAGAAAATGAAATGACATGATGATTAACAAGAAGATTAGCAAGAAATTGTGTGTAATAAAGAGAAACAAATAGATTCACCTTCATAAGCATGATTCAATTATTGGTAATGTGATTTTGAAAGTATCAAAGCAAGTTCTAGAGTACAATCACACAAGTGCATCACGCAAAAAAGGCTTAATCCTCACTAGGTATTCAAATTATCATCTCAATTTATCAATCAAGAATCCATCATTAAGTAGTAACTTCATGTAATCCAAGATTCCATTCATGATAATAAATTTCAAAACTTAACAATCAAATTTAACTAGCTTTCAAAATTCTCTAAAATGATATAAAAAATGTAAGAGGTACATTTTATTTTTGAAAATCGAAAAGACTAATTACAAGACCAACAAGATTGCTAAAGTAAAATAAGAAATTATTCGTGCATCAAAGTAAAGACATAGTATCTATGATAAAAAAATAAAAGGTGGAATGGAACAAACTCCCCTGAATTTCTGATGGTCGAATACGGTTCAGTAATAGGAGCCAATGCAGAAGTGGAATACACTTAATGGTAGTGAGCCTCTTCTTCATGTGATCAATATTGTCAAGTTTAGCTCCCTCAATCATCAAAGCCTCAAATGGATCTATGGCTACTGAATACATATCCTGATCTTACCTGAAACAATGAAACAAGCAACATCACCAGGCATAGGAAGCTCAAAATATTAAGCACATGGATATATAAAACAAATAAGTATCTAGGCACCAAACAAAATATTAAAACAATCCTAAAATCACCAAACACTGTACAGCTCCTCGGCAACAGCGTCAAAATTTTGGTGAATGAGTCTGTCATACCAGTAAATCAAAATTAAAAATTTATATTCAATGAGCCCCTTAACTACACAAAGATGTTGTAGTAACGAGCCTAGGGTCGAATCTCTCGTGAAACTAACAGTAGGATGGTAATCTAGAATTGTTTGTTATTAATATTTTTGAGGTTTTCTTACATGTAAATGGGGGTTGTTTGAATTTGATTCTATACCTAACAATTGAAATAGTAAAACAAGTAGTAAACTAAGCTAAAACTTAAATGAAATCTACTAAGTGCCAACAATTAATCCACAATGTATTGTCGCTCTACGCTATGGACTTCATGTTAGCTAGAGCCCTAGAGCCAATCATTTGATAATTGTATTTTGGACTTATTGTATCATGTTCTATATAAATAATGGCATTTGGATTTTGGTTATTATACTTACTTGTATTGGTGCCAAATAAACTAAGTATAATAATGTCCTTGAGTAGATGGTTCTCACCTATATCAATCGGTTAGTTGAACCGATAGTAAGATGATATAGGGAACACTACTCTAAATCATTTCTAGTCGAGTATTAACATTCAGGGACAATGTTAATGCAATAAGGCTAGCATGTAGGTCAACTCGATGACTTGATCTCACAAGTCATGGATATGGAGATATCAAGTTAACACATGGGTATGCATTGGAGAATGTATACTGAATGACCCGCCATGAGAAAGTATCATGGATCGTTATATGAGTGTCATATACTTTCTCATGTGGCTATTAGTATGACTATTAGTCCTTAGACCTGAAGTCACCATGGATCTCTACATAAGGAGTTATGTACTTTGGTTTCGTTAAACGTCACCCGTAATTGGGTGGACTATAAAGGCGATTATTGGGTATATAACGAATTATGTAGAGGGATGCGAGTGATGTAGATGGGATCTATCCCTCCCATATGACGGGAGCGACATCGGTATTCTTGATAGAGTGAGACCACTAAGTGCATGGTCATGCCCAAATGAGTCAACATTAGATGTTGAGCTCATTTGATCGAGTGAGTCTACTTGGAGTTCAAGATTTAGATTGATTAGAGGATGATACGGTCTATGCCTCATATTGATCAATCTAGATGTCTAGGATAGAAGGACAATGTCACATATTGTGAGGAGTCACAATTAGTAGTCACAAGGTGATGTTGGATCTCAACATTCTTGTAACTTGGGTACCAATGATGTATTTCTAGATGCTGCTCATTGCTTATGTTTCTAAAGGAGTTTAGAAACATTGCCAACGTTACAAGAACCTATTGGGTCACACACAAAGAATAAGTGGATGGAGATTAGGTTCATATGATGAACCAATTGGATTAGGTTCATATGATGCACCAAAGATTGGATTCAAATTAGACTTATTGAGTTAGACTCAATTAGATTCAATTGTTGAATGAGTCTAATTTAAATTTGATTCATTGAGTCAATTTATATTAATGAATTGAGATTCATTAAATTGAAATTGACTTGAATCAAATGTTGGATTTAACTCAACAAGGAAGAAATTGGTCAATTTTGACTTGACCAAATAGAAGTTGAAATATCAAGTTTGACTTGATGTATTGCCACATCATAAGGATGACTCATCCTTGCCACATCACCTCCACCTCATGAGACATGCCACCTCATGGGGGTTACACCCTCCCCTTGGCTTTAATGTGGCCGGCCACATTAATGGGGAGGTTACAAGATGTGGCCGGCCACACATTAGTGGTGGAGGTTTTGGTTGTGTGGTATTATGGTGCATTCACTTCATTCTTCTTCCTCCTTGCTTCTTCCTCCTCTCCCTCTTGCTATTGCCGTGGGGTTTTGGAAGGTGAGAAGGTGTTGAGTTTCATCCAAGAAAAGATAATAGAGTGTGAAGGACACAAGAAGAGGATACTACTAGTTGAGTATGTGAGAGTCTTCTTGTTTTTCTCTCTTTTCTCCCTTTTCAAATTCTATCCGAGAGCTCTAGAAAGTGCTAGCACACTTGGGGCTCTCTTCTCCATCCTTGAGTGCTAGAGAGCACTCCTTGTTCGTGTGGATATCACTAGAGAAGTATCTACCTTGATACTTTGGAGATCCGACACGTACCTTGGACGAGCGGGAATTTTGCGAGGGCACGCTTCAAAGGTAAAAACTCTCAACACATAGATCTAGGAGTAGATCTAAAGTTTTTGAAACTCGTACTTGTATTTCATTCGGTTTTTCCTTGCACGGATCTACGGATTTGGGTGATTCGGGGTTTCCGCGACGCGAAAAGCGGTTTTCGCGGCCCGAAAAACCCAACAGTGGTATCAGAGCCACGTGCAAGGCTTGTACGAGTTTAATTTTTTGGTTTTATGAAAACTAAACCTTCTGTGATTTTCTGTAAAATTTAGTTTTTTATGTTTTTATGGGTAATTTTTCCGTAGAAGCGAAGCACAAGTATCTCGGCACTTGTAGGCTTCGGCTACCGGGAAGTTTTTCCTTAAACGGCTTCGTTTTGCCCCAAATCCGTTTGGGACAGCGGGCTTGGGTGCCATTAGATCGTAAAGGAGCAACTCACGATGGTTAGATCGTGGGTAGGGGTACTGCCCCTAACCCCGCAAGGGGATTTGCTCCGCGATTGCACCCGAAATCGCTAAAAACGAACCTGCCGGGAAGATTTTTCCGAAACGGCAATGTCTCGACCCAAATCGTTTTGGGACAGTGAGTTTAGGCGTTGTTGGATCGCAAAGGAACCCTCGCGATGGTTAGATCGTGGGTAGGGGCGCTGCCCCTGGCCCCGCAAAGGGATCCGTTCCGCGATTGCGCCCGAAACCGCTAAACGGGACCGCCGGGAAATTTTACTCGTAAAATTGTAAAAAATTAATTTTTAAAATTATAGAAAATTATGAAAAATATATAATTTTGAATTATATATTAATTTTGTGATAGTCATGGCCCAAAAACCCAATATGATTGGATTGTGTTGTAATTCATAATACGGCCTGCGTGCCGTTATGTGTTTGCGCGTGTTGTATTTTTTTATTTTTTCACGACCTGCGCGTCGTACCTTTCTCATATATTCTGGTTGTAAATTAGATTTAGACTCGAATGTAACTCGAGTTTCAAATTGTAATGTACAAATTGGAGTGGTGGAGGGTCCACACGAGACGGAGTTCCAAGGCGAGCACGAGCAACACAAGGTGGTCAAAGGGAAGAGCTTGGAGAAGTTGTTGACCCTAGGTTGACCATTCGATCTTCTCATTGGCTTGAGAAGATCGTAGTAGGGCCATGACTAAATCATAAATAGATTAATTAGTTAATTGCTTATGTATATGATGCATGTTTAATAAGTAATTAATTAATTAGTGCCTTACGATTAGATTAGATCTAAGTCGTGCACATGATGCACCCTTGCGATTAGATTAGATCTAAGTCGTGCACAAGATGCATCCTTTTCGATTAGATTAGATCTCGATCGAACCAACTCTAAATGCCTAACCATGTCGTGATACTTATCACTACCTCGATCACATGTATTGTTGAATCTGCCAAAGCAGAGCAATACATATTATCTTGGTAGGGTACGGAGGGACAATCTTGGTCCCGCCTATCAACGCATGGGTGAATACAAACTCAATTAGATTGAGTATTCCTAGTTGCTCGGTTAGATCGAGTCAACTATAGGCATTCTTCCAACGGTTGGAAAAGATAGGTCAAAATCACATCTATATTAACTCTCGGGCGTATTAGCCAACGCTAACTCGAGTTTTAATATAAATGCGGATATTGATTTTATAAACAAGAGTTGCATAGAGATGTAATTGGTAATCGTTACCTACCGATCATACTAAGCCTTGGGCGTATTAGCCAAAGCTAACTCAAAGGTTAGTATGATGTGGATCTTGTCCCACAAGAATTATAGAATTCAGTGGGAGCATTATTTAATTAAAGGCCTAATTAAATGATTTTAAAAGAATATGATATTTATTTCTGCAAATTTTCTGTTGTAGATAACCATGACGTCGAACACGAATTCCTTCTCCCTGCGATCTGTCCTTAAGAAGGACAAGCTCAACGGAGCAAATTTCCTGGACTGGTACAGGAACCTGAGAATAGTTCTCACTCAGGAACGTAAACTGTACGTTCTGGAGCAGCCCATTCCGGAGGCTCCTCCTGCCACTGCCACGCGAGCTGACCGGGATGCTTACAAGAAGCATCAAGATGACGCATTAGATGTGTCCTGTCTAATGCTCGCAACCATGAACTCTGAGCTTCAGAAGCAACATGAGTTGATGTGTGCTTACGATATGGTTGAACATCTTCGTCAACTATATCAAGGACAAGCAGGGCACTGGAAGAGGAACTTCACAGGATACCTAGAAGATCTTAACAAGAAGAGAAATAAGATTTCTACTTCAGGTATAAATGTTATAGAAGTCAACCTCTCTATTTCTTCGTCGTGGGTATTAGATACCGGATGTGTTTCGCACATTTGTACTAATGTACAAGCACTGAGAAATAGCAGAGTATTGACAAAGGGCGAGATAGACCTACGAGTAGGCAATGGAGCACGAGTTGCTGCTATTACTGTAGGGACTTATTTTCTATCTCTGCCCTCTGGGCTTATACTAGAGTTAGACGATTGTTGTTATGTGCCTGCATTGACTAAGAACATTATATCAGTTTCTTGTTTGGACAAGAAAGGATTCTCGTTTATAATAAAGAACAAATGTTGTTCTGTCTATTTAAACGATATGTTCTATTGTAGTGCATCTCTGATGAACGGACTCTATATTCTAGACCTTGAGAGCTCTATCTATAACGTTAGTACCAAGAGGTTTAAATGGATCGATATGAACCACACCTATCTCTGGCACTGTCGCTTAGGTCATATAAATGACAAGCGCTTATCCCAACTCCATAAGGATGGTTTGCTGGACTCATTTGATTATGAATCATATGAGATATGCGAGTCATGCCTACGAGGCGAGATGACCAAGACTCCCTTTAGTGGGCACAGCGAGAGAGCGACTGATTTGTTAGGACTCATACATAGTGATGTATGTGGCCCTTCCAATATCGCTGCTAGAGGCGGTTATAGATACTTCATCACATTTACTGATGACTTCAGTAGATATGGTTATGTGTACTTGATGACACATAAGTCCGAATCCTTTGAAAAGTTCAAAGAATTCAAGAATGAAGTACAGAACCAGCTTGGCAAGAGTATTAAAATACTTCGATCTGATCGAGGTGGTGAATACTTAAGTCATGAGTTTCGTGACTATTTAGCTGAGTGTGGGATTCTATCCCAACTCACTCCTCCTGGAACACCACAGTGGAATGGTGTATCCGAAAGGAGGAATCGTACCCTATTAGATATGGTATGATCTATGATGAGTCACACAGATCTTCCGACATACCTTTGGGACTATGCTCTAGACACAGCAGCTTTCATTCTCAACCGAGTTCCATCCAAGACCGTGATAAAGACACCATTTAGGATATGGACTGGGAGAGATGCCCAGGTGTCTTTCATGAGGATTTGGGGTTGTGAGGCTTACGTTAGACGTCAAGTCTCAGACAAATTAGGACCCAAATCCGACAAGTCCTACTTTATTGGATATCCCAAGGAAACTAAGGGATATTACTTCTACATTCCCAGTCAGCACAAGGTAGTTGTGGCAAAGACTGGGGTCTTTCTAGAAAGGGACCTTGTTTCTAGAAAGACTAGTGGGAGCGCGTTCGATCTTGAAGAAGTTCAAGATACGAACAATAGCATTGATGCCTCGATGGAAATTGAACTTGAACCATAAAGTGTTGTGGATGATGTTGTTCCACAAAGAGTTGAGGAACAACAACCAGTTCAAGTAGACATACCTCTTCGCAGGTCTGATAGGGTACGTCGTCAGCCTGAGAGATACTCATTTCTCTTGTCTGACCATGATGACGTTGTGCTCATAGAAGATGAGCCTACCACCTATCAGGAAGCTGTGATGAGACCAGATTCTGAGAAATGGCTAGAGGCCATGAGATCCGAAATGGAATCCATGTACACCAACCAAGTATGGACTTTGGTTGATCCACTTGAAGGGATAAAACTCATTGGGTGCAAGTGGGTCTTTAAGAGAAAGACTAACATGGATGGACTTATCTATAAGGGTCGCTTGGTAGCTAAAGGTTTCAAGCAGATTCATGGTATTGACTATGATGAAACCTTTTCTCCAGTAGCGATGTTTAAGTCCATTCGGATCATGCTTGCTATTGTAGCCTACCATGACTATGAGATATGGTAGATGGATGTCAAAACAGCGTTTCTGAATGGAAACCTGCTCGAGGATGTGTACATGACACAACCTGAGGATTTTGTAGATCCACAACATACTAGTAGATTATGCAAGCTGCATAGGTCCATTTATGGACTAAAGCATGTTTCTCAGAGTTGGAATCTTCGATTCGATAATGCAATCAAACAGTTTGGTTTTATCAAGAACGAAGATGAACCTTGTGTCTACAAGAAGGTTGTAGGGGATATAGTTGTCTTCCTCATATTGTATGTGGATGACATACTACTCATTGGGAAGGATATCCCTATGCTTCAGTCTGTCAAGACCTGGCTAGGGAGTTGCTTCTCAATGAAGGACTTAGGTGAGGCATCCCGCATTCTAGGGATACAGATCTATAGAGATAGATCTAAGAGATTGCTTGGCCTAAGTCAGAGTACATACATTGACAAGGTACTCCTACGGTTTGCCATGCAGAACTCCAAAAAGGGATTTCTACCGATGTCACATGGCGTGAGTCTTTCGAAGACTCAAGGTCCCTCTTCTAGAGAGGAGAGAGACCGCATGGATCAGATCCCTTATGCCTCAGCCATAGGATCGATCATGTACGCCATGCTATGTACTCGACCTGATGTCTCGTATGCTTTGAGCATGACGAGCAGATACCAGTCAGATCCAGGTGAAAATCACTGGATAGCAATCAAGAATATTCTTAAGTACTTAAGAAGGACTAAAGAATATTTCTTGATATATGGAGGCAGTGATGAGCTAGCTGTAAAGGGTTACAGTGATGCTAGCTTCCAGACCGACCAGGATGACTATAGATCACAGTCGGGGTTCGTATTTTGCATTAATGGTGGTGCCACCGAAGAGTTCAAGCAGGATACGATGAGCGATTCTACAATGTAAACGAGTACATTCCGCATCGAGGCAAAGGAGGCAGTTTGGATCCGCAAGTTCATCACTGAACTTGGGGTGGTTCCTAACATTGCTGACCCCATTGAGCTCTATTGTGACAACAATGGAGCTATAGCACAGGCGAAGGAACCTCACTCACACCAGCGGACCAAACACATACTACGACGCTTCCATCTCATTCGAGAGATCATCGAGAGAGGAGATGTGAAGATTTGCAGAGTACCTACAGAGGCTAACATCGCAGATCCCTTGACCAAGGCTTTGGCACAGAAGAAGCATGATGGTCACACTAGGTCATTTGGGCTTAGAGCCTACACTGATTGGCACTAGTGCTAGTGGGAGATTGTTAGCTAGAGCCCTAGAGCCAATCATTTGATGATTGTATTTTGGACTTATTGTATCATGTTCTATATAAATAAAAGCATTTGGATTTTGGTTATTATACTTACTTGTATTGGTGCCAAATAAACTAAGTATAATAATGTCCTTGAGTAGATGGTTCTCACCTATATCAATCGGTTAGTTGAACCGATAGTGAGATGATATAGGGAACACTACTCTAAATCATTCCTAGTCGAGTATTAACATTCAGGGACAATGTTAATGCAATAAGGCTAGCATGTAGGTCAACTCGATGACTTGATCTCACAAGTCATGGATATGGAGATATCAAGTTGACACATGGGTATGCATTGGAGAATGTATACTGAATGACCCGCCATGAGAAAGTATCATGGATCGTTATATGAGTGTCATATACTTTCTCATGTGGCTATTAGTATGACTATTAGTCCTTAGACCTGAAGTCACCATGGATCCCTACATAATGAGTTATGTACTTTGGTTTCGTCAAACGTCACCCGTAACTGGGTGGACTATAAAGGCGATTATTGGGTATATAACGAATTATGTAGAGGGATGTGAGTGATGTAGATGGGATCTATCCCTCCCCATATGACGGGAGCGACATCGGTATTCTTGATAGAGTGAGACCACTAAGTGCATGGTCATGCCCAAATGAGTCAACATTAGATGTTGAGCTCATTTGATCGAGTGAGTCTACTTGGAGTTCAAGATTTAGATTGATTAGATGATGATACGGTCTATGCCTCATATTGATCAATCTAGATGTCTAGGATAGAAGGACAATGTCACATATTGTGAGGAGTCACAATTAGTAGTCACAAGGTGATGTTGGATCTCAACATTCTTGTAACTTGGGTAGCAATGATGTATTGCTAGATGCCGCTCATTACTTATGTTTCTAAAGGAGTTTAGAAACATTGCCAACGTTACAAGAACCTATTGGGTCACACACAAAGAATAAGTGGATGGAGATTAGGTTCATATGATGAACCAATTGGATTAGGTTCATATGATGCACCAAAGATTGGATTCAAATTAGACTTATTGAGTTAGACTCAATTAGATTCAATTGTTGAATGAGTCTAATTTAAATTTGATTCATTGAGTCAATTTATATTAATGAATTGAGATTCATTAAATTGAAATTGACTTGAATCAAATGTTGGATTTAACTCAACAAGGAAGAAATTGGTCAATTTTGACTTGACCAAATAGAAGTTGAAACATCAAGTTTGACTTGATGTATTGCCACATCATAAGGATGACTCATCCTTGCCACATCACCTCCACCTCATGAGACATGCCACCTCATGGGGGTTACACCCTCCCCTTGGCTTTAATGTGGCCGGCCACATTAATGGGGTGGTTACAAGATGTGGCCGGCCACATATTAGTGGTGGAGGTTTTGGTTGTGTGGTATTATGGTGCATTCACTTCATTCTTCTTCCTCCTTGCTTCTTCCTCCTCTCCCTCTTGCTGTTGCCGTGGGGTTTTGGAAGGTGAGAAGGTGTTGAGTTTCATCCAAGAAAAGATAAGAGAGTGTGAAGGACACAAGAAGAGGATACTACTAGTTGAGTATGTGAGAGTCTTCTTGTTTTTCTCTCTTTTCTCCCTTTTCAAATTCTATCCGAGAGCTCTAGAAAGTGCTAGCACACTTGGGGCTCTCTTCTCCATCCTTGAGTGCTAGAGAGCACTCCTTGTTCGTGTGGATATCACTAGAGAAGTATCTACCTTGATACTTTGGAGATCCGACACGTACCTTGGACGAGCGGGAATTTTGCGAGGGCACGCTTCAAAGGTAAAAACTCTCAACACATAGATCTAGGAGTAGATCTAAAGTTTTTGAAACTCATACTTGTATTTCATTCGGTTTTTCCTTGCACGGATCTATGGCTTTGGGTGATTCGGGGTTTCCGCGACGTGAAAAGCGGTTTTCGCGGCCCGAAAAACTCAACACTTCATCATCAGCATAAGAAATCTATGGTATGAAATAGCAAGCCATAAATGAAATCTAATCAAAAATAGTAAATGAAATGAAAGGAATTAATCCAACTCACAACCAACTCTTCAATCAACCCTCTTGCTGTCACACCAAAGAATTTGCTCTTGGGAAATGCCCTTCAAGCAATCAATGAAGAAGAAGAACCCAACTCCCAACTAAGGATGAATATGCCTTTGGGAAATGCCCTTCAAGCAATCAATGAAGAAGATCTGAACATCCCATCTGAGAACAGATGCTACTCACTGTTGGAACCCCAAGGTGTTTTGATGTGATCAAACAAGTTAAGTTAGTTCCTGTTTTGTCTAATCCTTGTGTCTAAGTGTGCAGGAGCTTAGAAACACAGGAAGTCGAGCGGAAGACGCGGCTAACGAGAAGGATGACACGGGGAGAGAGCTGACGGGCTCGGTGCGTCCGAGGGACGAGGTGACTGCAGAAGAGTACACCGGTGGATGAGAAGAACGTGTGCGGCGTTCGAGGGACGAGAAACCGGGAAGGAAGGCTGCTCGAGGAGAAGGCCGGAACTTGGGTTCGGGTGAGCCCTATTCCGGATGGTCGAGATCACCCAAGCTAGCGAAACCGGAGTTGAAGACCCGGACCGAGACGAGCCGAACCAAAGTAGAGCTGCCGGACGGAAAAAGTCAACCACAGTTGACTTTTAGGGTCCGGGGCGCCCGGAGCTGACCGAGGCACCCGGAATGTACCAGGGCGCCCGGAGCGAAGATTTTGACCAGATCAAGTTTTGACTCGATCTGATCGTTGGCGGATAAAATTTTATCCCACCAGGGCGCCCGGACCCTTCAGGGCGCCCCGACCAATGCTATACATATAGCACTGATTAGCACAGATGATTTAACTCACTTGTAATCAGTTTCTTAGTGCTTTACTTTTCTGTCTGTGCTCTCAACGCTATAAGAGGCTACTCCACCCAAAGGAGATCATCAGATACTGCGCCGTCTTTTCCTTAGATTAGCAATCCCCTAATTGCAAATCAAGTAAACCCTCTGTGTCTGTTTGTTTCTATTTAGTCTCTTCTTTTTATTATTACAAGTGTCTATTAATTAGTCGATATATCTGAGAAAGGTTAGATTTTTATTTCAGGGTAATTCACCCCTCCCCTCTTGCCGGCCTCCAAAGGGACCAACAAGTGGTATCAGAGCAAGGCGCTTCAGGAGGACTAACCGCCGATCGAAGCAACGAGATGGCCGGACCAAGCATCGTTCCACCAAAATTCAAGGGGGACTTCGCACACTGGAAGCGTCGAATGGAGGTATTCCTAAAAATTGATTTCGAAATTCGGTTAATTATAAAGTATGACTTTATAGCTCCGACAAATCAGAATGGAGAAGAAAAAGAAGACAGTCAGTGGACAAAGAAGGAGCAGAATGATTCCGTAGCGAACAACCATGCGGAATATCACCTGCTCAGTGTGTTGTCGCTGTTAGGATCGATGGACACGGCTAGAGAGGGGGGTGTGAATAGCCGCCCCAAATTCTCACGTTTCTTTCTACAAACTAGGGTTAGCGCAGCGGAAATAACTAAATAGAAACGCAAAAGAAGAAGCAAACCTCAACACGAAGATGTAACGAGGTTCGGAGATGATACTCCTACTCCTCGGCGTGTCCGTAAGGTGGCCTATCAATCCGTCGGTGGATGAGTCCCCGGATAACCGGCTAATAAATACTCCTTGTGGGTGGAGAAACCTCGCCACAAACTTTGCAACAGCAATACAGGAGTAGAAAGCAGCAAGAAGCAAAGTACAATACAAATGTATGAAACACCTTCGCTTACTTGCCTTCTCTTCGACTGGATGAAGCAACAGCTTCAAGCGACGCCTACAACAGCAGGAACCCAGCCGAAAGGAAGCTCACGCGAAGCTTCAAGCAGAATCGAGCTCAGCAAACTCAAATCACAGCAGTAGAACTTGCAGCAGCAAGAAGAAGAGCAAGAAAAAGTTCAAGGCTCGCAGCAGCAACCCTCCTTTTATAACCTGCGAAGAAAACGAAGAAACACAGAAGAAATCTAGCCGTTGCGTCGCAACGGCTAGTGCCTGGATCGGTCTGTGGACCGATCAGTCCCTATCCTTCGCTTCTGTTCCGTCCCTGATCGGTCCATGGACCGATCAAGGAACCTCCTGATCGGTCCGGGGACCGATCAGGCTTCTCTTCTCTGCTAGTTTGCCACTGATCTCCTTCTGATCGGTCTCCAGACCGATCAAATAACCATCAGTAGCATACTGATCGGTCCCTGATCGGTCACCAGACCGATCAGATGACCCATGTATCATTGGATCGGTCTGCAGCCCGATCCAAACTTCTCAGCCCTAAACCTAAGGCTTCCACACCAACATCCGGTCAACCTTGACCTGTTGGTACATCATGCCTAGCATCCGGTCACTCCCTTGACCTGCTAGCACTCCCCGCTAAGTGTCCGGTCAATCCCTTTGACCCACTTAGACTTTTCCACACCAGATGTCCGATCATCCCTGATCCATCTGGATTTTCCTCTTCGTGCCAAGTATCCGATCACTCCCTTGACCTACTTGGACTTTCCAACACCAGAAGTCCGATCATCCCTGATCCATCTGGATTTTCCCTTGCCTGGGTTCACTCACCAGGACTTTCACCTAGCTTCACTCACTAGGGTTTTCACACTGCCTAACATCCCAGTTAGGACTTTCTCACTGCCTGGCTTCACTCACCAGGACTTTCCAACTGCCTAACATCCCAGTTAGGACTTTCCCACTGCCTGGCTTCACTCACCAGGACTTTCCAACTGCCTAACATCCCAGTTAGGACTTTCCCACTGCCTGGCTTCACTCACCAGGACTTTTCCCGTGCCAAGCTCCCTGCTTGGACTTCTCTAGTGCCAAGTCTCCATACTTGGACTTTTCGCGTGCCAAGCTCCCTGCTTGGACTTTTCCAGTGCCAAGTCTCCATACTTGGACTTTTCAGGTCAACCAGGTCAACCTTGACCTAGGGTTGCACCAATAATCTCCCAACCATCTATTCTTGTTTCACATCAAGAATAGAACTCTCTCACGAGTGTCAAACATCAACATGCAACTCAACTAGGTCAACCTTGACCTAAGGTTGCACCGACAATCTTCCAAGTCAAACATCAAAATACAACTCGAGTCAAGTCACCTCGAGTCGGGTCAACCAGGTCAACCTTGACCTAAGGTTGCACCAACAATCTCCCCCTTTTTGATGTTTGACAAAACCCATAATCAAGTTAGGTTAACCCGATAACCTAACTTAGGTTTTCCAACCATCTTCCAATGTCCAATGTTCTTTCCTTGAACATTCTCTGGAAATTCTCCCCTTAGGTTAACCCGATAACCTAACTTGGGTTCTCCAATAATTCTCCCCCTTTTTGACACACATCAAAAAGAATTCCAATGTTCTTCCTCGAACATTCCTTGACATTCTTCCCCTAGCTTAGGTTAACCCGATAACCTAACTTGGGTTCTCCAATAATTCTCCAATGAACACTCTCCCCTTTTTGACACACATCAAAAAGAAAAAGGAGGGTATCAAGGTCAAGAGTTTCTTCCTAATGAAAGTCCCATACCTTTCATTGAAACTCTTAATTTCCCCCTTGATACTAAACTCAGCAATCAACTTAGTGATAATCCCATATCACTAATCCTCAAAAGTCTTAAGGAGTAAAAACTCCCCCTAAAAGTCAACTCCCCCTTGACAATTAGTTAAGACTCCCCCTAAAGGTCAACTCCCCCTTGACCATTGCACCAACAATGTCTTGGAGAGTTTCAAACCTTTAGAAATCCGAAAATCAACTCCCAAAAACTGAAATTTCAGACACCTGCTGAAAATCAGAAAAACCAGCACGCCTGATCGGTCACCGGACCGATCAGGATCCCTCTGGATCGGTCCCCAGACCGATCCAGCCTTCCCTGGATCGGTCCGGTGACCGATCCAGCCTCTGAAATCAGAGATTTCTGATTTTTCTCCCCGGAAAAATTCAGAAACTCCTAGAAAATTCCAGAAAATTTCAAAAATTGTGAAATTTTGAGGATACATTCCTCATAACATATACTATCAAGGAAAAATAGTTTTCTATGAAAATAGATTCCATTTTTCAATCTTGATACAAAGTTCAAAAGACTTTGAAATAGTTCAAAGTTAAGTAAACTTTGTATCACTATGTTCAATGATGAATGCTATCACTAGGAAAGCTTCATCAAGGTTTTTCAAATCAATTTTAAAATGATTTTAAAACCATTTGAATTTAGGACCATAATCTTAGGGCTAGATGTACATGACTTGTACACAAGCTTTCCCTATGATCCTTAATTTCTTGAATTAGGGTCATCTAGGTACAAGGACAATGCACCTTGATCCTAACTCATGATCCTAATATCTCACACACATCTAAGGTGTATCAAACCACATTCAAGTCAATTTGATGTGAGATATGGGTTAAGGTCAACTTAGGCTAAGTTCTCATGCATTTTCTAAACACCAATTTGATCTCAATATCAAATTATATGTTTGTCCTCAAATCAATTTCATTGATTATAATGCAAGAGATGATGACATGGCATATAATGATATCATAAGTAAAAACATGTGCCAATGTCATGATGTCATGGCATAAAGTTTGAGAACTTAAATAAAGCATGACATATAAACTAGCCTAAGCACTATCATGACATTTCAAATGATAATAAGATAAATATGATGTCATGGCATGGCATATGTCAACCAATAATGGCAAGTTAGCACAAATAAAATACCTAAATTCCCTATCTAAGTATCCTTAGCCTTAGCTAACTTAAAATCTAACCCTAGATTGCCCATATATCCCTAAGAGAAAACCAAAATCCCAATTATGGTATTTCTCTAGGTTTTCTTAAATTGTGCCAAATAAGATTAAAATCGATATTTCTCAAATATGGCACAATTTACTCTTCAAGGAGTAAATAATAATTCTTTTTCATTTTCAAAGGTTATCAAAACCTTGAAAATGCTCCTTGAGTGTCAATTTCCTCAAAGTTGGGTTAACTACCCTTCTAATTGGAGTTGACACTCTCTAACCCATCTATGGGATAGAGAAGATGCTCCTAGGAACCCAATATCTATGTGAGCTCATTGGGTTCACTAAATATTCACTAGGGATGACTTCCCTAGCAACCCTCCTAATGACCCTCCTAGGCTTTGAAGCCTTGGTCATTTGGGACTCATCAAGATCAACTCTAGGGGTGACTCCCCTTGTGACCTTGGTGGTCTTCCTAGACCTAGTTTTTGTTCCATAATCGAATGGAACATTATGATAAGTGGGCTTGACCACTTGGGACTTAGGTTTGTGACCCAAACCTTTCTTGTCCTTGGACATTGGTTTTTGACCCTTAAACCCTAGAGTCAAATCCTTAAGAGCCTTTTCTAGAGAGTCAAGTCTTGACCTCAAGACTTGATTTTCTTTCTCTAATACCTCAAGTTTTGATTTGTCATTCTTTCTTGAGGTGTTCCTAGGCATGTGTCTAGTTGATTTAGGGTTTCTACCTAGGTTTTCCTTAACCTTAGAAGTGTTAATCCTAGGGTTAGCATTCCTAGTAGTATCCCTATCTAGGTTGACATGTTTAGCACCTAAGCACATGTATTGATTTCTAGTGTTAACATGCTTATCATTATTGACTAATGCAATAAAATTACTAGCATGTATCCTACTAGAATTGCACGAATGAGCCTTAAAAAATACCTTAGGGTTTGCCTTAGCTCCCCCTATCGATGTGCTCGTCTTCTTGTCCTTGTGAGGTTGCCTCCCCCTCGGACATTGGCTCCGATAATGTCCCCTTCGCTTGCATTGGAAGCACACCACGTGCTCCTTGTTCTTGCGTATCGGGACTCCGGCTTCCTTGATCTTGGGCGCCGGTGGAGTCTTTCTAACCCTCTTTGGACATTTACTCTTGTAATGTCCAAATTCCCTACACTCAAAGCATAATATATGCAATTTACTAGAACTTCAGTTGCTTGAGTTACCTAGGGTTAACGTGGGATGTACGCTCTCTTCTTCATCCCTCCCGGAGGTAGAAGCTTCTTCTTCGTGCTCCGATCTTGAAGAAGAACTCACCTCCTCTTCTTCTTTAGATGTTGAGTGGCCCTCAACTTCTAAATCTTCTCCTCCATGATGTGAGCTACTTGGCTCACTTAGCTCCTCTTCATGGCTTGAATTTGAGCTTTCCTCATGGAACTTGGCCAAGTTATCCCATAATTCCTTGGCATTGTTGTAACCTATCTTACACAAGATGTTAGTAGGCAATGAAAATTCAATTATTCTTGTTACCTCTTCGTTGATTTCGGATTTGTGAATTTGTTCTCTTGTCCACTCCTTCTTCTCAAGTGGTTTCCTTCCTTATCCACCGGAGGAGTAAAACCTTCTTGTACACAAAACCAATTCATTATGTTAGTCATAAGAAAGTACTTCATCCTTACCTTCCAATACGCGAAGTCGCCGCATTCGTAGAAGGGTGGAATGGTGATGTCGTCTCCGAGTTGATCCATCTCTAGCTTGTGCTCCCTCGGGTGTTAATCCGGCGAAGAGCGACCTCGCTCTGATACCACTTGTTAGGATCGATGGACACGGCTAGAGAGGGGGGTGTGAATAGCCGCCCCAAATTCTCGCGTTTCTTTCTACAAACTAGGGTTAGCGCAGCGGAAATAACTAAATAGAAACGCAAAAGAAGAAGCAAACCTCAACACGAAGATGTAACGAGGTTCGGAGATGATACTCCTACTCCTCGGCGTGTCCGTAAGGTGGTCTATCAATCCGTCGGTGGATGAGTCCCCGGATAACCGGCTAATAAATACTCCTTGTGGGTGGAGAAATCTCGCCACAAACTTTGCAACAGCAATACAGGAGTAGAAAGCAGCAAGAAGCAAAGTACAATACAAATGTATGAAACACCTTCGCTTACTTGCCTTCTCTTCGACTGGATGAAGCAACAGCTTCAAGCGACGCCTACAACAGCAGGAACCCAGCCGAAAGGAAGCTCACGCGAAGCTTCAAGCAGAATCGAGCTCAGCAAACTCAAATCACAGCAGTAGAACTTGCAGCAGCAAGAAGAAGAGCAAGAAAAAGTTCAAGGCTCGCAGCAGCAGCCCTCCTTTTATAACCTGCGAAGAAAACGAAGAAACACAGAAGAAATCTAGCCGTTGCGTCGCAACGGCTAGTGCCTGGATCGGTCTGTGGACCGATCAGGCTCCATGTGGATCGGTCCACAGACCGATCCATTCCCTCCTCCTTCGCTTCTGTTCCGTCCCTGATCGGTCCATGGACCGATCAGGGAACCTCCTGATCGGTCCGGGGACCTATCATGCTTCTCTTCTCTGCTAGTTTGCCACTGATCTCCTTCTGATCGGTCTCCAGACCGATCAGATAACCATCAGTAGCATACTGATCGGTCCCTGATCGGTCACCAGACCGATCAGATGACCCATGTATCATTGGATCGGTCTGCAGCCCGATCCAAACTTCTCAGCCCTAAACCTAAGGCTTCCACACCAACATCCGGTCAACCTTGACCTGTTGGTACATCATGCCTAGCATCCGGTCACTCCCTTGACCTGTTAGCACTCCCCGCTAAGTGTCCGGTCAATCCCTTTGACCCACTTAGACTTTTCCACACCAGATGTCCGATCATCCCTGATCCATCTGGATTTTCCTCTTCGTGCCAAGTATCCGATCACTCCCTTGACCTACTTGGACTTTCCAACACCAGAAGTCCGATCATCCCTGATCCATCTGGATTTTCCCTTGCCTGGGTTCACTCACCAGGACTTTCACCTAGCTTCACTCACTAGGGTTTTCACACTGCCTAACATCCCAGTTAGGACTTTCTCACTGCCTGACTTCACTCACCAAGACTTTCCAACTGCCTAACATCCCAGTTAGGACTTTCCCACTGCCTGGCTTCACTCACCAGGACTTTTCCCGTGCCAAGCTCCCTGCTTGGACTTCTCTAGTGCCAAGTCTCCATACTTGGACTTTTCGCGTGCCAAGCTCCCTGCTTGGACTTTTCCAGTGCCAAGTCTCCATACTTGGACTTTTCAGGTCAACCTTGACCTAGGGTTGCACCAATAATCTCCCAACCATCTATTCTTGTTTCACATCAAGAATAGAACTCTCTCACTAGTGTCAAACATCAACATGCAACTCAACTAGGTCAACCTTGACCTAAGGTTGCACCGACAATCTTCCAAGTCAAATATCAAAATACAACTCGAGTCAAGTCACCTCGAGTCGGGTCAACCAGGTCAACCTTGACCTAAGGTTACACCAACAGTCGCCTCAAGAAGTTAACCACATCGGAAGCTATTCATCGGCCAAAGAACTCTGGGAGAAGTTCCTGGAGCTCCACGAAGGAACATCCGAAGCTAAGCTAGCAAGAAAAAACATCTTTCGGAACAGACTGATGAACATCCGTTTGGAGAAAGGTGAGAAAGTAGCCGATCTTCACGCGAAGGTAAAAGAATTGATTACCGGTCTCGAGAATCTCAGTGAAACAGTAACAAACCGGGACACCATACGCTACGCTCTCAACGCGTTTTCCAGAACTCCAGAATGAATGTCAATCATTGACGCCTATTACATTTCAAAGGACCTGGAGATAAGTACCTTAGAAGAATTGTTTTCTACTCTTGAATTACATGAAACCAGGTGTGAAGGGACAACTAAGGAATCAAGCCAGATAATGACGCTGAATGTAACCAAAAGGGATGAACCCGAGTCAGACTCAGAAGAGGACCAGGAAGCATACATGGTAAGAAACTTTAAAAAAAATTAGATCTAATATGTTTAAAGAAATGCAGAATAAAAAGAATCCAAGAAATAGAAGAAGGATGCGTTGCTACCAGTGTCAAAAGGAAGGACACCTAAAAGAGGATTGCCCAGAACTAAAGAAGGATAAAGGCAAGATTCCCAAGAAGCACAAGAACCTAAAAGCTACTTGGGACGACACTTCATCATCTGAGTCTGAGATTCAAGAATATGTTGGGCTGGCGCTGATGGCAAACTACGAAGGACAAAGTATATTAGAACCCAGCATCGATGAAGGGGGAGCGACCTCAGATGAGAGCAGCGAAGCAGGGGGAGATTCAGACTTCAAGTCTGATATGGTAAGTGTGGTATGCCTCTTACCCCCTGATCAACTTTATTTTGAAATTAAGTCTATGGTAAAATCCATGTTTAAGTTAAAAAGTAAAAATACTAAATTAAAAGAAGAAATAGAAAAATTGAAAAACTCTACCTACTCAAATATTTCTACTTTTAGAAATTATTGAGGTTTAAATTGGTACTATAGGTTTCATCAAAGTTAAATCAGAAAAATATCAAAAGCCTATATACTTAGAAAATATTTAATTAATCCTGTAGGTAGGAACTTCTATTGGGTTCCGAAAATATGTTTAACTTGAATTTAAAATTAAACTTAGCATTTTCAGCAAGAAAGTTAAACAGATAGTTTCTTTATGAGACTTGGTCTAAGGAAGTGGTTGTTGCTCCAATAACCAAGAAGGCCTAGTGCCTCGTCACGACCTGGAAGCCAAAATACTAAAATCAAATGTTTAATTAACTTTTTGGAAAAAGTATTAAAGTTAGAGTTAAATAATGCTTTAAAGTTTTTAAACATTTGTTTTGAAAATTTTGTTTAACTTAGAAAATGTTTCTGTTGTAAATAATACTTTAAAAGAGTTATTCAATTTGCTTTAGAAAATATATTCAAAAATATTCATATTTTCAAAAACTTAGAATTTTTTTTAAGTTAGAATTTACATTAGACTTGTTAAAAGAAACCCCATTTTTTATGTGATCAAAGGGGGAAAAGAATGTTAAGTCTAAGGGGAGGTATATATTAAATATTGAAAAATCTTTGGACTTATTTACAAATTAACTATTTTTATTACATATGTTTACCCTAGCCTAATCGGTGCGTCCGAGGGACAAGGTGACCGCGGAAGAGTACACCGGTGGACGAGAAGAACGTGCGCGGAAGGAAGGCTGCTCAAGGAGAAGGCCGAAACTTGGGTTCGGGTGAGCCCTATTCCGGATAGGCGAGATCACCCAAGCTAGCGGAACCGGAGTTAAAGACCCGGACCGAGACGAGCCTAACCGAAGCAGAGCTACCGGACGGAAAAAGTCAACCAGAGTTGACTTTTGGGGTCTCGGGCGCCTGGAGCTGACAGGGGCGCTCGGACCCCTCCGGGGCGCCCGGAACGTACCGAGGCGCCCGAAGCAAAGATTTTGACCAGATCAAGTTTTGACTCGATCTGATCATTAGGGGATAAAATTTTATCCCCCCCCCCCAAGACGCCCAGACCCTTCAGGGTGTCCCGACCAGTGCTATAAATATAACATTGATTAGCATAGATGATTTAACTCACTTGTAATCAGTTTCTTAGTACTTTACTTTTCTATTTGTGCTCTCAACGCTGTAAGAGGCTACTCCTCCCAGAGGAGATCAACAGATATTGTGCCGTCTTTTCCTTGGATTAGCAATCCCCTGATTGCAAACCAAGTAAATCCTCTATGTCTGTTTGTTTCTATTTAGTCTCTTCTTTTTATTATTACAAGTGTCTGTTAATTAGTTGATATATCTGAGAAAGGTTAGATTTTTATTCAGGGCAATTCACCCCTCCCCTCTTGCCGGCCTCCAAAGGGACCAACACTCACAGCTCCTGGGAAACTCCCTTCAAACTTGCAAACAACTCTGCTGGATGATGGAAATTCATATCAAGATCGTAGATAGGGAAAACTCCTCCTATCGCGCTCTAATCCTCAAATGTCGGTTGTTGTTTTGAGTCTCGGGGAGTGAAGTCACAGTTGGGGAAATGCCTCCAAATCTATGACGATTCTGAAATTACAAACCAGCAGCAAAGTCACCATCGAAACCTCCCTCCAGCGAACTTCCAGGTGGTCGAAAGATTGTTTAGAAGCTGTCTTGAAATGCCCTCTCTAATGGCCTGCTTGAGGAGATGATCGGAGATGGAATCGGGAGCTGCGGGCGAAAAATCATGGATGAATAGTAACTCAAGCTCATGTTCATCCTCGAGAAACCTGGGTTTTAAAGCAAGTTTGAACTGGGTAAGAACTGTAACTTTGGGTTTGGTTCAAGTGGAATTTTAAGGATTTGTTGAGGAGGATTTGACTTGGGTTAGGCTTCTTGGAATTGGTTGAATCAAGTAGGATTTGGGCTTCTCCATTTGTTGTATGAACCAAGCTTGTTGACCCTTGATCATGCACCAATTGGAATCAATTTAAGGTACTACAAAACAAGAATTAAATTATGAGGAAATATCATGAATTAGAAGAGAAATGCACTTAAACTCAAAACAATCATCTACATATAAACATTATAAAAATTATATATTAACACATGCAATTAAATACAATAAGCCCAATATCAACCAAAAAGAATATGCTAAATAAATGAGTTATCAGTATACGCATCGAAAATTAAAAAAAAACACACGATAACACAGGTGATTTTACTTGGTTCGAAGTCTTCGATGACTCCTACTCCAAGACTCAGGTTCTGTGGACCTATCGATGGGTAATCCACTAAAAATCTCTTCCAGTACCTCCAAAAGAGAGAATTGAGTACAAATACGATAGGAGAAATGCAACAGACTGCACTTCCTGTTTGCGGAATTTAACTACAAAAAATGTTACCAACACTTAGGGAATGAAGTATGTTGTTTGTGTGTCAATGTCAATCTGTCGATCACGATCAGAAGTTCTCGGAGTTGTCCTCAAGTGTAGCAGCTTCGTAGAAGAGTTGTAGTAGGAGCCTAGAGTAGTTGGAACCTCAAATGGATGCATAGTAGATTGAATATGTGTTTTTCTTTGAAGCTTCCTCGAGATTGCCTTATATAGGGCATTGAGGGTGCCTTCCATAGCCTTAGAAGGCACCTCCAATGGGATAAAGTTTATCCCAAATAACCTGACTCTTATCTGCGACGATGTCTAAATTTCATCCTGCAGAAGACGCCTTCTATAAACAATATGAAGGTGTCTTCAACTGCTTAAAGGCACCTTCGGACATTGTTGATCCGAAGGAAAATTTGCTCCTTTATCCTACAAAATAATGTTAGTCCAATAAATCAAATAATGACCTACAAGACAATGTTAGCACAACAATAATGAGCAGTAGTAATTAGTTCATGTCCTCCCAAGACCAGGAACTAGTCAAGGTCTCATATTAGGGATCCAAAATGTACCTAACTTGGACCGACGCCTACTATCCCCTTAATCAGGATTCGTCCTCACTTAGTCACTCTCCTCTAGTGACTTACCTTTACTTACCAGTTTACTAGTTGTCCGGTCCGTAGACCCAACTGAATTCCCTGTCAGATATTTGGTCAGTCCATCGACCTATCTGGACTTTGCACCAGCTATCCGATTGGTTCGTTGACCTAGATGGACTTCACACTATCTATCCGATCGACCCATTAACCTAGCTGGATTTCACACCAGCTATCTGGTCGACCCATTTACCTAGTTAGACTTCCCGCTAGATATCCGATCAGCCCATCGACCTATATGGTTAACTCCTGCACATTGTTGTACTGGTTCCCTTGTACAAAATTTTTTTACAAGTCCTGAACCTTTCCTAACAACCTATTGTGTTCTCTAGAAATTAAATTTGGAATAGCAAACAGAACTTAACATTATTGATTCCAAATTCAACTTATCTGTTCTTAGTGGTTTAGACTTGGATCGCAAACGATATTTAACATTATTGATCCAAATCCACCCATGTTACAAATTCGATTAAATATTTATTTCAGAGATCGGCTCCCAGGTCAAATATGGTGAGGTACTAGGCCTTCTTGGGTATGGGATCATCCACCATTGCCTAGACAAAGTCTTACAAAGAAATTCAATATTTAATCTCCTTATAGTAACCCTAGGTTTAACCATTAAGAACAATCGAATCACAAGATCGAAAAACAAAAGAAACATAAAATTGAAACATAAATCCGATAGCCTAGAATCACTAGCCTCTTGTGTTTGGTATTTCAAGATCAAATCAAAAAGATAAACTAGTTATGATGCGGACACTAATAACTAGTTATACCTTTTATAGCTTATAGACTTCATGATCTTCTATCGTATTCCTTTTCTTATGTCGGACGTCGTGTGGGCGACGATCTATCGAGACAAGAATCCACCCAAGCCTCCTTCTTCTCCTTGCAGGTTTCTGCCACCAAGAATCTCCTAGAGATGAAGCTCTTCGACCACCAACCAAGCTCCAAGGGATGCAAAGAATCAAAGCCTCCTTTCTCTACTTCTTCTCTAAGCAAAATCCGACCACCAAGAGTCTCCTAGAGAGTTGATGTCGTCGGCCAAAGAAGAAGAAAAGGAGGAGAGGAAATAATAGATATGTTGTTATGAGGTGAGGCACCTCTACCCTCTCTTTTATATTCCTTGGTCTTGGCAAATAAGGAAAGTTTTATAATTAAAACTTCCTTATATTCCTTGCCAATGTATCAAAAGGAAAATTTAATCAAAAATTTCCTTTTAATCCTCTAATGGTCGGCCACCTCATTGTCCTCCAAACAAGAAAAGTTTTAAACAAAAATTAAAACTTCCTAATTTGTTTTCAGAAATTTTTAAAATAAAATTACTACTTGTTAAAATCTACTAAGCATATCAACATGAAATTATCTAAAAGATAAGTCAAGGTACCCCGCCTCCAATGTAGATCGAGCTAATCAACCTCTATGTCGAAGTGCTCGTCCCGAATCCGAATTCTATAATAAATCATACGGTTTAGCTAAGTTTTATTGTAAACAAAATAGCTAAACCAAAAATCCTTATTTACCAAAAACCCTAATTCATTCATTAACCTCGGTTAGCTTTCTAAATGAGTCTAATCCGAGCTTAGTTTAAATCCATTATTTAATCCCTAATTAAACCCTACTCATGAGTTAATTAGGGTTAGCTCCATTAACCCTAACTATTATCCTATCATACCTAGTTCAAAACACAAACCTAAATTAACATTCCTTGCTAACCTATCAAATAATCATCTATAACAAGCATCAAAATTCCTACACCTTACCTCAATTCACAGTTGCTACGAAAACAAGGTGCTGCTGGATGGAATTTCTGTCGGAACCAAGAAAGCCCACATAACACAATTCCAGATTCACAACCCTACTTGCCTCTGCCAACAACTTCCAAGAATACCTATACCTCTAATATTCCATTCAGAGTCAACCATTCATCACCTAAAACCAGTGAATTGACGAAATCCAAAAGAAAGAACATTACTCACCTTCAGCCGAGACTTCAATCATAGCAAGGAAGGGAAGTTCAATATGATCCAGCGACCATGCTAGGGCACATCGGTGATGGTTTCGGCAGTGTCGAGCAGAGATGCGAGAAGAAGGGCTTGACACTGCTTACTCCTGTCTGAAACCAACCCGAGCAGAGATGGGATGCTCGGCGAGGAACCAAATCCAAATCTAGGGCACGGCTGGGATGCTCGGCTGGCTTCATTTTGTTGCGTCGACACTGCTTCGAGCGGGAAGAAGGTGACCCTAGGGTGATCTTGCTCGGTCGTGGCCTTCGGCGTTCAGCGGAGAGTCGTCGGTGTAAGGAGAACTTAGAGCACAGGGCAGGGGTCGACACGATA
Organism: Zingiber officinale; assembly: GCF_018446385.1. NCBI lineage: Eukaryota > Viridiplantae > Streptophyta > Magnoliopsida > Zingiberales > Zingiberaceae > Zingiber > Zingiber officinale. Next base: position 88,683,388 of record NC_056002.1, read on the forward strand.
GAATCGCACGAAGCAGAGGATCGAGAGGGGAAGGGCGGCGGTGCTAAGGCAACAGCAGAGGTAAAGGAGAAGTGCCCAACTCCCCTTTGTCCAAGGCTTTTGTTCACAGAGGGGAAGAGGAGGCATCGTGGCGGCGGCGTCGTCGGCGCGTCCGTTGGGGAAGGGAAGAAGAAACGACCGGCATCGCGTGAGGCGAGGAGAAGAAGAAAAGAATCGGCGTCGCGAGGTTTGGGGAAGAGTTAAGGCACGAGAGGATAACAGAGGAAAATAAAATAAAGAAAAAGAAAAAAAAGGAAAAATTAAACTTTTCCTCATTTAAATGGGGTAGCCTAAACAGGCTTTCTCGAGGTCCAATATTTGATCCTCTTAAACTCGTCATACGAGCTCCGAAAAATTCCCAGGAAATTTCTACAAATTTCAAAAAATTCCCTTATGGTTATACCCATTTTCAGTATTTCACATTCTCACCCACTAATAAAAATTTGGTCCTCAAATTTTGTTATTTACCATCAGCAAGTACTAGCAAAAGATAAAGAGTATAAATGTTAAACGGTAAATTTAACCCACATACCTCAAGTGAAAAGATGAGGGTATCGAGCTCAGATCGTATCCTTGAGCTCCCAGGTAGCCTCCTCGTCAGAATGATGTTGTCATCCGACTTTAACCAGCTAGATAGTCTTGTTCCACAGCTGACGCTCCTTCTGGTCCAGAATCCGTATCGGAATCTCCTCGTAGGTAACATCTAGCTGAATGAGAATAGGTATATCTGACAGAACATGTACTGGGTTGGCTATGTATCTTCTCAGCATAGATACATGGAATACATCATGAATGTCTGCCAGAGCCGGTGGTAGCGCCAGACGATAAGCTACTGCCCCAATCCTCTCCAAGATCTGGAAAGGCCCAATGTATCGTGGAGCCAACTTACCTCGAAGGATAAATCTCTTCACCCCTTCATGGGTGAAACTCTCAGAAATACATGGTTGCCAGTAGAGAACTCCAGGGGTATGCATCTCTGATCAACATAACTCTTCTGGCGGTCCTGCGCCTCGGACATCCTCCGTCTAATAGTACGGATCAACTCTGCCTCCTGCTGAGCTCTCTGAGGTCCTAGCAACTAGGCCTCCCCAAGCTCCTCCTAGAGGGTGGGTGTCCGGCAAGGCCTACTATACAACGCTTCAAACGGTGACATCTTGATAGTCGAATGATAGCTGTTGTTGTAGGCGAACTCAACTAATGGTAAATGGTCCTCCCAACTGCCTCCGAAATCCAATACACAAGACCTCAGCAAGTCCTCTAGAGTCTGAATGGTCCGCTCTGACTGTCCATCTGTCTACGGATGGAAAGCTGTACTAAAATGGAGCTGAGTGCCCAAGATCTGCTGTAGACTCTGCCAGATCTAGGACGTGATCCGTGAGTCTCTATCTGAAATAATACTCAAAGGAACTCCATGTAATCTGATGATCTCCCCACAATATAAATCTACCAATCGATCCAGGGAATCAGTCTTTCGATCATTAAGAAGTGCGCGGATTTGGTTAACCGATCAACGATTACCCAAATCGAGTCATGGCCTCGTCGTGTCCTAGGCAAACCCACCACAAAATCCATGGTAATGTGTTCCCATTTCCACTCAAGAATAGGAATCCGTTGAAGTAATCTGGTAGGTCTCTGGTGCTCAGCCTTCACCTGTTGACAGACAAGACATCTAGCTATGAATTCCACGATGTCTTTCTTCATGTCGTTCCACCAGCAGGAATGCCTCAAATCTCGATACATGCGGGTCCCGTCTGGGTGAATAGTAAATCAGGAGCGATGAGCCTCCTGAAGTAACTCCTCCCTGACCGGGTGATATGGAGGTACAGATACTCAAAAATATATAATACCCGCATCATCTCGGGTGAACTCTGTCTGATGCCCGGAAGCTATCTGGCTATTAATGAACTGAAAATGTTGATCACCGGTATGGGCCTCTCGGATCTTAGTCCTGATCGATGACTGAGCAACCATGATAACCAGAATATTCTGATCTGTCTGTCCCTGCTCCTGAAGGCCCAACTCAGAAAGGCCCTAAATTAAGTCCGTGAGAGAAGCTTGGTGGCAAGCCAAAGTCCCTCTGGACTTCCTGTTGAGTGCATCGGCAACCACATTAGCTTTCCCCGGGTGATAGCTAATGGTACAATCATAATCCTTCAGGAACTTCATCCATCTCCTCTGTCGGAGATTAAGTTCTTTCTGGACGAAAATATATTTGAGACTCTTATGATCCATGAGAATCTCAAAGGTAATGTCGTACAGATGATGTCGCCAAATCTTCAAAGCAAATATAATGGCGGCCAACTCCAGATCATGAACTGGGTAGTTCTTCTCATGCTCCTTCAATTGTCGAGAATCATAGGAGACTACCCTGCCATGCTGCATCAGAACAGCATCCAAACCCTGAAGAGATGCGTCGGTGTAGAGTACAAATTCATCCTCTCTAGAAGGCAAAACCAAAACTGGTGCTGACACTAATCTCCACTTCAACTTCTAGAAGTTGGTCTCACAATCTTCTGTCCAAGTGAACTTCACGTCTTTCCTGGTCAGGCGTGTCAGCGGCATAGCAATCTGGGAGAAACCCTTGACGAACCTTCTGTAATATCCAACCAGTCCCAGAAAATTACAGATCTCCTGAACTGATTTTGGCTGCTCCCAGCTAGTGACAGCCTCGATCTTATGAGGGTCTACGGAAATACCTCGGCTAGAGACCACGTGACCCAGAAAATTGATTGAAGATAGCCAGAAGGCACACTTGCTGAACTTCGCATATAGCTGATGTCGTCGAAGAGTCTCCAATACTATGCAAAGATGTTGTGCATGTTCCTCCTCGGAACACGAGTAGACCAATATGTCATCGATGAAAACGATAACTAACTGATCAAGATACTCCAGGAAGACGTGATTCATCAAATCCATAAATACCGCTGGAGCATTGGTAAGCCCAAATGACATTACCAAAAACTCATAATGGTCGTATCTAGTACGGAATGTTGTCTTCTGAATATCAGATTCTTTGACTCTCAGCTGATGATATCCGGACCGCAGATCAATCTTAGAATACACTGATGTACCTTTGAGCTGATCAAATAAATCCTCGATCTGAGGTAAGGGGTACTTATTTCTGACGGTAACTGCATTCAGCTGTCTATAATCTATGCACAACCTTAGAGTACCATCCTTTTTCTTGACAAATAATACCGGAGAACCCCATGGAGAAGAACTAGGGCGTATTAATCCCCTTTCTAAAAGCTCCTGGAGTTGGACCTTTAGTTCGTCCAACTCTTTTGGTACCATATGATATGGAGCTTTCGATGCTAGTGCGGTCCCCGGAATCAGCTCAATGGCAAACTCCACTTGCCTTCTGGGAGGTAAACCTGGAAGCTCATCTAGAAATACATCCGAATACTCTTGGACCACTGGAACGTCTGAGAGCTGGGAATTACTGCTGTCGTCAGTATTAATCAAAGACAAAAGAAATCCCTGACAGCCATGTGACAACAGCTTCTGAGCCTGAATTGTTGAAATGATCGATATGCTATCGTCCCTGATGCCAGTGAAATCCCATGAGAGTTGGTTCGGAGGTCGGAATGTGACCACCCTCATCTGGCAATCAACAATGGCATGATATGCTGTCAACCAATCCATGCCAAGAATAATATCAAACTCGACCATTTCCAGTACTAAAAGATCTACCGTAAGTATCATTTTGCCAAAGTCTAACGGGCAACCTCTGACCTCCTGGGTGACGTCCAAAGTATCACCGGACGGTAGAGAGACGGTCATTCACTATGATTTAAGAGTCGGTAGTCTAGCTATGCCCCTCATAAAGGCACGGGAAATAAAAGAATGGGAGCTACCAGTATCTATCAACATATCAGCGGAAAATGCATAAAGTAAAACCATACCACGGAAAACAGATCTGTCGGCCCGCTGTGCATCCTCTCTGGTAACCGCGTGAATACGTCTGGTCTTTGGCGATGGTGAAGGTGGTAGTGCTGCCAAAGGCTGCGGCACCTGAGTCTGAGCCTGCCACTGTGACGGTGTCGGGTACTAGTGGGCACGACCAGAGGAGGTGCCGAATATGCCACAGGTGGCACCGCTGGTGGTACTGTGAATACCATAGGAGTGGGTATGATGGGTACGGTCTGGGTAGGTACCTCTGAAACCATCGGAGTCTGAGAACCCGACACGCCCGCACTACCATGCGGAGTCTGTCCCTGATCGGCAGGCTCAACCCCAGTAAATATCTCTGGCGACTCTGCTGCCAGGGACTCCAACGTCCTCTTACGTGGTTGTCCTGCACCACGTCTCGGCATGGGAGCACGTGCACCTCGCCTCATATCTATTCAATTATGATGCAAATATTTCTACAAGTAACAAAAATTATAAAATTACCTTTTACCTAATTGCTGTCTTGAGATATTCCGTCGTTGTCCAGTCCCCCTTTTTTACCTCGAAAATTTTGAAATGAGAAAAATCGATGGAAATCCATACAAATCCAAAAGTACCCAGTTTGACTCGTAAAACTTGGCTCTGATACCAAATAAATTGTCAAAGTCCAAGGAACATTGGTCGTATGGAACCTTGCCATTGGATGAGCACTTATTTAGAGACCTATAAAAGAGGTACAAATACAACATTCTAAATGCTCATAGATGATCTACCACCTTAACCCGTGAGGTTGAGGCTTGGGTGATTCTTAGCAACAGCTTACTGTTATTTCCCACCTTGACTTATTCTCCACTGCATGTTAGTAAGCTCAACCCTTCCATGATAGTACTACCCTTAGTTCAAAGATTCGACAACTATAAAGTTCAACACAAGAAATAAGTATTTCCTTGAAAACCAATATTGTCACTGATTATGTGATTGATAGTTTGGAGTACCGAGAAAAAGACCAATACTCATATAATAATTATTACTCATGTATTACTACATGTATCAAAAATTATAAAATTACTTTTTTACCTATTTGCTGTCTAGAGATGTTCCGTCGCAGTCCAATCCTCATTTTATAACCTCGGAATTCCGTACGAGAAAATCGATGGAAACCCATACAAATCCGAAAAATAAATAAATACCCAAGTTAACTAGCAAACTTGGGCAAACTCTCAAATCCAGAACACGAAAAGCAGGTATCATAACCCGCTCTTATACCAAATAAATTGGTATCAGATTATTTCAAAAATCCAACACACACAAAAACTTGATTCGCCACAACTAAAAATACGAAAAACCAAGCATCAGAAACCTCGCTCTGATACCAAATAAGTTGTCAAGCCCCAGGTAGTTCCTGCTAGAAGAAATTTCGACAGCATCTCCCCTGTACGGGTGACAATCTGAAACTTCCTACAACCATCCAGATACCTCGGCCAATACGGCCGGAACAATAACAATAAAATAAGCAAACACCCACGCAGTTTAATAGTAAAACTAAACTAATGCAACGATACGGAAACCTATCTAAAAAATCCTACTCAATTTCACCCATAAAACACAAATCTGATATCCTACTCAACTACACCCATAAAACACAAATCCGATATCCTACTCAACTACACCCATAAAACTCAAAACTGATATCCTACTCAACTACACCCATAAAACTCAAAACTCCAGCATACATCCAAATGAAAAACCCATCAATAATAAGGGATCGTACAAGATCCAAGTGCCAAAAGATACAAGTCTGAAAACATAGACAATAACATAATAAGAAAAAAAAATCAAAATATACGAACTCGTCGCTACACGAAGTGGTGGGGGACTAGCGACTAGAGATCTCCGGACAGCCTCAACTTGAAATAGTAATAACGGGGGTGATTCCAACACTCAGCGGATACCTAGTTGACATGCATAGTAAATAATAACCAGCAGTAATAAATATACGTACAGTCTCCTGAATAAATATCATATGAAAATGAAAAACTATAAAGTAAAGGAGTATCTATACTAACAAGGACCTAAATATAAGGAAAAATAAGGTCGTCAGACCGAGGAGTATCATAATCCTGTATGCATGTCAATCAAATGCATCCATCTAATATGCAGCAAACAAAATGCAGCAAACACAAACAATAAATGCATCATGCATATGATGCCAATGACATGTCCTGGTAACCCTTTACGCCAGTCAGTTATCTCACACACGATGGTGAGACCGAGTGGGTAGGGTTGTGACAACCGTGCACTCTGCCGTCACTGCTCCTGATGAGTGACTGAGTGGATGGGATGTTGTCGGAGTATACCTATCCTCCTACCCCAAATCATAAGTGGGGGAGCGCAATGCTCTCATCTCCCTAAGACAATCCAAAAGAGGGATCCCTGCCGGCTACCACGCTACGTCACACTACCCATAAGTGGACCAACGGAGCCAAACAGAGCAACCTTCTACAACACACCCTGCCTGAATAAAAACCACTAACCCATGAGTGGTTGTGTGTGCAGATCCATGTAACTGACGATGTACTCAACAATAATGGAGCTGACTATCGCACAACATTCAATCATGTGAGATGGTGCATGACACTAAGCATACAAATCCTGACCATATCTACCTCCATAAAATGTGTACCAAAAATAAATGGATCAAATAAATCGATCTAGGTACACATGTCAGGTATGGTATCTAACTAGTCCGATATATCACATGGCATGGTATGTCACTACCTCTATATCATAAATAATAACAGGGGCATAAATACTAAATAGGTAACAAACAAAACATGCTCGGAAACAAATAGTGACATACCAATATAGATATAAACATAATTATTATTACTTGTTAAAATCTACTAAGCATATCAACATGACATTATCTAAAAGATAAGTCAAGGTACCCGCCTCCAATGTAGATCGAGCTAATCAACCTCTATGTCGAAGCGCTCGTCCCGAATCCGAATCCTGTAATAAATCATATGGTTTAGCTAAGTTTTATTGTAAACAAAATAGTTAAACCAAAAATCCTTATTTACCAGAAACCCTAATTCATTCATTAACCTCGGTTAGCTTTCTAAACGAGTCTAATCCGAGCTTAGTTTAAATCCATTATTTAATCCCTAATTAAACCCTACTCATGAGTTAATTAGGGTTAGCTCCATTAACCCTAACTATTATCTAATCATACCTAGTTCAAAACAACCTAAATTAACATTCCTTGCTAACCTATCAAATAATCATCTACAACAAGCATCAAAATTCCTACACCTTACCTCAATTCACAACCATTGCGGAAACAAGGTGCTGCTGGATGGAATTTCTGCCGGAACCAAGAAAGCCCACAGAACACAATTCCAGATTCACAACCCTACTTGCCTCTGCCAACAACTTCCAAGAATACCAATACCTCCAATATTCCATTCGGAGTCAACCATTCATCACCTGAAACCAGTGAATTGACAAGATCCAAAAGAAAGAACATTACTCACCTTCAGTCGAGACTTCAATCAAAGCAAGGAAGGGAAGTTCAATCTGATCCAACGACCGTGCTAGGGCACAGCGGTGATGGTTTCGGCAGTGTCGAGCAGAGACGCGAGAAGAAGGGCTCGACACTGCTTGCTCCTGTCTGAAACCAACCCGAGTAGAGATGGGATGCTCGGCGAGGAACCAAATCCAAATCTAGGGCACGGCTGGGATGCTCGGCTGGCTTCGTTTTGTTGCGTCGACACTGCTTCGAGCGGGAAGAAGGCGACCCTAGGGTGCTCTTGCTCGGTCGTGGCCTTCGGCGTTCAGCGGAGAGGCGTCGATGTAAGGAGAACTTAGAGCACAGGGCAGGGGTCGGCACAACAGAATTGCACGAAGTAGAGGATCGAGAGGGGAAGGGCGGCGGTGCTAAGGCAGCAGCAGAGGCGAAGGAGAAGTGCCCGACTCCCCTTTGGCCACGACTTTTGTTCACAGAGGGGAAGAGGACTCGTCGCGGCGGCGGCGACACCAGTGCGTCGGTTAGGGAAGGGAAGAAGAAACGGCTGGCGTCGCGTGAGGCGAGGAGAAGAAGAAAAGAACCGACGTTGCGAGGCTTGGGGAAGAGTTAAGGCACGGGAAGATAACAGAGGAAAAGAAAATAAAGAAAAAGAAAAGAAAAAGAAAAATTAAACTTTTCCTTATTTAAATGGGGTAGCCTAAACAGACTTTCTCGAGGTCCAATATTTGATCTCCTTAAACTCATCATACGAGCTCCGAAAAATTCCCATAAAATTTCTAAAAATTTTGAAAAATTCCCTTATGGTTATTCGCCTATTTTCGATATTTTACAAGTTAGGTTTATTGTTGTATTTGATATGCATTGTGAGTGTGCAGAATGCAGGTATAACAATGAAAGTCCAAGTGCAATCTTGGTAAAGGAGGAAAGTCCAAGGGTGAGTCTTGGTGGTGTAAGTCAAAGCATGCAGTCTTGGCAACTTAAATTCAAGTGTGATTTGGCAATGGATGGACTTCCGGAGGTGAGAATCCTCTTGGCAAAGGAAGACCCGACAACAAGGACGAGGCCAAAGGAAACTTCAAAAGGCAAGGCGAGAAGGATGGGGAGGCATCCGAAGGGATGCAAAGCTGATAGAGGAGGCTAGAAGGCAAGGTCTAGGTTGTGCGAGCAAGGACTAGTGCATGAGATATTGTACTCAGGGTAAAATCCTAGGCTTAGGATTTTACTGTAGCAGGCAACTAGTGTTTTCATCAATCGACTGGTAGCGAATAGAATGTCTCTCTTCGCTTAACCCATGTGGATTAGTCGAATAGTATTTTCATCAGTCGACTGGTATCGAGCCATTGGCTTGTAATGTTTGAAGTCTACTTAAGACTAGTCGATTGATGATTTTACCAATCGACTGGTGGTGGGAAAATAGTTTGGTGTTTTCCTCCCGAGCTCTATTTAATAGATCTCAGAGTGCTTGGGCAAAGTTGACGAAATTAGTGGTTGTTAATCCTAATTAGTAGTCAACAAGTTTTCAATTGTTCTTTGTGTTCCAAGAGGTCTTGGTTAGTATTGTGGTGAGGTGTCTCCACCTACAAGGAGACTTGAGATAACCAGAGATTATCGGGGGTTAATCCATCGACGGATAGGGATCGTCCACCTTATAGACAGTCGTGGAGTAGGAGCAAGTTATCTCCGAATCACATTAAATGACGTGTATTGGTTTGTTTGTTTCTTCTTGTCTTTAGCTTTCATATTTGTGTTTGTATTGTTTGTATTCCATTATGCTAACAAATACGTAGGAAAGCAAATTTGGGGTCAACATCTATTTAATCCCCCCTTCTAGCCAACCACTGATCCCCTTTATTAAGTCTTTTCAATTAAGAATTTCCTACTCGAAATTTGGATAATGTTCATTTTTTCTTGGTATTGAACTTATTCCACATGAGGAAGACTATCTTCTCTCTCAAAGCAAATATATTACTGAGCTTTTCTAAAGAACCAAAATAGATGAATCACGTCGAGTTTCTACACCAATTGCTATAAACAACTCTACAACTTCATCCTCTCTTGGTTTGTCCGATCCATAGATTTATCAAAACATTGTTGGAATCTTACAATATGTTACTATCACTCAGCCTGATATTACCTTTGCAGTAAATAATGCTTGTCAATTTATGCATTCTCCAACTGAGCAAAATTGGAATAATGTAAAGAAGAATACTTCATTATCTCAAAGGTACTATTTTACATGGTCTTCTTTTATATCGTTAATCATCTTGAGATTTACATGCATATAGCAATGCGGATTGGGTAAGCTCTCCTGAAGACAGATGATCTACAAGTGAATATGCAATTTTTTTTGGACAAAATCTTATCTCATGGAATTCAAAAAAAAAACAACTTACGGTATCTCGTTCAAGCACTAAGACTAAATATAAAACTATAGTCAATACAACGTTTGAAATTATTTGGTTTCAATCATTTCTTTCTGAACTTCATCTTACATCAAATACTGGACTAAAAATTTAGTACAATAATATTGGAGTGGCATATCTTATAGTTAATCCTATCTTTCATGCTCATACAATCATGTGGAAATTGATTTTCATTTTGTTCATGAACATGTGACAACTCAAGAGTCATCTGTCTCTTATTTTACCGAAAATCAAATCGCTGATATCTTTACCAAACCATTATCCAAACAATGTTTCAACAAGTTAGCAAACAAATTCAATGTCAAAGATCTTTCGTTAAGTTTGTAGAGGGTAAAAGAGAATCACCAGGATTGACCAGATCAAATCATCAATTCAAATCAAATTAGTATTAAAATTACTAAAATAATTTTATCATAATTATTAGAATAATTTTATTATTTATTAATTGATCAATTAATCAAATATTTCTTAAATATTATATATTATACTATTTTTAAGATAAATATAACAATAAATTTCATTATTGCTAAGTTATTTGCTCTCATATTTTTTTTTTTCTCTCTATTCTTCTTATTATAGCAACAGCTGTATCCAGCTCCTCAAGTGGACATGAGAGGAATAAAGATGCCAGCGGCTCGGGAAAACAATAATGGACAAGTTGCATTTGAAAAGCAAGGCAAGCAAAACTGGAGATCAGATTAGCTGCAGCTGCCATTAATGGTCATATTCTCATAGCTTCATTACATTCATCTCTGATGAAAAAAACAAAGGAACAAAGAAAGAAAGAAATCGCTAGTAGTTAGAACAGTAGTACTACCACATAGCTAGCTACCACAAAGATGGCCTTCATTAGTCTAGGCAAAACGTTTCTTGCCCGGGCCGTCTTGGTCTGCTACGGCGATGATGGTGGAAGTAGATAGCTAGGAAGGCGCAGGAGATGGCGAGACTACGATGGCCGGATTTGTGGAATTGTGAACTGCGGAGCCGCCAGGAAATGGCGTTGGAGTACTGGGATTGGGAATGGGAAGAGTACCCGGCGGCGGCGGGGGGCATTGGTAGCACTTAGCGAAGAGTCCGAAGGTGTTGATTTGGTGGACGAAGTTGGTCATGCTCGCCCAACCGCCCAATCCGAATCCGACCACCAACACCCACCCAACCACGAACATGTTCAACAAGTAGGCTCCCACCCACCCTCCGACGAACCGCGGTGGTCTCTCCACTGCGTTCTGCAAGAAATAATTTTATTCTCAACACTATAATCGATAACTTCAACCTCGGCAGTTTAATCAATGAAGAAATGAGATACGTGCCTCGCGAGCTGCGGCGGATCGGAAGGTAAACATGTAGGCGAGGGAGGGGATGATGTAGACGGTGAAGCTTACGAGGAGGGAGCCGACGGCGGAGTTGATGGGACCGAAGAAGGGGAAGATGATGGCGAGGAACCAGATGGGGATGACGACGGGAAGCCGCGCGGCGGCGCGCTTGCACATGCTGCGGCAGTCGTGCAGGCCGATGAGCTTCTCCCAGACGAAGTAGAGCGGGGTGCAGGCGAAGCCAAACGTGATGAACTGGTGGATTAGCATGAGCACCACGGCGGCGTCACGGAAGGGCGTCTGCGGCAGCAGCGAGAAGGCATTGGAATGGTTTAGCAGCGCGTCGCCAAAGGCCCAGTACACGCTTGCTGCCGACGGCAGCGTCAGCGTCAGCACGTACAGAGTCGCCAGTAGATAGATTGCCTTAAACTTCTGCGGCTTCCACATCGCGTGCATGATCTCCCTGTTTTTAGTTAATTATATCAATTAACCACTGTCATTAATCAGCTTGCTAAGTAAACAATTATGTTCTGTTTCCGTGCTTCCACTGTTCGGATGCAGGGAATCAAATGATGCTACTGTAAAAAAGAAAAAGCAGCAAAACGACATGCATTTCCTCGAAATGCTTGTTTGACTCGTACCAGATATATAGTGAACTCCTAAACAAGTAGCCTCGCAACTGGATGCTGTATGATCTCTTAAACTTAGGAGAACTGTTCCTATTTCTATGATACATCTTGACAGACAAATCTAATGTGGGTGGTACATGACATCCGTCATTTTCTTTGGGAACTGGCATAAAACACAGCACCAAGAGTCGATACTGATAGACAGACAACTAAACTAATTAAGTTGCAGATGGTAATCAGAACTTAGAAGGCATTTGATTTGCTGGTGGTTGTGGTCCCTTACTTTATAGCCAGCCAAAGACAAACCAGCTCATGGTGGTCAGTATGCATCACATGCATGGGCAAGTGTGCAATTTAACCAGCTTTATATATATATATATATTGTATGTATACAAGTTTAGGGTGTCAATAGTTGGCATTTGTTTTGTTTTACGTCTTCTACTTTGAGGGGGTTTACGTGATGTCGCCTTACACTGTGACAGCGTGCCCACCAAAGGTGTAGAGGATGTTGGTGGAGCCTGTAAAGTATAGAACCAGCTTGGTTGGCCCCGAATGCTGCACCCCTTCCACCTGCCGCCATTTTATACAAGTTGCAATGTTAATTAATACCAGTAGCTTTATCTTGTTGTCACATGAATGATGAAAACTTGTACCTGGCCATGGAGGAGGGAGGCTGCGGTGAGATACCAGGCTGTGTAGGTAGTCATGACTAGGCCCAAGAAGGACCATATCCTGTAGTTGTGGAACGACGGGATGAACACTGTGGTGGCACAGCAAGCTCCGAAGATATAGGTCCAGGTCCTCTTGTCTAGTTTGTCATTAATGTAGTATATGTTACTGCCGCACCACACAAAGAACAGAGTAAGTGCAGAGAGCTATATGCTATAGGTGCAGTAACTAGCCATGCAATCCATAAGCTATGTCGTTACCTAGCACAAGCAATGAGCTGAATGACTGATCCAAATAAGAGAAAGGTGCAATTAAAAGCTAATCCAACGTTTCTCCAGTGCTTCCCGAGTAACCCATCCAGCACTTCAAACCACTTCATTTCATAACAGAGTGTAGATGTTAAAATTATACACCATCACATCAGAGAGATATATGCTACCTTAGTTATAGTATTACCTGAATGACATGGTTCCGGAAGTCCACCTTCTCCCTCCCCTTCCTGGTTCTGTACTCCACGTAGAGAATGCTGATAAGGTAAGCTGTCCAGCTTCCCATCAAACCGTAGAAGAGCTGGAACAAGATTCCGCTCAGCATCCCCAGCTGGGAGAATGAGTAAGGTAGTGTTAGCAGCACCTGAGCCACCTGAACCAGCACCAAGACAGAAATCATATATAGGGTAAAACAACATAAGTAAATACAGAAACAGAGTATTCTTGAAATATTGGACCTGGTTTGAGGCACAACTGAACCAGGCGTCGTAGGCGGAGCCGCCGTGCCAGAGAAGACCGGATAGCTTGGATTTGATGGTCTTCTCCTCACCTTCGTGCTCCATCTCCATGTACCTCCCTGCCATGACAGCCTCCGCCACCTTGTCGTCGATCCCGTTCGACGTCGACCCCATTGATCTACGTTATCCTGTTCAAATTAATCAATGAAACACACACTATACGATCTCTATTTCTAATCTATGATCCTCTCTCTTTCTTCTGGTTTGATAAATGAAACAACAGTACTCTTCGATATCTGCTGGGCTTGCTTAAATACAACAAAAAGAGAGAGAAACAAGATTTGGAGAGACAAAGGCTCAGTGCTTTGATGGGATTGGTTTGGCCACTCTCACTTTAGCAGTCTTTAACGCTGCAGACCCAGAGAAGAATAGAGAGAGAGATGAATAAAACGGCCGGGTTGGGATGGACCATTGGATTACAGATGAATTAATAATGGGCACTCATTGGAGCGTGGCGTTCCTGTTTGGCACGGGCAACCCGGTCCGGTTCCCGAGTCAGTTAAAGCACACCAGGTGCGCACTGTTCACGGTTCACGGCTCTTTGCCCGGATCAACTATATAATAATAAGCACGGGTGGCAGTTATCTTAACTTTGTTGAGGTTAATTAATTAATCAAGCTGACCAGGCTTCTTGTGTGTATTAACTAGTAGCCTCTGGAGCTATAGTGCAGCGATAAGTATCCAAGTTGTCATCTAGGTATTCGTAGTTCGAGCTTCGAGTATGACGAATTTATAGAAATTTTTCTTCTAAATGGGGCACGCAACTAAAGGATGTTGGACTCCTAAGCTGCGAGCGCTTCCAGATTTATTCTTGTGACCAGTGGAAAACTTCCGTGGGGTCGGATCGGTCACCCCAGGCTCGACGTTACCTAATCTGATTAATCACTTTTTTCGTGTGTATTAACTGGTGGTATGATCAACGGGTGCTTCATATCTGATACGAAGGACGATATGAAGATTATCACATAAGAAAATAGAAAGAGGCATATTCAGACTAGTTGTGCCCATCGGACACGACCGGTCGTGTTTGGTTCCAGAGGTTTGGCACACCTAGGCATGGGCATACCCCCTCGGACACGACCTAGTCGTGTCTGGTTCTAGAGAAACAACACGGCCAAGCACGACTGGACCTTGTGTGTCCAGAGGCGGCAAAAAAAACCTAGATTTCAAGGTTTTTTTTGGTTTTTTCGGTCCGAAATATCATGTAAGGGTTTGTGCACTATAAATATAGGATCATTGTAACCCTATGTAATGAGTTGAAAGAATTCTAATAACACTTCAGTCGTTTCATGGAGTAGACACTCCAACAAACCATGGTAATACTCCGTTGTCTCTTCTTCTTATTTATTTCTCGTTCTTGGTTTTCTTCTTGCGTTCTCTTGAGTGGGATTTCTTTGGTGCCTAGTTGTGAGCGATCTTATTCCATCTCTCCTTTTTTTTCCACAATTAGAGGCAGAGAGGGAAAGAGTTACCTGGGGTGCAACAATTGATATCAGAGCATAGAATTTTGGTTATTATCAACATGTCAAGGATATCTTCTGTGAAGTTTGATATGGTGAAGTTTAATGGAATTGAAACTTCGAATTATGGAAAAGAAGAGTCAAGGACTTATTGGTGTAACACGGCATGGTGAAGGTGTTAGGAGAAAGGAAATCAGACAACATGGAAAGGGTAGATTGGGAGGAGCTTCAGGCGATGATAATGATCAGATTTTGTCTTACAGATGATGTGATGTACTATGTTATAGATGAGAAGTCATCGATGGAAATTTGACAAAAGCTGGAAAGCCGGTACATGTCAAAGTCATTGACAAATAAGTTGTATTTTAATCAGAAACTATTCGAACTGAAGATGATAGGAGGAAACTGATCTGAGCTAACACATCAACATATTTAATCAAATTGTGAGCAATCTAAAGTGGATTGATGTGAAGATCGAGGATGAAGATAAGGCACCGATGTTTCAAAATTCTCTACTTTCATCTCCTACCTATGAGAATTTGGTTACTGCTCTAATATGGGGAAAGAAAACTCTCAAATTGGAGAATGTCATAGATGCTTTGTTGGGTTTTCATCAGAGGAAGAAAACCAGTAAGAAGTTTCATAAGGAGAAGAACTTGTGGTGAATAGAAACTAAGAGTGCGGTAAGAGTAAAACTCTGTATGGATCGTACAATGACAATAAGACTTGTTCTAAGTCAAAATGGAAGAAGGTGATCATGTGCTACAAGTGTGGAGACAAGATCATATAATGAGAGATTGTTCAATGATAAAGAAACATGTTATAGAGAACAAAAGTAGTTTGATAAAATTTACAAACATTGTTGAAAAAAAAAATTCAAAGAGCGGTGATAGAGATATGTTATCAGTTATATCAAATTCAGAGCATCTGATGGATGCATGGATCTTAAACTCTGCATATTCATATCACATAACTCCAAACAAGGCGTAGTTTGACACTTGTAGGACAGTGGATTCTGGTTCAATTTTGATAGTAAACGATGCGTCTTACAGAGTCATCAACATAGTTAGAGAACATCAGAATCAAGGTGTTTGATGGTGTGATCAGAACTTTTTATAATGTTAGACACATACCAGATCTAAAGAAGAATTTGATCTCACTATGCACACTAGATGATATTGGTTGCAGCTACAAATCAATGAGCTAGGTGATACAAGTCATCAAGGGAGCTCCAGGCGCCCGAGTCAACGCTATAAATACAACCCTGATTTCAGTAGTTGAAAAACAACACTTGTAAATGAATTCTCTTTCTGTTCTACTACTTTTGTGAGCTCCCAACATTGTAAAGAGGCTACTCCATCTAAAGGAGATTTTAGTGAGTTTTATTTGTCTAGAATTAATAATCCTCTGATTGCAAACCTAGTAAACTCTTTTCTCTCTGTTCTTAATTTATGCATTTACTTTTTGTTATTATACAAGTATTTGCCTAACTTAGTCTGAAGATCGAGAAAGGGTATTTGTGTCTTTTCAGGGCTATTCCCCCCCCCCCCCCCTTCTTCTCTAGCCGGTCGCCAGGGGACCAATAGAATCACTGATTTTTTTATTACTATACGTGGATACATGCTTATTATTACGAAGAAGATGAAAGAGGTCAACAAATTGAAGAGACTGTTGAGCAAGGAATTTGACATGAAAGATTTAGATAGAGACAAGAAGATTTTTGGGATGGAGATTCATAGGAATAGAACTGCAGGTAGATTATAGTTGTCTCAATGTAACTATGTGGCGAAGGTGCTAGATAGGTTGAACATGAATAATGCAAAGTTAGTGAGTACACTTTTGGTGCACCACTTCAAGTTATCCAGTACACAGTACTCAAAAATGGATGAGGAGATCCAAAATATGTCAAAGGTTCCTTATGATAATGCAGTTAGTTGTCTAATGTATATCATAGTTTACATGAGACCAGATTTGGCGTAAACAGTAAGTATGATGAGAAAGTTTCTCTTAAGTTCTGGTTGACCACAGTGAGATGTAGTGAAGTGGATTTTCATATACTTGAGAAATACAATTGATTATGACATCATGTTCAGCAGACAACTGGAAGATCCTTCAGTTGTTGGATACGTAGATGCAGACTATATAGAAGACTTGAATGATAAGAGGTCTACTACAGGATATATGTTCACTGTGGTGGGAAGACCTATCTGTTGGACGTTTATGATTCCAGTTATTGTTGGATTGTCCACTATGGAATTAAAGTACATGACAATAGCAAAAGCAAGGAAGGAAGCTTTATAGTTTATAGGATTGGTCAGAGAACTAGACATTCAACAAGGTGAATTCAAGTTGTTATGTAATAGTCAAAGTTCTATCTATTTTGTGAAAAATTATGTAACGACCCAAAATTCCTCATCACTGTATAGGTATGAACCGGGGACCTAAGCCTGGGGAGCTTGCCAATTTATGTTCTAGGATGGTGGTATGATCCGGGGACCTAAGCCCGGTGAGCGCGCCAGAATCAAACAAGATGTGTTCTGGGATGGTGGTATGATCCAGGGACCTAAGCCCGGTGAGCGCACCAGAATCAAACAAGATGTGTTCTGGGATGGTGGTATGATCCGGGGACCTAAGCTCGGTGAGCGCGCCAGAATCAAACAAGATATATTCTGAGATGGTGGTATGATCTGGGGACCTAAGCCCGGTGAGCGCGCCAAAATCAAACAAGATATGTTCTGGGATGGTGGTATGGTCTGGGGACCTAAACCAGGTGAGCGCGCCAGAATCAATTAAGATATGTTCTGGGATGGTGGTATGATCCAGGGACCTAAGCCCGGTGAACGCGCCAGAATAAAGGGGAACTCCGGTCCTAATTTCGGACCCCTACCAACCTAGCGCTAGAGTAGTTGTCTGATCAACAACTTATGCTACGGTACTACTAAGTGCAACTACGCCACCACAATAGTATGTTTATAAGTTTGCATGCAAGTATGTTCAAGTTATGTTCATGTTTATGCCTATGCTTACATTTATGTTGTCATGCTTATGTCACTGCTTATGCTTATGTTCATTGTATGTAGGTAGGAGGTACTAAGATACCTTTGATGTGATTTTCCTTAGTACATTAGATTATGGACGTTAACTAATGCATGTACAAGATAGAGAACATGCTATAGAAATATTCTAGAGATTTTTAGAAATTTTTAGAGTATTTTTATGTAATTTTTGGAGGTCGTTTGGTATTTTTACTAAACGAAAGAAGTTTCGACAAAAAAATGTCCAAGCGGATATTCGAACCCGTGACCTCCGGTCGAGCCAACTCTTAAGCGAATCCGACTGACCAAGTGTTCCAGCGAGCGTTGCTGATTAAAAGAAGCATGAAATGCATTTAAGTAGTAGAAGTTAATAACAGGAAATAATAGGAAGGAAAGGGTTGCAGCCGAGATTTGAACCCACGAGCCAAGCCTTAAGCAATGCGCGCCTGACCAAGTGTTCACGCGAGCGGTTCTGTTTAGAAAAGGTAGCAAATTTATTTAAGATAGTTAACAAAATATTGGAGTTATAAGAAGGGAACTTAGGGCTTGATAATTCCCGTGACCTAATTCCCTCACTTTCTCCTCTCCTTTCTTGCGTCGGCGTTTTCTCGGGCGAAATCGCAGCCGCGTTAGGGCTTGGTCTCCGGCGCCGACGAAAGGCTTTCTCCGGCCGGTCTTCACCCGTGCGTGACCACCTCGATGAGGGGAGCTCGGAAACACAAAGAAGTCGTCGAGATTTGAAGCTTCTCCGAACCCTAGAACCTTCCTCTTCCGGTTGTAAGTCCCAAAAGCAAAAGTAAGTGCTTCCTCACCTACAGTAGAGTAGTTTCAGATTCATGTGTTCATGATTTCCGACGCATGCCGCAAAGATTAATGATTTTGAGTATTTCCTGCCGTGAGTTTCATAAAGAAGATGAGAAGAGGTTTTAATTAATTTGAATATGTGGTTTAGTTTATTCCTTATTGTTTGATTGGTGCTGCTGCAATGAAACTAAATTTAGTTCATTTAGATTTGGAAAGGAGTAAATTGTTTTTTTATGTAGTGAGCATGAGACAGATATCATATTGATTAATTTATGGGAAGAGAATGCATAAATTTAAGGGAATATTAGATTCAGAAATGATGATGATCAAATGTTGATGACGTAAATTAAGGGTGAAAACTTTACTTTCACAGTTTTGATGGTTTAGCATTGGAAGATCCAATTAGATCTCTAGTAGCTTAATTAGATTTGCAGATTTTAATTAAATTTATAGTGCAGATTTTAATTAAGCCTATAGTGCAGATTTTAATTAAGCTTATAGTGCAGATTTTTATTTAAGCTTATAGTGCATATTTTAATTTAGCCTATAGTGCAGATTTTAATTTAGCCTATAGTGCAGATTTTAATTAAGCTTATAGTGCCGATTTTTATTTAAGCTTATAGTGCAGATTTTAATTAAGCTTATAGTGCAGATTTTAATTAAGCTTATAGTGCAGATTTATTAGAACTTAAAATGCAGATTCCTTTAGAGCAGATTTCTTTAGAGCTTGTAGTGTAGATTTCTTAAGAGCTTATGGTGTAGATTTTGTTAAAGTTTATAGTGCAGATTTTGAATTGTCTAGCATTGCAGTCTTTGATAGTTTAGCATTTCAATTTTGATTTGTTTAGCATTACAGAATTTTATTAGCATTATATGCAGATTTTTCCTTAAGCATTTCGATGTTAGGAGTTGTTTAAACATTTCAGTTTTTAAAGAAGCCTTCTTTTATTAGAAGTATTAACAAGTGTAAGAAAGATAAAGAAAAGAAAGAGAAAGGTCAAGACCTTAAGTACATCCCAAAGTCAAGACTTTCGGGATTTTGGCACATAAGGTGCTTAAAGAAAATGCCGAGGCATTATATATTAGAAGTAATAAAAGATAACAAGTATTTTACTTTATTTAAGAGGCTAGTACCCGACTTCCGAGGTTGCCGTTAAACAAATCCAGGTGTCCAATTCCGAGGTCTTGGCCCTGGTAGATCGAGGTCTGCTCTTTTAGGATTGGTGGCTCGCTACCTCAACCTATTAGGGAACACGCATAAGATGGTACTACGCCTGGGCCCAAGAAGAAAGTTGATTATTATTTTGAAATATTAAAGTATAAGTTTTTAAACAAGTGAAATAAGATTCAGAAAGTGTTTAAAATTCAGCAAGTTTATGCTAGCATGATTGTATAGATTTGTTTTACACGTTTAGCATTTCAGTATGTTTCTTTTGCTTGTAGATGAGCATGAGTAGTTTTTCTTTTGAGCATTCAGTTTTAGATTTCTTCCAGTTACATGCATATTCGAGTTTTGTGAGTTAGATAGCGCTTTCTAAGCATTCGCTTATAGTTTGAGTTTCCTTTTACTGCAGATAAAGGAAGGCGACAAGGAGGTGCGGATGGATGTGTGATGCCTGGACTATAGAAGCCTTGAGATTTAGTTAAAGATTTTATTAAGATATTTTGTATTTAGACCTTTGAGATTGTACCTTATATTCCATGTCATTTGAGATTGATATGTAGTTTAGATGTGTAGATTAGTCATTTAGTTTTCCGTTGCTAGTTAATTACATGTTTAGAGAGTTTATGTATTGATCTTTACATGTGAACAACTCTAATTAAGTAAAGTTAGTAGTCAGTAGCGCTCCGCCCTCACAGTCCAGTAGTGAGAAGGGTGGGGAGTTACAAGTTGGTATCAGAGCAGTCCCCATTCTCCAGCATCACACATCAGCACCAGCCTTGCCGTCTTTAAGTAAGGAAGTATTTAATTTTTTTTTTTTTAGTATGCTTTCTTTATTCTTTACAGTAAAGAGAAATCCTTAGAAGTATTAGATTATATGTACAGAATAGGGAGATGTTTAGAAGTGCTTATAAAGTTAAGGATTCTGCTTAGTTTCTTTCTACATTGTCAAGAAGAGGACGTCCCCGTACCATTCGTACTGAGGACCGGCACAGGAGAACGAAGAGCCCAGAATTAGTCTAAGTTCGAGGATGAACTTTTTATAAGATATAGGGAATTGTAATGACCCAAAATTCCTCATCACTGTATAGGTATGAACCGGGGACCTAAGCCTGGGGAGCTTGCCAATTTATGTTCTGGGATGGTGGTATGATCCGGGGACCTAAGCCCGATGAGCGCGCCAGAATCAAACAAGATATATGGTGGTATGATCCGGGGACCTAAGCCCGGTGAGCGCGCCAAAATCAAACAAGGTGTGTTTTGGGATGGTGGTATGATCCGGGGACCTAAGCCCGGTGAGCGCGCCAGAATCTAACAAGATATGCTCTCGGATGGTGGTATGATCTGGGGACCTAAGCCCGGTGAGCGCGCCAGAATCAAACAAGATATGTTCTGGGATGGTGGTATGATCTAGAGACCTAAGCTCGGTGAGCGCGCCAGAATCAATTAAGATATATTCTGGGATGGTGGAATGATCCGGGGACCTAAGCCTGGTGAGCGCGCCAGAATAAAGGGGAACTTCGGTCCTAAGTTCGGACCCCTACCAACCTAGCACTAGAGTAGTTGTCTGATCAACAACTTATGTTACGGTACTACTAAGTGCAACTAGACCACCACAATAGTATGTTTATAAGTATGCATACAAGTATGTTCAAGTCATGTTCATGTTTATGCCTATGCTTACATTTATGTTGTCATGCTTATGTCACTGCTTATGCTTATGTTCATTGTATGTAGGTTAGGAGGTAATAAGATACCTTTGATGTGGTTTTCCTTAGTACATTACATTATGGATGTTAACTAATGCATGTACAAGGTAGAGAACATGCTATAGAAATATTCTAGAGATTTTTAGAAATTTTTAGAGTATTTTTATATAATTTTTGGAGGTCGTTTGGTATTTTTACTAAACGAAAGAAGTTTCGACAAAAAAATGTCCAAGCCGAGATTTGAACCCGTGACCTCCGGCCGAGCCAACTCTTAAGCGAATCCGGCTGACCAAGTGTTCCAGCGAGCGTTGTTGATTAAAAGAAGCATGAAATGTATTTAAGTAGACAGGAAATTATAGGAAGGAAAGGGTTGCAGCCGAGATTTGAACCCACGAGCCAAGCCTTAAGCAACGCACGCCTGACCAAGTGTTCACATGGGCGGTTCTATTTAGAAAATGTAGCAAATTTATTTAAGATAGTTAACAGAATATTGGAGTTATAAGAAGGGAACTTAGGGCTTGATAATTCCCAAGACCTAATTGCCTCACTTTCTCCTCTCCTTTCTCGCGTCGGCGTTTTCTCGGGCGAAATCGCAGCCGCGTTAGGGCTTGGTCTCCGGCACCGGCGAAAGGCTTTTTCCGGCCGGTCTTCACCCGTGCGTGACCACCTCAATGAGGGGAGCTCGGAAACACAAAGAAGCCGTCGAGATTTGAAGCTTCTCCGAACCCTAGAACCATCCTCTTCCGGTTGTAAGTCCCAAAAGCAAAAGTAAGTGCTTCCTCACCTGCAGTAGAGTAGTTTCGGATTCATGTGTTCTTGATTTCCGACGCATGCCGCAAAGATTAATGATTTTGAAGATTTCCTGCCGTGAGTTTCATAAAGAAGATGAGAAGAGGTTTTAGTTAATTTGAAAATGTGGTTTAGTTTATTCCTTATTGTTTGATTGGTGCTGCTGCCATGAAACTAAATTTAGTTCATTTAGATTTAGAAAGGAGTAAATTGTTTTATTATGTAGTGAGCATGAGACAGATATCATATTGATTAATTTATGGGAAGAGAATGCATAAATTTAAGGGAATATTAGATTCAGAAAAGATGATGATCAAATGTTGATGACGTAAATTAAGGATGGAAACTTTACCTTCAGATTTTTGATGGTTTAGCATTGGAAGATCCAATTAGATCTCTAGTAGCTTAATTAGATTTGTAGATTTTAATTAAGTTTATAGTGCAGATTTTTGGTGGAACTTATAGTGCAGATTTTTGGTGGAATTTATAGTGCAGATTTTAATTAAGCCTATAGTGCATATTTTAATTTAGCCTATAGTGCAGATTTTAATTTAGCCTATAGTGCAGATTTTAATTAAGCTTATAGTGCCGATTTTTATTTAAGCTTATAGTGCAGATTTTAATTAATCTTATAGTGCAGATTTTAATTAAGCTTATAGTGCAGATTTATTAGAACTTAAAATGCAGATTCCTTTAGAGCAGATTTCTTTAGAGCTTGTAGAGTAGATTTCTTAAGAGCTTATGGTATAGATTTCGTTAAAGTTTATTGTGCAGATTTTGAATTGTCTAGCATTGCAGTCTTTGATAGTTTAGCATTCCAATTTTGATTTGTTTAGCATTACAGAATTTTATTAGCATTGTATGCAGATTTTTCCTTAAGCATTTCGATGTTAGGAGTTGTTTAAACATTTCAGTTTTTAAAGAAGACTTCTTTTATTAGAAGTATTAACAAGTGTAAGAAAGATAAAGAAAAGAAAGAGAAAGACCAAGACCTTAAGTAGATCCCAAAGTCAAGACTTTAGGGATTTTGACACACAAGGTGCTTAAAAAAAATGTCGAGGCATTATATATTAGAAGTAATAAAAGATAACAAGTATTTTACTTTATTTAAGAGGCTAGTACCCGATTTCCGAGGTTGTCGTTAAACAAATCCATGTGTCCAATTCCGAGGTCTTGGCCCTGGTAGATCGAGGTCTGCTCTTTTAGGATTGGTGGCTCGCTACCCCAACCTATTAGGGAACGCGCATAAGATGGTACTACGCCTGAGCCCAAGAAGAAAGTTGATTATTATTTTGAAGTATTAAAGTATAAGTTTTTAAACAAGTGAAATAAGATTTAGAAAGTGTTTAAAATTCAACAAGTTTATGCTAGCATGATTGTATAGATTTGTTTTACACGTTTAGCATTTCAGTATGTTTCTTTTGCTTGTAGATGAGCATGAGTAGTTTTCCTTTTGAGCATTCAGTTTTAGATTTCTTCCAGTTACATGCATATTCGAGTTTTGTGAGTTAGATATCGTTTACTAAGGATTCGCTTATAGTTTGCATTTCCTCTTACTGCAGATAAAGGAAGGCGACAAGGAGGTGCGGATGGATGTGTGATGCCTGGACTATAGAAGCCTTGGGATTTAGTTAAAGATTTTATTAAGATATTTTGTATTTAGACATTTGAGATTGTACCTTATATTCCATGTCATTTGAGATTGATATGTAGTTTAGATGTGTAGATTAGTCATTTAGTTTTCCGCTGCTAGTTAATTGCATGTTTAGAGAGTTTATGTATTGATCTTTACATGTGAACAACTCTAATTAAGTAATGTTTGTAGTCCAGTAGCGCTCCGCCCTCAAAGTCCAATAGTGAGGAGGGTGGGGTGTTACAAATTAGGTGTGTCATGCAAGAACCAAGCGCATTGATATGAGATTTCATAAGATCAGAGAGTTGATTGTTTCTGAGAAAATTCAACTTGAGAAGGTTCATACTATAGACAATGCTATAGACATGTTGACGAAGCCAGTGATCATAAAGAAGTTCAAGCATTGCTTGAACTTGATCTATGTTTCTAGATGCAAGAGGAAGGAAGCCTAAACCCAGAGTTCTGGGTGGAATTTTCCTCATGTGCTCGTGTTCTCCCAAAGGGTGGATATTCGCGTGCGGGTGGTTCATATCTGAGTGGAGAATTATATGAAAATTGTCACAGAAGAAAGGAGAAAGGGACACAACCAAGGACGATTGTGCCCATAGGGCATGGTCTGGTTGTGTTCGATTCTAGAAGTTTGGCACGCCGAAGGCATGAGCGTGTTGCCCCTCCCCCTAGACATGGCTTGGCTATATTCGGTTCTTGAGAAACAGCATGGCCGGACACAATCATGCCCAAGAGGCGCAGTTGCACCATTTCTGATTATGGAAGCTTCACATGGCCCGACACGACTGTGCCCAAGAGAGGCATGACCCAACTGTGTTGCGTCCGGGAGGCTGCGGAAAACTTAGATTTGGGGGTTATCTTTTTGGTCTGAAAGATCATGTAAGGGTTTAGGCACTATAAATATAGGATCATTGTAACTGATCCTGTCCGAACCAGGATCAATGGACGCTGGGGATGTGGCGCTCCCTGCTAGATCCTCGAGTGCTCCGGCGAACCTGCAACAAAACCGAGCCGGGGGGGGGGGGGGGGTCCCGGCGACGGCCCTCCGACGCTCAAGTTAGGCGAAGGAATAAGAAAGTGGCTTAGAAAATGTAGACTTGTGTACCTCCAGTTGAAGAAATGGAGGTCTTATATAGACCTCTCGAAGGAGCCTGGGCACACCAATCGAAGCGATCACCTGCTTTCGACCATGCCTAGGTGTGGGCCTGTCAGAAGGGCATCCATAAGACCATACCGCTACTGTATCAACCTTTCCGTGATGTGATGGTGGGGCCTTTAATAGTGCCATCTTGCGTACAGTCTAATCATCATGCCTTTGCTGACATATCATATCCCGAGCCGAGCGAATAGGCCGCTCGGCTAACCACTATTCCCTCGCCACGATTCCGGCCGAGCGGACACCTCCGCTCGGCCATTCTGTCCTCGGCCGAGTGGACACCTCCGCTCGGCCACTCAGCTCCGGTTCTTCTGCTTTGGCGTCGGAAACCCAAACCTTTGGCTGGGTCATCTCTGGTTCCGCTCGGATGGGACCCCATCTGTGGGTCCCCCATTCTTACCGCCGGATCACTTGCCTCCCCTTCAAGTCTAGTCGAAGGAGGCAGTGAGTCCGACTGATTGGCGGTCGTCGCCTTATCGCTGCTGCTGATATCCCTTGAGCCGTTCGGCCCTCATGCCAAATTTAGCCGCTCGGCTCTTCGCTTTGTATGCCTTGGCGCCCAACGTGGATGTTTGCTTGTCTAAATCCTCTTGAAAATCGCGCAAGTCTTTTTCATTAAGCCGAAGCATGCGCGGTATGGGCGCATTAATTGCGCTTGGTGACAGAGCGCCACGTGGCTTGTCTCTAGTGGCGGTGACGCTCCGTACGATGGGACGCCCTTTGTTTTGAAATGAACGGCTAGATGATGACCTCGTCTCTTGTGCCCTTCATCCGACGGACGAGGCTGAGCGGTCTCGTTTGTATAAAGCCCTCGTTTTGGCCTTCACGCCGCATTCTCTGTTTCATCGCGCGTCCTCTGTCGAAGCTGCCTGCTGCTAGCTTACTCCGGCGACTCCCAGTGCTTGCTTTCCGGTGGTTTTCGAGTTCCTGGGCTTCTTTCCTTTGATCTTCCCTAAGTAAGCTTCTTCTCTTCTCTCGTCCCCTTGTTTCCGAGTATTGCTAGGCTTCCTTCCCTTCTTTAGTCATGGCGAGCACTTCTGCACCCGCTACCGAGGTTCACGGTCCGTGGTATATGAGTATGGAGAGTAGGTTAGATGAGGAGCGCGCCCGGCGCGTTGTTAGGACCTACGGGATCCCGCACGACCATGAAATAGTTGTAGCCGGCCCGACCTACCGGCCCCATAACCCGCCGATCGGTACTATTTGTTTTTTTCTGCCTTAGATTTCCTACTCATCCATTTATTTTGGAAGTTTGTAATTATTTCCGCATCCCGCTCGGCCAACTTGTGTCCTTTAGGCTACTGAGCGGGATTGTCGTCCTCTTTAGGCTGCACAGTATCCCACTTGACCCCAGAATATTCCACTACTTCTTCTACCCCAAACAATCCGAGTTGGGTACTTTTATTTTCCAAAGTAGAATAGGCTTCAAATTTTTTGAGAACATGCCGACCTCCAACAAACCTTGGAGGAGTTCTTCTTCTATATCGACTTCGGCGGCCAAGATTCGGGACCAATGGCGGGACATTGTCTTGAGCCAGTAGGAGCTCGGCAAATTCGAAGCAATCCGCCTACCTTCATGCGGCAAATTGCTTGTCCATGCAGACAAAGATTCAGGACCAAATGGCGGACCCAGTAGGAGCTCGGCAAATTCGGCAATCCGCCTACCTTCATAAATTGCTTGTCGGTCGGTGGTACAAAATCGACGATTGCTTCTCAAGGGGTGTTGTATATTTTTGGATTATCTCCCGTTCGGGCCAATCTCCCCTACCGCATGGGTAAGGACTCTTTACTCCCTTCGCCTTTTTTGTCTAACTGATTTTAATTTCTTCCACTGCAGCTGAAGTCATGTGGCGCTCCAAGGCTACCGATCATCTGAAATTGAATTTAAATCTGCCGCTGTAATACGAACGAGGGTCTTATATCCCCGCCCTTAGGGTAGCAGGGAGGGGGGGCGTTACAAGTCACCCAACCCGCTTCAACGGAGGTTGAGGCGGATCCTATTTCCTCTGCTCCAGCTGAGCTGGGAGTCCCCCAGGCCGGGGATTCACCACGGGAAGTTCGGCGGAAACGTCGAAGAGAGTCCAGCCTTCCGCCGACCTCAGAGGGCGAACCGCAGGCGTCGATCGAGATCGCTTCTCCAGATCGCACGCCTTCGCAGATCAGGACCCCCGTGGCCTCGCCCACCGCACAACCCTCTGGTTCTCCTCCACGGACTCATCGTCGCTTACGATGGTTGGGCGAAACTTCAACCATAGGGAAGTCCTCGGTCCAGGCGACTGCGGCTGAGGAAGTGCCGGCCGGCCACCCGACCATCAAGACTACCCTTCGATTCCCGTCGGAGGAATATTTATTGTCTGCCGATCGGCCATTAAGCCCCGTTCATGAAATAACCTTGACGGGTCCGCTCGTCAAACTTTTCGAGGACGCCCAGATTCGGGTGGCCCTCATGACGCCTAAGCAGCTCGGCGATAACCACATGCAGCAGGCCACTCAGGTAGGTTCATTTTTCTTCCTGTGCCATGCTACTGTTCGGTTCCTGATTTTATTATTTCCCTTACAGCATTGGGCTGAGCAAATCGCCACTAGCCATCGGCTAGCCGAGCTGGAGGATCTTATGGAAAAGCTCCAAGTCTCGGGGGGTCCATCGGCCGAGCGGGAGAAACAAGCCCGCGAGGCCGAACAGAAGAAGGCTGCCGACCTGGCTACAGAGGTGGCTCGACTTGAAGACGTGAAGCGCGCCAGTAGCCGGAAGAAGCGGGCGATTGCTGATCTGGACAAGATGAAAGTTGAAGTCCGAGCCCTAGATCAGCGATCTAAGGAACTGGAAGCCCAACTAACTACCGAACGGGATGGGCGCTCAGCTGAACGCACTAAAGCGGAGGTGGACCATAAAGTTCTTTAAGATTCACTAATTGCCTCCCGGGCGGCGCTCAGAAAGTACAAGGAAGAGGAGCCGAGTCGTCTGGCTGCTGCACGTCAAGATTACCTCCGCTCGGAGAGGTTCGGCATGAAATTTGGCGGCAGCGTCTCTTCAACCTTTGCCGAGGCCGTTAAGGTCACTATGGCCTACTTGAAGAAGGGTGGCCACCTTCCTGCGGGAATGCACATTCCCGCCTCCGATCTGGCGGCCATGACAGACGACATTCCGGACAATTTCTTCAACTTCGAAGACCCCGAGTGAAGAGTGTTCCTCGTCTCTATCTTATTTTTGCGTTTCTTACGCCCAGCGCAACTTTTTGTACTTGCCGCTCGGCATGCTTTCTCTTTAATGCAATTATGTCTTTGCTTGCGTCTTCCTGATCATTATCCATAATATTCTTCTGTTTGCTTAATGTTTATGCTTAGAGTCAGTCATGCTCTAAGTGTTCTCCGTCACGCGGCCGATGAGCTCAACCCATTAAACAAAGTCCGAGCGGGAGGACCTACTCGCTCTGCACGTATCTAGCCTGTGTGAAGTCAACAAACGCCAAGTATCGAAGGACCAACACCCGAGCGGGCCTAAATGTTTTAATACTTGTGGTTTCCGCGGTTTCTTATTCTTTGATATTCGTTCGTCCGCCCGGGGTATTTATAGTCGCCGGACCGACTCTCGATTTTTAACGATGGTGCTCATCAGTTTTTCGCTCGGTTTTTATAGCCGGTCGGCTCGTCTCTCGATTTTTAACGTCGGAGCTCGACGGCGCGGATATTTATAGCTGGTCAGCGCGGCTCTCGATCTTTAACGACGGAGCTCGTCGGCGAGGATATTTATAGCCGGTCGGCGCGGCCCTCGATCTTTAACGACGGAGCTCGTCGGCGCGGATATTTATAGCCGGTCGGCGCGGCTCTCGATCTTTAACGACGGAGCTCGTCGGCGCGGATATTTATAGCCGGTCGGCACGGCTCTCGATCTTTAACGACGGAGCTCGTCGGCGCGGATATTTATAGCCGGTCGGCGCGGCTCTCGATCTTTAACGACGGAGCTCGTCAGGCTTTTATGCCTAATTTGGACAACGTTTACCTGGTCGAACGGCACAGGGTCTTCGGAATTGAGCCTTTGGCTCGTACAATATACCTCCGGCTGAGCAGCTCGGGGCCTTCGGATAACCAACCGTTCGGCTATGAGCACAGAATGCCTTGGGAATAATTTGTTTCCTGCGATAAAAGGAGTACAGCTATTTTGAATTTACACAAAATAGAGCAAAAGTGCACCTCTCACCCAGCTCTATATGGCTGAAGGTGATTTACACTCCATGGCCGATCCAGTATCCGACCTTCCGCATCCTTGAGGTAATAAGCGCCCGAACGGAGCTTCTCAACCAGCTGACATCTCCGACCGGCTTGACTTTCTTCCAAACTAGGTCGCCTACTTGAAAGGCTCTGGGGATCACGCGCCGGTTGTAGTTCTGTTTCATACGTTGCCGGTACGCCATCAGCCGGACGGACGCTTTAGCTCTTTCCTCTTCGACCAAGTCTAGCTCCATGCTCCCCCGTTCGGCGTTATCTTCATCGTAATTTTGTACCCGAACGGACTCCACCCCAACTTCAATCGGGATGACTGCTTCGCCTCCATATACCAAGTGAAATGGAGTGATGCCCGTTCCCTCCTTTGGTGTCGTGCGGAGAGCCCATAGGACGCCCGGCAGCTCGTCTACCCAGCTGCCTCCTTCATGGTCGATCCGAGCCCGTAAAATTCTGAGAATCTCTCGGTTGGTTACCTCGGCCTGACCGTTACTCTGGGGGTATGCCACCGATGTGAAGTGCTGCTCGATGCCATAACTTTCGCACCACTTCCCGAGCAGCTTCCCAGTGAATTGACGTCCGTTGTCGGAGACGAGTCGTCTCGGGATGCCAAAGCGGCAGATGATATTTTGCCATATGAACTTTTTAACCATCTGCTCGGATATTTTTGCAAGTGGCTCAGCTTCTACCCATTTTGAGAAGTAGTCGACCGCCACCAATAAGAACTTCCGCTGCCCGGTAGCCATGGGGAAGGGTCCCACGATGTCCATCCCCCATTGGTCGAACGGGCAGGCCACAGTTGATGCTTTCATCTCATCTGCCGATCGGTGGGACATGCTGTGATACTTCTAACAGGATAGACAATTTGCAACGGTACGGACAGCATCCTTTTGAAGCGTTGGCCAAAAATACCCGGCTAGCAAAATCTTCCTGGTTAACGACCGTCCGCCTGGATGTCCACCGCACGAACCTTGGTGCACTTCTCGAAGGATGTACTCGGCATCTTCCCAGCTGACGCATTTTAGGAGCGGACGGGAGAAGGCCTTCTTGTAGAGTTGATCTCCTACGAGGGTGAACCGACTGGCCCTTCTCTTCAGTAAATGAGCTTCTTCCCGGTCGAAGGGGGTAGCTCCCGAGCGCAAAAACTCCACAATAGTTGTCCTCCAGTCGCTCGGGTATGTGACGCCCTCCATCCGATCGACATGTGCTACTAAAGATACTTGCTCGATCGACTTCTGAGAGCCGACCGGGGATAACGCGCTTGCCAGCTTGGCCAATTCATCCGCTACTTGATTCTCCGCCCCGGGGGATCTTCTGAATAATCACCTCCCTAAAGTTGAGCTTAAGTTTTTCAATAGCCTCCACGTAGAGCTTGAGCCTTGTACTATTTATCTCGAAAATCCCCGAGATTTGCTGAGCAGCCAACTGGGAATCTGAATAGAGGATGACCCGGACGGCTCCAACGTGCCGAGCGGCCTGCAATCCAGCAATAAGGGCTTCATATTCTACTTCGTTGTTGGTCGCTCGGTAATCTAGCCGGACGGAGAGCTGCATCCGCTCTCCTTGTGGGGACAACAAAACTATGCCAATTCCGCTCCCGTGTCTAGTGGGTGATCCATCCACGAACACTTTCCACACAGCTTCGGGTTCCGGGTCCTGCACCTCCGTCACAAAATCGGCTAAGGCTTGTGCTTTGATAGCCGAGCGGGGTTGATATTGGATATCAAATTCGCTTAGCTTGGTTGTCCATTTGATGAGCCGTCCGGAAGCTTCTGGATTTAAAAGCACTCGTCCCAACGGGCTATTGGTCTTGACGATAATCGTGTGCGCCAGGAAATAAGGATGAAGTCTCCGAGCGGCCAAGATCAGAGCAAAGGCCAACTTCTCGAGTCCGGTGTAGCGGGTTTCAACATCTTTCAAGATATGACTAAGGAAATATACAGGTTGCTCCTCACCTCCCAACAGGACTAACGCTGATCCCACTGCCTACTCGGTTGAGGATAAATAAATGTACAACAGTTCGCCGACAGCTGGCTTGGCCAGCACTGGTAAGGAATTTAAGTACGTCTTCAGTTCTTCAAAGGCCCGATCGCAGTCTTCATTCCATTGGAACTTTGTAGCTTTGCGGAGGATTTTGAAGAACGGAAGGCTCTGGTCGGCAGTCTTGGAGATGAAGCGTGATAGTGCTGTAATCCGACCGGTTAGCCTCTGTACTTCCCTCATGTTTCTGGGCGGTGGCATGTCCTGAAGAGCCTTCACCTTGCTAGGATTAGCTTCAATACCCCGTTCGGTCACAATATAGCCCAAGAAACATCCTCCTTTGGCGCCGAACAAACACTTATGAGGATTTAGCTTGACCCCATATTTTCTGAGTGTACGGAAGGTTTCTTCCATATCTTTGCATAAAGTGGCCGCTCGGAAGGATTTGATGAGGATGTCATCTACATAGACCTCCAGGTTGTGTCCGATTTGCTCGCAGAAGACCCTATTCATCAATCTTTGATATGTTGCTCCGACATTCTTCAGTCCGAACGGCATCACCGTATAGCAATACGTCCCGTCCGGTGTAACGAAGCTAACTTTCTCCTGATCCTCCGGGGCGAGCGGCACTTGATGATAGCCTTGGTAGGCGTCCAGCATACATATAAGCTCGCATCCGACTGTAGAATCTACGAGCTGGTCGATTCGGGGCAGAGGGTAGAAATCCTTCGGGCAAGCTTTGTTCAGATCTCTGAAGTCGATGCACACCCTCCATTTGTTACCCGGCTTGGAGACGAGCACCACATTTGCTAACCTGCTTGGGAATTGAACCTCCCGTATGTGGCCGGCCTCTAAGAGCCTTTCTACCTCCGCTCGAATGATAATATTCTGCTCGGCGCTGAAATCTCTTCTCCTTTGTTTTACTGGCCGAGCGTCCGGCCGGACGTGAAGCTTATGTTGGGCTATGCTAGGGGAGACACCGGGCAGCTCATGCGTCGACCAAGCGAAGACGTCATGATGCATCTGGAGGCATTTGACCACTTCTTCTTTCTGTTCGTCCTCCAGGTCGGCGGTAATAAAGGTGGTAGCCTCCGATCGACTCGGATGGATCTGAACCTCCTCCTTTTCATCATAAATTAAAGCAGGAGGTTTCTCGGTTATGGCGTGTACCTCGATCCGTGGAGCCTTTCGCGCGGCGCTGGATTCGGCTCGGACCATTTCCACATAGCATTTCCGAGCGGCTAACTGATCTCCTCGTACTTCACCGATTTTGTCCTCGACCGGGAATTTGATCTTCTGATAGAACGTCGACACAGCAGTATCACGTTGTAGGATGAAGGGGAGTCGACCACCACAAAGTTTGTTGTCCTCGTTCTCCGGAGCGGTTCTTCCCCTAAGGAGATAGCCAGTCTTACCTGTCCGACCGGAAGAACCTCATTGCCCGTAAACCCGTAGAGGGGGGTTGTCATGGGCAGCAGCTCGGCTTGATCGATTTGTAGTTGATCAAAGGCCTTTCTGAAGATGATGTTGACCGAGCTGCCAGTGTCAATGAAGATACGGTGGATGGTGTAGTTGGCTATCACCGCTTTGATGATAAGGGCATCCTCATGCGGCACTTCAACTCCCTCAAGATCCTTGGGCCCGAAACTGATCTCGGGTCCGCTCGCCTTTTCTTGGCTGCAACCCACCTCATGGATTCTGAGCTGCCGGGCGCTTGCCTTTCTCGCCCTGTGTGAATCTCCTCCGGTCGGCCCACCCGCAATAATATTGATTTCTCCCCGGGAGGTGTTGTTTCTGTTCTCCTCTTCCCGAGCGGACTGCCTAGGTCGCTCATTGGACCTTCGAGAGCGATCTTCATGCCTTGGAGGAAAACGCTGTTCGGGAGATCTTCTATATGTTCGCCGACCGGACTCTTGATGCCGCTGCCGGCGGCCGGGTGAAGGCGATCGACGAGGGCCACCCCGTCGTACGGGATGGGTGATTGAAGGCAGGCCCCGACAGTCGCGGGTGTTGTGGGAGTCAGTATTATGGAAAGAGCAAAACATTGGGGTCCATACCCTCTTTTTCTTCATCTTTGACCGCTCGGCCGCTACCTCTTGGACCACCGGGGACTTCGCATGATGTGCCCGAGATGCCTCAACTCTTGGTCCTCTTGGTGGCTGATGGGTAGCGGGCTGCTTCCGTTCGGCATGAGTTTCCTTCCGTCGGGCAGCCTCCGCCTCGTCCGCGTTTGTCTCCTCGTTCGCCCGGTGTAGCATGTGGTTGTAGTCTCTCGGCGGTTTGCGAATGAGCGCGCGGAAGAAGTCCCCTTCCGCGAGGCCTTGCGTGAATGTCCATCGCTACCTGATTAAATCGCTGTATATACGCCCGGAGAGATTCTCTTGGTTCTTGTTTGATGGTGAACAGGCTGACGCTTGTCCTTTGATAACGTCGGCTGCTCGCAAAGTGATGAAGAAATGCCTTTCGGAACTCCTGGAAACTAGTGATAGAGCCGTCCGGCAGCCTCCGAAACCACCTATGTGCAGATTCCGATAGAGTGGTGAGAAATACCCGGCACTTTACGCCATCGGAGTACTGATGCAAGGTGGCGATGCTGTCGAACTTCCCCAAATGATCGTCGGGGTCGGTCGTCCCATTGTAAGCTCCGATCGGCGGTGGTGTATAGTATTTTGGTAACGGATCCCGATGTATGGCTTCAGAGAACTGTCGGTGAACCTGCTCGGGTGGTGCGTTCGCTCGGGGAGCTTTGCCCTTCCTATGATCCCGAACGGGAGGCTCATCGGATGAAGATCCTTGCTCCCCGTGAGCGGGCGCGATTTCTGGGGGAGTACGGAAGAGTGCCTGAGGGAACCCTCCTGTTGAAACATATTCCGGGCGGTCTGCTTGCGCCGCCCGGCCTGCTGAAGCCGAGGTTGTTTGCTGTTGCGCTCGCTCAGCCTGTGCTTTCTCCTTTTGCTGCGCCACTGTCTTGGCTGCCCTCGCCTCGACTATAGCGTCAAACTCTTCTTGTGAGAGTGCCACGGTATGTAGTCTTCCAGCCTCGTCCATTGCCTCTGCTCGGATGCAGGTGCGTTCCCA
The DNA here is from genome assembly GCF_018446385.1 of Zingiber officinale. NCBI lineage: Eukaryota > Viridiplantae > Streptophyta > Magnoliopsida > Zingiberales > Zingiberaceae > Zingiber > Zingiber officinale. The sequence continues at coordinate 88,717,704 of NC_056002.1, forward strand.
CAGACGGCGCCAAATTGATCCTGTCCGAACCAGGCTCAATGGACGCTGGGGATGTGGCGCTCCCTGCTAGATCCTCGAGTGCTCCGGCGAACCTGCAACAAAACCGAGCCGGGGGGGTGTCCCGGCGACGATCCTCCGACGCTCAAGTTAGACGAAGGAATAAGAAAGTGGCTTAGAAAATGTAGACTTGTGTACCTCCGGTTGAAGAAATGGAGGCCTTATATAGACCTCTCGAAGGAGCCTGGGCACACCAATCAAAGCGATCACCTGCTTTCGACCATGCCTAGGTGTGGGCCTGTCAGAAGGGCATCCATAAGACCATACCGCTACTGTATCAACCTTTCCGTGACGTGATGGTGGGGCCTTTAATAGTGCCATCTTGCGTACAGTCTAATCATCATGCCTTTGCTGACATATCATATCCCGAGCTGAGCGAATAGGCCGCTCGGCTAACCACTGTTCCCTCGCCACGATTCCGGCCGAGCGGACACCTCCGCTCGGCCATTCTGTCCTCTGCCGAGTGGACACCTCCGCTCGGCCACTCAGCTCCGGTTCTTCTGCTTTGGCGTCGGAAACCCAAACCTTTGGCTGGGTCATCTCTGGTTCCACTCGGATGGGACCCCATCTGTGGGTCCCCCATTCTTACCGCCGGATCAGTAACCATATGTAATGAGTTGGGAGAATTCTAACAAAGTTTTGACAGTTTTATGAAGTAGGCACGTCGTTGAACTACAATAATCCTCCATTGTCTCTTCTTATTTCTTTTTCATTCTTGGTTTTTTTCTTGCGTTCTCTTGTCTGGGATTTCTTTGCTTCCTTATTTTGAGCGATCCTATTCCATCTCTCCCCCTCCTCTTCTACAATTAGAGGTGGAGAGGGAGAGAGTTGCCCGGAGTGCAATAGTTACCATGGTTGATGATGACGATCTAGGTAATTACCGAATCACCCTTTTGTCACTTAACTAATCTATGCCAATTATGTGACTTGATGGCATCGAGCAAATGAAAAAGAAGAATTAGTAGTCTATGAAGAATTAGTAGTCTCTACCAAGGCTAGTGTCTTTATCGGTCTATCTTGAGAGGATTTAATCATAAATATATATAGAAAGAAAGATAGATATATAGATAGATAAAGATTATCTCCTAATATATTAAGTATCTATGCAGTGAAGAACCTTTACCTCAAGTTATTTTTATCAATAATAATTTAAAAAGTTAGTCTCATACTAGTCTTGGATGACTGACTTGGTCCCATGAAAATTTTTCACATACTACCAGGGTAAATTGAAAAGCGCGCACGGTGAGCAACCCAGAAACCTAGCATCATTTGATTGCACGTCCTATTTGAAGAAAAAAATTCTACAAATACATCATAACTGGAGATTAAACTACGGATATCTAAGTGATAATCTAAATGTTCTACTGTGACATCATAATCTTGGGGCATATCAATAATGATTTTATGTTTGCAAGAAGGAGCTCATCAAGATTTATGTTCATTTATTTTCCCCAATGAAACTTTTGGTTTGGTCAATCTCGAGCAACGAAATGGAGGCCAACCTAAGTTGGCATATAGATGTGCCGATGTGTGCGAGTCAGAGGAACAAGATCGACACATTAAGCCGAATTATGTTACCCTTATTTCTTGTAAAACAATGTTCAACTAGGAATTTTCAACATAAATCTTTTGGCACTCAAGTTAGTATGAGTCACAAAGAAGAGAACTCATCCGGAGGAACGCAGAAATCACAAGGACGTTCTTATTAATATTCATTGATTGTCATTAGATGTCTAAGTCTGTTCACTTAGTTGAAATATTAGATCATATGTTGCTTAGGTACAACCTCAGGCTTTGTCCGATAGAGAGGTTGTAGCAGCAGTCCTTCAATGGTTCATCGATCAACTTTGACAACGATCGAATTTATACAAAATGCTAAACTAGTTGTTTAGCTTAGATAAAAATAAAATTAACGGTTTTGAGAAAATTACACCGAGTGCAAAATACAATAATTTAGAAATTAAGCCAAAAAATAGAGCACGAAAGAGATCGTGTTTATTCTGAGTCAGTAATTAAACTAGGCCAGCAAATTAAGGATCGAGAGTATTATCATAGAACACAACAACTGATCTCAATGGCATTTCATTAACATTCTGATTCATCGGCAGTCGAACAGTTCAAATCCTTTAAATGGTCGATGAAACATCTTCCTTCGACGACAAACGAACTGATTTGAATTGTTCAAATGTCAGGAAGACCCCTTGAATTCCCATAAAATCAAAGTATCAAATTAAACCATTTATTATATATTTATATTTGCAAAAGAAGTACACATTCATAAAAAAAAAAAAAAAATACATATTTACATTTGACAAAAGACGATTAGTTCGTTTTTAATGTCCCTATCAATCCATCCTACGTCAACACGGACTAAAAAAACAAAAAAAAAAAACAGGTGCACATTCACGGGCTTACAAATTGAAGTCTTATTCGACAATTAAACCGCATGGATAAACAAATCCTCGATATTTATGAAAAGTAAATTAAATAAATATGTGTAAGAGGCGGGCCTGCAAAGACAAATGTGGGGCAGGGGTGGTGGAGTGTTTGGGGCGTGTGCCCTGGGCGACCTACAAACCCCTCAGCAACATTCCACTACCTGTTCCTAATCCATTCCATGCATTCACATATATTATTAGTTTTCACATTTCAATTGTTTTCTAGTTTCCATGCCTAGTGCTCCTCCCCTTTTCCACATATAATCTCTCCTCTGTAACACTCACGCTCACATGGACGCCCATTTTCTTTAACCCTTGGCAGATGTCGCGTCCCTTCGTTTAATTGTCATCATTTTATTTATTTGTTGGACAAGTTACTTAGCTTAAAGTTCATGTAGATTTTCATGGTGGTGCAAGGGAGGACAAGTTTGTGTTTTTGTGCAAAATTTTCAGAATGAAGCAGGTGGAAGAGTAAAGTACCTTTGTGACTTTGGTTGTAATGTAAAGGACATTCCAATTATTCAGCTGTTTCAGGAGATGTTTGGACAGACTTATCTGGAATCGTAATGTTCTCAGATGAGTTTTACAGCTGTGTTACAGATATTAAAGTATTACAAGTCATTGTCTGCTGTTTTTTTTCCTTCCACTTCTGTGTAAACCTCTAATAGAATAACTCAGCATACATATATATTATCTATGCCTATGATACTGCCGGAGAGGATTAGAGATCATTTTAAAACTATTTGCCGGCATTTACCACATATATATATATATATATATATATATATATATTTGTCACCATTATAAAAATCATTGAGTGTACGATTTATTTGGTACTGAAACTATAACCCCGTTTATTAAGCCCTAAAATGTCGAAAAACCCAACACATGAATTAAGATAATTCACTTTCAAAAACTTAATCCATGATTCAATGAATCCTGCTCTCTCCTCCTAATTCCGCTTAATTAATTAATCTCGTCCTTTTGCTACAACTAACAAGACAAAACTTTCCTATCCACAAGTACATTATATTATATATATTCCCACGTTCTTCTCCTTTCCAATTTCCAACCATCTTTGCCAAGGATTTAGCATAAACTAACGCATGTTGATCACGTCGTGCCACTTTCGCTAGTTTATTGACACCTATTACCACCTCCATATATAAGTTTAATTCTTCTGTTCATTGACTTAAATAAGACAACAGTAAGTTTAATGACTCTGTCGAACTCATTCTTGGTCGCGCCTGTTGAACCATGAGCACTCCGCACTCATTTCCATGGCCACATCAATTGTCCCTGTAGCTTTTGGGCGAGGCAGTAGAGAGCATCTCATCATGGTCTCGCGAGGTACGTAGCTTGCCTGCTGCTGTTGTGCTAGCTCTCCTCTCATGGACTCAGGAGCTCGAGTTCCTCCCTCTTTCAACGGTGGCTATGGAGCCCAGCCATGATGGTCCCTAGTTAACCCACCATGACTTTGTTCACACTTTGCCGTTGTTCGTACTCACACCATCATGCCATCTCACGTCATCTTCTCTGCACACTGCATCATGCTGTCCTGCTGCTCTCCCTCAGCTTTCCCATTCGGCTCAGAGCTCGAAGCGAGCGAGCTCATTCTGCTGCCTGCGTAGCCATGTGGTCAAAAAGACTCTAATAGGACTGGCTTTTTAGTGAGTGTACTGGTTTGACTTGTAATCTCAATAGGCGATTATACGGCACCATGGGGACCTTGTGGGAGCCAAGTGAATCGAGAAAGATGATGAGCTTTGTGGTAGGATAATGGGAAAGCCCCCGAAAATGGTTTCATAGAGAAGGATGCAGAGTATTGCGTGTGCTTTTTGGAGGATGGATGGGCACAGTCATGTGAAGTTCTTATTGAAGACTGCAACGGGTGTGCCATGGCCGGACCTCTACCTATATATTAATGTCGATATTGGATCCCCTAGGTACACGTTCTCTCAGGAACGTTACACATCTTGATAGTTTGGGCCTACAATTCATGGGCAGCCTAGAATTTCTGCCTACGTTGCCCAAATCATCGGATCAGTGTCCCTAAATCTACCTCAATTCTGCCCAGTGTAGTTGATTCAATCAACGGCCTTATTTGACAGCCTTCAAATAACTAATAGTAGTGTTTTTTTTGCTCAGCCAATGCTCTGTCTTAAGTACAATTGACAAAGTCTGCCCGGGTGATTTATCTGAGCTGATCTCAGGTTATGGGCAATGAGCACCGACACCAACATCATCACCCGGGCTACCTATTTTTTTCTCTATGTTTTTTCCCTTTTTCGAACTAAAATCTAAGTTTTTCTCTTACTCGTCATCGTCGACCCCGTCATCATCGACCCCCTAGCTACAGCTCCGGTAAGCATAACGTGTCTCCCGTGTATCAGTATATCATGAGTATATATAGTATTCTCATTCTGAATTAGATGGCAATCGTGCTCGCCCTCGAACATCTGTATTGTAGTCTTAATTATTGGTAGAAGATTGAAAGCATAAAAATTATAAAACTCAATGATACAATGCATGATAGTAGGGTCGGATAGTTAACGTGATCGAAGGTCAAGCCCATGGGGAGGTCAAAAGTCAAGCCCACGTGGTGGTCAGAAGTCAAGCCCATGTAGTGATCAGAAATCAAGCTTACATAATGGACAAAAGTCTGGCATACGTGGTGGTCAAAGGTCCAGATTCCAAGACGGTCCAGGTTGGGCATAAGTGGCGTGCGGGGGTTAGACCTGCATGTCAATTAGGAACTCAGAAGGTAAGACATACAGGCCAAGGCTTACAGGTCGGTATTTATACGATGAGATATGCAAAACAGGAGACACGAGTCAAGACGGGCAGGACAGGAAACACGGATCAGGACGTACAGGTCGGGAAACATGGATCAGGACGTACAGGTCGGGATATACAGATCAGAACGGATAGGTTAGGATAAGCGACTTAAGGGTTGCAGGTCAGGAATTCACAGGAGAAGACAGGCAAAACAGGAGACACGGGTTAAGACGGACAGGACAGGAAACACGGATCAGGACGTACAGGTCGGGATATATGGATCAAGGCGTACAGGTCGGGATATACAGGTCAGGACGGCAGGACGGACAGGTTAGGATAGGCGGCTTAAGGTTTGCAGGTCAGGAACTCACAGGAGAAGACAGGCAAAACAGGAGACACAGGTTAAGACGGACAGGAACACGGATCAGGACATACAGGTCAGGATATACGGATCAAGGCGTATAGGTCAGGACAGAAGGATTAAGACTGAGTTTAAGGTAAGCGGACTAAGGCTCATGCACGAATCAAGGCACACAGATCAGGACAGGAGGACTGGGGCTTACAGAGCAGGGTCGTACATACGAAACGAGACTTAAGGAACGATAAGCAAAGGCCTCGACTGGCAGGACGGTAAGCGTAGGTCTGGATCTACCGGGATCTACAGAATGACAAATAGAGGGCTGGAAGTACAGATCTGGATTTTCGGAGCGACAAACATAAGCCAGGAAGGCACCAGGGAATGCAGGTCTGTGCCCATAAGTCAAGAGTGGTAGGTATAAGGACCCAGGTCAGGATTAATAGACCGGGGCGGGAATACACTATACGACAATCAAGACAGGGAATCGTAACAACCTGTCAGAGAATAATCACTGTCTATCAGAGAATATGCTAACGGTCTGGGGCTCATTGCCTGCTGATCCCTTCTCAGTGCCACGTGTCATTCATGTAGGATCAAAAAGAATTTAGATATCTCCACAATTACATGATATTGTCCACTTTGGGCCTAAGCCCTCATGGTTTTGCTCTTGGGCTCTCCCCAAAAGGTCTCATGCCAATGGAGATATCTTTCTCTTATAAACCCATGATCTTTCCCATGTGTTTTCAATGTGGGACTATGTTTGCAACCTTGCAACCCTAACAATCCCCCCCCTCAAACAAAGTATCACAGGCTTCCCACGTCCGATCCTCGACCCACTAGGTCTTCCTGCCCTCGGTCCACCCGACCTACTAGGACTTCCTGCCTGGTGTCTGGTCCTCTTGATCCGAACATAGGAGTCCCCACTTTCTTTGTTCGAGGTCAATATTGTACCCACATAGCTCAATCAGACCATAGCTCTTGTGCACAGTCGGTGGTTAAACTTTCTAGCAGTCCGGGCTCTAATACCAATTGTAGGATTGAAAAGAATTTAGATATCTCCACAATTGCATGATAGTGTCCACTTTGGGCCTGAGCCCTCATGGTTTTGCTCTTGGACTCTACCCAAAAGGCCTCATGCCAATGAAGATATCTTTTTCTCTTATAAACCCATGATTTTTCCCATGTGTTTTCAATATGGGACTATGTTTGCAACCTTGCAACCCCAACAATTCACCTCCAGACAAATCTTGACACCCGACATTCCCTGACACCCGTCAGATTCTAGAAGTATCCACTGCCATATAAAAAGAGAGGCTTTGTCCCTTACGCAGGTACGCGTACTCGTCTTTTACTTTTCGTCCTTTCACTGTGTTTCTGAGGAAAAAAGTACTTGACTTGAGCGTCGGAGGGTCTGATTCGGGGACTTTTTCCTTGGTTCTTGGTCTCTAACGTGAGGGTGTCTTGTCTGAGTGTGTGCAGAGCCCTTGCCTCATCCTTCCCGTCATCACCCCCCATCATCCGCTCGTGAGAACCCTTCCGGCATGTGCCAGATCAATCAGGCGTTTCCACGACTTTCCGTCAACACCGAGGACAGCGCAGCCAGTCTCCGTCCGACTCAGCTTCCAGACGGGATCAAATTTGGCGCCGTCTGTGTGAATCTTCTTCACTTGTTCTGGAACGTGAAGATGGATGACGTCAAGAGGTTCTCTGCCATTATCACAGTTCTAGAGGATCCCGACGAACATATTATCTTCAATCCTCACTCCACCGGTATTCGGGAGTTGAGAGATCAAGTGGAGCTTCAGCTGGCCAACAGGTTAGCTTTTCCATTATATTTTTCCCTGACTCCACGGGTATTCGAGAGTCAAGGGACTGAGACAAACCCTTAGCCTGTTGGCACGACTCCTCGATCAGGTACGTTACAAGCTCTGTTCCCTTTGTACGGTTATAGGAGCAGCTATAGCTTCCTGATAAGAGAGCAAGATCCTAGTTCCTTAATCAAAGACTAGGACCTTCGATTTTTGATCGGACACTAGGGGCCCAGCTCCCCGCTCATACACTAGGGACACAACTCCCCGCTCATACACTACGGACACAGCTCCCCGATCATTGACTCGCAGCACGACTTCCCGATCAGGATCTAGGGGCCTCACTCTTTGATTGCAGGCTAGGAGCCTTACTCTCCAATCAAGGACTAGGGGCCCAGCTTCCCGATCATGTGTGTTATAGGCTCTGTATCCTCTTACTACTATAGGCTCTGCACCCTTCACCATAGGGCTCAACATTCTCTTACTGCTATAGGCACTTCACTCTATTATTATTATATGTTCTGCATCCTCCACCTGTTTTGCATTCTTTTACATCTACAGGCTCTGCTCCTTTCACCTGTGGTGCTCTGCTTCCTTTTATTGCTACGGGCTCTGCTCCCTTAAATGACTATGAGCTTCACTTCCTTTGACGGTCGGGGCTCAAATTATTCTCTCCCTAACTCCGCGGACATTTGGGAGTCACGAGATCGACACTATTTCACTACAAAAAAATTGCTTTTTAGGGACAAATTTTGGGACGAATTTCTTAAAAAAATTCGTTGCAAAATATTTTGCGACGAATTTTGGGACGAATTTATATTCGTCCCAAAAATAGCGTTGCGAAATTTTGGCGACAAATATATAATTTTCGTTGGAAATTTTTGTGACAAATTTCAATTTTCGTCGCAGAATTCGTTGCAAATATGCAACGAACATTAATTCGTTGCAAATTTCATAATTTTATATCTGCGACAAACAAATATTTTCGTACCAAATTTGCAACGAAAATTTTTCGAGGCAAAAAACGTTACATAATTACAAATAAATACCAGCCAAAAAAATCCTATTTTCTGCGTAAATTTGCGACAAAAACGGATTCGTCGCAAATCTGCAACGAATCTGGATTCGTTGCAAATCTGCAACGAATCTGGATTCGTCACAAATTTGCAACGAATCTGAATTCGTCGCAGATTTGCGACGAATTTAGATTTGTCCCAAAAAAATAACCATGACTTTACAAATTTGCGACGAATCTGGATTTGTCCTAAAAGGTGTTCCTAATTTGCGACAAAAAGCTAAATTTTGTCCCAAATCTGCGACGAATTTTGGAACGAACGTGATTCATCGCAAAAGTTGTTTCTTTAATTTGCAACAAAAAAATAATTTTTGTCCCAAATCTAGGACGAATTTTGGGATGAATTCATATTATAAATTTGTGACAAAAATTGATTTGTTGCAAAATTTGTCCCAAAAACAAAAAAAAAAAAATCCAAAATCTTTCTTGATTTTTCTGTTATCCTGTTTACATATTACACTTACAACATCTTCAACAAATTATATCCAACACATCCATATCCAACATCCAAAAAAATCATCCCAAAACTAAACACATCATATCCAACACATCCATATATCTTATATCCAAACAAATCATCCCAAAACTAGCACATCATATTCATATATACAAATAACCAAAATCCAAACAATAAGTTCAACAAATCATAATATCCAAACATGAAAGTTCTATCATAATCCAAACAACAAATGTAACAAGACATCCAAAGGAAAATAAAATACATATCGTCACGTCTCAAGAGCTTTGATCGCCTTCCGTGCTTCTTTTCCTGCATCAAATTACAAACAAATAATAAGTAATATTTATAACTAAAAAAATGTATCAAACGTATTAATGATATCTGTATTTAACATTTACATGCATCCTATTTCAAATATTGATATGACCGCTTCCCCAATAGAATTGTGAAATTCAACAACAAAAAAAAAAAATGCAAAATGCAAATGACAGAAACCAACTAACCTTGATCATGTTATCTGTTTTCTCCTTCTTAAGCAGCTGAAGGGCTTCTTTCTTCCGGATTTTGATGTGCTCCACCTCTTCCTTCTCTCAAGTAGTAGCTTCCTGATTCACACACACTGAATTAGCATTTTTTTTAAACATCAATTCACTTTTAAGCTCAATCTCAGTTTCATACCTCAATCTTCTTTTGCTTATAAAGTTTAATTTCTTGGTTGTAATTTTCCTTCAGAGTCTTAGCAATCTGAGAAATTTGACATATGCTTGAGAACAGAGAGAAACATAAAAATTATTCAAATTGAAGATGCACACGAAAATATTCCATTTTGCTCCTCCTCATAGGGAGCTTTCTGCTCTTCTGCCATGTTCTTCCACTCCTCTCCTGCTATCTTTGAGATCTGAGGTAGGCACGCGCCATAGTATTAACAATAAGCCACCTAAGAATTCCAGCAACATATTGGGTTTTCTAAACTACATACCTCAAGGATGGTTTTCTTCTCTTGTAGCAGAGCTTCACGGCGTTCTTTCGAGAACAAGAAGAAAGCTGACATCGGATGTTTTGCTTCAAAGCATCCTTCTCTTTCCTAAACCAAAGATATACTGCATCAGTTTGGAAACCAAAATTTGATCTTTTGCGAATGATATACATTACCTTACTTTCTTGCCCTCTTTTTCAACTTCCTGTTTAGATAATCGAACCACAATAAGAACAGTATGGGTTTGGTTGATAAAAAGACTGGATGTTATGTTAAACTAATTTATTCACCTGTTGAAACTGCAAATATTGTTCCAGCAACTCCATGGCGGTCTTCTGCAAATGCTCTTTTTCCAGTAGCTTCATTGCTTCTTTCTCTCGATTCTCTTGCTTGACGACTTCCTGGTAGGCCTCCTTCTTCTTTCGTCGCCAAGGCCACCAGCGGCCATCGAGGCCCGATAGCGGCATATAGGAGGCCAGAAGATGCCTTTAATGGTCGGCAGAGGGCCAGCAAGGCATTACTCCGACAACCCACGCGTGCCGTGCAAGAAAAGCCGGCGCGAACCAGTAGCGGCCGCCGCCTTACGCCCTAGTAAGCTTGGGAAAAAAGAGAGGGGAAGAAATGCACTTTACCTGCTGGAGATCGCAACCGGAAAAGGATGCAGATGGTTGCGCTACCGCCGCCAACAAGTTGATGGAGAAGAGGAGAAAAAGAATTAGGGCAGAATAGTAGCGATCGGGAAATATTGCGACGCATTTATTTTGATTTTTGAGAATTTTAAATTTTGTGACGAACTTAACAATTCGTCCCCAATTTGGGACGAACTTCCAGGTTCGTCCCAAATTAGTAACAAATTCCAAAATTCATCCCAAATTTAGTTTTTTATTTTTTTATGTGATACTTTAAAAAATTAAAAGATGATCCTAGAGAGCTCGAAATGATACGAAACAAGTTTCTATGGCTACGTATCATTGTCCTAATATTACTAGAGGGCTCAAACAAAATTTTTAACTAATACACCGATGTTTATAAATTTTTGGAACAAAATTTTAATATTTATTACTAGTTCAAAGAATAAAAATTATAAACATCTGTGTATTGGTTAAAAATTTTATTTGAGTCGACTAGTAATATCAGGACAACGATACGAACCCATAGAAATTTGTTTCGTGTCATTCCGAACTCTCTAGGGTCATCTTCCAATTTTTAAAAGATTAACCTAAAAAAACATATTTTTGCGACAAACTTAAAATTCGTCCCAAATCAGGGACGAACTCAGAAATTCGTCCCTAATTTGGGACGAATTTCCAAGTTCGTCCCTAAAATCTATTTCTTAGGTTAAACTTTTAAAAATTGGAAGATGGCCCTAGCGATCTCGGAATGACACGAAATAAATTTCTTTGGGTTCGTATCTTTCTCCTGATCTCATTAATGAGGTCAAACATAATTTTTAACAAATATACAGATGATTATAAATTTTTTACCCCGAACAAGTAATAAATATTTGATTCTTGTTGCAAAATTTTATTAACATCAGTGTATTGATTAAAAATTATGTTTGGGCACATTAGAAAGATCACAAGATCGATACGAACTCATAGAAACTTGTTTCGTGTCATTCCGAGTTCTCTAGGGTCATCTTCCAATTTTTTAAAATTTAACCTAAAAAAATAGATTTTTCCGACAAACTTGAAATTCGTCCCAAATTAGGGACGAACTTCTGAGTTCGTCCCTGATTTGGGACGAATTTCAAGTTTGTCGCAAAAGTTAATTTTTTCAAAAATAAAAAAAAATGCGTATAAAATACGGAAGATGGACCTAGAGAGCTTGGAATCACGTGAAAAAGGTTTCTATGGGTTCGTATCGATCTCCTGATTACAATGATGGCCTCAAATATTTTTTTCACACAATATATTTCGGTGAGTGATTTATGGATATCAAAACCACCTAATCATTTTCAAACTCAAACTCTTTTTCACCAAGTCTTAAGGTTTATAGAGTCCATCTAATTATTATTACGATTAAAAAATTTTATTAGTTATTAGAGGCCATCATTGTGATCAGGAGATCGATACGAACCCACAGAAACTTGTTTCATGTGATTCCGAGGTCTCTAAGCCCATCTTCCGTATTTTATACGCATTTATTTTGATTTTTGAAAAAATTAATTTTTGCGACAAACTTGAAATTCGTCCTAAATCAGGGACGAACTCAGAAATTCGTCCCTAATTTGGGACGAATTTCCAAGTTCGTCCCTAAAATCTATTTCTTAGGTTAAACTTTTAAAAATTGGAAGATGGCCCTAGCGATCTCGGAATGACACGAAATAAATTTCTTTGGGTTCGTATCTTTCTCCTGAACTCATTAATGGGGTCAAACATAATTTTTAACAAATATACCGACGATTATAAATTTTTTACCCCGAACAAGTAATAAATATTTGATTCTTGTTGCAAAATTTTATTAACATCAGTGTATTGATTAAAAATTATGTTTGGGTACATTAGAAAGATCACAAGATCGATACGAACTCATAGAAACTTGTTTCGTGTCATTCCGAGTTCTCTAGGGTCATCTTCCAATTTTTAAAATTTAACCTAAAAATAGATTTTTGCGACAAACTTGAAATTCGTCCCAAATTAGGGACGAACTTCTGAGTTCGTCCCTGATTTGGGACGAGTTTCAAGTTTGTCGCAAAAGTTAATTTTTTCAAAAATCAAAATAAATGCGTATAAAATATGGAAGATGGACCTAAATAGCTCGGAATCACGTGAAACAAGTTTCTATGGGTTCGTATCGATCTCCTGATTACAATGATGGCCTCAAATATTTTTTTCACACAATATATTTAGGTGAGTGATTTATGGATATCAAAACCACCTAATCATTTTCAAACTCTAACTCTTTTTCACCAAGTCTTAAGGTTTATAGAGTCCATCTAATTATTATTACGATTAAAAAAATTTATTAGTTATTTGAGGCCATCATTGTGATCAGGAGATTGATACGAACACATAGAAACTTGTTTCATGTGATTCCGAGCACTCTAAGCCCATCTTCCGTATTTTATACGCATTTATTTTGATTTTTGAAAAAATTAATTTTTGCGACAAACTTGAAATTCGTCCCAAATCAGGGACGAACTCAGAAATTCGTCCCTAATTTGGGACGAATTTCCAAGTTCGTCCCTAAAATCTATTTCTTAGGTTAAACTTTTAAAAATTGGAAGATGGCCCTAGCGATCTCAGAATGACACGAAATAAATTTCCTTGGGTTCGTATCTTTCTCCTGATCTCATTAATAGGGTCAAACATAATTTTTAACAAATATACCAACGATTATAAATTTTTTACCCCGAACAAGTAATAAATATTTGATTTTTGTTGCAAAATTTTATTAACATCAGTGTATTGATTAAAAATTATGTTTGGGAACATTAGAAAGATCACGAGATCGATATGAACTCATAGAAACTTGTTTCGTGTCATTCCGAGTTCTCTAGAGCCATCTTCCAATTTTTTAAAGTTTAACCTAAAAAAATAGATTTTTGCGACAAACCTGAAATTCGTCCCAAATTAGGGACGAACTTCTGAGTTCGTCCCTGATTTGGGACGAATTTCAAGTTTGTCGCAAAAGTTAATTTTTTCAAAAATCAAAATAAATGCGTATAAAATATGGAAGATGGACCTAGAGAGCTCGGAATCACGTGAAACAAGTTTCTATGGGTTCGTATCGATCTCCTGATTATAATGATGGCCTCAAATATTTTTTTCACACAATATATTTAGGTGAGTGATTTAGGGATATCAAAACCACCTAATCATTTTCAAACTCTAACTCTTTTTCACCAAGTTTTAAGGTTTATAGAGTCCATCTAATTATTATTACGATTAAAATATTTTATTAGTTATTTGAGATCATCATTGTGATCAGGAGATCGATACGAACACATAGAAACTTGTTTCATGTGATTCCGAGCTCTCTAAGCCCATCTTCCGTAATTTATACGCATTTATTTTGATTTTTGAAAAAATTAATTTTTGCAACAAACTTGAAATTCGTCCCAAATCAGGGACGAACTCAGAAATTCGTCCCTAATTTGGGACGAATTTCCAAGTTCGTCCCTAAAATCTATTTCTTAGGTTAAACATTTAAAAATTGGAAGATGGCCCTAGCGATCTCGGAATGACACGAAATAAATTTCTTTGGGTTCGTATCTTTCTCCTGATCTCATTAATGGGTTCAAACATAATTTTTAACAAATATACTGACGATTATAAATTTGTTACCCCGAACAAGTAATAAATATTTGATTCTTGTTGCAAAATTTTATTAACATCAGTGTATTGATTAAAAATTATGTTTGGGCACATTAGAAAGATCACGAGATCGATATGAACTCATAAAAACTTATTTCGTGTCATTCCGAGTTCTCTAGGGCCATCTTCCAATTTTTTAAAGTTTAACCTAAAAAATAAATTTTTGCGACAAACTTGAAATTCGTCCCAAATTAGGGACGAACTTCTGAGTTCGTCCCTGATTTGGGACGAATTTCAAGTTTGTCGCAAAAGTTAATTTTTTCAAAAATCAAAATAAATGCGTATAAAATACGGAAGATGGACCTAGAGAGCTCGGAATCACGTGAAACAAGTTTCTATGGGTTCGTATCGATCTCCTGATTACATTGATGGCCTCAAATATTTTTTTCACACAATATATTTCGGTGAGTGATTTATGGATATCAAAACCACCTAATCATTTTCAAACTCTAACTCTTTTTCACCAAGTCTTAAGGTTTATAGAGTCCATCTAATTATTATTACGATTAAAAAATTTTATTAGTTATTAGAGGCCATCATTGTGATCAGGAGATCGATACAAACCCATAGAAACTTGTTTCATGTGATTCCGAGCTCTCTAAGCCCATCTTCCGTATTTTATACGCATTTATTTTGATTTTTGAAAAAAATAATTTTTGCGACAAACTTGAAATTCGTCCCAAATCAGGGACGAACTCAGAAATTCGTCCCTAATTTGGGACGAATTTCCAAGTTCGTCCCTAAAATCTACTTCTTAGGTTAAACTTTTAAAAATTGGAACATGGCCCTAGCGATCTCGGAATGACACGAAATAAATTTCTTTGGGTTCGTATCTTTCTCCTGAACTCATTAATGGGGTCAAACATAATTTTTAACAAATATACCGACGATTATAAATTTTTTACCCCGAACAAGTAATAAATATTAGATTCTTGTTGCAAACTTTTATTAACATCAGTGTATTGATTAAAAATTATGTTTGGGCACATTAGAAAGATCACGAGATCGATACGAACTAATAGAAACTTGTTTCGTGTCATTCCGAGTTCTCTAGGGCCATCTTCCAATTTTTTAAAGTTTAACCTAAAAAAATAAATTTTTGTGACAAACCTGAAATTCGTCCCAAATTAGGGACGAACTTCTGAGTTCGTCCCTGATTTGGGACGAATTTCAAGTTTGTCGCAAAAGTTAATTTTTTCAAAAATCAAAATAAATGAGTATAAAATATGGAAGATGGACCTAGAGAGCTCGGAATCACGTGAAACAAGTTTCTATGGGTTCGTATCGATCTCCTGATTATAATGATGGCCTCAAATATTTTTTTCACACAATATATTTAGGTGAGTGATTTATGGATATCAAAACCACCTAATCATTTTCAAACTCTAACTCTTTTTCACCAAGTCTTAAGGTTTATAGAGTTCATCTAATTATTATTACGATTAAAATATTTTATTAGTTATTTGAGGTCATCATTGAGATCAGGAGATCGATACGAACCCATAGAAACTTGTTTCATGTGATTCCGAGCTCTCTAAGTCCATCTTCCGTATTTTATACGCATTTATTTTGATTTTTGAAAAAATTAATTTTTGCGACAAACTTGAAATTCGTCCCAAATCAGGGACGAACTCAGTAATTCGTCCCTAATTTGGGACGAATTTCCAAGTTCGTCCCTAAAATCTATTTCTTATGTTAAACTTTTAAAAATTGGAAGATGGCCCTAGCGATCTCGGAATGACACGAAATAAATTTCTTTGGGTTTGTATCTTTCTCCTGATCTCATTAATGGGTTCAAACATAATTTTTAACAAATATACTGACGATTATAAATTTTTTACCCCGAACAAGTAATAAATATTTGATTCTTGTTGCAAAATTTTATTAACATCAGTGTATTGATTAAAAATTATGTTTGGGCACATTAGAAAGATCACGAGATCGATACGAACTCATAAAAACTTGTTTCGTGTCATTCCGAGTTCTCTAGGGCCATCTTCCAATTTTTTAAAGTTTAACCTAAAAAATAAATTTTTGCGACACTTGAAATTCGTCCCAAATTAGGGACGAACTTCTGAGTTCGTCCCTGATTTGGGACGAATTTCAAGTTTGTCGCAAAAGTTAATTTTTTCAAAAATCAAAATAAATGCGTATAAAATACGGAAGATGGACCTAGAGAGCTCGGAATCACGTGAAACAAGTTTCTATGGGTTCGTATCGATCTCCTGATTACAATGATGGCCTCAAATATTTTTTTCACACAATATATTTCGGTGAGTGATTTATGGATATCAAAACCACCTAATCATTTTCAAACTCTAACTCTTTTTCACCAAGTCTTAAAGTTTATAGAGTCCATCTAATTATTATTACGATTAAAAAATTTTATTAGTTATTTGAGGCCATCATTGTGATCAGGAGATCGATACGAACTCATATAAACTTGTTTCATGTGATTCCGAGCTCTCTAAGCCCATCTTCCGTATTTTATACGCATTTATTTTGATTTTTGAAAAAATTAATTTTTGCGACAAACTTGAAATTCGTCCCAAATCAGGGACGAACTCAGAAATTCGTCCCTAATTTGGGACGAATTTCCAAGTTCGTCCCTAAAATCTATTTCTTAGGTTAAACTTTTAAAAATTGGAAGATGGCCCTAGCGATCTCGGAATGACACGAAATAAATTTCTTTGGGTTCGTATCTTTCTCCTGAACTCATTAATGGGGTCAAACATAATTTTTAACAAATATACCGACGATTATAAATTTTTTACCCTGAACAAGTAATAAATATTTGATTCTTGTTGCAAAATTTTATTAACATCAGTGTATTGATTAAAAATTATGTTTGGGCACATTAGAAAGATCACGAGATCGATACGAACTCATAGAAACGTGTTTCGTGTCATTCCGAGTTCTATAGGGTCATCTTCCAATTTTTTAAAATTTAACCTAAAAAAATAGATTTTTGCGACAAACTTGAAATTCGTCCCAAATTAGGGACGAACTTCTGAGTTCGTCCCTGATTTGGGACGAATTTCAAGTTTGTCGCAAAAGTTAATTTTTTCAAATATCAAAATAAATGCGTATAAAATATGGAAGATAGACCTAGAGAGTTGGGAATCACGTGAAACAAGTTTCTATGGGTTCGTATCGATCTCCTGATTACAATGATGGCCTCAAATATTTTTTTCACACAATATATTTCGGTGAGTGATTTATGGATATCAAAACCACCTAATCATTTTCAAACTCTAACTCTTTTTCACCAAGTCTTAAGGTTTATAGAGTCAATCTAATTATTATTATTATTACAAAATTTTATTAGTTATTTGAGGCCATCATTGTGATGAGGAGATCGATATGAACCCATAGAAACTTGTTTCATGTGATTCCGAGCTCTCTAAGCCCATCTTCCGTATTTTATACGCATTTATTTTGATTTTTGAAAAAAATTAGGGGGCGTTTGGTACGCGTGTTTTCCATTTTCATTTTCTGGAAAACGCGCGTTTTCTGGAAAATGGTGTTTGGTTTGCATTTTCCGCGCGCGTTTTCTAAAAAATTGGCTATCGTTTTCTAGAAAAACAGAGAATGACAAAAAGTCGTTTTCTGTTTTCTAGAAAACGTGCTTTTTCCAGAAAATGAAAATGAAAACGGTGCAAACCAAACGCACCCTTAATTTTTGCGACAAACTTGAAATTCGTCCCAAATCAGGGACGAACTCAGAAATTCGTCCCTAATTTGGGACGAATTTCCAAGTTCGTCCCTAAAATCTGTTTCTTAGGTTAAACTTTTAAAAATTGGAAGATGGCCCTAGCGATCTCGGAATGACACAAAACAAATTTCTTTGGGTTCGTATCTTTCTCCTGATCTCACTAATGGGGTCAAACATAATTTTTAACCAATACACCAATGTTTATAAATTTTTGGAACAAGATTTTAATATTTATTACTCGTTCGGCATAAATTTATTTTAAACATTTGTATATTGGTTAAAAATTTTGTTTGAGCCCACTAATAATATCAGGACAATGGTACAAACCCATAGAAATTTATTTCGTATCATTCTGAGCTCTCTAGGGTCATCTTCCAAAATTTTAAATTATCACTTAATAAATATAAATGTTGCAACGAACTCGGGATTTCGTCCCTAATTTGCGACGAAATTGGCAACGAATATATATTCATCGCCAATTTGCGATGAAACCAAAGATTTGTTGCAAAAATTTATCTGTTTATCTCTACTTCTGCGATGAACAATTTTTTTTGTTGCAAATTTTATAAATTTTCCAACGAAATTTATTTTTCGACGCTGATTGGCAACGAATTTTGCGACAAAAATTAATTTATTGCGAATTTGCGACGAATTTCTTTCGTTTCTATTTTTGTTGCTAATTTGCGATGAATTAGGTTTTCGTTGCAAAATTAGTCGTAAATTTGCAACGAATATTATTCGTCCCAAATTTTCGTCCCCAAATTGTAATTTTTTTGTAGTGTTTCTCTCCCTGACTTCACGGGTATTTTGGAGTTGAGGGACCGAGACAAATCCTCACTCGGTCGACACCACTCTACGGTCAGGTATGATAAAGGCTCTCCTCCCTCATATTGCTACGGGCTCAGCTTCTATGTATTTCAGGGCTTATCTTCTCCCTTTTCGGGGTCGAGCTATCGCCACTGATCTCGGACCAGAGTATCACCACCGATCTCGAATCGAAGTATCGATAACGATCTCTCGGTCGGGCTTCCAGACCAATTGTTAGTCGAGCTTCCAGACCAATTCCCGATCAAGTCTCCAGACCAATTCTCGGTCAGGTCTCCAGATCAATTCCCGGTCAAGTCTCCAGACCAATTCCCGGTGAGGTCTCTAGATCAATTCCTGGTCAGATCTCCAGATCAATTCCTGGTTAGGTCTCCAGATTAGTACTGGTCAGGCCTCCAGAATATTTCCTGGTCAGGCCTCCAGAGCATTTCTTGGTCAGGCCTCCAGAGCATTCCCTAGTCAGGCTTCCAGATCATTTCCTGGTCAGGCCTCCAGAACACCTCCTGGTCAGGTCCAAGACTCTCGCCCCAAGGAGAGTTATAAGTGAGCATACTCTCACACCCAACGACCTTCCAAGTCGGTGTCCCAGACTCTCGCCCCAGTGCGAATTATAAGTGAGCATGCTCTCACGCTCCCAAACTCTCGCCTTAGTGCGAGTTATAAGTGAGCATACTCTCACGCCCAACGACCTTTTGGTCGATGCTCATCGCTCACTCGTAGCTTTGTCTAGCACTCATCATACTCACTTTACTCGCCGCTTTGCTCGACAGTCATCCTTAGCATTTCGCTCACCGCTGTTGCTCGGTCGACACTCACTGCTCACTCGTCGCTCTGCCCGGTACTCCTCACACTTGCTTCACTTGCCGCTCTGCCCGGCGCTCTCAGCATTCGCGTTTCGCTCACCGCTATTACTTGGTCGGCATTCACCGCTTCACTTGCCGCTCTGCCCAGCGCTCAGCATTTGCGTTTCACTCACCGCCGCTCACCACTCACTTGCCGCTCTGCCTGACACTCATCATACTAGCCCCACTTGTCGCTCTGCTCGTCATACTCGCTTCACCTGCAGCTCTGCTTGGCACTCTTAGTTCGCATTTTTGCTCACCGCTGTTACTCGGTCGGCATTCACCGCTTCACTTGCCTCTCTGCCCTGCACTCAGCATTCACGTTTCGCTCATCGCTGTTGCTCGGTCGGTATTCATCGCTTCACTCGCCACTTTGCCCGACACTCATCACACTCGCTTCACTCACCGCTCTGCCTGGCACTCAGCATTCGTGTTTCGCTCACCGCTGTTACTTGGTCGACATTCACCGCTTCACTTGTCGCTCTGCTCAGCACTCAGCATTCGCGTTTCACTCACCGCTGTTCATCGCTCCGCTTACCGCTCTGCCCGGCACTCACCCTTTGCGTTTCGCTTACCGCTGTTCCTCGACCGTTTGCTCGACCGCTCATTGGTACCACTTGGCTACTCGCTTTATGCCGATAGGCCTATCACTTAATGTTTTTCTCGATTGCGCACTCGACATTGCCCGCCCGTTCTTATTCTCCCCGATAGACATTCTCTCTGTTTCCTGGTCGACATTTGTCGGTTGCCCGATCGGGATTACTGTCGCTCGATTGACATTTTTTCTCTGTCACATGCTTGTCACCGCTCGCCCATCGTCATTCCACCAGCTTGGGTTTCTCCCTATTGCCAGGCGTCATTTTTCGATTGCTCGGTCACGATTTACCATCACTCAGTCGGTACTTTCCTGGTTGCGCTCATGGCTCTGCTCGGCCATCATTCTCTTTATTGTGTGGTTGCGATTTATTGACATTGGGTCAATAATTTTCTCGATTACGCTCACGGCTCTACTCGGCTATCATTCTCTTTATTGCGTGGTTGCGATTTATTGATGCTTGGTCAGTATTTTTCTCGGTCACGCTCACGACTCTGCTCGTCCATCATTTTCTCTATTGCCCAATCATGATTTATTATCACTCGGTCGATATTTTTTCGGTCACCCGGTCATGATTTATTGTTGCTCAATCGCGCGCTCGACATTGCTCGCTCCTCGTCTTTCGATCCACTTAGCATTTTTTGATCCAGGTCAGCCTTATTCGATGGCCCGGTCGCGATTTACTATCGCTCAGTCGACACTTGCTCGGTCGCGCTCACAGGTTTGCTAGTCCATCAGTCTCTCTATGGCTCGGTTGCGATTTATTGTCGCTCGATCAACATTTCTTTGGTCGCACACTTGACACCGCTCGCCCATCATCTTTTGACCTACTCGGCAGTCACTTTATCGCCTGGGCACCATTCAGACATTCGATCAAATTTTGGGTCGGTAGGAGAAATTAAGGAAAAGAGAAGGGGCAAGTGGGTCTTTTCACAGGTGGAGGGGTTTTGGAGTTTTTTTTGGGTGGCACTGTTCATGGGGGGGGGGGGGGGGGTTTCGCGTTTTGGCCGCCGCCAACAGAAACAGGGGAGGGTTTTCTTCTCTCTCATGCTCCTCACCGGCGCCGACGCCGGCTGTTCCTCTCCTCTCCTCCCTCTGGTCATCCCTTCTCTTCGCCCACGCGATCGTCATCTCAAATGTTGCCGCCATTTTCTCCAGCGATGTCCAATGCCGATAGTTCCTTCTCCGTTGTTCACAGTCGAACGACGACACCGTCTCCCCCTCCCTCTATGCGTCGTGGGTCTGCGACCGGAGCGCTACCTCCCTTTTCCTCCCTCATTGTCGCCTACAGTGCCTCCCAACGCAAGTTACCCTCTCTTGCCGAGGTGGATGGCGTCTCCTCCATTTAGCGCTGTCTCTGACATCCTCTGCTTGCCGTCACTTGCGGTTGACCCCCATCGTGGCGGTCGGCTTCCAATCTACCCCGCAGTGTGCATCTGAAGTCGATCCGACATTCGATATATACTATCATACTCATCCAGTCTTGTTCTAATATCTGATCTGCTATCATTGTATGATTCCGATGTGGATCGGATCTTCGAGCTCGTGTCGTCATATTCAGCCATGATTTGTAGGATATTTTTATGTCCCAACCTTTGTGTCATTTTGTATCTCGACCTATGTGCTGATATCTTATCCTGGCCTGCGTGTCGACGTCTTATCCCCGCTTGTGTACCAGTGTTTTATCCCGGCCTGCGCGCCGGTGCCTTATCCCGGCCTGCGTGTCGATATTTTAGCCCGACCTGCGTGCCAAGATCACGTCTAGTTTCATGCCACCACTTCCAGCTCTGTGACGTGTCCGGTTCTACTTCATCAGATCCAGCTCCTCGTCCGATGCATTCATATACTCTTCCAGGTCATGACAACTCGAGCAGCGTCCCATCCGAGGGCGCCCCCTACGAGGGCACCCCCTAGGGCTAGGGTACATCTTCATACTCGCCTCTCATTTATTTCATTATTATATTATTAGCCTGTTACTTAAATGTTCGTTGGATCCACCTCGAGCCTTGTGATACCAGGGACCGGGAGGAACCCGGTCACTGGCTGCAGGTAGCGTTGACTAGAGGACTTTTGAAGACTTGGTCAACACAGAAGCCATCTCAGCACACCCCTCCTCCGGGATATCACGACTCGGTCAACATTCTCGTCACCTCACTTGACGGTCCGTCTGACTCAGATTCCGGACAGGATCACTCAAGATGAGAGGAAACTATTTTTTTATTATATTTTCTTCATATCTGAATTGTTAAATACATAAGGTATTTATAGAGAATACCCAAGATGTATCTACACAAATACATGAACTAATAATAAATGACATTCATCATCCTAAGAGTCATTCATGAATCCTCCTAACGACCTCCAATATTCATGCATACAATATTAATCTGGTTTATATTTTCAACATTCCCTCTTAAACCAGATTCATTACTCCAAGTAAAAAATGCAGCTTCTTGAAAACATCAAATTTCAACGGTTTTGTGAAGATATCGGCAACTTGATCTTGTGACTTCACATACTCAAGCTTTGTTGGGGTTGCAAGGTTCCAAACATAGTCCGACATTGAAAACACATAGAAAAAATCATGGGTTTATAAGAGAAAAGATATCTCTATTGGATGAGGCATTTTGGGTAGAGCCCAAGAGCAAAGCCATGAGGGTCTAGGACCAAAGTGGACAATATCATGCTATTATGGAGATATGTAAATTCTTTTCGATCTAACAAGCTTCACTTCTTCATTCGATATGCAATCTCGAATAAATGATACCTTGTATCAATATGCTTGCTCCTTCCATGAAACACCGGATTCTTAGCCAATGCAATTGCGAATTTATTATCAACATAAATCTCCATCGGATCTTCTTGTGACAAATTCAATTTCTTATGAACATGCGTGTAGGCAATGCTTCCAAAAACCCTCAAGTGTGAAACACTTGGCATGTATCCACTCCAAGTATGAAGTCGTCATGGGACGATGAATGCTATTTTTTTCATAGAAAACCTTGAATTCATTAGATGTGAATTCTCCACCTCTATCAGATCGAAGAGCTTTGATTTGATAACCACTATGTTTCTCCACCATTAATTTGAAACTTTTGAAGGTTCCAAACACCTCCGCTTTTGCTTTAAAAAAATTCACCCAAGTTTTCCGAGAATAATCATCAATGAAAAGCACAAAGTAATTATTCTCACCAAGTGATGATGGCTTGATTGGTCTGATAGTTCTTGTAAATTCTAAGCCTCATGGATTCTAAAAATATAAAGAATTCACATATAGAAAATACAAGAACAAGAAGATCTAGTTTCATCGAGAACATGACATAAGAAAAATAAATACATAAACATAATAGACAAGGAACCTGATTGAAGAGTCATATCCTTGCCTTTAGCGTTGTCAGTTTGATCTCTATGGAAGAAGATGCAGTGGAAAGGAAGGTCTTCCAAGGGACTTAGGGGATGATGATGTCGTAAATCTTCTTGTCAATGGGGAACAATAAACTATGTCAAGATTATTTCCTAAGCCCTTGGGGACCAACCATATATATAGTGAACATCTATTATCAACCCATCAATAATAATAGATATGGGACTATAAGTCCATATATATACTGAACATCTATTATTAACAAATAGATGATGATAATAGATATAGGACTATAAGTTCTACACATATGAGATCCACATCCAATTACCCGAAACCCACTAGACATAAGTTAGATCACTTTAAAGGGTTCGGATCATATTCACGTGTGCAACTTACAAATAAGTCCACCTAATAGGGATAATTATATCCAACAATCTCCCACTTGGATTATATGTGAGTTGTATGTGAAATATAAGTAAAACTTTCGTTGATATAAAACTTTATTGGTACAAAATACCTTTGTAAATAATCTGGTCCATTAACTTCATTGGTATAGGACTAAAGAGGTCATAACTACTGTATATGATCATAACAAGCCCCAACAGTGATCACAATACCAATGTCATTAATGACATAGATCAAGATGTGGATGTGTAGAGTGGAAATTACATGAAATGTGATCAATATATGTCAATTTCCAATTGGTCCTAAGATGACCTCAAAAGAGATCAGATCATATTTGCAAAATACTTTATGCTAAACTGCAATAGTAAATCATAATCAACTTTATGATTCCAAATAAATCTTTATTATATTTACAAACACTAAATGCTAAATAGCAGTAGTAAATGATGATATCATAGTCAGAGTGTCAAATAAACATATAACTTCTCATTAATGTTTTGAACTTTAAGTACATACAATAATCAAAACAAATGTTTGTCTTTATTAATCAACATAGAGCAATAAAAATAAATACAGACTCCTACTAGATGAGTTCTTCTTCCATAAGAAGAACTTCTATATCCACAACATACGCATGAAACACCTTAGTCACCAAGCCTTTGGTGAGTGAATCAGCCAATATGGAATCTGTTCTGATGTGCTCTACCATAATCTGACAACTCTGAACTCTTTCTTTAACCTTTAGAAATTTGATGTCGATGTGTTTAGAGTTCGACGAACTACGGTTGTTCTTGGCATAAAGTGCTGCGACTTTATTATTACAGTAGATCCTCAGTGGCCTGTCAATGTCATCAACAATTTGTAATGCTGTGATGAAGTTCCGCATCCAAATCCCGTGATTGGATGTTTAATAGCATGCTATTAACTCTGCCTCCATAATTGAAGTGGCTACTAGTGTCTGCTTGACGTTCTTCTAAGATATAGCCCCTCCAGTAAGCATGAAGATATAGCCAGAAGTGGACCTCATGCTATCCAAGCATCCAGCAAAATTAGAGTCCGAATATCCAATCACCTCCAAGTGATCTGATCTCCGATACGTGAGCATATGTCCTTTATGTTGGATCGAGAAGCGCTAGAGGGGGGGGGGGGGTGAATAGCGCTCGTGGCTTTCACTTGACGTAATCGAAAACGTAACGAGTAAATGCACAACGAAAATTAAACCAACACACACAAAAACACACAGAAGACTCCAATATTTACTTGGTTCGGAGCCTAGGGCGACTCCTACTCCAAGGCCCACGCTCATTGAGCATTTACTTTGGGCAACAACTATTATGCGTCAAAGGTTACAAGAGTATTACAATTTAACAATAAAAAATATCTATACCGACAACAAGAATTTAAGATCTCGAAGCTTCGGGTTGTCGGGGACTTGTCGTAGCTTAGCCGGGTCATATCTTGAGTAGCACACAAAGGATGAATCACTTAAAATCTGATGTATCAAGCTGCTGGTCGAATACCCCTTATAAAGGCTATTAGAGGCGCCTCAAAGCCCCTTGAAGGCACCTCCATCGCAGCCGAGTCAGCCGCGCGGATAAGCGCAGAAGAAGTCCTTGCAGATCCTCTTGAAGGCGCCTCCAAGGCTGTCCAAGGCACCTCAAGCCTCCATGAGGGCGCCTCTATACTTGTCGCACGTGCTTCTTCTCCTTTGCACCCGAGGTGCCTCCAAGCTCCATGAGGGCGCCTTAGGTACTGTTCATCCGAGGCTAAAAGTGCTCTTTTGTTCTTGCAAGATAGGTTAGTCCACAAGACAACAATATATCCTGCAAAACAAGGTTAGCACATAATTAACATAGTAATAGAATTATTTTGACAGTCTTCGGACTGTTCAGTTCTGACTTCGGATTTTCGACCAGAAACCCTAGGTCGAACCGACACCTACTATTCCCTCTTCTAGGGAACACGTCCTTGTTAGTTAGAGCCCTAGAGCCAATCATTTGATGATTGTATTATGGACTTATTGTATCATATTCTTATATAAATAAAGGCATTTGTTTTGGTTATTATATTTACTTGTATTGGTGCCAAATAAACTAAGTATAATAGCGTCCTTGAGTAGAAGGTTCTCACCTATATCAATCGGTTAGTTGAACCGATGGTGAGATGATATAGGGAACACTACTCTTAATCATTCCTAGTCGAGTGCTAACATTCAGGGACAATGTTAATGCAATAAGACTAGCATGTAGGTCAACTCGATGACTTAATCTCATAAGTCATGGATATAGAGATATCAAGTTTACACATGGGTATGCATTGGAGAATGTATACTGAATGCCCCGCTATGACAAAGTATCATGGATTGTTATATGAGTGTCATATACTTTTTCATGTGGCTATTAGTATGACTACTAGTCCTTAGACCTGAAGTCACCATGGATCCCTACATAAGGAGTTATGTATTTTGGTTTCGTCAAACGTCACCCGTAATTGGGTGGACTATAAAGGCGATTACTGAGTATGTAACGAATTATGCAGAGGGATGTGAGTGATGTAGATGGGATCTATCCCTCCTATATGACGGGAGCGACATCGATATTCTTGATAGAGTGAAACCACGAAGTGTATGGCTATGCCCAAATGAGTCAATATGAGATATTGAGCTCATTTGATTTAGTGAGTCTACTTGGAGTTCAAGATTTTGATTGATTAAAGGATGACACGGTCTATGCCTCACATTGATCAATTTAGATGTCTTGGATATAAGGATACTTGTCATATATTGTGAGGAGTCACAATTAGTAGTCACAAGGTGATGTTGGATCTCAACATTCTTATAACTTGGGTAGTAATGATGTGTTGCTAGATACCGCTCATTACTTATGCTTCTAAATGGGTTTAGGAGCATTGCCAACGTTATAAGAACCTATAGGGTCACACACAAAGGGCAATTAGATGGAGAATAGGTTCATGTGATGAACCTAAAGGATTAGGTTCATGTGATGAACCAAATTGGATTAAGAGTAATCCAAATTATTCTAATTGAGTTGGACTCAATTTGGTTCATGTGTTAAGTGAGTCTAATTTGGACTTAGACTCATTGAATCAATTTAATTCAATGAATAGAGATTCATTAAATTAAAATTGACTTGAACCAATGGTTAGATTTGATCAACCATGGGAGAGAAGTGATCAAGTTTGACTTGACTTGAGAGGAAGATGAAGAGTCAAGTTTGACTTGACTTTATGCCACCTCATTGGTGAGTTGGCATTGAGTGGGCCAATGATGATGCTCCACATCATCATGGTTACTTAAGTGAGATGCCACCTCATGGGAGTTACCAAGAGTTGTGACTCTTGGTATCCCATGGAGGTTACAACCTCCACTAAAGTGGCCGGCCACTTTGATTTCATGTAGAGAGTTTCATTTTTGTGGTAACTCCCATCTTCTTCCTCTCTAGCTTTCTTCTTGCTCTCCCTCTCCTCCATTACTGATCTCTAAGGTTGCTAGCACATCCTTAGAGATTTTTCTCCATCTCTTGCTTGTGTGGATACACATAGAGAAGTGTCTACTTTGACACTTTCGAGATCCGGCAAACCGAGGACGAGCGGGATTGCGAAGGGCTTCGCATCAAGGGTACAACCTTTCTTCTTTGTAGATCTACTGTAGATCGAGGTTTAGAAACTCATACTCGTAAGTTTTCGAAAGTTTTTATCTTCGCACGGATCCGGTGGCGGGGGTTTCGGGGTTTCCGCGACGCGAAAAGACGATTTTCGCGGCCCAAAAAATCCAACAGTGGTATCAGAGCCACGTGCGAAGACTTGTACGAGTTTATTTTTGATTTTTATGAAAAATATAGCTTCTGTGGTTTTCTGTATATTTAAGTTTTTATGGATTCTTATGAGTAATTTTCTCGTAGAAGCGAAGTATAAGTGTTTCGACACTTGTAGGCTTCGACTACCGAGAAGATTTTTCCGAAACGGCAAGGTTTCGCCCCAAAACTTTTTGGGACAGTGGGCTAAGGCGCTGTAGGATCGCTAAGGAACCCTTGCGATGGTTAGATCGCGGGTAGGGGCGCTGCCCCTGGCCCCGCAATGGGATTCGTTCCGCGATTGCGCCCGAAAACCGCTAAACGGGACCGCCAGGAATTTTTACTTGTAAAAATTGGTATTAAAATTACAGAAAATTATAGAAAATACATAATTTAGAATTATGTATAATTTGTAATAGTCATGGCCCAAAAGACCCAATTGGATTGGTATATTTTGTGTTGTAATTCATAATACGGCCTGCGTGCCGTCATGTGATTGTGTGTGTTGTATTTTTGATACGTGACCTGTGCGTCGTGCCTTTCTCTATTTATTCTTGTTGTAAATTAGTTTAGACTCGAATGTGACTCGAGTTTCAAAATTGTAATGTACAAAATTGGAGCCGTGGAAGGTCCACTCGAGATGGAGTTACGAGGAGGGCGCGAGCAACACAAGGTGGTCAAAGGGAGGAGCTTGAGAAGCTGTGGACCCTAGGTTGACCATCCGATCTTCTCATTGGCTTGAGAAGATCGTAGTAGGGCCATGACTAATCACAAATAGTATAATTAATTGCTTGTGTGTGTGTATTTGATGCATGCTAGTAAAGTAGTTAATTAGCGCCTTAACGATTCGATTCGATCAATCGCGTATATGATACATCTCGACGATTAGATTAGATCTAAGTCGCGCACATGATGCACCTCCTCTACGATTAGATTAGATCTAAATCGAGTATATGATACACATCGTCGATTAGATTAGATCTAAATCGCGTCAACTCAAATGCCTACCGTGCCGTGATACCTATCACTACTTCGATCACATGTGTTGTTGAATCTGCCAAAGCAGAGCAACATATATTATCTTGGTAGGGTACGGAGGGACAATCTTGGTCCCGCTTATCAACGCATGAGCGAGTACAAACTCAATTAGATAGAGTATTCCTAGTTAACTCGGTTGGATCGAGTACAACTATAGACATTCTTCCAACGGTTGGAAAGATAGGACATAAATCACATTTATATTAATTCTTGGGCGTATTAGCCAATGCTAACTCAAGTTTTAATATAACCGTGGGTAATGATCCTATAAACAAGAGTTGCATAGAGATGTAATTGGTAAATCATTACCTACCGATCATACTAAATCTTGGGCGTATTAGCCAAAGCTAACTCAAGGGTTAGTATGATGTGGATCTTGTCCCACATGAATTATAGAATTCAGTGGGAGCATGATTTAGTTAAAGACCTAATTAAATGATTTAAAAGAATATGATATTTATTTTCTGCATTTTTCTGTTGTAGATAACCATGACGTCGAATACGAAATCTTTCTCCCTACGTTCTGTCCTTAAGAAGGACAAGCTCAACGGAGCAAATTTCTTGGACTGGTACAGGAACTTGAGAATAGTTCTCACCCAGGAACGTAAACTGTACGTCCTGGAGCAGCCCATTCCCGAGGCACCTCCTGCCACTGCCACGCGAGCTGATCGTGACGCTTACAAGAAGCATCAAGATGACGCATTAGATGTGTCATGTCTTATGCTCGCAACCATGAACTCTGAGCTTCAGAAGCAACATGAGTTGATGACTGCTTATGATATAGTTGAACATCTTCGTCAACTATATCAAGGACAAGCAGGGCACTGGAAGAGGAACTTCACAGGATACTTGGAAGATCTTAAGAAGACGAGAAATAAGATTTCTACTTCAGGTATAAATGTTATAGAAGTCAACCTCTCTATTTCTTCATCATGGGTATTAGATACCGGATGTGTTTATCACATTTGTACTAATGTACAAGCGCTGAGAAATAGGAGAGTATTGACGAAGGGCGAGATAGACCTACGAGTAGGCAATGGAGCACGGGTTGCTGCTGTTGTTGTAGGAACTTACTATCTATCTCTACCCTCTGGGCTTGTACAAGAATTAGATGATTGTTGTTATGTGCCTGCATTAACTAAGAACATAATTTCAGTTTCTTGTTTGGACAAGAAAGGTTTCTCTTTTATAATAAAGGACAAATGTTGTTCTGTTTATTTAAAAGATATGTTCTATTATAGTGCACCTCTGATGAACGGACTCTACATTCTAGACCTTGAAAGCCCTATCTATAACATAAATACCAAGAGCTTCAAGTCAAATGACATGAACCAAACCTATCTCTGGCACTGTCGCTTAGGTCATATAAATGACAAGCGCTTATCCCAGCTCCATAAGGATGGTTTGCTGGACTCATTTGATTTTGAATCTTATGAGACGTGCGAGTCATGCCTACTAGGCAAGATGACCAAGACTCCCTTTAGTGGGCACAGTGAAAGAGCGACTGATTTGTTAGGTCTTATACATAGTGATGTATGTGGCCCTTTCAATGTCGCTGCTAGAGGCGGTTATAGGTACTTCATCACATTTACTAATGACTTCAGTAGATATGGTTATGTGTACTTGATAACACATAAGTCTGAATCCTTTAAAAAGTTCAAAGAATTCAAGAATGAAGTACAGAACCAGCTTGGCAAGAGTATTAAGATACTTCGATCAGATCGAGGTGGAGAATACCTTAGCCATGAGTTTCGTGACTATCTAGCTGAGTGTGGGATTCTATCCCAACTCACTCCTCCTGGAATACCACAGTAGAATGATGTATCCGAAAGGAGGAATCGTACCCTATTAGATATGGTACGATCCATGATGAGCCACACAGATCTTCCGACATACCTTTGGGGTTATGCTCTAGACATGATAGCTTTTATACTCAACCGAGTTCCATCCAAGGCCGTGATAAAGACACCATATAGGATATGGACTGGGAGAGATGCCCAGGTGTCTTTCATGATGATTTGGGGTTGTGAGGCTTGCGTTCGACGTAAAGTCTCAGACAAGTTAGGACCCAAATCCGATAAAGTGCTACTTTATTGGATATCCCAAGGAAACTAAGGGATATTACTTCTACATTCCCAGTCAGCACAAGGTAGTTGTGGCAAAGACTAGGGTCTTTCTTGAAAGGGACTTTGTTTCTAGAAAGACTAGTGGGAGCACGTTCGATCTTGAAGAAGTTCAAGATGCGAACAATAACACTGAAGCCTCGATGGAAATTGAACTGGAATCACAAAGTGTTGTGGATGATGTTGTTCCACAAGGAGTTGAGGAACAACAACCAGTTCAAGTAAACATACCTCTTCGCAGGTCTGATAGGGTACGTCGTCAGCCTGAGAGATACTCATTTCTCTTGTCTGACCATGATGACATTGTGTTCATAGAGGATGAGCCTACCACCTATCAGGAAGCTGTGATGAGACCAGATTCCGAGAAATGGCTTGAGGCCATGAGATCCGAGATGGAATCCATGTACACCAACCAAGTATGGACTTTGGTTGATCCACTTGAAGGGGTAAAACTCATTGGGTGTAAGTGGGTCTTTAAGAGAAAGACTGACATGGATGGACTTATCTATAAGGGTCGCTTGGTAGCTAAAGGTTTCAAGCAGATTCATGGTATTGACTATGATGAAACCTTTTCTCTAGTAGCGATGTTTAAGTCCATTCGGATCATGCTTGCTATTGCAGCTTACCATGACTATGAGATATGGCAGATGGATGTCAAAATTGCGTTTCTAAATGGAAACCTGCTCGAGGATGTGTACATGACACAACCTGAGGGTTTTGTAGATCCACAGCATACTAGCAAAGTATGCAAGCTGCATAGGTCCATTTATGGACTAAAGCAAGCTTCTCGGAGCTAGAATCTTTGATTCGATGATGTAATCAAATAGTTTGGTTTCATCAAGAACGAAGATGAGCCTTGTGTCTACAAGAAGGTTGTAGGGCATATAGTTGTCTTCCTCATATTGTATGTGGATGACATACTACTCATTGGGAAGGACATCCCTTTGCTTCAGTCTGTCAAGACCTGGCTAGGGAGTTGCTTCTCAATGAAGGACTTAGGTGAGGCATCCCGCATTCTAGGGATACAGATCTATAGAGATAGATCTAAGAGATTGCTTAGCCTAAGTCAGAGTACATACATTGACAAGGTACTCCTTCGGTTTGCCATACAGAACTCCAAAAAGGGATTTCTGCCGATGTCACATGGTGTGAGTCTTTCGAAGACTCAAGGTCCCTCTTCTAGAGAGGAGAGAGACCGCATGGATCAGATCCCTTATGCCTCAGCCATAGGATCTATTATGTACGCCATGCTATGTACTCGACCTGATGTCTCGTATGCTTTGAGCATGACGAGCAGATACCAGTCAGATCCAAGTGAAAGTCACTGGATAGCGGTCAAGAATATTCTTAAGTACTTAAGAAGGACTAAAGAATATTTCTTGATATATGGAGGCAATGACGAGCTAGTTGTATGTTAGCTAGAGCCCTAGAGCCAATCATTTGATGATTGTATTTTAGACTTATTGTATCATATTCTATATAAATAAAAGGAATTTTGATTTTGGTTATTATACTTGTATTGGTGCCAAATAAACTAAGTATAATAATGTCCTTGAGTAGACGGTTCTCACCTATATCAATCGGTTAGTTGAACCGATAGTGAGATGATATAGGGAACACTACTCTTAATCATTCCTAGTCGAGTATTAACATTCAGGGACAATGTTAATGAAATAAGACTAGCATGTAGGTCAACTTGATGACTTGATCTCACAAGTCATGGATATAGAGATATCAAGTTGACACATGGGTATACATTAGAGAATGTATACTGAATGACCCGCCATGAGAAAGTATCATGGATAGTTATATGAGTGTCATATACTTTCTCATGTGGCTATTAGTATGACTACTAGTCCTTAGACCTGAAGTCACCATAGATCCCTACATAAGGAGTTATGTACTTTAGTTTCGTCAAACGTCACCCGTAACTGGGTGGACTATAAAGGCGATTACTGGGTATATAACAAATTATGCAGAGGGATGTGAGTGATGTAGATGGGATCTATCCCTCCTATATGACGGGAGAGACATCGGTATTCTTGATAGAGTGAGACCACGAAGTGCATGGCCATGCCCAAATGAGTCAATATAGGATATTGAACTCATTTGATTTAGTGAGTCTACTTGGAGTTCAAGATTTAGATTGGTCAGAGGATGACACGGTCTATGCCTCACGTTGACCAATCTAGATGTCTAGGATAGAAGGACACTTGTCATATATTGTGAGGAGTCACAATTAGTAGTCACAAGGTGATGTTGGATCTCGACATTCTTGTTACTTGGGTAGTAATGATGTGTTGCTAGATACCGCTCATTACTTATGCTCCTAAATGGGTTTAGGGCATTGCCAACGTAACAAGAACCTATAGGGTCACACACTTAGGACAATTAGATGGAGATTAGGTTCATATGATGAACCAAGAGGATTAGATTCATTTGATGAATCAAATTGGATTAAGAGTAATCCTAATTGGGCTAACTTGAGTTCGACTCAAGTTGATTCATGTGTTCAATGAGTCTAATTTAGATTTTGACTCATTGAATCAATTTAATTAAATGAATTAGATTCATTATATTAAGTTGGCTTGAATCAAATGGTTGGATTCGATCAACCATGGAAGAGATTTGGTCAAGTTTGACTTGACTTGAGAGGAAGATTAAAAGTCAAGTTTGATTTGATTTTATGCCACCTCATTGGTGAGTTGGCATTGATGTGGACTAATGATGTTACTCCACATCATCATTGGGTGCCACCTCATGGAAGTTACAAAGCCATTCTCTTTAATGACTTCACATTAATGACACTTAATGCATTAATGTGGAGAGTTACACACATGATGGTGGCCGGCCACTTGAATGAGTAGAATGACTTTCATTTTAAAATATTCTCTCATTCATTCCTTCTTCTTCCTCCTTGAGTTCTTCTTGCTCTCTCCCTCTCCTCTTCTTGCCGTGGCCTATCAAGGTGCTAGCACACCTTTGTTTAGGTCTTCTCCACCTAAGTTGTCCGTGTGGATACTTCTAGAGGACCGTACGCTTTACGGTCTAGAGATCCGGCATTTTGGACGAGCGGGATTCGCGTAGGGCGCGCATCGAAGGTATAATTCTTCTTCATGTAGATCTAGGAGTAGATCTAAGTTGTAAACTCGTACTCGTAAACTTTTTGAAAAATTTTCTTCGCACGAGATCCGTTGGCTAGGGTGATTCGGGGTTTCCGCGACGCAAAAAGTGATTTTCGCGGCTCGAAAAACCCAACACTGTAAAGGGTTACAGTGAATTCCAAACCGACCAGGATGATTATCGATCGCAGTCAGAGTTCGTATTTTGTATTAATGGTGGTGCTGTGAGCTGGAAGAGTTCGAAGCAGGATACAGTAGCTGATTCTACGACAGAGGCCGAGTACATTGCTGCATCAGAGGCAGCAAAGGAGGCAGTTTGGATCCGCAAGTTCATCACTGAACTTGGGGTGGTTCCCAGTATCGCTGACCCTATTGAGCTATATTGTGACAACAATGGAGCTATAGCACAGGCTAAGGAACCTCGCTCACACCAGCAGACCAAACACATACTACGGCGCTTCCATCTCATTCGAGAGATTATCGAGAGAGGAGATGTGAAGATATGCAGAGTACCTACAGAGGCTAACATCACTAATCCCTTGACCAAGGCTTTGGTACAGAGGAAGCATGATGGTCACACTAGGTCATTGGGGCTTAAAGCCTACACTAATTGGCACTAGTGCTAGTGGAAGATTGTTAGTTAGAGCCCTAGAGCCAATCATTTGATAATTGTATTATGGACTTATTGTATCATATTATTATATAACTAAAGGTATTTGTTTTGGTTATTATACTTACTTGTATTGGTGCCAAATAAACTAAGTATAATAGCGTCCTTGAGTAGAAGGTTCTCACCTATATCAATCGGTTAGTTGAACCGATAGTGAGATGATATAGGGAACACTACTCTTAATCATTCTTAGTCAAGTGTTAACATTCAGGGACAATGTTAATGCTATAAGACTAGTATGTAGGTCAACTCGATGATTTGATCTCACAAGTCATGGATATAGAGATATCAAGTTGACACATGGGTATGCATTGGAGAATGTATACTGAATGACCCGCCATGACAAAGTATCATGGATCGTTATATGAGTGTCATATACTTTCTCATGTGACTATTAGTATGACTATTAGTCCTTAGACCTGAAGTCACCATGGATCCCTACATAAGGAGTTATGTACTTTGGTTTCGTCAAACGTCACCCGTAACTGGGTGGACTATAAAGGCGATTACTGGGTATGTAACGAATTATGCAGAGGGATGTGAGTGATGTAGATGGGATCTATCCCTCCTATATGACGGGAGCGACATCGATATTCTTGATAGAGTGAGACCACGAAGTGCATAACCACGCCCAAATGAGTCAATATGAGATATTGAGCTCATTTGATTTAGTGAGTCTACTTGGAGTTCAAGATTTTGATTGATTAGAGGATGACACGGTCTATGCCTCACATTGATCAATCTAGATATTTTGGATAGAAGGACACTTGTCATATATTGTGAGGAGTCACAATTAGTAGTCACAAGGTGATGTTGGATCTCAACATTCTTATAACTTGGGTAGTAATGATGTGTTGCTAGATACCGCTCATTACTTATGCTTCTAAATGGGTTTAGGAGCATTGCCAACGTTATAAGAACCTATAGGGTCACACACAAAGGGCAATTAGATGGAGATTAGGTTCATTTGATGAACCTAAAGGATTAGGTTCATGTGATGAACCAAATTGGATTAAGAGTAATCCAAATTATGCTAATTGAGTTGGACTTAATTTGGTTCATGTGTTAAGTGAGTCTAATTTGGACTTAGGCTCATTGAATCAATTTAATTCAATGAATAGAGATTCATTAAATTAAAATTGACTTGAACCAATGGTTAGATTTGATCAACCATGGGAGAGAAGTGGTCAAGTTTGACTTGACTTGAGAGGAAGATGAAGAGTCAAGTTTGACTTGACTTTATGCCACCTCATTGGTGAGTTGGCATTGAGTGGGCCAATGATGATGCTCCACATCATTATGGTTACTTAAGTGAGATGCCACCTCATGGGAGTTACCAAGAGTTGTGACTCTTGGTATCACATGGAGGTTACAACCTCTACTAAAGTGGTCCGCCACTTTGATTTCATGTAGAGAGTTTCATTTTTGTGGTAACTCTCATCTTCTTCCTCTCTAGCTTTCTTCTTGCTCTCCCTCTCCTCCATTACTGATCTCTAAGGTTGCTAGCACATCCTTAGAGATTTTTCTCCATCTCTTGCTTGTGTGGATACACATAGAGAAGTGTCTACTTTGACACTTTCGAGATCCGGCGAACCAAGGACGAGCGGGATTGCGAAGGGCTTCGCATCAAGGGTATAACCTTTCTTCTTTGTAGATTTACTGTAGATCGAGGTTTAGAAACTCGTACTCGTAAGTTTTCGAAAGTTTTTATCTTCGCACGGATCCGGTGGCGGGGGTTTCGGGGTTTCCGCGACGCGAAAAAGCAGTTTTCGCGACTCGAAAAACCTAACAGTCCTCACCTACTCCACTCAGGAGAAGTTTACCTTTTGCCAGTTTGGTCCTCTAGACCGACTGGGCTTTTGCTCGGTGCTCGAGTCTTCCAGTCTTCATGCTGGACACTCACTCCATGACTCGTCCAGACTTCTACCTGGTCGCGACACCAGGATTTCCACCTAGGGTTACCGCCCCCTAGGATTTTTGCTCAAAGCTTCAACCCGCCGAGACTTTATGCCTAGGGTTACCACCCCCTTGGACCTAGGGTTACCACCCCTTAGGGTTTTCCACCTGCCTAACCGCAGCTAGGACTTTTGCCTAAGTAACCTTAGGACTTTCCTGTAATCTCATTCACACACGTTTGATAATAAACCAACTTAACTTGAACCCTTTGACATAATCAAAACACTGGTTCGATCGTCAGATGCTTCTCACACCAACAATCTCCCCCTTTTTGATTATGGCAAGACGGTTCAAAGTTAAGTAAAATTTATGACAATAAATAAGAAATTGAGGCATGAGCATGAGTGTAAAAATTTATAAAACTTATGCTCCTCCTTATGTTTAAATTCTTAATTTACTTAATTTCTTCTTAATTTCTCCTATTAACTTTGACTCTCTCCCCCTTTGACATAAATCAAAAAGAATAAGTAGAGAGAAAAAATATTATACGTAATTTTAAGCTCCCCCTAAAGAGTAGCTCTTTACAGTTGAAAATGACTTAGCGTTTCAATAAAAACTTAGCAAAACTTAGCATTTTGAAAATAATTGCTTTGAAAAACACCTAGCAAAATTTGAAAAACCTTTGAAAAATACTTAAGCTTTTGAAGATAATTAGTTGTAAATACTTAACTTTAAAAAGATTTTCTTGATAGAAGTTTAGTTTAAATACTTAACTTTAAAGGATTTTCATAAAAGCTTAGCTTTAAAAATACTTATACTTTCATCAGAGACTTAGCTAAATTTTGAAAGTAAATGTTTTGTCAAGTACTTAGCTTTCAAAACTTAACTTAAAAACACTTTGATAAATTTAGCTTTAAGATATGTGAAAACAAATTTTGATAAACTTAAGTTTTGAAACTTTATTTTTCACAACTTAGCTAAAATTTTTGCTTTGAAAATACTTGTATCAAAGACTTAGCTAAACTTTTGAAACTAATCGTTTCGTTAAGTGTATAATCTTAAAAAGACTTAGTTTTGAAAAGACTTAGCTTTAAAAAGACTTTGAAAAAGTTCTCAACTTAAAACAAATTTTGATAAAAAGCTTTAGCTTAAGAAAAAATTTAATAGAATCTCATATTTTGAAAAACTTGACTAAAAAATACTTTCTTAAAAAACCTACTTAAGTGATTTGAAAAATACTTGAGCAAATACTTAGTTTTTGTAGATAATTATAAAAATAAATTAATTTTTTTTGAAAATATTTTTTTTAAAAAAACTTAGCTCGACTCCTTTCACTCCCCCTTGATTAATTTCTTAAAAGTTTTGAGGATTCTAGAGTCCAAGCATGTCTTTAAAGGTAATTATTTTCCTAATTTACCATCTCACCCCTTCTAGGTTATCAAGCAAGTTCAGCTTACGAGTGAGTGTGAAATGAAGTTGTCTTTGTTTAAATTGTAATTGATATTTAAAATAAGTTTGAGTTTGAATTCAAATGCGTAAACATTTAAAATTATGAATATTTTGAAAATTGAGTTTGAAATTATAATTTGAACATATGATTTAAAAATTAATTAAGATTTAATAATTAAT
Organism: Zingiber officinale; assembly: GCF_018446385.1. Classification (NCBI taxonomy): domain Eukaryota; kingdom Viridiplantae; phylum Streptophyta; class Magnoliopsida; order Zingiberales; family Zingiberaceae; genus Zingiber; species Zingiber officinale. The sequence continues at coordinate 88,756,009 of NC_056002.1, forward strand.
TATCATTAAGACTCTGAATATAATTTAAAAATTAATTATTATTAAGATTTTGAATCAAATATGATTTGAAAATTAATTAAGATTTTGAATCAAATATGATTTGAAAATTAATTAAGATTTAAAAATTAATTATCATTTTGTAAATAATGATTTTGAGTTTTGAAAATATCAAAAATAATTAATTACTTTGATTGAAATTAATTAGACTTTTGAAATTAATTAAAAAAATATATAATTTAATTATGATTTAAACATTAACATTAAAATTAATTAAGTTAATTTAATTGAATTGATTAAGTATTTTAATCAATTGTTGATTACAATTTGTAAATTAAATTGGTGAATTAAATTGTTAATTAAATTGGTAAATTAATTCTAAATTTTTATCTAGATCCATCTCACCCTTTTCTAAGTTATCAACCTAGGAACCTTATTGATTTTTGTGAGATGATTATCTTTATCTTTAGATTATTTCTAATGATTAATTTATATTTGAGTTAAACTTAGTTTTTCCAATTGGTTAATTAAATATACATTTCGAAGCTTGGATCCCAGGCTGTGGCCAGGCACTAGGCCTTCTTGAGTATGAGATTTGATCATCCACCACTTCTAGGCAGAGCCTCTCAAAGAAAGTATATATTTAATTTTCCTTTTCGAAATCCCTAGATTTAACTAATCAAGTGTAAATTATGCCTAGGTCCTTAATCTAGCCTAATCTAAACATATAATAAAAGTAAAAAAAAAAATAAAGCAGTCATCAAACAATTCTATTTGTTTATAAAGATAGTTTTCTGATTGGCTCCTCCTGGATCATAGCCTCGATATGGTCTATCAAGGTAATGGACTTGATTCTTAGGGACCTAATATAGACCAAGTCCAACTTGATTAACCAAGTTAGACTTGGGGACCCATGCTTGGACTATGTTTCTATTTGATCTATTTACAAGTGACAAATATGATTTGAATTTATGTTTGCATTTAAACCCAAGTCCAGATCTATTGTAAACGGCTCTTTGTTTTCCAAGAGTCAGATTAAGATTCTTGGAACCTAATGTGAACCGTTTCAACGTATCTTTAAGTTCTTTAACTTGAGTTTTCAAATTGATATTTTCTTCCTCAAGTTTTTGGACTTGAGTTGAACTTCTAATTTGAACTGGCTCAGTCAAAGGACTCGAGTTAGTCACTTCCTTAAGGGTTGTTACCTTCTTTTGGAGTGACTTGACCCAGACATTGGATTTAGCTAATTTCTTTAATAGATAAGGAACTAAATTTTCTAGATTAATGCCAGAAATTAAAGAGCATACAGTGGGTTTGGGTCCTTCGGAAATGGATACGGACCCGTAGCTTCGCTCGGACTCGATTTCTGATTTGCTCTCAGTTTCGGACTTGGACATAGTTTCGACAATGTTCGCTTGTACTGGTAGAGCGAGAAAGCTCGCTTGCTCTTCTTCGTCGGATTTGGATTCATCTGATGACTCGGACCATGTTGCCTTCAACACCTTCCTTCTTTGTTGCTTCTGTTTTAGACAATCTAGCTTGTAGTGACCCTTCTGATTGCACTCGTAGCACGTAACTCCAGTCTTGTCCATTGAACTTGGTTGAACCTCCTTGGGCTGTATCACCTTTTTGATGTTCTTCGTATTGAGCCCCTTCTTATTTTTGTAGATCCTTCTCACCAAGTCGACGAGTTCGGTCATGAGCTCGTTGTCATCGTCATTTGAATCCGGTTCTTTTTCTGACTCTGGCTCGGTTCTGCGTCTTGGTTTTGGTTTGCGCGCTCTTGTTTTAGCTTCCCAAGTTCTGCTTGTACCTACAACCAAAGCAATTCCTTTCTCGGCCGGACGTGAGTTAACCTGTTCATGCAGTTCGAATTCTGAAAACAATTAATCCAACTTAATAGAAGAGAGATCCTTAGGTACCTTGTAAGCATCTACCATGGATGCCCACAAGGTATTCCTCGGAAAAGCGTTTAGAGAATACCTGATTATGTCTCTATTTTCTACCTTTTGTTCGATTACGTGTAGTCCATTGAGCATATCTTGAATGTGGGCGTACAACGGGATTGCCGTTTCACATTCCTGCAATTTTATATTATATAGTTTATTAAGAATTAAATCTCTCTTGCTTACCTTGGTGTCGGACGTTCCTTCATGAAGCTCGATCAGCTTCTCCCACAGTTCTTTGGCGCTTGTGAACGGGCTGACTCAGTTCAGCTCCTCTTTCGTCAGCCCGCATTGGAGGGTGTAGGTCGCTTTGGCATTTGCTTCTACTTTTTTGATAAGATTCGCGTCCCAGTTCTCGTACGATAGTGGCTTGCAGGCGCCGTCAGTTGGTATTTCCAGCTCGATTTTGACGATCATCCAGACTTCAAAATGAGTCTGGAGATACGCCTCCATCTGGCCCTTTCAATAACCGAAGTCATCTCCGGTGAAGAGCAGTGGGCGGGCGATACTATACCCTTCTTGGAGAGCCATTGAAGATCTAGCATGAGAAACGAGTCCCAGGACTTGATCCTGGATTAGTAGTGTGGTTTAAAAATAGAAATAAAATACGATCTCGAGTGGTGTTGCACCTACTTTGAGAAAAGAATCCGATTATGAAAAACTAGATCGGAAGACGGTGAGAATACCGATTCCGATCGACTCAGAAAAACTGAAAAACACCATGAAAAATTTGCTTGACTGGTGGTTGCACCAAATCAAAACGACCCTGCTTTGATACCAATTGTTGGATCGAGAAGCGCTAGAGGGGGGGGGGGGTGAATAGCACTCGTGGCTTTCACTTGACATAATTGAAAATGTAACGAGTAAATGCACAGCGGAAATTAAACCAAACACACAAAACACACAGAAGACTCCAAGATTTACTTGGTTCGGAGCCTAGGGTGACTCCTACTCCAAAGCCCATGCTTGTTGAGCATTTACTTTGGGCAACAACTATTATCGCAAAAGGTTACAAGAGTATTACAATTTAACAGTAAAAAATATCTATACCGACAACAAGAATTGAAGATCTCGAAGCTTCGGGTTGTCGGGGACTTGTCGTAGCTTAGCCAGGTCGTATCTTGAGTAGCACATGAAGGATAAATCACTTGGAATATAATGTATAAAGCTGCTGGTCGAATACCCCTTATAAAGGCTGTTGGAGGCACCTCAAAGCCCCTTGAGGGTGCCTCCATTGCAGCCGAGTCAGCGCGCGGATAAGCGCAGAAGAAGTCCTCGCTGATCCTCTTGAAAGCGCCTCCATAAGCCTTGAAGGCGCCTCCAAGGCTGTCCGAGGTGCCTCAAGCCTCCATGAGGGCGCCTCCATACTTACCGCGTGCGCTTCTTCTCCTTTGCACCCAAGGTGCCTCCAAGCTCCATGAGGGTGCCTCAAGTACTGTTCATCAGAGGCCAAAAGTGCTCTTTTGTTCCTGCAAGATAGGTTAATCCACAAGACAACAATATATCCTGTAAAACAAGGTTAGCACATAATTAACATAGTAACAGAATTATTTTGACAGTCTTCGGACTGTCCGGTTATGACTTCGGATTTCCGATCAGAAACCTTAAGTCGAACCGACACTTACTATTCCCTCTTCCGGGGAACACGTCCTCACCTACTCCACTCAGGAGAAGTTTACCTTTTGCTAGTTCGATCATCTAGACCAACTGAGCTTTTGCTTGATGCTCGAGTCTTCCGGTCTTCATGCTGGATGCTCGCTCCACGACTCGCCCAGACTTCCACCTGGTTTGCGACACCAGGATTTCCACCTAGGGTTACCGCCCCCTAGGATTTTTGCCCGAAGCTTCGACACGCCAAGACTTTCCGCCTAGGGTTACCACCTCCAAGGACCTAAGATTACCACCCCCTAGGGTTTTCCACCTGCCTAACCGCAGCTAGGACTTTTGCCTAAGTAACCTTAGGACTTGCCTGCAATCTCATTCACACACATTAGATAACAAACCAACTTAACTTGAACCCTTTGACATAATCAAAACACTGGTTCGATCGTCGGATGCTTCCCACACCAACACTTTAGTCCTTTGCAAATATCGCATCACTCTCTTTACCGCTTTCCAGTGTGACAATCCTGGGTTATTAATATATCTACCTAACATCCCCACTATAAATGCTATATCTGGTTGAGTACAAACTTGTGCATACATGAGACTTCCCACTACTGACGCATATGGTAATTGCTCCATCTCCTTTATTTCAAGTTCATGCCATGGACATTGCTGCAAGCTAAACTCATTACCTCTTGACACAGGTGTGTCAGTGGGTGTACCATTCTGCATACCATACCTTATAAGCACCTTTTCAATATAGGCCTGCTGTGAAAGTTCAAGAATGCCTCTAGAACGATCACGATAGATCTGTATGCCTAAAACAAAGGATGCTTCACTAAGATCTTTCATTTTAAAATTACCAAATAGAAATGACTTAGTTTGAAGTAGTAGATCTTTATTATTGTTCACAAGTAATATATCATCCACATACAAAATAAGTATAACAAACTTGTGTAGGACCGTTGCAGCCGACTAGAAGGGGGGGTTGAATAGCCAGCAAAAATAAGACAACCCTTTCTCGAACTCTCAACAATACACTTGTAAAATAATTAAAGCAGTAAATTAAAAGCAGAAAGAAAGAGGCAAAAGGTTTTTACTTGGTTACAACCTAGGAGGTTGTTAATCCAAGGAATGTAGCACTATTATCTCCTTCGGGCGGAGAAGCCTCTTACAGCAGTGAAAGCGTAAAAAAAGAAGCTAATCTAGAACAGTAGGGTACAAGTGTTGGAAATGGAATGCACTAAGTTGATGAAAAGCTTCTGGACCAAGGCTATATTTATAACCTTGGTCGGGGCGCCTGGAAGGAGTTTCAGGCACCCTGGGGGGGATAAAACTTTATCCCCAATGTTCAGATCACGTTTGACGCGATGCTCCGGGTGCCCCGGATTGCTCCGGGCGCCCGGAGCCTAGAGTTAACCGATGTTGACTTTTTCATCCGGGGACCACTGCTCCGGTTCAGTTCATCTCGGTCTGGGTCTTCTACTCCGGATTCGTTCGCTTGGGTGTTTTCTGCCATCTGGAAAAGGGCTCACCCGAACCCAACTTCCGGTCTTCTCGAGCGGGCTTCCCTCCGGCTTCTCGTCCCTCAGAATCGCCGCATGTTTCCTTCTCGTCCGCCGGCGTACTCATCCGCAGTCTTCGTCCCTCGGACGCACCGCGTGTCGTCCTTCTCGCTATCTGTGTCTCTTGCTTCCCGAGCAATCTTCCGCTCTGGCTTTCGTCCCTTAGAACCACCGCACGTTTCCTTCTCGTCTGCCGGTGTACTCTTCCGCAGCACTTCGTCCCTCGGACTGTCGTCCTTCTCGCTAGCTGTGTTTTCCGCTCGACTACCTGTGCTCCTAAGCTCCTGCACACTTGGACACAAGGTTAAAAACACACAGGACCTAATTTAACTTGTTGATCATACTAAAACAACCTTGGGGTTCCAACAATCTCCCTCTTTTTGGTGTGATCAACCCAAGTTAAGCTAGGGTTAAAATAGACATAAAGTAAAATTAAGTAAATTAACTTAATTTGCAATTTAAGAGCAAAAATATAGACAAGAAAAAAAATCTATCTACCTCCCCCTAGACTTAAACCTTTTCCTTCTCCCCCTTTGATCACAAAAAAAATGGGGTTCCAAGAAAAAAAATCTAAGGGTTAAAGACTTAGGAAAAATATTTCAAAAAAAAGTTCTAAGTTTTTAAGAGATTTAGAAAATTTTTCTAAGTAATTTAAGCTGAGATTTCTAGTTTCAGAAAAAAGTTTTTAACTTTTAGGAGAAAATGATTTTTGAGAATTTTTCAAAAAAAAAATCCTAAGTAACAAATTTTTGAAAAAAATTCTAACTTAAAATTTTTGAGAATTTTTAAGAAAATTTTTCAAAAAAAATGACTTAGTCAATTTAAAAAAACTTTAAGTAAGTAAATTTCTAAATTGAAAAAAAATGTTTTGAATAACCTTTTTAAAGCATTAATTAATTCTTGCATTAATGCTTTATTAGTAAGTTAATTAAATATTTATTTCAATATTTTGGCTTCCAGGTCGTGGCGATGCACTAGGCCTTGTTGGTTATTGGAGCAACAACCACTTCCTTGACAAAGCCTCATAAAGAAATTCTTTGTTTAATTTTCTCACTTAAAGCGCTAATTTTAATTTTAAAATTAATTTAAGCATGATTTAGGAACCCAATATAGGTTCCAACCCACTAGATTAATTAAAAAGTTTTTAGGGACATATTTTCTTGAAATGTCCTAATTTATCCAGGGTGATATTTAAAGTACCAATTTAAATTATTAGATCTTCTAAAATTGATTTTAGATGGACATGTATGGTTTTTTAAGTTTTCTACTTGAATTTTCAAAATTCGAATTTCTAACTTCAAATTTTCATTTTCTAGTTTTGATTTGTCTAACATTTCTAACGGGCAAGATTCAGCTAATATTCCTTTAAAATTTTTAATTTCTTTTTCTAACTTGCAGTAGTCTTTAGTTAGTAATTTAATAAATTTAAAAAGTTTGTCGGGAGGAAGTGAACATACCTAACTTACCTTGATTTCGTTGTCCGTGTCTCCCCCTAAACTACTGCTTTCTTCCGACGAAGCTCCCCCTTCATCGATGCTTTCGATGCTCATCTCGGAGGAACTTGAATCGTAGTCGTCGTCTTGATGACTCGCCATCAGTGCGAGTCCGGAGAATGCTTCAACTTTCGATTCAGACGATGTATCGTCCCACGTCACTTTTAGGGCCTTGCGCTTTTGAACAGGCTTTTTACCTCTATCTTTATCCTTGTTCTTTAGCTTGGGGCAGTTGTCCTTGACGTGCCCTTCTTTGGCGCAATGGTAGCAACGTATCGTTCTATTCTTTTTACCCTGTGGATAGTTAGTTTTTCTAGAATTGTATAACTTCTTAAATCGTCTTACCATTATTACCATTTCCTCGTCGTCGAGAGAAGATTCTAACTCAGGTTTGTCTCTCAAAGCTTTGAGGGCGACGTTATTCTTGGGCTCCTTCATTCCTACACATCTTGACTCATGCACTTCAAATGTTGAAAAGAATTCGTCTAATGAATTTTTTTCTAGATCTTTCAAAATGTAAAAGGCATCTACTAGTGATGCCCATTTTGACTTTCTAGGAAAGGAATTTAAAGCGTACCTGAGCGAATCTCGGTTACTTACCTCTTCTCCGAGATTCGAAAGTCCGGTGATGAGCTCCTGTATCCTCGAGTGTAGATGTGCAATTGTTTCACCTTCTTCAAGACGGAGGTTGGTGAGCTGGTTGCGAAGTAAATCTCATCTCGCAAGCTTGGCTTTGGATGTTCCTTCGTGTAGTTCAAGGAACTTTTTCCAAAGTTCCTTTGCCGAGTTGTAGGTGCCGATCCGGTTGACTTCTTGTGGCGGAAGTACGCTTAGCAGATGGAATTCTACTTTCTTGTTTGCCACGTACTCAGCCTGCTCTTTCTTTGTCCATTGATTTTTCGCTTTGCCCTCGGGAGCTTCAAAACCGAGTTCCATTGTTAGTAATAAATCGAAATCGGTATCGAAAAATACCTCTATGTGCTTTTTCCAGCTTGCAAAGTCCCCCGCGAATTTTGACGGGTAGATGTTAGATCTGACCATCTCGTTGCTTCATTCGGCGGTTAGTCCTCCTGAAGCGCCTCGACTCTGATACCACTTGTAGGACCGTTGCAGCCGGCTAGAAGGGGGGGGGGGGTTGAATCACCTGCAAAAATAAGACAACCCTTTCTCGAACTCTCAACAATACACTTGTAAAATAATTAAAGCAGTAAATTAAAAGCAGAAAGAAAGAGGCAGAAGGTTTTTACTTGGTTACAACCAAGGAAGTTGTTAATCCAAGGAATATAGCACTATTATCTCCTTCGGGCAGAGAAGCCTCTTACAGTAGTGAAAGCGTAAAATAAAGAAGCTAATCTAGAATAGTAGCGTACAAGTGTTGGAAATGGAATGCACTGAGTTGATGAATAGCTTCTGGACCAAGGCTATATTTATAGCCTTGGTCGGGGCGCCTGGAAGGGGTTCCGGGCGCCCTGGGGGGATAAAACTTTATCCCCAATGGTCAGATCGCGTTTGACGCGATCTGGTCAACAAATCAGGTCCAGGCGCCCGGAAGGGTTCCGGGCTGCTCCGGGGGCCCCGGACTGCTCCGGGCGCCCCGGAGCCTAAAGTCAACCGATGTTGACTTTTTCATCCGGGGACCACTGCTTCGGTTCAGTTCGTCTCGGTCCGGGTCTTCTACTCCGGATCCGTTCACTTGGGTGATTTCTGCCATTCGGAAAAGGGCTCACCTAAACCCAACTTCCGGTCTTCTCGAGTGGGCTTCCCTCCGGCTTCTCGTCCTTCGGAATCACCGTGTCTTTCCTTCTCGTCCGCCGGCGTACTCATCCGCAGTCTTCGTCCCTCAGACGTACTGCGTGCTGTCCTTCTCGCTAGCTGCATCTCTTGCTCCCCGAGCAATCTTCCGCTTCGGCTTTCGTCCCTCGGAACCATCGCACGCTTCCTTCTCGTCCGCCGGTGTACTCTTCCGTAGCACCTCATCCCTCGGACTGCCGTCCTTCTCGCTAGCTGCATCTTCCGCTCGACTACATGTGCTCCTAAGCTCCTGCACACTTAGACACAAGGTTAGAAACACACAGGACCTAACTTAACTTGTTGATCACATCAAAACAACCTTGGGGTTCCAACAACTTGCTCCCACTAAACTTGACATATATGCACTGATCAACGGGTTCTCTTTAAATCCAAATGAGGTAACCACTTGATCAAATTTTCGGTACCACTGACGGGACACATGTTTTAAACCATAAATGGACTTCTTTAATCTACATACTAGGTGTTTTGAGTCCTTAGACTCAAAGTTCTCTGGTTGCAGCATATATATAGACTCCTCTATGTCTCCATTGAGGAATACAGTCTTTATGTCCATTTGATGTAGCTTTAAATCATAATGAGTTACAAGTACCATGATTATCCTAAGGGAGTCTTTCATCGACATAGGGGAGAAAGTTTCTTTATAATCAATGTCTTCTTTCTGAGTGAATCCCTTAGCAACAAGACAAGCCATATACTTTTCGATATTGCCCCTTGAATCCCGCTTGGTTTTAAATATCCATTTACAGCCAACAGACTTCTTTCCTTCAGGCAATTCGACAAGTTCTCAAACATCATTGTCTGCCATAGACTTCAACTCTTCTTGCATGGCGTTAATCCACCTTTCAGGGTTAGAACATTGTTTGACTTCTTGGAAAGATGTAGGATCACTCTCCAACCCTATGTCAAAATCATGCTCTTGGAGATAAACATAATCACGAGAATTCATGGTTCTCCGTTCCCTTATCGATAGCCTTAAAGGCACTTGTGTTTGAGGTGGTTAAAGTACTTTCTCATCAATATGAGGTAATACTTCAATTTCAGTGGAAGGTTCCCCCAATTTCATTGGAGATGTCATGGAAATATCTTAGTTCACTACGCTCACTGGATGTGTGATACCCATAATGTACGGTATGGTAACCATACTGTTACTGATCACACTTGTAGTAACCACAGGAGGATCGCCAATGCTTTTATCAAAAGATACTTCCCTGATTTTATTACTCCCACTGTCTTTAATGAACTTGGCATTTCTCGTTTCAAAGAAGGGGGATCATAAAATTTTACCCTCTTGACTTCTCAGAGTATTCTATAAAATTACAGCTAACCATTCTTGAGTCAAGTTTCCTTTCATTAGGCTTATAAGGCCTAACTTCAGCTGGACAACCCCAGACGTGTAAGTGCCTAATGCTAGGCTTCTTACCCGTCCACATCTCGAATGAGGCTTTAGTTACTGCCTTACTAGGTACTCTATTGAGTAGGTAAATTGCAGTCTTGAGTACATCACCCCACAAGAACTCTGATAAGAAGTGAAAGTCATCATACTTCTTACCATGTCTTTTAGGGTTCGATTGCGATGCTCAGCTACACCATTCTGACTAGGTGTACCAGGCATAGTATATTGAGGCATAATCCCACACTCAGCAAGGTAATTCGCAAAAGGTCCTGGACATTGTTCACCTGATCCATCATATCAATCATAATATTCACCTTCACAGTCGGATCAGACAACTTTAATTTTCTTATCTAGTTGAAGTTCAACTTCAGCTTTGAAAATTTTGAACATGTCCAAAGATTACGATTTCTCATGAATAAGGTATAGATAGCCAAATATGGAATAGTCGTCTATGAAGCTAATAAAATATGTGTGTCTATTCTAAGATATCTTAGGGAATGATCCACAAATATTCGTATGTATTAGCTCCAAAATATCACTACAACAGCTAGCCCCCTTATTCCTTTTGTTAGTGGTCTTCCCCTTGAGACACTCTATACAAACATCAAAGTCTGACATGTCAAGGGAATCGAGAATTTCATGTGACATTAACATTTCTAGGCATTGTTTTGATATATGTCCTAAACGCCTATACCATAACATGGAAGAAGTCTTATTAGTTAATTTACATTTCGTACCTATACTATGCATTATCATATTATCAACTGTAGGAGTAAAGGTGTTCAATTTACAAAGCATATCAACCAAGAAACCATTGCCAACCAACACTGAATTAAAGAAAATACTAAAAATTTTATTTCTAAATGAACAAGAATAACCTGATTTGTCCAAACAAGAAATTGAAATTAAATTTTGTCTAAAAGATGATACAATAAATGTATTTTCTAAATCTAGAAAAATATTAGTTCCTAAAAAAAGCCTAAAAACACCAATCGACTCGACTTTAGCCTTTTTCCATTTCCTGTATAGATATATCTTTCACCATCAAGCGGAAGTCGGCTCCTGAGATAATCTTGCATAGTGACACTTATGTGAGTAATAGCACCGGTATCTATCCACCAAGTGTCAGTGGGTACAATAGCTAGATTGACTTCCGAACTAACAAAGTTGAGAAGTTTACCTTTCTTTACACGCCAGTTGGCGTACTTGAGGCAATCTTTCTTCATATGACCTTTCTTCTTGCAAAAGAAACAAGTGGATTCCTTATCCTACTTCTTGTGCTCCTTATGACCATTGCCTCCAAAATTTACAGTTTGTTTTCCTTTTCCTTTGTTATTGATCCTCTTTCATTTCTTGCTCGTACTTTGAGAACCAGATGCTAAGTGAGCACTCTCAGATATCTCAATCTTTAGTCTCCCCTCCTCTTGCACGCATTGGACAATAAGCTCATTCAATATCCACTTTTCCTTTTGAGTATTATATGATATCTTAAAAGGAGTGAACCATGCAGGCAAAGATATCAAGATGAAATGCACTAACATACCCTCAGACATATAGAGTTTTAGTGCTTTCAGACTTGTCACTATATTGGACATCTCCATAATGCACTCCCTTATGTTTCCTTTACCATTATACCACATGGTTACAAACTTTGTAAGAAGTGTGGTAGTCTCGACCTTTTCATTTGAGGTGAATCGATCTACTAATTAGTCCAGGAAACTCCTAGCATCTCCTCCCTCCGTTATTGAGCCCTTTATTGGTGTAGGTATGGAAAGCTTCATGATACTCAGACACATGCGATTTGATTTCTCCCACAGTTGAAATTCAGCCCTCTGCTCTATAGTGCTAGTACTGGTCAGAGGTGCGGGCGATCATTCATTAATGCATAGTCTAAGTTCATGCAGCCTAAGACTACGGTCACGTATTCTTTCTATTCAGTAAAATTCGAACCAGTTAGTGTTAGGATGTTATTAATGCTGGCAGTTACAGGTTGTACTAAAATTAAAGAGAGAAATTTATTTAAGCTCACGATTTGACTAAATCCAAGAATATATAAGTAATATAAAATTATACAAATAAAATAAAATTTTAAATACATATAAATGAGCTCTTTATGAGATACCAAGTACAACATAATGTGTCTTTCTTTGGGCTGCCACATTATTTATTAGCTATACTCTCTAATATAACTCAAACTTTAATTGGCCACACAATGTGTCTTCCTTTGGGTCGACCCATTGTGCACATAATATGACACTTTATATGAGTTATATTTTGGTCCATAGCTCACAACAACCTTAATCGGCCACATAATATGTCTTTCTTTGGATCGACATATTTTGTGCATGATCCGAACAAAATAATATTTTGTTCTATAGTTATAAGCTACCTTATGCATATATCTGGCATAAAAGGAACATTCTTTTAGGCCGATTACTTTTAGCATAGATATACGCCTATCAACACAAAATGCACTAAACCTACCTAAGGTGCCTTCCTTTGGACCAACACATTAGTTCAACTTAGTAGCACGTTGTGTGGATAAACTCAAGAAAATTCTAGGAACTTAATTCGAACAAAATTACTTAATCAGCTTTAACAACATAAAAATTATGCTTATTAATCGATTGATACCTTATGATAATTAATTGGTATGATCCAATCAATTATTCCAATCGATCTAAAACCTATTATATGTGACTACATTATTATATATAGAACTCTTCCTACGTAACTAAAGCTTCCTTTAAGTTCTATAATTAAATAGTATTAAATAATACTATTTAATGTTTTAATCATTGCTTTAAATAATTATTTAATGCATTTTGTTTTTTTCTTTATTCTGTTCGTTCATTTTTTTTATAACGAAACATGAAACAATGGAAAAGAAAAAAAAATTCCTTTCTTTTATTGTTTCATTGAAACAGTAAAAACAATTCTAATAGATTAATAATTAAAATAATCGTGAGTTTAAAGAAAGAAATAAATTAAGAAAAAAATTCTTAATCAATTTCTATCGATTCTGTTCGATATTTTAGGCTTGGTAATCAATTGGTCAACCAAATCAATTGATTAAACCATCACCAATGGAAGATCAAGCCTTTCCTAGATTTTCTATACAAAAGATTTCGACGATCAAAAATTTGTATTAACTAGGAAAAACTTGATCTGACATACAAATAACAAATCGACCAAAAAACCTAAACTCTATTGCCAATGAAAATGATGAAATAGAAACTTGCCTTTGATACCAATTGATGGTTCTTGTAAATCTTAAGCTGCATGGATTCTAAAAATATAAAGAATTCACATATAGAAAATACAAGAACAAGAAGATCTAGCTTCATCGAGAACATGACATAAAAAAAATAAATACATAAACATAATAGACAAGGAACCTGATTGAAGAGTCATATCCTTGTCTTTAGCGTCGTCGGTTTGATCTCTGTGAAAGAAGATACAGCGGAAAGGAAGGTCTTTCAAGGGACTTAGGGGATGACGGTGTCGTAAAGCTTCTTGTCAATGGAGAACAAGAAACTATGTCAAGATTATTCCCTAAGCCATTGGGGACCAACTCTATATATAATGAACATTTATTATCAGCTCATTGATAATAATAGATATGGGACCATAAGTCTATATATATACTGAACATCTATTATCAACAAATAGATGATAATAGATGCGGGACTATAGGTTCTACACATATGAGGTCCACATCCAATTACCTGAAACCCACTAGACATACGTTAGATCACTTTAAAGGGTTCAGATCGTATTCACGTGTTCAACTTATAAATAAGTCCACCTAATAGGGATAATTATATCCAACATAGCCTGCACACATCTGAGTGTATTAACTCCAATGGATGTTGAGCCCTTATTAAAGACTCTTTGGGAAAACTCTTTCTCACTTGCTTGCCAAAAAGACATCCTTCACAAAGTTGATTAGGATGATTTATGGAGGGCAATCTTTTCACCATTCTTCCATTGCTCATCATTTTCAGCCAATTGAAGTTCAAATGCCCAAATCTCATGTGCCATAGCCAAGATGAATCTTTGAAACAAGATTTCAAACACATAGGAATAACACTTTGAATATTTAGCAAAAACATTTGATTCTTTATCATGGGTACCTTAGCAAGCAATCTTTCACTTTTATCTTTCAACATTAAGAATTTATCTTTGTGAATATCATAATGCTTTTCCAATAATGTTATTTTTCATGGCTAGCACATAAAACATATTAGAAATTAATTGATGACTCCCATCTTTTGAATGAATCAAAATCATACCTATTCCTTTCAATTGAACTTTTGAAAAGTCATCAAAAGTTATATCTCCATCGGTTGATTCATCAAGTTCCACGAACAAATTTCTCCTTCCGTAAATGTGGCTACTTGCATTGGAATCAAGATACTGTGTACTCTCTTTCTCATCTTGATCATTTTTGCAAGCTGGAAGTAAAGTAGAGCCCGAATCTTCTTTTGCATTATTGCTCTATGCAAAATTGTTTGTCTCCTCCATGTTATTCTACATTCCTAAGAATAGTGGCCAAGATGATGACAAGTAAAGCACTCAACTTCAGATTTGTCATACCTCATTTGATGACCTCCACGACTTCTACCTCTTCCACGATTTCTTCTTTGATTGGAATTTTGACTCATCTCATTATTATATGAGGTATTTTTGTCACCTCATCCACCTCTTCCATAACCATAGCCTCGACCTTGGCCCTATCCTTGAGATCCTCCACGTTCGTAGCCTCTTTGGGATGTGCCTTGGTTTGTGTCCTTTAACGATAGCTTTGCTTTCAAAGTTTGTTCAACCGATTCTTGAACCCGTTTTATTAATCTTTCTTCATGTGCTTGTAAAGATCCAGCAAGTTCCTCTAATATGTGTTAGCTTGTTTGGGAGAAAAGTGAAGGCACAAAGGAAAAATATATAAAATTATAAAATTTTCTTTAATAAAATAATTCTATTGAGGTTTAAAACAATTATTTAAATTATTTATTTTAGGAAGGAATTATTTTAATTAATTAATTAAAAATTTATTAAAATCATTGTGTCGATCTTTTAGCTTTGTCTTCCTCACTAACTCCTCACAAGTGTACTTGTCGCCGCCCTTGCTCCACTATCATCGTCGCCATTATTAGTTCACTCATCCCCTCCACAAGTCGCTGGTGTTGGCGTTGCCTCCTCCACTAGTCAGCATTGGCGTTGTCACCCTTGTCTCCACCACCACTCCCCTCACAATCTACTTCACGCAAAACCATGCCACTGTCGATGCTGTCGAGATAGGGATAAAGTGGGAATAATTTTTTTTTAAAATTTCCCTTCCCTTTCCTTACACTCTGATTTAGGGTGTAAGGAGTTCGACATCTTTTACCTCACCAAGGTTAACGCTTATCTTTTCCTTCTCCCTTCACCTCCTTAACTCATTACTTCCCAAATGAGGTTGAAAGATCCCCTTCCCTATCTTTACCAAGTAGGAAATGGGAACGTGGGCATGCCCACATTGCCATGCCCATGTTGCCCACATTTCTTGGGATAAAATGTCCCTTTTGCCCCTAAGATAATTTCTATTATAAAAGCAGCGTTGAAGGGTCAGGAGAGGGGTTCAAAACATGAGATTTGTTTTCATTGTGGAAGGAGGAACATTCAAGCAACAAGGATTTGGTTTGTGACCATTAAAGAGCTCTTCATTTTTGTAATTATCTTTGGATGACAAGTATGAATCTTTCGACAACGAGCATGGAAAACAAGATTCATCATTGTAAATTATTGTAAGTGTTTACCGTTTGTTTTTTTAATCAGATCATGCATTTTGAACTCAAACATTGGTATCAGAGTAGTTCTTTTTAAATGCATGTTCTACTTGAAAATCACTTTAAAATGATATTGTGCACATTAAAAAATTTTGGTTCATTTAGAAAGAATCACTTCATTGCATAATAATTTTTTTTTAAAAAAATGAACATCTCAAAGTCCTTGTTTGATGTTGAACAAATCACCGATGGAGTTTATTGTTGATACTGTTGGTGCGGTTAGCACTAACGGTCTAACTCAAATTTTGATGAATGACAAATTAAGTTAAGTTAGTTTTGGTGTTGTCTAACACTTTGATTGAGTGTGCAGGAGAAGTCCAGACAGGTCGCCGGGCTGACTAGATGTCTGGCACGAAGCCTAGCTAGGTTGACAGGTCGACGGGCCGACCGGATAGCTTGCACGAAGTCCAAACGAGTCTACGGGCTGATCGGATAGCTGGCGCGAAGTCCAGACGGGTCGAAGGGCTGACCGGATGTCTGGCAGGTAAGTGAAGGTAAGTCACCGGAGGGGAGTGACTGTGAGAACGCGTTCCCGGGAAGGGAACTTAGGCGTCGATCCGACTTAGAGCCATTTCAGAACTCTAAGTCGAGATCTTGACTAGATTCCGGTCTCGGTGAGATAGAATCTAATTACTATTTATATATCAATTCTTTTTTCTGTTCTAACTCTGTTTTGCAGGAGACTAGCATTTTTGTGCAGGGTTAAAATTGACTGGGATCGGTCGACCGAACCTTTGGATCGGTCGACCGAACCCCCAAGCAGCGGCAGGTCAAAGCTCCAGCGGATGGACCGGGTTCGACCAGGGGATCGATCGACCGGACTTTGGTATCGGTCGACCGAACCAAGGATGATCATCGACTGGAGTGGACCGAGATGATCGGGTCAGAGAAGACTGATTGGTCGACCAAACCTGTTTATGGTCGATCGAACCTTGGATAGGATTTGACCAGAGCGGAGCGAGCGAATCAGATGAGGTGGAGATCATCTGATTGGTCGACCGAATCGGGGATCAGTTGACTGATCCCCTTCGGGTCAAAGCTGATCACGAGGATCAAGAATCTGGATCAGTCTCACAGTTGCTATAAAAGGGACCTCGGGGAGCATCCTTATTCAGCAACTCGAATAGAACACCTGTGCTCTTGTACGCTGCTCCTAACGCATCAATTACACCCAGCCGCTCCGGCAACTAACAACGTGTTCCCTTCATCCTTTTTGTATTGTCAGTATTTTATTTCACTATTTAGCACTTGTACTTTAGAATTGTAATAGATTTTTGGATTGATAGTGATTGCCCACCGAAAGTGGTCAATGACCACGGGCCTTGGAGTAGGAGTTGACCTAGGCTCCGAACCAAGTAAAAATCTTGGTGTCTTTGTTCTCTTTGTTTTCCGTTGTTTTAATTTCCGCTGCGTACTCTACGAAAATTTGTAAATCGTTATTCACCCCCCTCTAGCGAACACATCGATCCAACAGATACAAGGAGCACCAGATGATCAAATTTGAGTTTTGATATTGGTAAAGAGTTCTAAGTTAAGTCTTATTATTATTCTAACAAGTTTGACTTGTTAGTGTAGGTTGCACTAATAATTAGATTTTGATGTATGACAAATAGGTTAAAGTTAGATATGTTATTTGTCTAATCATTTTACCAAGTATGCAGGATTGAAAGATAGAGACTTAACACCAGGCTAAAACTCAGATAGGTCTAGAGGACCTAATAATTAGCACGAAGTCCAAATAGGTCAAGGAGTGACCTGATATTTGGCAGGAAGTCCAGTTTGGTCTACGGTACTTAACAACTAACTGAAGTCCAAATGAGGCATCTATAGGAAGATCTGGTGGGTTGAAGAGTCAAGTAGGTTTGCAATGGTAAGTGAGGTAAGCACTGGAGGACAGAGTTCTAGATGACTAGATCCTAATTTTGGGAATATGGGATCTAATTAATAATCATTCTATTTATTTTATATTGTCCTAACTCTATGTTGTAGGATATTTTTACTAAACACTTTGATGCAGGGAAAAAGCTAAAAGAAGGTTGTCTAAGTGCGCGGAGGTCTAGGCTCTCAGAGTTGCTCTAGGCGCCCGGACAAGGTGGGAGCACAAGGAGGTAACTAGTTGAGGTAGCAACTGCTATTTGGCTGACACACTTCACGATCCAGGCTCTCGGATGGGTCCGAGCACTCGGAGGTGGATAAAGTTCACGAGATAAACTTTCAACAAGGTGCAACTATGTCAGCACACTCTAGGCACCTAGAGAGGTGCTTCAGGTGCTCAAAATAGCCTATATAAGTAGCTTCAACCAATAGCTGCAAAACACCAATTATTACGATTTTCATACTCGCGCGCTGGTTCGAAAAGGTTTTTAGGATACAAAAAAATTGCTCCGACAAGCTACGCTCGAGTCTTCTATTTTTGTATTGTTAGTATACTTTTATTTCTTGTAGTTTGTACTTAATTTCTATATCTATCATTCGTGATTATAGTGATTACCCAACAAAATTACTCAGTGAGTGCGGGCTTTATAGTAAGAGTCGTCAAAAGTTTTGACACGTAAAACTACTTATATTAGCCCTTTTTTTCTGTTCTTTTCCGCTGCATATTCTCGTGATTTTAGAAAAAGAGATGAACGCTATTCACCCCCTCTAGAGTCTTTATGATCTTATAATTGGTATCAGAATAGATTCACCCTGAATTGGTGCAACCCCTAATCAAGCAGGGGGTTTTCACCTCTTTTCTTCACTTTCTTGTTAAAACAAATTTTTTTTTTTGAGTTTATCATTATTTTTTATTATTGTTATTTATTAATTATTTTCCTCTAAATTGCTACAACACAACTCGATAAGTTCTTTTCACTTTATTCTCTCCCACACTACTTACCCTAAGACCTAGTCTTGGAATCTCTATTTGAAATTGTATTGTATAAGAAAAATGGAGCACAAAGAGATGCTTGTGAAATGTCAATGAACTACCTCCATACAAGACATACAAGATGAACGAATTCAATCAATGGAAGATGCAAATGGAAAGCTTTGTCATGATGAACGACTTCGATGGTGGCATGACACTAAAGTAATCTTCTCATAACTCGAAAGTAAACAAAAAGGTAATAAAGTTAAATTTTAGATTTATTTCCTAACAAAGTTACATGTAGGATAGGAAAGGTCAAAGATGCACATGAGTTTTGGACCCGCCTGACCAAGCTTCACGAGGAGTCGTTGAAGCTGAAGGAACAAGACAAAAAAAATCTAGGCTCAAGTCCAATCCAATAGAGAAGCCTATAGAATTAGGGGTTGCAATTTCGGTTAGTATATTTTATTACAAAAATTCCCTTATAAATGATACATTCACTACAACAAAAATTGCAAACGACAACGGATATTATCTGTTGTCATACGGTCAAAAAACCGTTGTAACTGACTTTGTTGTAAAAGGCATTGCCCTACGACAACGGTTTTGAATCCGTTGTCTTTGTAGACATTCGACAATGATTTTTATCTGTTGTTGTTTATATGATCAAAAATTTTTTACCTGATATGACAACGCTTTAAAACCGTTGTGGCAGATAATTTGTGGTAGACTCTTTTTACAACAGATATAAACCGTTGTGGTAGATAATTTAAAATGTTGTAGTTTTAAATTTTACAACAATTATAAACCGTTGTGGTATATAATTTTAATATGTTTTATAATGGATAAAATCATTTTCTTTTATCACTTTTCACAAAAAAAATTCTGTTGTGATTACTACTTTTTACAACGTTTCTAACCGTTGTCTTTAATATTCATGTTGTAACATGATAATCACAAACAACCAATATTTTTTTTAATATAAGCAAACCACCAATACAAAACTAAATATTTACTACATTCAATCCAAAATATGCCAGCTAAAATATACAAAACAAGTTGTACTCATCAAACTTAGTAGTATCAAACCATAAATCACAGGTTTTCCATTACTGTTCTCCATATGACTTTTACACATTAGCAAGGCAACTAGAACCTAACAAAGCTCACTCCTTGCATCAAAAATCTCAAGCCTCACGAATTGCCCGAGTTATGTACCTGTAAGAGAAAAATTAAACAAAACTTATCAAAGAAAAATACAAAATATAAGAAAAAAAGAGAATTGTAGTAAGTACTGCATGAACTGTAACTAGAGAATAAATATTTCACATAGATGATACTACATAAGAGAAGGATTTCCAGAATTCCAGGAGGTAAAGTTTAATAGACAAAATAAAAACAAAATTATAAGGACACCACAACTTTACTTATAACTAAATTTACAAAATGTTCAATCAGCAAGATAACATATGGATGTATATTAGGTATTGACATATCAAAGCAAAAGATGAGAACAAAGAGAGACAATAAATAAGGGAAATGTTAGCCAATTCTGCTCATGATAGAAATGCAAGAATGAGGTATTGGGAAAAGGTATGTGTATAATTTATTTCATGGAACATCAAATGCAGAAATAGAGTTTTTTTTTTCCTTCAACCAAACATTTAAAAAAAAAATAGAAATTTCCAAAGCATAAAATAACTGCCCCAATCTGTGTTGGATATAGATACTTGGATAATGACACTCAAATAGTGACACTAAGAGTGAACAATCACTAATCCTATTGAACACATGTACAATTTGTAAAAATAGCCATGTCAGAGATTACGATCATACTCATGTTGAACACTATATCAAGTCCAAGTAACATAGACATGGAACAGTTGCAGCACTAACACCATATTTAACTACACAAGCATTATCATACTAGAGATTTGAATGAACATTAGTTATCAAATTTCTTAAATAGTAAGCAGTAGAGTACTAGCCTTGTATGTTAAACTTGTTGAATGTACAATATCTCATAAGAAGTTTTACCTTTAATGCTATGACAATAATCACATTTAGAGAGAATACACAAATCAATGAACTGATCCATAGTGAGTCTTAGCTCTTCAAGAACCTGAAAAATAAGAATGAGAATAAATACAGTAATTCAATTAGCAATAAGCAGAATAAATATACCTTTGAAACTTCAAATTCCATCATAGAGAGCAGAAATAACATGTTACAATTTGTTGTAATATGTGAGGCACATAAATTTGGACATTTTGGAAAACATTGAAACAAAGTAACAATAACCGATAAGTAAGAGATGTCTCCAATTGAGCAATAAGTGGCGAGATGAGTTCTCACCGAAATTTAGGGGATTTGGCAAACAACAAACTTTTTAGTAGCACCATTGCCCATTGGAGTGTGATCTCCTAACAAAGAGAAGGGGCATGTTAGCTGAAGATGCTCTTTGGTCTAATTATCTTTCTTCTCCTTTTTCGCCTCCGATTTTTTGGATAAAACCATTTGGCCTAATATTATGCCATTTATCACAATGCTGATGACTGGACCCATAATGACTTAGCATGAATTAAAGGCAACAAACTGAAGATGAGAAAGTACTACAATGTGTCTGAGCTACAGCTTAGTTGTCGCCCTTGTAATTTTTTTAACTACTCTTCTGATGTGGCTTGAGCCAAGGAGAAAAAAATGATCTAGAGTTTAAGAACTGGAGCTTCTCCACCTAAGTGATTAGTCACCAATGATAATTAGATTGTGCACAAAATAGAACTAATCCATATTAGAGTGTCATCGTGTTGATTGCAGGTATACCAGATAGATTGACTACTTAGGTAAGGAGATGAAAGGAGCATCTACATCCAAACAACTAGCCACTAGGATTGATAATAAGCAGCAGTGAGATACCACTAATTGGAGCATTTTCCTGAATGCTGGTGAAGACTCTCACTGCAAGATAAAGAAAAAGTATACTGTGTATAAAGGTTCCATAATAGAACATGAGTAATAACACAAGAACTATCAAGAAGTTGAGGATCTGGTAGTCCATGAGATTCTCAGTGAACATCATTTTCTAGACTGAACAAATATTTGTTGATCTTTAAATCTTCACACACACACTAGTTTGCAGTAAGATGCATTTGCCAAAAGGTTGACAAAATCACAGTTGCTAAATGAAAGATGACACAAAAGAATTAAATGGTTAAATCTCTTTTCAAGAATCACTTGGGAGAACATACCTATAGAGCTAGCAAAATTCATAAAACATGTCAAGAAGCTCAACTCTCCAGTACTTTTATTCTACACAAATTCACGTGAGATGTAATGGTCTTGAGAACTGAATGAAGCCCCATCAAAGTACATTAGATGTTATCATAAATTACTAAGTGAACTGCAACCTCAGTTTTTTAGTCATTTTGTTATAAGCAATTGCATGCAGCTTTAGGAAATGTTTGCAAGAGAAAGCAAAACTGTGTCATGCTTACAATCTTCATTATGTTGCTTGGTTACATGTGAAAAAACTCTACAGTCAGCTATTGGAATCAAATTCTTCAAGAAAGTAATTTGAAAGTTCAAAATATATTTAAAGAAACTCTATGTTACATATGAAGAAAACAGATAATCAGCATGCTAACTTCATGCTGATTGCATCATAATCAATAAGATTCTCATGGTAATTTCCAATAAAATAGCAATATTAAAGATTAACTTGACAGTCCTTTTGCTGTACTTTTCAATTCTCTCCAGATCATCAGTCTGCAAACAGCAAATGTAACCAACTAAGATAGCAAAATAAATTATAGCACACTAAAGAGTCCCAATAAATTAAAGGTACTTGTTATGCACAAGCAATGACCTCAATTACTGCGTTCAAATCGTTAGTTGCATCTTCTCTCTTTGAATATCTAAAGAAACAGGAACAAGCTCAATGGACTTCAAAAGGTTAGACTATGATTACGTACATCAAATCTACTTCATATGATTTGTTTAGGTTGTTGGCTTTGATGAACATCCTTTTTCGATTCAATTTTAGTTTACCTTTTTTCCAAGTACTATCAAGAAGCGTCTAATTAGATTCCAAAGAGTTGAAAAAACAACTTTTTTTTATCTCACTACAACAAAAATATTAAATGACAACACCACAAAGACAATGGTTTTAGAAGAAACTATTGTAAATTTGGTAAAAGATAACGGTTCTAGATAAAACCATTGTCTTTGAGCTCCCATAAAATACAAAAGATAATAGTTTTGTGAAAATCGTTATCGTCGAGCAATTATTTTTTAAATCAACAACATATTTTACAACGGTTATCTAAAACCATTGTCTTTAAGCGCTTTTTTAGGGGCTACGACAACAGTTTTGTAGACTATTGTGTTTTTATATTGTTTTATATAGTCAAAGACAACGGTTTATTAAAACCGTTGTCTTTGAATTTATTCTTTCAGTGTTTTTCCCTCTCTTTGAAAAATTTTTGGCGCCGTGTTTTCCGCCTTAGCCTTCCTGAACCCTTCTTATTCATTTTTATTTCCCTCTCCCCATATGATTTCTTCATGCTCCTGCTGCCGAAACCTTAAGCATCTTCATTCAACCCCTCTCCGGCGAACCCCTCTCCGGCGAACCCCTCTCCACGAATTGTTAAGTGGAGAGGAGGTGGAGGAAGGTGATGAGTTTGTTCACCGGAACATGCGCCAGTGATGAGGACTCGCCAAACCTTGTTTGCTAGATTGAGTACGTCTAGGGCATGGTCGATACTCTTTCTTTTGTCCGGTGGAAGCATCATCAGGTTCATGTCTCCCTTCGCCTCTTTCCTCTACTTACTCATTAGGGTTTCATCTTACCTGCTTCCTCATAAGGATGTTGTGGTCGAGATCTCCGAATACAAACTCATCATCATTATGGAGGAGTTTGGGTGCCTTCTGGCCAGGGTGTACTTAAAACGTGAGGTACCCTAATCGATGAAAAATAAATTAAAATCTGCATCTTTTGGTGTAAACTTTGATGTTTACTGGGATTAAAATGGTGGCTTTGTTTCTCGGCAGTTGTTTCCTGCATATTAGTATGCAACAAAAGGATAACCAAGGTTCGACGTGATCTTGGGTCTGTTCGTCGATTACCTCAACATCTTTTCCACTCTTGGACATTCCCCTGCCATCGAAATCAGTTACCCTGGTCTGGACATACAACTATTTTTGAGGTAAGCTTCTTCTTTCTCTTGATTGTGTATCTGTAAAGCTAAACTCCATCGTTGCAGAGGTTAGATTATGAAGGTATGTGTAAATTCATCAAATAGTTTGTGTTCTATCTCTATGAATTCATTGTTTGCTGAATTCTATTTGGTACTCTTGTGATCTCTACATTGCATTGCTAAAAAACCAGTTGTTCTTTCTTTAGGTGTACTGTGGTTGGATTCCTCCTTGTTCTTTGCAGGTTGAAGTATAGTTGTATGATAAGTTATATGTATTGGCTTGTGATATGAGTAATCTATTATATCTGTCATGTTAAAGGATTATTACTTCACTTCCATAATGCAATAATTCAATTGAAATATCTATTGTGTCGGTTAAAGGATTATCTTTGACCTCACATCAATTAGTGTTTTCTTCTTTTTTTAAGCAGAAATGGCTAATGAATGTTGCTCTATCCAACTGATTGATAGAGATGGTGTATTCAATGTCACGAGTCTTGAACACTTTATGAAGTCAGTGAAGTTGGCAGAGCATGGATTATCCTATGCTGTAGTTTCTATCATGGGTCCACAAAGTAGTGGTATGTCTTTGAGTTTCTTGAATTCTATTTTCGTATTTTATGTGCTTGAAGGATATGTTTATTATAAGGTATCTCACATTTTGAACTTTAGAGGTATTCAACCTAAGTCAGAGATTACCACATTTTTCAATTCTTTACCCTTATAAAGACTGGAGTAGCTAGAGATATTACTTCTTCCTTGTTGTGTAATGAAGTCAATTCAATAAAAAAAATATTATTGATCAAGATAATTACCTTTTTCTATCATTGCTTTGTTTCCTATAAATCTAGAAGTATGGGGCAAGTAGCATAGAATTTTACAGGGAATAAAGTTAACTTGTGCATATGTATTACTGTACATATTTGTTTCTATGTGATTGCTTGGGTTTTGGAATAGCAAGTGATGCTCACAAGAATAAGAATTATTCTGAAAAAAATAATAAGTACTCGAAGAAATTTGATATGGTGATGATATTAAATTCATGACCAACATTGTTTTCTCTATGCATTCTAGTTCTGGAACATAATTGGTCTTCCTGATTCATATTGGTTGTTCTTGTTATATTTTTTAGTCTTGAATTATATAATGTGGGAGACAGTAATATTTGAATATGTTCATTCCAAATACTAATTTTAATTTGGTTAAATTGGCTGCCTAGAAGATGATCAAGAATAATTGTAGTGAAATATATTAGGTATTCACTATTTATCATTGTCCATTTTACTATACTGTATTGTAAGTTTTGTGATTGAGTCGGTGTTAGACCATGTTACCTAACTAATACCTTTTAGTTTCAACTTTTGCTTTTATTCATTTATATGAATTATGTCGCTAACCTCAGTGTTACTATTGCTTTTCCAATTGCTTCTCAAGGTTGAAATAGGCAAATAACTCATATGCTTTTGTGGATTGCTTACTGTTAAAGAACTATTCACTTTCAAACATTTGGAAATATTTTTTTTGTTCTTCATCTTTACTTCCTTTGTACAAGATATATGGTCTTAAGGGAGTCTTGAATTTTTTCTATAAAATAGATATCTATATTTCCCTATTTTTGTTGCCTTTTGGATATGCTTTTGCAGCAATATAATTTTTTACTTGTTAAATTTAGTAATTGCTGATGAATGGTCTTCATTTTCTTTTTTTTTTATTTTGGTTAACAGGGAAGATCACTCTATTAAAACATTTATTTGACACCAACTTCCGAGAGATGAATGCTTTCAAGAGAAGGCAAGTTCTTGAATTCTTGTATATATATATTATCAATTTTAGTGCTACTGATATATGAGTTATTTTAGATCACAAACCATAAAAGGAATTTGGTTAGCAAATTGTGTTGGGATTGAACCATGTACAATTGCTATGGGCTTAGAAGGTACTGATGGACGAGAACGAGGAGAGGTATTATTCTCAACCAAACTATTGAACTCACAATAGGTCTCTTTTGGCATAGGATTAAGCATTTTATCTTGTGAAGTTCTAGATATGCCTAAGAGGTGCCCCTATCTTAGAATGATTTTTAGGCATATAAAGTAAAATTCTCATTATTTACAAACCTCTAACATTTAACAAAATTAGTCAATGTGATGAGAAATTGAACTTGTTCAAGATTTCTTTTAGAAAGCTCGCTATCACGATTGCAACCATTTGATACTTTATGAAGTTGGTTAAGAATCATGTAGTTTTCATTAACAAGTTAATTAAGAAGCTCTATTTGCAATGCTGAGGACTTGAATCGTAGAGCAATCACCTTGAAAACATTTGAGTATAAGCTTGTTGAATCTAGTTCACAATTGTAGTTGTTTACCTTTTCTCTCCTATGTTTACCTTAATTGGTTTTTTACTCCATTTCTCAGTCTGTCAATAACACAACTTTGAGTTGTATTTCTACTTTGTTCAGGATGATACTGCCTTTGAGAAGCAGAGTGCTCTTTTTTGCTTTAGCAGTTTCTGATATAATTCTAATAAAGATGTAAGTTCATTTTCATTATGCGTCAAATGCTACCTTTGTCTAGAATAAGGGTGAGCATTTGCCTCTATGATATAGTGTTCGTTAGACCCCTAGAGCCAATCATTTGATGATTGTATGGACTCATGTATATCATATTCTTGTATATATTAATAAAGACATTTGTTTGGTTATTATACTTATTTGTATTAGTGCCAAATAGACTAAGTATAATAGCGTCCTTGAGTAGAAGGTTCATACCTATATCAATCGATTAGTTGAATTGATAGTGAGATGATATAGGGAACACTACTTTAAATCATTCCTAGCCGAGTATTAACATTCAGGGACAATGTTAATGCAATAAGACTAGCATGTAGGTCAACTCGATGACTTGATCTCACAAGTCATGGATATGGAGATATCAAGTTGACACATGGGTATGCATTGGAGAATGTATACTGAATGACCCGCCATGAGAAAGTATCATGGATCATTATATGAGTGTCATATACTTTCTCATGTGGCTATTAGTATGACTATTAGTCCTTGGACCTGAAGTCACCATGGATCCCTACATAAGGAGTTATGTACTTTGGTTTCGTCAGACGTCACCCGTAACTGGGTGGACTATAAAGGCGATTACTGGGTATATAACGAATTATGTAGAGGGATGTGAGTGATGTAGATGGGATCTATCCCTCCCATATGACGAGAGCGACATCGGTATTCTTGATAGAGTGAGACCACTAAGTGCATGGCCATGCCCAAATGAGTCAACATTAGATGTTGAGCTCATTTGATCAAGTGAGTCTACTTGGAGTTCAAGATTTAGATTGATTAGAGGATGACACGGTCTATGCCTCATATTGATCAATCTAGATGTCTAGGATAGAAGGACAATGTCACATATTGTGAGGAGTCACAATTAGTAGTCACAAGGTGATGTCGGATCTCGACATTCTTGTAACTTGGGTAGTAATGATGTGTTGCTAGATACTGCTCATTACTTATGCTCCTAAATGGGTTTAGGGCATTGCCAACGTTACAAGAACCTATAGGGTCACACACTTAGGACAATTAGATGGAGATTAGGTTCATATGATGAACCAAGAGGATTAGATTCATTTGATGAATTACATTGGATTAAGAGTAATCCTAATTGGGCTAACTTGAGTTCGACTCAAGTTGATTCATGTGTTCAATGAGTCTAATTTAGATTTTGACTCGTTGAATCAATTTAATTAAATGAATTAGATTCATTATATTAAGTTGGCTTGAATCAAATGGTTAGATTAGATCAACCATGGAAGAGATTGGGTCAAGTTTGACTTGACTTAAGAAGGAAGACCAAAGGTTAATTTTGACTTGACCTTTTGCCACCTCATTGGTGAGTTGGCATTAGGTGGACCAATGATGATACTCCACATCATCATGGGTGCCACCTCATGGAAATTACAAAGCCATTCTCTTTAATGGTTTCATATTAATTGCAATTAATGCAATTAATTTAGGAGTTTTTCACCATTGAGAGTGGTCGGCCACTTTGTTTTTGATTGTGATTTCAATTTTCATTCAAGTGGTGTATCTTCTTCTTCTTCCTCTTGAAGCTCTTCCTCTTCTCCTCCTTACCTTGGCCGAATCTTACGAAGGTGCTAGCACACCTTTGTGTAAGGTTTTCTCCACCTACGTGTCCGTGTGGATACTTCTAGAGGACCGACGCTTGACGGTCTAGAGATCCGGCAACTCCTTGGACGAGCGGGGACGCGAAAGGCACGCAACAAGGGTAAAGTTATTAACATGTAGATCTAGGAGTAGATCTAAAAGGTTTTTCAAACTCGTACTCGTATTTACTGTTCGGTTTTCCTTGCACGGATCCGTTGGCCTTGGGTGATTCGGGGTTTCCGCGACGCGAAAAGCGGTTTTCGTGGCCCAAAAAACCCAACAGTGGTATCAGAGCCACGTGCAAGGCGAGTACGAGTTTGTTTTTTTGTTTTATGAAAACTAAAGTTTCTGTAATTTTCTGTAAAATTATGATTTTTGGGTTTTTATGAGTATTTTTCTCGAGTAATCGAAGCACAAGTGTTTAGTCGCTTGTAGGCTTCGGCTACCGGAAAGATTTTTCCAAAAACGGCTTCGTTTCGCCCCAAAAATTTTTGGGACAGCGGGCTTGGGAGCCATTAGATCGCTTCGGAGCAACTCGCGATGGTTAGATCGCGGGTAGGGGTACTGCCCCTAACCCCGCAAGGGGATTTGCTCCGCGATTGCACCCGAAATCGCTAAAAACGAACCCGCCGGCAATGTCTCGGCCCAAATCGTTTTGGGAAAGCGGGTTTAGGCGCTGTTGGATCGCAAAGGAACCCTCGCGATGGTTAGATCGCGGGTAGGGGCGCTGCTCCTGGCCCCGCAAGGGGATCCGTTCCGCGATTGCGCCCGAAACCGCTAAACGGGCCCGCCAGGAAATTTTACTCGTAAAATTATAAAAATTAATTTTAAAATTACAGAAAATTATGGAAAAAATATATAATTTTGAATTATATATTAATTTCGTGATAGTCATGGCCCAAAAACCCAATATGATTGGTTGTGTTGTAATTCATAATACGGCCTGCGTGCCGTTATGTGTTTGCGCGTGTTGTATGTTTTTATTTATTCGCGACTTGCGCGTCGTGTCTTCTCTTATATTCTTGTTGTAAATTAGATTTAGACTCGAATGTAACTCGAGTTTCAAATTGTAATGTACAAATTGGAGCGGTGGAGGGTCTACACGAGACGGAGTTCCAAGGCGGGCACGAGCAACACAAGGTGGTCAAAGGGAGGAGCTTGGAGAAGCTGTTGACCCTAGGTTGACCGTTCGATCTTCTCATTGGCTTGAGAAGATCGTAGTAGGGCCATGACTAAATCACAAATAGATTAATTAGTTAATTGCTTATATATATGATGCATGTTTAATAAGTAATTAATTAATTAGTGCCTTACGATTAGATTAGATCTAAGTAGTGCACATGATGCACCCTTGCGATTAGATTAGATCTAAGTCGTGCAGAAGATGCATCCTTTTCGATTAGATTAGATCTCGATCGAACCAACTCTAAATGCCTAACCGTGCCGTGATACCTATCACTACCTCGATCACATGTATTGTTGAATCTGCCAAAGCAGAGCAATATATATTATCTTGGTAGGGTACGGAGGGACAATCTTGGTCCCGCCTATCAACGCATGGGTGAATACAAACTTAATTAGATTGAGTATTCCTAGTTACTCGGTTGGATCGAGTTAACTATAGGCATTCTTCCAATGGTTGGAAAGGTAGGACAAAATCACGTTTATATTAATTCTCGGGCGTATTAGCCAAAGCTAACTCGAGTTTTAATATAAATGCGGATTTTATTCTATAAACAAGAGTTGCATAGAGATGTAATTGGTAATCGTTACCTACCGATTATACTAAGCCTTGGGCGTATTAGCCAAAGCTAACTCAAGGGTTAGTATGATGTGGATCTTGTCCCACAAGAATTATAGTATTCAGTGGGAGTATCATTTAGTTAAAGGCCTAATTAAATGATTTTAAAAGAATATGATATTTATTTATGCAAATTTTCTGTTGTAGATAACCATGACGTCGAACACGAATTCCTTCTCCCTGCGATCTGTCCTTGAGAAGGACAAGCTCAACGGAGCGAATTTCTGGACTGGTACAGAACTTGAGAATAGTTCTCACCAGAACGAAATCGTATGTTCCGGAGCAGTCCATTCCGAGGCTCCTCCCGCCAATGCCCATGAGCGCATAAAGATGCTTATAAGAAGCATCAAGACGACGATTAGATGTGTCCTGCCTAAAGCTCGCGACCATGAACTCGAGCTCGTAAGTAACATGAGTTGATGAGCGCTATGATATGGTTGAGCATCTTCGCCAACTATATCGTGGACAAGCGAGGCATGAGAGATTTGAGATCTCAGTGCAAGATGTCAGACGGGACTCCTGTAGGTCCTTATGTACTCAAGATGATTGGGTACATAGAGAACCTACAAAGACTGGGGTTCCCACTTGGCCAAGAGCTGGCCACTGACTTGATCTTGCAGTCCTTGCCGGATAGCTATAGTCAATTCGTTCTCAACTATAACATGAACGAGATTGACAAGCCATTGCCCGAGCTACTTAGTATGTTACGAACTGCTGAGATTAACCTTAAGAAGGTTAAGCCCATTCTGATGGTCCAGAAGCACAAGGGCAAGGGCAAGCCCAATGGTAAAGGAAAGTCCCAAACCAAGGGCAAAGGCAAGACACTGAAGCCTAAAGGAGGGGTCGCCAAGGATGCTACCTGCTTCCACTGCGGTCAGACCGGGCACTGGAAGAGGAACTGCAAGGTATACTTGGAGGATCTAAAGAAGAAGTGAAGTGAGACTTCCACTTCAGGTATATATGTTATAGAAGTCAATCTATCTATTTCTACATCATGGGTATTAGATACTGGATGTGCTTCTCACATTTGTACTGATGTGCAGGCGCTGAGAAATAGCAGAGCATTGACAAAGGGCGAGGTGGACCTACGAGTAGGCAATGGAGCACGGGTTGCTGCTGTTGCTGTAGGGACTTACCATCTATCTCTGTCCTCTGGGCTTGTACTAGATTTAGACGATTGTTATTATGTGTCTGCTCTTATAAAGAACATAGTTTCAGTTTCTTGTTTGGACAAGAAAGGTTACTTTTTAATAAAAGACAAATGTTGTTCTGTTTATTTAAAAGATATGTTCTATTGTAGTGCACCACTAATAAACGGACTCTATATTCTAGACCTTGAGAGCCCTATCTATAACATTAGTACTAAGAGGTTCAAGTCAAATGACTTGAACCAAACCTATCTCTGGCACTGTCGCTTAAGTCATATAAATGACAAGCGCTTATCCCAGCTCCATAAGGATGGTTTGCTAGACTCATTTGATTTTGAATCATATGAGATATGCGAGTCATGCCTACGAGGCAAGATGACCAAGACTCCCTTTAGTGGGCACAGCGAGAGAGCGACTGATTTGTTAGGACTCATACATAGTGATGTATGTGGCCCTTTCAATGTCGCTGCTAGGGGCGGTTATAGATACTTCATTACATTTACTGATGACTTCAGTAGATATGGTTATGTGTACTTGATGACACATAAGTCCGAATCCTTTGAAAAGTTCAAAGAATTCAAGAATGAAGTACAGAACCAGCTTGGCAAGAGTATTAAGGTACTTTGATCAGATCGAGGTGGTGAATACTTAAGCCATGAGTTTCGTGACTATTTAGCTGAGTGTGGGATTCTATCCCAACTCACTCCTCCTGGAACACCACAGAAGAATGGTGTATCCGAAAGGAGGAATCGTACCTTATTAGATATGGTACGATCTATGATGAGTCACACAGATCTTCCGACATACATTTGGGGCTATGCTCTAGACACGGCAACTTTCATTCTCAACCGAGTTCCATCCAAGGCCGTGATAAAGACACCATATAGGATATGGACTTGGAGAGATGCCCAGGTGTCTTTCATGAGGATTTGGGGTTGTGAGGCTTACGTTCGACGTCAAGTCTCAGACAAATTAGGACCCAAATCCGACAAGTGCTATTTCATCGGATATCCCAGGGAAACTAAGGGATATTACTTCTACATTCTCAGTCAGCACAAGGTAGTTGTGGCAAAGACTGGGGTCTTTCTAGAAAGGGACTTTGTTTCTAGAAAGACTAGTGGGAGCACGTTCGATCTTGGAGAAGTTCAAGATGCGAATACTAGCACTAAAGCCTCGATGGAAATTGAACTGGAACCACAAAGTGTTGTGGATGATGTTCCACAAAGAGTTGAGGAACAACAACCAGTTCAAGTAGACATACCTCTTCGCAGGTCTGATAGGGTACGTCGTCAGCCTGAGAGATACTCATTTCTCTTGTCTGACCATAATGACATTGTGCTCATAGAGGATGAGCCTACCACCTATCAGGAAGCTGTGATGAGACCAGATTCCGAGAAATGGCTAGAGGCCATAAGATCCGAGATGGAATCCATGTACACCAACCAAGTATGGACTTAGGTTGATCCACCTGAAGGGGTAAAACTCATTGGGTGTAAGTGGGTCTTTAAGAGAAAGACTGGCATGGATGGACTTATCTATGAGGGTTTTGTAGATCCACAGCATACTAGCAGAGTATGCAAGCTGTATAGGTCCATTTATGGACTAAAGCAAGCTTCTCGGAGCTGGAATCTTCGATTCGATGATGCAATCAAACAATTTGGTTTCATCAAGAAAGAAGATGAGCCTTGTGTCTACAAGAAGGTTGTAGAGAACGCAGTTGTCTTCCTCATATTGTATGTGGATGACAGACTACTCATTGGGAAGGACATCCCTATGCTTCAGTCTGTCAAGACCTGGCTAGGGAGTTGCTTCTCAATGAAAGGCTTAGGTGAGGCATCCCGTATTCTAGGGATACAGATCTATAGAGATAAATCTAAGAGGTTGCTTGGCCTAAGTCAGAGTACATATATTGACAAGGTACTCCTTCGGTTTCCCATGCAGAACTTCAAGAAGGGATTTCTGCCGATGTCACATGGCGTGAGTCTTTCGAAGACTCAAAGCCCCTCTTCTAGAGAGGAGAGAGACCGCATGGATCAGATCCCTTATGCCTCAGCCATAGGATCGATCATGTACGCCATGCTATGTACTCGACCAAATGTCTCGTATGCTTTGAGCATGACGAGCAGATACCAGTCAGATCCAGGTGAAAGTCACTGGATAGCGGTCAAGAATATTCTTAAGTACTTAAGAAGGACTAAAGAATATTTCTTGATATATGGAGGCAATGATGAGCTAACTGTAAAGGGTTACAGTGATGCCAGCTTCCAGACCGATCAGGATAATTAAAGATCACAGTCGAGGTTCGTGTTTTGCTTGAATGGTAGTGCTATGAGCTGGCAGAGTTCACAACAGTTCTACAACGTTTCCATCTCATTCGAGAGATTATCGATAGAGGAGATGTGGAGATTTACAGAGTACCTACAGAGGCTAACATCGTAGATCCCTTGACCAAGGCTTTGGCACAGAGAAAGCATGATGGTCACACTAGGTCATTAGGCCTTAGAGCCTATACGGATTGGCACTAGTGCTAGTGGAAGATTGTTAGTTAGAGCCCTAGAGCCAATCATTTGATGATTGTATGGACTCATGTATATCATATTCTTGTATATATTAATAAAGACATTTGTTTGGTTATTATACTTATTTGTATTAGTGCCAAATAGACTAAGTATAATAGCGTCCTTGAGTAGAAGGTTCATACCTATATCAATCGATTAGTTGAATTGATAGTGAGATAATATAGGGAACACTACTTTAAATCATTCCTAGTCGAGTATTAACATTCAGGGACAATGTTAATGCAATAAGACTAGCATGTAGGTCAACTCGATGACTTGATCTCACAAGTCATGGATATGGAGATATCAAGTTGACATATGGGTATGCATTGGAGAATGTATACTGAATGACCCGCCATGAGAAAGTATCATGGATCATTATATGAGTGTCATATACTTTCTCATGTGGCTATTAGTATGACTATTAGTCCTTGGACCTGAAGTCACCATGGATCCCTACATAAGGAGTTATGTACTTTTGTTTCGTCAGACGTCCCGTAATCGGTGGACTATAAAGGCGATTACCGGGTATATAACGAATTATGTAGAGGATGAGTGATGTAGATGGGATCTATCCCTCCCATATGACGGGAGCAACATCAGTATTCTTGATAGAGTGAGACCACTAAGTGCATGGCCATGCCCAAATGAGTCAACATTAGATGTTGAGCTCATTTGATCAAGTGAGTCTACTTGGAGTTCAAGATTTAGATTGATTAGAGGATGACACGGTCTATGCCTCATATTGATCAATCTAGATGTCTAGGATAGAAGGACAATGTCACATATTGTGAGGAGTCACAATTAGTAGTCACAAGGTGATGTCGGATCTCGACATTCTTGTAACTTGGGTAGTAATGATGTGTTGCTAGATACTGCTCATTACTTATGCTCCTAAATGGGTTTAGGGCATTGCCAACATTACAAGAACCTATAGGGTCACACACTTAGGACAATTAGATGGAGATTAGGTTCATATGATGAACCAAGAGGATTAGATTCATTTGATGAATTAAATTGGATTAAGAGTAATCCTAATTGGGCTAACTTGAGTTCGACTCAAGTTGATTCATGTGTTCAATGAGTCTAATTTAGATTTTGACTCGTTGAATCAATTTAATTAAATGAATTAGATTCATTATATTAAGTTGGCTTGAATCAAATGGTTAGATTAGATCAACCATGGAAGAGATTGGGTCAAGTTTGACTTGACTTAAGAAGGAAGACCAAAGGTTAATTTTGACTTGACCTTTTGCCACCTCATTGGTGAGTTGGCATTAGGTGGACCAATGATGATACTCCACATCATCATGGGTGTCACCTCATGGAAGTTACAAAGCCATTCTCTTTAATGGTTTCATATTAATTGCAATTAATGCAATTAATTTGGGAGTTTTTCACCATTGAGAGTGGTCGGCCACTTTGTTTTTGATTGTGATTTCAATTTTCTTTCAAGTGGTGTATCTTCTTCTTCTTCCTCTTGAAGCTCTTCCTCTTCTCCTCCTTGCCTTGGCCGAATCTTACCAAGGTGCTAGCACACCTTTGTGTAAGGTTTTCTCCACCTACGTGTCCGTGTGGATACTTCTAGAGGACCGACGCTTGACGGTCTAGAGATCCAGCTGTTAGAGTGTATACTAAAAGCCTAGCTTTTGGTATAAACATTTATCTAGAAATAAGAATCACATTGGTCAAATGTCTACATTTATGATAAATGTAGTTGCTCAATTAATTTATATTGTAGATAACATGGTGTGTGGTGTCACATACAGAAGATCATGTTATCGTTTTCTTATAAATTATAAACAGTAGCTCACGACCAAGATGGAAAGGAACAAACCATTGGAAGGTCGTAGTGTAATTAGGTATTAGTTTATCTTAACTATATAATTACACTAGTACACTTAGAGTGTATTGAGTAGGACCATTTGAGGTCGTTCCTTTTATACTGATTTTATAAAGGAACAAAGACCTCAGTTATATGGAAGTGTGTGCTCTTAATCCTAATATAATAACAAGCACATATATTTGATATTTATTTCTTTAATTTATCAATGGGTGAGATTTAGTTCGATAAATCAATAAGCCCGATAAGTTGGGAAATGATATCACTTATAGTGTGTGTTGTTGATTATAGAAGGAAATTGTGTCCCAGTGATCTAGGTTGAGAATGTCCCCAAGAGGAGCTCATAAGGATTGTCATGTTAAACCCTGTAGGTGGACTTAGTCCGACATGACGGTGAAGTTGAGTGGTACTACTCTTGGAGCTAGATATTAATTAAGCGAGTTGTCAGTAACTTACTTAATTAGTGGACATTTGTTATCTTAAACACAGGGAGACTAACACACTCATAATAAGAAGGAGCCCAAAAATGTAATTTGGGATTGGTGCGGTAGTTCAATAATAATTCTTTAGTGGAATGAATTATTATTGATGAAATTAAGTTGTGTGTTCGGGGCGAACACGGGATGCTTAATTTCATCGGGAGACCAAAACCAATTCCTCCTCTCGGTCCCTATCGTAGCCTCTAGTATATAGAGATTTATACCCACCACATACCCACCTTCTTACCCATCCAATGGGGCCGGCCAAGGCCGGCCATGGGTATGTTCATGGGTGAATTCATGTGGCCGACCCTATTAAATAAAAAGGAATTTTAAATTTTAAAATTTTTCTTATGTGGATAATATAATTTAAAAGAGAGTTTAAAAATTTAAATCCTTCCTTTTATAAGATTCTACAAAAGATTAAGAGAAGAGTTAAAATCTCTTTCCTTATTTGTAGATTAAAAGGTTGATTTTAATTTTGGAAAAAACTTTCCTTTTAATTATATTCATGATTTAAAAGAAAGTTTAAAAATTAAAAATTCTCTTTTATTAGTTTCTACAAAAGATTAAGAAAAGATTTAATATCTTTCCTTATTTGTAGATTGAAAGGAGATTTTAATTTTTAGAGATAACTTTTCTTTTTGGAAATTATCCACATGTTTAAAAGAAAGATTTTAATTTATAAAATTTCTTTTTATTAACCAATCATGAAGGGATTAAAATTATTGGAGAAATTTTTATAAATTTCTAGAAACAAATTAGGAAGTTTTAATTTTTGTTTTAATTAAAACTCTCCTTGTTTTGGGGAGAAGAGTGGCCGACCATTATAATTTGAAAAGAGAAATTATTTTAATTAAATAAATTTTCCTTTTCAATGGCAAAAGAATTAAGGAAGTTTTTATTAAATTTTCCTTATTTGCCAAGACCAAGGATTATAAAAGAGGGGGTAGAGGAGGCTTCAATGTGAACATCTCTATTCTATTTTTCCTCTCTTTTCTCCTTGGGTGTGGCCGGCCCTTTCTTTCCTCTCCTCTCCTTTGTGTGGCTGAAACCTTCTCATGGTGGAGATAGCTTTGGTGGCCGGATCTAAGAAGGAGAAGAAGGAGAGAAAAGAAGCCTCTTTTCTAGCATCCCTTGGAGCATGGTGGTGGTGGCCGAACCTCTTCATCCTAGGAGAAGTTTTGATGGACGAAACTTGTAAGGAAGAAGAAGGTGCTTGGTGGTTCTCATCTCGAAAGATCGTTGCCCACACAACGTCCGAGGTTAGAAGAGGAATACGGTAGAAGATCAAGAGGTCTTTCTAAAAGATATAACTAGTAATTTTTCCTTTCCGCATCATACTAGTTATTTTTGGAAATAATACCAAATACAAGAGGCTTACGATTCTAGAATGTCGAATATGTTTTTCGATGTTGTGTTCTTTTATTTTTTCTTTTCCTTGTGATTTGATTGTTCTTTTCGGTTAACCTAAAGTTATTTTAGGAAATTAAATATTAGCTTTCTATAAAAGGTTTTGTCTAGTCGGTGGTGGTTGCTCCCATATCCAAGAAGACCATGTGCCTCGCCACGTCAGTACTGGGAACCGATTATGGAAATTAATATTTAATGGAATTAATAACTTAAGGTGATTTGGGTCGAACGTGTTAAGTTCCGCAGGAGACCCAAGTCAAAACCTAAAAGAACGAATAGATTAAGTTTTGGATCAAACGTGTTAAGTTCCGCAGGTGATCCAAAATTTAATTTAAAACAACACATGGTAGCTAGGAAAAGGTTCAGACCTTTGTACAAAATTTTTGTACAGTGGAACGTCTAGGTTTTCCGAGTAGCAACTAACACCGACAACTCCTTGGACGAGCGGGGACGCGAAAGGCACGCAACAAGGGTAAAGTTCTTAACATGTAGATCTAGGAGTAGATCTAAAAGGCTTTTCAAACTCGTACTCGTATTTACTGTTCGGTTTTCCTTGCACGGATCCGTTGGCCTTGGGTGATTCGGGGTATCCGCGACGCGAAAAGCGGTTTTCGTGGCCCGAAAAACCCAACATATAGGTGGTGCCATGATATTGGTCGAGAACAAGTGGCAAACAAGCCTTTTTTAAAGACAGTCTTCCAGGTTATCTTTCATTATCTTAATCTTATTCCCATCTTACAATAACTTTTTTACATATACTTTTAATTTGAGTTTTGCTTAGTTGCTTTCGTTTACTTTCATTTACCTCATGACAGGTGATGCTGAGACTGTTTAGTCCTTGAAAGACCACTCTACTGTTTAGTATATGAGATAAAATAAGGGTGAGCATTTTCATATGTGCATTTTTCAGCTTCCGTATTGGAGACTCCTAATTAAATGAAAATGAGTATTCATGTTCATTTTTTATATGTCGAGATCTCCTGGTGCCTTATCAAAAGGATGGAAAGATTGGACTTTTTAATGGAGCTGGTGTGGGAAGACTGAATTTATTATGGAATTGATGATCAATATTGTTGGAAAAGGTTGACATGGAAGAATCAGCAAGTGAGAAAGAGAAGTCTAATGAAATTCTATAAATTGAAAATTGTGATGGGCTTGGGTTGACAATAATTACTTGCAATCCTACATGACATGAACCACCATCACAAGTTTCTAGTCTTTTGACTATTGTTCATGATATGGGTTAGGTTTAGTAGGTCCCTGGTGAAAAGAATAAAGGAGATAATAGATTCTAGGGGAGTAGGCCAGTATCGATCGGGATAATACCTTAAGAAAAATAGGTCAATATTGGTCGGGATAAAGATTGACCAATATTGGTCGGGATAAAGATAGGCCAATATTGGTCGGGATAAAGATAGGCCAATATTGGTCGAGATAAAGATAGGCCAATATTGGTCGGGATAAAGATAGGCCAATATTGGTCGGGATAAATATAGGCCAATATTGGTCGGGATAAAGATAGGCCAATATCGGTCGGGATAAAGATAGACCAATATTGGTCGAGATAAAGATATGCCAATATTGGTCGGGATAAAGATTGGCCAATATTGGTCGGGATAAAGATTGGCCAATATTGGTCGGGATAAAGATAGACCAATATTGGTCGGGATAAAGATAGGCCAATCTTGGTCGAGATAAAGATAGGCCAATATTGGTCGGGATAAAGATATGCCAATATTGGTCGGGATAAATATAGGCCAATATTGGTCGGGATAAAGATTGGCCAATATCGGTCGGGATAAAGATAGACCAATATTGGTCGAGATAAAGATAGGCCAATATTGGTCGGGATAAAGATTGGCCAATATTGGTCGGGATAAAGATAGGCCAATATCGGTGGGGATAAAGATAGGCCAATATCGGTCGGGATAAAGATAGACCAATATTGGTCGGGATAAAGATAGGCCAATATTGGTCGGGATAAAGATTGACCAATATTGGTCGGGATAAAGATAGGTCAATATCGGTCGGGATAAAGTTAGGCCAATATTGGTCGAGATAAAGATAAGCCAATATTGGTCGAGATAAAGATAGGCCAATATTGGTCGGGATAAATATAGGCCAATATTGGTCGAGATAAAGATAGGCCAATATTGGTCGGGATAAAGATTGGCCAATATTGGTTGGGATAAAGATAGGCTAATATCGGTCGGGATAAAGATAGGTCAATATTGGTCGAGATAATACCTTAAGCAAGGTAGACCAATATTGGTCGGGATAATATCTTAAGAAAGATAGGCCAATATCGATCGGGTTTACACGTTTAAGATAGATAAACCAGGATTGTTTTAGTTAGCACATCTAGACATAGACTAGTATTAGTTGAGTGTATATGATCGCCCGGGTATGAAAAATGCAGGACTTTATAGAATTTATAGTATATTACTGGGCGATTAGGATCTATATTGAATAATAGCAATAACCAGCCAGGACATAACTTAGGTTCAATCCTGTTTAATATAAATCATAACATAATATCGGGCTGTCTGTAACATAATAAGAACAAAGTAGGCAAGTATGGACGATAAATATATCTCTATATAGCTTATAAGACAGGGCGAGAACAAATATCTTAAGAATATTCATAAATAGCTTAAGGAAGATATCTGTAGTATGTGATTGTATAATAAGGTTTGCTAATTTGGCGGGAAGAATGTTTCTAGACTTTTCTACAGGTACTAGGTGACAAAAAAGGTACATCTGGGGTACAAAGAAGATTCCTTAAAAGCTATTTTGTGCAAGTACATGGCTTACATCATCTCATAACAAACTCTAACAAACCGGGGTCCACTTCATGACTACGGAGGTTATATGAAGTGGTATAAAAGGGGGAATCCTCTCCGGGGGCCAGGTAAGTTCACATTGGTGCTCACATTCATAATTCTAGTTTTCAACTACCGTTCATCTTCCTCCTCTTCCTTCTTCCACACTAAGAGAGATCACTAACTTGAGCGTCGGAGGGCCTAGCCAGGGATTCCCACCCCGGTCTTAGGTCACTGACGATAGTGTTGGTTGGTCTCTTGTGCGCAAGAAGCCTTGGAAGCTCCAGATCTTGGTTTTCTTAAGTCGAGTTTCTCTCTCGTCACTAGATCTTCACGCAAGGAGGGCACCCTGTGACTTCATTCTCCTAGATCCGCTTTGGGTTTCTCGGATCGGTATTCCACAGGTATTATTCTTCATCAGTAGTGGATTTTTTCTCCCGGCTCTCCGTTTTGTCCAACTTCTTAGACAGGATCAAATTTGGCGCCGTCTGTGGGAACTTCACCTGAATCTGAGACTACAAGATGGAAGAGGCTGGAAAATCAAATCTACTCACTATTAGCTGCGAAGATCTGGATTTTCTCATTAATACTCATGTCTAGAAAGCTTTGCAACAACAACAACAACAACATCAAGCTCATACTGGGGCTACTCCGCCGGTAGTTCATAATCCGGCGATTTCGACTACTGAGCGCCGGAAGGGAAAGGAGCCAGAAGAAGGAGAACATGTATATTTCCCCCGGCTATAGCTTCTCCGACTAGGCGTCCTCGAGCTTTCCTTCGTACTCCTTTGGGACAGGGAGGACGAAGGCATGTATTCCAAGAATCTTCTGGCGAGGCACCAGACAAAGAAAAGCGCAAAGCTAAAATGATGGTGGCTAGTGATAGCTCACCAGAGAGAGGTATTTCTCCGTTCTCTCAAAGTGTACTAGACGAGATCCACTTCCTAAGAGATATCAAAATCTCCAGATCGGTGAATACTCTGGAACCACAGATCCAGAAGATTATTTATTAAAATTTGAGAATGTAGTATTATTGCAGCAATTTTCTGATGGAGTAAAGTGTCGGATGTTCCTTACAACACTCGGAGGAGCAGCTCAACGCTGGTTTAAAAGATTGTCGGGGAATTCTATCCGAAGGTTTAAAGATTTCAAGAAGGTTTTCTTACATCATTTTCCAACAACAAGAGGTATCATAAAACTCCTTGGAGCTTATTTTCAATTAAACAGGGATCTAAAGAGTCTATTAGAGCCTATATTAAGAGATTCAATCAGGTAGCCATTGATGTGCCCAATGCTACCATTGAGATATTGGTAAGTGCTTTTTCTCAAGGCTTAAATGATAATGATTTCTTTAAAAATCTGGTGAGAAATCCTCCTGCCAATTTTGACTTATTAATTGAACGTACTACTGAGTTTATTAATGTCGAAGAAGCTCAGGCTGCACGCCGAAAAGAAGATACCACTTCTTCTCCTGCTCCTATTAAGGAGAAAACTCCTGCTCCTATTCCTCCACCAAGAGGACCTAGAGTAATTCACCCACCCCATCATCATCCAGAATATCGTCCACAAGCAATACAACATGGGGAGATGCAGCAAGAAGCACCAAGAAGATGGTGCACTTATCACAAGACCAGCAACCATCATACAGAAGACTATTTTGTTTTGAAAAATAAGAAAGAAAATAGGGATCGTTATCAAAGGCAAAACTATTATTAACAGCAATATCACAGGCATCAAAGTCTGCTCAAGTATCTGTCAATTGGGGGCTTTAAGTAGAAACCGACCAGGTTTCCTTAAGGATTCTCAAAGACGTTAAAAACATCACAAGGTTGGTGCAAGTATTTTAGTTTCCCTCAAATAATAGTCGATCAGGAAATCTCTTGAAGTAACCCGGACGGGTCTTCTTGAGAGGAACCGGAGACTTTAAACTATCATGAACATAGTCGATCGAGAAATCTCATGAAGTAACTCGGACGGGTCTTCATGGGAGGAACCGAAGACTTTAAACTATCATAAAAGCATAGTCGATCGGAAAATCTCATGAAGTAACCCGGACGGGTCTTCATGGGGGAACCGGAGACTTTAAACTATCATAAAAGCATAGTCGATTGGGAAATCTCATGAAGTAACTCGGACGGGTCTTCATGGGAGGAACCGGAGACTTTAAACTATCATAAAAGCTTAGTCGATCGGGAAATCTCATGAAGGAACTCGGACAGGTCTTCATGGGAGGAACCGAAGACTTTAAACTATCATAAATGCTTAGTCGATCGGGAAATCTCATGAAGTAACCCGGACGGGTCTTCATGGGGGAACCGGAGACTTTAAACTATCATAAAAGCATAGTCGATCGGGAAATCTCATGAAGTAACTCGGACGGGTCTTCATGGGAGGAACCGGAGACTTTAAACCATCATAAAAGCTTAGTCGATCAGGAAATCTCATGAAGTAACTCGGACGGGTCTTCATGGGAGGAACCGGAGACTTTAAACTATCATAAAAGCTTAGTCGATCGGGAAATCTCATGAAGTAACTCGGACGGGTCTTCATGGGAGGAACCGGAGACTTTAAACTATCATAAAAGCTTAGTCGATCGGGAAATCTCATGAAGTAACCTGGACGGGTCTTCATGGGAGGAACCGGAGACTTTAAACTATCATAAAAGCTTAGTCGATCGGGAAATCTCATGAAGTAACTCGGACGGGTCTTCATGGGAGGAACCGGAGACTTTAAACTATCATAAAAGCTTAGTCAATCGGGAAATCTCATGAAGTAACCCGGACGGGTCTTCATGGGAGGAACCGGAGACTTTAAACTATCATAAAAGCTTAGTCGATCGAGAAATCTCATGAAGTAACTCTGACGGGTCTTCATGGGAGGAACCGGAGACTTTAAACTATCATAAAAGCATAGTCGATCGGGAAATCTCATGAAGTAACTCGGACGGATCTTCATGGGAGGAACCGGAGACTTTAAACTATCATAAAAGCATAGCCGATCGGGAAATCTCATGAAGTAACATGGACGAGTCTTCATGGGAGGAACCGGAGACTTTAAACTATTATGAGTAAAGTCATGCAGGATTGATACAGCACAATAATTTGTGGACCCGAACCACTCGGGATCACACACCCGATCGAAATTCAAAGGCATCTGGATTTCTTTGTCACTCAGAATTACACTCCTGACCAGGATTCAAAATTTAGAGGGAATTCTTTCAAAATTATACTCCCGGTCAGATTTCATAGTCTTATGAGATTCTTATGATTTCCTTATATATTACTGCTCGGGATCAGGCACTTGATCAGAAGTTACAATCATATGGAGTTCTTTATATATAATCATTCAAAATTATACTCTCGGTCAGAATCAGAATTCATAGTCTTATGAGATTCTTATGATTTCCTTATATATTACTGCTCAGGATCAAACACTTGATCAGAAGTTACAATCATATGGAGTTCTTTATATATATAATCATTCAAAATTATACTCCCGGTCAGAATTCATAGTCTTATGAGATTTTTATGATTTCCTTATATATTACTGCTCGGGATCAGGCACTTGATCAGAAGTTACAATCATATGGAGTTCTTTATATATAATCATTCAAAATTATACTCCCAGTCAGAATCAGAATTCATAGTCTTATGAGATTCTTATGATTCCCTTATATATTACTGCTCAGGATCAAACACTTGATCAGAAGTTACAATCATATGGAGTTCTTTATATATATAATCATTCAAAATTATACTCCCGTTCAGAATCAGAATTCATAGTCTTATGAGATTCTTATGATTTCCTTATATATTACTGCTCAGGATCAGACACTTGATCAGAAGTTACAATCATATGGAGTTTTTTTTATATATAATCATTCAAAATTATACTCCTGGTCATAATCAGAATTCATAGTCTTATTAGATTCTTATGATTTCCTTATATATTACTGCTCAGGATCAGACACTTGATCAGAAGTTACAATCATATGGAGTTCTTTATCTAGAATTGCTCGAGGTTATACTCCCCACCGGAGTGCATAAATCCTAGGAAATTTTTCACATAAAGTTGCTCGGGATTATACACCCTTCTGGAATATGGATGGAATCTTATATTTATATATATATATATATATATATATATATATATATATATATATATAGTCATGCCTGATTGAAGTTCAAGGAGTTTATGGAAAGTCTTATTGTTCAAAATCATATGATCAATTAAGATACCACAAATGGAGGAGTTTATCAAAACAGTGCCTAACTTCGAGAAATAAGAAAGAATTCTTGAACAAGATAGTACTTATTCTCACGAACATCTCAAAGGAAGCAGTAGCAAGATAACAAAGGTCAGGAAAGCAGGTAAGTACAAATTTTTACAAAAATGCAAGTATTTAATTACAAGTCTTTTATGAATACATAATCATGCTTACTCAAAATTGCTTGTCAAGTTTTCGGACAATTCTTGATTAAGTCTGCGACGGTTTATGAATAGAGAGGAGGGTTCTCAAGATAGATAACCACCTTCCCTTAATTGTTAAATAACCCCTATCACGGAATGATTTAAAGTCCCTATTATACGGTGGACATATTCATCATTAAACTTCGAAGACCTCAGATAGGCTAAATGCTTGTCCTCCCATCGGTCTTCCTTATGCTCCTTATAACTCTGAAATTCGGCTTGTAGTTTAGTATTTTCATCTTTGAAAGTGTCTCTT
Organism: Zingiber officinale; assembly: GCF_018446385.1. Classification (NCBI taxonomy): domain Eukaryota; kingdom Viridiplantae; phylum Streptophyta; class Magnoliopsida; order Zingiberales; family Zingiberaceae; genus Zingiber; species Zingiber officinale. Next base: position 88,800,655 of record NC_056002.1, read on the forward strand.
TTCAATTTAAGCTGTTCTAGTTCTTTTTGGAGTGAGGATATCTCTGCATCCTGAGCCTTTCTTTGTTCTTGCTCTTGTGGAAGAGCAAATTCTTTTGATGATAAATCTTGAACCTGCTCAGAAAGAAAAATATTGTGAAGCCTCTCTACTTTCTCTAAGACAATGTTTTTATGAGAAACATCTGAAATAGCTTTGTCCTTCAAAGTAGTTTACACCTGGAGGTTGGAGTTTAATCGATCCACTTGTAACTCCAACGTTTTCCTCTCAAGCTCTTTGTTTTCTAATAATTGGTGTTGATGCTGCAGTTCTTTCTTCAGAGCTTCCAATTGTTGATTCTGTAAGGCTATTTTTTCTCGTAATTGAGGGAGATCATTGTGGGAAGGAGGAAGAATAGCTTTCAAAACTTCTATTTGGGCCCTTAATTTACTATTATCCCTTTCCAGAGGAATGAGCAGCTGGTCTAAATGAAGACTTGAGGCAAGGAACTAAACAAAATAATAATGTGGTTAGAGGAAGTGATAAGAAGTTAATAACATATAATTAAAAACACTTACAACAACAGCTTGACGACTATGACTCCTCGTCGTGCGACAAATCGAATCATGTAAGTGTGGGTGACGCCTCGTCATGCGCCTCCAACATTTTCTTACCGTCGAAAAACCAATCATAATCAAGGAAGTTCTGGAAAAAGTGCGCAGTTTACCAAGTGTAATAAAGAAAGATGGGAGAAGAGAAAAAAAAAACTCATGTCTAGTCAATCGGTTGACACCTCCTTCGACTAGACTTGGAGGGAAGGCTAGTGATATGGGTTAGGTTTAGTAGGTCCCTGGTGAAAAGAATAAAGGAGATAATAGAATCTAGGGGAGTAGGCCAGTATCGATCGGGATAATACCTTAACAAAAATAGGCCAATATTGGTCGGGATAAAGATTGGCCAATATTGGTCGGGATAAAGATAGGCCAATATTGGTCGGGATAAAGATAGGCCAATATTGGTCGAGATAAAGATAGGCCAATATTGGTCGGGATAAAGATAGGTCAATATTGGTCGGGATAAATATAGGGCAATATTGGTCGGGATAAAGATAGGCCAATATCGGTCGGGATAAAGATAGACCAATATTGGTCGGGATAAAGATTGACCAATATTGGTCGGGATAAAGATTGACCAATATTGGTCGGGATAAAGATTGGCCAATATTGGTCGGGATAGAGATAGGCCAATATTGGTCGGGATAAAGATAGGCCAATATTGGTCGAGATAAAGATAGGCCAATAATGGTCGGGATAAATATAGGCCAATATTGGTCGGGATAAAGATAGGCCAATATCGGTTGGGATAAAAATAGACCAATATTGGTCGAGATAAAAATAGGCCAATATTGGTCGGGATAAAGATTGGTCAATATTGGTCAGGATAAAGATAGGCCAATATCGGTCGGGATAAAGATAGGTCAATATTGGTCGAGATAAACATAGGCCAATATCGGTCGGGATAAAGATATGCCAATATCGGTCTGGATAAAGATAGACCAATATTGGTCAAGATAAAGATAGGCCAATATTGGTCGGGATAAAGATTGACCAATATTGGTCGGGATAAAGATAGGCCAATATCGGTCGGGATAAAGACAGGCTAATATTGGTCGAGATAAAGATAGGACAATATTGGTCGAGATAAAGATAGACCAATATTGGTCAGGATAAATATAGGCCAATATTGGTCGAGATAAAGATAGGCCAATATTGGTCGGGATAAAGATTGGCCAATATTGGTCGGGATAAAGATAGGTTAATATCGGTCGGGATAAAGATAGGTCAATATTGGTCGGGATAATACCTTAAGCAAGGTAGACCAATATTGGTCGGGATAATATCTTAAGAAAGATAGGCCAATATCGATCGAGTTTACACGTTTAAGATAGATAAACCAGGATTGTTTTAGTTAGCACATCTAGACATAGACTAGTATTAGTTGAGTGTATATGATCGCCCGGGTATGTAAAGATGCAGGACTTTATAGAATTTTTAGTATATTACTGGGCGATTAGGATCTATATTGAATAATAGCAATAACCAGCCCGGACATAACTTAGGTTCAATCCTTTTTAATATAAATCATAACATAATATCGGGCTGTCTGTAACATAATAAGAACAAAGTAGGCAAGTATGGACGATAAATATATCTCTATATAGCTTATAAGACAGGGCGAGAACAAATATCTTAAGAATATTCATAAATAGCTTAATGAAGATATCTGTAGTATGTGATTGTATAATAGGTTTGCTAATTTGGCGGGAAGAATGTTTCTAGACTTTTCTACAGGTACTAGGTGACAAAAAGGTACATCTGGGGTACAAAGAAGATTCCTTAAAAGCTATTTTGTGCAAGTACATGGCTTACATCATCTCATAAAAAACTCTAACAAACCGGGGTCCACTTCATGACTACAGAGGTTATATGAAGTGGTATAAAAGGAGGAATCCTCTCCGGGGGCTAGGTAAGTTCACATTGGTGCTCACATTCATAATTCTAGTTTTCAACTACCGTTCATCTTCCTCCTCTTCCTTCTTCCACACTGAGAGAGATCATTAACTTGAGCGTCGGAGGGCCTAGCCAGGGATTCCCACCCCGGTCTTAGGTCACTGACGATAGTGTTGGTTGGTCTCTTGTGCGCAGGAAGCCTTGGAAGCTCCAGATCTTGGTTTTCTTAAGTCGGGTTTCTCTCTCGTCACTAGATCTTCACGCAAGGAGGGCACCCTGTGACTTCATTCTCCTAGATCCGCTTTGGGTTTCTCGGATCGGTATTCTACAGGTATTATTCTTCATCAGCAGTGGATTTTTTCTCCCGGCTCTCCGTTTTGTCCAGCTTCTTAGACAGGATCAGTTCATTAGTTGTAAATGGAGTTTATTTGTTTATTTGTATTGGGATAAATTTTATTTTAATATTAGACATGTTTCTTCTTTTGTGATTGTAATTCTTGTATAAGTAACATTTTGAATGACATTGATGTGAAGAATATTCATTCTTTTGAGATTATGATTTTTTATTATATATTTATATTGAAATATGATATATTGGTATTAAAAGATAATAATTTAAAAGACAACAGTTTAAAACTGTTGTTTTTTATCACTCTCAAAGATAACGGTTAAAAACTATTGTCGTAGCCCCAAAAACGGTTGTAACTGGTAGTGTTATTAAAAATGCTCTAAACAATAATGGTTTTAAACCGTTATCTTTTCATTCAAAGACAACGGTTTAAAACCGTTGTCGTAGCCCCCACTTTTAACAACACTGCCAATTACAACGATTTTAAAGGGCCTATGACAATGGTTTTTAACTGTTGTCTTTTAATGTTTTTGTTGTAGTGCCCATTGCTATATATTTTGCCTCAGTTGTTAATGCAACACAATGTTACTTTTACTTAACTAGCTGATTAGTGATTGTCCCAAAGATTAACAACCACCACTTGTACTTTTTCTATCTAGTTTACAGATAGCGTAATCTGAGTTAGAATAATCTTTTAGTTCAAAATAGCTAGTTCTAGGATACCACATTCCTACATTTAAGGTTCCTTTTAGGTATTTATTATTTATTTAACAGCTGTTGAATGTGATTCTTGAGCACAAGTCTAATACCTAGGGCACATACCTATGATAAATAATATATTAGGTCTACTAGAAATTAGATAAAGTAAGCTTCCTATTGCACCTCTGAAGTACATAAGTTCAACAAGCTTTCCTTGTGGGTCATTATCTAACATAGTATTTGTTGCTTTTTTCCTTAAAGTTTTCCATTCCAAATCTTTTGATTAACTCTTTGGTATATTTACTTTGATGTACATAGTTTCCTTCTTTTATTTATTTATTTGTAGACAAAGAAGGAGAGTTCTCCTACTGACTCATTTTAAATTCTTTTTTCATTAGATTTATAAATTCTTTTAGGAAATCAATATTTGTGGATCCAAAGACTATATCATCAACATATACTTATGCTATAAAAATATCTTGTTATAAGGTTTTAAAAAATAAAGTGGAATCAATTTATCCTTGTTTATTTTTTTTTAATTAAGTATGTTGAAAGTCTGTCATACCAAACCCTAAGGACTTGTTTTAGATCATATAAGGCCTTTTTAAGTTTGAAAAATGTGATTAGGATATTCTAAGTTTTCAAATCTAGGTGGTTGGATTACATATACTTCTTCTTTGATAAAGTCATCTAAGAAGGCAAACTTAACACCCATTTGATATAATTTGAATCTTATATATGCTGCATAGGCTAGCAACATTCTAACATATTCTAGTTTGGCCACTGGTGGATAAGTCTCATCATAGTCTAGACCTTCTACTTGACTAAATCCTCTAGCTTCTAAGCAGGCTTTAGTCCAAACAATATTTCTATGGTCATCTAATTTATTTATAAATACACATTTAGTATCTATGATAGATTTATTATTTGGTAAAGGTACTAGATCCCAAACCTGGTTTCTTTCAAATTGAGCTAGTTCTATTCTTCTTGCATTGCTATCACTCAATTAGGATCAAGTAATGCTTCATCTATAACTTTAGGTTCAAGTTTAGATATTAAAGCTATTTGACTTATGTTTCAAAATGATGATCTAGTTCTGATTCCTTAATTTGGATCTCTTAGGATTTGAATGGTTGGGTGGTTTGTATTTGTTTTGGGTATGCTTACAGGTTGATTTTCTTCTTATCCTTGTTCATTTTGTTGCTTATTATTTTCTTTATTTTGTGGATTGGATATTTCTTCATCTAAGGTGGCATTTTGTTAAATGACTGGAATGACTATAGAGATTGGTTTGATAGTAAGGTGGAATAGGAATGGAAATGAAAATGAAACTTACCTAGTTATATGGGTTTGACTGATTCTCATAAATCAAGAAATCATTCCCAAATTGTCATTCCCAAACTCATAATCTGAACATTATCTTTTATTATCATTTCATTTCCTCATTCCCAAACCCACCAATCAAACACCACCTAAATTGTTTTTTTATGTTTTCTAAATCTCCCCCTAAGTCATCACTTGTTTTATCAAAGATGATTTCTTTATTTTGGTTTGATTTATAATTTAGATGTTTCTTTGTCAAAAATTAAGTTTGTTGTTTCTTCAACTTGTAATGAACTTTTATTGTATACTCTATATGCTCTACTTATTGTTGAATATCCAATAAAAATATCCTCATTCAATTTAGATGTAAATTTTTCTAGATGGTCCTTACTGTTTAATATATAAACTTTACATCCAAACACTCTTAAGTATTTTAGATTTGGTATTTTATTGTAATAAATTTCATAAGGTGTTTTATTTAAGTTTTTGTTTATTATGATTCTATTTTATACACAACATGATGTACTTATTGCTTCAGCCTATAGATAATTAGGTAAATTATACTCATTTAACATTGTTCTTGTAGCTTCTTGTAAAGTTTTGTTTTTCCTGTCTACAATTTCATTTTGTTGAGGTGTTCTTAGACTTGAAAATTTATGATGATATCCATTTTCTAGGCAAAATTTATTTAAACTAAGTTTTTGGAATTCTCCTCCGTGGTCACTTCTAATCCTTTTGATTTTTATATCTTTTATATTCTCTATCAATTTACATAAGTTAACAAAGTGTTTAAGGGGTTCATTTTTATATTTTAGGAATATTACCCATGTAAACTTAGAAAAGTCATAAATTATTACTAAACAATATTATTTATGATTTAATGATTTTTTCCATGTGTATCAAATAAGTCTAAATGTAGTAGTTCAAGAATTGAACTTGTTCTTTGTTGATTTGTTGGTTTATGAGTAGATTTGGTTTATTTTCCTTGTTGACAAGCATTACATACTTTATTTTCTATGGTTCTTAATTTAGGTAATACTTTTTCTAGTTTACTTTTATTTAGTTTTGATACATTTCCAAAGTGGGTGTGGGTTAGTCTTCTGTGCCACAACCAACTTTTCTCTTGTTGTGTTAAGAGATACTTAAGTGATGAGCTAAATAAGTTTATAGTGTAAATGTTGTTTTGTCTAAATCCTTTTAAAGTTATATTAAAACCTTTAATTATGCATTCATTAGCATGAAATTCTACAACATAACTGATGAGTGTGGAGTATATAGAGTTTTATTGTGTTTTAAAGTTATTTTAGATTGACTTTGCACGTATAAATTCCATGATATTCTACTGTTATGCTTCTTTATTATGAATTTCTACTCCTATATACGGCTTCCATGTAATTTTGATGACAAGGGCGAAGAATAGAGTGAAATGGGGAGTTAAAGATCCATAAGTAAAGACCATATAGCCGGGCATGGGTGTCCATGCCGCACGGCATGAGGTCATGCCTAGCTCTACCTCCATGACAGGGTCGCCCATGCCCAATGACACAAGTAGTGCTAGACTTGGCCTCCTCGCCACGACCGCCCGTGCAGAGGCACAAACCGTGCCCCGCTTGAGAGCATTGCCATGACCTGCCCATGCCTAGTGGCACTGGTCGTGCCCAATTTTGCAGCCTCTCCATGACCACCCGTGCTCAGTAGCATGGGTCTTGCCCTATAGATTTGAACTTTAACGCGCAGCACAGGCCATGTCTCATGACCATTTTCAACCCTATTAAAGGGGATTCGTCCGATCAGATTAGGGGGGCTAGAGGGGCTGGACCGGAGGACTTGGTCCTCCTCCTTGGGAGAGGATTTTTCTCTCTTAGGGAAACCCTTGAACCATCACCTTCATCGACTTCGACGCTCTATCCACTTCCAGTGCAAGGAACAACTCCAAAGACATCTCCGTAGGCATCTCTTAACTCTATTATCTAATTTGAATTGTACGAATGCTATCATTTATGTCTTTGGACTGTAATTTCATTACAATAGAGTAGTTCTCTAGATCTAGGAGTAGGGAGCAGTTGTGATGTGATGCAATATATGAACTATGTATTTGGATATTTTCTTGTGCTATGATATGTTTATTGGCATGTTCTATGTGTGTTTGTGCCTTATATGTGTTGATGAAATGTGTGTGAGGTCACTCATGTAGAAGTATAGTTTTGTTCACCGTATAAAGGAGGTTCTTGGGATTATATGATCAGGGAAACCTGTGACAGAGGGTATCCTTACTTTCTATGACATTTATTTGAAACGGAGGGCACTTCCCTACAAGGGAAGCTAATTAGAGTGTGAGTTTTCCCCATATTAATCTTATGAAGTTGATTTACATAATCTAGCGATTGTATAACCGAGGGGCCCTAGTGACAAAGGGTAACCCTTTAACCAGACTTTCTAGGTTACATCTTCTACTTAATGTCATTAATCTATCGTTAGAAAGTACATTAGATAACTCTAGCGATTGTATGACTGGGGACCCTAGGGTAACCCTTTAATCGGACTTTCTAGAGTTACTTTTTTACTTAATGGCTTTAGAACTTGGGTAACTCTCTAGTTTGATCTTCACGGGGTTGTGTTGGACTTTAGTTAAATACCCTACAAGAATATAAGCATGGAGTTAGACAGATGAACAATATATAGGGACATTAATTAGCATCATTATGAAACTGAAATCCTAGATTCATCCCTAAACTCAACTTCACCTTTGCTCACTTGGGCTCACTCTCTCTGCTCTCTCTTTCCTCCTCCTTTCTCTTCTCTCAACAACTCTCTCTCTCTCTTTCTCAAGGGCTCATGAATCAACTTTTGATTGTCTAGATAACTCACCATGTGAAGGCAACTAGTGCTTAATCAATAGTCCCTGTGAATTGATATTTTATTACTTGATGACACTCCGTGCACTTGCAGATTTGCCACCACATCAATAACCTAGATCGCATAATTGACTAATATTAAGTAAATTGAAATCAAAATTGTCAACTAGTAAAACTTTGCAAATAATAAAGTTAGACTTAAGTTCAATGTTACTTGAACCAATTACCTTAAGTTTTCTATTGTTTCTAAAGGCTACTGATCCTAAGTTCTTGAGTTTTAACTTGATAAATTTATGATGATCTTCAGCCATATGTTTAGAGCATCCACTATCTAGTATCCATTGGTTTTGACTTTTAAGTTCAAACACATGAAGTAGGAATTTTTTAGCTAAAGTGTTGGTTAACTTAAATTACCTTATTCATCTCACTATTTCTAGGATTTCAACAAATGGTAACCTTATGGTTGTGTGAGATGATTAAGTTATCCTTAAATTTTTTGAATTTTAATGATTAAGTTAAGATGAATTTAATCAATTTTGAATTAATTCAATTAGTTAAATTGATTAATTTGAAAATTAATTTAAAGTTTAAGTTGAGTTGAGTTGAAAATTAATCATGTTATATTGAATTAAGTTCTAGATTTTTTATTATTTTTGAATTACTTATTAATTTAGGATTAAGATATTAAATTAAGGCTGCTTATTTAGTTTAGAATGAAATTAAGATTGATGAGTAAAAAATTGTTTAACCTTTGTTAGATTCAAACTTAGTTTTGGGTTTATCAAGAGCGAGTTTCTATAGTAAGCTTCTAGGCTGTGGTAATTTGCAACGGACATCATTAAAGTAACCACGTGTCTAAGACAAAACTTCCCAAAAACAATCAACGCAAAGAGCTTAATACTAAGTTTTAGTCTAAGTAGCTCATATTTGACTGGGGTAGCTTTAGCTAGATCCATTAAGTCTAGTATATTAGGTAGAACACATATGATATAGCCTAGAAATGCTTTTGACAAAGCTTCCTTAGCCTACTATTATCACAATCTATTTCGATGCTAGGTTATAAAGATTGGTTACATATTTTTCATATCTAACTATTATAATTTAAGCATGGAGAAAGCATATAAATAAGCAAACAAGGTAGAAGAACATGCTCCCCTAAATTAATGATACAAGTTTATTTTTCCCTCCATCTGAATTACAAATTTGGCATTGTTTATCTAAATAGTAAATCTATTCTTTGGGAATTAAGAATTTATTATTTCCTACTTTGTTGATCAAATGTGATTTTGGAACCCATGCTTTAACATATTTATCGTTTTTGGTTAATAAAGACATGTAGTTCTATGTTGAGTGTTAGATTTGTATCCGAGTCCGATTTTATTGTACACAGTCCTTTAGGTTCTATATATCATATTTAGATATTTGGAATCTGAAGTAAACTTTTCCAACGATATTTTAAACTCTTCAACTTGACACTTCTGGAAGGAATTTTCTTCCTCAAGTTTTTGAACTTGAGTTGAAGTTCCTTTTTGAGCTGGGCTAGTTGAAGAGTTTAGACTAATTTCCTTATTAAGGACTTTACATCCTTTTGAAGAGATTTAACCATTTTTTTTAGATTTATCTAGCTTTCTAGTTAAGAATCCAATTATATTGTACATTTTATCAAATAAAGGAGAGTTGACCTCATATTCTTGACCTTCTGAACCAGATACAGATTCATGGCTTGATTCAAATTTGTACTCAAATTCAGACTCGGACTTGGTTGTTTGTTCCTTTACTACTAGAGCCATAAAATTGGTTTGATCTGACTCCAATTCTGAAGACGATTCGTCCCATGTTGCTTTGAGATCTTCTTCTTCTTTTTCTTGTCTTCCTTTTAGTTAGAACACTTAGATCTGTAGTGTTCTTTTCCATTACATCCATAGCATGTTACCTCTGATATTGCTCTGCTTGGTTTGCCTTATGGTAGAATTGCTCTTTTGATGTCCCATCTAATGTAGTCCTTCTTCATGAACATGTTTCATACTAGGTTTATGACTTATGTGGTTGCATCTTCATTTTCTTTGTCTAATTCTGATTCATCCTATAATTTCAGTATTGGTCAAGATTTTGACTTGATCCCCTTTTTCCTACAATCAAAGCTACACTTTTCATGACTTAGCTTTAGTTAGCTTGTTCGTGTAATTCAAATTCAAAGAACATTTCATCTAAGTTTACAATAGAAAGATCCCTAGATGCTTTGTATGTATCTATCATTTATACCCACAATGTATTTCAGGGAAAGGCTTTTAAAGCATACCTTATTAGGCTAGCAATTTTTGCCCACTACGATGGCCAATCCACTATAAAGATGAAGCAAGCTCGTACAATGAATAAAAATGGATAGTAACAACCTACTCTCACCTTTTAAGTAAATGCAAGTAATAATAAAAAGTTACCCACAACAAATGAATAGAACTTGGCATAGGTTGTCGGAAAGCTTTAGCATATCATCACTTGTATGTAACAAAGCAGCAGAGATGGATTGATCAGAGTTGATGAAAGAAAATTGATTGAGAAACTTGAGCCTCGGAGCCTCTTTTATAATTTTTTATTCTATTAACTGAACCTTTTTTGGTCAACCAATCTTCAAAATTTCCCTCATTTCTCATCGATCGAATTACTATTCAGTTAATTGAACCTTAAACTTCCTTTGTTGTTTGATTTGATTCAATCTGATCCTCATTTGCCAACTGTGTTTGGTCGACTGACTTCCTGATCGATGGACGAAACTTTGTAATTTTTTATTGCATGATCTGATCTTATCTGATCTATGGTTACCAAACTAGGTTCGACCGACGGAACCAACATTTCCATTTCAGCTGAGTTCAAATCTGATCTGATCTCCTTTCTGAGTATTGGTTGACTAAACCATGATGTTCGGTTGACCGAACCTTTTATTTACCTAAACTTTGTTTTCTGCAAAACAAAGTTAGCATAGTATAATAATAATGATTATGTAAAACAAAGTTAGGATCAGATAAATATGTATGAATTAATATGATAATTAGGACTGTCATATCTTGACTTAGAAATCTTGGTCGGTTTCTTCAATCGAATCAACACCTAACGTTTGTCCCAATCAGAACACAACCTCATTGTGCTCTTCTAAAGAAGCTTACCTTAATATACCCGCCAAATATCTTGTCCTTCAGACCTGTTTGAACTTCATCTTTTGCTCAGTGTATGATCGACCCACCAGAACTTTCCTTACTTGATGTCTAGTCCAGATGACCCATCAAGTGCACTTCCAAATCAATGCATCTAGTCTTTTCTTGGTGTCTGGTTCTTCTGATCCACTAAGACTTCTTGCCTAGTGTCTGGTCGTCCTAATCTACTAGGTCTTCCTGATGTCTAATGTCTGGTCTTCTTGACCCATTAGGGCTTTTCATGTTTAGTGACCTGCAAACTTAGTTCACCCATTAAATACATAATATTTAACTTTAAACCATTTGTCATACATCAAAATATATATTTAATTATTGGTGCTAACTACAACAATAATCTTGCTATGTGCACCGAGGTGATAGAGGTTCCTGAATCCCTTCTAGGCGCCTGTATAGACTTGAGGAGCCTAGATCCTTCCAAACACTTGGCTCATATTTTCAAGGTTAAGAGTATTTTGCATCATAGAGTTAGCATAGAAAATTAATACAATATTAAACAATAATATTTGGCAGTCTTATACTATCCAAGTATGACTTTCAGATTTCTAGTGAAACCCTAGGTCAAACCAACACCTAATGTTGCCTCAACGAGGAACGTGTCCTCACCTACTCCTCTTAAGAGAGTTTACCTTTTGTCAAACATCTAGTCCTTCAGACCTATTTGGACTTTTTCTCGACATCAATCTTGACTTCCGAAACTTCTCGCTAGACACACGTTCCTCGACCCTTCCTAGACTTCCACTTAGTGTCCATGATCTTAGAACTTTTGCCCGATTTCCTCGATTTGTCAAGATTTCTGATCAGTCCACTCGACCATGACTTCGTGCCCAAACCACACTACCAGGACTTCATTCCCAATATCCTCGACTAGGACTTCATACCCAATCCACTCGACTAGTGTTGGGGTTGCAAGGTTGCAAATATAATCCCACATTGAAAACACATGGGAAAGATCATGGGTTTATAAGAGAAAAGATATCTCAATTGGGATGATGCCTTTTTGTTAGATCCCAAGAGAAAAATCATGAGGGCTTAGATCCAAAGTGGACAATATCATACCATTATGGAGATATCCAAATTCTTTTCGATCCTAAAATTAGTATCAAAGCCTGGACTGCAAGAAGGTTTAGCCGATGACTGTGCACAAGAGTTATGGTCTAATTGAGCCATGTGGGTATAATATTGACCTCAAACAAAGAAAAGTAGGGGCTCCTATGTTCGGATGAAGAGGACCAGACACCAGGCAAGAAGTCCTAGTTGCGGCTAGGCAAGAAAGTCCTAGTAGGTCGAGTGGACCGAGGGGTAGGAAGACCTGATAGGTCGAGGATCATACGTGGGAAGACTGTGGTCCTTTATTTGGCAAGGTTGCAAACATAATCCCACATTGAAAACACATGGGAAAGATCATGGGTTTATAAGAGAAAAGATATCTCCATTGGGAAGAGGCCTTTTGGGTAGAGCCCAAGAGCAAAACTATGAGGGCTTAGGCCCAAAGTGGACAATATCATACCATTGTAGAGATATCTAAATTCTTTTCGATCCTACAACTAGGACTTCATGCCCAATATCCTCAACCAGGACTTTGTGCCTAGCCTCAACTAGGACTTTCCTTCATACTTACCTAATCTCGTTAGATAACAATAGCTCTTAACTTTGAACTATTGCCAATATCAAAATACAAGTTTAATTAGCTGGTGCTTCCAGCACCAACAAGTTCATCTGCCTTTTGGTTCTTGGCTCTCAGCACCTTTTGAAGGATGACTTCCTAAAAGTCTATCTTCAACTTTGATATATTGTTGGAGTCCGTCATTGCAAATCTCAAAAGTGTCTTCAAGTTGTTGCGCTACTAGCTGTGAATCTGAATCGATGAAGACTTTGGTTGCCCCCACATATTTTAATGCTTGTAGGTTGACAAGCAAGGCTTTATATTTAGTCTCATTATTTGAGGCATTAAAATGAAGTTTTAATGTCGATTGTAAAGTATCCCCCTGGGTGAGCACAGTAAAACTCTGACTCCGCTTTCTTTCTTAGTGGTCGAGAGCCATCCACGAAAATCTTTGAAGTCTTTTGTAGTTCTTGACTGGGGGTTTCAGTGAGGAAGTCTGGTAGGACTTTGTCCTTGATGGTTATCCTTGGTTAGTATTGGATATCATATTCACTGAGTTACATGATCCACTTGATCAGACATCTAGAGACTTCCAGATTGGTTAGCACTCGACCTAAGTTGCTATTAATGAGCACCATGATGAGATGTGAAAGAAAGTAGGGTTAGAGGCAGTGAGCAGTCCGTACCAAAGATAGATTTAGTTTCTCCGGTGTCGTGTAATGAATTTTGGCATCATTTAATAAATGACAAAAGAAATAGATAGGTTGTTGGGTGTTACCTTCTTGTTGCACAAGGACTGAGTTGAGGGCTCCTTCAAAACTTGATAAGTACAATCATAGAGGCTCTCCTGCCACAAGCTTAGATAGGATGGGCATATTAGTCAAATAAGCCTTCAGCTCCATGAAAGCTTGTTCACGTCTCTCATCCTATAATAACCAAGTGGACTTACACAACACCTTGAAAAATGGGAGACTCTTAGTGGCTAATTGGAAGATGAACTAGGGACAATACGATGATTTTCTCAACCTGTTTTTATACTTATTTGATGTTTTTAGGAGACGCCATGTTCTGTAAGGCTTGAAGCTTTTCAGGGTTGGCCTCTATTCCTTGCTTAGCAACCATGTAGCTAAGGTAGTGTCCCTTTTGACACTAAACATGCATTTGACTGGGTTTAACTTGAGATCATACCTCCACAAGGTGTTGTATGTCTCCTCTATGTCATTGATTAAGGTTTCAACTCAAGTTAACTTGATAAGATGTTATCAACATAGACCTCGACATTATGACCAATTTGATGCTTAAAGACCATGTCCATTAATTATTGATATGTTGCTCCTACATTTCTTTAGACCTCAACATTATAATAGAAAGTCTTGTAAAAGGTGATGAAACTAATCTTTTCTTAATCCTCCACAACAAATGGGATCTGATGATATCTGTGATACATATTCAATATGCAAATGAGCTCACATCCTGAGGTTGAATCTATGAGTTGATTGATTCAGGGGAAGGGATAACAATCTTTAAGGCAGACCTTGTTGAGATCTTAGAAGTCAATGCAAATCTATCATTTACCTCCTGACTTGGGTATCAAGACTACATTTGTTAGCCAAGAGAGGAACTAGACCTCCTGAATGTACTTTGCTTCTAAGAGCTTGGTGATCTCAACATGGATCACTTTGTCCTACTCTAGTGTAAAATTTTGCTTCTTCTACTGGACCAGCTAAAATTCTAAAAGGATATTGAGCCGATATTTCATTACGGTGGGCGACACTCATGTGACTTCATGCGATGACCAAGCGAAGATGTTCTTGTTCAGGATGAAACAAGCAAGTTGTCTTTCTTTTAACTCAGGTACCAAATCCATTTCTATCTGAGTAATGTGGTCGGCTAACCAGGTACAATTAAAATTTCTTCTTTTCCATTAACAGACCGAGAAAAAGGGACTTCCTCTGTGGAATGTACTTCACTCTTCTGGGTTCTTTGCATTTTTCTATGATCGGTTTGGATAGTATCCATATAACACTTACGGGTGACATTTTGATCTCCCTTGATTGAACCAACCCGATCAACAATCAGGAACTTTAGCTCTTGATGAAAGATGGAGACCACTGCATTGAATGAACTAATGGCTAGCCTTCCAAGGATGACATTGTAGGAGGATGGAGAGTCGACCACAGTGAAGGTGGTGCTTCTAGTTCTCTTTAAAGGTGCTTCTCCTAGCAAAAGAGGAAGGTTGATTTGCCCAAGTGGCAACTCATCCCACTTTATTTTCATTTGATCAAAAGCTTCTTTGTATAATACATTGACGGAGCTTCCTGTGTCCAAAAATACTCTAGCCACATTATAATTGGCTGGGCATAGATTACCATGGCATCATCATGTGGAGTGATGACTCCTAAGTCATGGGGCCCGAAACTCATGAGAGGGTCACTTTCTCGATCCCTACTAGTACCGACACTTAACTTTCCAACATTTTTATGTGACCTTTTCTTGCACGCCTGGAATCACTATCGATGAAGCCACCTGAAATCATATGGATGTCGCTTGGTAGAGCAACATTGCTTTGACAGTCTCGACGATCATCTCGGTGGTTGCCTCCATGGTTGTCTTGATGGTGATCTTGATGACCATATCAGCTATTGTCTTGATGGCCATCTTGGAAATTGTCTCGATGATCATCTTGTCGATTATCTTGGAGTTTTAGTGAATGGTGTCAAGGGGACTTTGGCTCCCACCTGCGTGATCGACTTTCCCAGTCACCTCATCGAAGATATTTGATAGGTGAGCGCTTGTCCACAACGAGCGATGTTCTCTTGCCCTAGTGTTATTTTTTTATGATTTGGCTGACTTCTTAGGCGAGTTTCCAGCACTCTTGTGTATCTTGTGAGTGTGATTGATGATAAGTACAGAAACGATCCATTCCTTCTAAGGGCGTTTGGCCTGGCCTTGTTGCAAATGTCGAAACTAGGTTTAGATCTTTCACAGGTCTTCTTTCTCTACAAGTTGGGACATAGTTGAGAGTTTGGTGGGGATTTGGTTCTTAATGGGAGGATGAAGCAGATTTTTATATGACTGGGGGAGGCAACAACATCCCCTTTGCACAACAGTTGTATTTACTCCAAGTGTATGTATTTTTCAACCCTTTGTAATAGCTTTTCGTAATTCACAAGAGGCTTTTTCACTAATGATCTAAAGAAACCTCCATCTACTAAAAGAGTTCACGGAATGTCCCAAACAACTCAGTTGAATCACTAAAGATACTCTCCGAGCGTCTCTAGGGCCCTTGCATTATAGTGAACTGATTGAGAGGTATCTTTTAATACCACTCTTTCTGCTGGTGAATTGATGCAGGAATGCCAATTTAAAGTTAGCAAAAGAATTGATAAAAGATTCAGGGATTCTATTGAACCATCTTTGATTTGATATTGATAAGGTAATCAGGAAAACTCAATACTTAACACCATCTCTGTATCAATGTAGTAGAGATACATTCTCAAAATGGCATAGATGATCTTCTAGATATGATGACCCTGTGTATTCACCTAGTTGTGGTTGTCAGAAGCTTCAAGGTAGTTCTTGTTCTAGAACTTCTTTAGAAAAGGGCATTTTTTTGAGCATTTCCCTCGTTAGAGGCAGGGGCTTTTCCTTTGTTGTCATGGGGCAGTGTTTCCCCTGCTTGTGATTCATGAGAATCTTCACCTAGGAGCGTAGCACCCTAGTTGATTGAGGCCATGGCCAACAGAGCTCCTATGAAAGACATCTTACCCATAGGAGGGGGGTGGCTACGAAAGGGGGAGGTCTCTTGCTAATGGTGGTTGTAGGAATGGGTATTGTTGTAGGAACCCCTGCAATGCCTTGGACACCATTTCATTTTTTCTTGTGTTCAACAATTCTTCTAGTGTGAACCATCCCAGTGTCTTGGCTCAGAGTTTCCTCAAATGATGTCAATTTGTTCTAGTCAAATATCATGAATGGTCAAACTATCAGTCAACGAACTCATTGATATGTGCATGCTCCAATAATTGTTGGTGAGGAGGATGAAGGGTTCTGAAAGACACTCGAAAAGAGGATAGATTGACCAAGGGATGGATCCCGAGGCCACTCTAATGCTCAAATTAGGGTTTGTATTTGGTAATATGGAGAACGAGGATAAAGAAGAAGAGTACTGGAACCCAGTGGAGTTGTAGAAAATTGGAACCGTCCTGTTATTACCTTTGTAAGTGCTTATACAATTACTTAGAGAGCATCTCCACGTCAACCAGAATATCATCATTGTGGGAGTGGTGAGGGAACTAGATCTGACTGAAAAGGAGTTTGAGACTGAGAAAGAGTCTAAGATTGAGATTGTGACCGAGACTAAGAGAAAGTCTGAGACTGAGAGGGAGTATGAAATTGAGACTGTGGCCTAGACTAAAAGAAGTATGTTGCTTATCCTTGAGTAAGACTTGGATGACGAGGATAAGAGTACTGAGCTGGTTCGATCATGTAACACCCGTAAATTTCCTCTCTTCCAAAAGAGAAAAAATAAATAGAAGAAGGGAAAAGAAATAAAAATATATACATAAATAACCCGGGCTAAGATTTGAACCCTAGAGCATTGATCTAAGATTGGTTTAAGTAGCCATTAGAGTGGTGGTAAAGCATCACATTGGAAATATGAAACTATTCATTATATATAGATTATGTGTGAAGAGATGCTTCAACTTCCACATAGTATAAAAGGGGAATGGAAGAGACTAAAAACCTATCTTTTCATTTTCCTCTTCTCCTCCCTAGCCGAAACTTCCTCTTCCCTCTTGTCAATTTTCGGCCAAGAACCCTAGGGTTCCAAGTTTCTAAGTTCTTCAAAAGGAGAATCTAAGAGGAGAGTTTTCACAAGGATTAGTACGCGCGTGAAGAGTGGCTTGGAGATTTAGGTATATAAGAGAGGATTGTCTTTCCTATACCCTATATTAGTAAGATATAGCGAAAGGAAGTAAGTATTACTCATCTTCAGTATGTATTGCTTCGATGATGCATGTTGTGATATGTTTTATGCATGTTAAAGAAGATACATGTTGTGATATGTTTTATGCATGTTAAAGAAGATACATGTTATGATTGTAAGAGGTCCTCTAAAATTTTGGGATTAAGAGCATGTTTGGAGTATCTTGATTTGCTTTCCATTTAATTTTGGGGCTGAGAAGTATATTCAAGTGCCCTAAAGTGCTTCCCTATAAGTGTGGGAGATTAAGCGCACATAAGATGCTTGTTTAAATGACAAGTGCAAGTATAAGAAAACAATGTTTAAAAGAAAGTATTTTACTTTAAAGTGGCAAGTACTGGACACAAGGTCCATGGTTGGGCTCCTAGATCGCCCCTAGGCCTTAGATCACCTAGTAGTATCTTAATAAACCAATGTTTAAAAGAAGTATTTTACTTTAAAGTGGCATGTACTGGACACAAGTGTTAGTTAGAGCTCTAGAGCCAATCATTTGATGATTGTATTATGGACTTGTTGTATCATATTCTTATATAAATAAAGGCATATGTTTTGGTTATTATACTTGTATTGGTGCCAAATAAACTAAGTATAATAGCGTCCTTGAGTAGAAGATTCTCACCTATATCAATTGGTTAGTTGAACCGATAGTGAGATGATATAGGGAATATTACTCTTAATCATTCCTAGTCGAGTATTAACATTCAGGGACAATGTTAATGCAATAAGACTAGCATGTAGGTCAACTCGATGACTTGATCTCACAAGTCATGGATATAGAGATATCAAGTTGACACATGAGTATGCATTGGAGAATGTATACTGAATGACCCGCCATGAGAAAGTATCATGGATCGTTATATGAGTGTCATATACTTTCTCATGTGGCTATTAGTATGACTATTAATCCTTAGACCTGAAGTCACCATGGATCCCTACATAAGGAGTTATGTACTTTGGTTTCGTCAAACGTCACCCGTAACTGGGTGGACTATAAAGGCGATTAATAGGTATGTAACGAATTATGCAGAGGGATGTGAGTGATGTAGATGGGATATATCCCTCCTATATGACGGGAGCAATATCGATATTCTTGATAGAGTGAGACCACGAAGTGCATGGCCATGCCCAAATGAGTCAATATGAGATATTGAGCTCATTTGATTTAGTGAGTCTTCTTGGAGATCAAGATTTAGATTGGTCAGAGGATGACACGGTCTATGCCTCATATTGATCAATCTAGATGTCTAGGATAGAAGGACACTTGTCATATATTGTGAGGAGTCACAAGGTGATGTTGGATCTCAACATTCTTATAACATTGGGTAGTAATAATGTGTTACTAGATACCGCTCATTACTTATGCTCCTAAATGGGTTTAGGGGCATTGCCAACATTACAAGAACCTATAGGGTCACACACTAAGGACAATTAGATGGAGATTAGGTTCATATGATGAACCAAGAGGATTAGATTCATTTGATGAATCAAATTGGATTAAGAGTAATCCTAATTGGGCTAATTGAGTTGGACTCAAGTTGATTCATGTGTTCAATGATTCTAATTTAGATTATGACTCATTGAATCAATTTAATTAAATGAATTAGATTCATTATATTAAATTGGCTTGAATTAAATGGTTGGATTAGATCAACCATGAGAGAGATTAAGTCAAGTTTGACTTGACTTGGAAGGAAGATGAAGAGTCAAGTTTGACTTGACTTTATGCCACCTCATTGGTGAGTTGGCATTGAGTGGGCCAATGATGATGCTCCACATCATCATGGTTGCTTAAGTGGGATGCCACCTCATGGGAGTTACCAAGAGTTGTGACTCTTGGCATTCCATGGGAATTACACATGCTCTTAATGTGGCCGGCCACATGAATGGGAGGAATAAGTTTCATTTTGGGAATGATTCTCATTCATTCCATCATCTTCTTCCTTGCTCCATTTTTTTTTCTCTCCCTCTCCTCATCTTGCCGAACCTAACTAAGGTGTTAGCACACTTTAGTTTGGTGATCTCCTTCTTGTGTTCGTGTGGATACTTCTAGAGGGTTGTCTACTTTGACAACCTTGAGATTCGGCACCATTGGACGAGCGGGATTCGCGTAGGGCGCGCATCAAGGGTATATTCTTTGTTTCCCTTTGTAGATCTACTGTAGATCAAGGTTTAGAAACTCATACTCATATTTTATTTTATTTTTCTTTGCACGGATCCGGTGGCTGGGGCTTTTGGGGTTTCCGCGACGCGAAAACGCGGTTTTCATGGCCCGAAAAACCCAACAGTGGTATCAGAGCCACGTGCAAAGACTTGTACGAGTTTATTTTTGATTTTTATGAAAAATATAGCTTCTGTGATTTTCTGTAAATTTAGGTTTTTTATAGTTTTTATGGGTAATTTTCTTGTAGAAGCGAAGCACAAGTGTTTCGGCACTTGTAGGCTTCCGCTACCGGGAAGATTTTTCCAAAACGGCTTGGTTTCGCCCCAAATCCTTTTGGGATAGCGGGCTAAGGCACTGTAGGATCGCTAACGAACCCTTGCAATGGTTAGATCGCGGGTAGGGGCGCTGCCCCTGGTCCCGCAAGGGGATCCGTTCCGCTATTGCGCCCGAAAACCGCTAAACGGGACCGGCGGTAATTTTTACTCGTAAAAATTGTAAAAAAATTGATATTAAAATTAAAGAAAATTATAGAATATACATAATTTAGAATTATATATAATTTTTGATAATCATGGTCCAAAAGACCCAATTGGATTGTAATAAATGTGTTGTAATTCATAATACGGCCTGCGTGCCGTGATGTGATGTGCATGTTGTATTTTTATTCGCGACCTGCGCGTCGTGCCTTTCTCTATTTTATATTCTTGTTATAAATTAGTTTAGACTCGAATGTAACTCGAGTTTCAAAATTGTAATGTACAAAATTGGAGCGGTGGAAGGTCCACTCGAGACGGAGTTACGAGGAGGGCGCGGGCAACACACGGTGGTCAAAGGGAGGAGCTTGAGAAGCTGTTGACCCTAGGTTGACCATCTGATCTTCTCATTGGCTTGAGAAGATCGTAGTAGGGTCATGACTAATCACTAATTAATTTAATTAATTGCTTGTGTATATGTGATGCATGATTAAGTAATTAGTGCCTAACGATTAGATTAGATCTAAGTCGTGCACATGATGCACCCTTCGATTAGATTAGATCTATCGAATATATGATACGCATCATCATTTAGATTAGATCTAAATCACGTCAACTCTAATGCCTACCGTGCTGTGATACCTATCACTACCTCGATCACATGTGTTGTTGAATCTGCCAAAGCAGAGCAATACATATTATCTTGGTAGGGTACAGAGGGACAATCTTGGTCCCTCTTATCAACGCATGGGCGAATACAAACTCAATTAGATTGAGTATTCCTAGTTAACTCGGTTGGATCGAGTACAACTATAGGCATTCTTCCAATGGTTGGAAAGATAGGACATAAATCACATTTATATTAATTCTTGGGCATATTAGCCAAAGCTAACTCAAGCTTTAATATAACTGCGGATAATGATCCTATAAACAAGAGTTGCATAGAGATGTAATTGGTAAATCGTTACCTACCGATCATACTAAGTCTTGGGCGTATTAGCCAAAGCTAACTCAAGGGTTAGTATGATGTGGATCTTGTCCCACATGAATTATAGAATTCAGTGGGAGCATCATTTAGTTAAAGGCCTAATTAAATGATTTAAAGAATATGATATTTATTTTCTGCATTTTTTTGTTGTAGATAAACCATGACGTCGAATACGAACACCTTCTCTCTGCATTCTGTCCTTGAGAAGGACAAGCTCAATGGAGCAAATTTCCTGGATTGGTACAGGAACTTGAGAATAGTTCTCACCCAGGAACGTAAACTGTACGTTCTGGAGCAGCCCATTTCGGAGGCTCCTCCTACCAATGTCACGCGAGCAGACAAAGATGCTTACAAAAAGCATCAAGATGACGCATTAGATGTGTCCTGTCTAATGCTCGCGACCATGAACTCTGAGCTTCAGAAGCAACACGAGTTAATGGGCGCTTACGATATGGTTGAACATCTTCGTCAACCGTATCAAGGACAAGCGAGGCATGAGAGATTTGAGATCTCAAGAGCACTACTTCAGTGCAAGATGTCAGATGGGGCTCCCGTAAGCCCATATGTACTCAAAATGATTGGGTACATAGAAAACCTACAGAGGTTGGGATTCCCGCTTGGCCAAGAGCTGGCCACTGACCTGATCTTGCAATCCTTGCCAGATAACTATAGTCAGTTCGTTCGAAACTACAATATGAACGAAATTGACAAGCCACTGCCCGAGCTGCTTAGCATGTTAAGAACTGCTGAGATGAACCTTAAGAAGGCTAAGCCCCAATCTGTTCTGATGGTTCAGAAACACAAGGGCAAGGGCAAGCCCAAAGGCAAGGGAAAGTCCCAAGACAAGGGCAAAGGCAAGGCACTGAAGCCTAAAGGAGGGGTCGCCAAGGATGCTACCTGCTTCCACTGCGGTCAGACCGGGCACTGGAAGAGGAACTGCATGGTGTACCTGGAAGATCTTAAGAAGAAGCGAAGTGAGACTTCCACTTCAGGTATATATGTTATAGAAGTCAATCTATCTATTTCTTCATCATGAGTATTAGATACCGGATGTGCATCTCACATTTATACTAATGTGCAGGCGCTGAGAAATAGCAGGACATTGGCGAAGGGCGAGGTGGACCTACACGGGTTGCTGCTGTTGCTGTAGGGACTTATCATCTATCTCTGCCCTCTGGGCTTGTATTAGAATTAGATGAATGTTGTTATGTGCCTGCATTAACTAAGAACATAATTTCAGTTTCTTGTTTGGACAAGAAAGGTTTCTCTTTTATTATAAAGGACAAATGTTGTTCTGTTTATTTAAAAGATATGTTCTATTGTAGTGCACCTCTGATGAACGGACTCTACATTCTAGATCTTGAAAGCCCTATCTATAACATAAATACTAAGAGGTTCAAGTCAAATAACCTGAACCAAACCTATCTCTGGCACTGTCGCTTATGTCATATAAATAACAAGCGCTTATCCCAGCTCCATAAGGATGGTTTGCTGGACTCATTTAATTTTGAATCTTATGAGACGTGTGAATCATGCCTACTAGGCAAGATGACCAAGACTCCCTTTAGTGGGTACAGTGAAAGAGCGACTGATTTGTTAGGACTCATACATAGTGATGTATGTGGCCCTTTCAATGTCGCTGCTAGAGGCGGTTATAGGTACTTCATCACATTAACTGATGACTTCAGTAGATATGGTTATGTGTACTTGATGAAACATAAGTCAGAATCCTTTGAAATGTTCAAAGAATTCAAGAATGAAGTACAGAATCAGCTTGGCAAGAGTATTAAGATACTACGATCAGATCGAGGTGGAGAATGTTAGCTAGAGCCCTAGAGCCAATCATTTGATGATTGTATTTTGGACTTGTTGTATCATATTCTATATAAATAAAGGCATTTGGTTTTGGTTATTATACTTACTTGTATTGGTACCAAATAAACTAAGTATAATAACGTCCTTGAGTAGAAGGTTCTTACCTATATCAATCGATTGGTTGAATCGATAGTGAGATGATATAGGGAACACTACTCTAAATCATTCCTAGTCAAGTATTAACATTCAGGGACAATGTTAATGCAATAAGACTAGCATGTAGGTCAACTCGATGACTTGATCTCACAAGTCATGGATATAGAGATATCAAGTTGACACATGGGTATGCATTGGAGAATGTATACTGAATGACCCGCCATGAGAAAGTATCATGGATCGTTATATGAGTGTCATATACTTTCTCATGTCGCTATTAGTATGACTACTAGTCCTTAGACCTGAAGTCACCATGGTTCCCTACATAAGGAGTTATGTACTTTGGTTTCGTCAAACGTCACCCGTAACTGGGTGGACTATAAAGGTGATTACTGGTATGTAACAAATTATGCGGAGGGATGTGAGTGATGTAGATGGGATATATCCCTCCTATATGACGGGAGAGACATCGGTATTCTTGATAGAGTGAGACCACGAAGTGTATGGTCATGCCCAAATGAGTCAATATGAGATATTGAGCTCATTTGATTGATTGAGTCTACTTGGAGTTCAAGATTTAGATTGATTAGAGGATGACACGGTCTATGTCTCACATTGATCAATCTAGATGTCTAGGATAGAAGGACACTTGTCATATATCGTGAGGAGTCACAATTAGTAGTCACAAGGTGATGTTGGATCTCAACATTCTTGTAACTTGGGTAGTAATGATGTATTGCTAGATACCGCTCATTACTTATGTTTCTAAATGAGTTTAGGAGAATTGCCAACGTTACAAGAACCTATTGGGTCACACACAAAGAACAAGTGGATGGAGATTAGGTTCATATGATGAACCAAGAGGATTAGATTCATTTGATGAACCAAGAGGATTAGATTCATTTGATGAATCAAATTGGATTAAGAGTAATCCTAATTGCGCTAATTGAGTTGGACTCAAGTTGATTCATGTGTTCAATGAGTCTAATTTAGATTATGACTCATTGAATCAATTTAATTAAATGAATTAGATTCATTATATTAAATTGGCTTGAATTAAATGGTTGGATTAGATCAACCATGAGAGATATTAAGTCAAGTTTGACTTGACTTGAGAGGAAGATGAAGAGTCAAGTTTGACTTGACTTTATGCCACCTCATTGGTGAGTTGGCATTAAATGGACCAATGATGATGCTCCACATCATCATGGTTACTTAAGTGAAGTGCCACCTCATGGGAGTTACCAAGAGTTGTGACTCTTGGTATCCCATGGAGGTTACAAACCACTTAATTAGATGAAAAGAGTTTCATTTTTGCAAGTGTAACTCTCATTCAAGTGATCTTCCTCCTCCTAAGCTCTCTTCTTGCTCCTTCTCTTCTCTTGGTCGTGGGTTTCAAGCCAGGGAGAAGAAAGGAGAGTGAATCTAATCCAAGAAGAAAGGTTAGTGAAAGTCACATAGAGTTTTTAGAGGAGTGTGTTCTCTTCTTTTCCTTTCTTCATCTTCCAATCCTATCCGAGAGCATCAAGAAGTACTAGCACACTTGTGGTATTCTCTTCTCCATCCTTGAGTGTTAGAGAACACTTCTTGTTCGTGTTGATATCACTAGAGAGTTGTCTACGTTGACAACTTCGAGATCCGGCGTACCTTGGACGAGCGGGATTTGCGAGGGCACGCATCGAAGGTATAAAATGTTTTTCCTTTGTAGATCTACTATAGATCATCGTTTGAAACTCGTACTCATATTTTCGAAAGTTTTCTTCGCACGGATCCAATGGCTAGGGGTTTTGGGGTTTCCGCGACGCGAAAAAGCGGTTTTCATGGTCCGAAAAACCCAACAGAGAATACCTTAGCCATGAGTTTCGTGACTATCTAGCTGAGTGTGGGATTCTATCCCAACTCACTCCTCCTGGAACACCACAGTGGAATGGTGTATCCGAAAGGAGGAATCGTACCCTATTAGATATGGTACGATCTATAATGAGTCACACAGATCTTTCGACATACCTTCGGGGCTATGCTCTAGACACGACAGCTTTTATACTCAACCGAGTTCCATCCAAGGCCGTGATAAAGACACCATACAGGATATGGACTGAGAGAGATGCCCAGGTGTCTTTCATGAGGATTTGGGGTTGTGAGGCTTACGTTCGACGTCAAGTCTCAGACAAGTTAGGACCCAAATCCGACAAGTGTTACTTTATTGGATATCCCAAGGAAACTAAGGGATATTACTTCTACATTCCCAGTCAGCACAAGGTAGTTGTGGCAAACACTGGGGTCTTTCTAGAAAGGGACTTTGTTTCTAGAAAGACTAGTGGGAGCACGTTCGATCTTGAAGAAGTTCAAGATGCGAACAATAGCACTGAAGCTGTAAAATACGGTACCCAAATAATCGTTAAATAATAAGGTTATTTGACAAATAATCTTATTGGAATTTTTAGGAATTTTTAGAGATTTTCTGGGACTTAAACGGAGTTCGTATGACACGTGTTGAGGGGATGAACCGGTGGGGCTAATTATAAGCCTGTTTGGAACACCATTTAAGTGGGAGTTGATTGAGAAATTAACATAGGGTTTAATAAATTAAATCCTATGTATATAAGTTTTAAACCTTGCCCTAACTCTTCCCCTCACCGCAGCACACATCTCTACCCGAAACCCCATTTCTCCTCTCCCCCAAATCCATCGCCGACCCGCTAATCTCCTCCTCACGCGAACGAACACCACCGCCGCCCTTCTCCTGATCGCGGCACCTGATTGCCGACGCCGATTTCCCCTCTTCTCTGTGCCCTAGCCGTCTCCCCCTCCTCTCTCGCGTCCCTGCCCTAGCGCCGGCTGCCACAAGCCAATAGCCGACGCTGATGCCACAAGGAAATCGATGTGCCAGCGCTGTGCAATCTTCCTCCGCCTGAGCCTCCCTTTTCATCCGCGAAGCACGTGAGTCTTCAGCCAGGGCCTCGGCTGAGGGTCGGTGAGGAGATCTGAGCCCTAGCCTCTTCTCGCGTCGCTGCACTCGTGCGCTACAGCTCCGACCACCATTTGCCTGTGCTATTGTCCACCGTCGGTTGAACCGTCTCCTCTGATCGTTGAGTTCATCCGATCATTGCCTTCTCTGAGTTGCTGAACCTTAAGCGGGTAGAATTTCTGCCAAGAGGCGAAATCCGAGCCCTAGCTCCTTTCTTCTTGGATCGATTTCTGCTGTAAGTATGAGTTGGGTGTCACTAATTGCCTCTGATCGTCGGAATATTTGATTCCAGCCATTCCCTGGCTTGACGGGGAATTTCTGGCCACAAGAAGGTATGGTTGCCTCCTTACCTTCCCTTGCTCTGTTCTTGTTCAGTTGCTGACCAATGAGTGGAGGATTTCTGCTAGGGTTCAATACTGGATAGGACCACAAATTTTGGTAGAGGTCGTCAATTCCTATCTCTCACAGCTGCATTTAGAGAGGAAGTTACTGTGGATTTAGATTGGAGGTAAAGTTGTTAAATCCAAGCTTAAATTTGATTACAAGGTTGGTTACGGATTTAATATCAGATTGGTTTGTTTAGTGATTGATTTATGATGTGTTGTAGATGATACATGGATGGATTAATAGGATTGTGGAATGATTATGATTTGTGTCATGTAGGATGTTGGGTTTGGACATTCACAACAACAACCTTCTCCGGTTACGAGTTAACAATGGAATTCACTGATTTGGGTAAGCTGTTGATTCATACATGAATGTAGATTCAAATTGGAATGATGTAGTTGTTAACTAGATGCTATGGATAATCAGTGGATATTGTAATGCTTAAAGGATGAATGATTTAATTGTGGATTTGTTAATTTAAGTTGAGCTACAGATTGAGTTGTGCAATGATAAGAGATTATGGATTAAGTTAAACCTAACAAGATTAATGAGATTGGTTAACTACCAGATTTGGGGTTAGTAATTGAAATGGAATTAGTACATATATTCCTGATCAAATTTGGGTTGAGTTAACTATTTGGTTCATGATGGATGTAGCTAATTAGTTTCTACTTGATTAGTTACGTTATGCGTATTGTGATCACAGGACTTGGATTTCGGGACAAGCGTCTCGGCATGGGAATACTGGACACGATCTACGTATAAAGGCGGATATTTCTTACTTTATCTCTTTAGTATTTTGATCCTAGTGCATGAGCTTTATATTCAGATAGTTGCTGTATCTATCTTGACTCCACTCTTATTTTTCCTGCGTTTGATACTTCCACTCAATCTTTGAGCTACTCGTTTCTGTATCTATACAGTCTCTCGTTGCTATCGATGATATTTAGCAGATACCAGACATCAGGTACTAGACACTGGATATATAGATATCGGACACTAGATACTAGATATTAGATTCTGGATAGATAGATACTAGATACCATGTTTACTTGCTTTGACTGCTATCTATTCATGTTTCTTATTGAGCATGCTGGCTTCATGTAGCATACCTGTTTTCTGTATATATATATACGATGACTGCTGCCTTATTCGCATCATGTCATTACATGCATGCCGGCGATCATGTCTCCCTTGTGGTTGAGAGGGTCATTGGCCAGGGCTGCACACTCGGCCACTCATGGGTAGTGGCGGCTGGAGCGTGCCGCTTGTCCTGTCGTACCGCACTCGGCCACTCATGGGTAGTGGTGGCTGGAGTTGCGGGCAGCAGGGACTCCCGTCGCAGACGTAGCTATTCAGCTACTATGCAACTGTCCACTCGGTCACTCGAGAGTAGTGGTGGCTGGAGTGTCGTACAGTTGTCATCGATCCGGACTCTCGACCATACAGGGGTCGTGGTGCAGAGAGGTGGGCGGGGTAACCATCCGTACATACGCTGTTGTTATTATATCTGCTGGTTGTTTACTTATACTGTTGTTGCTTATCTATGTTGCTGTTACTAGCTTATGCTGTTGTTGTTTATTTATGCTGTTATGCTTACATAGGTTGAGATTCATACCTGTGATATGTGTTTAGATACTGACTTACTTATTGTTGACATGTATATACCTCACACGATACTATGTAGTTATGAGCAGTGTTAGTTAGAGCCCTAGAGCCAATCATTTGATGATTGTATGGACTCATTGTATCATATTCTTGTATATTAATAAAGGCATTTGTTTGGTTATTATACTTATTTGTATTAGTGCCAAATAGACTAAGTATAATAGCGTCCTTGAGTAGTAGGTTCATACCTATATCAATCGATTAGTTGAATCGATAGTGAGATGATATAGGGAACACTACTCTAAATCATTCCTAGTCGAGTATTAACATTCAGGGACAATGTTAATGTAATAAGACTAGCATGTAGGTCAGCTCGATGACTTGATCTCACAAGTCATGGATATAGAGATATCAAGCTGACACATGGGTATACATTGGAGAATGTATACTGAATGACCCGCCATGAGAAAGTATCATGGATCGTTATATGAGTGTCATATACTTTCTCATGTGGCTATTAGTATGACTATTAGTCCTTAGACCTGAAGTCACCATGAATCCCTACATAAGGAGTTATGTACTTTGGTTTCGTCAAACGTCACCCGTAATTGGGTGGACTATAAAGGCGATTACTGGGTATGTAACGAATTATGCAGAGGGATGTGAGTGATGTAGATGGGATCTATCCCTCCTATATGACGGGAGTGACATCGATATTCTTGATAGAGTAAGACCACGAAGTGTATGGCCATACCCAAATGAGTCAATATGAGATATTGAGCTCATTTGATTGAGTGAGTCTACTTGGAGTTCAAGATTTAGATTGGTCAGAGGATGACACGGTCTATGCCTCACATTGATCAATCTAGATGTCTAGGATAGAAGGACACTTGTCATATATTGTGAGGAGTCACAATTAATAATCACAAGGTGATGTTGGATCTCAACATTCTTGTAACTTGGGTAGCAATGATGTATTGCTAGATGTCGCTCATTGCTTATATTTCTAAAGGAGTTTAGAAACATTGCCAATGTTACAAGAACCTATTGGGTCACACACAAAGAACAAGTGGATGGAGATTGGGTTCATATGATGAACCAATTGGATTAAGTTCATATGATGAACCAAGATGATTAGATTCATTTGATGAATCAAATTGGATTAAGAGTAATCCAAATTGGGCTAATTGAGTTGGACTCAAGTTGATTCATGTATTCAATGAGTCTAATTTAGATTATGACTCATTAAATCAACTTAATTTAATGAATTAGATTCATTATATTAAGTTGGCTTGAATCAAATGGTTAGATTAGATCAACCATGGAAGAGATTTGGTCAAGTTTGACTTGACTTGAGAGGGAGAGGAAGAGTCAAGTTTGACTTGACTAATTTCCACATCATTAGTGAGATGGCAAGATGTGGACCAATGATGATGCTCCACATCATCATGGTATGCCACATCATGGAGGTTACAAGCCTCCATTCTCATTAATGTGGTCGGCCACATTAAATGAGTAGGAGTTACTCATGTGGCCGGCCACACAAGTGAATCAATGGGAATGAATTTTGATTCATTGCTCTCATTCATTTCATCTCCTTCCTCTATCCATTCTCTTCTCCCTTTCCTCCTTCTTGACCGAGAGTTTCAAGCAAGGTGAAGAGGAATGTGTTAAGGTCCAAAGAAAAGGGTGAAGTGAAGGTCACAAAGGAGGACACCTAGAGGAGTATGTGAGATTCTTTTCCTTTCTCTCCTTTCTCCCTTTTTCAAATCCTACCCGAGAGCTCTAGAAAGTGCTAGCACACTTGGGGCTCTCTTCTCTATCCTTTGAGTGTGGGAGACACTCCTTGTTCGTGTGGATATCACTAGAGAAGTATCTACCTTGATACTTTGGAGATCCGACATGTACCTTGGACGAGCGGGATTTGCGAGGGCACACACCAAAGGTATAAAGTGTTTTCTTTTGTAGATCTACTGTAGATCGTTGTTTATAACTCGTACTTGTGTTTTCGAAATTTTTCCTTGCACGGTTCCTACGGCTTTGGGTGATTCGGGGTTTCCGCGACGCGAAAAGCGATTTTCGCGGCCCGAAAAACCCAACAAGCAGTACTGTAGCAGGACTTTGCTA
Source organism: Zingiber officinale (assembly GCF_018446385.1). NCBI lineage: Eukaryota > Viridiplantae > Streptophyta > Magnoliopsida > Zingiberales > Zingiberaceae > Zingiber > Zingiber officinale. The sequence goes on from NC_056002.1 coordinate 88,830,849, forward strand.
CACTTTACCTTTTACTACTAGCCTAGGATATGGTTTCAGGTATGGATATATACTTTGTTTACCTAGTAGTATCTGCTATTTATCTTTCCGAGACTGTATCCTTTTGTATTCCTGTTCTATATGATACTCATGCACTATCTGTCTATTACCCGCTGAGTCTTTATACTCACCACCCCGTGTATTGGTAATTTCACCAGGTAGCAGGTAAAGAGTTTATGGAGTCGCCTGGAGATCCTGTCCGCCAGTTCCGCGTCACATTCGAGGACGATACTATGATTTTGGTTTTCATTTTATTGTGAGTTAAACCTTTGAATTTAGCATTGTAATAATTGGGCTGTGGACTTGTTGTTTTGTATTTGGTTGTTTTGTCGAGGAGTCAAGCCGGGCCGGCTCGCGGTGATTTTTCGTTACTTTATACTTGATATTTTTGTTTTCCGCTGTGTTTGTTTTTACAGTCGTGTGGGCTGCATATTATCTGCGTGGTTGTGATTTAATTTGCATATGTATTATCTGTTGGTGATGTATACCGGTTTCATTTGTCACTGCTACAGGGGAGGTGCTGTTCGATTTTCATCGGACAACCTTACTCTCGGGGCGTGACAGAAGCCTCGATAGAAATTTAACTGGAACCACAAAGTGTTGTGGATGATGTTGTTCCACAAAGAGTTGAGGAACAACAACCAGTTCAAGTAGACATACCTCTTCGCAAGTCTGATAGGGTACGTCGTCAGCCTGAGAGATACTCATTTCTCTTGTCTGACCATGATGACGTTGTGCTCATAGAGGATGAGCCTACCACCTATCAGGAAGCTGTGATGAGACCAGATTCCGAGAAATGGCTAGAGGCCATGAGATCCGAGATGGAATCCATGTACATCAACCAAGTATGTTTGGTTGATCCACCTGAAGGGGTAAAACCCATTGGGTGTAAGTGGGTCTTTAAGGGAAAGACTGACATGGATGAACTTATCTATAAGGGTCGCTTGGTAGCTAAAGGTTTCAAGCAGATTCATGGTATTGACTATGATGAAACCTTTTCTCGAGTAGCGATGTTTAAGTCCATTCGGATCATGCTTGCTATTGCAGCTTACCATGACTATGAGATATGGCAGATGGATGTCAAAACCGCGTTTCTAAATGAAAACCTACTTGAGGATGTGTACATGACACAACCTGAGGGTTTTGTAGATCCACAGCATACTAGCAAAGTATGCAAGCTGCATAAGTCCATTTATGGACTAAAGCAAGCTTCTCAGAGCTGGAATCTTCGATTCGATGATGCTATCAAACAGTTTGGTTTCATCAAGAACGAAGATGAGCCTTGTGTCTACAAGAAGGTTGTAGGGGATATAGTTGTCTTTCTCATATTGTATGTGGATGACATACTGCTCATTGGGAAGGACATCCCTATGCTTCAGTCTGTCAAGACCTGGCTAGGGAGTTGCTTCTCAATGAAGGACTTAGGTGAGGTATCCTGCATTCTAGGGATACAGATCTATAGAGATAGATTTAAGAGATTGCTTGGCCTAAGTCAGAGTACATATATTGACAAGGTACTCCTTCGGGATGCCATGCAGAACTCCAAGAAGGGATTTCTACCGATGTCACATGGCGTGAGTCTTTCGAAGACTCAAGGTCCCTCTTCTAGAGAGGAGAGAGACCGCATGGATCAGATCCCTTATGCCTCAACCATAGGATCTATCATGTACGCCATGCTATGTACTCGACCTGATGTCTCGTATGCTTTGAGCATGACGAGCAGATACCAGTCAGATCCGGGTGAAAGTCACTGGATAGCGGTCAAGAATATTCTTAAGTACTTAAGAAGGACTAAAGAATATTTCTTGATATATGGAGGCAATGACGAGCTAGCTGTAAAGGGTTACAGTGATGCTAGCTTTCAGACCGACCAGGATGATTATCGATCGCAGTCAGGGTTCATATTTTGCATTAATAGTGGTGCTTTGAGCTGGAAGAGTTCGAAGCAGAACACAGTAATTGATTCTACGACAGAGGCCGAGTATATTGCTGCATCAGAGGCAGCAAAGGAGGCAGTTTGGATCCGCAAGTTCATCACTGAACTTGGGGTGGTTCCCAGTATCGCTGACCCTATTGAGCTCTATTGTGACAACAATGGAGCTATAACACAGGCGAAGGAACCTCGCTCACACCAGCGGACCAAACACATACTACAGCGCTTCCATCTCATTCGAGAGATTATCGAGAGAGGAGATGTGAAGATATGCAGAGTACCTACAGATGCTAACATCGCATATCTCTTGACCAAGGTTTTGGCACAGAGGAAACATGATGGTCACACAAGGTCATTGGGGCTTAGAGCCTACACTGATTGGCACTAGTGCTAGTGGGAGATTGTTAGTTAGAGCCCTAGAGCCAATCATTTGATGATTGTATTATGGACTTGTTGTATCATATTCTTATATAAATAAAGGCATATGTTTTGGTTATTATACTTACTTGTATTGGTGCCAAATAAACTAAGTATAATAGCGTCCTTGACTAGAAGGTTCTCACCTATATCAATCGGTTAGTTGAACCGATAGTGAGATGATATAGGGAACACTACTCTTAATCATTCCTAGTCGAGTATTGACATTCAGGGACAATGTTAATGCAATAAGACTAGCATGTAAGTCAACTCGATGACTTGATCTCACAAGTCATGGATATAGAGATATCAAGTTGACACATGAGTATGCATTGGAGAATGTATACTGAATGACCCGCCATGAGAAAGTATCATGGATCGTTATATGAGTGTCATATACTTTCTCATGTGGCTATTAGTATGACTATTAGTCCTTAGACCTGAAGTCACCATGGATCCCTACATAAGGAGTTATGTACTTTGGTTTCGTCAAACGTCACTCGTAACTGGGTGGACTATAAAGGCGATTACTGGGTATGTAACGAATTATGCAGAGGGATGTGAGTGATGTAGATGGGATCTATCCCTCCTATATGACGGGAGCGATATCGATATTCTTGATAGAGTGAGACCACGAAGTGCATGACCATGCCCAAATGAGTCAATATGAGATATTGAGCTCATTTGATTTAGTGAGTCATCTTGGAGATCAAGATTTAGATTGGTTATAGGATGACACGGTCTATGCCTCATATTGATCAATCTAGATGTCTAGGATAGAAGGACACTTGTCATATATTGTGAGGAGTCACAATTAGTAGTCACAAGGTGATGTTGGATCTCAACATTCTTGTAACATTGGGTAGTAATGATGTGTTGCTAGATACCGCTCATTACTTATGCTCCTAAATGGGTTTAGGGGCATTGCCAACGTTACAAGAACCTATAGGGTCACACACTAAGGACAATTAGATGGAGATTAAGTTCATATGATGAACCAAGAGGATTAGATTCATTTGATGAATCAAATTGGATTAAGAGTAATCCTAATTGGGCTAATTGAGTTGGACCCAAGTTGATTCATGTGTTCAATGATTCTAATTTAGATCATGACTCATTGAATCAATTTAATTAAATGAATTAGATTCATTATATTAAATTGGCTTGAATTAAATGGTTGGATTAGATCAACCATGAGAGAGATTAAGTCAAGTTTGATTTGACTTGGAAGGAAGATGAAGAGTCAAGTTTGACTTGACTTTATGTCACCTCATTGGTGAGTTGACATTGAGTGGGCCAATGATGATGCTCCACATCATCATGGTTGCTTAAGTGGGATGCCACCTCATGGGAGTTACCAAGAGTTGTGACTCTTGGCATTCCATGGGAGTTACACATGCTCTTAATGTGGCCGGCACATGAATGGGAGGAATAAGTTTCATTTTGGGAATGATTCTCATTCATTCCATCATCTTCTTCCTTGCTCCATTTTTCTTCTCTCCCTCTCCTCATCTTGCCGAACCTAACTAAGGTGTTAGCACACTTTAGTTTGGTGATCTCCTTCTTGTGTTCGTGTGGATACTTCTAGAGGGTTGTCTACTTTGACAACCTTGAGATCCGACACCATTAGACGAGCGGGATTCGCGTAGGGCGCGCATCAAAGGTATATTCTTTGTTTCCCTTTGTAGATCTACTGTAGATCAAGGTTTAGAAACTCGTAGTTTATTTTATCTTCTTTGCACGGATCCGGTGGCTCGGGCTTTCGGGGTTTTCGCGACGCGAAAACGCAGTTTTCGTGGCCCGAAAAACCCAACAACAAGGTCCATGGGTGGACTCCTAGATCGCCCCTAGGCCTTAGATCGCCTAGTAATACCTTAATAGGTTCGGGATTAGCTACCTCGGATCTTATTAAGGATGCGCGCAAAATGGTACAATGCTAGGTCCAAATAAGTTTATTATTATTTTCACTAGTTATGTAAGATAAAGTTTTCAAAATTCGTTGTTTGTCTTAGTGGAAGCTTTCCTAAGTTTGAGAACTTGAGGTATAAAGTGTAGTATTGATGAACTCTATAGTATGACAAGACTTATATTTCCGTTACATGTTTACATTACTAGCATGATTTTAAGTTGATGTTTTATATGAAAAACCTATTTAAAAATGCATGTCATGTACATATATCTGAATTATACGTTTTAGCGTGAATTACAGTCAAGTGCAAGTTTTGTGTTTTTACCCAAGCAATTTTGAAAATCATGTTCCCTTTTTAATGCTTGTTTTGTGAGTAGATGGTACTTTCTAAGTATTCGCTTATAGATTTGCATTTCCTTATACTGCAGATAAAGGTAAAGGAAAGCTCGAGTAAGAGGAGGCAGCAAGATCGGTGTTTTGTGTGTATGTGTGATGGAACAGTGGAAGAAGATCTTGGAACTTGCTAATGCATGAAAGGTGTTAGATCTTGGTGCTGGTGTATTTCTTATCTCCGCTCTGCAAAGAAAAAAAAGGAAATACTACCCAAAGTTGTTTATGATGAATTTATCAGTTTGGCAGTAATTAGAGTGACAAAGAGGGAAGATCTAGGGTCTCCCCAAAGGACTTCAAGCAATGGAAGAGAACCCTAACCCAAGGATGAGTACAAAGGGGAGAACAACGTAACCCCTTTTGTAGAGCAGGGTGTGACCCCCACACGACCCGTGACATGACCGTGTGGGTTCACACGACCTCGAACCCCTTCCTCTCGGCCAAGGTGACACGGCCGTGTGGGTTCACATGGCCTCGGACCCCTTCTTCTCGGTCAAGATGACACGACCATGTGACCTTCACACAGTCGTGCCCTGTGCCAACAGGGAATGCTTTACACGGCCGTGTGGCACACACGGTCGTGCCAAATTTTGGCCTCGGCAAGGCTACGCGGCCTGTCATGTTCCTTCTTGGGTAAGGCTACACGACTGGTCATCACCACTTGCCCATGTCATGTTCCTTCTCGGGTAAGGCTACACGGCCAGTCATCACCACATGGCCTTGCCTTGCTCCTTCACGGGTAGGGCTACACGGTCGGTCAAGGCCACACGGCCTAGACTCTCTAGAAGCTTTAGACTCCCTCCCAGCTTCACTTTGCTCCAAATCACGTCCTATCAGTCGAAAAAAGTTCAGAGTAGATCTCTGAACTGAGCAGTAGATAATATATAAAAAAAAGAATTGAAAGAATAACGTCTGTCCTATAAAATAAGGATAGAAGGGTGAGTGTTACAGATCAGGTATGTTGGTCCCACCTCAATGGAGTTAACCTTCCCTTAGGCCAGGTTTAACCCATCTTGACTTTGGAACCACGAGACACGCAGGGACTGATGGAAACCGCCGTATCACTTATCAAATTTTCATTTGCTTTGTCATATCAAGCAACTAGCTAGGATTAGCAGCCACTATGTAGTTTAATTAACCCTTCATAAAAAAAAATTATATATGTAGTTTAACCATATGATGAAACGAGTTTTGGCATTGATCTTCGTTTCTTATTTAATTTCATCTTATTGTGTGTTATAGTAGCGCCAAAAAGTCATACTTTTCATTCAATTCCGAACTTCCAACCGTGTAAGATAATCGCATGCATTACAGGAAGATCACCAAACTGAACATGTAGACATGCAATCATAATAAACCTCCCATTAATTATCAATCATAATAAACCTCCATCACAGAACGCAACCCCAAAGTGGTCATCATTTTGTAGTCCTTAAACCCTGCAGCTGTGAAAATATTCCTCCACTCTGCTTCACATCGTTCCTTACCTGGAGTAGCCCCCATAATATATAAATCGAACAGAAGCTTTGTCTGCTGCATTTTATAATCAGAAGACGACGACGTGCCTTGATCACGATCAATATCATCATATTCTGATTGCTCCATCACCATCTCAATAATTATCACTTTTCCACCTCGCATTTTACAAGGAATTGCCTCTTTGCACCTTTGTAGTATTCTCACGCAGTCCTCGTCGCTCCAGTCATGCAGCACCCACTTAAGCAGGACAGCGTCGGCATGAGGAATAAACTCGAACATGTCTCCGGCGACCACCTCCACCTTCCTCGAGATCGTCATCTCCTGCTGCAGCAATGAGTCCACCACGTGCGGGAGATCAAGCACGACGCACTTCACCTGCGGGAAGGCCTCCGCCACCGCCGCCGCCATCCCGCCTGTGCCCCCTCCGACGTCCACCAACGACGTTAGGCCGCTGAAGATGTGGCCGCCGTGCTCGTCCCCGACGAGCATCTGCGCGACCAGGCGAGTGTCGCAGGCCATCGCCTCGTTCAGCAGAACGTTGAACGCGGGGCTTCGTGCCGCGATCTCGAACGGCGTCGCCGCGTGCTCCGCCTCGAAAGAGGTGGAAACGTCGTCCGGCGAGGTCAACCACCGGCTTAGGCTTTGCCATGGGTTCACTAGCAAAGGGTCGAGCATAAAGCTTAGCAAAGGCGTGAGACTCTCTGTTTGACTCTGCACGAGAAGGGAAGCAGAGATGGGAGTGAGGCCGTAGGCTTCTTCTACTTCGCCGAGCTTTGATCTCGTGAAGAGGCCGGACTGGACGAGGAGGCACATGAGGCGGCGGAAGGGGTCGGTTTTGGCCGGCGGGATGGAGAGTTGGGAGAGGAGAGTAGACAGAGGGATCCCGGGGTGATGGCGATTGCTGGTATTGACTTGGTTGATGACGTCTGCAATTCTGAGGTCGACGGCGCACTTGAGGGCCATGGAGTTGATGTGGGCGAGCGCGGTGTTCAAGAGATGGGCGTGGGCATCCCACAGCAGCTGCTGCTGCTCCTTTTCATCACTATTGCTTTGCTGCTTCGGCGGCAATGATCTCATATTGTTCCTCTCGATCGATGCCGTGCTATGTCTCTTCGTATTTCCTGTCTCCTATATATAAACAAACGTACGTGAATCATATGAAAGGCATTTTCCAAGAAAAAAAAACAATGTATTGATGTGTAATTCACGTTGCGGCATTTTTTTTGTTCTAATAAATAAATAGATAAAACACCATGCACGTACTCGTGGGATAAAATAGTAAAATTCTAGAGATAGAAACAAAAACATGAATAATTACGAGCCATTTGTAAATTAACTAATATGTGGTTAGTTTGAGGAATTTTCTTTTTAAAAAATAAATAAAACAAAAAATACCACATGGGATACAATAATAATTTCTTTATATTTATAGGTGGAAACTGGAAAATGAAACATGAATGAATATAATATAATCCATTTTAGAAATTAGTATATTATTTTTTAGCTGCAGCAAATGGATATATAGAAACATAATTTGTTGGAACAGACATGGAACGGTCAAAATGGGCATTCAGGCACAAGAACTCTCACGCCGTTCTAAAGTTATGATAAATAACATGGTTTAATTTGGGATGCCATTCCTAGAGGTGATGATAGCCCAAGAATGGAATGGCTAGAACCGAACAGAGATCTTAATTAATTGATTTAGTACTTTGGATTTCAATTTTTTAAGATCGGACTTTATTTTAATTCCAACCAACGTCTTAATTAATTGATTAAGAAATGTTGAATATCAATTTTTTTACTAACTTTACTTTTCTTTCCATCTTTTTTAATATTTTATTTATATTTGAAAAAAAAATCACATGCATTATCACATGATGTATTTTCCCAGTTTTGTCGATACTATTGATTAATTGATTAAGAAGTCTGGGATTACTTTTCATTAACGGATGTCTTGATTAATTACTTAAGAAGCTTTGGATATAATTGTTTATTAACTTTGATTTTTTTTTAATCTTTTAATGTTTTGTCTATATTTTAAAAAATAATCACATGCACAGTCATATAATATTTTTTTTCCTACCCATTGTCAATAATACGTCCGGCTTGATTAATTGATTAAGAAGTCTTGGACTCCAATTTTTTATAATTTAACTTTACTTTTAATGTATTGATTAATTGATTAAGAAGTCTTGAACTCCAATTTTTTATAATTTAACTTTACTTTTAATGTATTGATTAATTGATTAAGAAGTCTTGGACTCCAATTTTTATAATTTAACTTTACTTTTAATGTATTGATTAATTGATTAAGAAGCTTTGAATACCATATTTTTTACTAACTTTGCTTTTTTTCAATGTTTTAGGCTCTATTTATTTAGGAGTAATGTAATTAAGTTTTTAATATAATAAAATTTGTAATATAATATAATATAATATAATTAATATTACATTACTATGTTTGGATAAAAAGTTTTATATAATATAATCAAGCTTATAATGTAATAAAATTTATAATGTAATGTAATATAATTAAAATTACATTGCTAAGTTTAATCAAACAATTGTATACTATGTAGATTATATTCTTTTATTTAATGTTTATTATTTTTTATAAAGAATGTAAGTCATATTATTATAAAATAATGTCAATGAAACGCTCCTGGTAAATGCATTGTAAGTTGTCTATGGCTTTCGTCAACTAAATGTACATCTCTTTGTGCGTCTACTCTCCTCCATCACTTCTCTGAATCTAGAGACATCAGATCCCAGATTCATTGATTCAAGTGACTGATTGATTGATTGTTTTGAAAATGAATTACCTGAGCTGATTCATGGAAGATTAGAGAATCTCAAGCTCCATGGCAGGGTCATGCTTCTACAGGAAGCGCCAGCCTTATGTCTGTTGTAGGGTGGTGAAGTCCCTGGTTGCCACTGCCAGGCAAAGCTAGAAGAGTCGTGACGCATTGCAAAGCATGGCCAGCTTTAGCCCGTCCATGACCATCGTCGCACTCACCCACTAGGCTACCACCGCTACTTCGATCTGTTACTTCAACCACCGAACCCTATAAGCATGCGCCAGCACCAATAGTGCCACTTGCTGTCACGCCACCTCCTTCACCTCCTCCCTCTGCCAACTCTTCCAGTGCATTCTAAATCAGCATCGACACATCCAATTAATTAATTTAATAAAAAATACATCAAATTATATCTATTCACTGCTCGAGAATAGATCAAGATGTCAACGCACCTAGAAGAGTAAAGGCATTGAACAAAGACGATGACAGCATTGTGAGTGGCTCTAAGGATGTGGATGACCCTTCTAGCGTTGTCACCACCTTTATATGACTTGCCCAGCATCAGCTCCAACACCGATGATGTCGAAGGCTGATTAATAATCAATCAATATTTGACATTTAAATTATAGTTAAATATTGGACTTGGAATATACTTAGATTACATTTTATTCAGATTATAAAATTTTATTACTTTTATAATTTAGATTATATTACATTACAATTTTAAAATTACACTAAATAAAGTAATCAATCTTGTAATGTAATCTTAATTACATTACAAGGTTGATTATCCCTTACAGGCTTAATATTTTGTTTATATTGCAAAAAAAACAATCACGTGCACTATCATATCATATTTTTTTCAACCTTTTGTCAATAATGAATCATTGCACGAGTACCCTCCAGTTCTATTAATTGAGCATCTACCATTAATTTGAGTATTTGTACCATTAATTTAGTTATTGTCATCTACTCATTCGTTTGATTAATTAATTTCTCTTATCACTTCTATTATATTCTCAAAGGTAAGTTTTCTAATTTTTTAGTTTAATAGATTAAGCTATTAAGAGTTATTTATTTTTATATTCTTCATTCTCATTACCATGATTTTTATTAGTATCATTAAGTCAAGATTATTCATTATTATTTATTTGTTTATTTATTTATATAGGATGATACCAAACACTTATATTGGTTGGCAATTTGGTCAAATGGTGGATGATAATCATAAATAATACGATGTAAATTTTATAGAAAAGTTATAACTATAGGAATTGCGAGATTAAAATAACATATTGAACATGTTATCGGAAATGTTGAAACATGTCACAAAACTCCTAAGAAAATATCTTCAATGTTATGAAGACATCTTTAAGACTCTAAGGCAAGTAGAAGTTTAATGTAAAGAAAAAACATAAAATAGTCATAGATTCAATTACACAAAATATACTGTTGAACAATCTGCTAGAGATATTAGAGAATTAGCTGAATTGAAATTACAACTTCAACTTATCTATTGAGTGGCCTGAGTGGATAATATCAGACTATTAAGTAGGGAATGATGAGCTACTTAGTTGGTTGCTAAGTTGAGAGTCGGGACGCAGAGTCACCAAGTCGGGAGTCGAGAAGCAGAGTCGTCGAGTCAGGAATCGGGAGTCGGGAAGCAGAGTCATCGAGTCGAGAGCAAAGTCGTTGAGTTGAGAGCAAAGTCTCTATCTTTTGCTCATGGTCAAGGCCTCCTTATATAGGAGCGCCCAACCTTTACTGCGTTAAATGTACGAGTAAAGGTCATTTATCACCATTACTAGCCAAACTTGAAACGTCAGAATTTCACTCTACCAATTACATATTCTACAATAATCAACAATTAATGTGTCTGTTACATATCAGCATCAAGCAAATGAATGATCCATATGGAAAAATGTTGATGTTCCACTTGGGCAAATTTTGTCTTGACCAGTCCAGCATTCGATGCGCACAAGTCATGCTCATACATGAGTCAACTTGGTTCAGTGTAACTCGGGCCTTGGATTTGCACCTCCTCCTCCCCCCCCGGCGACGCATGAGAGAAAGCCTCTCCCTATGCATTTGTTCATATCATACATGCATGCGCAACAGTATAAACCAACACTAAGGTCATCAAACTTCCAATATAAGACTAAAAATTCATTCACAATGAAGTTCCCTTTGTTTTCCACTTTTTGTTTCCATTCACATTTCTAACAATCCCCCACATGAATAGAAACAAGGTATGTGAAAGTATTCATCAATTGAGTCTAGTATAGGACAGATAGGTTTTATCCTTTGAACATTCCCTTGTAAAGATCTATTTGCTTACTAGCTGACTGTAGGCACTATGTGTAGGACCGTTAGATTCGATAGAGGAGGGGGGTGAATATCAATTCGAAAATACAGAGTATAAGCGCAGCGGAAAAGTAAATAAACACAGTTGTTTTTACTTCGTTCGGAGCCTGTGACGACTCCTACTCGAAGGCCCGTGGTTCTTGACCACTTTCGTTGGGCAATCACTAGCAATTCGAATATAATTACAAGATGAATACAGGAAATGCTAATGAAACAAAGTAATACCGACAAGGAAATTAACTAAAAACCGAAGGAGCACTTTGTCGGAGCTTTGTTGGCGTCGCAGCAGAGCAGCAGGACCAGCAGTAGAAGAGTTCTCAGATTGATGATTGATTGTCTGAAGCTCCTGCCTAGGGCTTCTTTTATATGTTGTTCCGGGCGCCTGGAATGTGACGTAGCTGCTCAAACCATGATGCTCCACGTGGCGACGACTTGGCTGGATATAATTTGCCTTCCGGGCGCCCGGACCACTTTGTTCCAGAAAACTCCCTTTTCTTGCAAAACAAAGTTAGTCCGAGGCAATATATAACCTGCAACATAGATTGTTAGCACATTTTATAATAGTATGAATTAGCACAAATAGTATGACTTAGATTCCGTCTTTCTGAGACCGGAATCTAGTCACGATCTCGACTTAGATATCCGAAATGGATCTAAGCCGGATCGACGCCTAATATTCCCTTCCCGGGAACGCGTCCTCGCAGTCACTTCTCGCCAGCTATCCGGTCAGCCCGTCGACCCGTCTGAACTTCTCGCCAAGCGTCCGGTCAGCCCGTCGACCCGCTTGGACTTCTCGCCAAGCGTCCGGTCAGCCCGTCGACCCGCTTGGACTTCTCGCCAGCTATCCGGACAGCTCGTCGACCTAGCTGGACTTCGTGCCAGACATCCGGTCAGCCCGTCGACCTGTCTGGACTTCTCCTGCACACTCGATCAAAGTGTCAGATAACAACAAAACTAACTTAACCTATTTGTCATTCATCAAAACCTAGGTTAGACCGTTAGTGCTACCCGCACTAACAATCTCCCCCTTTTTGATGGAATGACAACCTGGTTAAGTTAGTGAAAGAACGCAAAAAACAGGTACATCGGTTTTAAAGTTAGTTTTAGTGTTTTCAATTTGGTTTATCTAACTTAACCGCCTAACCCTCCCCCTTTGGCATTCATCAAAAAAAAACAAGGGTAAACATAGTGTAGAGTTACTGTAAAACAGCTGATCTTGAAAAATATCTGAGTTTGGTTCAAAATTCAAAGAAAAAAGTAAAAAAATCCAAGTAAAAAAATTAAGTTGACTTGGGGGAGACAAGTTGAATTTTGAAAAGTATAAATTTAAAGTTAATCAAGTTTTAACTTTTCAAGCGTGTAAAATTTTTAAATAAGGTTTTTCAACTTTTCAAAAGGTAAATTTTCTTTTCAGGTTTAAGGAACATTTACTTTTCAAAAGGTAAATTTTCAACTTCAATTTTTCAAAACAAAGCAAAAATTAAGTGAGATTAAATTTGCCAAAATAAATTTTTAAGGCTAATTTGATAAAAGCTAAATTTGGAAAGTTCAATAGTCAACTTTTTAAATCAGGTTTGAAAATTAGGTGGAATTAAACTTCCAAGTTTTTCAAACACTTAGTTAAATTTAACTTTTTGTGAACTAATGTTCAAACATAAATTAGTTTTAAAAAGCATTTTTCAAACATACAAAATTTTAGTTAATTTCTCCCCCTGAACTTGATACTTAAATTTAACCAGCTGTCTAACCAATTAGGTACTAACTAACTATCAGAAGATAGTAGCTTTCACTTGGTTAGTCAGATTAAGTTGATTATAAGCAGTCAGTGTTTGACTTGACTGATCAACTTAATCTGATTAATATCTGAGTTGTATTTAACGTCCAGACTTATGCTGATGCACTGAAATAAGCATCTTAAGTCCAGACAATTTGCCTATGCATCTCACCCCTTTCTATGTTTGTCAACACAAGCAAGGTAAACCTAAGGTGTTGGTGAGATGCTAAAAAACTAGGCCTATGGGTACATGCTTTCTAAGGATTCAAAACTAGTCTAAGGCCAAAACTGTTTTTGAAAATCTAAAAATGGAAAGTTTTGAAATCAAACAAGTTTAACTTATAATTTGATAAAACCATTTTTGAAAGTATTTTTGAAAAATCCTAGTCTTTCAAGATAGAACATAATCAATGTAAGTCTGAAATATCACTAGATAGATCCAAAATATTTTACAGGTAGTGTAGCTACAGAAGTGAGTCATAACTAGATCTACTGAGATGATGAAGGGGGTGGTCCAGATCCCAAGGATCGGAGAAGCGCCATCAGCTCAGTGTGTCGGGTATCCCCGGCAGCTCGTAACTCGGCAACCTCTCGCCGAATGTCCCGATGAAAATCTGAGTTCTCCTGCTGGAGACTCGCCATAGCTCTCTCTAGTCCGGTCATACGGTCGGCTAGAGTGCGGGGAGCGTGACGTGGTGCTCGAGCTGGGGGCGGTGGTGGAGCCGGTGCGGCTTCCTCTGGAAACAGTGCAAGCATGAACTCGTCCACCTGTGCGTCTGGATCTGGCTGGTGCTGTGCCCCCCTCCGCCAAGACATAGTCCCGTCATCCCTATCTATCTGGACACCAGCTAGGGAGAAGTTCCGAGCTGCTATAACATCGAACTCGGTCATATGGGCAATGCCTCCTCTAGTGACATCAATGTGCAACGAGGACATATAGGCTGTCAAAATGTGACAAAATGGCATGTGGACTCGTCTATCAGTCACGAATCCAGCCGAGTAGATAATGGTGGAGAAGATATGTAGGCTGATATCAATATCTAACCTATGACTCAGGGCATAGAGTAAGAATGAATGGAATGGGCGTATCACAGCGATGTCCCGAGTAGACAGTGGTAAAATGCAAAGGACTAAAACCCTATAAAGAGCGTAGTCCTGGACCCGAAGTTCTACCGACCTAAACTGTGTCACAGTGGGATCTCGGTCTCCCCCAAAAAAATATGAATAAATCGTATCGAGAGTAATATGTGAGTAGGGATCTCCGAATGGTAGATCCCTGGGAGGATAGCACAAAAAGGAACAAGTAGATGGACGCAACTCTATAAACTCTCGGATAGTCGTAGGGGAAAATGTGATATCAGTGCCTGCTGCCCTAGTGGTATAGGTGAGATCGTCTACTTTCACTAGGTTATTGCAAAATTTGGCACACAGACTTATGTTTATTGGACTGGTACATTCGACAAGGTTCCTTAAGTTATAGTGTTCTATAACCTCTAAAACGGAGGGACATGACTCTAGAAAGAATGATCTATCTATGCAGGTAGTCCTAATTAATTTATAAATGGTTGACTCAAACTTAATCCTTAGTTCATCTGTGGGAAACCTAGGGTCAGAGCTAGCATTAGAGGGTCCAGCACCAGTATTCGTTCGTTTCCTACTGTATATATAAGAAAAAATTCTAAGAAAAATTTGAGAAGTCAACTTCTAAAAACTTTTAAAGAGGGGAAGAGGTTTTACCGAGGAGTCATCGACAAATATAGATCTGACGACCTCGGTTGAATCGCAGCAGCGTTCACCGCAAGAAAATTTTGATTTAAAGTACTTTCACACTGAGGTTCGGAGTGAACCTTGGCAAAAGTGAGAATTGGTGGGGCAAAGGTTGGGGACACCTACTGCCCCTTATTTATAGGGGACTCCGGGCGCCCGGATCCCTTCCGGGCGCCCGGGGTTGATTTAGGGCAGGGCACCCGGATCCCCTTCCGGGCGCCCCGGAGGAGAATACCAAGGGCACCCGCCCCTGGTTTTTTTTTTTTTTTTTTTTTTTTTTTTAAGATTAGGTTTGAAGTTAAGTTTTGAAATAATTTTTAAGTTTAGAATTTTGAAATTAATTAAAATTTTGAAATTAATTTGTAAATTTTAAAATTAAAATTTTGAAATTAAATTTTAAGTTTAAAATTAAAATTTTGAAATTAATTTTTAAGTTTAAAATTAAAAATTTGAAATTAATTTTTTTTTTTAAGTTTAAAATTAAAATTTTGAAATTAATTTTTAAGTTTGAAATTAATTTTTAAGTTTAAAATTAAAATTTTGAAATTAATTTTTCAGATTTAAAATTAAAATTTTGAAATTAATTTTTAAGTTTAAAATTAAAATTTTGAAATTAATTTTTAAGTTTAAAATTAAAATTTTGAAATTAATTTTTTAAGTTTAAAATTAAAATTTTGAAATTAATTTTTAGGTTTAAAATTAGAATTTTGAAATTAATTTTTAAGTTTAAAATTAAAATTTTGAAATTAATTTTTAGGTTTAAAATTAAAATTTTGAAATTAATTTTTTAAGTTTAAAATTAAAATTTTTAAATTAAATTTTAAGTTTAAAATTAAAATTTTGAAATTAATTTTTAAGTTTAAAATTAAAATTTTGAAATTAATTTTTTAAATTTAAAATTAAAATTTTGAAATTAATTTTTAGGTTTAAAATTAAAATTTTGAAATTAATTTTTTAAGTTTAAAATTAAAATTTTGAAATTAATTTTTAAGTTTAAAATTAAAATTTTGAAATTAATTTTTTTGTTTAAAATTAAAATTTTGAAATTAATTTTTATGTTTAAAATTAAAATTTTGAAATTAATTTTAGGTTTAAAATTAAAATTTTGAAATTAATTTTTAAGTTTAAAATTAAAATTTTGAAATTAATTTTAAGTTTAAAATTAAAATTTTGAAATTAATTTTTAAGTTTAAAATTAAAATTTTGAAATTAATTTTTATGTTTAAAATTAAAATTTTGAAATTAATTTTTAAGTTTAAAATTAAAATTTTGAAATTAACTTTTTTAAGTTTAAAATTAAAATTTTGAAATTAATTTTTAAGTTTAAAATTAAATTTTGAAATTAATTTTAAGTTTAAAATTAAAATTTTGAAATTAATTTTTAAGTTTAAAATTTTGAAATTAATTTTTAAGTTTAAAATTAAAATTTTGAAATTAATTTTTAAGTTTAAAATTAAAATTTTGAAATTAATTTTTAAGTTTAAAATTAAAATTTTGAAATTAATTTTTAAGTTTAAAATTAAATTTTGAAATTAATTTTAAGTTTAAAATTAAAATTTTGAAATTAATTTTTAAGTTTAAAATTAAAATTTTGAAATTAATTTTTAAGTTTAAAATTAAAATTTTGAAATTAACTTTTTTATGTTTAAAATTAAAATTTTGAAATTAATTTTTAAGTTTAAAATTAAATTTTGAAATTAATTTTTTAAGTTTAAAATTTAAAATTTTGTACCTTATTCATCTCACCCGATGTATATTATCAATCAGGGAATCCTATGATTTTGTGAGATGAAATTAGATTTTTTACTTATGGAGTTTTGGTTTAACTTGTGTTAGATTCAGATTTAGCTTTGGTCTCCACAAATAGGCATTCTTCGGATAAATTTCTAAGCTTGGTGAGTCACATGGACGTCATTAGAAGTAACCAACCTTTCGAGATTTTCCGAATAGTCCTATCGTCGGAGCTTAGTACTAAATCTTGGTCTAACTGATTAGGATCCATTTAAGGGTAGCTTCGGTCAGTTCCACTTGGCCAAATGCACCAGATCGAAGTCATATCTTTCTAGACATGCGATGCCCAAGCTTCCCTAACGTACTATCATCCAAAAACTTCACCAGTACCATGATTCAAGTTAAACTTGGTCTCTAATCCTAATTACCCTGCCGGGTTAGTTTGTTTTGGGTTACCCTGTCGGGTAAGTTAGTTTTGGAGGTGCCAGCTATTCTGGAGCCTCCCCCTGAATTATTGGCCATTAATTTAAATTTTGGTTTTAGGTTTGTGTCGATTCTTTTTATAGTTATGGTTAACTTGGTGATAATTTTGTTGATTTTTAAGGTGTTTAGATTTTGAATTTGATTTAGGTTTGTATTTTGGATTTTGGTTTGGTTTATTCGATTTTATATAATGTATTTTTTCTTTAGGTATATAATATTGATTAAGTCCTACTTGCGTGGTCAGACACGCTTTTGGAACCCAAGCTTGATTAGTTGATTTGTATTGAGTTATTAATGACTTAAAAGTTTTATTTGAGTTTGACTTGTATCCGAGTCCGGTTTTATTATAACATGCTTTTTGATTGTTCAGGATTAAGTCAAGATTTTTTGATCTTGTTGTGAATTTTTCTAACATTTCTTTTAAATTGTTAATCTCATTTTTTAGTGATAAATTCTCCTCCTCAAGTGTTAGATCTTGAGTTGGATTTGAATTTTTGATTTGTTCCTTGAGGTTTTGATTTTCCTCAAGAAGTGATCTGTTTTCATTTTCTATTTTAGTTAATTTACTATTTAAACAGGAAATAATTCTAAAAATTTTTTTGTTTAAATTAAAATATACCTTATTCGGGCCTTCGGAAACGAGTACGGACTCGTGGCTTGTTTCGGGTTCAGACCCGTCTTCGTCTTCCGACTCATCTTCTGTTTCATCTTCGCGGGCCATCAGTGCGAGGTGGCTCTGATGTTTCTGCTCTTCTTCCTCCGATTCGTCCGAGGAGTCGTCCCACGTTGCTTTGAGTGCCTTCTTTTTGGTTGGCTTTGGTTTGTCGAACTTCAGTTTTGGGCATTCGTTCTTGTAGTGTCCCTTTTTATTGCAGTCGTAGCAAGTCACGTTCTTTTGTTCTGAGGGAGAACTGATCTTTTGAAGATCCTTTTTGCTGAAGCTCCTTTTTCTCCCGGTGAACATTTTTCTTACCAAGTTCACCAGGTGTTCTTCGTCTTCAGAATCTTGGTCGGAATCTTCTTCAAATTCAGGCTTGCTTTTCTTTTCTTTGGTGGAACCTGCAAATAAGGCTATACCTTTCTCGGCTCCAGCATTAGTTTGTTCATGTAATTCTAATTCACAGAAAAGCTCATCTAACTTTAACTTGGAAAGATTTTTAGAAATTTTGTAGGCATCCACTATTGATGCCCACAAACTATTACGTGGAAAAGCATTTAATGCGTACCTTATTAAGTCTCTATTTTCCATCTGGTGGCCTATCGCATGAAGCCCGTTGAGGATATCCTTGATCCTCGCGTGGAGCTGATTCGCCGTTTCA
Organism: Zingiber officinale; assembly: GCF_018446385.1. Classification (NCBI taxonomy): domain Eukaryota; kingdom Viridiplantae; phylum Streptophyta; class Magnoliopsida; order Zingiberales; family Zingiberaceae; genus Zingiber; species Zingiber officinale. The sequence goes on from NC_056002.1 coordinate 88,849,255, forward strand.
CCTTCCTACATTTTTATATTAAAAATTTTATTTAAGAGCAAGTCTCGTTTGGTTACCTTGGCGTCGCTCGTTCCCTCGTGTAGCTCGATCAATTTGTCCCACAGCTCTTTAGCGTTTTTGTGTGGACCGACTCTGTTTAGTTCTTCTCTTGTTAATCCGCACTGTAGAGTGTTGATTGCTTTATTTTCTGTTGATGCTTTCTTCTTCAAATCAGCTGTCCAGTCTTCAGGATCCAGTATATTCCCGGAAGTGTCTGCTGGAATTTTGTAGGGTCTCGTAACGCTCATCCACTGGTCGAAGTCTGTTTTGAGGTAGACCTCCATGCGCTTCTTCTAGTACGGAAAATCGTCCCCGTTGAAGAGTGGAGGTCGTACTGTGCTGAAGCCTTCTTGTTGGGACATCCTGTACACAGATAAATAACCGAAAAAAACCCAAGACTTGGTCTTGGATTAGTAGTGCGGGAAGAGAGAATAGAAGAAAAATCTAGATTGGTGTTGCACCAATTTAGATTTAATTGCAACAAAAAATATTAAAAAAAATGATAAACCAGTTTTGAGTTTAAGTGTAAAATTGAAGACCGAGAGAAAAAAGGAAACAACAAATTTCACCCCCAGTTTGATTGGTGGTTGCACCAAATCAGCGCGGTACCTACTCTGATACCACTTGTAGGACCGTTAGATTCGATAGAGGGGGGGGGGGTGAATATCGATTCGAAAATACAGAGTATAAGCGTAGAGGAAAAGTAAATGAACACAGTTGTTTTTACTTCGTTCGAAGCCTGTGACGACTCCTACTTGAAGGCCCGTGGTCCTTGACCACTTTCGTTGGGCAATCACTAGCAATTCGAATATAATTACAAGATGAATACAGGAAATGCTAATGAAACAAAGTAATACCGACAAGGAAATTAACTAAAAACTGAAGGAGCACTTTGTCGGAGCTTTGTTGGCGTCGCAGCAGAGCAGCAGGACCAGCAGTAAAAGAGTTTTCAGATTGATGATTGATTGTCTGAAGCTCCTGTCTGGGGCTTCTTTTATATGTTGTTCCGGGTGCCTGGATTCCTTCCGGGCGCCTGGAATGTGACGTAGCTGCTCAAACCGTGATTCTCCACGTGGCGACGACTTGGCTGGATATAATTTGCCTTCCGGGCGCCCGGATCCCTTCCGGGCGCCCGGACCACTTTGTTCCAGAAAACTCCCTTTTCCTGCAAAACAAAGTTAGTCCGAGGCAATATATAACCTGCAACATAGATTGTTAGCACATTTTATAATAGTATGAATTAGCACAAATAGTATGACTTAGATTCCGTCTTTCCGAGACCGGAATCTAGTCACGATCTCGACTTAGATATCCGAAATGGATCTAAGCCGGATCGACGCCTAATATTCCCTTCCCGGGAACGCATCCTCGCAGTCACTCCCCTCCAGTGACTTACCTCACTTACCTGCCAGACGTCCGGTCAGCCCGTCGACCCATCTGGACTTCTCGCCAAGCGTCCGGTCAGCCCGTCGACCCGCTTGGACTTCTCGCCAAGCGTCCGGTCAGCCCGTCGACCCGCTTGGACTTCTCGCCAGCTATCCGGTCAGCCCGTCGACCTAGCTGGACTTCGTGCCGGACATCTGGTCAGCCCGTCGACCTGTCTGGACTTCTCCTGCACACTCGATCAAAGTGTCAGATAACAACAAAACTAACTTAACCTATTTGTCATTCATCAAAACCTAGGTTAGACCGTTAGTGCTACCCGCACCAACACTATGTTCTTAAAATATTCTGACGTTTGTATAAGCATTGATATATCTTATCCAGGACTCTCCCTAATACAACTTAGTTCTTATGTGTGTGTTTGATCTTTGCCATGAAGATGATTGGTTCTGTGAGAAGTTCCAAGAATTGTGCCTCATATTCTTTTCAAATCAGCCCCACTTTATTCTCACATAGGTGATTTCTCAAGAGTATTCCACATTACTCCATTGGATCATTAGAAGTTGTGTGCTTAACTTCCACCATTCACTGATCTTTTGGATCGTTCCCATATAGTAACTTTGTCGGTGCAATTAGACTATTCCTTTGAACCTAGTTTTTGGGATCTCCAGTCTACAAAGGTTGAGTTTATTTTGCACCAATATTTCTCATTGGCATCAAGCCCATCTCTCATTATGAACTTGCAACTAACTCTCTGTTTAACCCTTTGGTTAACGAATCTCCTAGGTATTCTTGACTTCACATAGTCAACAATGATAACACTCGTTGAAAGTAATTATCTAATGGTATTATATCTATGATGTATATGTCTAAACTTACTATTATAAAGATGGCTCTGTTCTCAATCAATTGTTGACATCGATTTTGGCTATCGCAATATATGCAAATTGTGGACACCGATTTTGGCTATCTAGGAATATCTTATAAGAATTGTCGTAGTCATTTAGTTTCTTCACCATATTTGTCAAAAGCTAAAAAGTCAGATTTCATTATAGATCGTGGTTATTACAATTTGTTTAGAAGATTTTTACAAAATAGACTCACCCCCCAGAGTGAATATATATTCACTTGTAGACTTAGATTCTTTTATGTCAGATATTTAACTCGCATCACTGTATCTTTCGATTACATTAGGATATCTCGTATAATATAATCTATATTCATGAGTATACCTCAAGCACCATAGTACTCTTATTATCCCTTACAATGCTCAACACCAAGATTACTCGTATATCTACTCAGTTTACTTACTATGTAGGCTAAGTTTGATCTTGTATAATTTATCAAGTACATCAGACTTTCGATCATTCAAGAATAATCTATTTGAGAGATACTTTCTCCTTGATTCTTTAATAGATGTCGACTTGTATCTATCCATGTTTGTGCTAATGGAGTGCCAACCATGATGAATCTCTCAAGAATCTTGTCCACGTAATGAGACTAACTAAGAATAAGTCTTTCTACTATTCTAAGAATTTTGATTCCTAGAATCACAACAGCTAGGTCCATATATTTCATGTTAAATCTTAAGTTTAACATGTCTTTAGTGGATTTGATTATCTTATCATTACTCTCAATGATATGTATGTTATCATATATATGCACAAGATGATATAGTCATTCTCTGTGACTTTTATGTAGACACATTTATCACATTTATTGATTTTGAATCCACATTCCATCATAGCATTATCAAAATTCTCATGTCACTACTTTAGTTATTGCTTCAAGTCATATAACGACTTCACTAAACTACAAATCTTGTATTTCTATCCTTATATAGAAAATTCTTCAGGTTGCTCTATGTAGATTTTCTCTTTTAACTCTCCATTTAGAAAGACTGGCTTTATATCCATTTGATGTATTTCTAGATTTCATAGAGAGATGATAGACAATAATACTCTAATGGAAGTTATTCTTGATATTAGAGAATATGTATCAAAGTAATCAAGGTCTTTTCATTATCAGTATCCTTTGATTGCCAATATGGTCTTGTACTTATCAATTGTGTCATCTGATTTTATTTCTTCTCAAAGATCCACTTGTAACCTAGTGGTTTACTTCCTTGAGGAAGATCCATAAGTTTCTAAGTGTGATTTTGCAAGATAGAGTCTATCTCAGATGTAATTGTCTCTTTCTAATGAGGTCCATCAGAAGAGATTATTGCTTCTAAGTAACTTTGGAGCTCACTTTCTAATATAAAAGTGATAAAATACATTTCGTAGAATTTTTCCACTCGAGCTCTTTTACTTCTTCTGAGCTCAACCTCAACTGGTGCAACATCTTCTTCTTCTTCTTGTGTTTTATATGTCCATTTTAAGAAGCTAGTTTCCTATCCGATCTTATAAAAAAACACATACTCGAAGATCAAGACATTTCTCAATTCTATTTTTGAGTTCTTATGTATATCCGATATTTGTGACTCGTACATAAAAAATTGATATACACTACTATTATATGCATATTCTATAAATATAAAATCAACAGTTTTGGGTCCATCTTAATCCTTTTCAGATCAGGCACAAAAACTTTAGCAAGACACCCCCACATTCACAAATATTTGTAGGATGATTGTCTTCTATTCTACAACTCATAAGAGCTCTTATATGTTTTCTTTCGGGGTACCTTATTTAAAAGGTAATTAGATATTAACACAGGTCCCCCCTACATGAATTCTAATAGTACAAAGTTCAATAGAAGAGCATTCATCATTTCTTTCAGAGTTTGATTTTTTTGCTAAACAACTTCATTTTCCTGAGAAGTATAAGGGGCTATTGTTTTGTGTCTGATCCCATATTCAACACACAACTCTGTGAAAGGTGATACATATTCACTGTCTCGTTCACTTTGAACTACCTTAATCATTTTATTAAGTTAGTTTCAATCTCATTCTTGTAGAGAATAAATTTCTTTATAGTTTCATCTTCATTTTTGAGAAAATACACATAATAGTATTTTATGCTATCATCTATAAAAGTAACGAAGTATTTATTCCCACCATGAGTAGGTGTACCTTTTAGGTCGTACATATCAGTGTGAATTAAGTCGAGTGATTTGTTGCTTCTTTCAATATGTTGAAAGGATGACTATATCATTTTTGCTTCAATATAAATTTTACACTTGTGTTTCAAATCAAGGTAGAATGTTGATATGTTTAGCATGTTAATTAATCTACGTAGCACATTGTAGTTAACATGTCATAATCTACCATATGACAAATACAAAAACTCATGTATATAAACAGAAAAGTTTACAATTTTATTAACCTTAGACGTAATCGCAATTACACTAAGTTTGAAAAGTCCATCAGTTACATAGCCTTTTCCTAAAAATATTCTATTTCTAGACAGAACAATTTTGTCCCATTAAAAATAATGTGGAAGGTATGCTTGCTAAGAAATGATCTAGATAATAGATTATTTCAAATCTCTTGAACATACAACACATTATACAGAGTCAACTCTTTACTTGAGGCCAGCTTCAGCACCACTTTTCCTTGGCATATGATATCTGAGGTTGTTGATTCCCCCATGAACAATTCTTTACATTTTTTATTTATTCAAAGTTATGAATCAATTTCTTGTTGCAGGAAATATATTTGGTGGCACCGGTATCGATCCACCATTATCGCGGGTTTGAATTCACCAGATTCAGTTTTGAGACCATGGCGTAGAGGTCGTCAATTTCTAGTCCCTCGTTTAGGTTGGCCTCCTTCTTCTTTGACTTTCCACACTCCGAAGATTTATGACTAATTCGGTCACAGTTGAAGCACTTCGCAGAGAAATTTTTGTTGATGTCTCTTCTAGGTCCCATCTTGGAAGATTTGGGATTCTTCTATTTCAAACTTTGATCGTGCTCCACCATGTTATCTTTCACATTAGCCTGAGAGAATAGATTTCCATTGGATCTCTTATTGTCTTCCTCAATTCGAAGTCTAACAATGAGTTCCTCAACGTTCATCTCATTCGGCTTGTGTTTTAGGTAGTTCTTGAAGTCCTTCCAATCGAGAAACAACTTCTCTATGATTGCTGCTACATAAAAGATTTCACTCAAAACCATGTCTTCTGAGCGAATCTCATACAATATCACCTGAAGCTCCAGAACTTAGCTGATCACCGTCTTAGAGTTAACTATCCTGTAGTCAAGGAATCTGGTCACTCTCATGCCTAGCATCTGGTCAACCTTAACCTACTGAGACTTCTTCACCAAGTGTTCGGTCAATCCTTTGACCCACTTGGACTTTTCTCCTCGTGCTAAGTGTCCGATCAACCTTGACCCACTTGGACTTACCGTCTAGTGACAAGTATTTGGTCCTCCATGACCCACTTGGACTTCCTTCCACCAGAGGTCCGGTCACCCTTGACCCATCTGGATTTCCTTGTGCCAAGCATCCGGTCACTCCTTTGACCTACTTGGACTTCCCTACACCATGTGCCCGGTCAACCTTGACCCACTTGGATTTCTTTGTGCCAAGTATCCGGTCACACCTTTGACCTACTTGGACTTTCCAACATCAGGTGTTCGGTCACCCTTGACCCATCTGGATTTATTTGTGCCAAGTATCCGATCACACCTTTGACCTACTTGGACTTCCCAACACCAGGTGTCCGGTCAACCTTGACCCACTTGGATTTCCAAGTGCCTGGCTTCACTCACCAGGTCTTTCCATCTGCCTAGCTTCACTCACTAGGACTTTTCATCTGCTTGGCTTCACTCACCAGGATTTTCCATCTTCCTAGCCTCACTCACTAGGACTTTCACTATAAAATACGACACCCAAATAATAATTAGATAATAAGATTATTGGAGAAATAGCTTTATAGAATTTTTTTTTAAATTTTTAGAAATTTTTTTGGATTTAAACGGAGTCCATATGACTCGTTTTAAGGGGATATATTCTAGGTACAGTGGAAGCCGGTTTGGAATATGTGGGAGTTGATTTGGGAATGGACTTAGACTTTAATAAATCTAACCTAGGTTTAAATTCTGATTCCCTTAATTTTTCTCCAATCCTTATTCCCCCCCCCCTTGTTGGTTAGTCCTAAGAAGATGTACTGGTTCCACTGTACAAAAAATTTTGCACAAGTGTCGAACCTTTCCTTAAATAACCTATTGTGTTCTTTAGAAGTTAAATTAAGAATCGCAGACGGAACTTAACATCATTGATTCCAAATTTAACTTATCTGTTCTTAATGGTTTAGATTTGAATCGCAAGCGGAACTTAACACTATTGATTCAAATCCACCTATATTATTAATTCCATTAAATATTAATTTCTAAAATTGGCTTCCAGGACTGCATGGAGAGACACATGGCCTTCTTGGATATGGGAGCAACCACCACCGCCTAGTCAAAGCCTTTTAAGGAAAGCTAATATTTAATTTCCTTAAATAACTCTAGGTTAACCAAAAAGAACAATTGAATCACAAATTCGAAAAAGAAGAAAACACAAACTCGAAAAAACTATTTCGAAAAACTAGATCTAATTGCCTCTTGTATTTAGAATTCTTACAAAGAAAATAACTAGCATGATGCGGAAGAAAATTACTAGTTATACCTTCTCTTTGTAAGCTAATGACCTCGAGATCTTCTGTCGTATTCCTCATCTCGCCTTGGATGTCGTGTGGACGACGATCCTCCAAGATGAACATCACCCAAAAGAGCTTCTCCTCCTTGTAGTATTCGGCCACCACCACCACAATAGAAAAGAGAGCAAAGGGAGAAGAGAGGGAGAGAGGGGCCGGCCACCAAGAGAGTCTCCAAGCCAAAGAATAAGAGTTGTGTCTCATGAAGCCCCCTCACCCCTTCTTTTATATTACTTACCGAAGGCAAATAAGGAAAAACTTTTTACAAAAAATAAAATCATCCAAGAGTTTTTCCTTTTCCCTTTTTATTTTTCCTTTTCTTTCCTCTTGATTGAATCAATCACCAATTTTAATTTTGTGATGATTTTAAATAATTTAATATGGCCGGCCACTTGCTTGGGCACCAAGCAAGGTGCTCGGCCACCTCATCAAGGGGAAAAAGGAAATATATTTTTTATAAAATTTTACAAGAAAACTCTTATAAAATTTTACAAGCTCTCTTTCCTAAAGTAGGAGTTAAAAAAATAAAGTTTCTAAAAATTAAAATCATGTTTTAAAATTTAAAAACTCTCTTATAAAATTTCCTTTTTAAACATGATGATAGAAAATTTTAATTTTAAAACTTATCTCCCTTTTTTTCTTAAACCATGAGAATGGTTAAAAAAGGAAAGTTTTAAAACTTTTAAAACTCTCTATTAAAACATGTGGCCAAATTCAAATAAGGAAAGTTTCTAAAACAAGTTGGTCAAGGTTGATCGGACACTTAGCACGAGGAGAAAAGTCTAAGTGGGTCAAAGGATTGACCGAACACTTGGTGAAGAAGTCTCAGTAGGTTAAGGTTGACCAGATGCTAGGCATGAGCGTTCCAAGACGGTGAAGAGGTAGGGGTTCGATTGAGGTAAGTATTATCTTGTTTATTAGGGTTTAGCAATGTACTATTTTATGGATCAGTTCTGGACTGATTCTTGGAAGATATGGTGTGTGGGTGTTCTTGTGTAGTTTTTGGACAGTGGAGTGTAGCGCTATTAGGTACTGGAATTGGCTGCCCTATCTCAATGTGAGTGTATTTCAGTGATGCACTTCTGATTCTTAGTAGTATGTTACACAATTTGGGTTTTATGGGTTGTAGGGTTTTCTTCTTACTTAGATATATTAGCAAGTATTGTTGAATCCATGTTGATATTAGGTTAGGGATTTGGGATTGGAAACTATGGATATGGGTGAGAATTTAAAGGTGAATCATGTTGGAGTTTGTTATTGATTGTGGTTTGATGATTTGGTTGATAGGTTGACTGGATGATTATCGAATTGGGAGGTATTGTTAAGATGTTGGATAAAATTGGATTATTGATTTGGGGAGTTTTAGAGATGATTCATATATAAATCTATTCTAATAAGGTTGTATGATTAAGGATTATTTGGGGGATTAATCAGAGATCAGATTTGATTGGAGTTATCCTAATTGGGTTAGGGATTTTATTTAGCTATTTAATTCATGTGAATTTAGCTAAATAATATATATATATATATATATATATATATATATATATATATGCAAGACTTGGATTCGGGATGAGCATCTCGACGCGGGATTTCTTGACATGATCTACATTTTAAGGCGGGTATTTTTTCCTTGGCTCTATGTAGATTTTTATTGAGCTTAGTGCATGGTTATTATGTGATGGTTTAGGTTGCTTTACCTTATATCATGTTCGTTTGTTGTTTTCCTACTTGATACTGATGCTTGACCCTTATGATGATCTATTTAATTCTTATACAGTCTGCACTTTGGTTATCTATACTCTGTGGTATTGTTACATGTAGAGTATTTATGGTAGGAGATACTTAATTGGTGGTGTTCATATGATGATTGTCCATTTGTATGTGGTGTATACATTTGTCTGGTGTGATGATTAGAGGAGTTGTGTTGATTTTATATTTGTTGTATACACACGTGTCTGATGTGTTCTACTGGAGGATACATGTTGATTGTACCTACGTTCTGTGTACATGTGTCTAGGGGGATTATTGGAGATTCTTGGTTGATTATACATGCATATTTGTGTATATGTGTTTGGTGAGATATATGGAGGTATCATGACGATTATACTCATGTTGTGGGGTACTGAGGTGGATTTAGAGTTTGCATGGATGATAACGATGTCCATATCATGATTATGTATATATATCATGTTCATCATTCATTGCATACTAACGATTATCGTCTCCCTTGTGGAATTGAGAGGGTTGTCAGTCTTTTATAGCTGTCCATTCTACCACTGATGGAGAGTGGTAGCTAGGAGTGGAGCTAGTCCTGTCGCGCTTACTCAGTCGCTCAGTGTTCTGTCTGTTAGAGTGTATACTAAAAGCTTAGCTTTTTGTAAACATTTATTTTTGAAATAAAGAATCATATTGGTCAAATGTTTACATTTATATGCTAAGTGTAGTTGTTCAATTAATTTATATTGTAGATAACATGGTGTGTGGTGTCACATACAGAAGATCATGTTATCCATTCCTTATAAATTATAAATAGTAGCTCACGACTAATATGGAAAGGAACAAACCATTTGAATAGTCATAGTGTAATTTGGGATTACTTTATCTTAACTATAAAATTACGCTAGTACACTCTGAGTGTATTGAGCAGGACCATTTAAGGTAAGTTCTTTTTATACTGACTGCATAAAAGAACAAGACCTTTGTTATTATGGAAGTGTGTGATCTTAATCATGATATAATAACAGCACATATACTCAATATTCATTTCTTTAATTTATCAAAGGGTGCAATTTAATTTGATAAATCAATAGGCTCGATAAGTTGGAAAATGATATTATTTATATGGTGTGTTGTTGATTATAGAATGAAACTATGTCCTAGTAATCTATATTGATGATGCCCCCAAGAGGAGCTCATAAGGATTGTCATGTAAACCCTGTAGGTGGACTTAGTCCGACATGACGGTGAGGTTGAGTGTACTACTCTTGGAGCTAGATATTAATTAAGTGAGTTGTCAGTAACTCATTTAATTAGTGGGCATTCTATATCATAAACACAGGGAGATTAATACACTCATGATAAAAAGGAGCCCATATAGTAATATGAGATTGGTGCGGTAGTTCAATAATAACTCTTTAGTGGTATGAGTTATTATTGATGAACTCGAGTTAGGTGTTCGGGGCAAACACGGGAAGCTCAAGTTCATTGGGAGACCAAAACCAATTCCTCCTCTCGGTCCTTGTCGTAGCGATCTTATTTATTAAGACTTATACTCATCCATACCCACCTTAAGGTGGTCGGCCAAGCCTAGCTTGGAGCCCAAGCTAGGGTCGGCCAAACCAAGGTGAGTTGGTGGCCGACCCTAGCTTGAACCCAAGCTTAGGTGGCCGGCCAAAACCAAAATAAATTAAAAAGATTTTATTTTTAAAATCTTTTCTTATGTGGAAGTCATGGTTTTAAAAGAGAGTTTAAAATTTAAATTTTTCCTCTTATAGTTTTCTACAAAAGATTAAGAGAAAGGTTTGATATCTTTCCTTATTCGTAGTTAAAAGGAATATTTTAATTTTTTATAAAACTTTCCTTTTTTGTAACCATCCTCATGATTTTAAAAAGAGAGTTTTAAAATTAAATCTTTCCTTTTATAGCTTTCTACAAATGATTAAGAGAAAGATTTGATATCTTTCCTTATTTGTAGTTAAAAGGAATATTTTAATTTTAGAGAAAACTTTTCATTTTGTAAATCATCCACATGTTTTAATAGAGAGATTTTAATTTATAAAAGTTTCCTTTTATAACCAACCATGAAGGGAATTTTTAAATAGAAATTTTTATTTTAAAAATTTCCGAAAATAAATTAGGAAGTTTTAATTTTGTGTTTAAAATTTTCCTTGTTTGGAGGAATTGAGGTGGTCGACCACATTGATAGAGAAAAGGAATTTTTTTTTTAATCAATTAAATTTTCCTTTCTATGGCAAAGAAAATAAGCAAGTTTTTATTAAAACTTTCCTTATTTGTCAAGACCAAGGAATATAAAAGAGAGGGTAGAGGTGCCTCACCTCATAACAATTGATCAAGTATTCCTCTCTTCTCTTCCTTGTGGTGGTCGGCCCTCATCTTCTTCCTCTCCTCCTTTTCTTCTTCTTTGGTGGCCGCCGGCATCACCTCTCAAGGAGCTTGTTGGTGGCCGAACTTTGCTTGGAGAAGAAGTAGAGAAAGGAGGCTTTGTTTCTTAGCATCCCTTGGAGCCTGGTTGGTGGCCAAAAGTTCTTCATCTCTTGAAGATTGGTGGTGGACGAAACTTGCTTGGGGAAGAAGGAAGCTTGGGTGGATTCTCGTCTTGGTAGATCGTCGCCCACACGACATCTGAGATAAGAAGAGGAATATAATAGAAGATCATGAGGTCTATAAGCTACAAAAGGTATAACTAGTTATTAGTTTTCGCATCATAACTAGTTCATCTTTTTGTTTAGATCTTGAAATACCAAACACAAGAGACTAATGAATCTAGGTTATCAAATTTATGTTTTCGATTTTGTGTTTCTTTTGTTTTTTGAACTTGTGATTCTATTGTTCCTTTTGGTTAAACCTAGGGTTACTATAAGGAAATTAAATATTGAATTTCGTTGAAAGGCTTTATCTAGGAAGTGGTGGATGCTCCCATACCCAAGAAGGCCTAGTGCCTCACCATGTTTAACCTGGAAGCCGATCTCTTAAATTAATATTTAATTGAATTTGTAACATGGGTGGATTTGGATCAATAATGTTAAGCATCGTTTGCGATCCAAGTCTAAACCACTAAGAACAGATAAGTTGAATTTGGAATCAATAATGTTAAGTTCTGTTTGCGATTCCAAATTTAATTTCTAAAGAACACAATAGGTTGTTAGGAATGATTCAGGACTTGCATAAAATTTTTGTACAGCGAAACCGGTACGATATTCCCACAGACTTCAAGTGGGTGAGTGTACCAATTTCCACAGATTTTATTATTTTGGATATGGAGGAAGATCCTAAGATATCGATTATCCTTGGAAGACCATTCCTTGACACAGCTGGAGCCATCATCGACGTAAAAATTCATAGGCTATCCTTGGAGATTGGTAAAGAAAAGATCGAGTTCGATTTATCATATTCCTCCATCTGCAACTCCCCCCCCCCCCCAGGGACATTCTTGCAAGATCAACATGCACAAAGTCGAGGAGTGCAATTTCCATGAGAATTCTCCTCCAGCATGTTAGTTACTATACGGAATATCATACCGGTTCCCCTGTACAAAAATTTTGTACAAGTCCTGAACCTTTACTAACAACCTATTGTGTTCTTTAGAAATTAAATTAGGAATCATAAATGGAACTTAACATTCTTAATTCCAAATTTTACTTATCTGTTCTTAGTGGTTTAGACTTGGATCGCAAACGATGCTTAACATTATTGATCCAAAACCACCCATGTTACAAATTCAATTAAATATTAATTTCAGAAATCAGCTTCCATGTTAAACATGGCGAGGCACTAGGCCTTCTTGGACATGGGAGCATCCACCACTTCCTAGACAAAGCCTTTTAAAGAAATTTAATATTTAATTTCCTTATATAACCTTAGGTTTAACCAAAAAGAACAATCGAATCACAAATTCGAAAAATAAAAAAAAATACAAACTCGAATCATAAATTCGAAACCTAGAATCATATGCCTCTTGTGTTTGGTATTTCAAAAACTATACAAAGAAAACTAGTATGATGCGGAATAGAAATTACTAGTTATACCTTTCTTTGTAAACAATAACCTCTTGATCTTCTACCGTATTCCTCTTCTTATCTCGGACGTCGTGTGGGCGATGATCTACTGAGATGAGAACCACCCAAGCTTCCTTCTTCTTCTTCTTGTGAGTTTCGGCCACCACAAGAATTCCAAGAATAGATGAGGTTCGGCCACACCACCAAGCCCAAGGGATGCTAGAAACAAAACCTCCTTTCTCTCCTTCTCTAAGCAAAATTCGGCTACCAACAGGCTCCTTGAGAGTTGACGCCGCCGGCCACCAATGAAGAAGAAAAGGAGGAGAGGAAGAGGATGAGAAGGGTCGGCCACCAACCAAAGAAATTGAAGAGAGGAAAACTAGAACATAAGTTATGAGGTGAGGCACCTCTACCCTCTCTTTTTTATTCCTTGGTCTTGGCAAATAAGGAAAGTTTTATAAAAACTTCCTTATTCTCTTAGCCAATGAAAGGAAAGTTTAATAAAAAAAAAAAAATCCCTTTTAAACTTAATGTGGCCGGCCACCTCTCTATCATCCAAGGAAGGAAAGTTTTAAACACAAAATTGAAATTTCCTAATTTGTTTCTGGAAATTTTTAAAATAAAAATTTCTCTATTAATTTTCCCTTCATGGTTGGTTATAAAAGGAAATTTTATAAATTAAAATCTCTCTATTAAAATATGTGGATAATTTTCAAAAAGGAAAGTTATCTTTAAAATTAAAATCTTCGTCTCAATCTACAAATAAGGAAAGATATCAAATCTTTTCTTAATCTTTTATAGAAACTATAAAAGGAAAGATTTAATTTTAAAACTCTCTCTTAAATCACGAGGATGGTTAAAAAGGAAAGTTTTATCAAAAATTAAAATCTTCCTTTCAACTACAAATAAGGAAAGATATCAAACCTTTCACTTAATCTTTTGTAGAAAGCTATAAAAGGAAAGATTTAAATTTTAAACTCTCTTTTAAAACCATGGAATCCACATAAGAAAACTTTTTAAAAATAAAATCTTTTTAATTTTATTGTGGCCGGCCACCTAAGCTTGGACTCAAGCTAGGGTCGGCCACACTTCAACCCATCCAAGCCATGTCTTGGTCGGTCCTTGCTTGGGCTCCAAGCTTGGCTTGGCTGACCACATAAGGATGAGTAAGAAGGTGGGTATGGGTGGGTATAATACTTTATAAATAAGACGCTACGATAGGGACCGAGAGGAGAAATTGGTTTTGGTCTCCTGATGAAATTAAGCTTCCCGTGTTCGCCCCGAACACCCAACTTAATTTCATCAATAATAATTCATACCACTAAAGAATTATTATTGAACTACCGCACCAATCCCAAGTTACATTTTGGGCTCCTTCTTATCATGAGTGTGTTAGTCTCCCTGTGTTTAAGATATAGAATGTCCACTAATTAAATGAGTTACTAACAACTTACTTAATTAATATCTAGCTCCAAGAGTAGTATCACTCAATCTTATCGTCATGTCAGACTAAGTCCACCTACAGGGTTTACATGACAATCCTTATGAGCTCCTCTTAGGGACATCATCAACCTAGATTACTAGGACATAGTTTCCTTCTATAATCAACAACACACACTATAAATAATATCATTTCCCAACTTATCAGGCCTATTGATTTATCGAACTAAATCACACCCTTTGATAAGTCAAAGAAATAAATACTAGATATATGTGCTTGTTATTATATCCGGATTAAGAGTATACACTTCCATAATACCAAAGGTCTTGTTCTTTTATGTAGTTAGTACAAAAAGAACTTACCTTAAATGGTCCTGCTCAATACACTCAGAGTGTACTAGTGTAATTTTATAGTTAAGATAAACTAATATCAAACTACACTATGACTATTCCAATGGTTTGTTCCTTTCCATCTTAGTCGTAAGCTACTGTTTATAATTTATAAGGAATTGATAACATGATCTTCTGTGTGTGACACCACACACCATGTTATCTACAATGTAAATTAATTGAACAACTACACTTAGCTTATAAATGTAGATATTTGACCAATGTGATTCTTATTTCTAAATAAATATTTATACAAAAGCTAGGCTTTTAGTATACACTCTAACACAGCAAACAACACGAAATACATTTGTCTTGCACTAGCGAAACTGAAGGCGTAGGCTGGAGCATTAATCCTAGGTGGGGAGCCGTCCTTCCACGGGTTTAGTCTGCATTAACGGAAACGGGGTCGAGCTAAAGACCTAAAACAAGCGCTTCTTAGAAGGTAACCCAAGGGTTTTCTTATTTTAGTTCATCATTCCTTTTTGTCGTTTTATTTCTCTAGTGAGTTTTAGTCTAGTGTTTTATTTTGGGTGCTTCATTTTCAGGATGTGTGTAGCCTCCACGAGCTGGCCATGAGTGCTTCTCATGGGCGTGGAGACGACGGAGGAGCCAAAATGACGAAGAATGAATCACTACGAGCTTAAGGGAGCTGGCCGTGTGACCTCACACGGCTGTGTGGAGCCAACGTGGAGACTAAAGCCACGGGTCGTGCAACTCTGCACGGCCGTGTGGCTTGTGCAGAGAAGGGAGAGGCACGACCATGCAGCCCTGCTAGAGAGGAGAAAGATCCTGGCCGTGCCAACTGGCACGACCGTGCAGCTCATACAGAGAAGAGGAAGACAGGGGCCGTGCCAACAAGCACGGTCATGCCATTTCAGCCAAGGGGAGAAAGAAGGAGCTCGTGCATCCTTGCACGGTTGTGCAGCGTCTCGTTTGACCCGGCCATGTCTATAAGACACAGTCGTGGCTCAACCCGTGCACGTCGTCTTCTCTTCCAAGAAACCCTATTTCCATGTCCCCCTATCCCAAAAATCTTCTCCTCTCCACTACACCTTACCAACTCCTGATTTCCCACCTCTAGAGCTCACTTTTGCCTAGATATTGTTAGTAATTAGCCCTAAGAGCCAATCATGAGATGATTAGGCTTTTTGGATTAATCATTGAGTTTGACTCGAATGAACCCACTCATTGGATTAAGTGTAATCCAAATTAGACTTATTGAGTTAGACTCAAATAGATCCAATTGTTGGATTGAGTCGAATTGCATGGGAATCAATGGGTTAGACTCATTGGGGGAACTTAAGTTCACCAAGGAAGTTGAATAGTCAAAATTCAACCATTGGATTGAATGGTTGATTTTGAGCCATTGGATTAGAAGATGAAAGGGTGGAGGCTCTTGATATTCCATGGGATGGCTATAAATATCATTTGGATGATATTTTTCATAAGATTTTCATCACTTGAGAAGGTGAAAGGTCTCTTTGCTTCTTCTTCTTCCTCCTTTCCTTGCTTGGCCGAACACACACTTGAAAGATGCTAGCACAACCTTGTGTGTTCTTCTCCATCTTGTTGAGTTTGTGAGACAAATGAAAGCAAGGCTTGTTTGTGTGGATACCGTAGAGGCGCGAACGCTTGATCGTGCTGTGATCCGAGCTATCAGGAGATCGTGAGCACGCTTCAAATGTATAACTCTATCATGTCTTTAGATCTAACTTAGTATAAGATTATGTTTCCCTTCGCATGGATCTTCTAGAGAAAATAGGGTTTTCCGCTGCGCGTTTGCGTGTGTAAGCAACCTATTCCCTTACAGTGGTATCAGAGCCACTTGCGAAGGGATATGCTAAGTTATTAGAATTTTTATATATGATATAGAAATTGCATGATAGGGTTTTCTATGATTGGAAAATTGTGACTTTCGGCCACACAAGACTCTCAGCTAGACTATGGGTCTCGGCCAGACTATGAGTCTTGGCTAGATTCTGAATTTTGGCCAAATCTTGAGTCATGACCGAATGTTGGTGTGTGACCAACAAGGTCTCGGTTAGAGTTGTTTTGTTTGGAACAAAACGAAGTTGGTGTGTGACCAACAAGGTCTCGGCTAGAGATGTTTTGTTTAGAACGAAACATAGTTGGTATTGTGGGTAGTTGGGTCTCAGGTATGGCAGCAACTCATAAACGAGTATGTAAAATAAATTTTGTTTCGGGGGACCGCCGTGGCGTTGCGACTCATAATTTGTTATTGCAATCATAGTAAATTTATGTAGTAAATATATTGTGAATATATATGACATGGTGCATGGTTTTGACCCCAATGTGATTGGATGTGTGTAATGTTGTAATTCATAATACGGCCTGCGTGTCGTGCCTTCATCCCTTTTATTCTTGATGTAATTAGATTACGCTCGAATGTAACTCGAGTTTCTTTAGATTTTGTAATGTACAAAATTAGAAAGAGTTAGTCTTCTGGAAGACGGGTGAAAAAGGAAGGAAGGACAACAACACACGGCAACCAAGGAAGCGCTTGGAGAAGCTGCTTGGACCTAGGTTGACTTATCGCTCTTCTCATTGACTTGAGAAGATCGTAGTTTATGGGGGCCATAACCATGTCACGTTTAAACTTGTGTATATGTTGATATATGCCATGATATGTCATGATGTATGTGATGCATGTGTAGCTATCGTAATTAGGTCATTTACATATGCCTACCAAAGTTTGGTACTCACTACTACCTCGATCATCTGTAGTCAGGTTTGCCAAAGCAAAGTGGCTCATTTTATCTTGGTAGAGTGCGACAGGACAATTGTGATGTCCGACTATTGACCTTTAGGTATGACTTAATTTTACCTCAATTGGATTGAGAACTTAAAGGCATATCCCATAAGATGTAAATCATATTATACTAGTCTTAAGCGATTAGCCAAAGCTAACTCAAGATGAATTATAATATGTATTTCATAAGATGGGAAAATGAACAAACAGTGTTGTTCATCTAAGGATACAAGAGTTACATAGAATGTAATTGGTGAATGTTGTCTACCTAAGTTATACAAATCTTGGGTGATTAGCCAAAGCTAACTCAAGATGAGATATAATGTGGATCTTGTCCCACTAGAATGTCTTTGCTTTTGGGTATAGAACTAGTAGTGACTTGCTTCTATCAAGCTTTAGAATTTAGTGAGAGAATCATTTAATTAGAGGCCTAATTAAATGATAGATATATGATACTAAGACCTACATTTCACTGTTGTAGATTACCATGTTGTCAAGTACAACAAATACCCTCTCTTTGCGATCTGTCCTTGATAAGGACAAGTTCAATGGAGCTAATTTCCTGGACTGGTATAGAAACTTGAGAATAGTCCTCAAACAAGAACGAAAACTGTATGTCCTAGAGCAGCCTATTCCTGAAGCACCCCTTGCTAATGCCACTAGAGCTGATAGAGATGCTTACAAGAAGCATCAAGATAACGCAGTAGATGTGTCATGACTCATGCTCGCCACCATGAACTCTGAGCTTTAGAAGCAACATGAGAACATAGATGCTTATGATATGGTTGAACATCCTAAACAACTGTATCAAGGACGAGCAAGGCATGAGAGATTTGAGATCTCTAAAGTACTGTTTCAATGCAGAATGCAAGAAGGAACTCCCGTAGGGCCTTATGTGCTCAAAATGATCGGGTATGTGGAAAATCTGCAAAGGTTGGGATTCCCACTAGGCCAAGAATTGGCCACTGACCTTATCTTGCAGTCGCTGTCTGATAGTTATAATCAGTTTGTCATGAACTACAACATGAATGAAATTAACAAACCACTGCCTGAGATGTTAAGAATGTTGAGAACTGTTGAAATCAACCTTAAGAAGGCAAAGCCTAGTTCCATTATGATGGTATCTAAGGGCAAAGGCAAGTGGAAGCCTAAAGGTAAGGGTAAGACCCAAGCCAAAGGCAAGGGCAAGGCTCATGCACTGAAACCCAAAAGATGGGTTACTAAGGAAGAGACCTTCTTCCACTGCGGTGAGACCAGACACTGGAAGAGGAACTGCAAAAGGTACCTAGAGGAAATGAAATGGAAGAGAAGTGAGACTTTTGCCTCAAGTATATATGTTATAGAAGTTAATCTATCTATTTCTTCTTCATGGGTATTAGATACTGGATGTGCATCTCGCATTTGTACTAATGTGCAGGCGCTAAGAAATAGTAGATTATTGACAAAGGGCGAAGTGGACCTACGAGTAGGCAATGGTGCAAGAGTTGCTGCTGTCACCGTAGGAATCTATTCCTTATCTTTGCCTATTGGGCTTGTTTTAGAACTGGAAGAGTGTTGTTATGTGTCTGCTTTAACCAAAAACATAATCTCTGTTTCTTGTTTAGACAAGAAGGGATTCTCATTTATAATAAAGGACAACTGTTGTTCTATTTATTTAAATGACATGTTTTATTGTAGTGCACCTCTGATAAATGAACTCTATGTTCTAGACTTAGAAAACACGATCTATAACATAAATACCAAGTGGTTCAAATCTAATGATTTGAACCAAACATATCTCTGGCATTGTCGCTTAGGTCACATAAATGAGAGTCGCATATCCCAACTCCATAAGGATGGACTTTTGGACTCATTTGATTTTGAATCATATGAGGTATTTGTATCTTGTCTTCGAGGCAAGATGACAAAGACTCCATTTAGTGGGCATGGCGAAAGGGCTAATGATCTGTTAGAACTCATACATACTGATGTATGTGGGCCTTTTAGAATAGCAGCTAGAGGAGACTATCATTACTTCATTACCTTCACTGATGATTTCAGTAGATACGGATATGTGTATCTGATGAAACACAAGTCAGAATTCTTTGAAATGTTCAAAGAATTCAAGAATGAAGTACAAAACCAACTTGGTAAGAGTATTAAGATGCTTCAATCAGATCGAGGTGGGGAATACCTTAGCCAAGAGTTTCATGACCATCTCGTTGAGTGTGGGATCATATCTTAACTCACTCCACTTGGAACACCACAATGGAATGGTGTATCAGAAAGGAGAAACCGTACCTTATTAGATATGGTATGATCGATGATGAGTCATACATATCTTCCTACTTCCTTCTAGAGACATGCTCTAGAGATAGCCGCTTTCACACTTAACCAAGTTCCATCCAAGGCCATCATAAAGACACCATATACGATATGGACAGGGAGGAGTCCCAATATGTCTTTTATGAAGATTTGGGGTTGTGAGGCTTACGTTCAACGACAAGTCTAGATAAACTAGGATCCAAATCCGATAAGTGCTACTTTGTTGGATATCCCAAGGAAACAAAGGGATATTACTTATATAATCCCACATATTGCAAGGTGTATGTTGCCAGAATTGGTGTATTTCTAGAAAGCGAATTGATTTCTAGAAAAACTAGTGGGAGTGAAGTCGATCTTGAAGAAGTTCAAGATACTAGCACTGACAATGTGATGGAAATTGAACAGGTACCACAAGATGTTGTGGATCAGGATTTTGTTGCACCACAAGAGGTTATGGAATAACAACCTGTTCAAGTAGCACATGCTCTACGCAGATCTGATAGGATTCATCATCAACCTGAGAGATATTCATTTCTCTTGTCTGACCACGGTGATGTAGAGCTTATTGGTCTCAAGGAGCCTATATCTTATCATGAAGCTGTACAGGGCCCAGATTCTGAGAAATTGCTAGAGGCCATGAAATCCGAAATGGAATCCATATACACTAACCAAGTATGGACTTTGGTTGATCCACCTGAAGGGATCAAACCCATTGGGTGTAAGTGGGTCTTCAAGGTGAAGACTGACATGGATGGTCATATGCATACCTACAAAGGTAGATTGGTGGCTAAAGGATTCAAGCATATTCATGGTATAGACTATGATGAAACCCTTTCACCAGTTGCGATGCTCCAGTCCATTCGGATCATGCTTGCTATTTCTGCTTACTATGATTATGAGATCTCGCAGATGGATGTCAAAACCGCATTTCTTAACGGAAATCTACTCGAGGATGTGTACATGACACAACCCGAGGGTTTTGTAGATCCAAAGCATGCTGGAAAGGTTTGTAAGTTGCAAAGATCCATTTATAGATTGAAGCAAGTTTCTAGAAGCTGGAATCTTCGATTCGATGATGCGATCAAAGCGTTTGGTTTCATTAAGAATAAAGACGAACTTTGTGTCTACAAGAAGGTTAGTGGGAGCACAGTCATCTTTCTCATATTGTATGTAGATGACATACTACCCATTGGAAATGATATCCTTACTCTTCAGTCAGTGAAGACTTAGTTTGGGAATTATTTTTCAATGAAAAACTTAGGTAAAGAAGCCTATATTTTAGGTCTTAAGATCTATAGAGATAGATCTAAGAGATTGCTTGGCCTAAGCCAGAGTACATATATTGACAAGGTGCTTAAATGTTTTGCTATGGAGAATTCCAAGAAGGGATTCCTACCTATGTCACATGGTGTGAGTCTTTCGAAGACTCAATGTTCTTCTTCTAAAGTAGAAACGGACTGCATGGATCAGATCCCTTATGTATCTGCTATACAGTTGATCATGTACGCCATGCTTTGTACTCGCCCAGATGTCTCGTATGCGTTAAGCATGACGAACAGATACCAGTCAGTTCCAGGTGAAGGTCACTGGACAGCAGTCAAGAATATTCTTAAGTACTTGAGAAGGACTCAAGATTATTTCTTGATCTTTGGAAGCGATGAAGAGCTTGCTGTAAAGGGTTACTGCTATTGCTGTAAAGGGTTACAGTGGTGCAAACTTCCAAAATTGACAAGGACGATTCTAGATCGTAGTTAGGGCATGTATTGTACTTAAATGGTGGTCTTAGGTATTGGATACTACAACGATTTGAGGGATCATCGATATATGAGATATGATGATATGCAGAGTCCCAACTGATGCTAACATTGCGAATCCTTTGACCAAAGCTTTGGCACAGGGAAAGCATGATGGTCACACTAGGTCAATGGATATTCGATACCTCATGGATTGACACTAGTGCTAATGGATTGTTAGCATTAGCCCTAGTACCAATTATGAGATGATTGTAAAGGGCTCATTTTGTATCATATATCATTATTAATAAAAGGCAATGGTTATGGTTATTATATTTATTTCAGTTTAGTGTCGATTGAATAAATTTAATAATATCCTTGGGTAGTAGGTTCATATCTACACTATATCAATTAATTGAATTGATAGTGAGATATTGTAGAGAACACTACTTTTAACTATTCCTGGTCGAGCATTAATATACAAGGATAATATTAATGCGTTGAGACTAGCATGTAGGTCAACGGATGACTTGATCTCACAAGTCATGGATATGAGATATCAGGTTGACACATGGGTATATATTAGAGAATATATACTGAATGACCCGCCATGAGAATGTTTCATGGATCATTATATGAGTGTCATAAACATTCTCATGTGACTATTGGTATGAATAGTCCTTAGACCTGAAGTCACTGCGGTTCCCTACATAAGGAGTTGTATACTTTGGTATCGTCAAACGTCACTCGTAACAGGGTGGACTATAAAGTCGATCATTGGGTATGAAATAAATTATGCAGAGGGATGTGAGTGATGTAGATGGGATCTATCCCTTCCATATGACGAAAGCGATATCTATGGGCCCCTTGATTAGTAGGGCACAAGAAAGCATAGTCATGCGTAAATGAGTCAATATGAGATATTGAGCTTATTTGATTGAGTGTGTCTACTTGGAGATCAAGAAACACAAAGATTGATAAGAGGATGACACAGTCTATGCCTCATTGATCAATCTAGATATCAAGGATAGAGGGACCAAGTCATACAACATGATAGCCACGGAAAGGTTAGGTCGGATGACGACTTTCTCGTCACTTGGGTAGCAATGATGCCTTGCTAGATGCCACTCATTATTTATGTATCGTAAATGTTGATTTGGATACATTGCCAATGTTACGAGAGCCTACAGGGTCACACACAAAGAACAAGTAGATATGGAGATGGGTATTTTAGTTTGACTAAAATACAAAGTATATTAAGAATAGTGGGTAGATCCAAAGTGTTGGTGTCATCTTAGTGGTGATTGGCACTAGTGCTAGTGGGAGGTTGTTAGTAATTAGCCCTAAGATCCAATCATGAGATGATTAGACTTTTTGGATTAATCATTAAGTTAGACTCGAATGAACTCACGTATTGGATTAAGTGTAATCCGAATTAGACTCATTGAGTTAGACTCAAATAGATCCAATTGTTGGATTGAGTGGAATTGCATGGGAATCAATGGGTTAGACTCATTGGGTGAACTTAAGTTCACCAAGGAAGTTGAATGGTCAAAATTCAACCATTGGATTGAATGGTTGATTTTGAGTCATTGGATTAGAAGATGAAAGGGTGGAGACTCTTGATATTCCATGGGATGGCTATAAATATCATTTGGATGATATTTTTCATAAGATTTTCATCACTTGAGAAGGTGAAAGGTCTCTTTAGATTAGAGGTAGTTCATGGTAATGACAGGATCGACATCGATTCTTGTCTTGCCATGAAGATGATTTGTCGGGATGAGAATGAGTTTGCTTTCCCTAGAACCAATGGTTTTCCATTACCCCTTCCTTGCCCCGAGCGCACTTCAATTCGCGACCCCACGAATTGGGTGATTTCTTATATACACCCCGAGAATGTACCTTCCATTGCAGAAGAACCCGAGTACCACCAAGAACCCTCGTCATCAGGGTTCCCGCAGACTTCCGGACACCCGGACTCTCCTAGACACTCTTTTGCATATGGCATGGGACCCCCTAGTTTTGATTTTTTGGACTTCCGTACCTCTTTAGACTCCCTTCATGAAAAGCAAAACACCCAACAACGATTGTTGGAGGGTCGCTTCAAGTTATCTGATGACCAGTATAGGGAGGTACAAGACTATTTTAAGTTCACAAGGGACTTCTATAGTCAGGTGATAGAGTTCGTTCAGGATTATGATGTTGACCAGGAAAGGATGCAAAATTTTATGGATGATATGGATATCACTAGACAACAAGTAGATGCTTTGTATCAATATCATCAACATCTTGGCCATCTTCCTGGTATGCCTAGATTTCCCCCTAGCTCACATCAAGGGCCCCCTTATCCCCCGCCACCGTATTGATTTCATCGGGATGATGAAAAGTCTGAGTGTGGGGGGGGGGGGGGGGGTGTTGTTGCACAACCACAACCTGAGTCAAGTCGAGTTTTTCTTTTTGTCTTTCTTTTGTTTTTGCATACTTTACCTTCTCTTGCACATTTTATTCACTTTAGTTCATTTAGTCATGTTTTATTTGCATTTTATTTGTTTCTGCTTGCAACTCATTTGCATTTTTCTTTCCTATCTTTAATTTTGTGGCATATTCGAGAACATCAACCATCTACTTTTTCTGCTACCTGTCCAATAGAAAAATAGCTAGCATTTTCTTAGTTCATGAGTTTCCAGATGATGTTAGTATGTTTAGTGTATCTTCTTCCTCTATCTTTAGTAGCATGAAATAAGCTAAGTATTGTACGGAATTTGGTATAAGTTTTGGCCCAACCTTAAGGACCTTATTTTCACTACACTTAAGTACTTAAGCTTGAATGGTAGATATACTTTTGAAATAGTTATGATTCATCCAAATTGTTTAGTACTTTTTGTTCCCATGGTGATTCTTTACTTACATTTTGGTTACTGGATAACCTCGGATCATGGAAGCTCATTTGGAAAAATCCAAATCCCAACATATGAATTGCATGTGTAATAAGTGCTACATCTATAGCACCCCTAAAAGAAAAAAAATGATGAAATAAGGGATAAAAAAATAGTTGTTGTGAGTGGAAACTAACAATTCACCCCTTTGAGACCGAATTAGGTTACTGGAGAAATGAATGTTATATTTCTCTTGATTCCGAGAAGTACCCTTTGAAACCTTGTGTAAATTAAGGAAAATGAACCAAGTGTGTGGTAGGTAAGTGTCTATCACCGGGAACATTAGGAACTCAAATTGTATGACGACTTAACTAGGACAAAGAATTGAATCTTGAAAAGTTTGAGATACTTATGTAACACCCATAAAGTCTCTAGTAATTTTATGTAGTTTTTACATGATTAGAATGAATTTTATGTGGGTTCCTTCTACAAAGAAAAAAAGAGAATAGAACCAAAAAGAGACATGGTCAAGGTTAGAACCTTGAACCTCTTAACAAGTGGCAAGCTTTAAGTAGTATGGAGTAACCAATAGGCCAAGAGGAAGTGTTGTTAGAAAGGAAAGGGAATTTGTGGTTAAAGGTAAGGAAAGTAATGGGACACCTTTTTCTTTCACCAAGAATAATGAGAGTGATGAAGAGAGAGCAAGAGAATGACAAGTTGTGTTCTTCCCTCTTCCTTTTATGTAGAATAAATAGGAATAAAAAGATAAGGGAAAGAAAAGTTCATCCTTCCTTCTTCCTTTCATTTTGGAATAAAAAGGAATAAGAGGGCAAGAGAAATTGGTTTTCTCCTTCCTCCTCCTTCTTCCTCCACCGAAACTCCAAGCTTCCCCTCTCCCATTTCTGAATTCAAGCTAAAGGTTTTCTTCCTAGGAAAACTTCACAAAGGGAAGTCCTTAAAACCTACTTCCCCTTACAAGCAAGATAAGCAAAAGGGAGTTCTAGAAGCAAAAGCTTTCTTCTTCTTTTTCACCAAGGGTATTTTCTTTGTAAACCAAGCAAGAGGATGTAAGTATCTCCCTCACCTGCAGTACAAGTGGTTTTCGAGTGTTTTTCCATGTTTTTATGTTGCTTAAAACCTAGGGTTAGGTTTTGTAAGTTCGGCCAAGACATGAATCAAGGGTTGAGGAGAGTTAAAAAAAAATGTTAACCATGCTTGTTATGTTTCCTCATGATGTGTAAGCTATTATGTGATAGAGCTTCATGTTTAAAGATTTTTTTTAATGGAACATAGAACCATTCTTTAGAAGTTTCGGCCATGACTTGAAGTTAGGGTTAGAAACTCATCTATGTTTGCTAAAAGTCTTAATTGCTATGCCATGAATTCTATGATATTAGTTTAGAGCTTCATGCTTAAAGATTGTTTAAATGAAACCTAGAACCATGCTTTAGGTTTCGGCCAAGAAGAAATAAAAGGGTTAGAGTAAGTTTAAAACCTAAACTATGCTTTCTTATGATTCCTCATGGTGTGTAATCCATTATATGATGTTAGTTAAAGTTTTCATGTTTTATGTTGCTTAAAAAAAAAACTTAGAAGCATGCTTTAGAAGTTTCGGCCATGACTTGAAGTTAGGGTTAGAAACTCATCTATGTTTGCTAAAAGTCTTAATTGCTATGCCATGAATTCTATGATATTAGTTTAGAGCTTCATGCTTAAAGATTGTTTAAATGAAACCTAGAACCATGCTTTAGGGTTTCGACCAAGAAGAAATAAAAGGGTTAGAGAAAGTTTAAAACCTAAACTATGCTTGCTTATGATTCTTCATGGTGTGTAATCCATTATATGATGTTAGTTTAAGGTTTCCATGCTTTATGTTGCTTAAAACCTAGGACTATACCTTTTGTAAGTTTTGGCCAAGAAGGAAATGGAATGGATTAGGAAAGTCTAACTCCAACTAGACTTGCTTATGTTTTCTCCATGTTATGCAATGTATTATGTGGTATTAGTTTGATGTTCCATGCTTAAATATGGCTTAAAAACCTAGTACCATGTCTTGTAAGTTTCGGCCAAGAAGGAAATGAAAGGGATTAGGGAAGTTTAACTCCAACTAGAATTGCTTATGTTTTTCCCATGATATACTATGTATTATGTGATGCTAGTAGGATGCTTTCCTTGTTTAAAGTTGCTTAAGATTTAAGATCATGTCCCATGCAAGTTTCGGCCAAGATATGAGTTAGGGTTTGTAGAAAGATCAAAATCCCAACTATGCATGATAATGACTCTTCATGATATGAACTTTATGTCACCATGTTATGCTTATGCAAGGCTTATGTATGATGAAATGCCCAAGAGATGCTTCCCTATAAGTTGGGACTAAGAGCACTCTTTATGATATGACAAGAAACATGATATGTTATTTTACTTTTGTATGGCTTGTACCGAACCCTAAGAATGGTCCATGGGATGGGCTCCTAAGTTGCCCCTAGGTCGAAGCACGGGCCTAGTTCCTAGTAGGTTCGAGATTAGCTACCTCGGATTTATTTAGGATGCGCACAATTCATTTATGTGGTACAATGTCGGACCCTCATGTTGAGATTTATGTTTAAGTACCTATATGATATATATTTTCAAAAGACATTTTTGCATATACTTATTTCATGCTATATGATTATTATGCTTCATGAAAATGCTCTTTTATGATATACCTAGGATGCCTAGATGAACATTCTACTACCTTATGCTTATGCTCTTGTATGTTATGTTTATGATTTGCTAAATGAGTATGACACTACTTATGCTATTATGTAAAAATGTTAAATCTATGTGTTGGTTAGATGAACATGTCATTACTCTATATCAATTTCATAATGTATGTTTTTGTGAGTAGGAAATGATCTTACTAAGCCTATGTCTTATAGTTTTACTTTTTGTGTACTGCATAAAAGGGTAAAGAATGGCTAAACTAAAGGGAGCAGCATGGGGGCAAAGGATGTGTGTGGCAGTGGCATGGTGGAAGAGATATGTGTTTTGTGCTTCAAGCCTTATATATGTTTTAAGCTTTTGCATGTGAACTATTTCTTTTTCTTGCTACTTTTGATGATAGTAACTTGAACTTGTTTGGATGGTTTATACTTAAGGTGAACTTATATTTTCCCTTGTTTCCATGAAACCTTGAAATGTTAAGTACTTGTTAGTTATCATGAACTCTAGGGAACAATATACATGTTTAGTTTCCTTCTTATTTAGTACGCTCTATGCTCTAGTTAAACAAGCATGTATCATGTTTCAGGCAATAAATAGTAAATGAATTTTATATGCATGAATGTTGGCATGTTCACTTAGTTTGTTTATATGATTAAGTTTTTAAATTTTCTTCTGCTACAATGATTGCATATGCATGTATGTATGTTTGCGTAGTGCCGCCCATGCTATCAGTAGGGGAAGGGTGGGCGTTACAGTTTGGTATCAGAGCAGGTCTGCCTTTCCACTATACACACATATCAAGCCTCCATCCTGCCGCTCCAAGTAAGAAGTTCTATGCCTACTCTATTTCTTTTATGTATGATAAGGAATGCTTTAGTTTAAGTATGCATGAATGTAGGTTAAAATGATAATAACCTTATGCTAGCCTTGTTGTTATTGATGAAGATAAGCATGGCTAGAAGACGCAATAACAGAGTCGATGAGACAGTACCCCCACCTGATCTGATGCATGTAGTTACTAAACTCCAGCGTCAGGTTACAGAACAGCAGTAAGTGATTAATGCTCTGATGAATCAGCAAGGGAACCCTACCACCCCACCAGTGAACCAGAATCAGATGCCAGTTGTACCAACAACTGCACCAGTACCACCGATAGGCCCAGCCCCAGTAGTTCGACAAGAGGCGTATCTAATTAAGTGGTAGAGGTTGAAGCCGGAAAATTTCTCTGGCACTTGTGAACCATGGAACGCTCAAGCCTTGTTCAAGACTGTAGAAAGTATAGTAAAGCTACTGGACTGGCCGGAACATGAAAAGGTCAAGTGTGCATCTTTATGCCTTTCAGGAGATGCCAGAATGTGGTGGGACAGGGTTAAAGCAAAGTGGCAAGTAAACTTAATGAGATGGATGGACTTTGAAGCTAAATTTTTCGAAGAATTCTTCCATATGCGTGTGACAAACAAGCACTACGACGAGTTCACCGAGTTCCGGCAAGGTGACCTATCAGTTAATGAAGCCGTGAAAAGATTCAACCGACTAGCACGTCTATGCCCAGAGTTGGTTAGTACGGAAAGAGAAAGGGTCAGACTCATGCTGAAGATGCTCAGGCCTGAAATAGCTCTGAATGTGGCCGCCGGGGTTAATAGACCGCAGACCGTAGAAGAGCTGTTCAGTAGTGCCCTGATCACCGAACACTACCTGAAGGCACTGAACGAAGGCAAGAGTCGAGCCCAGTCAAGAGGACAGAAACCTCAAAGTATCAAAGCCAGCTGGAAAGGAAACCCCAATGGTAAGAGAAAGCAATGGAACAACCCTAAGAGTGGACCAGCAAACAAACAACCCACGTACCCTCAGTGTACTACATGTGGAAAGAAGCATCCCGGGGTGTGCCGCAAGGGCACAAATAGGTGCTTCAATTATGGACTGAAAGGACATAGAGCCAGGGACTGCCTTACCCAGGTTCAGGCACCTCCTCAGCAGTATATTCAGAATCGAAGTGCTCCCTCACAGCTACACTAGATGCAAGCTGCGATAGAAGGTACTCCAATAAGCCAAGGGAGATTGGAAGCCCTGCCAATTATGACAAATGCCAGGATTTACTCTCTCATGAAGGAAGACGTGGCGAATGCTTCTACGGTGGTCACAGGTCATATATTTATTTTTAGTCAGCATGCTACTGTATTATTTGTTACTGGGGCAACACACTCGTTCGTCTCCGCGCCTTTCACAAAGAAAATAGACGTGCCACCGCAAGCTTTAGATTGCAAGTTCTTAACGACCCTGCCCTTGGGAGAAGTGATGCCATCTACTCATATGCTGCGAGCCGCACCCATCAGAATCGCAGACAGAGAACTCTATTGTGATCTGATAGTGCTCGACATGCAGGATTATGACATTATATTGGGCATGGATTTCCTGAGCAAGTACGATGCTTCGATCGAGTGTCGTAAAAGAAGGGTGATCTTCCAGCCTGAGGCAGAACCGATGTTTAAATTTATTGGAGAGCCAAGGAAAGGAACTAAGAAATTCTTATCAGCCTTAAGGGCAAAAAAGATGTTAGGCAGCGGATGCACTAGGTTTCTAGCACATGTGGTCGATACCAGCCAAGCAGAGGACCAGAAGCTGGAAGATGTTAGAGTTGTCTGCAACTACCCAGAGGTATTTCCCGATGAACTACCAGGGTTAGCCCCCGATAAAGAAATTGAATTTGAGATCGAATTAATTCCTGGAACTAAACCGATCTCTAAAGCACCTTACCGTATGGCACCGACTGAATTGAAGGAACTTCAGGGACAGCTACGAGAGTTACTCGACAAGGGACTTATCCGCCCTAGTCACTCTCCATGGGGAGCTCCAGTACTATTCGTGAAGAAGAAAGATGGGTCTATGCGAATGTGCATAGACTACCGAGCGCTAAATAAGGTGACGATCAAGAACAGGTACCCTCTACCACGGATTGACGACCTATTTGACCAGTTAAAAGGTGCCACCGTCTTCTCTAAAATTGACCTGAGGTCTGGCTATCATCAAGTAAAAGTGAAACAGGATGATATACCGAAGACGGCTTTCCGAACAAGATACGGACACTATGAGTTCGTAGTTATGCCCTTCGGAGTGACAAATGCTCCTGCTATGTTTATGGACCTGATGAATCGGATATTCTCGGCATTCCTCGACAAATTTGTGATCGTCTTCATCGACGATATCCTCATCTATTCGATAACCCAAGTAGAACATGCCGAACACCTGAACATTGTATTGCAGATTCTTCGGGAGAAGCTAGCTGTATGCGAAATTCTCCAAATGCGAGTTCTGGCTCGATCGAGTATCGTTCTTGGGTCATATTATCTCCAAGGATGGAGTAATGGTAGACCCAATAAAGATTGAAACTGTAAGTAACTGGAATAGGCCAAGGAATGCCAGTGAGATCAGAAGTTTTCTCGGGCTAGCAGGCTATTACAGAAAGTTTGTAGAGGGCTTCTCTAGAATTGCAGCCCCTATGACAACTCTCACCAAGAAGAACAAGAAGTACGAATGGATAGACAACTGTGAGAAGAGTTTCACAGAATTGAAAAGGAGATTGACCAGTGCTCCAATCCTCACTCTTCCGGAAAGTAACGAAAGTTTCGATATGTACAGTGACACTTCCAAATTAGGACTCGGAGCTGTACTCATGCAGAATGGCAAGGTCATTGCCTATGCCTCTAGGAAACTCAAGGAATACGAAAGAAATTATCCCACTCACGATCTAGAGCTAGCAGCTGTGGTCTTTGCTCTAAAAATATGGAGGCATTATCTATATGGAGCTCAGTGTAGGATGTATACAGACCACCAGAGTCTGAAATACTTTTTCACGCAGAAAGACTTAAACATGAGACAATGCAGATAACTCGAGTTAGCCAAGGACTATGACTGTGAGATCTTTTATCATCCGGGGAAGGCGAACAAAGTGGCTGATGCACTCAGCAGGAAGTCCCGTGCCACCTTAATGTCGCTGACGGCATTGTCCCAACTATAGGAAGGGAATTATGTGTTAAAAGGAACAAAGATACCCAAAGCTATTCTAAGTTCGAGGATGAACTTTTTAGAAGGTATGGAGATTGTAACACCCATAAAGTCTCTAGTAATTTTATGTAATTTTTGCATGATTAGAATGGGTTTTATGTGGGTTCCTTCTACAAAAAAAAAAAAAAGAGAATAGAACCAAAAAGAGACATGGTCAAGGTTAGAACCTTGAACCTCTTAACAAGTGGCAAGCTTTAAGTAGTATGGAGTAACCAATAGGCCAAGAGGAAGTGTTGTTAGAAAGGAAAGGGAATTTGAGGTTAAAGGTAAGGAAGGTAATGGGACACCTTTTTCTTTCACCAAGAATAATGAGAGTGATGAAGAGAGAGCAAGAGAATGACAAGTTGTGTTCTTCCCTCTTCCTTTTATGTAGAATAAATAGGAATAAAAAGATAAGGGAAAGAAAAGTTCATCCTTCCTTCTTCCTTTCATTTTGGAATAAAAAGGAATAAGAGGGCAAGAGAAATTGGTTTTCTCCTTCCTCCTCCTTCTTCCTCCACCGAAACTCCAAGCTTCCCCTCTCCCATTTCTGAATTCAAGCTAAAGGTTTTCTTCCTAGGAAAACTTCACAAAGGGAAGTCCTTAAAACCTACTTCCCCTTACAAGCAAGATAAGAAAAAGGGAGTTCTAGAAGCAAAAGCTTTCTTCTTCTTCTTCACCAAGGGTATTTTCTTAGTAAACCAAGCAAGAGGATGTAAGTATCTCCCTCACCTGCAGTACAAGTGGTTTTTGAGTGTTTTTCCATGTTTTTATGTTGCTTAAAACCTAGGGTTAGGTTTTGTAAGTTCGGCCAAGACATGAATCAAGGGTTGAGGAGAGTTAAAAAAAAATGTTAACCATGCTTGTTATGTTTCCTCATGATGTGTAAGCTATAATGTGATAAAACTTCATGCTTAAAACCTAGGATTTGGTTTTGGTAGGTTCAACCAAGACATGAATCAAGGGTTGAGGAGAGTTAAAAAAAATGTTAACCATGCTTGTTATGTTTCCTCATGATGTGTAAGCTATTATGTGATAAAACTTCAGGCTTAAAACCTAGGATTTGGTTTTGGTAGGTTCAGCCAAGACATGAATCAAGGGTTGAGGAGAGTTAAAAAAATGTTAACCATGCTTGTTATGTTTCCTCATGATGTGTAAGCTATTATGTGATAAAACTTCATGCTTAAAACCTAGGATTTGGTTTTGGTAGGTTCGGCCAAGACATGAATCAAGGGTTGAGGAGAGTTAAAAAAATGTTAACCATGCTTGTTATGTTTCCTCATGATGTGTAAGCTATTATGTGATAGAGCTTCATGTTTAAAGATTTTTTTTAATGGAACCTAGAACCATGCTTTAGAAGTTTCGGCCATGACTTTAAGTTAGGGATAGAAACTCATCTATGTTTGCTAAAAGTCTTAATTGCTATGCCATGAATTCTATGATATTAGTTTAGAGCTTCATGCTTAAAGATTGTTTAAATGAAACCTAGAACCATGCTTTAGGTTTCGGCCAAGAAGAAATTAAAGGGTTAGAGAAAGTTTAAAACCTAAACTATGCTTGCTTATGATTCCTCATGGTGTGTAATCCATTATATGATGTTAGTTAAAGTTTTCATGCTTTATGTTGCTTAAAAAAGACTTAGAACCATGCTTTAGAAGTTTCGGCCATGACTTGAAGTTAGGGTTAGAAACTCATCTATGTTTGCTAAAAGTCTTAATTTCTATGCCATGAATTCTATGATATTAGTATAGAGCTTCATGCTTAAAGATTGTTTAAATGAAACCTAGAACCATGCTTTAGGGTTCCGGCCAAGAAGAAATAAAAGGCTTAGAGAAAGTTTAAAACCTAAACTATGCTTGCTTATGATTCTTCATGGTGTATAATCCATTATATGATGTTAGTTTAAGGTTTCCATGCTTTATGTTGCTTAAAACCTAGGACTATACCTTTTGTAAGTTTCGGCCAAGAAGGAAATGGAATGGATTAGGGAAGTCTAACTCCAACTAGACTTGCTTATGTTTTCTCCATGTTATGCTTGTTGGTGCAAGCTGCACCAGAATCAAACCTGAGTTTTGATGTTGGCAAAGGTTCAAGTTAAGTCTTGTTATGATCTAACAAGTTGACTGAGTGTGCAGGATGTTTACTCAACAGGGAAAGTCCTAGCTGGAGGCTAGGCTTAGCAGATCTTGGAACCCAGGTGCAAGTCCAAGTGGGTCGAGGGGACCCGAAGCTTAGCAGAGTGATCGAGAGGTCTAGAGGATCGAAGATCAAAGGAAAAGTCCTGGGGAGCCTATCAAGGCTGAGTGAAAAGTCCAAACTAGATCTGGAGGATCAAAGTTTGGTAGGTAGGTTGAGGTAAACAAACTGGAGGAGCGACAGTGAGGTCGGGTTCCCGAAGGGAACAACCTTAGGTCGCTGATCCAACTGAAGAAACCGGGAAGGTTTCCAAGTTGAGATCAAGAACAGTTCTACTGTTCTTTTATTTCTCATTATTATACTATTGTGCTAATATCTGTGTTGCAGGTTGTTTTGGTCTAACATCTATGTTGTAGGTTATTTTGGTCTAACACTGTCTTGCAGGTTAAGTTTGATTGGTCGACCGAACCAGAGGATCGGTCGACCGAACCAAGTAAGATCAGCACATAAGTCAGTCCAGATAAGAACTGAGCCATAATTGGATCAAAGCCTGATCGGTCGACCGAACCATGATGACTCTGCCTACCCAGTTCATCAGCATCGATCAGCAGTAAAGGAAAGATGGGCTGATCGGTCGACCGAACCCAGGGATCGGTCGACCGAACCCAGGGATCGGTCGACCGATCCAATCAACATTAAAGCTGCATTAAATCAAGATCACGACAGATTTTGACGAACAAGGAAAAAGTTTGTTCGGTCGACCAAACCATTAATGACCAGTAAATGCAAAAGATTGAGCCAGCTTCGAACTTCAGCCAAGAAGGAAGGGAGCGGGTTCGGTCGACCGAACAGTGGGATCGATCGACCGAACATCCAGTATATCTATAAAATCAAGCTCGAAGACAGAGGCCACAGTAATAATTTGCTGATAAAAAATTCTTGTTCTACAAGCCACTCGTTCTCATCTGTGCAGCAAGCTACATCATCCGGAAGTGCCGACCTAAGCTACATCTTCATTTTAGTTGTCGGTAAAATTTATTTTAAGCTTGCATTTGTAATTCATTTAAGCAAGGTAGTAGGGTGTTACTATCTTACTCCATTGTATGATCTGATTCTTTCCGAAGAATTTCGGAAAGAAGAGTTATAGTGGTTTGCTCACCGGTGCGGTCAAGGATCGCGAGCCTTCGAGTAGGAGTCGAGCTAGGCTCCGAACGAAGTAAACAAACTGTCTCTATTTACTTTCCGCTGTGCATGACTTAGATTTGAAAGAAAATAATAGTTTTAAAAAGTGTGATATTCACCCCCCCCCCCCCCTCTATCGCTCCAAATGATCTATCAATTGGTATCAGTGCAGGTTAGCTCTGAAATTTCTTAACCGATCTTCAAAGCATTTTTAAAACTTTTTCTTTTCTGTTAGAAATATTTTTTATTCTATTTTCTTCTCAAGCACTACTAATCCCAAGACGAGAGTCTTGGAAATATTTTTCTTAATTTTTTCCTTGCAAGGATGTTGAACTCATATCAAGAAGGCTATAGTACGGTCCGACCTCCACTATTCAAAGGAGAGAATTTCAGTTACTGGAAGAATAGGATGGAGTGCTACTTAAAGTCTGACATTGAGCTCTGGTTCACAGTTCTAAAAGGCTATACTCCCCCAATGAAGGATGGAACAACTCTAGAACCAGAAGAATGGACTCCTCAGATGATCAAGAAGGCACGACTGAACTACAAAGCAATCAATATCATTCAGTGTGGGCTCACGATGGAGGAGTTGAATAGAGTTGGTCCCTACGACAATGCTAAAGAATTGTGGGACTCAATAGTCAAACTACACGAAGGAACGGACGACTCGAAGGTAAACAAACGAGATCTACTTTTAAACAATTTGTTAAATATAAAAATGTTTCCTGGAGAGACGGCCTCGCAACTACACGCTCGACTGAAGGATATCCTCAACGGTCTTCACCTGATCGGACATAATCTCGAAAATCACGACATAATAAGGTATGCTCTGAACGCCCTTCAGAGGAATGCTTTGTGGGCATCGATTGTAGATGCTTACAAAGTTTCTAAAGATCTTTCAATTCTTAAGTTAGACGAGTTATTCTGTGAATTAGAACTACACGAGCAATCTAACATGAGCCATGGCGAGAAGGGTGTTGCTTTGTATGCAGGGTCGAGCAAGGAGACAAAATCAAAAATGAAGATCAAGTTAGAAAGCGAGTCAGACTCTGACTCAACTAATGAAGAAGAATTAGTCAACATGGTCCGAAGACTGTTGACTAAGAAGAAGTTTAGAAGAAGCACTAAAAAGACTCCACCAAACCAGATCCAAAACAAATCAGAAATGATTTGCTATGGATGCAACAAGAAGGGTCATTTCAAAAATGAATGTCCAAATCGGAAAGAAGAAAGACCCAAATCAACAAGACGGAAGAAGGCTCTTCAAGCGACATGGGACGAAACCTCTTCCGACGAATCCGATGCGGAACAAACGAAGCACTCAAGCCATCTTGCATTTATGGCAAGAAACGAAGATTCTGACTCCGAGTCTGAAGAAGAATATGAGTTTGAGATCGACCTCGATTCCGAGAGAAGCCCCGGATCGGAAGATCCAAATATGGTAACGATTTATTCCAAGTCTAATTTGCTTAAAGTAGTTAAATGTTTGTTTAAAAAATTAGCAAAATCAGAAAAACAAAATGACTTGTTACTTAAGGAAATAGACCACCTTAAGCAACAAGTTAACTTGAGTGACTCGACTAACCAAGTTCAAATCGGAACTTCGACTCAAGTTGAAAAACTTGAGGAAGAAAATTCCGATTTGAAAGGTCAAGTCGAGTGACTCAAGAAAACTTTTGAAAGGTTCGAAATGGGATCAAAGTGTCTAAATATGGTACTTGGATCGCAACGAGCCGTGTACAACAAATCGGGGCTTGGCTATAAACCGAACAAAACAAACAAATCATACATGTCTCTAATCAGTCAAAATGTTAGAAGTCAAGTCCAAGCATGGGTTCAAACAAAATAGTTAACCAAACCAATTAAACCAAACCACTACTTGGTCCCTAAGAGTCAAATCCATTACTTAGATAGACCTTATCTAAGCTATGACTCAGGGGGAGCAATTAGAAAAACAATCCAACCAACTTGATTAAACCAAACTCAATACTTAGGCTTAGGATTATTTTTCTGCTTAGAACGGTTAGATGAAAAAGGTTTACCAAACCCTACAACATAGCACCGAAATGGATTGGGATGATAGTACATCAAGGAAACTTTGTCGAAGGCATGTCTAGGCTGAATATAGAATTCTACCTGGTGCACTAGACTTAGTGGATCTGACCGAAACTACCCCAGTCAAACATGGGCTAGTTAGACCAAAATTTAGTATTAAGTTTTTTGAGAGGGAACAATTTGGAAAGCCTTAAGCAAGTGGTCTAATGATATTCAAGTAGGTCGTATGCCTCGCCACTGAACTGAAAGCTTATCCTTAGGACGCCTACTTGATTAACCCAAAGCTAAGTTTGAATCTAACATGGGTTCAATAACCTCTTTCAATAAATTCAAAATTAATTAAAATCTAATTCAAACTTAAAATTATTTTTAAAAAATTAATTAAAATTATTTTAAAACTTAATTATAATTATTTTAAAACTTAATTAAACTTATTTAAAAAAACTTAATTAAATTTATTTTCAACACTTAATTAAAATTATTTTAAAACTTAATTAAAATTATATTAAAAATTTAATTATAATTATTTTAAAACTTAATTAAACTTTTTTAAAAAAATATTAATTAAAATTATTTTAAAAACTTAATTAAAATTTAATTAAAATTATTTTAAAAACTCATTTAAAACTTAATTAAAATTATTTTCAAAACTTAATTAAAATTATTTTAAAACTTAATTAAAATTATTTTAAAAAACTTAATTAAACTTATTTAAAAACTTAATTAAAATTATTTTAAAAAACATAATTAAAATTATTTTAAAAACTTAATTATAATTATTTTTAAACTTAATTAAACTTATTTAAAAACTTAATTAAAATTATTTTAAAAAACTTAATCAAAATTAGTTTTAAAACTTAATTATAATTATTTTTAAACATAATTAAACTTATTTAAAAACATAATTAAAATTATTTTCAAAACTTAATTAAAATTATTTTAAAACTTAATTATAATTATTTTTAAACTTATGTAAAATTATTTAAAAACTTAATTAAAATTATTTTAAAAACATAATTATAATTATTTTAAAACTTAATTAAACTTATTTAAAAACTTAATTAAACTTATTTAAAAACTTAATTAAAATTATTTTTAAAAAACTTAATTATAATTATTTTTAAACTTAATTAAACTTATCTAAAACATAATTAAAATTATTATAAAAAACATAATTAAAATTATTTTAAAAACTTAATTATAATTATTTTAAAACTTAATTAAAATTATTTTAAAAACTTAATAAAAATTATTTTAAAACTTAATTAAACTTTTTTAAAAAATTATTAATTAAAATTATTTTAAAAACATAATTAAAATTTAATTAAAATTATTTGAAAAACTCATTTAAAACTTAATAAAAATTATTTTCAAAACTTATTTAAAATTAATTTCAAAACTTTATTAAAATTATTTTCAAAATTAATTAAAATTATTTTAAAAATTAATTATAATTATTTTAAAACTTAATTAAATTTATTTTAAAACTTAATTAAAATTATTTTTAAAACTTAATTAAATTTATTTTAAAACTTAATTAAAATTTTTTTTAAAAAAAACTTAATGAAAATTATTTTAAAAACTTAATTAAAATTATTTTAAAAACATAATTAAAATTATTTTAAAAACTTAATTAAAATTATTTTAAAATTTTAATTAAAATTATTTTAAAAACTTAATTAAATTTATTTTAAAACTTAATTAAAATTATTTTAAAAAGCTTAAATAAACTTATTTTAAACATAATTAATATTATTTTTAAAACTTAATTAAAATTTAATTAAAATTATTTAAAAAAGTCATTTAAAACTTAATTAAACTTATTTTAGAAACTTAATTAAAATTATTGAAAAACTTAATTAAAATTATTTTAAAAACTTATTTAAAATTATTTTAAAACTTAATTAAAAAAAATTAATTAAAATTATTTTAAAAATTAATTAAAATTATTTTTAAAAAACATAATTAAACTTATTTAAAACTTAATTAAAATTATTTTAAAAACTTAATTAAAATTTATTTTAAAACTTAATTAAAATTATTTTAAAAACTTAATTAAAAATATTTTAAAACTTAATTAAAATTATTTTAAATACTTATTTAAAAACTTAATTAAAATTATTTTTAAAACTTAATTAAAATTATTTTAAAACTTAATTAAAATTATTTTAAAAACTTATTTAAAAACTTAATTGAAATTATTTTAAAAACTTAATTAAAACTATTTTAAAACTTAATTAAACTTATTTAAAAACTTAATTAAAATTATTTTAAAACTTAATTAAAATTATTTTTAAAATAACTTAATTAAAATTATTTTAAAAACTTAATTAAAATTATTTTAAAAAATTAATTAAAATTATTTTAAAAACTTCATGAAAATTATTTTAAAAACTTATTTTGAAACTTAATTATTTTAAAACTGAATTAAAACTTAAAATTGTAAACTTAAAGGAAAACTAAATTAACTCTAAATTCAAAACTAAATGATTAATCAATTAATTAATTAGTTAATTTTTTGTGCAATTAATCTTGAAATTTCTAAACAAAAACATAAATTAATAAATAAACAAAATAAATTTATAATAATAAACTTAAAATTAATTAAAACCTAAATTAAAACTTATTAATCTAGTTAAACTTATCAACTTGATCTATTTTTTTAACCAAACTTTGGTTTAATCCTACATTGTGTAGGAATCCAAAGCTCTGGATAAATGGATCTTGGACAACGGCTGCTCCAGACATATGACTGGGGATCAACACAAATTTACCAACATTGAATTCAAAAATTTAGGGTCCGTTGCTTTTGGAAACAATGGCAAGTTAAAGGTAATTGGTACAAGTGAAATTCAATTACAGTCAAACATTTCAATTAAAAAGTTTTTACTTCTTGAATATTTTAATTATAATTTACTTAGTATAAGTCAACTCTGTAATTCAGGATTTAGGTTCAATTTTTGTCTTCTGAATGCTTAATAAGTTACAATGACTCAACTAATATTTTACTGAAAGGCTTTAGAGATAAAAATATATACTCCATTCATCTACCTAAGACAATATCTAAATGTCTTATAGCAAATAATGATGAAACTTGGTTATGGCATAGGAGATTAGCTTATACTCACCTTAGAAATTTATTAAAATTAAGCAAAATGGTTTAGTTAAAGGTTTGCCAAAATTAGGAAATCCTTTAAATAAATTTTGTAATTCTTGTCAATAGGGTAAACAAATTAAATCAACTCATAAACTTACAAATCAAAATAGAACGAATAAAATACTTGAACTAATACATTTGGATTTATTTGATTCTCATGAAATAAAATCTTTTAATGGAAATCTATATTGCTTAGTAATCATTGATGACTACTCTAGATATACTTGGGTAAAATTTTTATCTAATAAAAATGAAACCTTTGAAATATTTAGGCATTTCTGTAAACAAGTAGAAAATGATAGAGATATTAAAATCAAAAAAATAAGAAGTGATAATGGAGGCGAATTCAAAAATCAAAATTTTAATAATTTTTGTTTAGAAAATGGTTATCACCATGAGTTTTCATACCCTAAAACTCCACAACAAAATGGCTTAGTAGAACGTAAGAATAGAACCTTACAAGAAGCTGCCCGAACCATGTTAAATGAATACAATACACCAAAATACTTTTGGGCTGAAGCTGTTAACACAGCTTGTTACGTTCAAAATCGAATCATAATTAACAAAGAAGAAAATAAAACATCTTATGAAATTTATTTCAACAAAATTCCTAACATAAAATATTTTAATGTTTTTGGTTGTAATGTTCATATCTTAAATCTTAAAGATCACTTAGGAAAATTCACTTCAAAAACTAACCAAGGAATTTTTCTAAGATATTCATCTACAAGTAGGGCCTATAGAGTTTATAATAAATCTACTTTGAAAATTGAGGAAACGACAAATGTAACATTTAATGAAATTGATAAAGTTTCTATTACTCAACCTCATTCAAATGCTAATCAAGAAGAAGATGAAGAATTAACCAACCTTAAAGAATCTGAAAATTCAAAAATATTAAAATCTAACCCTCACCATCCCGTCAACCAAATCATAGGTGTAGGACCGTTGGGCCGACTAGAGGGGTTGGTAAATAACCTGTCAATTAAAAACAGACAACCCTTCCTCGAACGATTAAGCTAACACTTGTAAAATGAATTAAGCAGATAAATAAAAGCATAAAAGAAAAGACGAGGCACCAGATGTTTACTTGGTTACAACCGATGTGGTTGTTAATCCAAGGAAGATTAAGCTCAAAAACTCCTTCAGGCAGAGAAGCCTCTTACAGCGTTTAGGCACAGAAAACAAAAGCTTAACTACAACTAAAGCATACAAGTGTTTGGAAATAGAATGATCGTGATTGTTGAAAAGCTTCTGGACCAAGGCTATATTTATAGCCTTGGTCGGGGCGCCTGGAAGGGTTCCTGGGGGGGATAAAATTTATCCCCTAACGGTTGGATCGAGTCAAAGCTCGATCTTGTGAAAAAGTCACTCCGGGCGCCCGGACAGTTCCGGGCGCCCTGGAGCCCCCGCCACCAAAAGTCAACCAGTTGACTTTTGGTCCGTGCTCTCTTCTCCGGTTCAGCTCGCCTCTGGTCCGGGTCTTTCTGCTTCGGCTCCGCTTGCTTGGGTGATCTCTGACATCCGGAATAGGGCTCACCCGAACCCGTCTTCTGGTCTTCTCGAGCGTGCTTCCCTCCGACTTCTCGTCCCTCGGAATTGCCGCGTGTCCCTTCTCGTCCACCAGCGTACTCATCCGCAGACTTCGTCCCTCGGTCGCACCCGTGCCGACCTTCGTGCTAGCTGCATCTCTTGCTCCCCGAGCAATCTTCCGCTCCGGCTTTCGTACCTCGGAACCACCGTGCGCACTTCCTTCTCGTCCGCCGGTGTACTCTTCCGCAGCACCTCGTCCCTCGGACGCACAGCGTGCCGTCCTTCTCGCTAGCTGCGTCTTCCGCTCGAGTACCTGTGCTCCTAAGCTCCTGCACACTTAGACACAAGGTTAGAACAAC
Source organism: Zingiber officinale (assembly GCF_018446385.1). Classification (NCBI taxonomy): domain Eukaryota; kingdom Viridiplantae; phylum Streptophyta; class Magnoliopsida; order Zingiberales; family Zingiberaceae; genus Zingiber; species Zingiber officinale. The sequence goes on from NC_056002.1 coordinate 88,890,742, forward strand.
GCAGGACCTAACTTAACTTGTTGATCACACCAAAACAACATTGGGGTTCCAACAACCTCCCCCTTTTTGGTATGATCAACCCAAGTTAAGCTAGGGTCAACAATAGATATGAAATTAAACAGTTTATTGCAATAACATGCAACATGATAGAAAAAATTAAATTTCAAACATTCCAAATTTTAATTTTCAATTTTCTACCTCCCCCTAGACTTATACTTTCCTTCTCCCCCTTTGATCACAATAAAAATGGGGAACAACTAAAATCTAAGGGTTGACATTAAAAAAAAAATTGAAAATATATTTCAATAATTTTCAGGGAAATATTTCTAAGTCAAGACAAATTTCTAAGTCAAGAAATAACTTTTTTAAAAAAAAAAAAAATTCAAGTATTCGTCATCAATAATTAAAAACTTTCTAAGCCGAAAAATTTATGCAAGAAAATTTTAAGAGAATTGATAACATTAAAAAAAAATTTCTATGCATTTATTTATTTATATATTCTAATGCTTTTATCAGAAAATTTTAAATTTCTATTTTAATTTATCATAATTTCTTAACTTTGAAGCAAGAAATTTTGAGCATGTAGAAATTTGTGCAAATGGTAACATGTCATTTTGAATTCCTAATTTGCAAAGATATTTCGATAATATAAACTTGATAAAGTTTTTCGACAATACTTCTGATTTGCAAACTTCGTTCGACAAAATATTTTGTAATTTGCAAAAGTATTTTGACAACATAAATTTGCAACAATCTGTGGATAATAGATTTACTACTCCGAAAAACTCTTTCGATAATTTCTCTAATTTGCAAACTTTGTTTAAAAAAATGTTTCGTAATCCGAACAAATTTTAAGATCCGGAAAAAGTTTTCGATAATATTTCTAAGATGCATAATTCTTTCGTAAAAATATTTTGTAATTTGCAACAATTATTCAACCGAAGATTTTCTAATCCGAAAAGTTCTTTCGATAATTCAAATTTTGGTTCACAAAAATCTTCAGGTAATTTGATTAATTGAACCAGTTGTTCAGAGGGTAGAAGCCATACCTTACTTACCTCGTCGACCGTTGGTTCTCCCCTTGTTAAATTAATTTCTTCCGAAGATTCTCCCCCTTCATCGATCTCGAGATGTACTTCGGCTGTTGGGGCTGTCTTGGTAATTTCTTCCATCTCGGATTCTTCTGATGACGGCTCGATGTCTATTGAGGAGACGACTTCAACCGGTTCTTCGTAGAGCATTAAGAACTTTTCCCAAAGTTCTTTCGCCCTTTTGTACTCTCCGACTCTGTCGAAATCTTTAGTTGGTATTGCGCTTAGATGTGAAACTCTACCCGAGCATTCGCCATGGACTCTTCACGTTGCTTCTCATTCCAGAGGCGTATGCCTATTTTCTCTCCGTTCGTGTCTTTCAGTGCTTCATAACCTGTTTTCATTATTAGAGAAATACCAATATCAGAGTTAAGAAATACCTTCATTTGTTGCTTCCATGAAGAAAGCTCCCCCTCGAATGCTGGTGGGTAGTCGCTAGCTCCGGCCATTGTTTTGTTGGTTCAGACGGCGGTTAGTCCTTCTGAGGCGTACTAGGCTCTGATACCACTTGTAGGACCGTTGGGCCGGCTAGAGGGGTTGGTAAATAACCTGTCAATTAAAAACAGACAACCCTTCCTCGAACGATTAAGCTAACACTTGTAAAATGAATTAAGCAGATAAATAAAAGCATAAAAGAAAAGACGAGGCACCAGATGTTTACTTGGTTACAACCGATGTGGTTGTTAATCCAAGGAAGATTAAGCTCAAAAACTCCTTCAGGCGGAGAAGCCTCTTACAGCATTTAGGCACAGAAAACAGAAGCTTAACTACAACTAAAGCATACAAGTGTTTGGAAATAGAATGATCGTGATTGTTGAAAAGCTTCTGGACCAAGGCTATATTTATAGCCTTGGTCGGGGTGCATGGAAGGGTTCCGGGCGCCCTGGGGGGATAAAATTTATCCCCCAACGGTTGGATCGAGTCAAAGCTCGATCCTGTGAAAAAGTCACTTCCGGGCGCCCCGGACAGTTCCGGGCGCCTCGGACAGCTCCGGGCACCCCGGACAGCTCCGGGCTCCCTGGAGCCAAAAGTCAACCCAGTTGACTTTTGGTCGGTGCTCTCTTCTCTGGTTCAGCTCGCCTCTGGTCCGGGTCTTTCTACTCCGGCTCCGCTTGCTTGGGTGATCTCTGACATCCGGAATAGGGCTCACCCGAACTCATCTTCCGGTCTTCTCGAGCGTGCTTCCCTCCGGCTTCTCATCCCTCGGAATTGTCGCGTGTCCCTTCTCGTCCACCAGCGTACTCATCCGCAGACTTCGTCCCTCGGTCGCACCCCGTGCCGACCTTCGCGCTAGCTGCGTCTCTTGCTCCCCGAGCAATCTTCCGCTCTGGCTTTCGTACCTCGGAACCACCGCGTGCACTTCCTTCTCGTCCGCTGGTGTACTCTTCCGCAGCACCTCGTCCCTCGGACGCACAGCGTGCCGTCCTTCTCGCTAGCTGCGTCTTCCGCTCGAGTACCTGTGCTCCTAAGCTCTTGCACATTTAGACACAAGGTTAGAACAACGTAGGACCTAACTTAAGTTGTTGATCACACCAAAATAACCTTGGGGTTCCAACAATAGGAAATCCTGAATTAAGGGTTCAAACAAGATCTGCTTTTAGAAATCTAAGTCAAATAGCGTTAATATTTAAAATTGAACCTAAAAATATAAATGATGCATTAATGGAACCTGACTGGGTAATTGCATTGCAAGAAGAGTTAAACCAATTTGAATGAAATCAGGTTTAGGACTTAGTACCTCCACCAATAAATAAGACGGTCATTGATACTAAATGGGTGTTTAGAAACAAATTAGATGATCAAGGTAATATTTTAAGAAATAAAGCTTGTTTAGTAGCGAAAGGGTTTAGTCAAGTCGAAGGACTAGATTACGACGAGACTTATGCCCCGGTAGCTAGACTTGAATCAATTAGAATGTTGCTAGCCTATGCTGCATTTAAAGGGTTCAAGTTGTACCAAATGGATGTTAAATCCACTTTTCTAAATGGCCTTATTAAGGAGGAAGTCTACGTTAGTCAACCACCCGATTTTGAAGATCTAGAAAATCCAACCTATGTCTTTAAACTAAAAAAAGCTTTATATAGATTAAAACAAGCACCTAGGGCTTGGTATGAACATCTGTCTAGTTTTTTAAAATCAAAGGGTTTTAAAGAAGGTCAAATTGATCCTACACTTTTTATTAAAACCTTTAATTCAGACATTTTTATAGCCCAAGTTTATGTAGATGATATTGTATTTGGTTCAACCAATTCGAAATTTTTAAAAGAATTTGTGACCTTAATGGAAAATGAATTTGAAATGAGTTTGGTTGGTGAATTAAATTATTTCTTAGGTCTCCAAATTAAACAAACTAAGGATGGTAATTATGTACATCAAACTAAGTATACAAAAGAACTTCTTAAAAAATTTGGTATGGAAAACTATAAAGGGCTTAAAACACCAATGGCAAGTAATCTAACCCTTGATAGTGATGTAAATGGTATACCTGTTGACTTAAAGTATTACAGAAGCATGATAGGGAGTTTACTTTATCTAACTGCAAGCTGACCTGACATTTTATTTGCAGTTAGTATGTGTGCCCGATATCAGGTTTGCACAAAAGAGACCCATCTTTCACTGGTTAAAAAAATTATTAAATATTTAAAAGGCACTATCAATGTAGGAATTTGGTATCCAAGAACTTCACATTTTAACTTAGTCGGATACTCGGATTCGGATTATGCTGGGTGTAAGTTAGATAGGAAGAGTACAAGTGGAGGTTGTCAACTATTAGGTTTATCTTTAGTTAGTTGGTTTAGTCGTAAGCAACAATGTGTTGCCTTATCTACCACTGAAGCCAAATACATAGCAATGGGTGAATGTGTAGCTCAATTGTTATGGATGTCTCATACATTAAAAGATTTTAATCTAGGTTATAAAAATGTAAAAACCTACATTGATAATATAAGTTCTATAAATCTTACTAAAAATCCAGTACATCACTCTAGAACTAAACATATAGAGGTTAAGCATCACTTCATTAGAGATCATGTGTCTAAAGGGAATATCGAACTTAATTATATTGAATTCAAATCTAACTTGGCAGACATTTTTACTAAACCTTTACCTGAAACAGAATTTAGTAATCTAAGAAGATAATTAGGATTATGCATTGTAGAATAGGTTCTTTGATTTTGAAAATTACTACTTGGTTTATTTTTCAAAATTATTTTTGTAAAAATCCCCATTTCAAATTTTTGTTTCAAAATTCTTTGAAATTATTTTTCATTTTCTGGAATAGCCTAGGTCTTACCGTAGAATTGCATGATCATATAGTTCTAGGAGCCAGCATCTCACAAGCACAGTAGGATCCCTTGTTTGTAAACTTAGAATGGGTGAGATGCTTAGGACCTAGCCCTAGATTTCAGATGCTCATGTCAGTACATCGCTATAAATCTGGGCTTTAAACAACATATATTGATCAATTTGAGTTAACTAGCTAGTAAAAACCTGGTTAGTACTAAATACTCAAATTGATCAACCTAAGTCATTTGCTACTATCTTGTGGTAGTTAGCCTTGAACAAAGGTTGGACATTTCATCATAAGGACAATTTTTCCTTAGTTTTTCTATACCCATGCTTGGACTTATAGTAATTTGTCAATTTTAGAGGGAGTTTCAAAACAAGATTTTTTAAGCTTATATTATTTTTACTTAGTGATCAAATTATTTTCAAAATATTTTAGAATTCATTCTTTTCAAAATATTTTAGAATTCATTCTTTTCAAAATATTTTTTTAAAATTCATTCTTTTCAAAATATTTTTTAATATTCATTCTTTTAAAAATAGTATTTTTCAAAAATTCATTCTTTTAAAAATATTCTTTTTAAAATGTTTTCAATATTCAAAAGTTTTTTTAAAATATTTTTTCAAAATTCAAAATATAATTTTTCAAAATGTTGTTAAAAATTTATTCTTTTCAAAATATAAAATTTCAAATGTTTTAAATTTTCAAAATATCTTTCTTTTCAACATATAATTTTTAGATATTTTCAAAATATTTCTTGACTTAGTAAATTTTTTAATGTTTTTCAAAATATTAATCAAACTTAGTATTATGTTTGAAATTTACTTGTTCTGCCCCTATTTTTGATGTGTGTCAAAGGGGGAGAGATAGTGAATTTAGGGGGAGTTATTCAACTCAGGGGGAGAAAAATTGCTTGTTTATTTACTTATTACATATTTTAACTTAACTTTGAACCTTGGTTGCCAAACATCAAAAAGGGGGTGATTGTTGATGCAAGTTGCACCATAATCAAACCTGAGTTTTGATGTTGTCAAAGGTTCAAGTTAAGTCTTATTATGATCTAACAAGTTGACTGAGTGTGCAGGATGTTTACTCAACCGGGAAAGTCCTAGCTGGAGGCTAGGCAGAGAAATCTTAGCAGATCGTGGAACCCAGGTGCAAGTCCAAGTGGGTCGAGGGGACCCGAAGCTTGGCAGAGTGATCGAGAGGTCTGGAGGACCAAAGATCAAAGGAAAAGTCCTGGGGAGCCGATCAAGGCTGAGTGAAAAGTCCAAACTAGATCTGGAGGATCAAAGTTTGGCAGGTAGGTTGAGGTAAACAAACTGGAGGAGCGACAGTGAGGTCGGGTTCCCGAAGGGAGCAACCTTAGGTCGTTGATCCAACTGAAGAAACCGGGAAGGTTTCCAAGTTGAGATCAAGAACAATTCTACTGTTCTTTTATTTCTCATTATTATACTATTGTGCTAATATCTATGTTGCAGGTTGTTTTGGTCTAACATCTGTGTTGCAGGTTATTTTGGTCTAACACTGTCTTGTAGGTTAAGTTTGATTGGTCGACCGAACCAGAGGATCGGTCGACCGAACCAAGTAAGATCAGCACATAAGTCAGTCCAGATCAGAACTGAGCCAGAATCGGATCAAAGCCTGATCGGTCGACTGAACCGTAAGATCGGTCGACCGAACCATGATAACTCTGCCTAGGCAGTTCATCAACATCGATCAGCAGCAAAGGAAAGATGGGTTGATCGGTCGATCGAACCCAGGGATCGGTCGACCGATCCAATCAACATTAAAGCTGCATTAAATCAAGATCACGACAGATTCTGACGAACAAGGAAAAAGATTGTTCGGTCGACCGAAAAAGGGGTTCGGTCGACCGAACCATTAAAGACCAGTAATTGCAAAAGATCGAGCCAGCTTCGAACTTCAGCTAGGAAGGAAGGGAGCGGGTTCGGTCAACCGAATAGTGGGATCGGTCGACCGAACATCCAGTATATCTATAAAATCAGGCTCGAAAACAGAGGCCACAGTAATAATTTTCTGATCAAAAATTCCTGTTCTGCAAGCGACTCGTTCTCATCTGTGCAGCAAGCTACATCATCCGGAAGTGCCGACCTAAGCTACATCTTCATTTTAGTTGTCGGTAAAATTTATTTTAAGCTTGCATTTGTAATTCATTTAAGCAAGGTAGTAGGGTGTTACTATCTTGCTCCATTGTACGATCTGCTTCTTTCCGAAGAATTTCGGAAAGAAGAGTTATAGTGGTTTGCTCACTGGTGCGGTCAAGGACCGCGAGCCTTCGAGTAGGAGTCTAGCTAGGCTCCGAACGAAGTAAACAAACTGTCTCTATTTACTTTTCGCTGTGCATGACTTTGATTTGAAAGAAAAGAATAGTTTTAAAAAGTGCGATATTCACCCCCCCCCCCTCTATTGCTCCAAACGATCTATCAATGCTATGTATTATGTGATATTAGTTTGATGTTCCATGCTTAAATATGGCTTAAAAACCTAGTACCATGTCTTGTAAGTTTTGGCCAAGAAGGAAATGAAAGGGCTTAGGGAAGTTTAACTGCAACTAGAATTGCTTATGTTTTTCCCATGATATACTATGTATTATGTGATGCTAGTAGGATGCTTTCCTTGTTTAAAGTTGCTTAAGATTTAAGATCATGTCCCATGCAAGTTTCGGCCAAGATATGAATTAGGGTTTGTAGAAAGATCAAAACCCCAACTATGCATGATAATGACTCTTCATGATATGCTATGTGTTATGTGAACGTTATGTCACCATGTTATGCTTATGCAAGGCTTATGTATGATGAAATGCCTAAGAGATGCTTCACTATAAGTTGGGACTAAGAGCACTCTTCATGATATGACAAGAAACATGATATGTTATTTTACTTTTGTATGGCTTGTACCGGACCCTAAGAATGGTCCATGGGATGGGCTCCTAAGTTGCCCCTAGGTCAAAGCACGGGCCTAGTTCCTAGTAGGTTCGAGATTAGCTACCTCGGATTTATTTAGGATGCGCGCAATTCATGTATGTGGTACAATGCCGGGCCCTCATGTTGAGATTTATGTTTAAGTACCTATATGATATATATTTTCAAAAGACATTTTTGCATATACTTATTTCATGCTATATGATTATTATGCTTCATGAAAATGCTCTTTTATGATATACCTAGGATGCCTAGATGAACATTCTACTACCTTATGCTTATGCTCTTGTATGTTATGTTTATGATTTGCTAAATGAGTATGACACTACTTATGCTATTATGTAAAAATGTTAAATCTATGTGTTGGTTAGATGAACATGTCATTACTCTATATCAATTTCATGTTGTATGTTTTTGTGAGTAGGAAAGGATCTTACTAAGCCTATGTGCTTATAGTTTTACTTTCCTTGTACTGCAGAAAAGGGTAAAGAATGGCTAAACTAAAGGGAGCAGCAGGGGGCAAAGGATGTGTGTGGCAGTGGCATAGTGGAAGAGATCTGTGTTTTGTGCTTCAAGCCTTATATATGTTTTAAGCTTTTGCACGTGAACTATTTCTTTTTCTTGCTACTTTTGATGATATTAACTTGAACTTGTTTAGATGGTTTATACTTAAGGTGAACTTATATTTTCCCTTGTTTCCATGAAACTTTGAAATGTTAAGTACTTGTTAGTTATCATGAACTCTAGGGAACAATATACATGTTTACTTTCCTTCTTATTTAGTACGCTCTATGCTCTAGTTAAACAAGCATGTATCATGTTTCAAGTAATAGATAGTAAATGAATTTTATATGCATGAATGCTGGAATGTTCACCTAGTTTGTTTATATGATTAAGTTTTTAAATTTTCTTCCGTTTCATTGATTGCATATGCATGTATGTATGTTCGCGTAGCGCCGCCCTTGCTATCAGTAGGGGAAGGGCGGGCGTTACAACTTAATGCACCGAGCACAAAGGACTTATGCTTAGGCTATACTTAGGTTACTCCACAGTCATGCTTATCAATGAAACTAGCTGATAGAGTTAGGCGAATGCACTAGGGATTATGAAACATTGCAGGGACTCAGGAAACATAGTTTGTAGCGTTTTTCTTGAGGACAAGCAAAGGATCAAGTCTGGGGGTGTGATATGCACAAATATTATGATCATTTACGCATGTTTTAGCGTACATTCATGTACTTTATGCATATATATTCGTTGCATGATTGCCTATTTCATCTTGTATTCATTATGTATACTTTTTTGTTTGGATATCTGCTCTTTGTTTGGTTTTGTGTTGACAGGGACAACTTTTGGAGCGAAAACGACGATTATCAATGCACCGGAACAAGCCGAAGAACACGGCCGTGCATTCTTGGCACGGCCGTGTGACCAGACAGAAGGGGAACAGTGCACGGTCGTGCAATCCCTGCACAGTCGTGCGGCCAAGACCGAGGTAGTTCAACACATGGTCGTGCAACCCTGCATAACCGTGCCACCCCGGACCGAAACCTGGAAGTGCCCGACCATGCATCCTTGCATGGTCGTGCGGTAGGGACTGAGGCCAGATACCACACGGCCATGCCAATTGGCACGGTCGTGCAGCGCCATCCGAGGAGGAAATGAACACGGTCGTGCCATCTTTGCACGGTCATGCCGCCGCGACTGAACCCTAGCCTATATAAGGGTTTTAACCCTTTTTCTCTGGGAGCGCTGGGAAGTGAGCCGACAGTTAGAGAAACATCTTGGAGTCTTCCCATGCCATCTTGGATCTCCATCCAACGATCTTCCACCATCGCATCGACTCCAGAAGTAGAGGATTGGACCCGAAGGCCACTCGTCGACATAGGATAAGCATATTCTCTCCTTCTTTCTCCGTATCTGAAGATTGTATGTTTATATACGTTATGCCTTTGGGTATTTCTCCGATACTTATGGAGTAGATCCTTTATTCTAGGATTAGGGAGTAGTTGTAGTTCGGTTTGATGTGAAACTCGTATTGTACTTACACTTGTTGGATAATCTTTTATGCTTTGTTCAATTGCATGTTGCTTGATTGCGTAGAACTTGTTAACCTCATAGAGGGATTATTCCTAGATCGTATACCTGAGGGGTCCTAGTGACAGGGGTAACCCGTTTACGGACGTCTAGGATACTTCCTTGAAAGGAGAGGCAAATTCTCCTCAAGGAAGCAAGATACCAAACCTAATCCTTAACCGCTATCCTTAACTTACCAGTTAGAGTTGTGTCCTCAAGATTTACCGAGGTGCCCTAGTGACAGGGGTAAACTGTGATAAGACTTCTTAGGGTCCTTCTTTACTCTGTTACTTAAGGATAGCCGCTTTAGCTTTCGGCAATTGCATGATAAAGGACAGCAAGTGTAGGATAAAGCGTGACACATCAATACCACCATAACGAAACCAACCTCCTAGAACTCTTCATAACCAAGACACTTCGACTCACCCGCTCTCGACTTTTCTCCCCGACCTTTCTTCCCTAAGTTATTCACAACCCTTGGTAGTCTAGCTAACCCTTAGTGAACGATTGCTAGTGCTTATAACTAATCCCTATGGGATCGATATTTTTATTACTGACGACGAAATCGTGCACTTGCGGTTGCGTAACACCTCACCTCATAACAATTGATCAAGTATTCCTCTTTTCTCTTCCTTGTGGTGGTCGACCCTCATCTTCTTCCTCTCCTCCTTTTCTTCTTCTTTGGTGGCCGGCGGCATCAACTCTCAAGGAGCTTGTTGGTGGCCGGACTTTGCTTGGAGAAGAAGTAGAGAAAGGAGGCTTTGTTTCTTAGTATCCCTTGGAGCTTGGTTGGTGGCCAAAAGTTCTTCATCTCTTGAAGATTGGTGGTGGCCGAAACTTGCTTGGAGAAGAAGGAAGCTTGGGTGGATTCTCGTCTTGGTAGATCGTCGCCCACACGACGTCCGAGATAAAAAGAGGAATACGATAGGAGATCGTGAGGTCTATAAGCTACAAAAGGTATAACTAGTTATTAGTTTCTGCATCATAACTAGTTCATCTTTTTGTTTAGATCTTGAAATACCAAACACAAGAGGTTAATGAATCTAGGTTATCGAATTTATGTTTTCGATTTTGTGTTTCTTTTGTTTTTCGAACTTGTGATTCGATTGTTCCTTTTGGTTAAACCTAGGGTTACTATAAGGAAATTAAATATTGAATTTCGTTGAAAGGCTTTGTCTAGGAAGCGGTGGATGCTCTCATACCCAAGAAGGCCTAGTGCTTCGCCATGTTTAACCTGGAAGTCGATCTCTGAAATTAATATTTAATTGAATATATAACATGGGTGGATTTAGATCAATAATGTTAAGCATCGTTTGCGATCCAAGTCTAAACCACTAAGAACAAATAAGTTGAATTTGGAATCAATAATTCTAAGTTCTATTTGCGATTCAAAATTTAATTTCTAAAGAATACAATAGATTGTTAGGAATGGTTCAGGACTTGTACAAAATTTTTATACAGCGGAACCGGTACGATATTCCGAGTAGCAACCAACACTGTCAGCCTCGACCACTCTGGAGTAGTGTGTCTTGAGGGTACAGTAGTCAGAGGGCTAGAGATGTGAGTGGTCAGGGACCCTTAGCTATGTAGTTAGATAACTACTTAGCTCTCCGTCCGCTTCGGCCGCCTATAGCGGTGCATGTACTGGAGGTGTAACGCCCCGCCTCCTACTGACTATGCTGTAAGGCCGGGGGTTACAATTGCTGTGCTAAACTTCACTATAAGGTGTGGAAAACTAAACTAATTTAAAATTCTATGCTATTTGCTATAGAATCTGAAATTTATATTCAGAATACAATTCTAAAGTAGTACACCTACTAAGAGGTGAAGCCAACTTGCTATCAGAGCAAAAACCTGAAAACAGACGCTTCTGGCTGAAATCAGACATTCTAATCGATCAGCTGATCGATTGGAGTCATTTGATCGATCCAATGATCGATTCAGCGTGCTATTGTGCACGGAGGTCCCATTTGGATCGATCGGCTGATCGATCCAGTCCGGCCAATCGATCCAGAGATCGATTCAGACGCCCTCTGTTCGCGGGAGTAATTTCCCGATCGATCGGCTGATCGATCGAGGGCTCCTCAATCGATCAGCTGATCGACTCAATGGCGTTCTGTACGCGGGGACTTCTTCTAATCGATCGGCTGATCGATTGAGGACTGCTCAATCGTTCGGTTGATCGATTGGGTTTCTGATTTCTGCAAAAATCAGACCCGACCTCGTACAGAAACTTCAGAAATCCACTAAACTATGAAACAATACTACTATACATCATATTACTCATGGTTAGCTATCTACTATCATGACAAATAATAATTTAAGCATAACATAATGCATACTCTCATGAATCAAGACACTTAACATCTAAAAGTGCAGAAAAGTAATACTATAAGAAGTACTAAGTTCTTAATTCACTAATTTACCCCAAGGATCTTTATTCCAGGTTCCTTCTCACACACATCTTCATCGCATTGCCTCCAGCCTCCGCTATTCCATCTTTCCTTTACCTTTATCTGTAGTATAAGGAAAATGCAACTATAAGCTTGGGAGCTTAGTAAGAAACCATCTACCTCACAAAACATGCATTTGCAGAGATCATTCTTTTTTAAAAAAAATGCTATGCTGATATGCAAGCTGAGAATCATACTAGAAATGCTAAAACATGGCAGATGAGCATGTAAATCATGGCAATCAAGAACTAAACATAAAGTTGTCTGCTATATCAATAGAAAACTGAACTGAAGCTAAACTGAGTTCACTTATCTGGTTTGTGAAGTTCGAAAACTATTTTCGTAAATAGGTAAAAATACTAAATATGCTGCTGATGGGCCCGACAACTGTACTTGCTATGCGCGCATCCCTAACTAGGCCCGAGGTAGCAAGTCCCGAATCTAGTAGGGGTACTAGGTTATCTAAACCTAGGGACGACTATGGGAGCCCAACCCAAGGACAACTGAAGTCCAGTACAGTGCCACTGATAAAGTAAAATACTAAACATAAACTGATTTTGTCATATCTTGCTTTTACTAGGTTATCTAAACCTAGAACTAGGTTATCTGAACCTAGAGGCGACCATGGAAGCCCACCCATTGGACCATAGTCCTATATCACTGAAGCAAGGCTATATTTGCTAATTAAAATGCATATAGGGCATTTAACTGAGCTATTAAAATGCTTACTGTAGCATTTAACTATTCTAGGCATTTTATCGAGCACTTGGTGTGCTCTAATTCTGCATATACCTAAACTGAGAACATAAATGCGAACTAAGGACATAAAAACATACAATTAGCTACTTATACTGCAGGTGAGGGGTTACTTACATTCAGCGCTAGATATTCTTACAATCCGATCGTTAGATTTCTGGAGACGATGATCGTTTCGGCGATCCTCTTGCGTCTACGCTTCTTTCTCGCGGAGGGGAGCGTCCTCGTGCCAGAATTATCGTCGGAAGGTGTTCCTATGGTCCTAGGGTGGAACCCTAGGTTTTCCTTGGGGCTTGGCGTCGAGAGGTAAGGAGAAAGAGGGGTTCGGCGGTGAGGGTTTGAGGAAAAAAGAGAATTGTCGATTCAACAATAAATAATTCTTCACTTAATTTCCCTATTTATATTAAGTGATTAATACCCCCTACTAAACCTTAAGTATAATTGTTCTCCTTTCCTTTCAGCGCACCCCTGCTGGGGTCCCTTGGTTACTAGAGTCATCTATAAGGCGTAGAGTCTAATAGGTCTCGGGTTCGATTCCCGCTTAGGCTATTTTACGTTTTTATTTAATTTTGCTACTTCGGCTATCCTAAAAATTCCATAAAAATATTCTAAAATTCCAGAAAAATAATAGAATATTTCTAAAATCAATTTGAGAATTTTCGGGCGTTACAATCCCCCATACCTTATAAAAAGTTTGTCCTCGAACTTAGAATAACTCTGGGTACTTCTGCCTCATACTAGCTTCTGTCTCCCAAGTTGTCTCTTCTGTTATGTGATTTTGCCAAATGACTTTTACTAATGGTACCTCCTTGTTCCGCAATTTCTTAACTGCTCAGTCTATTATCTGAATAGGCCGACTGTCATAGCTGAGGTCTTCGCGGACTTGTACCGACTGGGGCTCGATCACTTGGGTGGCATCTGAGATATGCTTCTTCAGCATAGAGACATGAAATACATTGTGAATAGCCGACATCTCCTGGGATAGCTCTAGCTCATATGCTACCTTGCCAACTCTTCTAGTGATAAGGTATGGTGCCACATATCTGGGACTTAATTTGCCCTTCTTCCCAAAATGCATTACTCCCTTCATGGGAGCCACTCGGAGAAATACTGTATCCCCAACTGAAAACTCTAAGGGTTGACACCGTGTATCAGCATAGCTTTTCTGGCGGCTCTGAGCTGTCTCTATCCTCTGGCGGATCTGCTGTATAGATGCTGTGGTATCTTCTACTAGATCTGTCTGAAGTTCTAGTTCTTTCTGTTCACCACTCTCATACCAACAGATTGGAGATCTACACCTCTGCCCATAGAGAGCCTCGTAGGGTGCCATGCCGAGAGTGGCCTAATAGCTGTTGTTGTATGCAAATTCTGCTAAATTCAGGTATTTGCACCAACTTCCCTTGAAGTCTAGGGCACATGCTCAGATTTACTCGCTCCGTCTGACCATCTGTCTGAGGATGGAAGGCTGTGCTAAACTTTAACTTGGTACCCAATGCTGATTGCACACAATCCCAAAAGTGTGATGTGAATCTACTGTCTCTGTCTGAAATGATAGTCCGTGGGACTCCATGCAGTCTGACGATCTCCTTGAGATACAACTGAGCTAGCTGCTCCATGGAGTAGGATATCCTAATAGCTAAGAAGTGGGCTGACTTAGTCAATCTGTCGACTATTACCCAGATGGCATCAAAACCATTCATGGTTCTGGGTAGTCCCACTATGAAATCCATGGAAATATCCTCCCACTTCGATTCTGGAATCTGAATAGGCTGCAGAACTCCTCCTGGTCTCTGGTGCTCTGCCTTGACCCTCTGACAGGTTAGACAGGTACTGACATATCTAGCGATGTCTCTTTTCATCCCAGGCCACCAAAAATGTTTCTTTAGATCTTGGTACATCTTGGTGGAACTAGGGTGTATCGCGTAAGGAGTCCTGTGAGCCTCATCTAGAATCTTCCTCCGTAGTTGCTCCTGATCTGGAACACATAGTCTGTCACCAAAATGTAATACCCCACTATCAGATATTCGAAACTCTTCACTTTCTGATTCTGCTAACCCTTGCTTGATTTTCTGAATTTCAGGGTCCTGATCCTGAGCTGTCTGGATATCACCAAGCAGGGTAGATACTAATGTCATAGTAGAGAGTTGCCCAATTACTAGTTCGAGACCAAAATCTGTCATCTCCTTTTGTAGGGGCGGTGACATGGCTGATAGGGATAATAAGATGTCACTGGACTTCCTACTAAGTGTGTCTGCCACCTTATTGGCCTTTCATGGATGGTAGAGGATGTTTATGTCGTAGTCTTTGACCAGCTCAAGCCATCTGCGCTGTTGCATATTCAGATCCTTCTGAGTGAAGAAGTACTTCAGATTCTAATGATTTGTATACACTCTGCACTGAGCTCCATACAAGTAGTGTTTCCAAATTTTGAGGGTGAAGACGACTACTGCCAGCTCAAGGTCATGAGTGGGGTAGTTCCTCTCATAGTCCTTGAGTTGTCTGGAGGCATAGGCGATCACCTTACCATTTTGCATCAGTACTGCTCCTAGTCCCAATTTAGAGGCATCACTATAGATATCAAAGTTGTCTGTGTTTTCTGGTAGAGTCAGAATGGGTGCACTGGTCAATCTTCTTTTGAGCTCGGTGAAGTTGTTCTCACAGTCCTCTGTCCACTGAAATTTTCTGTTCTTCCTGGTATGAGCTGTCAGTGGGGAGGCTATCCTAGAGAAATCCTCTACAAATTTTCTGTAATAGCCTGCTAGTCCCAGAAAGCTTATGATTTCACTGGCATTCTTAGGTCTCTTCCAGTTACTCACAGCTTCTATCTTACTGGGGTCTACCATGACACCATCCTTGGAGATGATGTGACCCAGAAAGGATACTTGGTCGAGCCAGAATTCACATTTCATGAACTTGGCGTACAGCTGGTTCTGCTGAAGGGTCTGCAGTACTATCTTCAGGTGCTCAGCGTGTTCCTCCTGAGTTTTGGAATAAATAAGAATGTCGTCGATAAACATGATAACAAACTTATCTAAGTATTCTCTGAACACTCTGTTCATGAGGTCCATGAAAGTAGCTGGAGCATTCGTCACACCAAAGGGCATGACTACGAACTCATAATGTCCGTATCTGGTCCTGAAAGTCGTCTTGGGTATATCACCTTCTTTAACTTTCACCTGGTGATATCCCGATCTGAGGTCTATTTTAGAGAACACTGTTGCTCCCTTTAGCTGATCGAACAGGTCATCTATCCTGGGAAGAGGATACCTGTTCTTAATCGTGACTTGGTTTAGTGCCCGGTAATCTATACACAAGCGCATGCTCCCGTCCTTCTTTTTCACAAACAATACAGGCGCTTCCCATGGTGAGTGACTAGAGCGTATGAAGCCCTTGTCAAGCAGCTCCTGTAGTTGCTCCTGAAGTTCCTTCAGTTCTGCTGGAGCCATGCAGTAGGGTGCTTTGGAGATGGGATTCGTACCGGGAATAAGTTCTATCTCAAATTCAATCTCCCTATCTGGTGCTAGGCCTGGTAACTCCTCAGGGAATACTGCTGGGTAATCCCGTACGACTCGGACCTCCTCTAGCTTTTGGTCCTTGTCCTGACTGGTACTGACTACATGTGCTAAGAATCCCGTACATCCTGAATCAAGTAGTTTCTGTGCTTTCAGAGCTGAGAGAAACTTCTTGGCTTTTCTCTTTGGTTCTCCGATGTACCCAAACTGCACTCCTGCTTCGGGTTGAAACACAACTCTCTGTTTACGACACTCTATGGAGGCACCGTACTTGATCAGAAGGTCCATTCCCAAAATTGTTGGTGCAACATCCCTCAGGTCAAGGTTGACCTGGTTGATCAAGCTTGAGTCTTGGTTTGGGTTTCGATGTTTGACAATGCAAGGTTGATTGAAGAAGAGTCAAGTAGGTCAAGGATGACCGGATACTTGACTGGGAAGTCCTAACTGGGATGTTAGGCAGAAGAAAAGACCTAGTGAGTGAAGCTAGGCAGGAGAAAAATCCTGGTGAGTGAAGCCAGGTGAAAGGCCTAGTGAGTGAAGCTAGGCAATTGGGAAGTCCTAGTGAGTGAAGCTAGGCAGGAGGAAAATCCTGGTGAGTGAAGCCAGGTGAAAGACCTAGTGAGTGAAGCTAGGCAGGAGGAAAATCCTGGTGAGTGAAGCCAGGTGAAAGACCTAGTGAGTGAAGCTAGGCAATTGGGAAAGTCCTGGTGAGTGAAGCCAGGCAAGAGAAATCCAGATGGGTCAAGGTTGACCAGACATCTGGTGAGAGTCCAAGTAGGTCAAAGGGATTGACCGGATACTTGGCACGAGGAAGAAAAGTCCAAGTAGGTCTTAGGGAGTGACCGGATACTTGGCAAGAAGAGAAAAGTCCAAGTGGGTCAAAGGGATTGACCAGACACTTGGTGAGAGAGTCCTAGCTGGTCAAGGGTGACCGGATGCTAGGTCTTATGTACCAACAAGTCATGGTTTACTAGATGTTGGTTTAGGAGGCTTTGGATTTGGTTTTGGGCAAAAACCAAGATCTGAATTGATCAGCCGATTAATCCAGCAGGTTTGGATTGATCCGTGGATCGATCCAGCAGATCTAGATCGATCAGTGGATCTATCTAGAAGATTTGGATCGATTGGCCGATCGATCCGGTGAGTCCCCGCGAACAAAACCCCTCTGGATCGATCGGTGGATCGATCCAGAGATCCCAATCGATCAGTGGATCGATTGGGACACTGCTGCTTCACGCAATAAGCGCTGGATCGATCCATGGATCGATCCAGGCATTTTTCCAGAGCACAGAGGCGCTCTGGATCGATCCGTGGATCGATCCAAAGCCTCCTCGATCGATTGGGAGCATTCCAATCGATCGGGATTCTACCGTTAGCGTCGATTTAAACTGCAGGCGTTCATTTCCTTCGGCATCTCTCTTCACCGATTCATTTCAGATCTTCACCAGCTTCTCCACAGCTCTTCTCAAGCTCGAGATCGCCAGTTCTTGAAGGCTCTTGGAGGTTCTTCCAAGTCAAGAGGCGGATCAAAGCAAGAAGAAGAAACTAGGGTTAGGGTTTTTGCTCTCATTGTAAGCTTGTAAGCTTGTATTTCATTACCTTTCCCTTTCTTCTTGTATTGAGTCTTGTAGGGTTCTCCGCCCTTGGTAGTTACCATAAAGGAGAGTTTTATTAGTGGAGGGTGTGTGTGTAGGTGTGGATCCTTGGACTAGTCACCTCTTGTGAGGTGGATACCAAGTAAACCAACCTTGTTAGCGTTGTATGCTTTTGTTTCTTATATTTCCGCTGCATACCATCAAAGAAACGAGCAACGCCAACGACGAGCACGCGAAGAGCTATTCACCCCCCCCCCCCCCTCTAGCTACTTTTCGGTCCCAACAAGTGGTATCAGAGCGAGGCCGCTCTTCACCGGAATCATCGCCGGAAGGGGCAAACAAAACAAGCAAAGCTAGAGGGTGAAGAAGTTGGAGCAAATTCATCAAAGTCAAAGAATTCAAGAAGCTCAACTTCAAGATGCAATTCCAAGATGGACTTGGATTTGACACAAGGGTGGCTCCATCGTACACATCCACAAGCTTCGATTCTTGGAGATCAAGAATCGAAAATTTCTTGATGATGGAGATAGAGCAATGGTTTGCTCTCATGGAAGGATTTGAAGCTCCAACAAACTCCAAGGGCAAGCCTCTCAAGAAAAGAAAATGGAGTCAAGAGCAAGTTCAAAGGAGCAAGGCAAACGATAAAGTGACCAAGCTTTTGGTCAACTTATTGCCAAGCAATATTTTGGCTCAAGTTGGAGAATTCAAGGATGCCAAGGAGCTTTGGAGCAAGTTGGCATCAATTCATGAGATCCCCTCCACTGTACCGAATCAAGAGGAATCCAAAGAGGGTGACTCATTGGAGCAAGATCTAGAGGAGGACTCAGAAGTTGAGAGATGATCAACTTCCGAAGAAGAAGTTCAAGAAGAAGCTTCATCTTCGAGGGAATGCAATGAAGGGAACAAGAAGGGAGCATACTCCTTGTTCCATGTACAAGATGATGAAGCCTCCACCTCTAGGATTGAGGGGGAGCAATCTTTGGTGACACCGGATCAAGAAGAAGGAGAAGCTTCTACATCCGGGTCAAAAGAAGAAGAGTATGATGAAGCTTCCACCTCCACAAGTCAAGCAAAATCAAATGGAGGAGTATCATCTTCGGATCAAGAGGAAGCTTCTACCTCCGGATCAAAAGGAGAAGATGTCACCCCTACAAGCAAAGGTATAACAATTTCAATTAATAATAAAAACCATATTATATGCTTTGAATGTAGGGAAAAAGGGCATTACAAAAGTAAATGCCCTAAATTGGCCAAGAAGAAAGGCCAAGTGGCACAAAAGAGCAAGGAGAAGCCCAAGGAGACCATCCCCGGAACAAAGAAGAGCAAGGAGCACATTGTGTGCTTCTTGTGCAATCAAAAGGGGCATTACCGAAGTCAATGCCCTAAGGGGAAGAAGAAGGTGGTCAAGGCTCTTGGAGGAAGCTCAATTCAAGGGGGAGCCTCCAAGGTAAAAAAGAAGGTAACTTTTATTGAGCCTACCCCTTTAAATTATGGTAAAGAGCATGCTAGTACTAATCTATATCATTTTAATGCTATTTACCATGAAAATAGGAGGCATGATAAAGTTAAAGAAAATCATGTAGCTTTTCATGCTAAAACCACTACACCTAGGGCTAGGAATGTAGATAAAAATCTAGGCAAGAACACTAAGGTCAATAACTATAAGCCTAGAAATAAAAATACTCATGGATTTAATGGAAAATCAAAAACTAAGGACTTAGTGATGGAAAATCAAGTCTTGAGGTCAAGACTTGACAAACTAGAAAAGACCCTAAAAAGGATGGAAAATATCCTAAAAGGGCAAAATGAGCAGAACCTAGGTTTAGGAGTACTACAAGGGTCATCCAAGGGGCATAGAGGTTTGGGATACAAACCTAAAATCAAAAAGGATGTACCTACTTACCATAGGGTTCCATATAGCTATAGAACCAATCCTAAGTCTAGAGATCAAGTCAAGGATACAAGGGAAGTTATCCCTAGAAGTATCTTTGCAATGACAAACGTGACTAAGACCTCTAAAAAAGGTTAAGAAAGTCACTAACAAGGTCACAAGGGAAGCAATCCTTAGGGTTGACTTAGAAAAAGTGACCAAGGCTTCTAAAAAGCCAAACAAGGTCACTAGGAAGGTATCTAGGGAAGTTATCCCTAGTGAATACCTAGAGCATCCAAGGAGCACCAATAGGTTTTGGGTTCCTAGGAGCATCTCCTCTACCCCATAGATGGGTTAGAGAGTGTCAACTCTAAGAAGAAGGGTAGTTAACCCAACTTTGAAAAAATTGACACTCAAGGAGCATTTTCAAAGTTATTATCAACTTTTGAAAAAAAAATGGATTTATGATTTACTCCTTGAAAGAGTAAAATGTGCCAAATTTGAGAAGTTTTGGTTTTATTTTAAAATGGCACATATTGGAAAATCATAAGACCTACCAAGTTGGGATTGTTGGGATTTTGGTATGTTCTTAGGAAATTAAAGGCAATTTAAGCCTTAATTTAAAGTACTACTCTTGTGGAAAAATGAAATATGCCAACATTTGTGGAATAAGCTTAATTTCAATTGGCATAAATTAATCATGAGAATTAGAAATGTCCATTTAGGTTTTGGCACTCTCTTGAAGCACTTTGGGCAATCTAGGGTTTAAGTTTTAGGATTAGCTAAGATTAACGATACTTAGATAGGTAATCTAGGTATCTTATTTATGCTAGACTTTGCCATGATTGTTTACCCATTATATACCATGACATCATGTTTTATTTTTGCACTCATGCCTTATCATGAAAATACAAAAATACCATGTCATGCCATACATACATCATGTAGTTATAAGAAAATTTTCTTTTGAAAATTATTTCTTTTTGATGTATGTCATAACATTATCATGCATTATGTTTATTTCCTTAAAATTAAGGACAAATGCCATTTATAAACAAGTGGAATCAACAAGTAACATCCTTGGTGGATGTTTACCACTCAAAATGCCTAAATAGATATGCATGATCCCTAGATTAGGGCAAAACCAAAATTTACATCTCACAAAGACCTATAAGATGACTTGTATGTGTTTTGTGCACAATAGATACAAGTGATATGTTAGGATGATGAACAAAACTCAACATGTTGATTTAGTGCATTTCTTTGAGTTTTAAGTTCATCAAAACACATAGTTATGTGTTTTCCCATCATTGGGAAAGCTAATGTACAAGTCATGTGCATTAAGCCCAAGGAACATGGTGGGATATTGGTTTTGAAAATGTTTTTAAAATGATTTTGGAAAATCTTGGTGAAGGCTATCTTTTGATAGTAATCACCATTGAATAGTTAGACACAAACTTGAAGAAAACACTAAAGTTTTTGCAAGTTCTCAAGTTTGTGTCAATCCTTGAAAATATGATGTATTTTCATAGAAAACTATTTTTCCATGATAAATTATACCCTAAATAATGTCTACACAAATTTTTACGATTTTTAGAATTTTGTAGAATTTTTTAGGGGTTTCTGAAATTGGCTGAAATTGAATTTCAGCAATTTCAGGCCTTCAATCAATCAGTGGATCGATTGGAGTGCCTCAATCGATCAGCCGATCGATTGAGAAGGCATTTCTCACGAGCAGAAGCTCACTGTATCGATCAGTCGATCAATCCAAGAAGACTGAATCGATCAGTGGATCGATTCAGCAGGGGTCAATCGATTGGAACCCAACTCCAATCGATCGAAGATGTTGATTTTGGATGGGAAGGTCTGATTTCAGCATCTTTGAACCTATTTTAGTCTAGCTAACCATTCCAAACCCCTGAAAATACATTTGTATACATAAAATGGGTGTTTTCGTGTGGAAAACAAGGATGGATTGGTTAAGGAAGGCTAAGTTGAAGTTTAGGTTGAGGTTTGTTTCAAATTTTGAATATTTGAACCTCAAAACTTCTAAAATTGGGTTTCCTAAAGTTTTAGGGATTTCAAGTCATTGTTGGTGCAATGACAGAAGTTACCACCATGTCTTTATGGGGAGGGACTCTTTAAAGACATAAAAATTATTTTTCATGAACCTTGGAAGGTGGTTAACCTTCCGTTAAGAACATGCTCAAGGTTGAGCGTTTGAACTTTAATGGGGAGTGGATATCCTCATTGTTCAAGTGGTTTCAAGTGGATAATGCTCAAGGATGGACATTTGCCTACATTGGGGGAGAATGTAGGGTTAAGGATAATGAAGGGTATGGGACCTTCATTATCGTGTTGATCACAACGAGTGAAGTTGTGAACAACGATGAGCAACTCTTCAGGGGGAGAGTTTTCAACAAGTGAATTTGTTGATGTGTGCCCAAAAATGGGGCGTGGTTTGATGTGTGCCAATAGGGGGAGAATGAAAGGGAGTAAGTTAGGCTTTTATCACCTAGAGGGAGTTTGCCCTCTTAGGGGGAGAATGAAGGGCTTAACTTATGTATTCATTACCTAGTGGCATGAAGAAGGTTTAGGTTATGGGATTAGCCTAACTTACATGTGTAATTGTAAGTGATAGTGTTGGTATTGTCAAACATCAAAAAGGGGGAGATTGTTGGTGCAACATCCCTCAGGTCAAGGTTGACCTGGTTGATCAAGCTTGAGTCTTGGTTTGAGTTTCGATGTTTGACAATGCAAGGTTGATTGAAGAAAAGTCAAGTAGGTCAAGGATAACCGGATACTTGACTGGGAAGTCCTAACTGGGATGTTAGGCAGAAGGAAAGACCTAGTGAGTGAAGCTAGGTAGGAGGAAAATCCTGGTGAGTGAAGCCAGGTGAAAGGCCTAGTGAGTGAAGCTAGGCAATTGGGAAGTCCTAGTGAGTGAAGCTAGGCAGGAGGAAAATCCTGGTGAGTGAAGCCAGGTGAAAGACCTAGTGAGTGAAGCTAGGCAATTGGGAAAGTCCTGGTGAGTGAAGCCAGGCAAGAGAAATCCAGATGGGTCAAGGTTGACCAGACATCTGGTGAGTGAAGCCAGGCAAGAGAAATCCAGATGGGTCAAGGTTGACCAGACATCTGGTGAGAGTCCAAGTAGGTCAAAGGGATTGACCGGATACTTGGCACGAGGAAGAAAAGTCCAAGTAGGTCTTAGGGAGTGACCGGATACTTGGTAAGAAGAGAAAAGTCCAAGTGGGTCAAAGGGATTGACCAGACACTTGGTGAGAGAGTCCTAGCTAGTCAAGGGTGACCGGATGCTAGGTCTTATGTACCAACAAGTCATGGTTGACTAGATGTTGGTTTAGGGGGCTTTGGGCTTGGTTTTGGGCAAAACCAAGATATGGATGATCGACCGATTGATCCGGTTTGGATTGATCGTGGATCGATCCAGTGATCTGGATCGATCGGTGGATCGATCGAAAATCTGGATCGATCGGCCGATCGATCCGGTGAGTCCTCGCGGGAACTCCTCGGATCGATCGGTGGATCGATCCAGGTCCCAATCGATCGATGGATCGATTAGGACGGCGCGTCGCCAGAATAGCGCTGGATCGATCCGTGGATCGATCGAGGCGCGAGTGAGCTCGCGGATCGATCCTTCGATCGATCAGCCCCGATCGATTGGGAGTATTCCAATCGATCGAGGATTCGGCAGATTAAGCGTCGATTTAAGCCGCAGGTGTTCATTTCCTTCGGCATCTCTCTTCACCGATTCATTTCAGATCTTCACCAGCTTCTCCACAGCTCTTCTCAAGCTCGAGATCGCCAGTTCTTGAAGGCTCTTGGAGGTTCTTCCAAGTCAAGAGGCGGATCAAAGCAAGAAGAAGAAACTAGGGTTAGGGTTTTTGCTCTCATTGTAAGCTTGTAAGCTTATATTTCATTACCTTTCCCTTTCTTCTTGATTGAGTCTTGTAGGGCTTCTCCACCCTTGGTAGTTACCATAAAGGAGAGTTTTATTAGTGGAGGGTGTGTGTGTAGGTGTGGATCCTTGGACTAGTCACCTCTTGTGAGGTGGATACCAAGTAAACCAACCTTGTTAGCGTTGTATGCTTTTGTTTCTTATATTTCCGCTGCATACCATCAAGGAAACGAGCAACGCCAACGACGAGCACGCGAAGAGCTATTCACCCCCCCCCCTCTAGCTACTTTTCGGTCCCAACAAAAATGACGTCGTAGTCTGCCATATCTAGCACTATCAGATCGCCAAAAAGCTCTCTGTCTGTTATAATGACTGGCACTGCCCGGAGCCAGTGCGTGGATGCCATAATTTCTCCTGAAGGTAGTGTCGTCAAAAACTGACCACTGAGTACCTCTGGAGATATTGCTAGCTTATCGGCGAATGTCCTGGATATATAAGAATGGGTTGCCCCAGTATCGAATAAGACAGTTGCACTTTGCTGTAAAATACTGATCTGACCTATAACTACTGTCGAGGCATTCGCTACGTCCTCTCTGGTGAGTGAGTATATCCTCGCGTTTGTCGTGGCTAAGGGGGCTTCTAGTCTGCCCTGACTGATGTATGGACTGTCTATGGCAGCCTGCATTTGATGTAACTGTGCTTGGTTACCTCCGTACTGAATCGGCTGTGGTGGAGGGAAACTGGTTTTGTTCGGGCATTGCTTAGCCATATGCCCTTCTTGGCCACATTCAAAACATCCTCGTGTGCCGTTGCGGCAAACTCCAGGGTGGAACTTCCCACAAGTAGAACACTTGGGATAACTAGGTTGTTTACTAGCTGGTCCACCTTTTGGGTAACTCCCTGGTTTGCGTTTGTGGCTAGAGTTCCCTTTCCAGTTAGAGCTGTGGCTCTGGTGTTTCTGAGTACCTGAGCCTCCTTGGCCCTTGGACTCTAAAAAGGCTTGCTTCTGCTGTTTGATGTTGTTCTTGTAATGCTCGATGGTCAGAGCACTACTTACCAGTTCTTCAGTAGTTTGCGGCCTATGAACGCCGCTGGCCACATTCATCGCTATTTCCGGCCTTAGCATTTTAAGCACAACCGGACTCGTTCTCTCTCAGTACTAACTAGTTCAGGGCATAGATGAGCCAGTCTATTGAATTTCTTCACGGCCTCCTCAACTGAAAGGTTGCCCTGACGAAACTCAGTGAACTCGTCGTAGTGGCAGTTTGTGACCCGCATGTGGAAGAACTCCTCGAAGAATTCTCTTTCGAAGGTAGCCCATGTCATCTGGTTCACTGGGCGCTTCGCTTTAATTTTCTCCCACCACATACGTGCGTCTCCTGTCAGGCAGAAAGAGGCGCATTTCACCTTTTCATGTTCTGTCCAGTCCAGAAGCTCCATCGTACTCTCCAGTGTTTTGAACCAGGCTTGGGCATCTCATGGTTCACTGGTGCCTAAGAAGTTCTCGGACTTGATTTTCTGCCACTGATCGTACTCTCTAGTGTTTTGAACCAGGCTTGGGCATCCCATGGTTCACTGGTGCCTAAGAAGTTCTCGGACTTGATTTTCTGCCACTGGATCAGATAGGCTTCCCTCTTTGCCTCCACTTCCGGGGCTACTGGTGCTGCAGGTTGGACTGGTGGAACCTCTATCACTACTGGGGTTGCTAAGTTAGGCTCTGGGGTGACAGTGGGAGTGTTCTGCTGATTAGCCCTTAAGGTGGCTATCTCTTGGGTCTGTTCAGCTAGTTGCTTCTGTAACTGAGCCACTACTGCTGCAAGGTCTGGAGGAGGCACTGAGCTGCCTGCCTCATGCTGGGGCCTAGTAGCTGGTGTCTTTCTAGCTGGGCGTCCTCGTACCATTTTCGAGGGAAAAGATGAAGGACATACATAACTAATACAATCATGTTTATATAATTACTACTATCATGTTAGATGCTATCATATATGAACATGCTACAGTTATCTATGAACATGAAAGCAAGAAACATAAATAAAGTGAGGGATATTCTTACTTGGAAGCTGCAGGTTCAATGTTGATATGTGTGTGAGGAAGTATGGAACTTTGCTCTGATACCACTCTGTAACGCCCCGCCTCCTACTGACTATGCTGTAAGGCCGGGGGTTACAATTGCTGTGCTAAACTTCACTATAAGGTACGAAAAATTGAACTAATTTAAAACTCTATGCTATTTTCTATAGAATCTGAAATTTATATTTAGAATACAATTCTAAAGTTGTACACCTACTAAGAGGTGAAGCCAACTTGCTATCTGATCAAAAACCTGAAAACATACGCTTCTGGCTGAAATCAGACATTCCAATCGATCAGCTGATCGATTGGAGTCATTTGATCGATCCAATGATCGATTCAGCGTGCTACTGTGCACGGAGGTCCTGTCTGGATTGATCGACTGATCGATCTAGTCCGGCCAATCGATCCAGAGATTGATTCAGACGCTCTCTGTTCGCGGGAGTAATTTCCCAATCGATCGGCTGATCGATCAAGGGCTCCTCAATCGATCAGCTGATCGACTAATGGCGTTCTGTACGCGGGGACTAATTCCAATCGATCGGCTGATCGATTGAGGACTGCTCAATCGATCGGCTGATCGATTGGGTTTCTGATTTCTGCAGAAATCAGACCCGACCTCGTACAGAAACTTCAGAAATCCACTAAACTATGAAACAATACTACTAGACATCACATTACTCATGGTTAGCTATCTACTATCATGACAAATAACAATTTAAGCATAACATAATGCATACTCTCATGAATCAAGACACTTAACATCTAAAATTGCAGAAAAGTAATACTATAAGAAGTACTAAGTTCTTAATTCACTAATTTCCCCCAAGGATCTTTATTCCAGGTTCCTTCTCACACACATCCTCATCACATTGCCTCCAGCCTCCGCTATTCCATCTTTCCTTTACCTTTATCTGCAGTATAAGAAAAATGCAACTATAAGCTTGGGAGCTTAGTAATAAACCATTTACCTCACAAAACATGCATTTGCAGAGATCATGCTTTTTAAAAAAAAATGCTATGCTGATATGCAAG
Source organism: Zingiber officinale (assembly GCF_018446385.1). Classification (NCBI taxonomy): domain Eukaryota; kingdom Viridiplantae; phylum Streptophyta; class Magnoliopsida; order Zingiberales; family Zingiberaceae; genus Zingiber; species Zingiber officinale. The sequence goes on from NC_056002.1 coordinate 88,917,347, forward strand.
CTGAGAATCATACTAGAAATGATAAAACATGGTACATGAGCATGTAAATCATGGCAATCAAGAACTAAACATAAAGCTGTCTGCTATATCAATAGAAAACTGAACTAAAGCTAAGCTGAGTTCACTTTTCTGGTTTATGAAGTTCGAAAACTATTTTCGTAAATAGGTAAAAATACTAAATATACTGCTGATGGACCCGGCAACTGTACTTGCTATGCGCGCATCCCTAACTAGGCCCGAGGTAGCAAGTCCCGAATCTAGTAGGGGTACTAGGTTATCTAAACCTAGGGACGACTATAGGAGCCCAACCCAAGGACAACTGAAGTCCAGTACAGTGCCACTGATAAAGTAAAATATTGTTTATAAACTGATTTTGTCATATCTTGCTTTTACTAGGTTATCTAAACCTAGAACTAGGTTATCTAAACCTAGAACTAGGTTATCTGAACCTAGAGGCGACCATGGAAGCCCACCCATTGGACCATAGTCCTATATCACTGAAGCAAGGCTATATTTGCTAATTAAAATGCATATAGGGCATTTAACTGAGCTATTAAAATGCTTACTGTAGCATTTAACTATTCTAGGCATTTTATCGAGCAATTGGTGTGCTCTAATTCTGCATATACCTAAACTGAGAACATAAATGCGAACTAAGGACATAAAAACATACAATTAGCTACTTATACTGCAGGTGAGGGGTTACTTACATTCAGCGCTAGATATTCTTACAATCCGATCGTTAGATTTCTGGAGACGATGATCGTTTCGGCGATCCTCTTGCGTCTATGCTTCCTTCTCGCAGAGGGGAGCGTCCTCGTGCCGTAATTGTCGTCGGAAGGTGTTCCTATGGCCCTAGGGTGGAACCCTAGGTTTTCCTTGGGGCTTGGCGTCGAGAGGTGAGGAGAAAGAGGGGTTCGGCGGTGTGGATTTGAGGAAAAAAGAGAATTGTCGATTCAACAATAAATAATTCTTCACTTAATTTCCCTATTTATATTAAGTGATTAATACCCCCTACTAAACCTTAAGTATAATTGTTCTCCTTTCCTTTCAGCACACCCCTGCTGGGGCCCCTTGGTTACTAGAGTCATCTATAAGGCGTAGAGTCTAATAGGTCTCGGGTTCGATTCCCGCTTAGGCTATTTTACGTTTTTATTTAATTTTGCTACTTCGTCTATCCTAAAAATTTCAAAAAAAATATTCTAAAATTCCAGAAAAATAATAGAATATTTCTAAAATCAATTTGAGAATTTTCGGGTGTTACAGGAGGCTAGTACGGTTTGTCATAGACCCAAGCCTCTCGGCCATACAGGGGTCGTGGTGTCTAGAGAGGTGGTGAGGGTGACCATGGAGCATGCATATGTATTTTTGCATATGATGTGCGGTACATCTTTGGAGATATATTTGCATACATGCCTAGTAGATACTAGATGCATGTGATTATGGTTGTTGCATATGGTTGTCATGCTACATACATGTCATTTATTTTACATGTATATGCAGTCGTATTTATATTGCACAGGTGCCACGAGGAGGTCTGTTGCAGGTCCGGTGAGTTTACTGATCATTGTACTATGTGTCGATTCCAGATTGGGTATGTATCTATCATTATGATAGTTATAGTTTGTACAATTTGTATTTCAGGTTATTATGTTAGATATGTTTAAGTGCATTGTTTATGATAGTATGATCATTATTCTTTATTCCCTATTGAGACTGTATACCTTTGATCTTCATGTTTATTTGCAGACCATGCATTTTCTTGTCTATTATCCGCTGAGTTACCTATACTCACCACCGCATGTGTACCTTTATGTTTTCAGGTAGCTTGTAGATGGTTGGTGTGTCGCTCGGAGTATCCTGTCTGTCGGGTCCTACGTCACATCCGAAGATGGTTTTGGGTTCGTTTATGCTTTACTTGTATTTGGTATTTGTGTATTTGGTGTTGTTGTTGTATTTGTTGTTGTGGTTGTTGTATAAAATCTAGCCGGCTAGCAATGTGTTGATTTGTTTTGTATTGGGCTTTTCGTTATCATTTTTCCGCTATGTTGTTTTTTAGTATAGCCGAGTGGGTTGTTTATTGTATATATATAACTGCGTGGTTGTGTTTTATTATGTTCTAGCCGAGTGGGCTGAATATAAACTGCATGGTTGTGTATATATTCCAGTCGCATGTGGCTGGTATATTTTGTATGTATGTATGCTTCAGATTGTCACCAGTACAGGAGAGATGCTGTCGAAATTTTTCGATAGGGACTCCTTTGGGGGCATGACAATTTAGTGGTATCAGAGCAAGTTTACGATGCCTGTTATTCGTGTTTTGGGATTTCGTGTTTCGATTTGCTTGATGTGACTTTTCAAGTTTTGGGATCAGGCAGCAGCCGGACATCTCCAGGCTATAGGAGGTATGTTTGTATATTATTATCATACATTTCTGTTGGTATATGTTTTTTTGTCCATGGTAGTTAGTTATAACTGTGTTAGTACTCTATTGTTAGTACTTGTCTAGTTGATTATAACATGTGTTTCATGTGTTGGGTCAATCACTGATAACGGTTGACCCTATTGGAGATCAAAGATTGCAGTCTCAGGGGATTCGTCATATCATACTACCAGTAGTTTTAGTGTCTGTTACTACTTGTTGGTTGAGAGTTAGAGTCACATACCAGTCTCTGTTATTATTAGCTGGGTAGTGGGGGGTATCTATATACTCATGTTGACTCTGTTGGTAAAGTATCGGTTTACTCCTGTTGGTTCGGTCAGTTTAGAATTTATTTACCTGATTGACTGGTGTAGTTGTGGATTGACTTATCTTAGTTAGTTTTGTGCTCCTGTTAGTTTGATCAGTAGAGGATTAATTTAGATTCTTTTTGGTTCTATCTGTAGAGGACCGATTTACCCTTGTTGACTTGGCTAGTTGTGTATCTATTTACCTTAGTTAGTTTCATCAGTGGATGATTGATTTACTCTTGTTGGATCATATAGTAGTTGATCGATTTATTTTGTTGGTTCGACCAGTAGGGAACCGATAAACTCTATATTATAGGGATTCCTATCTTTGGGTTGTTTCGTGCTTGATTAGATATTTTGGGAGACACATTTGAGTACATGACTTGTACCATCGTGGAAAAGACTGAACTAGTCGTATACCATTGTCGGCTTGGTCAGTCTATAGAGGATCGATGTATCCTATTCCATGGGGACTTTGATCATGGATTGTCTGTATCTGATTGGATGACTTGGAAGGTACATTCAGATATGATACCCCAGCGTTAGGGCAAAAGGGTAAAGCTACCTACTTAACACTTATGAGATACAGCCGTTACTAGGGTGTATAACTTGGAGAGTACATTTGGATTTATGATTTGTACTGACATGAGAGAGTTGAAGTCAGCTGCTTAACCTTTACATGACCCGGTACCACGTGAAGGAAGAAGCAGAGAATGCTTTTTGGAGATTAGGTCATCACTTAGTGATTTGCTTGAGGTGTTTGGAGAGAGAGTAGTTCTATACTTCTTTCGATAGCATGATGGGTTTTAAGGCAATGACTAGTAGACTCGCCTAGCGTTGCTCCATGGGAGATCCTGACTCATAGGCCTATCGGATGTAGTTAGATATCCTTGATGTACCTAGTGATCTACGAGCTGTAATGATACGGAGGAAGTGGTATTAGTTGAGTAATACCTAGGAGTTCCAACCGTAACTAGGTATGATTTCAGATGATGATCTTTGAGGGGTAGAGCGTCGATAAACATATATTTTTACCAGCTATTTAGTTCTAGTGGTCATCTATCTTTATGTTCATTGCTCGATACTGGAGGTTACTGAACCTCAGATGGAGCAATCACAGTAAGATGGGGTACAAGACAATGGTTAGACGACTCAACTAGTATTGTCTCTATCAAGTAACTCAAGACCTTGACCCCATGATCATTTTACCAGGTCTTGTAGTCTATATCTCAGATTAGAGGGTGTGGCCTTTTATCGATATTTGTCAAGGGACATATATGGGATGATTATGAGAGTTGTGGAGATACTTTCTAAATAGGTAGACTCTTAGTCAGAAGGTTGTGTGACCCTTTGACTTTGGATTGACATTCTTTTACTGTGGATATTTGATTATTGGAAAGGATGAGATGATGAGATTTGGCAGACCTTTTGAATAGTAGATCAGGTGTGGTGATATGTTATTTGTTGATGATTTATTGGTGGATGTTTAGTTTGATGATCTACTATTCGGTGTTTGATGTTGTTAGTGATATGGGAAGTAGTACATCTGTGATATTTATGGATTTGTTGATTTGTAGTTGATGATTAGATTATAGACTTGTTGTTGGGGATCTTACGGTTGAGTGAGTCTGTTGTCCTTAGTGTTATCATTTATGTTTACAGTGCTCTAGATGTTTTTATGGACTTGATGTATATGGTATTTCTAGAGTATTTGGATCAGTTTTCATTATTTTCATTGACGATGTTGTGATCTATTCCTGATCCGATGTGGATCACGTACACCATCTTCACATGGTTCTAGAGATGTTTCGATGAGAACATCTATATGCGAAGTTCAGTAGTGCATATTTTAATTGTCTGCTATGAGATTTCGAGGACACGTGGTTACCTGTAGGGATATTAGTGGGTCCATAGGAGATAGAAGCTGTTATCAGTTGGGGAGTAGTCGTAGTCTTTAAAGAAAACTCGTAGCTTCCTTGGTCTGGCTAGATATTACGAGAGATTGTGTAGGACCGTTGGGCCGGCTAGAAGGGGGGTTGAATAGCCCTGTAAAAAAAACAAAAGCAACCCTTCTCAAACTCTTAAATTAACACTTGTATAAAATTAGCTAAGCAGAAATACAAGAAGGAAACGAGGCACCGTGTTTGACTTGGTTACAACCGGGGAGGTTGTTAATCCAAGGAAAGTGATCACACTAAAAACTCCTTCGGGCGGAGAAGCCTCTTACACCAGTGAAAGCACAAAAATAGAAGCTAAACTAGAACAGTGAGCGTACAAGTGTTTGGAATGCTAATTACTGAGTTAATTTTGAAGCTTCTGGACCAAGGCTATATTTATAGCCTTGGTCGGGGTGCCTCGAAGGATTCCGGGCGCCCTGGGGGGATAAAACTTATCCCCCAACGTTCAGATCGAGTCAAAACTCGATCTGGCCAATTTTACTACTCAGGGCGCCCCAGAGGGTTCCGGGCGCCCCGGAGGGCTTTTAAGCACATTTTTAAAACAAATGACTTAGTCAATTAAAAATTTCTAAGTAAGTAGATTTCTAAATTGAAATAAAATGTTTTGAATAACCCTTTTTAAAGCACTAATTAATTCTTGTATTAATGCTTCATTAGTAAGTTAATTAAACATTTATTTCAATTATTTTGGCTTCCAGGTCGTGGCGAGGCACTAAACCTTCTTGGTTATTGGAGCAACAACCACTTCCTTAGACAAAGCCTCATAAAGAAATTCTTTGTTTAATTTTCTCACTTAAAGCGCTAATTTTAATTTTAAAATTAATTTAAGCATGACTTCGGAACCCAATATAGGTTCCAGCCTACTGGATTAACCAAAAAAATTTTAAGGACATATTTTCTTGAAATGTTCTTAATTTGTCCCGAGAGATATTTAAAGTACCAATTTAAATTATTAAATCTTCTAAAATTGGTTTTAGATGAACATGCATAGTTTTTCAAGTTATCTACTTGAATTTTCAAATCATCATTTTCAAGTTTCAATTTTTCATTTGCTAGTTTTAATTTATCTAATTCTTCTAAGGGACAAGACTTAGCTAAAATTACTTTTAAATTTTTATTTTCATTTTCTAATTTGCAGCAATCTTTTGTTAAAAGTTTAACAAATTTAAACATTTTATCGGGAGGAAGAGATCGTACCTGACTTACCTTGTCGATCTCGTTGTCCGTTTCTCCCCCTGAGCTGCTACTTTCTTCTGACGTGTCTCGCCCTTCATCGATGCTCTCGATGCTCATTTCGGAAGAGCTTGAATCGTCGTCGTCTTGATGACTCGCCATTAGTGCGAGTCCGGAGAATGCTTCGACTTCCGATTCGGACGACGTATCGTCCCACGTCGCCTTCAGGGCCTTTCGTTTCTGGATAGGCTTCTTACCCTTATCCTTGTCTTTGTTCTTCAGCTTGAGGCAGTTGTCCTTGACATGCCCTTCTTCGTCGCAGTGGTAGCAGCAGATTGTCCTTTTCTTTTTCCCCTGCAGATGGTTAGTAGATCTAGATTTACAAAGTTTCTTGAATCTTCTTACCATCATTACCATTTCCTCGTCGTCGAGAGAGGATTCCGATTCTGGTTCATCTCTCGAGGCTTTGAGGGCGACGTTGTTTTTAGGCTCCTTCATTCCTGCACATCTTGACTCATGCACTTCAAATGTTGAAAAGAATTCTTCTAATGAAATCTTTTCTAAATCTTTAGAAATGTAAAATGCATCTACTAATGATGCCCATTTAGTATTTCTAGGAAAGGAATTTAAAGCGTACATGAGCGAATCTCGGTTACTTACCTTTTCTCCGAGATTCGAAAGTCTGATGATGATTTCTTTTATTCTCGAGTGCAGATGCGCGACTGACTCGTCTTCCCCAAGTCGCAGGCTGGTGAGCTGATTGCGAAGCAGATCTCTTCTGGCGAGCTTGGCTTCGGACGTTCCTTCGTGCAGCTTGAGGAACTTCTCCCAAAGTTCCTTTGCAGAGTTGTATTTACCGATCCTGTTGACTTCTTGAGGTGGAAGAACGCTTAGCAGATGGTACTCTGCTTTGCCGTTCACCACGAAGTCGGCCTGCTCCTTTTTTGTCCATTTATATATTTCCTTGTCCTCTGGAGCTTGAAAGCCAAGTTTCATTGTTAAAAATAATTCAATATCTGTTGTAAGAAATACCTGCATATGTTTTTTCCAAGTGGCAAAATCCCCTTCGAATTTCGGCGGGTGAATACTTGGTCCGGCCATCTCGTTGCTTCGTTCGGCGGTTAGTCCTCCTGAAGCGCCTTGGCTCTGATACCACTTGTAGGACCGTTGGGCCGACTAGAAGGGGGGTTGAATAGCCCTGTAAAAAAAACAAAAGCAACCCTTCTCGAACTCTTAAACTAACACTTGTATAAAATTAGCTAAGCAGAAATACAAGAAGGAAACGAGGCACCGTGTTTGACTTGGTTACAACCGGGGAGGTTGTTAATCCAAGGAAAGTGATTGCACTAAAAACTCCTTCGGGCGGAGAAGCCTCTTACACCAGTGAAAGCACAAAAACAAAAGCTAAACTAGAAAAGTGAGCGTACAAGTGTTTGGAATTCTAATTACTGAGTTAATTTTGAAGCTTCTGGACCAAGGCTATATTTATAGCCTTGGTCGAGGCGCCTGGAAGGGTTCCGGGCGCCCTGGGGGATAAAACTGTTGGTGTGGGTAGCACTAACGGTCTAACCCAGGTTTTGATGAATGACAAATAGGTTAAGTTAGTTTTGTTGTAGTCTGACACTTTGATCAAGTGTGCAGGAAAAGTCCAGACAGGTCGACGGGCTGACCGGATGTCTGGCACGAAGTCCAGCTAGGTCGACGGGCTGACCGGATAGCTGGCGAGAAGTCCAAGCTAGGTCGATGGGCTGACCGGATAGCTGGCGAGAAGTCCAAGCGGGTCGACGGGCTGACCGGACGCTTGGTGAGAAGTCCAAGCGGGTCGACGGGCTGACCGGATGCTTGGCGAGAAGTCCAGACGGGTCGACGGGCTGACCGGACGTCTGGCAGGTGAGTAAGGTAAGTCACTGGAGGGGAGTGACTGTGATGACGCGTTCCCGAGAAGGGGACATTAGGCATCGATCCGGCTTAGATCCATTTCGGATGTCTAAGTCGAGATCGTGACTAGATTCCGGTCTCGGAAAGACGGAATCTAAGTCATACTCTTTTTAATTATGTGTTGAACTTTAACTGTGCTGACAATCTGTTTTACAGGATATACATTTGCCTCGGACTAACTTTGTTTTGCAGGAAAATGGAGTTTTCGAACAAGGGGCGCCCGGAGGATCCGGCGCCCGGAGGGGATCCGGGCGCCCGGAGGTCCGGGCGCCCGAAAGGGATCCGGGCGCCTGGAAGGCGAATTCTATCCAGCCGAGTCGTCGCCACGTGGAGCATCATGGTTTGTGCAGCTACGTCACATTCCAGGCGCCCGGAAGGAATCCAGGCGCCCGGAACAGCATATAAAAGAAGCCCCAGGCAGGAGCTTCAAAAAATCAATTAAGCTGAGAACTCTTCTACTGCTGGTCTTGCTGCTCGACGCTCAGTGCGACGCCAACAAAGCTCCGACATTACGCTCCGTTCTTTTTCCTTTTTGTCGGTATTTGTTGTCAGTTTTCATTAGCATTCTCTGTACGGTTCTTTTGTAATCATCATTTCGAATTGCTAGTGATTGCCCAACGAAAGTGGTCAAGGACCACGGGCCTTCGAGTAGGAGTCGTCACAGGCTCCGAACGAAGTAAAACCATTGTGTCTATTTTACTTTTCCGCTGCGTTTATACTCTGTATTTTCTAATCGATATTCACCCCCCCTCTATCGAATCTAACGGTCCTACAAGTGGTATCAGAGCAGGTACCGCTCTGATTTGGTGCAACCACCAATCAGACTGGGGGTGATTTTTTTTTGTTTTCAGTTTTACGCTCAAAACTTGTTTATCATTTTTTTTGCAACATCAATCCAGATTTTTCTACTATTTTTCTTTTCCCGCACTACTAATCCAAGACCAAGTCTTGGGATATTTTTTTTCCGGTTATTTACTTGTGCACAGAATGTCTCAACAAGAAGGATTTAGCACAGTGCGACCTCCACTCTTCAACGGGGACGACTTCCCGTACTGGAAAAGGCGCATGGAGGTCTACCTCAAAACAGACTTCGACCAGTGGATGAGCATTACGAAACCCTACAAAATTCCAGTGGGCAACGCCGGGAATCTAGTGGATCCTGAAGACTGGACAGCAGATCTGAAGAAAAAAGCATCAACAGAAAATAAAGCGATCAACACTCTACAGTGCGGATTGACAAGAGAAGAACTGAACAGAGTCGGTCCACACAAAAACGCTAAAGAGCTATGGGACAAGTTGATCGAACTGCACGAGGGAACGAGCGACGCTAAGGTAACAAAACGAGACCTGCTTTTAAATAAAATTTTTAATATAAAAATGTAGGAAGGAGAAACAGCGAATCAACTACACGCGAGGATCAAGGACATCCTCAATGGGCTTCATGCAATAGGCCACCAGATGGAGAACAGAGACTTAATAAGGTACGCATTAAACGCCTTTCCACGTAATAGTTTGTGGGCATCAATAGTGGATGCCTACAAAATTTCTAAGAATCTTTCTAACTTAAAATTAGATGACCTTTTCTGTGAATTAGAATTACACGAACAAACTAATGTTGGAGCCAAGAAAGGTATAGCTCTATTTGCAGGTTCCTCCAAAGAAAAGAAAAGCAAGCCTGAAGTTGAAGAAGAATCTGGCCAAGACTCAAAAGACGAAGAACACCTGGTGAACTTGGTAAGAAAAATGTTCACCAGGAGAAAGAGGAGCTTCAGCAAAAAGGACCTTCAAAAGATCAGCTCTCCCTCAGAACAAAAGAACGTGACTTGCTACGGCTGCAATAAAAAGGGACACTACAAGAACAAATGCCCAAAACTGAAGTTCGATAAACCAAAGCCAACCAAAAAGAAAGCACTGAAAGCAACATGGGACGACTCCTCGGACGAATCAGAAGAAGAAGAACAGAAACATTAGAGCCACCTCGCACTGATGGCCCGCGAAGCCGAAACAGAAGACGAGTCGGAAGATGAAGACGGGTCTGAACCCGAAACAAGCCACGAGTCCGTACTCGTTTCCGAAGGCTCGAATGAGGTATATTTTAATTTAAACAAAAATTTTTTTACAATCATCTCCTGTTTAAATAGTAAATTAACTAAAGTAGAAAATGAAAACAAATCACTTCTTGAGGAAAATCAAAACCTCAAGGAACGAATCCAACTCAAGATCTAACACTTGAGGAGGAAAATCTATCATTAAAAAATGATGTTAAAAATTTAAAAGAAATGCTAGAAAATTTTACAACAAGATCAAAATATTTAGATTTAATCCTAAATAATCAAAAAGCATGTTATAATAAAACCGGACTAGGATATAAGTCGAATTCAAATAAAACCTTCAAATCATTAATAACCCAATACAAATCAACCAATCTAGCCTGGGTTCCGAAAGCGTGTCTGACCACGCAAGTAGGACTTAATCAATATTATATACCTAAAGAAAAAATACATTATATAAAATCGAATAAACCAAACCAAAATCCAAAATACAAACCTAAATTAAATTCAAAATCTAAACAGTTTCAAAACCAACAAAATTATCACCAAGTTAACCATAACTATAAAAAGAATCGACACAAACCTAAAACCAAAATGTAAATAATTCAGGGGGAGGCTCCAGAATAGCTGGCACCTCCAAAACTAACTTACCCGTCAGGGTAACCCAAAACTAACTAACCCGGTAGGGTAATTAGAATTTGAGGCCAAGTTTAACTTGAATCACGGTACTGGAGAAGTTTTTGGATGATAGTACATTAGGGAAACTTGGGCATCGCATGTCTAGAAAGATATGGCTTCGATCTGGTGCATTTGGCAAAGTGAAACTGACCGAAGCTACCCTTAAACGAATCCTAACCAGTTAGACCAAGATTTAGTACTAAGTTCCGTGGATAGGACTATTCGGAAAACCTCGAAAGGTTGGTTACTAATGATGTCCTTGTGACTCACCAAGCTTAGAAGTTTATCCGAAGAATGCCTATTTGTGGAAACCAAAGCTAAGTCTGAATCTAACACAAGTTAAACCAAAACTCTGTAATCAAACCAATTTCATCTCACAAAATCATAGGGTTCCCTGATTGATAATATAGATCGGGTGAGATGAATAAGGCTTAAATTTTAAAGTCAAAATTTTTAATTTTAAACCTAAAAATTAATTTCAAATTTTTAATTTTAAACTTAAAAATTAATTTCAAATTTTTTTAAACTTAAAAATTAATTTTTAATTTTAAACTTAAAAATTAATTTCAAAATTTTTTAAACTTAAAAATTAATTTCAAAATTTTTTTTCAAAATTTTAAATTTTAAACTTAAAAATTAATTTCAAAATTTTTTAAACTTAAAAATTAATTTCAAAATTTTTAATTTTAACTTAAAAATTAATTTCAAATTTTTAATTTTAAACTTAAAAATTAATTTCAAAATTTTAATTTTTAACTTAAAAATTAATTTCAAAATTTTAATTTTAAACTTAAAAATTAATTTCAAGTTTTAAACTTAATTTTAAATTTTAAACTTAAAAATTAATTTCAAATTTTTTAAACTTAAAAATTAATTTCAAAATTTTGTTTAACTTAAAAATTAATTTCAAAATTTTAATTTTAAACTTAAAAATTAATTTCAAATTTTTAATTTTAAACTTAAAAATTAATTTCAAAATTTTTAATTTTTAACTTAAAAATTAATTTCAAAATTTTAATTTTAAACTTAAAAATTAATTTCAAAATTTTAAACTTAAAAATTTAATTTTAAAATTTTAAACTTAATTTCAAATTTTTTAATTTTAACTTTTAAATTAATTCAAAATTTTAATTTAAAAAAAAAATTACAGTCAAAAACCAGGGGCGGGCGCCCTTGGTATTCCCCTCCGGGGCGCCCGGAAGGGGATCCGGGCGCCCCGCCCTAAATCAACCCCGGGCGCCCGGAGTCCCCTATAAATAAGGGGCAGCAGGCGCCCCCAATCCTTGCACTACTAATTCTCACTTTTGCCAAGGTTCACTCCGAACCTCAGTGCGAAAGTACTCTAAATCAAAATTTTCTTGCGGTAAAGACGTTGTTGCGATTCAACCGAGGTCGTCTGATCTTTATTTGTCGATGGCTCCTCGGTAAAAAATTCTTCCCCTCCCTAAAAAATTTTTTTTAGAATTTGGTCTCTTATTTTGTTTCTTAGAATGTTTTATTATATATATAAAGTAGGAAACGAACAAATACTGGTGCTGGACCCTCCAATGCTAGCACAGACCCTAGGTTCCCCACAGATGAACTTAGGATTAAGTTTGAGTCAACTATCTATAAGGCCATTAGGACTGCCTGCATAGATAGATCTTTCTTTCTAGTGTCATGTCCCTCCGTTTTAGAGGTTATAGACCACTATAACTTAAAGAACCTTGTCGAATGAACCAGTCCAATAAACATAAGTTTGTGTGCCGAATTTTGCAATAACCTAGTGAAAGTAGACGATCTCACCTATACCACTAGGGCAGCAGGCACTGATATCATATTTTCCCCTACTACTATCCGAGAGTTCTTAGAGTTACGTCCATCTACTTGTTCATTTTTGTGCTATCCTCCCAGGGATCTACCATTCGGAGATCCCTACTCACATATTACTCTCGATACGATTTATTCGTATTTTTTTAGAGGAGAGCGAGATCCCACTGTGACACAGTTTAGGTCGGTAGAACTTTGAGTACAGGACTACGCTCTTTATAGGGTGTTAGTCTTTGCATTTTACCACTGACTACTCGGGACATCGCTGTGATGCGCCCATTTCATTCGTTCTTACTCTATGCCCTGAGTCATAGGTTAGATATTGACATCAGCCTACATATCTTCTCCACCATTATTTACTCGGCTGGATTCGTCACTGATAGACGAGTCCACATGTCATTTTGTCACATTCTGACAGCCTATATGTCCTCATTGCACATTGATGTCACTAGAGGAGACATTGCCCATATGACCGAGTTCGATGTTATAGTGGCTCGGAACTTCTCCCTAGCCGGTGTCCAGATAGATAAGGATGACGGGACTATGTTTTGGCGGAGGGGGGCACAGCACCAGCCAGATCCAGACGCACAGGTGGACGAGTTCATGCTCGCACTATTTCCAGAGGAAGCCGCACCGGCTCCACCACCGCCCCCAGCTCGAGCACCACGACACGCTCCCCGCACTCTAGCCGACCGTATGACCGGACTAGAGAGAGCTATGGCGAGTCTCCAGCAGGAGAACTCTGATTTTCATCGGGACATACGACGAGAGGTTGCCGAGTTACGAGCTGCCGGGGACACACGACACACTGAGCTGATGGCACTTCTTCGATCCTTGGGATCTGGACCACCCCCCTCATCATCTCAGTAGCTTTAGTTATGACCTACTTCTGTAGTTACACTACTTGTAAAATATTTTGGATTTATCTAGTATATTTCAGACCTACATTGATTATGTTCTATCTCGATCGCCTAGGAATTTAAAATTTTCAAAATTATTTTCAAAAATCACTCTTTCAACTTATAAGTCAAATTTGTCTGTTTTCAAAACCTTCCATTTTTAGACTTTCAAAAATAGTTTTGGCCTTAGACTAGTTTTGAATCCTTAGAAAGCATGTACCCATAGGTCTAGTTTTTGAGCATCTCACCAACACCTTAGGTTTACCTTGCTTGTGTTTGACAAACATAGAAAGGGGTGAGATGTATAGGCCAACTGTCTGGACTTAAGATGCTTATTTCAGTGCATCAGCATAAGTCTGGACGTTAAATACAAATCAGACAGTAATCAGATTAAGATCATCAGTCAAGTCATACACTGACTGTTTACAATCACCTTAATCTGACTAACCAAGTGAAAGCTACTATCTTCTGATAGTTGGTTAGTACCTAATTGGTTAGACAGCTGGTTAAAGTTAAGTATCAAGTTCAGGGGGAGAATTAACTCAAATTTTGTGTGTTTGAAAAATGTCTTTTAAAACCTAACCTATGTTTGAACATTGATTTACAAAAGTTAAATTTAACTAAGTATTTGATAAATGTGAAAGTTTAATCGCACCCAATTTTCAAACCTGATCTGAAAAGTCAACTATTTCCAAATTTAACCTTTATCAAATTAGCCTTAAAATTTTATTTTGGCAAAAATTTTACTTCTTGAAAAATTATTTTTACTTGTTTAATTTTTGCTTTGTTTTGAAAAATCGAAGTTGAAAATTTACCTTTTTGAAAAGTAAATACTACTTAAACATAAAAAGTAAATTTGAAAAACCTGTTTTGAAAATTTCTACACGCTTGAAAAGTTAAACTTGATTAACTTTAAATTTATACTTTTTAAAATTCAACTTGTCTCCCCCGAGTCAACTTGACTATTTTTTAACTTGGTGTTATCTTTCATTTTTGAACCAAACTTAGATATGTTTCAAAATTTGATTACCTTTTACAGTAACTCTTCACTATGATTGTTTACCCTTGCTTATTTTTGATGAATGCCAAAGGGGGAGGGTTAGGTGGTTAAGTTAGCTAAATCAAATTAAAAAATACAAACTAACTTTAAAACCACATAAATGTATGTTGTTTCTTGCATATGTTTTTCACTAACTTAATCAGGTTGTCATTCCATCAAAAAGAGGGAGATTGTTGGTACGGGTAGCACTAACGGTCTAACCCAGGTTTTGATGAATGACAAATAGGTTAAGTTAGTTTTGTTGTAGTCTGACACTTTGATCAAGTGTGCAGGAAAAGTCCAGACAGGTCGACGGGCTGACCGGATGTCTGGCACGAAGTCCAGCTAGGTCGACGGGCTGACCGGATAGCTGGCGAGAAGTCCAAGCTAGGTCGACGGGCTGACCGGATAGTTGGCGAGAAGTCCAAGCGGGTCGACGGGCTGACCGGACGCTTGGCGAGAAGTCCAAGCGGGTCTACGGGCTGACCGGATGCTTGGCGAGAAGTCCAGACGGGTCGACGGGCTGACCGGACGTCTAGCAGGTGAGTAAGGTAAGTCACTGGAGGGGAGTGACTGTGAGGACGCGTTCCCGGGAAGGGGACATTAGGCGTCGATCCGGCTTAGATCCATTTTGGATGTCTAAGTTGAGATCGTGACTAGATTCCGGTCTCGGAAAGATGGAATCTAAGTCATACTCCTTTTAATTATGTGTTGAACTTTAACTGTGATGACAATCTGTTTTACAGGATATACATTTGCCTCGGACTAACTTTGTTTTGTAGGAAAAGGGAGTTTTCTGGAACAAGGTGGTCCGGGCGCCCGGAGGGGATCCGGGCGCCCGGAGGTCCAGGCGCCCGGAAGGGATCCGGGCGCCCGGAAGGCGAATTATATCCAGCCGAGTCGTCGCCACGTGGAGCATCATGGTTTGTGCAGCTACGTCACATTCCAGGCGCCCGGAACAGCATATAAAAGAAGCCCCAGGCAGGAGCTTCAAAAAATCAATTAAGCTAAGAACTCTTCTACTGCTGGTCTTGCTGCTCGACGCTCAGTGCGACGCCAACAAAGCTCCGACACTACGCTCCGTTCTTTTCCCTTTTTGTCGGTATTTGTTGTCAGTTTTCATTAGCATTCTCTGTACGGTTCTTTTGTAATCATCATTTCGAATTGCTAGTGATTGCCCAACGAAAGTGGTCAATTAGGACCACGGGCCTTCGAGTAGGAGTCATCACAGGCTCCGAACGAAGTAAAACCATTGTGTCTATTTTACTTTTCCGCTGCGTTTATACTCTGTATTTTCTAATCGATATTCACCCCCCCCCCCTCTATCAAATCTAACGGTCCTACAAAAACTTATCCCCCAACGTTCAGATCGAGTCAAAACTCGATCTAGTCAATTTTACTGCTCAGAGCGCCCCGGACTGCTCCGAGCGCCTCGGAGCCCAAAGTCAACAGTTGTTGACTTTTTCGTCCGGGACTTCTTCTCTGGTTCAGTCCCGCCTCGGTCCGGTTCTTCTCCTCCGGATCCGCTCGCTTGGGTGATCTCTTCCATTCGGAAAAGGGCTCACCCGAACCCAACTTCCGGTCTTCTCGAGCAGCCTTCCGCTCCGGCTTCTCGTCCCTCGGAATCGCTGCGTGTTTCCTTCTCGTCCACCAGCGTACTCATCCGTAGTCTTCGTCCCTTGGTCGCACCGCGTGCCGACCTTCTCGCTAGCTGCGTCTCTTGCTCCCCGAGCAATCTTCCGCTCCAGGTTTCAACCCTCGGAACCACCGCACGCTTCCTTCTCGTCCGCCGGGGTACTCTTCCGCAGCACCTCATCCCTCGGACTGCCGTCCTTCTCGCTAGCTGCGTCTTCCGCTCGACTACCTGTGTTCCTAAGCTCCTGCATACTTAGACACAAGGTTAGAAACAAACAGGACCTAACTTAACTTGTTGATCACACCAAAACAACCTTGGGGTTCCAACAGATTGGTTGAGGGTTTATTTAGCATTATGCTGTTGACTGGACTGTCTTGGAAGGGAATAGAGCTTTCCTGGATGGATGCCTACGAGATCAGTTTCAGGAGTTGAAACGAAAAGTTATTAACTGCACCGTCTTAGTTGTGTTATCTAGTGTAGGATTTATATTCTACACAGATGTATCATACCTGGGGTTAGGGCAGCTCTGATATAGCATGAGTGGAGGATTCTCGTGCCCGCAGTTAGAATTCTCATGTAATGAGAATGGGATTCTTGTTTCCGTGGAAGATTGTGTGTTTCCGAGTTACTTCTTATCCGGGAGAAGTTACCGCAGGAAACACATTGATCTAGATTTGTGATATATTCAGGTGACACCTAATGTATAGAGATTGGAGCATTCTTATTGGTGGAATGATATGAATAAAGACATCGCGGATTTTGTAACTTGATGTCTAGCATGTCAGCAAGAGAAGGTTGAACATCAGAGATTAGCAGGATTATCTCTGTTGATTTGGATACTAGGATGGAGTTGGGAGCATGTTACAACGGATTTTGTTGTGGAATTATCCAGGACATGGAGAGGATATGATGGCTTGGGTAATCATTATTGAGTGATGCCTTTGCTTCCTAGCTATCGATTTGTAGGATGGATTCTTTTGGATTGAGTAGCAGGATTATACTGTGGAGAGATTACCGGACCTGATGGTATATCTCTAAGTATTGTATCGGATGGAGATCTGCGACTTTACATCATGGTTCTAATCGAGATTATAACAGACTTTGTGTTCAGAGTTTCGCTTTAGTGTAGATTCTCACCCTTGGATTGATGGATAGTTTGAGCAATTTTATACAAATGTTCAAGGATCTGCTGACAATGGGTTATGGATTTCAGAGGTAGTTACTTTATCCACAGTTGGCTAAGTAGCAGTGTGGAAGTAGCGAAAGCATAGTGAACTCATAGCTCACAGAGTCATCACTATTCACTTGGAAGTGGATTGTCATGGTTGGAGATATGTTTATGATGTTATGATGGAGTAGTGGATGAGGATGCTATTTGGATGTTACCCTTGTATGAGGATCCCTGAGTTGAGCAAAAAATTTGGAGACCAAATTTTTGTTAGTGGGGGAGAATGTAAAATACGGCACCCAAATAATAATTATATAATAAGGTTATTGGAGAAATAGCCTTATAGAATTTTTCTGAAATTTTTAAAAAAATTTTGGGATTTAAACGGAGTCCGTATGACTCGTTTTAAGGGGATAGATTCCGGGTATAGTGGAAGCCGATTTGGAATATGTGGGAGTTGATTTGGGAATGGACTTAGACTTTAATAAATCTAACCTAGGTTTAAATTTTGATTCCCTTAATTTTCCCCCGATCCTTATTCTCCCCCCCCCCCCCCCCGGATTATCTCTACCCGAAACCTTTCTCCGGCGATTTCTCCCCTCACCGACGTCGAGCTCGCGATCGCCGCCCATCTTCGTTCACATGGAGGCTAGGGCAACAACTTCATGGGCTATGAGAGGCCAGTTGACACTTTTCCTCTTGGGATCCTCTCTTTTTTCTCCCTCTCTCGCGGATGACCCGACACACCCGATGCTGACGGAGATGATTTCTTCCCCTACGATCTCGTTCTCACCGCATCGCCTGAGGAGGCGTCGCCGGATCTCAACAGTACCTGCGATCTCCGGTTGAGTGGACATCTTTGTGGATGTTCTTGAGCGCGATTGGCAGCAGTTCGACGCCTAGGGCATCACGATGGACTCGCCTTGCATCGTCCCCAACCAATCGACCTTCTCATTCCTTTCCCTCAAGTTGATCACTAAAGAGTGATCTGTATCTCCTCACCAGTTGATTGAAGCGGGCGTCATCATCTAGGGGCGACCAATCTAGGTAAGCTGTATCTGGTAGGGGTGGCAATTCGGTTCGGGTTCGGGTTGACAGGTTCGGGTTGGCAGGTTGGCGGGTTGGCAAATGACAACCTGAACCCGACCTGATTATTATTTCGGGTCAAAATATTCAACCTGAACCTGATCTGTTTATTTTCACTTGACCCGAACCCGACCCGAACCCGACCCGTTTGACCCGTTTAACCCGCTTGACCCGTTTAACCCGTTTAACCCGTTTAACTCGTTCGACCCGTTTGACCCGTTTAACCTGTTTGACCCGTTTGACCCGAATATGACCTGAATTCATTAAATAAAATTTGTATATTTAATTAAAAATTAAAAATAACATTTATCTACACAAATTGAAAATTCATATCATAAATGATAAGCCATAGCAACATTGTAATCAATAGCATAACATATCTCTATGTTTAGGGTTTTTAACTTTTTTAAATTTGTAATTTTAGTTTAAATTTATAATTATTTATAAACGGGTTCGCGGGTTGTAATCGGGTCATTTCAGGTTGACCCGAACCCGACCTGTTTATTAATTGGGTCAAATGGGTCGACCCGATTTCGACCCGAACCCGAAACTACCTAACCCTAACCTGATTTTTTCGTGTTCGGTTCGGGTCGTGTTTTCGTGTCGGGTCAAAAATTGTCACCCCTAGTATCTGGAGCCTTGTAAATTCAAAGATCTTGTGTAATTTGGTTCCCCTTTGTGATGCTCTTTCTAATCCAGACTAGGAGGAGGCATTGGATCAGCATATTGGGGTATTTCCCTATTGTCGAACACTGTGTCTTCACTCTTTGAAGTTATGGAGGTCACGGGTGAAGAGGTAGGGGTTCGATTGAGGTAAGTATTATCCTGTTTATTAGGGTTTAGTAATGTACTGCTTTATGGATCAGTTCTGGACTGATTCTTGGAAGATTTGGTGTGTGGGTGTTCTTGTGTAGTTTTCAGACAGTGGAGTGTAGCGCTATTAGATACTGGAATTGGCTGCCTTATCTCAAGGTTAGTGTATTTCAGTGATGCACTTCTGATTCTTAGTAGTATGTTACACAATTTGGTTTTTATGGGTTGTAGGGTTTTCTTCTTGCTTAGATATATTAGCAAGTATTATTGAATCCATGTTGATATTAGGTTAGGGATTTGGGATTGGAAACTATGGATATGGGTGAAAATTTAAAGGTGAATCATGTTGGAGTTTGTGATTGATTGTGGTTTGATGATTTGGTTGATAGGTTGATTGGATGATTATCGAATTGGAAGGTATTGTTAAGATGTTGGATAAAATTGGATTATTGATTTGGGGAGTTTTAGAGATGATTCATATATAAATCTATTCTAATAAGGTTGTATGATTAAGGATTATTTGGGGGGATTAATCAGAGATCATATTTGATTGGAGTGATCCTAATTGGGTTAGGGATTTTATTTAGCTATTTAAATCATGTGAATTTAGCTAATAATATATATATATATTGATTGATGCAGGGCTTGGATTCGGGGCGAGCGTCTCGACGCGGGATTTCTTGACATGATCTACATTTTAAGGCGGGCATTTCTTCCTTGGCTCTATGTTGTAGATTTTTATTGAGCTTAGTGCATGGTTACTATGTGATGGTTTAGGCTGTTTTACCTTATATCATGTTCATTTGTTGTTTTCCTGCTTAATACTGATGCTTGACCCTTATGATGATCTATTTAATTCTTATACAGTCTGCACTTTGGTTATCTATACTCTGTGGTATTGTTACATGTAGAGTATTTATGGTAGGAGATACTTCGTTGGTGGTGTTCATATGATGATTGTCCATTTGTATGTCGTGTATACATTTGTCTGGTTTGATGATTGGAGGAGTTGTGTTAATTTTATATTTGTTGTATACACACGTGTCTGATGTGTTCTACTGGAGGATACATGTTGATTGTACCTACGTTCTGTCAGAGCCGTCAATTTGGGTTGGGCCCGTCGGGTTGGCTCGCCCCGCCAAACAATTTAAGCGGGTTGGTTGGAATTTTATCAACCCAAGTCCGCCGCGGGTCGACCCGCCTAGGCCCGCGACCCGCACTGGTCGGCCCAGTCGGGCTTGGGTTGGCCCGCGGGTTGAGAAACACATATAAGCTAAGTTTTATGCCAATTTATTATCTTTCTTTGTTATAATTTCGAAATAAAAATACTACTTTTCATCCAACATAAGTACTCATTTATGTTCATTTATATTTAAAATATATGTTTATGGATACATTTAATTGAAAAAAATATTTTTGAAGTAAAATGTTGAAGATATGAAATATTTTTAAATTTTTTAAAAAATTTTGATGGGCCCGCGGGTGGTGTTGGCCATTTTCATGTCACTTGGCACATCAAATTAATTAAAGATTGGAACTCACATAAACTAAATGAAACACGTGTAGTAAGGAGTCCCAAGTCGTATTTTTCCAAGGGTAACTAGTGTATGTGCGTGAATTCTAGATTCGGTTCCAATCATAATCTAATTTCAATTTGAATACATCTTATGCCAAAATTAGACAACAACAATCAAAATCAAGATCTAAGAAGATTCACTCTCATCTAAATCTGATTAAAATTCATCTCATTAAATTAAAAACAATTAAATTCGGATTCCTTGGTATCATCCAATCAAATGAATCAATTTATTCATTCTTAACTCAGAATCACAGAAATAACTAAATACAAAGCTCAAACAGAATTATAGAAACTGAGATAACATCCAATTCATAGTCACATTCCACTCCACAATCAAGCTCAACATCAAGACTACAATTCTCTACTTCATTCAGCATCGTTAAATAGAGATACACATCCAGAAACATCAAGTTAAACATTCAACAATTCAATTCAATCTCGGCACAAAGTATTCATTTGAAAGACAAAGAATTACTAAATTCAAGCATTAAAACTAAGCATGAACTTGTAGAAACGAAATAGGAAATTCATAGTCAAAAGTAAATTGCATCTAAGCTATCAGATCCTCAGATCTGAGCAAGATAATGAATAATTCAAAAGAAAACAAAGATGCAGAAAATTAAACTGCAAAACTAAAATCTAAGCCATCTTCAATCCAAACTACTCTTCTAATGAATCTCTCCCTGCCATCACACAAGGAACCTGAATGAAGAAGGAGCTCTCAACCACTAACTCGGTACAATCTCATCCAGCACCAAAGAAATCCTTCCCGGAAAAGCTGGAAAAGATTAACACTGCCAGGCTTGAAATTTTGCAGATCTGGAATCTGGATTCTCTGGATCGATACTCTCAGATTGAGAGCGAGCCACTATCAACAGAGAAACACCTCCGCTGATGGCTGAAACAGAGAATATCCGAACAAATCTAAGCTCCGGAGAGGAAATCGCCGGCGCGTGCAGAGGATCAGAACTTGGAAGCCAACAGATGGGAGCTCCAACGCCAACAAGACTCACCGAAGAGTAAATCTGGAAGAAGATGGGGTCGGAATCCTGGAAGAAGCTCGCCGCGGGACGCGAAGCACAGTGCGGAGGAATCGACGAAGAAGAACACTGTAGCTTCTCAGATTTAAATCAGATCTGGATCTGAACGGACGGCTATGATTAATTCGGAGCTAAATCAACGGTGAAAGTTTGCCTAAAATATGATCCGAAGGTGCTGATATTGATCTAGAGTCTGGATCTACTCTCCTGTAGGTCGGATCGATCAGATCATCACTGGATGGCTCAGATCCGCCCAGTCTTAAATGAACGGTTCAAATTTATTCAGCTGGATCAATGGCTGGATGAACTCAGATCTAGATCAAAACTTCTAGATCTTCATAAATGGCTCAGATCTGCTCCCCATTAAGTTGGATCGGCCAGATCTTCAATGGATGGCTCATATCTGCTCAATCTTGGATGAACGGCCCATAATGCTCCGAGGCTTGATCGACTTGATTTGCCTTTGATTTGAGCCCAAGTGTGGTCCAATCTGATCGGGTCCATACCCCTTTTGATACCTACAAAATAAGAGTCAAATATTAGCACCAAATACCATGAAAACTAGCTAATTTGCAATTGAGTCCAAAATCAAATACAATATTGAGATATGATGCTAATGAGAGATTAAGCTATGAATAAACTAATAAAAACATGCATTATGATTCACAATAATATAGCTAAAATCATGGCTATCAAATCCCCCACACTTAATCTTGGACGTCCCGTTCAAGTCAAGAAAACTAAAAATCCTACTTAAATGGCACCCCCTAAACAAATTTCTAGACATGATTAGAAATAAAAGAAAGTAAACCATCTAAGATTATCACATTCCAAAAATCTCAAGCATTCATGGACTTCAAACTTTACTCTTGGTTAACCACATAATAATTTCCATCCATCATGAATAAATTGGAATTGATTTCACACTAAAACCTCACAGGATAGAATTTTTGTGGCCCTCATCCTATCTCACATGTAATCACAAAAATGGAGGGCACTCATGCTACTTGTGCTTCTTGCACTACCATAAGCTTGCTTATGTTCTACTCTCCACCATGATCATAGATACAAATCACGATATAAAGGTTAATCATGAACAAGAAAAATGTAAGAATATGAATTAAGTGCACATCAAAGCATTAGTTGCAAGAAAAGATAAGAAAAGGAAGAATTAGCTCAAAGAAAAGACTAAAAAGAAAGTATGAATTTTAGTGGAAGACATGGATACAAAGAATACTATATAAATGAAACTTGGCCATACTTCCCTCTTTCTCTTCTTTTCCTTACTTGACTGATTTTTTTTTTTTCTGAAATATCTGAGCTCTGCTTTCTTTGTATGCGAACCTAGGAAGCCATGTCATTAACTCTCTGTTAGAGTATAGCATCTTCACTTCATTTCAATGCCTACAAATTCTATCTTAACAATTCTATTTCCATTTTTATTGCAGAACCTTGTTCAGTCCATAAACACCATTCCTTGGTTCCCCCACACTTAAATTTTGGTCTGTCTCGGACAATAGAACACCTCATGTATTCCCTTGCTGTGTCTAGTGTTTTGGCACCAATTTCTTGAAGCTCCAAATTACTTGATACCAGAAAATAATTCAGGACATCAGAATTTCAATTCCTTAGCTCAAGATTTTTAAATTCTGCAGACTACAAAATTCTAGCAGATTGTACAAAATTCTGCAGATTAGTTTGGCACACAGAATTTCAGAATTCTCTAAAAACTTCTGATATAGCTTCTGTTGTGAAATTCTCATCATTTTTTCCATTCCATTCCTATAGTTTTTTACCACAGCCCCTTGATTTTACTTTCTTCTTAAAATGCTTGAAGATTGGAGTGTTATCATTCTGGTGCAGAAGTTTCAAAATTGAAACCAGCTACTGTAATCCCAATTTCAGAAATTAGAACTTGAAGGAATTTTAGCTTGAATCATGTGGAGCCAAGTTTAATAAAGAATCTCATTTAGCACTGAATTAATAGGAAGTTGAATTCCAACTTTGGCTGTTCAGAATCAATTCTGAACTCTTTTCAGCTTATCATTTCTGCAATTCTGCTGCACAAATTAAGCTAGCTCTATAAAAGTTCACCATAATATCAATTTCCAGAATTCAATTCTGTCTAAACTTGCTTCATCTTGAGCTCATCACTGATTCAAGGTTGTTGTCTATTTCTGGCACACAAACACTTATCTACAATTCACCTTGAACTCCTCAACCTATTCTTGAACTCCCAGACTTTTATTCCAACTTGATTCATCACATTGACCATGAACCCATCATCATTTTGCTTATCAATTTCTGAACACAGTCTCAATCCAGCAGCTTCTTAAAATTACTGAACTAGCATACACTTCTTGGATTAAATTTCAAAATCTTGTTTGAATAATTCAGAATCAACTTCCTGAATTCTAGTCTAATGCCCAACAGCAAAAGCATATTTTCTTGGACTTAGGTTTCATACTCCATATTTAGTCTCCAGATCAAAGAATTTCTGCACTTCCATATTCCTTAGATCAGTTCCAGAAATCAGCACATCTCCATTTCTGATTAACCCTTCAGACAGATGGTAAGTTGCTGTAAAGAATTCAGCCTCTCCAGCAGATTCAAACCAGCAGATTTAAGAATTTCAAAAAACAAAAATCAATACAATCAAAATTATAGAAGACTTGGAAATGAATAAACTCTATTTGTTGCTTAAAAATAAATGATCTTCACTTAGCTCTCACTGATTTGAGTACGGAAGTTGGAAATCTAAATTTCAGAACATCAATTCACTCTGAAATCTGACCAATAAAATAGTGCTTTACACATGAGAATCAATTCCTAACTCAATCATCAGATTCCAGTTTTCTCATATTTCCTTCATTATTTCGAGTATTGTATCAAGTGGTTGCTATTATCTTTAACTCTCCTTCTAAACACTTATGAATCCCTCTGAAATGCTTCTTAAACTGAATGGCAATCAGCTCTTTTTTTTTCAGGTTCTCAGAAACAGATACATGTTTCAGCATTCAGCAGTTACAGTTTTCCAGCTTGTGTCACTGTTCTGTATCAAATTCTCACTCTAAAATTCAACCAAACTATGGAGATGCAATATCTTCATTTATCAACACTCTACACACAGCTATCATCCAGATTTCCAGTGAACAAATAGCTTTTAACTCCAGATATCATAGCAAAAACAGAATCTCTGATTTTCTACACAGTTTCTGAATTTGTATCAACTCACCATCATCTAGACTCCAAAAATTCCAATTTCTTTACATCTGGCCTCTTAAGATCCCTATCAAATCATCCTTCAAAGATTTCAAGATTTTAACAATTCTAACTTGTCATAACTCCTATTCCAAAATGGCACAGAATTTTGTTCAATGTCCAGAATTGAACAATTTCATGTTGTCAACTCAGCAGCTAGCTATTTCCAGAACTTCATTCTTCTTTCCTCTGATCAAGCCTTATCTTTAATTCCTTTAAATTTCCTCATTAAGCCTCCAAAAATTCCAGCCTTGAATTCCATCATTTTCTGATCAAAACACTCAAATTGGAACAGCCGCCAACATTTCAGAAATTGTATTGATTGCTGCATTGCTAGATTTTAGTTTAAACTCTTGGTCTTCCTTTACTTTTCTCATTTACACTTAGTACTCCTCTCTTGATTAGCTAAAACATACTCCCATATTTTATATTTGAAAATAACAGATTTGATCCCAAGAAATTCTACACCAAACTGTCTCAACCTATGCTTTCAATTTCTTCCTTCACTGTTATGGTATCAAGTATCTGAAAATCATCCTCATTTCTTCAGAACTAATGCCTCAATCTGACTGCTTCATAAATGAAATGGTATTTCAAACTTTGAATTTCGAATTTTGCTCCATAGTAATCAGATTCCAGTTTTCTTGCTATTTGTTTCATGTTTCTGCATTCCCAGTTTTCATGTTCTGCTTTTCTGTTTTCTTTCAATTCAATCATCCTTTAACAATGTTTGAACAACAGCTGAAAATAATGCTTCATAAATGAAATGATGTCCTCCAATTCAATTCAAATTCTACTTTCCATAACAGATTTTCTACTATTACATTCATCATATACAAATAGCTCCCCATTTTCCATTTAAACCTTTTGATACTTTCAAAATTCTATTCAAAGCAATATGGAAAAGCATAGGAAGAATTTAGATACCATTTGAATCTATTAATCTTCTCACCTATCAGAAATCTGCAGCTTACAGAATTGGCACCACACAAAATTTCAATTTCAAAGGCCAGAACTTAGATTTACAATTTAAGTTGTGCCATTTAAATCCTGCACTTCAGGAAAATAATTTCCTTTGAAACTGTCCAGCATCCTTTAATCTCAAGCAATGCATACGTCAACTTGAACTCTCAACTTCAGAATTTCCACATAATGACATCTTCAATTGCCTCAAATTACAGCTTTAATTACTGCACATTATATGTATCAAGCAACAATGGCAAGAATATGCAATCATCATGATCTCCAAACACTTGCAACTCCCTCCCCCACACTTAAAACCTTGTCCATCTTAACAAAATATCCGTCATATAGCAAACTTAATGTATCCATATCCAAAAGATTTACAAATGAGAAGACATAAATTGATATGATGATTATCAATAAGAATAGCAAGAAATTTTGTGGAAGAAAGAAACAAATAGATTTACCTTCATAAACATGATTTAATCCATTGGATTGTGGTTTTGAAAGAATCAAAGCAAATTCTAGAGTGCAATAACACAAGAGCATCACTCAATTTAAGGCTCATCCTTACTAGGCATGAAAAAGTATCAATCCAATTACCAATCAAATGTCCATCATTAAATAGAAACCTTGAGAAAATTAAAAATCCATTATTGACATTAAGCTCCAAAATAGATTCTCAAAGCTAGCTCACATTCTCTATTTCTAACATGTTATAGAAAAATTGCTAGGGGTGCCATTTTCTTATTCACACTCAAAATTAAATGTAAAAAGAAAATCACCAATTGTAAACATAACTAAATGCAATAAGAAAATCAACCTTTGCTCTCAAAGAATTTATTAAGGACAAGACTAAACATTAAGCATGAATTAAAATTGCAAAAGGAAATTAAGTTGGAACAAACTCCCCTTTTCCCCGGTGGTTGAAGAAGGTTAAGAGTGAGAATCCATGCCGGTAGTGGAGGAATTGTGATTCCAATCAAATCCTTTTTATTCTTCATTTTTCCATTGCAAATCCTTTCAGGAGGACGCAAGCGGTTCAGTTCAAGCATCCACTCCGGAAGCTTATGTTCTCCTACAACATCAATCAAAGAAAACATCTCCCACACGCATGTGGGGTAAAAAGAAAATAGGAGAATTTTAGTGTGGGTAGAAAATATATCAAGAAATGAATCACAACTAATAAAATCAATAAATGGTACCTTTATGAAATTTTCTGATAAATCACAAGAAAAACTCACCTTTTCATGTTGAAAGATACCTGGAGTGGTGATTGTTACCTCCTTTTCATCATGATATGGCTCAAACTGTGGTTCTGGTGAATGTACATCCTCATGTAGTGATTCTTGGGTGCTTGGCTCCATAGCACAAGTCCCTACACTTTCATCTTCAGTTCTTGGTGATTCTTGAGGTAATGCTTCCAGTAAGCATTCCCCTACACTTAAATAATCTTCAAAAATATGTTCAGAACCTGATTCACTATCAACATCATCAACAACAATATCAGTAGGATCAGAAATTTGCATAATCACATAATCATCACAAAAGATACTAGAAAAATCATGTGAATTAATGGAAGTAGGGTCAGGCCTGACAGAATCACTACTTTCCATCTCTCCACTGGAGTTTTGTGCTTGCAGTTGATTAATGGATGATGTAATTTGATCTATCTGACTCTGTATGTTCTGTATCCTTGAAAATTATTGCTCTTGATGCTCACTCATTTGTTGCATGATCTCCTTGAGTCTCCATGTTGATTCATCCATCTGGGAATTGTTTTGTTGAAAAGAATATGGTTCAAATGATGTTGAAACTTCTTGGAACCCATATGAACTCCGGAAAGCTGGATATGGCTCAATAAATTGTCCTTGTGCACTTTCATATCTGAAACATGAATTATCCACCCAATTAGCATTAAAACCATTTGAAAATAAATCATACCTATTTTGTTGATCCATTGTTGGGTAAATTTAATACTCAGGTTGAAAACACTGATAATTCTCCATTCCACCACCAAAATTCTGAAAATATGGATCTATGCTAAAGAAATCCCCTGTTCTTCACTACAACACTAGAAATCAATGTTAGAAGATTCAAGAGCATCAAGTTTCAATCTCATGAAAACATGAACAGTAAAAGCACTTAAAAATTCAAGAATAAACCAACATGAAAATTCAAAAGAATAAGCAATCAAATCAATCAACATGCTAACAAAATAAACCAATCAAATCCAAAATAAACATACATTGCTATTTATTATCCCCGGCAACGGCGCCAAAATTTGGTGTTGGCCATTTTCATGTCACTTGGCACATCAAATTAATTAAAGATTGGAACTCACATAAACTAAATGAAACACGTGTAGTAAGGAGTCCCACGTCGTATTTTTCCAAGGGTAACTAGTGTATGTGCGTGAATTCTAGATTCGGTTCCAATCATAATCTAATTTCAATTTGAATACATCTTATGCCAAAATTAGACAACAACAATCAAAATCAAGATCTAAGAAGATTCACTCTCATCTAAATCTGATTAAAATTCATCTCATTAAATTAAAAACAATTAAATTCGGATTCCTTGGTATCATCCAATCAAATGAATCAATTTCTTCATTCTTAACTCACAATCACAGAAATAACTAAATACAAAGCTCAAACAGAATTATAGAAACTGAGATAACATCCAATTCATAGTCACATTCCACTCCACAATCAAGCTCAACATCAAGACTACAATTCTCTACTTTATTCAGCATCGTTAAATAGAGATACACATCCAGAAACATCAAGTTAAACATTCAACAATTCAATTCAATCTCGGCACAAAGTATTCATTTGAAAGACAAAGAATTACTAAATTCAAGCATTAAAACTAAGCATGAACTTGTAGAAACGAAATAGGAAATTCATAGTAAAAAGTAAATTGCATCTAAACTATCAGATCCTCAGATCTGAGCAAGATAATGAATAATTCAAAAGAAAACAAAGATGCAGAAAATTAAACTGCAAAACTAAAATCTAAGCCATCTTCAATCCAAACTACTCTTCTAATGAATCTCTCCCTGCCGTCACACAAGGAACCTGAATGAAGAAGGAGCTCTCAACCACTAACTCGGTACAATCTCATCCAGCACCAAAGAAATCCTTCCCGGAAAAGCTGGAAAAGATTAACACTGCCAAGCTTGAAATTCTGCAGATCTGGAATCTGGATTCTCTGGATCGATACTCTCAGATTGAGAGCGAGCCACTATCAACAGAGAAACACCTCCGCTGATGGCTGAAACAAAGAATATCCGAACAAATCTAAGCTCCGGAGAGGAAATCGCCGGCGCGTGCAGAGGATCAGAACTTGGAAGCCAACAGATGGGAGCTCCAACGCCAACAAGACTCACCGAAGAGTAAATCTGGAAGAAGATGGGGTCAGAATCCTGGAAGAAGCTCGCCGCGGGACGCGAAGCACAGTGCGGAGGAATCGACGAAGAAGAACACTGTAGCTTCTCAGATTTAAATCAGATCTGGATCTGAACGGACGGCTATGATTAATTCGGAGCTAAATCAACGGTGAAAGTTTGCCTAAAATATGATCCGAAGGTGCTGATATTGATCTAGAGTCTGGATCTACTCTCCTGTAGGTCGGATCGATCAGATCATCACTGGATGGCCCAGATCCGCCCAGTCTTAAATGAACGATTCAAATTTATTCGGCTGGATCAATGGCTGGATGAACTCAGATCTGGATCAAAACTTCTGGATCTTCATAAATGGCTCAGATCTGCTCCCCATTAAGTTGGATCGGCCAGATCTTCAATGGATGGCTCAGATCTGCTCAATCTTGGATGAACGGCCCATAATGCTCCGAGGCTTGATCGACTTGATTTGCCTTTGATTTGAGCCCAAGTGTGGTCCAATCTGATCGGATCCATACCCCTTTTGATGCCTACAAAATAAGAGTCAAATATTAGCACCAAATACCATGAAAACTAGCTAATTTGCAATTGAGTCCAAAATCAAATGCAATATTGAGATATGATGCTAATGAGAGATTAAGCTATGAATAAACTAATAAAAACATGCATTATGATTCACAATAATATAGCCAAAATCATGGCTATCAGCGGGTTGGCCCGCCAAACCCGCAACCTGCCTTAGAATGGGTTGGGTTAGAAATTTCCCAACCCGCCAAGTTGGTAGGTTGGCTCGCCCCGCCCCGCCAAATGGTTAATCCGCCACGAGCCGACCCGCCCCGCCACAGGTTGCCCCGTCTGACCGCTCTACGTTCTGTATACATATGTCTAGGGGGATTATTGGAGATTCTTAGTTGATTATACATGTAGTGTTCTCTGTTATAGAAATAATATAATTAGTGTTCTCTAATCATTTTGTAATTCAAGGTCAGCCTATCACTCAATACAGGTTACTAGTAGTATTTGATCCATTGGCCTATCTATAGCCCAAGGAATTATGGCTGAAGCCAACTTGGCCAGATCATTTTCCATTTGATTTTCTGATCGAGAAACATTCTGTATAATTACCGTCTAGAACTCAGCCCTCAGCTTCTCAAAATCCTCTGCATATAACTTAAGTCATTCTTTATTAATCTTGAAATTGCCTAATAGTTGTTGAGCTACTAATTTGGAATCCGAGTAGATTAAAACTCAGGAAACTCCTACATGCTAAGTTGCTTGTAGTCTGATTATTAGTGCTTCCTACTGTCTTCATTATTGGTAGCTCTATAATTCTGCAAAGCGGAAATTGTTCCTCTCTGGATGATATTATAAGGATCCCTATTTCGCTGCTTGTCGGGTGGATGACCCATCCACAAATCTTCTAGGTCTCCTTAGGCTCAGGACCTTGTACTTCTATTATAAAGTCTGCTAAGGCTTGAGCCTTGATGGTCGCTTGAGGTTGATACTGGTCGGTTAACAAGGCTAGCCATCCTTATGCTTATCCTTGAATTAAGATGCTCTGTTATGTATTAAATGTTGTCATAAATCTAGTCAGAGATTCATATGATATGTTAAGCATGCTAGAAATCCGCTTAAGTAACCCTCCAATAAACTGTGTGCACTAAAGATCCATTCAACAATAAGTATGCAACTAAGTTTCTTAATTTCGGTCAGCCTTATGACCGACTATACGTGAAGAACTTTATAAAGTTAACCACCTCAAATCCGACCAACCTTTTATCTGTTCAGACAGATATGGAAGATTTAGGCCCAACGTGTACAAAAAGATTTATGATATTGACTGCTTTAGCCCGACCAATCTTTTATCTAGTCTAGCGCACATAGAGCTTTATGATACTGAGTGCTTTAGGCTCGACCGATCTTTCATCTAGTCGAGCGCACATAGAGCTTTATGATGCTAAGTGCTTTAGGCTCGACCAATCTTTCATCTGGTCGGGCGCACAAATAGATTTATAATGTTAAGTGCTTTAAGCCCAATCGGTATGTAAACCGGGTAGGCGTACATGGAGAGTTATGGGGCTAAGTGCTTTAGGCTCAGCTGGTTTTTCATCCGATAGGGCGCACATATAGATTTATAATGTCAAGTGTTTTAGGCTTGGTCGGTATTTCATCTTGACTGATCGGCCATTTCCCGCACGACTTGTTATTCGATTGAGCTAGCCCCAAGAAGCTTAATGTCGAGCAACTCACGAAACTAACTGGGAAGTATACTCTTATCCTGACTTTGACTGTCACGTCACCCTGACTTTGATTGTCATGTCACCTTAACTTTGACTGCCATGTCATTTTTTGGGTCCGCTTATTACACACCGTATCAATATATTTAACCTACGTATTGAAAAATCTTAATCCAATTAGTCTAAGATGTGGTGAGATAATTTTAATTAATTCCACCTAACTAAACAGATTAAGTAAGATAATTCTTACTCCACCTGACTACTAAATCAAGCTTTTCTAACATATTATTATCTTGCCTCATCCTTGTACTATATTGAACAAGTGTCAAATAATATTTTTTTCTAAGTAGTTATTCTACATTAAGTAATAAAGTAAGGTTAGCATGATGACATAACATGACATAAGCAAAATATTTAATTAAAATATGTATGAGCATGATAATTATGTACGTATCAATTAAGTCAAATAACTAATATATAATTTAATTTTGGATGTTTTAAATTTAGATTTGAAATTTTAGAATTTGGAAATTTATTTTCTTGAATTAATTTTGATTTTTATTTAATTTCTTATTTTTTGGATATAATTTCTAATTTAGATTTTAATTGATTTGTGTTCCATAATTAAATGAAATTTAATGATAATCTTTTAATTTCGGATTTCTTAAGTTTAGATATAACTTGTTAAAATTTAAGGATTTATTTTCTTGATTTCTGATGTTTAATTTCGAATTTTTTTTATTTACTTTTGAATTCATTGTTTTATAATTACAAAGTACTTTATTATAATGATTTTTAAAGTTTAAATACGGATTTTTTTTTAATTTAAATTTGAGTTAGTAATTTTAATATTTGAACTTTTAGTTCATAAATTTTTAAGATTTAATTTTAAACTTTTAGTATTTAAAATTTTCAAATTATTTTTAGGATTAGCATGAATAATTAATTTATTATTTAATTGTGAGTTATTAAAAATTTTAAGATTAGAATTTGAGTGGTTAGATTTGTCTTGATTATTATTTAATTATAAATTATTTAATTTGATTTGAATTATTAATTTTAGAATTATCTTGATTATTAATTATTTGAATTGCAACCCCTAATTTAATAAGTTTTTTTACGTCTTCCTCTCCTGATACTTGTTATTGTAATGTCTAGAACTCTTGCACTTGAAATATATGATGTTCTCTTTGTTCCCTCAGGCTCCTGACATTGATTCCTTCTTTGTCATCGGTAGTGCCATCCGAATTTTATGAGTAAGGCATTTGTTTTTTATAGTGTCATCGCTCCCTATATTTGAAACAAATAATATGCAATTTAAAAACCATAATAAAACTTATACCTTTTTCTCTGCTCCCCCTCAATCTTTGACCTTCCTGTTCCTTCGACGGTTAGTCCAATTAAAGCATCTTACTCTAATATCAATTGTAGGATCGATGTGATCAAGAGAGAGAGAGAGGGGTTAATCTCGATCGATTCATTTTCATGTTTTCGTCATTCATTCATTCTTTCTATTAGGGTTAGTGCGTAGTGGAATAAAACATATAAAGAATAAGATAAAAGACATCAGTGGTTTACTTGGTTCCCAACCCCCAAGGTCAGTACGTCCTAGAGCTAAGTACTAGAGACACCCATCCACTAGTTTTTCTCCTTTCTAGAACTTTTCCAGAGGCGGAGAAATTGTTTAAAATCTATGTATCACAAGACAAATATAAAGAATGAAGCACATATACATATAAATAAAAGAAAACTCTTGTCGAGTCGATCTGAAAGTCCTGAGCACAATGCACCCCTCCTGGAACTTCCTCGGTCACAGAGCTTCATGTCGTAGCTTTTCTTTTGAGCGCAACGTATGAGTAGTAGTTGTAGAAAATGTTGATTTGAAGCGTTCATATCTCTGACCAATCAGAGCTTGGTCTCATCCATATCTACAACAGTTGCACTTTATTGTAACTTGATCATATCTGAGTTCGAGCATGCCTGGAACCATTCTGTGCACTTGGACCTGCTCGAGACACCTAGATCTGTTGGAGCACCTAGATTTGAAAGGGGCGCTTAGCCCACCATGGCATAAGGATTTGATAAGGGCGCTCGAACCTCTAGGGAACCTAAATGTGATAAGGGCACCTAGAGTAGTCCAAGATGCTTAAATCTAGTCTAGTTCACTCCAGTCTTGATCCTGCTATGTCTGTCTACTCCCCCAATGTTGCTTCCAGCTCTAGGTTTCTACAAGATAAGCATACAATAGCAAACAAACAATCTAAGATTTAACTATAGTTTGTCTTACCTACTAGGCTTACCTTCCCAACCTATGGCTCACTCCCCATGATTTCCTTTGCAAAGCATCCAGTCACCCTTAACCTTTTTGGACTTATCCTTTCCTAACCTCCAATTAGGACTAGTCACTCGGTAGACTTTTCACATGCCTAACCTCTAGTTAAGGCTAGTCACTCAGTAAAATTATCACCTGTCTAACCTCCAGTTAGAACTTTTTCTTACCTAACTTCTAATTAGGACTAGTCACTTAGTATACTTCTCACCTACCTAACCTCCAGTTGAAACTTTTGCATGTCTAATCTCGAGTTAGGACTAGTCACTCGATAGACTTCTCACCTGCCTAACCTCCAGTTATGAGTTTCCCTTGCCTAACCTCCAATTATAACTTCCTTTGCTAATCATTTGGTCATTACTCGACTTCTCCTTATTAGTCATCTGGTCAACTTTGACCTAACTAGACTTCACTCACATCCCAATATTACATCTTATTTGGATCAACCCTTAAGTCAAACTGACTAGAGTTAGGTACATTGTCAAATATCAAAACCCTAAGATTGATTGCACCAATGGATATGATTCATCTGATATATCATCTAATTATTCAATATTCTATACAAGTGGAGTTAGACATCATGAATTTGAGGATTATTTTGATAATGTATAGAATATAATTCCTTATTATTTGACATCTCTTGGGAGGAATATTGGACATCATGGTTGTGATCGTGAATCATCAAGTGCTACTAGTAGTTCTATTGGGTATCAAGATTTTGTTGGCACAGGGAGCACTAGAATTGAATCTATATTTTGATAGTGTCAAACGTTCAAGTTAAATCTTATTATAATCTAATGGATTGATCAACCTTATAGGATTCCCAACTTAGAAAAGTCCTAGTATGTATACTAGACAAGATACTAGGTGGTAGAAGTCTCGGTGGATCATAGAAACCAGACAAGAAGTCCAGATGGGTTAAGTGGACCAAACATCTGGCAAGATGGATTTGATAGGTTAGAGAAGACTAGATATCAAATCAGGAAGCCCTAGTAGTCCATTCAAATGTTGAGCAAATGAAGTCCAAACAAGTATGGAGGACCGGGATATTTGGCAGGTAAGTTGAGGTAATCTCCTAGAGTTGAGTGATGAGGACGTGTCCCAGTTGGGACAAGCCTTATGTGTTGATCTAACTAAAGAAACCAATGAAGGTTTCTAAGTTGAGATCAAGATAGTCCTAACTATCATACTCATGCATCTTGACTATCTACTATCTAACTATGTTTTGAAGGACTTCTACTATTATATTGCTTGCGCTAACTTTGTTTTGTAGAAAAATAAAGTTTCGGATTGACCTGAGGTTCAGTCGACCAAACTGTGAGTTTAATCTACCAATACAACCAACATGGCACAGATTAGATCAACGTTTAGTAAATATGGTATACAACTTGTTCCATTGATGGATCAATGGGACCAATCGACTGATCCATAAAAGGTATTGACAACTGATCAGATTGAATCGCATAGGAAAGGAAGTCCAGAGGTTCCATAGATGGATAAGTTTGATTAATCGAACCAATAGCATAAATCACGAGATTGGATGGATCAGATTAGAGCAAAAAATGAAAGGAGTGAAGTTTAGATGATGGATAAGAGGTTCCATCGACCAAAAGGTTCGGTCGACGGAACAAGTTTTAGTCGATTGAATGCTACCTATAAAGAAGCTCTTAGGGTCCAAGATGAATAAAACTTCACTATTCAAAATCAATTCTCTTTGTGCTGCTACTATTTGTGCAAGATCTATGACATTGTGAGGCACACCTACAATCTATGCCTGATCTACATTCTACACGATGTTGGTATACCTTATTCTTGCTTCCTTTTATTTAAGGTGATAGTAGTCTGTTACTATCCACCTTCATATTTGTACAATTATGCTTCTTTGGAAGAACTATATTATATTACCTATCAAAGTAATCAAGGATTATGGGTCTTGGAGTAGTAGTCGCTGGACTATAAACCAAGTAAAAAAAAAAAAGCTATGTTTTTGTGTTTGTTTATCTCTATTTCTGCTGCAACTTTGATTCACACAAAACAAAAAGAAAAGATTTAAAATGATCAAGATTCATCACCCCCCCCCCCCCCTCATATAATTAGTATCAGAGCAAGGTTGCTCTGAAATAGCTTAACAATTTTTTGAGCTTTTTTAAATCTTTCTCCTTTTCATTTTAAAAAGGTTTTTTTTCTCATTTTGTTCTATAGAATTCTTTTCATATTTCTTTATCTCGCACTACTAATACCAAGATAAAGTATTAGAAATTTCTTTTAGATTATACTTATTTTTCAAGTATGTCGAACTCCCATCAAGAAGGTTTCAGTACCTCTCGTTCACCTCTCTTCAACGACATAAATTTCCATCTTTACAAGGGACGGATGGAGCAATTTCTAAAGATGGAGATCAAATTGTGAATCATCATCAAAAAGGGTTTTACACTATCAACCAACAAATTTGGAGAACCTCTAGAAATGGAAAAGTGGTCCTCCAACATTAAAAGTAAGGCTCAAGACAATGCTTGGGCCATATATACTCTCCAGTGTGCACTTTAAAGGTAACGAAAAGCAATGATAGTCCAAATAAATTATCTAACAATAAAGTGTAGGGCAATGAATCATCTTCGGAGGAGTTAGACATGGAGGAACCAAACCAATCAAGCTTCTTAACACTTATGGCAAGAAACAAAACATCTGAGTCCAGTTTGAGTCAAGCTATAGTTTCGTATTTGGTTCAAAAGGACTAGATGGCATAACATCTCCCTTAGAAAATAAAATGATTAGAATAATTTATTGTTTATCTAAAAATTTAGATAAATCTGATGATATGATTGACTTGCTTCTTAAGGAAGTCTAACATCTTAAGGAACAAGTCAACCTAAACCCCTCAACTAACCATGTTTAGGATGGAAACTCAACCTAAGTTGCAAAACTTGGAGAAGGAAATTCTATCTTGAAAGGCTAAGTTGAGGGACTCAAACAAACATTGGAAAGGTTTAATATAGGCTCCAAGTATTTAAATATGACACTTGGGTATGAGTCGTGTATAATAAATCTAGACGCAGATACAAAGTTAACTCAAGAACAAATCTTACATGTCTTTACTTAGTCAAAATGTTAGAAACTAAGTCCAAGCATGGGTCCCTAAAACATGTTTACTTAACTAAAATGGACCAACCCAATTTAGGTCCCTAAGGATCAAATCCATTACCTAGATAGACTATATCAAGGTTATAATTCATGGGGAGTCAATAGAAAAACAATTTTTGTTAGATTTGAGATATGTCCTAAAGGTAATCGTCTTTAAATTTGTCTTATTTATTTCATAAATAAAATGTACTATTTATGTCTGCATTCTATATCTATGTGATTCGAAATTAAACTCGATTAATGAAGTTCACAATACAATGCATAGCATGGGAGAAATTGTGATTGAATCACAATTAGTAGGTATCTCATCATGTGTAATTATGTACATATTGAAATCTTCCCTAGCCAATGAATTAATGACACTAGGCATCATTGATTCTATAAGACTAGCATATATTGTACTCCTTAGTTCATCTAAGCAGGCGATTCTTACTGGATAGAAATATTAGGATGTTGAAAGTTAACATATGGATGCTAGTTAAAGGTAACTAGTTCATTAGATGTGACTTGCTATGTACTTCATATGGTTGTTTATATGTTGATAAAGATTTCATTGTAGTTCGAGTGCAAGTTTTCTTAGACTTGAAGTATTCAAGTCATCTTAATCATAAAAGTTTATACTTTGACATCTTAGTAGAACATCTCCTAGGAAGTGTAGATTTGGGATGATTGAGTATAAGCCAATATGTCCAAAAGCCACTGCTCCTTTTATAAGGAGGCTTATGCCTAGTAACTTCTTGTCAAGATTATTACTCATAAGTCTTTGGCAAAAAAAAAAAATATGTCAAGAGGATGGTCTTCTTAGACATGTGTTTTTGAGTAATTTGAATTCATAGGACAAGGAATTACAACTTAGACTAGGTGTGACATAGTCAGCCTAGTGGAAATTGACACAAAGACCATGTCCTGAACCAAGTGGGCATAAGATGAATGAAAGGAATAAATGCACTAATAACTATAGCTACTGAAGGATTCAGAAGATGTTCTAAAATCAACTATGATTTTCAGTTAATTGGGAATCATGATGTACTATAAGTGTAACTCATAATTGATTCATAACTAATGGTTAATTATAAATGGCCAACATAACCAGAAATCTGTTGGGTCATATGCACTATGAATATGTCTTAAAGACCTAAGAGTAAGTTGAGAATAAGATTCTCAAAGAGAGAAATAGATTAAGTTTGAAAGTATTTATTGCGACAGAAAGGCTTGGTTTTGGTTCACATCTCTTGTAGGTGGATTAAGCCAATACATATGATGTGGGCTTAAGTTTGGGCTTGAGCTTGGGTTATGACTTGTTCCCCAAGTCTTAATGAAGAATCTTATAAATATCTCTTCATAGAACAAGAGGGTTAAGATTTTCTTAAGGATTTTTCCTCCTCTTGGTTTTTGGTGTGTCGCCCCTTCAAGAGTTGTCGCCCCCCTCTCCCTTGTTGTCGCCCCTTTGCAAGACTCCGGCCAAAAGTTGGTTGGACCTTCTCTTTGTCGATTTCCCTTGGTGTGTGGCTGGACCTTCCTTCTTTTGGCCAGGTGGCTAAAATTCTTGGAGCGCCACCAAATCTCCTTTTGGTGTTGCCAAGTTGCAATTGCCATCAAGCACGAAATCGAGTCGTGGGTTTTTCTCCTGTCTTATGTCATCTCCTCCCTTTGGATAATACCAAAGCGGAGAAACTACTTGTGGCTTTACAAAGTCATCTGGAAGATAATTCAGCATGGATATCAATAGAGACAAATCTTGTGAGGTTTACTAATTGATGTTGTTTCCATTAAATGTCATTCGACATGTATAATTCCTAAACAAAGTTTTAATCTACGGTTATATCTTGTGCATGTGTGTTTATGCGGTTGCATGTGATTTGTGTTGTAATAATTTAGAAATTTATTTTTCTTCCGTTGTATGTTTTTCGAAAAACATGTTTACATATGTATAGATTCACGCATAGAAAACCCAACAATTTTTTTCTTGTTAAATTGAATGCATGATTGCTTGATTTACTATTTTAAATATGCATGCTTAGTTTTTCATTGATAATTTAGAATGGTTAGAAATAAAAAGGGTTAACCAACCCTGATAATATAGCATCGGAATGGATTGGGTTGATAGTAAACTAAGGAAACTCTATCGAATGCATATTTAGGCTGAATCATATGTGTTCTACCTAGTGCACTAAACTCAGTAGATCTAGTTGAAGTTATCTAGTCAAACATGAGCTAGTTATAACAAAATCTAGTATTAAGTTCTTTGAATTGGTTATTTTGTAGAAGTTGTACACGTGATTACTATAATAATGTCCTTTGTGACTCACTACAGTATGAAAGTTTGCCCTGTAAACTCCTTCTTGATAAATCTAAAACTAAGTTTAAATCTAATAAGGGTCAAACAATATTTTTCAAAACTAATTATTTTAAGTAATAATTCTTAATAATTATTAATAAACCAAACCAATTTAAGAATTAACTTTATTAAGTAATAATTAACCTAACAATTGTTTTAATTAAAAAATAATTAATCAAGTATTTTAATTAATCCTAAATTAAATTAATTCGAAAGTAATCAATTACTTTAATTAATCATAACTTAATTTAATTAAAAATTAAATAATTAATCAATTACTTTAATTAATCATAACTTAATGTAATTTGAAATTTATTAATTAATCAATTATTCTACTTAATCATAAATTAATCTAAAATAATTAATCTGAAATTAACTTAACCAAATTGTTTAAGATAATTTGAAATTAACAAACCAACTTTATTTAATAATTAACAAAATCAGAAATTAATAAAATTATTCAAAACCTATCATTTGACTCGAACCATGCTTTGATACCAATAAAATTATCACGCGCTGAGAGTATACTTGTCCTTCAAAGTGGGCAGTACCCCCTAGTGACAATATATGACATAATTGATATCAAATCAATAAAAATTAACACAAGCATCGATGCAATATAAAGTCACAACTCATAATGACATATGCGTATATGTATGCATGCACATGTGAACATATTAAATTAATCAAAAACATAACTAACGACATAAACATATGATACAAAGAGGAAACACAAACTACAAGCAGTGGAAAGTAAAGTAACACTCATATAGAAATCCAAACTTAGAAATCTGAACTCGAGTGGGGCATGCAGTCAGAACCTCTGAGTGACACACATCCTCTATCTGCTAACCTGGAGGATCAAAGAAGAACAACAGTTAGTGAGTATATAATAAAAATATACTCAGTGGATAGAAGAAAATAGTGCATAAATAGAATACTGTCAGGAGATCAAAGATATAGTCTTAGTAAAATACTTACTAACCAATGTAAGTGTCTCAATATAATCACCAGCTAACCAAAAGTAAAATCAATGACATAGCATTTCACTAACCTGCTCAACCAAGTATAACCAACAAGCCGGGAGTACACGTAGTACATCCAAACCTGCACGAACAAATACATGACCGACATATAGTAAGTATATAACAAACACTGACTATAGGAGAACGCTCTACCACGGATGGTCCCGTGGGCAGTCAGGATAAATGACTACTCATTGTCCACGGGGAGCGGTTTACCACGGATGGTCTCATGGGCGGATAGGGTAAATAACTAGTCACTGTTTACGAGAGAACACTCTACCATGGATGGTCCCTTGGGCAGACAGGGTATATACCAATGGTCACTAACGACTCTCTCTCTCTCTCTCTCTCTCTCCCTCTCTCCCCCATGCATGGAAGACAGGACATACTAACGATCGCTGATGACTCTCTCAACCACGAATGGGAGACAATGGTCAACAGGATATACCAAGGGTTGCTAGGGACTCTCTTAACCATGAATGGGAGACAATGGTCGACAAGATATAGCAACCAAGGGGTCTAGTAGGATACTCGGAATCTTACACTATGGTATAATTCTACTAACGTATAAGCATAAGCCTATATAACAATAAGGGTCTAGTAGGGTACTCGGTACCCCATATTACGATATCATCCTACTAATACATAGGTAGACAATAACCAATCTGGTTCCCAAGTTATTAGTCATCTAGTGCTAATATCTCGACTAATTCCCTTGAATCATCGTAGATATAATAAACAATAGGATTAATATCAAGTAATCCTAAGGGTTGATTCAAAGGAAAAATCCTAGTGGAATACACTACCCTTCTGTTAGGGAGTAATTTCCTTCAAGTGTAGGTCAATATAATTAATCTCACCAACATGTATGTCCTCACGCCTGTATACAACTATACTATCAATAATATTAGCGTCCTACAGACATGAGCCTAACTATATAACCACAGTATATTACAAATTCACGAACATAAGTTATAGGCTTAATTAATAATAAGAGTCTATTAAAATACTCAATATTCTACACCCTAGTATGAACAAAACAAACAAAGGTTTAGCAAGATACTCAACATTCTATACTACGGTATGATCATCCTAACGAAGTCGATCATCTACTAAGGGGTCTAGCAGAATATCCAATGTCCTACGCTAGGGTCTGGTAATATCATACATACACATATAAAGACAATCATGAATAATAAATGAGACTACATAGCAATCAATCAATAGGTCAACATAT
Source organism: Zingiber officinale (assembly GCF_018446385.1). Taxonomy (NCBI): domain Eukaryota; kingdom Viridiplantae; phylum Streptophyta; class Magnoliopsida; order Zingiberales; family Zingiberaceae; genus Zingiber; species Zingiber officinale. The sequence continues at coordinate 88,958,884 of NC_056002.1, forward strand.
AAGGATATAAGGACAACAATAAAGTATCAAACTCGGAAGCACTATAGGACAGGTTTAAAGTAGGCAAGTAACTGTAACATCATCAAACATGGCAATACACAATCATACAATATAATCCAAGCTATGAAAAAGATAAGCAAGATTTACCCACCTCGATGTAGCGTGTCCAAACCATCTTCAAGTTAAAGGTCTACCTCAAACTCAAATCCTATATACAGTATGTGAAGGACAACTAAGTACTCGAAAAATCCTAATAATCATGCATAGTCTACATGTGTTAATCATTTATTACCCATTTAATAGTTATCTTGCTTTCTCAATTACTACTAATGAATTTGTAATTTACTCAGTCATCGCCGAGTACAAATTTAATTAACTACCAAGTTAATTAAACTAGTTTATATAACTTAATCCGTAATTAATTCCATTATCAAATCAACTAACAAATCAATCTAACTTGCTAATTATCATTTGAATTAAACAACGTTACTTAATCTTAGAATTTCACATATCAATTAATTATCAGTTAATTCAATTAATACTAATGGATTACTTAATTAATCAATCTATTGATTGATCAAAACTAAAGCAATTTAATTAGAGGTCATCAATTAAACTGATTGATTACCTATTGTATACTGCCTCCTTCCTTTCGACCGAAACTCTCGGTAGCTGGTGACACATGACAGCATAACAGTTAGCAGAACTCGGGTAGACGGCTACAGTGGCTGCTCATGGGAGATGGCGCAGACAATGACACAAACAGCCTATAACGAGGCTTCGGCGGCTTTGCGCGGTGGTGGAAACCACGGCGACTGGCAAACGTCATTGCCGAGAGGGGTTGTTGGGTTCGGGACGGTGGGGTCAAGCCGGCCGGCAGCAGAGGTAGTACGCGCGGGCGCGCGCGGGGACTTGCAGCATCGGAGGTTGCGATCGGACGCAACTTCCAGTCGTGGCAGTGGCAAGGGCCCCGGTGTCTGCTGGGAAGCGACGGAGGAGCAGCGTTAACGTTGGCCTTCTCGCGTCGACGAGGAGCATCGCCAGCAGTTGGGCTGCGCCGGTACTCCTCGCGGCTGAACAGCGCCATTGTGCGCCTGGTGAAGGAGAGACGCGGAGGAGTGACTGGGCAGTAGGGGCGGCGGCGTCTTCTTCTCCTGCGGTGACTCGCGACGGAGAAGGTCAAGCAGGCGCCAAGAAAAGGAGGCAGCACCAGTGGTCGAGGAAGGTGTACAACAGCGTCTTTGTCGCACAGCGTAGCGGCGTCAGGTCGGATCGCGCTGCGGAACGCTAGCAGAGAAGACTTGATGCGGCGATGAACAGCCGCCGATGCCCGCGAGGAGGTAAGGCTGCCCTCGATGGCCGGAGGAAGGAGGTTCTCCGGCGGACAGAGGGGAAGTGCGGCGGTGGTCGGGGAGGTGTGCGAGAGGATGCAGCCACAGTACGGTTATTAAACTTAGTGTTTAATAATCAAAACCTAACTATTGTACGCAATCAACTCCTCATTTAATTAAGAAAAATTTCAGTAAATTCTGAAAATTCATATAAGCTTATTTTCTAATAAATTATTGACTAAATTATATTTATTTTCCTTAAAATAATTTAATTATGTCTCATTTGAGTTATATTTCAATCTTTATTATATTTTTGGCATATTACATTCTCCTTCACTAATAGAAATTTGGTCCCTAAATTTTTACTATGATATCTTTATCTAAAAGGAATAACTATGCAATACGTCCCTATACTAGTCCATTCTAATAGCATAGGAGGTCCTAACTATTAGAGAATAAAAGTTTCCTTATAATAATTTGATGATCTATTTCCAAGTGGAGAATGACTACCCTAGAGGTTATGAGCCCACCTGTTGTAGCTACACCCATATTACTGTCTAACTCACTATTATGGGTAACATCTACTAGGTAAAATGATCTTCTAGCTTCTTCCGATGTCCATCTTGCATGCTTGAAGTAGTCCTTCCATTTAGTGAATGGTGCGCTCCGTCTTTCTATCTAACATTCTGCACAAAAGTAAGTTCTGTACACTTGACTCATTGGAAACTACGCCAAGTGATCCAAAGAGTCGGTCTAGTGGATCATTAGAAAATGATCGAACTTTGTATCGGTCAACGATCACCCAAATTGAATCGTGTACCCTCTAACGTACCAAACTCATCCTAAATAAGTCTACTGATCTCTGATACTATCAGTGGGTTAGGGCTCACTACCCCTCTACTACGCCATTCAGATGTTTTGTCTTCATTTGTTGACATACAAGCATCAGACTCTAAAGTCCACAATATCTTTCTTCCTACCATTCCCCCAGTAGAGTACTTTGGGTCATTATACACAAGAGTTGTTGGATTGTGAAAGTCGATAGAGGGGGGTGAATAGTAATTTACAAAAAAAAACATCGAAAAGAGTATGCAGCGGAAAGTATAAGGATGAAACAACGCTAACACAAGAACTTTTACTTGGTTCGGAGCCTTTGGCGACTCCTACTCCAAGGCCCGCACACAAGGGTACTTTTGTTAGGCAATCCACTAGCAATTCGAAGAATGTTACAATAATGAATTACAGGAATGCTAATAAGAAAATAAATACCGACAAAATGAAAAGAAATAAACTGAAGACAGCACTTTGTCGGAGTAGCCTCGCGGCGTCACAAGAGCACAGTAGAGCAGGCAGTTGTAGATCTCGTTGTGTTTGAAGCTCCACCCCTGACCCTTCTTTTATATGATGCTCGGGGCACCTGGAACCTTCAGGGCGCCTCGACCATGACGTAGCAAGCCCAACCAGCGAGCTCCACGTGTCGACGTCGCGTCAGGGGATAAAACTTGCCTCTGGGCGCTCGGATCTCCTCCGAGCGCCCGGACCACCTTTCTCTAGAGACTCCTTCTCCTGCAAGACAAGGTTAGTCTGAGGCAATGTATATCCTGCAAAACAAAATATTAGCACAGTTTATAATTTTAACATAAAGAGTATAACTTAGATTCCGTCTTTCCGAGACCGGAATCTAGTCACGATCTCAACTTAGATTTCCGAAATGGATCTAAGTTGGATCAACACCTAAGTTCCCTTCCCGGGAACGCGTCCTCACAGTCACTCCCCTCTAGTACCTTTACTTACTTGTCAGACGTCCGGTCAGCCCTTCGACCAGTCTGGACTTCGCGCCAGCTATCCGGTCAGCCCGTCGACCTAGCTGGACTTGGTGCCAAATGTCCAGTCAGCCCTTCGACCCATTTAGACTTCGTGCCAGCTATCCGATCGGCCCGTCGACCTAGCTGGGCTTTATGCCAGACATCTGGTCAGCCCGTCGACCTGTCTGGGCTTCGCCTGCACACTCGATCAGAGTGTTAGACAACGACAAACCTAACTTAACCTAATTTGTCATTCATCAAAACCTGAGTTAGACCGTTAGTACTAACCGCACCAACAATCTCCCCCTTTTTGATAGAATGACAACCTGGTTAAGTTAGTGAAAAAATATGCAAGTAAAAACAAACATTTATAGGGGTTTTTAAGTTAGATTTTAAATTTGATATTTTTGTTGCACTAACTTAACCACCTATCCCTCCCCCTTTGGCATTCAGCAAACATGAACATAGAGAAAAAACTGCAAATAAAAGAATACAACCAATATTGCACGAAATAAGGTCAAGTTGACTTGGGGGAGTTTAAATTTTAAGACATAGTCAATTTAATTTTTATTTCTTAACGTTTGTAAAATGACTAAGTTTTAAAGGATAGCTAACATAACTTAGTATTGATTAATTTTCAAAAGATAATTTTTGTAACATAACCAAGTTTTAAAATTTTAAACTTTCAAAACATAAGTGTATAAGTTCCAAATTTCAAGATCAAGTTTTACATTTTTAAAATAAGTTTCAACTTTGAAACACTTTTCAAACATAAGTTCTCAAGATCAAAATTTCAAAACTAAGTTTGAGACATCTATTTTTCAAAACTAATTAAAATTTATTTTTCATATCTAAGTTTGCAAAAGATTCTATTTTCAAAACCTTAGTTTATAAAATCCAATTTAAAAGCTTAGTTTTAAAAAAGTAGATTTTATCAAATTAGATTTCCAAAGATTAGTTTTTAAAAAAAAAAATTAAGAAAGGACATTACTTTTAAAGCGGAGAAAATAATTTTAGTACTAAGTATGAAAGTAAGTTGATTTAATCCTCCCCCTAAACCTGACATTTAAAACAACTGTCTAACTAATTAGGTATTTACTAACTATCAGAAGATAGCAGCTTTCACTTGGTTAGTCAAGTTAAGTGCATTGTAATCAATTAGTGTTTGACTAAACTGAATAGCTAAACTTGATCAATGTCTGTTTTCTATTTAACGCCCAGACTTATATTGATGCACTGGCATAAGCATCTTAAGTCCAGGCAACTGGACTATGCATCTCACCCCTTTCTATGTTTGTCAATCACAAGCAAGGTAAACCTAAGGTGTTGGTGAGATGCTCAAATACTAGTCTTAGGGGAACATGATTTCTAAGGAATTATTCTAATCTAAGGCTAAAACTATTTTGAAATTCTAAAAATAGGAAATTTTGAAAACATAGAAGTATTTTGCCTTAGAATTTGAAAATAATCATTTTAAAACCAATTTTAAAATTCCTAGTCTATAAGACAAGTCAGAATCAATTATATTAAGATATACCTAAGTAGGTGAAGTCCAAAATGTCATAACTCAATGTCAAGGTACAATGATAAAATATACATAATGGTCGGGATGTCTATCAAGATGAAGAGGAGGGGTGTGATCCGGGTGGTCTGGCTCCGAAGGAACGGAACATCTCGATCAACTCAGCGTGACGAGTCCGGGCATCCTCACGGGAACTAGATAGATAGTGTCGAAGATCTGCGATATCCTGTCGCACGTCTCGTCGCAGGTCCGAGACCTCCTGCCGAAGACTCGCCATGGATAGTTCGAGTCCAACAACTCGATCTCCTAGAGTGCGCTGTGCAGGATGGGGTGCTTGGCCTGAAGGTGGAGCTGGTGCTGGAGCTGGAGCGTCATCGCCGAACAATGCAATCATAAACTCATCATGCTCTGCTACCTCCTAGGCATCTGGGTCTGGCCGGTGCTGTGGCCCCCTCCGCCAAGACATGACGTCGTCATCCTCATCTACGTGGACACCCGCTAATGAGAAACTCCTAGATCCTATGACGTCGAACTCAGTCATGGCCCGAACATTGCCTCGGGTGGCGTTAATCTAGCGATGAGCAAAATATGCCGTTAAAATATGACAATATGACATATGAACTCGAGCGCTAGTGACTTATCCAGCTGCGTAGATAATGGTCTGAAATATATGTAGACTAATATCTATGTCTAGTCTATGGTAAAGTGTGTACAACAGAAAGGAATGAAATGGACGTATCATCGCTATGTCGCGAGTGGATAATGGTAGTATGCAGCAAACTAAGACCCTATACAGTGCATAGTCATGAACTCGAAGGCCAACTTACCTAAACATAGTGACGGTGGGTACACGTTCCCCTCCAAAAAAATACGAATAAATCGTATCCAGGGTGATGTGTGAGTAGGGATCACCAAATGGTAGATCCCTAGGGGGGTAACACTAAAAATGACACGTAGATGGTCGTAATCCTAAGAAGTCCTGGATAATGGTAGGGGATAGTGTCATATCTGTACTAGCTACCCTAGTAATGTAAGTGAGATCATCTACCCTCACTAAGTTATTATAGAATTCAGCACATAAATCTATGTTTACTGAATCGGTACAGTAAACAAGGTTCCGTAAGTTATAGTGGCTAATCACCTCTATAACTAGAACACAAGAACGTAAGAAGAACGCTCTATCTAGACACTTAGTCCTAATGGCTACGTAAATGGTTGACTCAAACTTAACCCTAAGTTCTTCAGTCGGGAACCTAGGATCTATGCTAGTAGTTGAGGGCCCAACACCATATCTAGAACGTTTTCTACATTAAAAAAAATATTCTTAAGTAACAAACTAGCATACAACAAATTAAATATTTAGACAAGGGAAAAGAATTTTACCGAGGAGCCATCGTAAAATATTATTTAGAAATGACGACCTCGATTGATTCACAGCAGCGTATTAACCGAAAGAAAATTTTGATTTTAATCGCTCTCGTAGTAAAGTTCGGTTAGAACTTGGCGAGAGTGAAGGAGATAAGGTGCAAAAGAAGGGGGGCGCCCGCTGCCCCTCTTATATAGAGTGTTCCGGGCGCCCGGGTACCTCCCGAACGCCCGGGGTCAAGTGGGGCGGGGCGCCCGGAGTCCCTTCCGGGCGCCCAGGGCCAATATACCAAGGGGACCCGCCCCTGGTTTTTTACTCAGGCTTTGATTTTTTTTTTTTTTATTTAACGTAAAATTATTTAGATTAAAAGGAATTTTTGAAAAAAAATTTGAGTAAACAAATTAAGTTAAAAAGAATTTTTGAAAAACTTTTTGAGTAACCAAAAATTTAAGTTAACAAGATTTTTGAAATTAAGATGAATTTTAAAAAGAATTTTTCAAAAAATTAAGTTTAATTTTAAAATAAATTTTTTAAAAAAAATTAAGTTTAAAATAGATTTTTAAGTTAAATTTTAAAAAAAAATTAGGTTAAAAAATTTAAGTTTAATTTTTAATGTAAATTTTTAAGTTAATAAAAATTTAAGTTTAATATTTCAAATAAATTTTTAAGTTACAAGAAAAATTTAAGTTTAATTTTTAAAGTAAATTTTAGAGTTAAAAAATTAAAGTTTAATTTTTAAAATAAATTTTTAAGTTAAAAAAATTTAAGTTTAATTTTTAAAATAAATTTTTAACTTAAATAAAAATAATTTTAATTTTTAAAGTAAATTTTTAAATTAAAAAAAAATTAAGATTAATTTTTAAAATAAATTTTTGAGTTAAAAAAAATTAAGTTAATTTTTAAAATAAATTTTTAATTAAAAAAAATTAAGTTTAATTTTTGAAATAAATTTTTAAGTTAAAAAAAATTTAAGTTTAATTTTTAAAGTAAATTTTTGAGTTAAAAAATTTAAGTTTAATTTTTGAAATAAATTTTTAAGCTAAAAATTTAGTTTAATTTTTAAAATAAATTTTTAAGTTAAATAATTTTAATTTTTAAAGTAAATTTTTAAGTTAAAAAAAATTAAGTTAAATTTTTAAAGTAAATTTTTAAGTTAAAAAAAAATTTAAGTTTAATTTTTAAAATATATTTTTAAGTTAAAAAATTTAAGTTTAATTTTTAAAATAAATTTATAACTTAAAAAAAATAATTTTAATTTTTAAAATAAATTTTTAAGTTAAAAAAAATTAAGTTTAATTTTTAAAATAAATTTTAAGTTAAAAAAATCTAAGTTAATTTTTAAAATAAATTTTTAATTAAAAAAAAAATTATGTTTAATTTTTAAAATAAATGTTTAAGTAAAAAAATTTTAATTTTAATTTTTGAAATAAATTTTTAAGTAAAAAAATTTAAGTTTAATTTTTAAAATAAATTTTTAAGTTAAAAAAAATTTAAGTTAATTTTTAAGTTAAAAAAAGTTTAAGTTAATTTTTAAAATAAATTTTTAAGTAAAAAAAGATTAAGATTAATTTTTAAAATAAATATTTAAAAAAGATTTGTTTTTTTAAAATAATTAGGAGTAAAAATTAATTTAATTTTATTCTTTTAAAATTATTTTTAAGGTTAATCATTTTATTTTAAAATTTAAGTTAACGCACACAAAAGTTAAATAAATTTTTAAGTAAAATAAATTTTTAAGTAAAAAAAATTTAACTTAATTTTTAAGTTCAAAAAAAAATTATGTTAATTTTTCAAATAAATTTTTAAGAAAAAAAATTTAAGTTTAATTTTTAAAATAAATTTTAAGTAAAAAAAATAATTTTAATTTTTAAAATAAATTTTTAAGTTAAAAAAATTTAAGTTAATTTTTAAAATAAATTTTTAAGTTAAAAAAATAATTTTTAAAATACATTTTTAATTAAAAAAAAATTTAAGTTTAATTTTTAAAGTAAATTTTTAAGTTCAACAAAATTTAAGTTTAATTTTTAAAATAAAATTTTAGTTAAAAAAATAAATTAAATAAAATAAGGTTAATTTTGATTTAATTTTAATTTTGGTTTTAAATTTTAATTTAATTTTTAATTTAATTTTTAATTTTAATTGAGTCCTTGGTTATCTCACCCGATTTATGTTTTCAATTAGGGAATCCTATTATTTTGTGAGATGAGTTAAATTCAATTTTAAGGTTTGGTTTTAACTTGTGTTAGATTCAGGTTTAGCTTTGGGTTCAACAAATAGACGTTCTCTGGATAAACTTCTAGACTATGGTAAGTCACTTGGACATCATTACAGTAATCATGCCTTCGAGGTTTTCCAAATAGTCCTATCCACTGGACTTAGTACAAAACCTTAGTCTAACTGGTTATGATCCATAAAGGGTAGCTTCGGTCAATTCCACTTAGCCAAATGCACCAAGTCGAAGTCATATCTTCCTAGACATGCATAGACTAATCTTCTCTAACGTACTATCATCCAAAACTTCACCAGTACCATTTTTCAAGTTAAACTTGAACCCTTTTTAACTAGTCCTAATTACCCTGTCGGGTAGGTTGGTTAGAGTTACCCTGTCGGGTAGGTTAGTTTTGAAGGTGCCAGCTATTCTGGAGCCTCCCCCTGAAATATTGGTCGTTAATTTAATTTTTAGTTCTAGATTTATGTCTATTTCTTTTATAGTTATAATTTACTTGGTGATAGTCTAAGTTTTGGTGAGTTTTAAAATATTTAGATTTTGAATTTTTTTGTTTAGGTTTGTATTTTGGTTTTTGATTTGGTTTATTCGAATTTATATAATATATTTTTTCTTTAGGTATATAGTATTGGTTAAGTCCTACTTGCATGATCAAACACGCTTTCGGAACCTAGGCTTTACTTGTTGGTTTGTGTTGGGTTATTAATTATTTAAGAGTTTTATTTGAGTTTGACTTATATCCAAGTCCGATTTTGTTATAACATGTCTTTTGATTATTTAAAATTAGATCTTGTTGTAAATTTTTCTAACATTTCTTTTAAATTATTAATTTCTGATTTTAGTGATAGATTCTCCTCCTCAAGTGTTAGATCTTGAGTTGGATTATTATTTACAATTTGTTCCTTGAGGTTTTGATTCTCCTCAAGGAGTAACTTGTTTTCACTTTCTAATTTAACTAATTTACTATTTAAGCAAGAAATAATTTTGAAAAACTTTCGATTTAAAGTTAGGTATACCTCTTCGGAACCTTCGGAAACGAGTACGGACTCGTGGATCGATTCGGGTTCGGACCCGTCTTCCGATTCGTTTTCCGACTCAGCTTCATAGGCCATTGGCGCAAGATGACTCTGGTGCTTCTGATCTTCGACCTATGATTCGTCCGAGGAGGAGTCGTCCCACGTCGCTTTGAGGGCCTTCTTTCTGGTAAGCTTTGTTTTGTCGATCTTCAATTTTAGACACTCATTCTTGTAGTGCCCCTTCTTGTTGCATCCGTAGCATGTCATGTTCCTCGATTCAGTTGAGGAACTGATCTTTTGTAGATCCTTCTTCCTGAAGCTTTTCTTTCTCCTGGTGAACATTTTTCTTACCAAGTTCACCAGGTACTCTTTGTTTTCGGAGGCTTGGTCAGAATCTGTTTCAGGTTCTGTCTTGTTCTTCTTTTCTTTAGAGGAACCTGCAAGTAAAGCAACACTTTTCTCGGCTCCAGTGTTAGTCTTCTCATGTAACTCTAATTCACAAAATAATTCATCTAATTTAAGTTTAGATAGGTTCTTAGAAATTTTGTAGCCATCCACGATGGATACCCACAAATTGTTGCGTGGAAACGCGTTTAATGCATACCTGATTAGGTCTCTGGTGGCCTATCGCGTGGAGCCCGTTGAGGATGTCTTGGATCCTCGCGTGGAGCTGACTTGCTATTTCTCCTTCCTACATTTTATATTAAATATTTTATTTAACAACAAATCCCTTTTTGTTACCTTAGCGTCACTAGTTCCTTCGTGCAGCTCTATCAATTTATCCCATAGCTCTTTTGAGTTCTGATGCGGTCCGACCTAGTTCAGCTCTTCCCTTGTTAGTCCACATTATAATGTATTAATCGCCTTGTTCTCCATTGATGCCTTCTTCTTTATGTCTGACGTCCAGTGTTCAGGATCCAGTAGATTCCCGGCGCTGTCAACTGGTGCTCGGTAGGCTTTTGTGACGCTCAACCATTAATCGAAGTCTGTCTTTAAATAGACTTCCATCCTTTTCTTCCAGTATGGAAAATCTTCTCCGTTGAATAGGGGAGGATGCACCGTACTGAAACCTTCGATCTGAGACATCCTGCACACAAGAGAGTAGCTAGACAAAAAAATCCCAAGACTTGGTCTTGGATTTAGTAGTGCGGGAAGAAATAGAAATAATAAAGAAAACTAAATTGGTGTTACATTAATTTAGATTAACTGCAACGGAAATAAATTTCCAAAAAGGTAATAATACCAGTTTGGAATTATACGAAAAACTGAAAACCGAAAAAAAAAATTTAAAACAGATCACCCCCTTGTCTGATTGGTGGTTGCACCAAATCAGAGCGGTACCTGCTCTGATACCACTTGTTGGATCGTGAAAGTCGATAGAGGGGGAGGGGGTGAATAGCGATTTACAAAAAAAACGTCAAAAAGAGTACGCAGCGGAAAGTATAAGGATGAAACAACGCTAACACAAGAACCTTTTACTTGGTTCGGAGCCTTTGGCGACTCCTACTCCAAGGCCCGCACACAAGTGTGCTTTCGTTGGGCAATCCACTAGCAATTTAAAGAATGTTACAATAATGAATTACAGGAATGCTAATAAGAAAATAAATACCGACAAAATGAAAAGAAATAAACTGAAGACAGTGCTTTGTCGGAGTAGCCTCGCGGTGTCACAGGAGCACAGTAGAGCAGGCAGTTGTAGATCTCGTTGTGTTTGAAGCTCCACCCCTGACCCTTCTTTTATATGATGCTCGGGGCGCCTAAAACCTTCAGGGCGCCTCGACCATGACGTAGCAAGCCCAACCAGCGAGCTCCACGTGTCGACGTCGCGTCAGGGGATAAAACTTGCCTCCGGGCGCCCGGACCACCTTTCTCCAGAGACAATGTATATCCTGCAAAACAAAGTATTAGCACAGTTTATAATTTTAACATAAAGAGTATGACTTAGATTCTGTATTTCCGAGATCGGAATCTAGTCACGATCTCAATTTAGATTTTCGAAATGGATCTAAGTTGGATCGACGCCTAAATTCCCTTCCCGGGAACGCGTCCTCACAGTCACTCCCCTCTAGTGACTTACCTTTACTTACCTGCCAGACGTTCGGTCAGCCCTTCGACCAGTCTGGACTTCGCGCCAGCTATCCGGTCAGCCCGTCGACTTAGCTGGACTTCGTGCCAAATGTCCGGTCAGCCCTTCGACCCATTTGGACTTCGTGTCAGCTATTCAGTCGGCCCGTCGACCTAGCTGGGCTTCATGCCAGACATCTGGTCAGCCCGTCGACCTGTCTGGGCTTCGCCTGCATACTCGATCAGAGTGTTAGACAACGACAAACCTAACTTAACCTAATTTGTCATTCATCAAAACCTGAGTTAGACCGTTAGTGCTAACCGCACCAACAAGAGTATCCCCCAATGACCCATAAATCATGATCGATGTGTATCTCAATGTCGGTCTTCTATAATCAGATGTGTCTCAAGAGTACACAATCTTCCTCGAAATTGAGAGCCTTCTATTTATCGCGTGAAAACCTATCGACAGTCCTAAATACCGTTCGTCACTTCAGAATATGAGGTGTTGTTTACCAGCTCAAGCTTCCTTGTTGTGTGCAACAAAAGGTGACTAAACAACCCTAGGCACCCATAAGTGATCTAACTTCTAGCTGGTAATGGCTTTCTACCATTTTGAGGATACACAAAAATATCTTTTCTAGAACCCCATATCCAAGATAATAGGAATGTAAAGCTCTATGGAGGATAACCAAAATGTGTATTTGCTGGACTTCGCATATTAGCACTCCTTTCGTAACATTTTGGATATACTTCTCCCTTGATCTTGAATATTAAAATATGCTCTATGAATGATAATAAATTGATCCAAATACTCTAAGGACACCAGGTTGGCCAAATCTATGCAATTGAGAATTGGTAAGCCCAAACGACATCACCAAAACTCGAAATGTTCATACCATATGCGGAACATCATCTTCTATATATCTACAACTTTTACTCTATGCTGATGTCAGCTAAATCTTAATGTGATCTTAGAGTATACCTATGTGTCCTTGAGTTGATCAAACAAATCCTTTAGATGGTCCATATATTAAGTTTGTCTCAACTTACTAGATATTATCAACAATTCATCCTTCTCCTTCCCTCAGTCCAACACAGTACATAGAGTCAATCATCCAATCAACTAGAGTCAACATAATAAGAGTGTACTAAAGATATTTAGTCCAAAGTTCATCAACTTCACACTTTGGCACACTCAACTATAATATCACTGACAATGAGTTTATAATCTGATCACCAACTGTAAATCATCAAATCTATAAATATCACCCCATGTCATTCCTTATTCTCCAATCAATGACAAATACCTAATGATAAACCCTTAAGTCCATATCCACTGCCAGCCCATCGAAAATTGACATATCACCAAATTCGATCTCACAATATCCATCAATGTCTCATATTATCCTCAACATAAATCAAACTTGATCGCCTCCGGAACAATGATAGAGCAGGATAAAGTCATCCACCCACAAGTGTATGATTACTGAAGTCCAAGGGACATCCCTAGACTTCCATATTGATAATCCTCCCTCTCCAGATAGTAAAGATGCGGCTAATCCATACAATATGATTATAGAAACCCTACTAATCTTATCGAAAATTATCGTCCAACATGTGCTGACAAAATGTCCACTAATCTGACATAATATAGACTTCAAGACCTTAGGTAAATGATCATGTGCTCAAGGTCTTGGAGTAGTTGATGGAGACAATGTTAGTTGGATCAACTAACCATTACCTTGTAATCCATCACACTATAGAGGATCACTAACACTAGGTGGCCGGTTGAAATAACTGTCAATCGACGCTCGGCCACTCAAAGGCTATCATCGTAATTTCCACTCAACTACGGTTAGATCTCATAGGTGTTAAATAACTAACACTACTTCCTCCGTATCATTGCGGGTTGTAAGTTCCAATGAACTATCGAGGCCATCAACCATGTACAATCGATCCATGAGTCAAAATCTCCCATAGAAAAGCGTTATGCGAGTTGACTAACCATCGCCTTACAATCCATTACCCTATAGAGCGGGAAAGTACTGCATCTACAAGGTATCCCAAAATAAGACCAAGTGATGCATTGTTCCCCAAATATCATCTTCTGCATTTTCCATCAAGTATAACCTGATTCTGTGGGGGGTATACAGTTAATTCAACCTTATCTATATATTTGTACGAATCATGTACCCAAATGTGCCCTCCAAGTTATCTAACCAGGCACAACCTACCTAAGTTTAGAAACTCTGTAAAATAGAGTAAGGTGGTCCTCTACCAACCGAGCCAACAATGATATGCGGTCTATATCATTCTTCACATCAGGTCTAGTAACGTATCTGGATGTATCTCGTAAGTGTTAAGCAGCTAGCTCTACACTTTTCCAATATTGGTGTAGGTCACATACTAGAGGTACTTTCTACGTTAACTAACCAAGTACAAGCAATTCATGGTCAAAGTCCCAGGACTAGGATGCATCGATCCTCTACTAACTATGAATATGGGTATATAGTCCTTGTCCTTTACCAAATCGATAATAACAAGGGAAGACCTAAGACTGTGTTCCTTGATCTCCACTAGGTGGTTAATAGATTCGACCCTTGCTTTCCGACTTAATATCAGTCGGCACTATTAGAGAAATAACATTCTCTTGATCAAGGTTGAGTCCTCAACGGGTCACTAGTCGCTTCCATGGTTGACGTCGACCAAAATTACGAATAGAGTTGTTTGACTAATTGTCATCATGATACACAAAGTCAATGAATACCTATTAGACAGATATAGAAACAGATAAACAATCCAACTAAATTGGAGAGTATCTAATCATAACCTAACAAGATAGTGTAACATAGAAGATAAGATAATCACCAGATGTATACCTTACTCCCTATAGCTCAGAGATGTCCTTTTGCTTGCCTTGTCCCAAACTCAAAAAAACATAAATCGAAATAAGATCGAAATAAACACAAAACTCATCATTTGACTTGAACCATGCTCTGATACTAATAAAATTATCACACACCGAGGGTATACTTGTCCTTCAAAGTGGACGGTACCCCCTAGTGACAATATATGACATAACTGATATCAAATCAATAAAAATTAACACAAGCATCGATGCAATATAAAGTCACAACTCATAATGACATATGCGTATATGTATGCATGCACATGTGAACATATTAAATTAATCAAAAACATAACTAACGACATAAACATAAGATACAAAGAGGAAACACAAACTACAAGCAGTGGAAAGTAAAGTAACACTCATATAGAAATCCAAACTTGGAAATCTGAACTCGAGTGGGGCTGGCAGTCAGGACCTCTGAGTGACACACATCCTCTATCTGCTAACCTGGAGGATGAAAGAAGAACAACAGGTAGTGAGTATATAATAAAAATATACTCAGTGGATAGAAGAAAATAGTACATAGATAGAACACTGTCAGGAGATCAAAGATACAGTCTTAGTAAAATACTTACTAACCAATGTAGGTGTCTCAACATAATCACCAGCTAAACAAAAGTAAAATCAATGACATAGCATTTCACTAACCTGCTCAACCAAGTATAACCAACAAGCCGGGAGTACACGTAGTACATCTAAACATACACGAACAAATACATGACCGACATATAGTAAGTATATAACAAACACTGACTACAGAAAAATGCTCTACCACGGATGGTCCCGTGGGCAGACAGGGTAAATGACTAGTCATTGTCCGCGGGAGAACGCTCTACCACGGATAGTCCCGTGGGCGGATAGGGTAAATAACTAGTTACTGTCTGCAGGAGAACACTCTACCACGGATGGTCCCTTGGGCAGACAGGGTATATACCGATGGTCACTAACGACTCTCTCTCCCCCCCCCCCCCCCCCCATACATGGAAGACAGGATATACTAACGATCGTTGATGACTCTCTCAACCACGAATGGGAGACAATGGTCAACAGGATATACCAACGATTGCTAGGGACTCTCTTAACCATGAATGGGAGACAATGGTCGATAAGATATAGCAACAAATGGGTCTAGTAGGATCCTCGGAATCTTACACTATGGTATAATTCTACTAACGTATAAGCATAAGCCTATATAACAATAAGGGTCTAGTAGGGTACTCGGTACCCCATATTACGATATCATCCTACTAATACATAGGTAGACTATTGCCAATCTAGTTCCCAAGTTATTAGTCATCTAGTACTAATATCTCGACTAATTCCCTTGAATCATCGTAGATATAATAAACAATAGGATTAATATCGAGTAATCCTAAGGGTTGATTCAAAGGAAAAAATCCTAGTGGAATACACTACCCTTCTGTTAGGGAGTAATTTCCTTCAAGTGTAGGTCAATATAATTAATCTCACCAACATGTATGTCCTCACGCCAGTATACAACTATACTATCAATAATATCAGCTCCCTGCAGGTATGCGCCTAATTATATAACCACAGTATAATACAAATTCACGAACATAAGTTATAGGCTTAATTAACAGTAAGGGTCTATTAAGATACTCGATATCCTACACCTTAGTATGAACAAAACAAACAAAGGTTTAGCAAGATACTCAACATTCTATACTACGGTATGATCATCCTAACGAAGTCGATCATCTACTAAGGGGTCTAGCAGAATATCCAATGTCCTACGCTAGGGTCTGGTAATATCATACATACACATATAAAGACAATCATGAATAATAAATGAGACTGCATAGCAATCAATCAATAGGTCAACATATAAGGATATAAGGACAACGATAAAGTATCAAACTCGGAAGCACTATAGGACAAGTTTAAAGTAGGCAAGTAACTGTAACATCATCAAACATGGCAATACACAATCATACAATATAATCCAAGCTATCAAAAAGATAAGCAAGATTTACCCACCTCGATGTAGCGTGTCCAAACCATCTTCAAGTTAAAGATCTACCTCAAACTCAAAACCTATATACAGTATGTGAAGGACAACTAAGTACTCGAAAAATCCTAATAATCATGCATAGTCTACATGTGGTAATCATTTATTACCCATTTAATAGTTATCTTGCTTTCTCAATTACTACTAATGAATTTGTAATTTACTCAGTCATCGCCGAGTACAAATTTAATTAACTACCAAGTTAATTAAACTAGTTTATATAACTTAATCCGTAATTAATTCCATTATCAAATCAACTAACAAATCAATCTAACTTGCTAATTATCATTTGAATTAAACAACGTTACTTAATCTTAGAATTTCACATATCAATTAATTATCAGTTAATTCAATTAATACTAATGGATTACTTAATTAATCAATCTATTGATTGATCAAAAACTAAAGCAATTTAATTAGAGGTCATTAATTAAACCGATATTTGATTACCTATTGTATACTGCCTCCTCCTTTTCGACCGAAACTCTCGGTAGCTAGTGACACATGATAGCATAACAGTCAGCAGAACTCGGGTAGGTGGCTACACTGGCTGCTCATGGGAGATGGCGGAGACAAGGACACAAACAGCTTATAACGAGGCTTCGGCGGCTTTGCGCGGTGGTGGAAACCATGGCAGCTGGCACACGTCATTGCCGAGAGGGGTTGCTAGGTTTGGGACGGTGGGGTCAAGCTGGTCGGCAGCAGAGGTAGGACGCGCGGGCGCTCGGGGACTTGCAGTATCGGAGGTTGCGATCAGACGCAACTTCCAGCCATGGCAGTGGCAAGGCCCCGGTGTCTGCTGGGAAGTGACGGAGGAGCAGCGTTAACGTTGGCCTTCTCGCGTCGACGAGGAGCATCGCCAGCAGTTGGGCGGCGCCGGTACTCCTCACGGTGGAACAGCGCCGTTGTGTGCCTGGTGAAGGAGAGACGTGGAGGAGTGATTGGGCAGTAGGGGTGGCGGCGTCTTCTTCTCCTGCGGTGACTCGCGACAGAGAATGATAGGAACCCAGGGGCCTATCACGTGGAAAAATTGAAAGAGAGAATGAAAAGGGGGATAGGGTGATCGCTTCGAGGGGATCGACCTCCAATAATCATACGAAATTGATTAACCAAAAGGGAAATTACTTATCTTCCAAAATTACATAACGTCTCTTTAAATAGAGACCTAAACTACATTTTCAAAAGAAAAGGTCTAAAAGGAAAATAAAATAAAAATACATTTTCAAGAGAAAATGTCTTATTAAAACTTATCTAGAAGAAAAAAGAAAAAGTTTAAAACTTAAAGGAAATAAAGTTAAAGGATTTATTTGAATAGATCCATTAAAGGATCTTATCATTCCACCGCCCTTCAAAACAACCTTGTCCTCAAGGTTGTTTATCAATAAACTCTGAAAATTTTTCTAGAATGGTATCATATAATTCCCATGTTGCATCATCGATAGATAAATTGTCTCATTGAATTAATATCTCAACCGTTGCTTGATTGTTCTTCTTCACAAGTCTCCTTTCTAAAATAGCATAAGGTTGAAATTTAACTTCACCATCTGAATTCACTTCAGGAAGGTGTTGTTGAGGAGTAAATTTATCGCCTAGTTTCTTCTTTAAACAAGATATGTGAAATACAGGGTGTATTTTAGAATCTTATGGAAACTCCAAGCGATAAGCAACAGGCCTTTTCACAAAAAGAGAATGCTCATGTAAAAGAGTGAGTACTTTATAAAGGTGATGCAAATGATCTTAGAATGATGAACTATAAACAAGGATATCATCAAAGAAAATCAAAACAAACTTATAGAGATAAGGCCTAAAGATATTGTTCATCAAACTTTGGAATGTAGAAGGTACATTAGTTAAACCGAAAGGCATGACTAAAAATTTATAATGACCATCATGAGTCTGAAAGGTTGTTTTTGGAATGTCCAGCTGAAAGATCCTTATCTGATGAAAGCCTGAGCGAAGATCCAATTTTGAGAAGAATGAGGAACCTGCTAATTCATCAAGTAATTTATCAATGATGGGGTTGGGGTACTTATCTTTCACTGTAATTTTATTGAGTGCCCGATAATCTACAGACATTCGCCAACTTCCGTCTTTCTTTCGCACAAGCAGTACTAGAGAAGAATACGAGCTTACACTTGGGCGAACAATACCATCTTGAAGCATCTCTTGTACAATCTTCTCAATTACCTCATTCTGTATGTAAGGGTAGCGATAAGGTCTAACATTTGTTGGTGCACTCCCCAGTATTAGAGGTATACGATGATCATGTGAACGTGATGGAGGAAGTCCCTTTGGCTCGGGAAATATCATAGAAAATTTTGAAAGAAGTGCCTCTAATTCTGGAGGGGTATATGAGATACCTTTAGGATCCTTTTTGATGGAGAGTTGCATGAGAAAAATGAAGTAATCTTTCTTTAATAACCGCTATGCCTGATAACTATTGATTGATGTGATAGTATCTTGTCTCTTGCCTCTGATGTAAACTTCTTTTCCTTGATCTTGGAAGCGCATTGTTAGTTGAGAGAAATTTCATATTATATCTCCTAATGTTCTCAACCATTGTGCTCTAAGTACAACATCACATCCATCCAGGGGTAGAAGAAAGAGATTTGTGATTAATTCATAATTTGGTAAGAAAATTTTAATACCTTCACATTTTCCTAGACTTATAAGTGATCTTCCATCTACCACCACTACAAGAAAAACTCTCATAGACATCAGTGGAACAACAACGATTTTAAGCAAAAACCGATGTCTTTGAGTATTTTACATCGGTTTTTTCAAAAATCGGTGTCTATAAGCGTAGATTTTCGCTCATAGACATCGGTTTTTTAAGTCGATGTCTATGAGCGCCTTTTTTTCGTTAATAGACATCGATTTTAACAGCGGTTTTTAAAACCCGGTGTCTATGATACAATAAAATAATTTAATTTTTCCACCAATACTTAGCCAAAATTTGCAACACTTTACTCTTCCCTCCAAACCTAAACCTATATCGCGTCGTCCCCTTCCTCTCCCGATCAGGATCAAGACGCCCCTTGCTTCGTCCAACCACACCGCATCTCCTCCAACTCCTCCCTCTCGGTAAGAATAGGAACCCTTCTCCGCCCTTGCTTCCCCTTACTTTTTGATGTTTATCGTCGAAATCTGAAGACTTAGTGGAGACTTAGCAGCTAAGGCTTGTTGGAGACGACAGCCTTCGGTCAAGTCCTCAAGCTAAGGTTGGAGCCGCCCAATCTGTTTGCTTTTATGTCTTGCTTTTGTTGGTTATCGTGGAGCTGCATTATGGAGGTGATGGTCGAGTTGGATCTTTTTGTTGGGCTTTTTGAATCCACCATTTTTTTTGTTTCCAATATGGTGATTTTATGAGAAAAAGCTGGGGTTTTTGTTTGATTTGCGGCGGTGTTGTGGTTCTTGCTGTGGATTTTAGGTCTGGCGGCTTGTTAGGGCAGCAGAAAGAGTTGATGATTGTTAGATCCAACTCGATCCGCCACGAACAATGCAGGTAACAACGTTCCTTCCGTGCTCCACGTTCTTTGCTAATCGTTGGTAGAAATGCTTGTTAGAGCTTTGATATGTGTCCTTCCATTGCACATTTTGGGTGGGAGGCTTTTTTCCCCTTCTGTTACCCTTCTCGATTTGCTAAGAATCCCACATTCGGGTTGATTTTTGATCTCTGCTTTTATTGGTTGTCATTAACACATTAAATTCATTTATGATGTATGAGTCTATAACATAGGGTTTCTTGGAATGTTTGGTTGCAGTTTGGTAAGGAAAGGTTTGATTTCACCGCATCTTAGGAGAAAAGGGTCGTGTTAATATAGATGACCTGGGTGAAGATTGGTTGTGAAATGGAGCAGTATGAGGTTTTGGAGCAGATAGGGAAAGGTGCATTTGGGTCAGCTCTACTGGTGAAGCATAAGGTCGAGAACAAGAGGTGAGGGTTGTGATCTATCTTTTCTACTGTTGTAGTTCTTTGCTTGCTCTATCTCCATATCATTCTCTTCCTTTCTCTTGTCTGACTCATTTCTTGGGTTCTATCTTAGTCTTTCCATTTATACTACAAGTATGTCTTGAAAAAGATACACTTGGCACGCCAAACCAATAGGTCCCGTCGGTCAGCTCATCTGGAAGTGAGCACTTTTACTTGGCCCATGTTGAGCATATTCATGGCTAAGCCTGTATCCTAATCTTCAGCAAAATTTGCATACTATCAGACTATTTTCCTTTGATGACTCATTTAGAATTGTGACTCATTTAAAATTTGTTCTTTATGGTCGCTTTGTTTGCTTGCTACCTCATCTATATAGAAAAAAAGTCAATAGCCATCTTGTTCATATGCTCGTAATAGCATGTGTTCTGTATAGTGTTTGCGTGCTATTTATTCATTTTGTTTATCTTTGCCACTATTGCAGATGGACCTAATTTCAAAAGTAAGAAGCCCATTTATTGTGGATTATAAAGATTCCTGGGTTGAAAAGGTTTCTAAAAGTTTACTTCCCTTGATTTATTATGATAAGTTTCTTTTCTGTTTTAGCATTTAGATTGTAAATGGATGTTTTATGACTACATGTTATATGTATTAGAACTCTAGTTGTTTAATCCATGTTTATTCATTCAGTCAATATTCTATGATTTCTTAAACTAGCATTGTTCTTGCAACTGAAAAGATATTTTACATGCACTCTTTGATTAATAACTATATTGGTTATAGGAGCAGAGTGAAGAGCTTGCGCATACTTTTGTGGACTAGATTGACTCTGAAAGATAAATAGCAGTAGAGTTGTCCATGCCCAAGAGTTTGATGTTTCAGTAACAATGTTGAATATTGTATGTAGTTCAACGCATTTTGTCAAAAAATTTCTTTCCATAATTAGTGAATGAGTTAATAAATTGCTCTCTTCTTAGTATTTTTTTTGTTAATTTGGTTCTTCACAGGCAATCATTCTCTACCATATCCATGAGTATGCACAGTCATTATCTGTTCTCAAAAAGTTGTTCCAGAATATCGAGCCAATTAAAGAGGTATGCCTTAATTTAATCATCTTATGAGTTATTGATAAGATGATTCTTTTTATTCTGCCTTGCTATTTTTTCCTATGTAGTAAATAGCTCTCCGTGTATGCCTTCTTCTACTGGATGTTGCATTAGCTTGTGAAGATATTTTACAAGTCTCAGTAAGTTTCTTTGTATCATGTATTTCACTCCTGAAAATTTTGTCAATTTCCCTCAATTGTTTTCTCAATTAATACGTAGCATGCAATCATTTGGCACAATAGCAGATTGAGTTCTGAATTAACTATTCGTAACAATTAACTAAGCAATGGAAAAACATGAGAAAACACTGCAAGAGGCCTTGCTTGGTTCATTTTCCATGATGCGATCAGCAATACTTCTCAAGTCATGGTATCACTTGCTTATAGATTTGTTTTTGGAGAAGTGATACAAAAAAGGCAGATTTTTTGACTTGCCTGTTTCATTTTTTCCTTTATAAAAATAATCTTCAGCATACATGTAAAAAGCATCTCAAACAACTTTCAAGTACTGGAATTCGCACATCATACTGCGTTAATTTTTTTTGACAATGATTTTTACATATCTATGATGTTCAATCGTATAAGGATACTTTTTCTAGTGAGACATAAAATTGAGAAGAAGAAGTAAGCAAAGAAGCAAAATCGTATGCTTCTGTTTTCTCTCCGACTCGTTTTTATTTGAACCATACTAAAACTCCCTTCTGCAATGTTATTGAAGGTATGTGTAAAATACCGAAAATAGGCGAATATTAATAAGGGAATTTTCTGAAAATTTTGGAAATTTTCTGGGAATTTTTCGGAGCTCGTATGACGAGTTTCACGGGGTCCAATTATGGGTCCCAGGAAAGCCTATTTAGACTATCCCGTTTTAACGAGGAAATGTTTATTTACTTTAAAACATTTCTTTTCTTTTTCTTTTTCTTTTATTTTTCTTTTCTTCTCTCCCTCGCCGTTTCCCTCAACCCCGCGTGCCCTAAATCCTCTGCGCCGGAAAAACTGCCGAAACCTTCATCTTCCTCCTCGTTGAGCCGCGCCGCCACCCAAATCCTCCCTGTCGCGTGCCCTAGCGCCGGCGTCACCTCTTCTCTTCTCCTCTGCGCACGCAACGCCGACCCCAGCGCCCTGTCGGTCGAGCCTCTTTCCCGATCCTGCCTCCCTCTCCCCTGCCGACGTCGACGACGCCAGGGAACAGCGAGTCGGTGGCTGAGCGTCTCTCTTTCCCTCTTCCTTTCTTCTTCCCTGTCTCCGCCACTGTGATTGGGACGTACCGCCGCCCCTCTCGGCCGGAAACCACCTCCAAGTCGTGCCCTAGTTCTCCATAGCCGCCACTTGATCATCTTTCCGAGCCCTAGACTCAAGCTGATTTCGTCGGGTTTTTCCTTCACAGCTTGAGGTTGGTTCTGTCATCAGAACCGATTTGTAGTTCTATCTCTGGTTCCAGCAGCAATTTCATTGATCACCCTTTTCGACAATTAGGTCTTCGGCTGTGAGATAACAGGGGAGCAACATATGAAGGGTGTTGGATTTGGAAATCAACAACTCCATCTTGCTCCGACCGTGATCCTTGGTAGCGAGCACTTCTTCGGTTGTGAATTAACAGAGAGGTCTCCAATTCGGGATTCGAGTTGGATGTGATCTTCTGGATTTATTGAAGATGGTTGACACGATCTACAGTTAAAGGCGGGTACCTCTTGACTTATCTTTTATGATAATGTCTTTGGATATGCATAGTATTTTATAACTACATGCAATGAACATGTTTGCCGTTGGTATGTCACTGTTTGATATCCTTAGCATGTTAGGTTTGTCACCTGTGATGTATCCGTGCTTATATCTCGTGATTTGTTGCCATGATTATCTTGTTACCATGAGTATCTTTGTTTCTAGAGTGACATACCATGCTTACTGAGGTTAGGACTAGGATTTGGATTGTTGTTTCTGGCCTGTGTATCTAGATTATCTGATACTTAGGTTTTTGTGCCATATCAGATTTGTGTACCTCTATTTGTATATCATATATGATTCGGGTGTTTAGACCCTGATTCTTTGATCTGTGTATATTGTTGGTACATATGCTATGGAAGAGGGATATGATTTGGGTCTAGGTTGTTATACCTTAGAGGACTTGTATACCCTAGATCCGTGGATTTAACTTACTGATACTGTGTTACCCATATTATGTATATATGGATTTTTCTATGCTGATCAGGATATTCCATATTTATTATGTTCAGGATATAGGGTTATTGATATTCTATCTGACCTGTGTACTCTAGATCTTGGTATGTGACCATCGCTTTTACAGTACCCATTTTGTATGTATGGATATGGTTATGTTGATCAGTTTTTGCCATGCTTAGTGTCATGCATCATGATTGCATGCTGTGCGATAGTCGACTCCATTGTTGTTGAGCACATCGCCAGTTACATGGATCTGCACACACCACCACTCATGGGTTAGTGGTCGATTCAGGCAGTGTGTGTTGCAGCAGGGACTTTGTTTGGCTACGTTGGTCCGCTCATGGGTAGTGTGACACAACGTGTTAGCCGGCAGGGATTCCTCCCCGTCATCGTGTACCGGGAGTTGAGAGCATTGAGCTCCCCCATTTATGATTTGGGGTCACAGGACAGGAGTACTCCGACAGCATCCCGTCCACTCGGTCACTCATCAGGAGCAGTGACGACAGAGTGCACGGTTGTCACAGCCCTACCCACTCGGTCTCGCCATTTGTGTGTGAGGCGTCAGGGGTGACCAGGACGCATCATTGACATCATATGCATTGATGCATTTATTTCTTGTGATTGTGTTTGCTGCATTTGGTTGGATGCATATGTTTGACATGCATACAGGATTTAGGGCACTTTCGGTTTGACGACCCTTTTGTTTGGATAGGAGTTCCTGGTGAGTACAGACTTCCTTAGTTACCTTTCGTTTTGCATCTTTCCTAGATATATGATTAGGAAGTCGTATTCCATGTTTATTCTGTTAGATATATCTTACTAGGCATGTCTATTGGTATTCGCTGAGTTGTTGAACTCACCCCCGTTGATACTATTTTTTTCAGGTACCAGGTTATTTATGGTGTCGCTTGGAGCATCCTGTCTGCTGGTCCTCACGTCACATCAGAAGACTTATCGGTTTCACGTATGTTTTGCTTGTTTTATGTATCAGTTTGTTTAGCTCGGTACTCTGGTTTTATTTTTGGAGAGTTGATGTTGTTATGTGGTGTTTTGTATTTGTTATTGGTTGTGTAAGCCTAGCCGGCTAGCAGTCTTTGTGTTTTGGTTTTGTTCCAGCCGTGTGGGCTAATGATATATATTTAACTGCGTGGTTGTGTCAGCCAGAGGCTGAATTTGATATTAACTGCGTGGTGTTTGTTTTCTTTTATTGTTATTATTCCAGCCGCATGTGGCTGAGGTATATAGTGCTTGTAGAAAAGTTTCAGATTCTCCGCCGTACAGGGGAGATGCTGCCGAAATTTCTTCGGACAGAGACTCCTTTGGGGCGTGACAATTTAGTGGTATCAGAGCCAGGTTTACGATACTTGCTATGTGTTTTGGATTTTCGAGATTTATCTGATATCAATTTATTTGGTATCAGAGATCGACTTACGTGTCTTATTTTTCCGGTGTTTCGGATTTTGTGTTTTGGTCTTCTCGATGTGACTTTTCGGGACCTGGCAGCAGCAGGACATCTCCAAGCTATAGAAGGTATGTTGGTATACTGTTATCCTATTATTTAGTTAGTGTATGCATTGTTGACTGTGATAGTTATGACACTTTGTATCTGGTATCTGTCTGATGTTGTAGCCATATTATATGTGATGGGATAGTCACTGATCTTGATCGACCTTAATAGAGATTAAGGAATATAATCTCTGTTGATTTTTCATATTTTACCATTAGTAGTATTAGCTTTAGTTACTACTAATTGGTTATGAGATGGAGGCACATACCAGCCTCTGTTGTTATTAGTGTGTAGTAGATAGTACCTTCATATTCATGTTGACTAGTCAGTAGAATACCGATATACTTTAGTTAGTTTTCGTCGGTAGATGATTATTGTACTCTGGTTAGATCGGTCAATAGAAAACTGATTTACACATATTGACTAGGGTTTAGTCGTGGGTTGATTTACCCTAGACGCTTGTAGAAGTTTTATTGGTTCTTGATTAGTTAGTAGATGACCGATTAGTTTTGTTGATCCGATCAGTAGGGGATTGACCTACTTTACTTTTAGATGTTTGAATCTTGGGTTATTCGTGCTTAGTTGGATAACTTGAGCACAACGAGTACCTAGCTTATACTGATGTGGGAAAGGGTTGAACTAGCCATATACTATTGATGATTTGGTCAGTCGATAGAAGATCGATGTATCCTATTCCATGGGTACTGTAATTTTAGACTGTATGTACCTAATTGGATAACTTAAAAGATGACATAGGGTTTATGTGGTAGATTGAATTAAATATGCTGATTTTGCATATCTATGAAGTGTGTATATGATTGATATGAGTGGAAGAAGTTCTATGATGGATAGTTCATTTGTGGATAGTGAGATATTCCCATCTAGATATGATTATTGTAGATTCCTTGTGGATTATAGCTATTTAGTTAGCTGTACGTGTCTGATTGACATATTGGAGGTATCTTGTTGATTATGTGCGATTTGTGAATGCACCTGGGTTTTAGTATGCTTTATTGGAAGTATTAAGTGATTATACTCATTTGGTATGTGTTGTGAGTATTATTTGAGGTGTATTGCCGATTATACCTACGTTGATTTTTGCACACGTGTTCGGTATGTATTGTTGGAGGTATCATACTGAATATACCTGAGTTGTGTGTGTGTTTGATGTATAATAATTGAAGAATTATGTTGATCATACCTATGTTGTGTGTGCACGTGTGCCAGATGTATGGTTGGTAGAATCATGATGATTCTACCTATGTTAAATGTAGAATATTAAATGTCTACATTATGATATTGGTTGTTTTACCCTGTCAACTAATTCTCCCATTAGTGGGTGACCGACCCACTAGGAGGATGATAGAGTTGACTATGGAATTGATTTGCTTACTGGGTGGTTATACCCTAGGCTACCCACAGTGATATGTGGTAGAGAGATTTTGTGTTGTCTCTAGCTAGATAGTTAGGTGCTTGGGCACTTATGTATTGTTGTGGTAGAGCGTAGCTCCCACATGTTATGGATCGTTTGTGGTAGAGCGTAGCTCCCACATATTCTGGATTGTTTGTGGTGGAGCGTTGCTCCTACATATTACGGATTGCTTGTAGCGGAGCATTGCTCCCATATTTATTGTGGATATATATTCTGGATTATTTGTGGTGGAGTGTTGCTCCCACATATGGAGGATTTCTTGTGGTAGAGCATTGCTCCCACATATGTGGTATTTCGTGTGATAGAGCATTGCTCTCACACTGGAGGTTCTATTCTTTGGTGATTATATATCGTTGGTGATTAGATCTATTTATTGTTGAGGATCTCATGGTTAGGAATGTCTGTGATACGGACATTTTGTGTCTTGGTTTTACCATTAGTGCTTGTGGTGCCCTAGGTGTTATCATAGACTCGATGATATGGGTATTCCTAGGATGTTTAGATTGGTTTCCATTGTCTTTGTTGACGATGTGGTGATCTATTTCGGATCCGAGGTGAGTCACGTGCACCACCTTTGCATAGATCTAGAGATGTTTCGACGAGAACATCTATATGCGAAGATCAGTAGTGCGTGTTTTGGTTGTCTGTTGTGATGATGTTTGGGACACATGGTCACTGGTAGGAGTATACCGTGGTTCCACAGGAGATCGAGGTTGTTACTGTGGGAGTAGACGGAGTCTATAGAAGAGGCTCGCAACTTTCTTTGTTTGGCTGATATTTCCGGAGATGCGTTGAGGATTTCTCACGGATTGTTATGCTATTGACACACTTGACCAGGAAAAGCGTGAAGTTTACGTGGTTCGAGGACTACAATACCAGCTTCTAGGAGCTAAAGAGGAGACCAGTGTCGGCTCCGATTTTTGGTTTTTCTTTTTGGAGAGGACGGATTCGTGCTTTATACCGACGCATCTCTACAGGATTTGGCGCTGTTCTGATGCAGCACGACACGGTAGTCTTCTATGTTTTCGACAGTTGTAGGAGCATGAGTAGAACTACCAGTATATGACTTGTGGCTGACCGTCATTATTTTGTGCCTTGAAGATTTGGCAGCCTTATCTATACGGTGTTACATTTAAGATTCTCACGGACCATAAGAGTCTCAAATATTTGTTCACTTGGAAAGGAACCTAATCTCCGACAGAGGGGATGGATGGAGTTCCTGAAGGATTTTGATTGTACCATTAGCTATCACCCAGAGAGAGAGCTAATGTGGTTGCCGATGCACTTAGCCGGAAGTATAGAGGGACTGTAGCTTACCACCGAGTTGTGGTCACAGACTTGATTCAGGGTTTCTCCGAGTTAGACCTTGAGGAGCAGGGACAGACAGAATAGAGTATTCTTGTTACCATAGTTGCTCAGTCGTTGATCAGGACGAGGATCCGAGAGACCCAGGTTGGTGATCAGCATTTGCAATTTATTAGCAGCCAGATAGCTCCGGGCAGCAGACCGAGTTCACACGAGACGAGGAGAGTATTATATACTCCCGAGGCAGATTGTGCGTACCTCAGTCTCATCCGGTCTTACAGGGGCTACTTCAGGAGACTCATCACTTTCGATTTGCGATCCACCCGGGCGATACTCGTATGTACCGAGATTGGAGGTGTTTCTATTGGTGGAACGACATGAAGGAAGACATCGCGGATTTTGTAGCTAGATGTCTTGTCTGTCAGCAGGTGAAGGCCGAGCATTAGAGATCTGTCGGCTTACTTTAGCAGATTTCTATTCCTGAGTGGAAATGAGAATAGATTATTATGGACTTTGTGGTGAGTTTGCCGAGGACAGGACGAGGCCATGATGCGATTTGGGTAATCGTTGATTGATTAATCAAATTCGCGCACTTCTTAATGATCCGGAAAACTGATTCCTTGGATCGATTGACAAATCTGTATTGCCGAGAGGTCATCAGATTTCATGGTGTTCCTTTGAGTATTATTTCGGATAGAGACCCCGTTTCACGTTGTGATTGTGACAGAGTCTGCAGCAGGCCTTGGGCACGCAGCTCTGTTTTAGTACAACTTTCCATCCGCAGACAGATGGACAGTTAGAGCGGACTATTCAGACTCTAGAGGACTTGATGAGGTCTTGTGTATTGGATTTTGGAGGTAGTTGGGAGGACCATTTGCCATGGGTAGAGTTCGTCTACAACAACGGTTTGCATTCGGCTATCCAAATGCCACCGTTTGAAGCGTTGTATGGTAGGCCTTGTCGGACACCCATCCTTTAGGATGAGGTTGGGGAGGCTCAGTTATTGGGACTTCATCGAGCTCAGCGTGAGGCAGAGTTGATCCGTGCTACTAGACCGGACAGAGCATCAGTTGCGGAACAAGACTATCCGGCTGGTTAAAGTCGAATGACAGCATCATTCAGACGAGGAGGCTACTTGGGAGCTCGAGGATACAATCCGAGCTCGATATCCCCATCTTTTCACTTGAGGATTGTGATTTATTTACCGTTCAGCATTTATACTCTATATCTGTTGTTAGTATTTGCTGATGGTAGATAACGAAATTTGGGGACCAAATTTTTATTAGTGGGGGAGAATGTAAAATACCGAAAATAGGCGAATATTAATAAGGGAATTTTCTGAAAATTTTGGAAATTTTCTGGGAATTTTTCGGAGCTCGTATGACGAGTTTCACGGGGTCCAATTATGGGTCCCAGGAAAGCCTATTTAGACTATCCCGTTTTAACGAGGAAATGTTTATTTACTTTAAAACATTTCTTTTCTTTTTCTTTTTCTTTTATTTTTCTTTTCTTCTCTCCCTCGCCGTTTCCCTCAACCCCGCGTGCCCTAAATCCTCTGCGCCGGAAAAACTGCCGAAACCTTCATCTTCCTCCTCGTTGAGCCCGCGCCGCCACCCAAATCCTCCCTGTCGCGTGCCCTAGCGCCGGCGTCACCTCTTCTCTTCTCCTCTGCGCACGCAACGCCGACCCCAGCGCCCTGTCGGTCGAGCCTCTTTCCCGATCCTGCCTCCCTCTCCCCTGCCGACGCCGACGACGCCAGGGAACAGCGAGTCGGTGGCTGAGCGTCTCTCTTTCCCTCTTCCTTTCTTCTTCCCTGTCTCCGCCACTGTGATTGGGACGTACCGCCGCCCCTCTCGGCCGGAAACCACCTCCAAGTCGTGCCCTAGTTCTCCATAGCCGCCACTTGATCATCTTTCCGAGCCCTAGACTCAAGCTGATTTCGTCGGGTTTTTCCTTCACAGCTTGAGGTTGGTTCTGTCATCAGAACCGATTTGTAGTTCTATCTCTGGTTCCAGCAGCAATTTCATTGATCACCCTTTTCGACAATTAGGTCTTCGGCTGTGAGATAACAGGGGAGCAACATATGAAGGGTGTTGGATTTGGAAATCAACAACTCCATCTTGCTCCGACCGTGATCCTTGGTAGCGAGCACTTCTTCGGTTGTGAATTAACAGAGAGGTCTCCAATTCGGGATTCGAGTTGGATGTGATCTTCTGGATTTATTGAAGATGGTTGACACGATCTACAGTTAAAGGCGGGTACCTCTTGACTTATCTTTTATGATAATGTCTTTGGATATGCATAGTATTTTATAACTACATGCAATGAACATGTTTGCCGTTGGTATGTCACTGTTTGATATCCTTAGCATGTTAGGTTTGTCACCTGTGATGTATCCGTGCTTATATCTCGTGATTTGTTGCCATGATTATCTTGTTACCATGAGTATCTTTGTTTCTAGAGTGACATACCATGCTTACTGAGGTTAGGACTAGGATTTGGATTGTTGTTTCTGGCCTGTGTATCTAGATTATCTGATACTTAGGTTTTTGTGCCATATCAGATTTGTGTACCTCTATTTGTATATCATATATGATTCGGGTGTTTAGACTCTGATTCTTTGATCTGTGTATATTGTTGGTACATATGCTATGGAAGAGGGATATGATTTGGGTCTAGGTTGTTATACCTTAGAGGACTTGTATACCCTAGATCCGTGGATTTAACTTACTGATACTGTGTTACCCATATTATGTATATATGGATTTTTCTATGCTGATCAGGATATTCCATATTTATT
Source organism: Zingiber officinale (assembly GCF_018446385.1). NCBI lineage: Eukaryota > Viridiplantae > Streptophyta > Magnoliopsida > Zingiberales > Zingiberaceae > Zingiber > Zingiber officinale. The sequence goes on from NC_056002.1 coordinate 88,989,419, forward strand.
ATGTTCAGGATATAGGGTTATTGATATTCTATCTGACCTGTGTACTCTAGATCTTGGTATGTGACCATCGCTTTTACAGTACCTATTTTGTATGTATGGATATGGTTATGTTGATCAGTTTTTGTCATGCTTAGTGTCATGCATCATGATTGCATGCTGTGCGATAGTCGACTCCATTGTTGTTGAGCACATCGCCAGTTACATGGATCTGCACACACCACCACTCATGGGTTAGTGGTCGATTCAGGCAGTGTGTGTTGCAGCAGGGACTTTGTTTGGCTACGTTGGTCCGCTCATGGGTAGTGTGACACAACGTGTTAGCCGGCAGGGATTCCTCCCCGTCATCGTGTACCGGGAGTTGAGAGCATTGAGCTCCCCCATTTATGATTTGGGGTCACAGGACAGGAGTACTCCGACAGCATCCCGTCCACTCGGTCACTCATCAGGAGCAGTGACGACAGAGTGCACGGTTGTCACAGCCCTACCCACTCGGTCTCGCCATTTGTGTGTGAGATGACTGACTGGCGTCAGGGGTGACCAGGACGCATCATTGACATCATATGCATTGATGCATTTATTTCTTGTGATTGTGTTTGCTGCATTTATTTGCTGCATTTGGTTGGATGCATATGTTTGACATGCATACAGGATTTAGGGCACTTCCGGTTTGACGACCCTTTTGTTTGGATAGGAGTTCCTGGTGAGTACAGCTTCCTTAGTTACCTTTCAGTTTTGCATCTTTCCTAGATATATGATTAGGAAGCTGTATTCCATGTTTATTGCTGTTAGATATATCTTACTAGGCATGTCTATTGGTATTCGCTGAGTTGTTGAACTCACCCCCGTGGACTCTATATTTTTCAGGTACCAGGTTATTTATGGTGTCGCTTGGAGCATCCTGTCTGCTGGTCCCCACGTCACATCAGAGGACTTATCGGTTTCACGTATGTTTTGCTTGTTTTTATGTATCAGTTTGTTTAGCTCGGTACTCTGGTTTTATTTTTGGAGAGTTGATGTTGTTATGTGGTGTTTTGTATTTGTTATTGGTTGTGTAAGCCTAGCCGGCTAGCAGTCTTTGTGTTTTGGTTTTGTTCCAGCCGTGTGGGCTAATGATATATATTTAACCGCGTGGTTGTGTCAGCCAGAGGCTGAATTTGATATTAACTGCGTGGTGTTTGTTTTCTTTTGTTGTTATTATTCCAGCCGCATGTGGCTGAGGTATATAGTGCTTGTAGAAAAGTTTCAGATTGTCCGCCGTATAGGGGAGATGCTGCCGAAATTTCTTCGGACAGAGACTCCTTTGGGGCGTGACAGTATGTCTTGAAAAAGATTCGTCTTGCAAAACAAACTGACAGGTGCCGCAAGTCTGCCTACCAAGAGGTATGGTGAATAGTTCCCTCATGCTCTATTTTCTACTAATCAATTTCCATAATGCTTCATCTGTCACACTATTGCTACATTAGTGTTTGTTTTATCTTTCTAGATAATTTGGTTTCCAAATTACTACTTCAGATGGAACTGATTTCCAAGGTCAACAATCCATTCATAGTAGAACACAAAGAATCCAGCTGGGTTGAGAAGGTCGGAAAAGTTTTCTGTATGTGATATCAGTTGATATGCACTAGGTTTCTTGCAGAAATATTAAAATATCCTATCCATGTTCATTTTAGATGGTGTATCCTTGCACTAGGTTTCAGTTGTATCCTTTCATTTCAAAAGATCGTGTAATTACCATCAACTGACTATTACCATCAACTATGTATATGTTTCTTGTTGAATGTTACAATCATATCTATGATGTTCAATCGTATAAGGGTACTTTGTGAGAAAGACAGGTCTACAAAGGAGGTAATTGCTCACTTCTAGAGCCCTACTAATGATCATCTTCCTTGGCTAACTGTTCTTTCATCAAATTGTCACTCACAGGCTCCAGGTGCAGGAAATCTTGAAAGAAGAATTCTAGAAGTTAACAGAAAAAGGGTCAAAGTTGTTAAACCTGGTTCTAAGACTTCAATTCCCAATACTGAAATTCGTGGAACCTATGCCCCTCCTTTTCATGTAAGTTCTCTACAGCAAAGTTGACGGCACGTTTTAGCAATGCTTGTGCAAACTCATTGATACGAGTCGAGTTTCTGGATTATTTACCCTACTAGAACTGATAATTGACTATATGTTAAACTAAGCAAATGATGAACACACTTCTGTTTATGGTTTACAATCTGATCATTCGTTTGCAGGTTGAGCTATACCGGAACGACCCGCACCGATTCAAGATTGTAGTAGACAGCGACAATGAAATGGATTTGATGGTGCAAACTAAACACTCGTGTGATATCATCGTCCTTGTGATAAGAGGCTTCGCCCAGCGATTCAACAGCTTGTGAAGAATAGTTATGTGTAATTTGTGGATATTGACTTGATGTGCACAATATCTATTATCTTTTTATGTTGTAAGAAGAATATTTATGTGTTGGTTATATGGATATTGACTTAGTGTGTTTAGATACATCAGTGCATTTTTATTTGTGATTTTCTTAGTGAATTAATAATATTAACTTAATTTTATGATTTGTTTGGTGATAATATTGGTTTTTCACTATTTCGGAAATCAAATTTGTGTCGTTAAACAATGCTGATATTACATCGGTTTCTACCGCTGCAAAACCGGTGTCCTTAACTAATATTACATCGGTCGTATACCGCTGCCAAAACTGGTGTTATTAACATATAATATTACATCGGTTTTACACCCGATGTCGTTAAGTGATACTACACCGGTTTTAACCCGATGTTTAAAATGGCAGACCTTTTACATCGCCTTCATAGACATCAGTCGAAAATGTAATAGACATTGGTGGAAAACCGATGTCTATGAGGGTTTTTGTTATAGTGCACCTTAACATCAAATGTAGATGTTCGCTCTATTTTTTGTTTAAGCCTTCTTGCTAAGGTTGAGTCTAGAAAATTGTTGGTGCTTCCTGAATCTATAAGTATCATTACTGGTTGCTTTTTAATGAATCCTTTTACCGTCATTGTTTGCGGAGTTTGTAGTCCTTCTAAGGCGTGTACTGATATTGCCATAGAGTCATCTTGTACTTCGTTGATATTATCTTGTGTTTCACCTTCATTGAAATTATCTTCTTCCTCAAAGTTCTCTATTGGTTCAATCATCAATATCCTCTTTTGCTTGCATTGATGACCACGGTGCCACTTTTCATCGCAAAATAAATATACAAAAGAAATAATTAAAAAATTTGACATGAAAAATGCTAAAGAGTTAAAAACTCCTATGGTAACTAACATAATGTTGGATAATGACACAAATGATAAACCAATAGATCTAAAGTACTATAGATGTGCAATAGGTAGTTTGTTATACTTAACTGTAGGCAGATTGACATATTATTTGCAGTAAGTATTGTAAGTATCCCCTAGTAGTTTTGATGTGGTTAACCAAGTTAAGTTAGGTTATGTTTGTGTTTGATACCTTGTGTCTAAGTGTGCAGGAACTTAGTAGGACAAGAAGTTGAGCAAAAGGCGCAGCTAGTGAGAAGGATGACACGAGAAAGAAGCTGACAGACTCAGTGCATCCGTAGCGGAAGAGTACACTGGTGGACGAAAAATACATATGCAACGTTCAAGAGACGAGAAGCCGGAGAGGAAGCTTACTTGAGGAGAAGGCTAGAGTTGGGTTTGGGTGAGCTCAATTCCAGATAGCCAGAGCATCACCCAAGCGAGCATGGAGAAAAGACAATTCGGGCGAACAATGCTCGAGGCGCCTCCAATACTTTTAAAGTCACCTCAAGCTTCAGCAGCTAGTGAGAAGGATGACATGAGAAAGAAGCTGACAGACTCAGTGCATCCGTAGCGGAAGAGTACACTGGTGGACGAAAAAGACATATGCAACGTTCAAGAGACGAGAAGTCGGAGAGGAAGCTTGCTTGAGGAGAAGGCTAGAGTTGGGTTCGGGTGAGCTCAATTCCAGATAGCCAGAGCATCACCCAAGCGAGCATGGAGAAAAGACAATTCGGGTGAACAATGCTCGAGGCGCCTCCAATAGCTTTAAAGGCACCTCGAGCCTCAGCAACGAAGCTACCGTATACACTACCAAAGGTGCCTCTAGTGTGCTTGAGGGCACCTCGGATGAACAGTACCGAAGGTGCCTTCAAGCACCTTGAAGGCACCTCTAAACACGACAAAGTGGTTAAGTGACCGTTGCTGCGTAGATAAAAGTTTATCTAATAGAAGGCGCCTTGGATCTCCTTGAATGCGTCTTTGAGCAACAGATAGGTTTTTTCAGGGGCTATAAAAAGACCCCTGGAGTTAGGAATTCAACAACAAATTCTGTATTTATTTCCTAATATCTTTTTGAGCTTTCAAAGAGTGTAAGAGGCTTCTCCGTCTTCAACGAAGGAGAATTTTAGTGAGCTTTCATCTACCTTGGATTAATAACCACCTAGGTTGTAACCAAGTAAAACTCTAGCCTTTTATCTATTTTAAGTTGTTTTCATTAATGTTAATTGTTTATATTTGCTTAATGTAATTGTGCATTCTTGCTAAGCAAAAGCAAGAGATTTTTTCTAATTCTGATCGCAGGCTATTCACCCCCCTCTAGCTGGTCACATCAAGACCCAATAAGTATGTATGCTAGATACCAAACTTGTGCTAAAGAATCTCATTTAACAAATGTTAAAATAATTTTTAGGTATATTAAAGGAACAATTAATGTAGGAATGTGGTATCCTAGAATTACCAATTTTAAACTAGTTTGTTATTCTAACTCAGACTATGTTGGCTGTAAGTTAGATAGAAAAAATACAAGTGAAGGTTGCCAATTACTATGATACTTATTAGTTAGTTGGTTCAGTAGAAAGTAATATTGTGTTGCTCTATCTACTACTTATGCAGAATGCATAGTCATAGGTGAATATGTAGCACAATTATTATGGATGCCCTATACATTCAAAGATTTTGACTTAGATTACAAAAATGTTAAAATATTTATTAATAGCATAATTCAATAAATCTAACTCAAAATCTAGTACATTACTCTAGAAAAAAAAATACATAAAGGGTAAACACCATTTTGTTAGAGATAATGTTACAAAAGGAAACATTGAATTTAATTACATTGAATCTAAGTCAAACCTAAATGACATATTTACTAAACCTTTACTCAAATCTGAATTAAATAATCTAAGAAGGCAATTATAAATGTGTTTTGTAGACTAGAGTTTCGAATACAATAATTACTTATACTTTTCAAAACTTTTATTTTTCAAACTCCTTAACTTATAGTTATCAAAACTTATAGTTTTCAAAACTTATGTTTTCCAAAACTTATATTTTTCAAAAATTACAGTTTTCAAAACTTAATATTTCTTTATATGGAACTAGCCTAGGTCATACTGTAGACACTATGAACCAATAGTTGTAGGAAGCCAGTATCTCACAAATATATTAGAATTCCTTTCTTATATATTATAAAACTTAGAATGGGGTGAGATTCTTAGGATCAAGCCTAGATTTCAAATGCTTATAGTTGGACATCAATATAAATCTAGGTTAAAAACCAAACATTGATCAAGTTGAATGATCCTTCTTAGTCAACAACTAGCTAGAACCTAACACTCAATTTGACTAACCTTAGTCAAAAAGCTGATATCTTATAATAAATAGCTAAAAACTAAAGTTAGACATTTCAAAATAAGAAAAATTTCCTAAATATTTTTATCAATTAAATATTTTCAAAATCTATACATATCATACATGCTTGGACTTTAGAATATTTTTAAAAAAATATCAAGTTAAGGGGAGTCATTTTCTTACTTTCAAAATATATTTTTTCTAAGAAATTTTTTGCAATCTGTTTTGAAAATTATTACTGAAAATTATTTTAACCTTAGAAAAAATTTCAAAATTTATCTTACTTACAAAATTTATTTTTCCTTAGAAGAATTTTCATTATTGCTTAGAAAATTTTTGTCCAGCTTAAAAGTTATTTTCAAAAATTATTTAAAATTTAGAAAAAAATACTCTTGAAATTTATTTTCACAAATTGTTGTTTACTTAGAAAAATTTTCAAAATTTATTTTCAAAAAATTATTTTCAAAGCATATTCATTTTCACTTAGAATATTTCAAGATTTATTTTTTTCAACTTAAAAATCACTTTCAAAAATTATTTTTAAAACTTGAATTGAAAATTGCTATAATCTCTTTTTTTTAATGTGTCAAAGGGGGAGAGATGGAATTAGAAGTTAAGTAATTTATTTTAAACGACTCATTTATGTTAAATTTAGGGAGAGAGTTTAATTTGAGGGGGAGTTATTTTTAAAATTATATTTTAACTTAACTTTGAACCTGGATTGTCAAACATCAAAAAGGGAGAAATTGTTGATGGAGAGAGCACCAAAATCAAACTTATATTTTGATGTTGTCGAAGGTTCAAGTTAAGTTTGGCTATGATCTAATGGATTGATCAAACTTGCAGAATGCCCAACTTAGAAAAGTCTTAGTATGTCAGCTAGATAAGACATTAGGCAGTAATAGGGATGACAATGAGTCAAGTTCGGATCATATTTCATATCCTCTATCCCCATACCATCAAAGGATTGGATATTCATCCCTATGCTCATACCCATCAAAAGATCGGATATCTTCTATACTAATAATTTTTATTTTTTTCATCCAACTAGATTAAACATTTATATAGTTACTTCTAATATCAACAAAAAATAGTTAGTGGATTTTAGGAAAAAAAATTTATATATATATATATATTAATTGGATATTCAAGTCGGATATTAGTAGTCCCTCAAATATCCTTCTCCATTCAAGACGGATATCGAATCCTTCATCGGATTCGAAGGAGTAGATTGGTAAGTTGAGGTAATCTCCTAGAGTAGATTGGTAAGGACGTGTCCTAGTTAGGACAAGCCTTAAGCATTAATCCAACTGAAGAAACCAACAAAAATTTCTTAGTTGAGATCAAAACAGTCCTAATTGTCATCATGCTCATGCATCTTTATTATCTACTATCTAACTATGTTTTTCAAGACTTCTATTATTATATTATTTGTGCTAACTTTATTTTGTAAAACACTAAAGTTCCGTATTGACCTGAGGTTGAGTCGACCGAATGATATCTTCAGTCGACCGATCAGGCTAGCGTGGCACAGATCAGATCAAAGTTCAGTAAATATGGAATCAGTCAACCGATCCATAAAAGGTAACGACATCTTATTAGATCGAATCATGCAGGAAAGGAAATGCAGAGGTTCCGTTGACAAATAAGTTTGATCAATCAACCGAACAGCATAAATCATGAGATCGAATGGATTGGATCGAAGGAAACAAGGAAAGGCACACGTTCAATCAATAGATAAGTTGTTCCGTCGACTAAAAGGTGTAGTCGATGTAATAGGTTTTCAGTCAACTGAAAGCTACTTATAATTATATACTGTTGTATTGATTTTTGTATGACTGCATTTATTTTATTTTTTTATTATTAGTTCTCTAATTTTTTTTTTATATATAAATTTATGTCATGATGTAAAATGATATTAGAACTGAAATAGTAATATCCATGACAGTCGCCGTGATCGCTCCAGCGAACCATGGATAGCAAGATCATTTGATAAACAAAAAAAAGGTTAGAAATAGACGTCTATTAAATGATTTCACCAGTCGTACGCAAACAATTGGCTATCGATGTCCAAAAGCCCAACGCATGCATTCCATATTTAAATTTATTAGGATGAAGCTTGGAGAAGAAGCATTTTTTATTCTAGAAATGTAGGACTCGTGAAACGGATATTCATAGTTAATTTATTAGGATGAAACTTGGAGAAGAGGATTTTATATATCTCTAGAAATTAATGTAGGAATTATATATAATTCGTTCGCGAAATGCATATTCCATAGTTAATTTATTAGGATGAAACTTTTGGAGAAGAAGATTTTATTACCCTATAAATTAATGTAGGAATTATATATAATTCGTTAGCGAAATGCATGGATCTAAAATTATTATTGTAATTTAAGAAAAATGAAGAAAATAAAATAAAAACCATAAGTTCACCCATTAGCAAAGCCATCAAAATGAACTAGAAAAATTTTGCAAGTTGCAAGAACCCTTTTAAAATCATTTGGTTCCAAGGAAACCGAGTGCAAAGTAATTTGGACAATAGTCCATGATTCACTCTCACTGGAATTAAGGAAAGGAAAGATTGTGTAGATATGTTCAAGAAGTATGAAGTCTGTAGTCCACTAATTATGTACGGCAAAGTGAATGACGTACAATAACTTAGAGAAGTTAGTTTCCACAATAAAAATGTTATACCTTCGGAAATGCCGAGTGAACCTTCACTATGGATAGCTAGTAGAAAAAACAAAAAGTGTATTCAGTCTAGATATGTCTTCGATAAAGTTTTCTTGACGTACTATCATCTCAATTCATTCCGATGCTATGTTGTAGGATTTAGTAAACTTTTTTCATCTAACCATTCTAAGCAGAAAATAAACATAATACTAAGTGTATGAGTTTGGTTAATCAAGTTGGTTGTATTATTTTTCTACTTGCTTCCCCTGAGTCATAACTTAGATAAGGTCTATCTAAGTAATGAATTTGACTCTTAGGGACTAAGTAGAGGTTTGGTTTAATTGGTTTGGTTAAACATTTTATTGGAACTCATGCTTGGACTTGACTTCTAACATTTTGACTGATTAAAGATAAGTATGATTTGTTTGTTTTATTTGGTTAATAGTCGAGTCCCGATTTGTTGTACACGGCTCGTTGCGACCCAAGTATCATATTTAGACACTTAGATCCCAGTTCGAACTTTTCCAACATTTCCTTGAGTTGCTCGACTTGTCCTTTCAAGTTAGAATTTTCTTCCTCAAGTTTTGTAACTTGAGTCGAAATTCCAACTTGAACTTGGTTAGTCGAGTTACTCAAGTTAACTTGCTCCTTAAGGTGGTCTATTTCCTTAAGTAGCAAGTTATTTTGTTTTTTAGATTTTGTTAATTTTTTAAACAAGCATTTAATTACTTTTAACATTTCAGACTTCGAATTGAAAGTTATCTTATCGGGTCCTTTTAAAACGGATGCAAATCCATGGCTTATCTCAGACTCGTCGTCAGACTCTGACTCATATTCATCTTCAGACTCATATTTGGACTCTTCAGTCTTTGCCATAAATGATATATGACTCAAGTGCTTTGGTTCTGGTTTTGTTCGGGGCTTAGCTTCCTTGTTTGGCCCTGCATACAAAGCTAACCTTTCTTGGCTTGACTCAAGTTAGTCTGTTCATGTAATGTTAATTCACAAAATAGTTCGTCTAATTTAATAATGGAAAGATCCTTCGCAACTTTATAGGCATCTATAATAGATGCCCATAAGGAGTTTCGAGGGAATGAGTTAAGTGTATACCTGATGATATCACGATTCTCAAGTTGATGGCCGATGATATGTAGTCCATTTAGGATGTCCTTAATCCTCATGTGTAGTTGGTTTGCCGACTCACCATCTAGCATTTTAATATTTAGTAATGAATTTAATAAAAGATCACGCTTTATTACCTTTGTATCATTTGTCCCTTCATGTAGTTTAACTAACTTATCCCACAAATCTTTTGCATTGTCAAAGGGCCCGACTCGTTTTAATTCTTCTTTTGATAATCCACATTGTAAAGTGTTGAGTGCCTTTGAATCAATTTGTACTTTCTTCTTTATTTCTTCTGTCCATTCCTCTGGATTGTTGATTGGTGATGTGTAGCCGCATTGGATAATGAGTCATTGATCAATGTTTGTTTTGAGAAAAACTTCCATCCTCTTTTTCCAGTATGGGAAATCGCTTCCATCGAATAGCGGAGGACGCACGGTCGAATATCCCTCAGATTGTGTCATTTGTCCTTGCACCAAAAATTGAGAAACAAAAAGAATATCCAAGACTCTTGTCTTGGGATTAGCAGTGCTTGAAAAATAAAAAATAGTCTAAGAAAAAAATGATGAAAAGAAAAATTTTAAAAGATGCTTTGTTGATAGATCGAATTAGTGCGATAGAGGGGGGGGTGAATATCGCGCTTTTAAAACTTTTCTTTTCGTATTTCAAAACAATTCGAGTAAGCAGCGGAAAATATAAAGGGACAAGTTCGTTTACTTCGTTCGGAGCCTAGCTCGACTCCTACTCGAAGGTCCGCGATCCTTGATCGCACCGATGGACAAATCACTATAGTCCTTCTTTCCGAGATCCTCGGAAAGAAGCATATCGTATAAATGAGCAAGATAGTAACAACCCTACTATCTTGCTTAAGTGAATTACAATGCAAGCTTATATAAAAATATACCAACAAGTAAATGCAATTGAAGCTTTGGTCAGCACTTCCGGATAGTGTGGCTTGCTGAGCTGATGAAGGCTTGTAGCACGGTTTGCTTGCAGAACAGAACTTGAGTCGATCAGAAAGAGTTGTCATTTTGTTCGATCGACCGATCCCTCTGTTCGGTCGACCGAACCCGTTCCCTTCCTTCCTGGTTGGAGTCTGACGCTGGCTCGATCTTTTGTATTAACTGATCTTTAATGGTTCGATCAACCGATCCCATTGTTCGGTCGACCGAACAGCGACCTTCCATGTTCGTCGAGATCCGCACTTAATGCTCCATTAATAATTTTATTGTTCGGTCGACCAAACCTCATTTTCGGTCGACCGATCATGCTATGATACCATGTTTGCGAGCCTGAACTGTTTTGCCAAATTTGCATGTTCGGTCGACCGAACTTTTTTTCAGTCGACTGATAAAATGCCTTGATCGGTCGACTGAACCCTTGGTAAATTGAAGGTTTCTGAGTGTTGGACGCGTGGCCGCTGACAGAGTCTGATTCTGAGTTCTGAGTCAAAAGTTATGACCCTTTGAAGCTCAAGGGGCCATATGATTCTACAACACAAAGTTAGTTCGATATAACAATAGTATTCCTGCAAAACAAAGTTAGCACAGTTATAATACATGAGTAGTAATATGCATGAGTATAACAGTTAGAATTGTCTTAATCTCAACTTGGAATCATCTTGGTTTCTTCAGTTGGATCAGCGACCTTAGGTTGTTCCCTTCAGGAACCCGACCTCACTGTCGCTCCTCCAGTTATTTACCTCAACCTACCTGCCAAAACGTTGGGTCCTCCAGACTTGTTTAGACTTTACTGTCTGGCCGTGATTAAGGCTTTCTCGATTGAGTAAATAGTCTGCACACTTAGCTAAATTATCAGATCATAACAAGATTTAACTTGAACCTTTGATAACATCAAAACTCAGGTTTGATTCTGGTGCACCTTGCACCAACAAGTAACTCCTAAACCCATTCAAGTTAATTTAAACACTAACAAGGGTTGTAGGAATGAAGAAGCTCAAAGAAGGAGAATGTGCATTGTATGCTTCACATGTAGGGAGAAGGGACACTACCACACAAAATGCCTTAAGAAGAGGGAGATCAAGAAGCTTGTGCATTTAAAGAAGTGGGAGAAGAAGAAGAGGAGCTCAAATCAAGGGGGAGCTTCAAGGGTAAGGGAGGTATATCCTAACTTGAAGTTTAATTCAAATTTAAAATCCTCCATGCATGCTAGAAATAATTGTTATTATTTACCCATGCATAACTTCGGTTTTAAATATCATGATAGGAGTAGGGTAAATGTGGATCATAACCCTAGGAAACTCATTCATGATAACTCTAGAAATGGTAGACCTAAGGAGACCCAAGGCATTAATCCCAAGAAGGGGAGACATATGCCTAGAAGAATGGGTAGGTCTAGGAATGCCCAAGGTGGACATGTTGACTCTAGGGTTAGGAACCTAGAAAGGGAAAATCAAGCCTTGAAGTCAAACCTTGATAAGTTGGAGAAAACCCTAGAAAGATTCAATGTTGGATCTAAGAGTTTAGGTATGATGTTGGGTAGCCAAAGACTCAACAATGATAGATCGGGTGTGGGATACTGATCTAATGTTTCCAATGCTAAGGGAAAGTCTTATGTTATGGTTGCATATAACTATAGCAAGGAGAAGCCAATAAATGGCAAGAGAAAGTCATTTAAAGGTAAGGTTAAATTAACCAAGGATAAGGTATCCAAGGTTAAAAAGGTTAGGTTTGTATGTCAAGTGTCACTAGAGGTGCACCAATGTGGTCTAGCAATTGTTGATGAGTCACCTAGAGAGGTGGCTAAGGCTAAGAGCTCTAAGGGGAGCTCAAAGAGTCAATTTGGGGCTCATGGCAAATGGATCTCAAGTGGGTTTTACTTGGGAGTCTAGACGAGCCATGGAATGTGCTAAGTGGTTTAGAGACAGACTTGAGTCTCAAACATAGGGATTTGACACAATTGGTTTATGTTTCATGCTTAGAAATATGACATTGAGGTCATATAGCATGATAATTGGTTTTGGATGTATAGATGTCATATAAACCAATTATAGGGATGCATTGTGAGTTAGTATGGGCAAATACATCAAGAGGAAGCCAAAACTAGGACTTTAGGTCAAGGTTCAATTATATTGAACTTTTTAGCTAGTTTTGTATTTTGTGTCAATCTTGGAATTTGTGATAAATATATATATATATATATATATATATATATATATATATATATATATATATATATATTCCAAGTAGATATTGATAAAATAGACCTCTCCACAAAATTTAAGAATTTTTGGAGGTATGTGGAATTTCTGGTGCATTTCTGAAGTTGGTCAGAAAAGACTGATTTTTTACAGAAATAGTGTACCAGTCGACTGCTATAGTTAGCAGTCAACTGGTAACAGTGTTTTTAAGCACAGAATGTCTCTGTAAGCTCATTTCGATAAGGGCAGTCGACTGGTACTTCTTGCAGTCGACTGATACCAATCTAAAAGTATTTTCAGCACTGAATTTTGACCGGGTCAGCTCGTATAGATGTATAGGATCCATGGGGGATAAATACATGAGTTTAGGGTCAGTTGGATGATAAGTTTTCAACAATTGGGATATTGTTCGAAAGCTTTTTGGATATTAGGCAAAGGGGGAGAAGTAAGATTTAGTTGGAAAAACCTTAGAGCCTTTGCGTAGGGGGAGCCTTGTGATAGGTTCTTAAATATCCCTGTTGGAAATTCCTAGCTCAATGGGGAGCTTAGGTGTAAGGGTAGCCTTGGCATCGTAAGTCCATTCGGCGTTGTAAGTCCAAGTGTGTAGCCTTGGCATCGTAGGTGGTGTAAGTCCAAGTGTGTAGCCTTGGCATCGTAAGTCCATTTTTTTTAGCATGTTTATTTGCTATTTGTTTTCCCTAACTTAAACGTATTGTCAAACATCAAAAAAGGGGAGATTGTTGGAGCAATTCCAATGGTCCGTGTGACAATGTGTTTTGGTGTTTGGGCAAAGGGTTTAAGTTAGGTTCATCCTTGTATTTGATATATGTATATGAGTGTGCAGGTTTGTAGGATACACATGTGACTCAGGTTGACGGCTTTGGGTCCGGTGAATGATGGAGCATCCGAGGGACCGTGGACAAGGCAGTAAGGACAAGGGCCGAGGGAAGTGACTTCGAGGCATACGCGAAGGATGACATTGGGGACGAGCCACAGGCTTGTATGCATTCGAGGGACGAGAGCCAAAGGAAGTAGGCTTGAAGGCAAAATGTCAAGGTTGCAAAGAAGCGTCAAGTGAGTCTAAGGGTGAGAGTCCGAGTGCTGAGAGATTGTACTCGGGGTAAAATCATAGGTTTAGGGTTTTACTATAGCAGTTACTGTAGCAGTCGACTGATGTTTTCATTAGTCAACTGGTGCAGTCGACCCGGCAGTCGACTAGGAGCGAACAGAATGCTTCTGTTCGCTTGACCAGTGTGGAGCAGTCGACTGTTACTTTTGGCAGCCGACTGGTATCGAGTCGTTGGGATGTAACAGTCGAATTTTCACAGAGGGCAATCGACTGCTGGTTTTAGCAGTCGACTGGTAGGCAGGGTTTCCAACCCTTGGCCTATATAACCAAGCCTTGGGAGCTTAGTTATAGTTGACGAAATTAGTGGTCGTAACCCCTAATTAGTAGTCTACTAGTCTCAAGAGTCATGGTTGGTGTTGTGGTGAGGTTTCTCCATCCACAAGGAGCGACTTGAGATAGCCGGAGTTTGCGGGGGGCTAATCCACCGATGGATAGGGATCGTCTACCTTACGGACAGCCGTGGAGTAGGAGCCCTAATATCCTAACCACGTTAAACGAACGTGTTAGCGGTTTGCATTTCCTTTCTTAGTTTTAGTCTTTAGCTTGTTGTTTTGTTTGTATTCCACTGCGCAAGCTAACATTGTAGGAAGCGAGGATTTGGAGGTGTAGTCTATCCAACCCCCCTTCAAGCCGGCCATCGATCCCCTATAGAGAATATTTTGTTGTCCAACAATTTTTGATACAATTATCAATGAAAAGGGAAAAATAGAGGCTAAAGAAATTAAAGTTATGTATTTGTACCTTAAAAATACACTTTATAAGTGTAAATATAGATTGAAAAATCAGATCAGTTTAATAGGTTATCAATCCATAATGTCACGTCATGAAACTTCTAGGTCGATCCAAAGTAGAATTCGGGTCACCAAAGTCTAACAATTTTAATAATTTTGACCTACCCTCCTTTCTTCTTAGTATACTCATGTACGCAGTCTTCATCACTCCAACTCTTTTTGCAGTGAAAGGTGATTACACTCACAGTCCATTCCCGAGTTATGTGAAGGAAAGTAAATTACGGGGATAACTTATTATAGGCAACCACTAAGTGGCTAGGGGTGGAAGGAATTTTTTCCAAAGAGCATTCATCCGTTGAAAAATTGATCCCTGCTATATTGTAACAAAATTATCATCCTTTCGCCAACTATGCGCCACATGAGGACAAAAAGAATGTATCTTCCCCTTCATCCCTCCAACTCCAAACCTTAGAAGGTGTCTACACACTCTTTATATTCGTTTTCTGTTAGAGTGAATGATAGACTATTTATTTATCAATTGTCCAAATTACTTTGCACTCCGATTTCCTTAGTACCAAATGAGATTTCTTGCAACTTACAAGTTTTTTCTAGTTCTCATTTCAGGATTAAGTTCTAGCTTCAACGAATTAGGGATAAATTTCTCTTAATAAATAGTTGATCTAAAAATGATGGATAATACACTGTTCATTGGGAACATTTCTTAATTTATCCATCGATGAAAAACTTCTATAAAACTAGATTAGTCACTCCTAATAGGCTCAAAAAAAATCATGTAATATCTACTGTGTTAACAATTGCTTAGTTGCAAAGTGAAAGGACCCTGGACGAAGAAGAAGACGAAGAAGATTCACTGTGTTTAATTACCTTGAGAAGCACTGAGTCAACAAGGGGATGATGCCGAACCTATCACCGGCGACGACGGCCAACTGTGGGTTTACCTTCAACGAAGCCACCACGCTATGGTGCAAACTAGGCTGATGGGCTGGCCTGGTAGCATCAGACCCTCTCTATGATTTAAAATGGTATAATAAATATGGTCCAACAGTAATATTACTCTCCCACATACGGTCACGCAGTAATAATTTATATTTAAGTTTTGCCTCCGGACAAGGTTGAATTGATTAGTATGGAACAAAGTTATACTATAAAATAAGGATTCAATTTTCGATAAAATCGAGAAAAAAAAAATCCTCCTTCATATTGGAGAACTATAATTTCTTAATTTATTTATTCCTAGATGGTTGAGTCGGATCATATGAGACAGCTGTAGTCCAGATTTCATTTTTTTTTTTTACTATCAATTTTTTTTAACTAACATATTTGAGTTAAAAAAGGATATTGCTTTTGCCTCTCATCCTTCCCGTTTGAGGTTGGTAGATCTTTTTTCCAATCTCCGTCGACAGTCACCTTAATTTTCTTTTGTCATCTCATTGAACATGTAAAAGTCACAGACGCTCGATCATCAAAGCACCCGCCAGCTTTATTGATGAAGAATGATACAGATTTTGAATCATCGCGGTCCAATTCAGTCATTTCCTCCTCATCAAAACCTCAAAAAAGAAAAAAGAAAACAAAAAAAAACAGAGCTTTTCTATAAATCAAGCTTTCCGGGCCTTTTTTTTCTTTTCCCCTTCTTGCTGGAACTAATGACTTATTGGTGTAGGTGCTGCTGCTGCTCTGTTTCTGCCTTCTCTGTCTTAATGCTTCCTGTCACTGTTCTTCACCTGTGCTGCCTCTTCTTGTCGTTCTTCTTCTTCCATGGAGGTAATAAAAATGTTGTTCTGTGGTGCTGTATGTTTTTGTTGTTTATGATATTTGAAGATTGCTGAATTAAACAGACTACTGTGGTTACTTTGTGGTGTGCAGGGGAAAGCACGACCTTCACATTCGTGAACATGTGCGGGGAGATGGTGTGGCCGGGAATCCTCTCCAACGCCGGCAGCCCAGCGCTGAAGCTCACCGGCTTCGAACTCTCAATCGGCGCTTCTCGAGCGGTCCAGGCTCCCAGCGGCTGGTCCGGTCGCTTCTGGGCCCGAACTGGTTGCTCTACTACCGGCGGTGATAGAGGCTGGAGCTGCGCCACCGGTGACTGCGGTTCGGGCCAAGTGGAGTGCAACGGGGCGGGACCCGCCCTGCCGGCCACGCTAGCGGAGTTCACCCTCTCCTCCTCGACGGCGGGGCAGGAGCAGGACTTTTACGACGTCAGTCTGGTGGACGGCTACAACTCCCCGTTGCTGGTGGAGGCCAGTCGGTCAGGGTGCGCCACGGCGGGGTGCGCGGTGGACTTGAGCCAGCGTTGCCCGGCTGAGCTGCGACCGGTGGGACAATCGAGGGCATGCCGGAGCGCCTGCGACGCGTTCCGGAAGCCGGAATACTGCTGCAGCGGGCCGTTCGCCAGCCCAGCCACCTGCCGACCCACCGCCTACTCGGAGGTGTTCAAGGCGGCGTGCCCTAAGTCGTACAGCTACGCATTCGACGACCCGACCAGCACTTTTACCTGCGCCGGCGGCGCTGATTACACCATCACCTTCTGCCCTGACTCTGTGTCAACGTACTGTAATTCTGAATTTTGTGTTTTCCATGTAGAAATCTCGATCGTAACTTAATATTCTGCTGCACAATGAATTACAGCTCGAATTCATCAAGTGATGTTTCCTCGTCATCTAATTCCTCATCAACGAGCTCGACGTCAAGTAGCAGTTCGACGTCGGTACCAAGACCGGCTGGTGGCGTGATGCTGGCGGACGAAGCATGGCTAGCGAGCTTGGCCACCGGCGACGCGAGCTCATCGAGGAGGAGGCCGAGGCTCCCATTAATCTCGTGCTACTCATTAATTGTCGTCACTATGGCATGCTTTGGCGAGGTAGTAATATCTCATCTTTGAGAGAAGGGAAGGGCCCATGATCAAATTAAGTTCATGTAAAGGATGATTTCGTAGTGGGAAAGAAAAGGCAAATGTAAGTACTACTGGTTCGATCAAGTGTATGATTTTACGCATTTAATTAATTAGCGAGAACGGTCAGTGATGATGGGAATCGTATTGTATTTATTGGTGGCGAAGCTAAGTGATGATTGAAAAAGTTAGAGTCTATTTTATGAATTTGTTGACGAGTGGTTCATATTTGGATGAAGAGATGTCATGGAAGAAAAATCTGTTAAGATTTTTCGTAATAAAATTCTGTTAAGATTTTATATAACAGAATTTTGTTATGTTTTTCATAACAAATTCTGTTACGTTTTTACCGGGTCTGGGGGTTTAGCAGTATTTATAGGGATCATTGTAAACCCATTGTAGATCAGACAACACAAGAATCATTAGATGTGATTCTCTTGTGTAGAAGAGAATTCTAATAAAGCTTCGGCCGTTTTGTGGAGTAGGCAAGTCGCCGAACCACGGTAACTCTTTTTCTTTCTCTTCTTCTTCTCCTTCCTGGTGTTTGCTCTCTTTTGTGCGTCTTTGTCTTGTTGTTCCGCGCGATCTCTTTTCTCTCTTCCTCTTCTTCCGCGGTTCAGAAAGGTTGAGAGGTATTGCCCTCTCTTTGCACAACAATTGGTATCAGAGCTCCAGGTTTTTGGCAGATTTCTTCAACATGTCGGGGACGACTTCTGCGAAGTTTGATATGGTGAAGTTTGACGGAACCGGAAACTTTGGATTATGGCAGAGAATGGTCAAGGACTTGTTGGTGCAACAAGGCATGGTGAAGGCGATAGGAGAAAGAAAACCGGAAAGCATGGAGAAATCAGATTGGGAAGAACTTCAGACGAAGGCAGTAGCAACAATCAGGCTTTGTCTTACGGATGACGTGATGTACCATGTCATGGACGAGGAGTCACCGGTGACAGTTTGGCAAAAGCTGGAAAGCCGGTACATGTCAAAATCATTGACAAACAAGCTGTATCTCAAGCAGAAATTATTCGGGCTGAAGATGACAGAAGGAACCGATCTGAGCTAGCACATCAACGTATTCAACCAGATTGTAAGTGATCTGAAGCGGATTGATGTGAAGATCGAAGACGAAGACAAGGCGCTGATGTTGTTGAATTCTCTACCTTCATCTCCTACGTATGAGAATTTGGTTACTACTTTGATGTGGGGTAAGGAAACTCTCAAATTGGAGGAGATCACAAGTGCGTTGCTAGGTTTTCACCAAAGGAAGAAAACAAGCGATGAAATTTCTCAAGGAGAAGGACTTGTGGTAAATAGCAACCAAGAGCGTGGTAGGAGCAAATCTCGATATGGATATGACAACAACAACAAGACTCGTTCTAAGTCGAGAAGGAAGAAGGTGATCACGTGCTACAAATGTGGAGGTAAAGGTCATATCAAGAGAAATTGTCCAGAGATAAAGAAATATGTTGCAGAGAACAAAAGTAGTTCGGTAAAGTCTGCAAACATAGTTGAAGAAGAAAATTCAGAAAGCGGTGATGGAGATATGCTATCAGTTATGTCAAGTTCGGAGCAGCTGACGGATGCATGGATTTTAGACTCTGCATGTTCATATCACATGACTCCAAACAAGGATTGGTTTGACACCTATAGGGCAGTGGATTCTGGTTCAGTGTTGATAGGAAACGATGCATCATGCAAGGTTATCGGCATAGGGAATGTCAGAATCAAGATGTTTGATGGTGTGATCAGAACTTTATGTGATGTCAGATATATACCAGAGCTAAGGAAGAACTTGATCTCACTAGGCACACTGGATGGTATTGGTTGTAATTACAAATCAGTGAGCGGGGTGATGAAAGTCAGCAAGGGAGCTCTGACGGTAATGAAAGGACAAAAGGTAGCAGGAAACATCTACAAGTTGATAGGGACTACAGTTGTAGGTGGAGTCGCCTCGGTGGAGTCTGAATCAGATAGTACTGTCTTGTGGCATATGCGGCTAGGGCATATGGGTGAACGTGGGATGCTAGAACTTCACAAGAGATATTTGTTGAAGGGTGTCAAAACGTGCAAGCTTGAATTCTGTAAATTTTGTGTTCTTGGGAAACAGAGCAAAGTGCAATTTAAGACGGCAACAAACAAGACGGAGGGGATTCTGGACTACGTACATACGGATCTCTGGGGACCGGCCAGTGTAGCATCACGTGGAGGGCACTTGTATTTTGTGAGTTTTACTGATGATTTCTCACGAAAGGTATGGGTATACTTTATGCGTCACAAGTCAGAAACTTTTGCAAAGTTTAAATTGTGGAAAACTGAAGTAGAGAACCAGACCGGAAGGAAGATCAAATGTCTTAGGTCAGATAATGGGACTGAGTACACAGATTCAAAGTTTCAGGAATTCTGTGAGCAGCATGGGATAATGAGGCACTTCTCGGTTCGCAGGACACCTCAGCAGAATGGGGTAGCGGAAAGGTTGAACAGGACAATCATTGAGAAGGCAAGATGTCTCAGGCTGAATGCAGGGCTTGCAAAGAATTTCTGGGCGGAAGCAGTTAACATGGCATGTTATCTCATTAATAGATCACCAAGGGCAGCACTAGAAGGCAAAGTATCAGAGGAAGTATGGACAGGGAATCAAGTAGAATACTCTCATCTTCGAGTTTTTGGATGTCCAGCCTATATGCACATATCTAGTGAGGAAAGATCAAAGCTGGATGCAAAGTCAAAGCAATGCATTTTTCAGGCTATCAGAAAGGAGTTAAAGGCTTCAAGCTTTGGGATCCTAAGGCAAACAAGGTGGTGATCAGCAGAGATGTGGTGTTTGACGAGAAAGCTATGTTACAACGTACTCAGGAAGAAGGAAAGGAAACACCACAAAGCAACAAAGAGAAAGATATTGTGCAGGTGGAGCTAGAGACTCATGACTTCGATGATTCTAGCTCAGAGCACATGGAGCATCGCACTATAGCTAGTGGTAGAACGAGACGAGTCATAAAACCACCCACTAGATACGGATTCGAAGACTTGGTATCTTATGCACTTACCACTAGTAGCGGAGACCCTACATCTTTTCAAGAGGCAATACATAGCTCTGAGAAGGACAGGTGGACGGGTGCTATGGCAGAGGAGATGGAGTCGTTGCATAAGAACCAAACGTGGGATCTAGTGGAACTTCCTGAAGGAGAGAAAGCTATAGGGTGCAAGTGGATATTCAAGAAGAAAGAAGCAATGTCAGAGGGAGAAGAAGTGAAGTTTAAGGCTCGGTTGGTAGCAAAGGGGTATTCACAAAGAAAGGGGATTGACTATGAAGAAATTTTCTCTCCAGTGGTAAGACATACGTCAATTAGAGCGGTATTGGCTTTGGTGGCACATCACGATTTGTATTTGGAGCAAATGGATGTGAAGACGGCATTTCTTCATGGAAATTTGGAGGAGCAGATTTGTAACGACCCAATTTTCCCTATTTCAAGTTCTAAAAGTCCATAAAAATATTTGGAAATACTTTTAAAATATTCTAGAGATTTTTAGGAATTTTTAGAGTATTTTTACGTAATTTTTGGAGGTCGTTTAGTAGGGCTACAAAACGAAAGAAGTTTTGACAAAAATATGTCCAAGTTAAGTTTTGAACCGGAAACCTCGGGTTAAGCAGAGATTCGCTTAACCAACAGACCAGCCGAATGTTTCTTAATAAAACCTACAACGAGATATATTTAAGTTGTAATTGATACCGAAATACCTTAGTTTAAAAAAAAGGTTGCAGAGAAATGGCTGATGATCCAGCGGTAAGAATGGGGGGCCCGCCCTCTGAAGGGTCCCAGCCTAAGGACGGAGGGAGGGCTGGCCCAGCGGATAATGGTCCGAGCGGAGCTATAGATAACCCATCCATGGGCTTGGGTTTCTGACGCCAAGGCAGGAGGATCTAAGGGCCGAGCAGGAGTCCGATCGGCTGGGACCTAAGGGCCGAGCAGGAGTCCGCTCGGCTGGGACCTAAGGGCCGAGCAGGTGGTCCGCTCGGCCAAGATAAGGGCGAGGGTACAAAGGTAGCCGAGCGGCCTATGCGCTTGTCTCGAGATATGGGATGTCAGAGAAGGCACGTCTGATGATAAGGCCGTACCCGAGATTGCACGATGGAAGCTCCCGCCGTCACATCAGGGAGAGGTGGATACAGTAGCAGTATGGCCTCATATATGCTCTTCTGACAGGCCCATACTTGGGTATGGTCTAAAGCAGATGATTGCTTCGATCGACGTGCCTGGGCTCTTTCGATAGCTCTATATAAGGCCTCCATTTCTTCACGTGGGGTACGCGCGTCTGGATCTCTGAAGCCACTTCTTTGCTATTTCCTCGCCTGACTTGAGCGTCGGAGGGCCGTCCCGGGACACCCCTCCCGGCTCCAGAGCACGTCAATCCGGCAGGTTCGTCTTCTCAGTTCGAGACAGGATCAAATTGGCGCCGTCTGTGAGAACGCACCTGCATCGAGCGAGACAATGGACGAGGCTGGAAGGGTACACAATGTGGCACTCTCACAAGAAGAGTTGGACACTCGGTCGAGATGAGGGCCGCCAAACAGAAAGAGGCAGCCGAGCGGCAGGAGCAACAAGCAACATCTGCGTCGGGTGGCCGAGCGGAAGCACCTCAAGCCACCGTGGCGTTCCATCGGGCCTTATTCCGCACCCCTGAAACCGTACCAGCTCGGAAAGATAGGGGATCTTCTTCTGACGAAATGCCCAGGCGAGACGCCAGAAAGGGGAAAGCTCCCCGAGCAGATTCATCTCCCGAGCGGATCAATCGCCAATTCTCGGAGGCCATTCTACGAGACCCTTTGCCTAAGCATTACGTGCCTCCGACGATCGGAGAGTACAACGGAACAACGGACCCAGATGATCATCTGGGTAAGTTTGATAACACAGCTACACTCCATCAGTATACAGATGGAGTAAAGTGTCGCGTCTTCCTTACAACTCTCTCGGGATCGGCTCAACGGTGGTTTCGGAGGCTGCCGGACGGATCTATCACTAGCTTCAAGGACTTCCGAACGGCCTTCCTCCACCACTTCGCTAGCAGTCGGCGTTATCAGAAGACAAGTGTCAGCTTGTTCGCCATCAAGCAAGAGCCGAGAGAATCGCTTCGTGCTTACATCCAGCGATTCAACCAAGTGGCGATGGATATTCCAACGGCCACATCAGAGACCATGATGAATGCCTTCACACAAGGCCTAGTGGATGGCGACTTCTTCCGATCGCTCATCCGCAAGCCGCCCCGAGATTATGATCACATGCTAAATCGGGCCAACGAGTACATTAACGTGGAAGAAGCGCAAGCCGCCCGGAAAAAGGAAACTCCGACAGAGCGGGCACCTATTCAGGCCGAACGGAAACAGCACGCCGCTCAGCAGCCACCTAGAGGACCGAGGGCAGAAGCAATCCGATCCCCTCGTGTAAGGTCCCAGGTACAAGAAGTAGCTGCCGCTCGAAGCAAGCCAAAGAAGAAATGGACCCCGATGTTCTGCTCCTTCCACCAGACGGATACGCACAACACCAGGGATTGTCGAAGTCTTCCCTTCGTGGCTCATCCTGTGCCGCGGAATGCCGGACGGCGATCTCCCTCAGCCGATCGGCGACAAAGAATTCGGGAAGCCGATCGGACTCGAGTTGATAGGCCACGGCAACAGACTCCCGATCGGCATCGCTCACCCAGGCAAGAGAATCGCCGAGCGTCCAGAGAACGATCCCGACCATCCGCTCGCGAAGAAGAAAATAAAAGCAACACTTCCCGAGGCGAGATCAATGTCATCGCTGGCGGGCCGACCGGAGGAGACTCCAACCGAGCCAGAAAGGCGGGTGTCCGGCAGCTGCAGATCCACGCGGTCGGCTGCAGCCAGTGGACCGGAAATCACTTTCGGACCCGGGGACTTAGAAGGAGTAGAAGTGCCCCATGACGACGCACTGCTCATTAAAGCGGTAATAGCAAATTACACCATTCACCGCATATTTGTTGACACAGGGAGCTCGGTCAACATCATATTCAAGAAGGCGTTCGATCAACTGCAAATTGATCGAGCCGAGCTGCTGCCCATGACGACCCCGCTCTACGGGTTTACGGGCAGCGGTCGGACAAATCTGGCTGGCCACCTCGCTGGGAGAAGAGCCGCTCGGGAGGACCAGGACAATAAACTTCGTGGTGGTCGACTCTCCCTCATCCTACAACGTCATTTTGGGACGACCGGCGCTCGGCGAATTCCGAGCGGTTGTCTCAACCTTCCACCAGAAGATAAAGTTCCCCGTGGAGGACAAAGTAGGAGAAGTGCGGGGAGATCAGCTAGCAGCTCGGCGGTGCTATATAGAGATGATCCGAGCAGAAGCTTGTTCCGCTCGGAAGGCGCCCCGAATTGAGGTACACGCCATAACCGAGAAACCTCCTGCTTTAATTTACGATGAAAAGGAGGAAGTCCAGATCCATCCGACCCGATCGGAGGCCATGACTTTTATCGCCTCTGATCTGGGGAAAGAACAGAAGGAGAAGCTGATCCAATGCCTCCAACGAAATCATGATGTCTTCGTCTGGTCGACACATGAGTTACCTGGAATTTCGCCAAGCCTAGCGCAGCATGAATTGCATGTCCGACCGGACGCTCGGCCAGTGAAGCAGAGAAAAAGGGACTTCAGCGCCGAGCAGAATGCCATTATCCGGGCGGAGGTGGAAAAACTTCTGAAGGCCGGCCACATACGCGAGGTGCAGTTCCCGAGCTGGCTGGCCAACGTAGTCTTGGTCTCCAAGCCGGGCGGCAAGTGGAGGGTCTGCATCGACTTTCGAGATTTAAACAAGGCATGCCCCAAGGATTTTTATCCTCTGCCCCGGATAGATCAGCTGGTGGACTCTACGGCCGGCTGCGAATTAATTTGCATGCTTGACGCCTACCAAGGATATCATCAAGTGCCGCTCGCCCGGGAAGATCAAGAAAAAGTAAGCTTCGTAACGGCCGACGACACATATTGTTACAATGTGATGCCGTTCGGATTGAAGAATGCCGGTGCCACCTATCAACGCTTGATGAACAAGGTGTTCAAGGAGCAGATCGGGCGGAATCTGGAAGTTTATGTGGACGACATTCTTATCAAATCCGTCCGAGCGGCCGATCTTTTCAAGGATATGGAAGAAACCTTTCGAACGCTGCGCAAATATGGAGTCAAGCTAAATCCCCAAAAGTGCCTGTTCGGAGCCAAAGGAGGGCGTTTCTTGGGGTACATAGTGACCGAGCGGGGAATCGAAGCAAATCCCAGCAAGGTTAAAGCACTGCAAGACATGCCGCCCCCAAGAAATACAAGAGAAGTGCAAAGGTTGACCGGTCGGATAACTGCTTTATCCAGATTCATCTCCAGAACCGCCGACCGGAGCCTGCCATTCTTCAAGATCTTGCGCAAGGCCACTAAGTTCCAGTGGGATGAAGAATGTGACCGAGCATTTGAGGAGTTGAAGACATATCTGAATTCTCTGCCAGTGTTAGCCAAGCCGGTCGGGGGTGAGTCACTTTATATGTATCTGTCGACAACTGAGCATGCTGTAGGCTCAGCACTTGTGAGGGCGAGCGGCGAAGAACAGCCGGTGTATTTTCTAAGCCACTGAATCTCGTTACACTGGGCTCGAGAAGTTGGCCTTTGCTTTGGTTCTAGCCGCTCGGCGCCTTCGACCGTATTTCTTGGCTCACACCATTATTGTCCGGACGAACAGTCCACTCGGAAGAGTGCTGTTGAATCCAGAAGCGTCCGGACGGCTCATCAAGTGGACGACAGAATTAAGTGAATTTGACATCCAATATCAGCCCCGCTCGGCGATTAAAGCCCAATCCTTGGCTGATTTTGTGACCGAAGTGCAAAGGCCAGAGCCGGAAGCTATGTGGAGAATATATGTGGATGGATCCTCCACTCGGCTCGGAAGTGGGATCGGAATATTACTATCACCTCAAGAAGAAAAGATGCACCTATCCGTCCGGCTAGATTACAAAGCTACTAACAATGAAGCAGAGTATGAGGCCCTCATGGCGGACGCAGCGACGCATGTGGGAGTGGGCGGGTGACACTCTATTCGATTCACGGTTGGCCGCTCGGCAACTTTCCCGGCACCTTGAAATCAACTGTTCGCTCAAACTCTGCTGAGGCCTTTGAAAACTCAAGCTACTTTCCGAGAGGTGCTTATTCAGAAGATCCCACGAACGGAGAACCAGGCGGCCGACGAGTTAGCCAAACTCGCGAGCTCAATAACGCCGGTCGCCATTCAGCAACCAATTGAAAAAACGCTGCTGGTGGCGCATGTCGACCGGATGCAAGGCCTCGCGTTTCCAAGTGATTGGAGGACACCTATTATAGAATTCCTCCGTTCGGGCACCACACCGTCCGATGAATATGCAGCCCGGCTCCTCAAAAGAAGAGCCGGTCGGTTTACACTCATCGGAGATCAGCTTTACAAGAAAGCTTTCTCACGCCCTTTGCTGAAATGTGTAAGCTCGGAGGACGCAGCTTACATCCTCCAGGAAGTACATCAAGGATCATGCGGGGGTCATCCGGGCGGACGCTCATTGGCCAAGAAGATCCTCTTGGCCGGATATTTTTGGCCAACTTTACAAACAGATGCCGCTCGGACAGTATCTACATGTCTTTCATGCCAGAAGTATCACAACTTCTCCCACTGACCGGCAGAGGAGATGAAGGCATCAACCATTTCATGCCCGTTCGATCAATGGGGAATGGATATTGTGGGTCCATTTCCGATGGCGACTGGGCAAAGGAAATTTTTACTAGTGGCAGTGGACTATTTCTCCAAGTGGGTGGAGGCCGAGCCGCTGGCAAAGATCACCGAACAAATGGTTAAAAAATTCATCTGGCAACACATCATTTGTCGGTTCGGTATCCCTCGCCGACTAGTGTCCGACAACGGGCGGCAGTTCACAGGGAAAATGTTAGAGGATTGGTGCAAAAGCTACGGCATTGAGCAACATTTCACGTCCGTGGCCTATCCTCAGAGCAACGGTCAAGCTGAAGTCGCCAACCGGGAAATTCTTCGTATTCTGCGCGCTCGGCTCGACCATTTGGGAGGGAGTTGGCCGGATGAAGTGCCGAGCGTCTTGTGGGCCATCCGAACGACGCCAAAAGAAGGGACAGGAGTCACACCGTTCCATTTGGTATATGGCGGTGAGGCTGTCATACCGGTCGAAGTCGGCGTTGAGTCAGCCCGGATCCAGAGCTATGATGATGACAACGCCGAACGAAGAAACATGGAGCTGGACTTGGTAGAAGAGGAGAGGGCAAAGGCGTCCGTTCGGCTGATGGCATACCGTCAGCGGATGAAGCAAAACTACAACCGGCGCGTAATTCCCAGATCGTTCCAAGTCGGCGATCTTGTCTGGAAGAAAGTCAAGCCGGTTGGAGAGGTCGGCAAGCTTGAAGCTCCATGGGCAGGCCCTTTCAAAATCATCGAAAAGCTCCGCTCGGGCGCGTATTATCTGGAGGATGAGGACGGACGGCAGCTAGATAGGCCGTGGAGCGCGAACCACCTCCAGCCTTACCGGGCGGGGTGAAAGGTGTATCACTGTAAATCACCGTGTATTTCATTTTTCGACCAAATACTTGAAATGCAGAGATGAAAAGTCAAAAGAGCGAATATAAGGCATTATCATCGTAACCCGAAGACCCCAGGCCGTTCGGCCGGGCTGCGTATAGAATATAAGCATCGTTCGTTATTACCTGGAGCGAAGGCCTGAGCCGCTCGGCCAGGTACATTTTAGCCGAGGCTACCTCGGGGAGGATTATTTACGAGCCACGCGCTCGATGTGGAGGCCTGAGCCGGTCGGCCGGGTATATGGTTTTCCGAGCCAAGCGCTCGACAACGAAGGCCCCGAGCCGCTCGGCCGGTGGTATACGGATCAAATTGGCGACAAGCGCTCTAAAAACGGAGGCCCCGTACCATTCGAAAGGGGGTATATTATCCGAGCCAAGATACTTGATGAAGTGGACCCTGAGCCGTTCGGCCAGGGGGTAATTATCCAAGCTAGACTTGAAATGAAGGCCAAGGTCGCTTGACCTGGTAAGGAGTTAGCCTTAAAGGCCGACGAGCACCGTCGTTAAAAATCGAGAGCCGCGCCGACCGGCTATAAATATCCGCGCCGACGAGCACCGTCGTTAAAAATCGAGAGCCGCGCCGACCGGCTATAAATATCCGCGCCGACGAGCACCGTCGTTAAACATCGAGAGCCGCGCCGACCGGCTATAAATATCCGCGCCGACGAGCACCGTCGTTAAACATCGAGAGCCGCGCCGACCGGCTATAAATATCCGCTACCGACGAGCACCGTCGTAAAAATCGAGCCGCTACCGACCGGCTATAAATATCCGCGCCGACGAGCACCGTCGTTAAACATCGAGAGCCGCACCGACCGGCTATAAATATCCGTCGAGCACCGACGCGTTAAAATCGAGACAAGCGGCGTCTATAAATCCCGAGCGAAGGTCGCCGAGCACCGACGTTAAAATCGAGAGCCGCACCGACCGGCTATAAATATCCGCGCCGACGAGCACCGTTAAAATCGAGAGCCGCGCCGACCGCTATAAATATCCGCCCGACGAGCACCGCGTTAAAATCGAGAGCCGGGACCGCTATAAATATCCGCGTCCGAGCACCGACGTTAAAATCGAGAGACGAGCCGGCCTCTATAATCCGGGCGGAAGGCCGACGAGCACCATCGTTAAACATCGAGAGCCGCGGACGGCTATAAATATCCGCGCCGTCGAGCACCGACGTTAAAATCGAGACGAGCATAAATCCTCGAGCGAAGGTCGCCGAGCACCGAGCGTTAAAAATCGAGAGCCGCACCGACCGGCTATAAATATCCGCGCCGACGAGCACCGTCGTTAAAATCGAGAGCCGCGCCGACGGCTATAAATATCCGACCGACGAGCACCGTCGTTAAAATCGAGAGCCGCGCCGACCGGCTATAAATATCCGCGCCGACGAGTACCGTCGTTAGAGCCGCGCCGACCGGCTATAAATATCCGCGCCGTCGAGCACCGACGTTAAAAATCGAGGGCCGCGCCTATCCGAGCGGAAGGTCGCCGAGCACCGACGTTAAAATCGAGCGGCGCCGACCGGCTATAAATATCCGCGCCGACGAGCACCGCCGTTAAAAAGAGAGCCGCCCCGACCGGCTATAAATATCCGCGCCGCGAGCACCGACGTTAAAAATCGAGACGAGCAGGCGGCGCCTATAAATCCTCGAGAAGGCCGACGAGCACCGTCGTTAAACATCGAGGACCGAGGCCGGCTATAAATATCCGCCGTCGAGCACCGAGCGTTAAAATCGAGAGACGAGCGGCGTCTATCCGGGCGGAAGGCCGACGAGCACCGTCGTTAAAGAGAGCCGCGCGACCGGCTATAAATATCCGCGCCGTCGAGCACCGACGTTAAAAATCGAGACGAGCCGGCGTCTAAATCCCCGAGCGGAAGGCCGACGAGCACCGTCGTTAAACATCGAGAGACCGGCTATAATATCCGCGCCGACCGAGCACCGACGTTAAAAATCGAGACGAGCCGTATAAATCCGAGCGGAAGGTCGTGATTAAAATCGAGAGCCGCGCCACCGGACCGGCTATAATATCCGCCCGACGAGCACCGCCGTTAAAATCGAGAGCCGCGACCGGCTATAAATATCCGCGCCGCGAGCACCGACGTTAAAAATCGAGACTATAAATCCTCGAGCGGAAGATCGACGAGCACCGTCGTTAAACATCGGAGCCGCGCCGATCGGCTTATAAATAATCGCTCCGACGAGCACCGCCGTTAAAGATCGAGCCCCACCGATCATGATTGTTCGCAAGTACCAGATTGATTGACCCGATCGGCCGTCGGTTTGCCAACACTTCGCATTCACTGAAGGCAATTATTATAGCCGAGCGCTAAACGATTCTGAGGAAATAAGTCAATTGGTTAACCCGATCGGCCGTTTAGTAGGAAGCTAGGGGAGTCCAACTGATGCTACGAATATGCAGCAACACGCTAAAACGAGACAATGAAGGGCAAACAAAAAAATGCAAGCAAAGAAACATAAGGAGGCCGAACGGCACGTACAGAAATTTTTGCATCCGCTGAGCGGATGAAATACAGAAAGCACTTGAAACAACTCGCCTTACTCTGGGTCTTCAAAATTGAAAAAGGCGTCCGGGATATCGTCGATCATGGCCGCCAGGTCGGAGGCTAGAATGTGCATTCCCGCGGGAAGGTGGCCGCCCTTCTTCAAGTACGCCATGGTGACCTTGACCGCCTCGAGGAAAGTTGAGGAGACGTTGCCACCGAATTTTGTGCCGAACCGCTCCGAGCGGAGGTATTCTTGGCGAGCTGCTGCTAGGCGACTCGACTCTCCCTCCTTATATTGTCTGAGCGCCGCCCGGGAGGCAATCAGCGAATCTTGAAGAACTTTCTGGTCCACCTCCGCTTTGGTGCGTTCAGCTGAGCGCCCATCCCGTTCGGCAGCTAGTTGGGCTTCCAGATTCTTAGACTGCTGATCTAGGGCTCGGACTTCAACTTTCATTTTGTCCAGATCAGCAATCGCCCGCCTCTTCCGGCTGCTGGCGCGCTTCACGTCTGCGTCGCGTGTCTTGACCAGGCCTTCAAGTCGAGCCACCTCTGTCGCCAAGTCGGCGGACTTCTTCTGTTCGGCCTCGAGGGTTTGTTTCTCCCGCTCGGCCGATGGACCCCCTGACACTTGGAGTTTCTCCAGGAGATCCTCCAGCTCGGCTAGCCGATGGCTAGTGGCGATTTGCTCAGCCCAGCGCTGTAAGGGAAATAATAAAATGAGGAACTGGACGGTAGCATAGCACAGAAAGAAAAATGAATTTACCTGAGTGGCCTGCTGCATGTTGTTATCGCCGAGCTGCTTAGGCGTCATGAGGGCCACTTGAATCTGGGCGTCCTCGAACAGCTTGGCGAGCGGGCCCGTCAGGGTTATTTCGTGGACGGGGCTTGATGGCCGATCAGAAGACAGTAAATATTCCTCCGACGGGAATCGGAGGGTAGTTTTGATGGTCGGATGGCCGGACGGCGCTTCTTCAGTCGCGGCCGCCTGATGCGAGGACTCCCCCATGGTGGAAGTTTCGCCCAACCGACGTAAGCGGCGACGAGTTTGGGGAGGAGAGCCTGAGGGTCGTGCGGTAGGCGAAGACACAGGGGTCCCGATCTGCGTCGGTGTGCGGTCCGGCGAATCTACCCCGATCGGCACTTGTGGTTCGCTCTGAGTCGGAAGGCTGGGGTCTCTTCGACGTTTCCGCCGAACTTCCAGTGGGGGGTCCCCGGCCTGGGGGACTCCCAGCTCTGCTGGAGCAGAGGAAACAGGATCCGCTTCAACCTCCGTTGAAGCGGCTGAGGTGACTTCTGTTTCAGGAGCCGACTGTGTCCCCCCCTCTCCTGTAGCTGCCGGGCGGCTGGGGATAAGACCCCGCTCGGCGAGTTCTCTTTTAGTCGCCGCTTCGATTTCCACGGACTTCAACTTCAGATGATCGGTGGCCTTGGAGCGCCACATGACTTCAGCTGCAGTAAAAGAAATTAAAATCAATTAGACAAAAAAGACTAAGAGTAAAGAATCCTTACTCATGCGGATGGGGAGGTTTGCCCGAACGGGAGACAATCCGAAAATATACAACACCCCCTTGAGAAGCAACTGGTCGATCTTGTATCGCTGACCGGATAACCAGTTCGCCGCATGAAGATAGGATGGGTTGCTTCTGAACTTGCCGAGCTCCGGCTGAGTCGGCACAGCGGTCTGCCATTTGGTGCGGAAGGCTGGCCGCTCGGGAAGTCGGATGTAGAAGAAAAACTCCTTCCAGTGTTTGTTGGAGGTCGGCATATTATCAAAAAATCTAAAGCCTATTCTACTTTAGAAGATAAAGGTGCTCGGCTCAGATTGTTTAGGGTAGAAAAAGAAGTGGAATATTTTGGGGTCGAGAGGGATACTGTGCAGCTTAAAGAGGACGACTACCCCGCTCAGCAGCCTAAAGGAATTCGGCACAAGTTGGCCGAGCGGGATGCGAAAATAATTACAAACCTCCAAAATAAAGGGATGGGTAGGAAACCTAAGGCCGCCCTGGAATTGGTCCAGAAAGAAACAAATGGTGCCGATCGGCGGGTCATGGGGCCGGTCAGACGGGTCGGCTACAACTATTTCATAGTCATCGGGAATCCCATACGTCCGAACAAGGCGCCGAGCGCCCTCCTCATCAAATCGGCTCTCCATAGTCAGGTACCAAGGGCCCTGAACTCCAACAGCGGGTTCAGAGGAGCTTGCCATCTCGAAGGAGCAAAAAGACAGCGAGAAATCGAAGGAATGGGAGCAAAGAAGGTAGAACAAGTGGGGAGGGCCTTGTAAGGGGAGGGGAAAAGCTTACTGAGGGAAGGTAGACAGAAAGGATCACCAAAGAGCCGAAGACCACTGAGAGGCGAAAGCTGGGACGGCCGGAATGATGCAGCAGCAGCGGGCACCTTCGACTGAAAATTCGCGATAAAACAGAGAATGCGGCGTAAAAAGGCGAAGACGAGGGCTTTATACGAACGAGGCTGGTCGGCCTCGTCCGTTGGATGCAGGTCACGGAAGACGAAGTCATCATCTAGCCGTCCGTTTCGAAATAACCAGCGTCCCATCGTACGGATCATCACCGCCACGCAAGAGGAGCCACGTGGCGCTCTGTCGCCAGGCACAATTAATGCGCCCATACCGCGCATGCTTCGACTTAATGAAAAGGATTTGCGTGATTTTCGAGAAGATCTAGACAAGCAAACATCTATGTTGAGCGACAAGACAACCGGAATGAAGAGCCGAACGGCTGAATTTGGAGGAAGGGCCGAACGGCCCCACGGATACTATAAGCGACGGAAAGGCGACGACCGCCCGCTCGGACACATAGTCCAGTCAGTCGGACTCACTGCCTCCTTCGACTAGACTTGAAGGGAAGGCAAGTGATCCGGCAGTAAGAATGGGGGGCCCACCTTCTGAAGGGTCCCAGCCTAAGGACGGATGGAGGGCTGGCCAAGCGGGTAATGGTCCGAGCGGAGCTAGAGATAACCCATCCATGGGCTTGGGTTTCCGACGCCAAGGCAGGAGGATCTAAGGGCCGAGCAGGAGTCCGATCGGCTGGGACCTAAGGGCCGAGCAGGAGTCCGCTCGGCTGGGACCTAAGGGCCGAGCAGGTGGTCCGCTCGGCCAAGATAAGGGCGAGGGTACAAAGGTAGCCGAGCGGCCTATGCGCTTGTCTCGAGATATGGGATGTCAGAGAAGGCACGTCTGATGATAAGGCCGTACCCGAGATTGCACGATGGAAGCTCCCGCCGTCACATCAGGGAGAGGTGGATACAGTAGCAGTATGGCCTCATATATGCTCTTCTGACAGGCCCATACTTGGGTATGGTCTGAAGCAGATGACTGCTTCGATCGACGTGCCTGGGCTCTTTCGATAGCTCTATATAAGGCCTCCATTTCTTCACCGGAGGTACGCGCGTCTGGATCTCTGAAGCCACTTCTTTGCTATTTCCTCGCCTGACTTGAGCGTCGGAGGGCCGTCGCCGGGACACCCCCCCCGGCTCGGTCTTGTTGCAGGTTCGCCGGAGCACTCAAGGATCCAGCAGGGAGCGCCACGTCCCCAGCGTCCGTTGACTCCTAGTTCAGACAGGATCAGCTGAGCCGAAGCTCGACCCGGTGACCTGGGGTTTCGGCGGAAACGCAGATAACCAGCTGTGCTAGCGAGTTTTGTTAATTAAGGAAAGAATAAATTATATTTAAGGTATAGTTAGTAATAGAAAAACCTAGTTATAAAGGGATTAGGTTTTCTCTCTCGCCGAAAACCCGATTCTTTCTTCTCCTTCTCTCCCGACGGCGTTTTCTTCTCGCGACGGAAACGAAGAAGCAGGCCTAGGTCTTCACTTCGGCGGTCGGCGAGGGACTCTTTTCGAAAGAGCTTCACGGAATCGGGATCATCTCGACGAGGAGTGCCGTGAGCACGAGGGAGAAGCCGAGATCTCCATCGCTCCGGAACCCTAGAGTCTTCCTCTTCTCCGGTTGTAAGTCCAAGAACAGCGAGGTGAGTTGCTTCTCACCTGCAGTAGGAGTTGCTCCGAATTTTCGGATTTCGTTTCCTTGCTTCCGGATCTTGTTGTGCCGAGTAGAAGAATATGCTAGGGTTTTTTTTTCTTCCTTGCTTTGTTGAGATGTCATTCTCGATTTTGCTATTGTATTGAATCATATGCTCAATTCTGTTAAGATTGGCTGTATCGAGTTTGATATGTAGCTGTCTTGTGCTGTTAGTTCCCTTATAAGCGGGTAGATTGTAGCATTTCTTGCTTATGCTATTAATATCCTTATGCGGTTAAGTAATAGCAAGTTCTGCCTATGTTATTAGCTCTTTATACCATGTAGATTAGAGCATTTCTTGCCTAGAATTTCTGTTTCGAATTCATTGTTAAGCCGAACAGCCCTAATTCCAGCCTGTGGTTGTGTTTTAAGCACGCCTTTAGCTCTTAAATGTTGAATCCGGGTAGGTCTACCTGCTGCCATACATTCCAGCAAGTTTACTTTCTATTTTGGCCGTGCAAATGAGCATAAACAGCCCTTAATTATTAGTATGCAGTTCTGTTTTGTTTGCTACCTCCATGAATATGAACAGCCCTGTACGGTTTAGTTTCCTTGTCACTTAATGAGCATGCACAACTTAGTATACTAGTAAGTTTGGATAGATTATTTGTTACTGTTTTAAGGGCAAGAATAACCTTGTTATAATAGTTCAGAGTTAGTTCATTTTGCCCTACTTTACAGCATATTTAGAAAGCTCAAAGTTGCATTCTTTTGCCCTATTTTACAGCATGTTTAGAAAGCTCAAAGTTGCATTCTTTTGCCCTATTTTACAGCATGTTTAGAAAGCTCAAAGTTGCATTCTTTTGCCCTATTTTACAGCATGTTTAGAAAGCTTAAAGTTACTTTCTTTTGCTCTGTTTATAGCATGATTAGTAAGCTTAAAGTTGCTTTCTTTTGCTCTATTTATAGCATGATTAGTAAGCTTAAAGTTGCTTTCTTATGCTCTATTTTATAGCATGATTAGTAAGCTCAAAGTTGTTTTTATTCGCTACTTTAACAAGCATGAACAGCTACTCTCTAAGTGTATGCAGTTTTCCTTTTAAAGAATGCAGATCTTTCTTTCTTTGATTTACTTCTGCTGTAGCATGCCTAAAGATTTCAGATTTGTTAAGCATAGTGTGCAGACTTTAATAAGCAGATTTTTATTAAGTATTAGTGAAGATTTCTGTTGAGCATTAATATTGCATAATTTTTATTAGTTCAGTATGCAGATTTTTGGTTTAAGCATTTCAAAGTTAGAATTTGCTTAAACATTTCAGTTTCTTTTAAAAGAAGTATTCTTTTAGAAGTATTAACAAGTATAAGAAAGCTAAAGAAAAGAAAGAAAAGGCCAAGGCCTTAAGTAGATCCTAAAGTCAAGACTTTAGGGATTTTGGCACACAAGGTGCTTAAATAAATGCCAAGGTATTTTATTATAAGAAGTATTTAAAGATAAAAAGTATTTTACTTTTAAAGGGCATGTACCGGACACAAGGTCCAAGGGATGGGCTCCAAGTTGCCCCTAGGCACAAGGCCTAGAAGTATCTTAGTAGTTTCGGGATTAGCTACCTCGATTCTTATTAAGAATGCGCGCAAAGTGGTACAATGCCGGGCCCAAAAGAAGTTTATTATTATTTTGAAGTATTAAAGTATAAGTTTTGAAATAAATGAAACAAGCTTCAAATATGTTTAGAATTAGAAAGTTTAGTTCTTGATGTTTGAAGCATTCAGTAGTAGTTTTATTTGTTTCTTGCTATTAGATTATTCAGCATGTTTAGTTTTATTTGCTTTCAGCATGCTGTTATAGTTTGTCTTATGAGCATGTTTAGTTTTACATGTTTAGAAGTTTTACATGTTTAGTAGTTTTACATGTTTAGAAGTTTTACATGTTTAATAGCTTTACATGTTTAGTAGTTTTACATGTTTAGTAGTTTTACATGTTTAGTAGCTTTACATGTTTAGTATGCTTCTTTTATAGTTTCATTCTTATGAGCATGATTAGCTATACATGTTTAGTATTTCAGTTAGCATGATTTCCTTTGCTATATATGAGCATGAGTAGTTTTATATGTTAGCATTCAGTTTTAGCATGTTTTTATTTATATACATGCATATCGAGTTTTTGTGAGTAGATAGCGCTCACTAAGCTTTATGCTTATAGACTGCACTTCCTCCTACTGCAGATAAAGGGAAGGAAAAGATTTAGCAAGGAAGGCGACAAGGTGGTGGTGATGAAGGTGTGTGATGGCTGGACTATGGAGAGATCCAGAATGAGCTGGCAAATTGCCAAGACTTTTCTGTTTAGTTATTTTAGTTCTCTTTTAATGTTATGATGAAGTTGAGATTGTAATTAAGTCTATTCCGCACTTGTAGTTTAGTATGTCTTATCGTTGGAGTTCTATTTGTTTACTATTGCTAGAATAGTTTCCTTTTAGTTATTGTGATATTATTACTGCGTGGTTGTGAAGTATTTATACCAGCCGCATGTGGCTGATGGTTTATTATTTGTTTGTATTATGGGAAATGGTCACCGGTACAGGGGAGACTCTGCCGAAATTTTTCGGTAGGGTTTTTCCTAGAGATTTTTAATAAACCGGTTAAGTAGAGTTAGTAGATAAGTAACGGTCACTCTTAGAGAGTAGTAGTAGTAGTAAGAAGGGTGGTCGTTACAGTTGGTATCAGAGCAGGTCCATTTTCCAGCAACACACACACATCAGCATCATCCTTGCCGTCTTCAAGTAAGAAAGTATTTAAGTTCTTTCTTTATTGCTTTCCTTTATTATTATTATTTGCAGTATGGATGGATTGTTTATAAGTGATTAAGTAAGATAAGAGTTTTTAGCTATTTCCTTTCTTAATATATAAATGTGTATGTTTAGAAAGGGTAGAGAAATTATCAAATTTTCTTATTTGTTTAACTAGATGTCGAGAAGAGGACGTCCCCGTACTGCTCGTACTGAGGACCAAGTTCAGGAGGAAGAGAGGCCAGGCTCAACTGAGCCCAATCTTTCTGAAGTTGTTGCCCAACTTCAGAAACAAGTAGCTGAGCAGCAGCAAGTAATTGCCAATCTGATGGCAAATCAACAACCAGTCCCTCCTACTCCTCAAACGGTAACTGTGGAGACTCCAGTGGTAACTGAGGTTCCACCAGCTACCCAGGGAGTCGTCACAGCACCCCAGAGACAAGAAGCTTACCTTATACAGTGGCTGAAACTGAAACCAGAGAGCTTCTCAGGCACGACTGAGCCCTGGGATGCCCAGGCTTGGTTCAAAACACTGGAGAGCACCATGGAGCTTCTTGACTGGCCAGAAGTCAAGAAGGTCAAGTGTGCCTCCTTTTGCCTGACTGGAGACGCACGCATGTGGTGGGAGAGAGTCAAGAGCAAGAGGGCAGTCAATCAGATGAGATGGATTGATTTTGAGACAGAGTTCTACGACGAGTTCTTCCGCCAAAGGATCACCAATAAGCACTACGAGGAGTTTATGGAGTTCAGACAGGGTGATCTGACAGTGGAGGAAGCAGTTAAAAGTCCAGAGCTAGTAAGCACGGAGAAGGAACGAGTCAGACTGATGCTCAGGATGCTGAAGCCAGTGATAGCACTTAATGTGAGTAGTGGAACTCACCAACCCCAGACTGGCGAAGAGCTGGTCAGCAGAGCCTTAGTAGCTGAGCATTACCTGAACAGCATGAAGGCACAACGAGAGCAGCACAAGCCAATCAAGATAGAAACCAAGACTGGGGGAAATCAGAAACCCCAGTCAAATAATCAGAACTGGAAAGGCAAGGGCACTAAAAGAAAGCAGTGGGATTCAGGAAGTAACCAGAAGGGAGGACCAGAAACCAAGCAGACTAAGCTCCTTCCCTGCCCTAAATGTGGGAGAACACATCCAGGAGCCTGCCTCTTGGGTAAGACTGGATGTTATTCTTGTGGTCAAGAAGGACACATGGCCAAACAGTGTCCTAACAAGTTCAAAACACCCCAGCCACAGCCAATACAATATGGAGCCAAGCCTCAACTACATTATATGCCTGCGACTCTGGAAGGACCTCAGATCAGTCAAGGAAGGTTGGAAGCTCCACCAGTTCCAGCCTTTGACAATGCCAGAGTATTCTCCCTTACCAAAGAGGAAGCTGCTAGTGCCTCCACGGTTGTAACAGGTCAAGTAGTTATTTTTCAGCATGTAGCTACTGCACTATTTGATACTGGGGCGACCCATTCTTTTGTATCCATACCTTTTGCCAAAGAATTACAGGTACCTACAGAAAGCATGAATTCCAAGTTCCTGACAACCCTACCTTCTGGGGAAGTCATGGAATCTAGTCAGTGGCTTCGGTCTGTACCAGTCAGAATTTCAGACCGAGAGCTATATGTTAACCTGGTAGTCTTAGCTATGCAGGATTTCGATATCATTTTTGGTATGGATTTCCTCAGCCAGTACAGTGCTTCAGTGGACTGCCGCAGAAGGAAGGTGATCTTTAGCCCAGAAGGTGAACCTTCCTTTGAATTTATAGGAGTACCAAGGAGGAAGACCCAGAAATTCCTCTCTTCTCTCACAGCTCACCAGATGTTAGCTAAAGGGTGTGCTGGTTTTCTTGCATTCATTGTGAGTACAGAGGAAGAAGAAAGACCTAAGCAGGAGGAAGTGCGGGTAGTCTGTGAGTATCCAGAGGTGTTCCCAGAAGAGCTACCGGGACTACCTCCGAATAGAGAGGTGGAGTTTGAGATTGAACTGGTTCCTAGTACCAGTCCAATTTCAAAAGCTCCATACCGCATGTCCCCAGCAGAGTTGAAAGAGCTACAAGAACAACTTCAGGAGCTGCTTGACAAAGGCTTCATCCGCCCTAGTCACTCACCATGGGGAGCTCCTGTGTTGTTTGTCAAGAAGAAGGATGGATTTATGCGGATGTGCATAGATTATAGAGCTCTGAATCAAGTGACCATCAAGAACAGGTATCCACTGCCCAGGATCGATGATTTATTTGATCAATTGAAAGGGGCAACAGTGTTCTCTAAGATAGATCTGCGCTCTGGGTACCATCAGTTAAAAGTAAAGGAGAGTGATATACCCAGAACTGCTTTCAGGACCAGATATGGACACTATGAATTCGTGGTTATGCCTTTTGGTGTGACTAATGCACCTGCAGTCTTCATGGACTTGATGAATAGAGTGTTCAGAGAATACCTCGACAAGTTTGTCATTGTGTTCATAGACGACATTCTAGTCTATTCCAGAACTTCAGAGGAGCATGACACGCACTTGAGAATAGTTCTGCAGACCCTTCAACAAAAGCAACTTTATGCTAAATTCTCAAAGTGCGAGTTCTGGTTGGAACAGGTGGCATTTCTAGGTCACATTGTTTCAAAAGAAGGTATTCAGGTAGATCCAGCCAAAGTAGAAGCGGTCAGCAACTGGAAGAGACCCAAGAATGCCAGGGAGATCAGAAGCTTCCTTGGTTTAGCTGGGTACTACAGGAAATTTGTGGAGGACTTTTCCAGGATAGCCTCTCCACTTACAGCCCTCACCAGGAAGGACAAGAAGTTTGAATGGTCAGATAAATGTGAGCAGAGTTTTCAAGAACTCAAGTGGAGACTGACTGCTCCAGAGAGTGACAAGAGTTTTGACATCTACAGTGATGCTTCCAAGATGGGCTTAGGTGCTGTACTCATGCAGGAAGGAAAAGTTGTAGCTTATGCTTCCAGACAACTCAAAGACTACGAGAAGAACTACCCCACTCATGACCTAGAGCTGGCAGCTGTGGTCTTTGCACTGAAACTCTGGCGACACTACTTGTATGGAGTCCAGTGCAGAATCTTCACAGACCATCAGAGTCTTAAGTACTTCTTCACTCAGAAGGACTTAAACATGAGACAGCGCAGGTGGCTAGAGTTGGTCAAAGATTATGACTGTGAAATCCTCTACCACCCAGGTAAAGCTAATAAAGTGGCAGATGCATTAAGCAGAAAGTCCAGTGCATCCTTGATGTCCTTATCATCGTTAGCCCTGCCACTACAGAGGGAATTGTCAGATTTCGGACTTGA
This sequence comes from Zingiber officinale, assembly GCF_018446385.1. Classification (NCBI taxonomy): domain Eukaryota; kingdom Viridiplantae; phylum Streptophyta; class Magnoliopsida; order Zingiberales; family Zingiberaceae; genus Zingiber; species Zingiber officinale. The sequence continues at coordinate 89,028,973 of NC_056002.1, forward strand.
GATTATTTATGGGCAACTTTCTGCATTGACCCTAGAGTCAACCCTGCTTGAGGATATACAGAAAAAGCAAAGTGAAGATCCAGATATCCAAAAGATCAAGCAAGGAATACAAGAAGAAGGAAATTCAGAATTTCGGGTATCAGACAGTGGAATTCTTTATCAGGGAAATCGCCTTTGTGTTCCCAATGATGAAGAGCTGAGAAAGAGAATTTTAGAAGAGGCCCATAGTACGCCATATTCTATGCATCCTGGTTCTACCAAGATGTACCAAGACGTGAAACAGAGGTTCTGGTGGTCGGGACTCAAAAGAGATGTAGCTAAATATGTCAGTACCTGCCTGACATGTCAGAGGGTCAAAGCAGAACACCAGAGACCAGGAGGAGTTCTATAGCCTCTTCCTATACCAGAGTGGAAGTGGGAAGACATATCCATGGATTTCATAACAGGTCTCCCAAGAACTACGAATGGATATGATGCAATATGGGTAATAGTGGATAGATTGACCAAGTCTGCCCATTTTCTAGCCATCAAGGTGTCCCACTCTATAGAGCAGTTGGCACAGTTATATGTTAAGGAGGTGATCAGACTTCATGGAGTTCCCAAATCTATTGTTTCTGATAGGGATGGGCGCTTCACCTCTTACTTCTGGGAGTGTGTTCAGACTGCACTAGGCACCAAACTCAAGTTCAGCACAGCCTTCCATCCTCAGACAGATGGACAGACAGAGCGAGTAAATCAAATTCTAGAAGATATGCTCAGGGCTTGTGCACTAGATTTTAAAGGCAGTTGGTGCAAGTATCTGTGCTTAGCTGAGTTTGCCTACAATAATAGCTATCAGGCTACCATCAAGATGGCACCATATGAGGCGTTGTATGGCAGAAAGTGCAGATCGCCTATATGCTGGCAAGAAGCAGGTGAAAGAAAAGAAATGGAAGTAGAGCTGGGCATTCAGACAGAGCTGATAGAAGAAACCACTCAGGCAGAAAAGCTATGCTGACACACGCCGTAGGCCACTGGAATTTCAAGAAGGAGATTCAGTGTTTCTCAAAGTTGCTCCTATGAAGGGAGTGATGAGATTTGGCAAGAAGGCAAATTAAGTCCTCACTATGTAGGACCTTACCTGATTACAGACAGGATTGGGAAGGTAGCTTACAAGCTGGATTTACCACAAGACATGTCAGCAATATACAATGTATTTCATGTCTCTATGCTAAAGAAGTGTATTCACGATCTTAGCTGAGTGATTCAGCCTCAAACAGTGCAGATCCAAGAGGATCTTAGCTAGGAGAGTAGACCTACACAGATAGTGGACAGAGAAGTCAAGAGACTAAGAAACAAAGAAGTGTCACTAGTGAAGGTCATCTGGCAGAACCAGAAGCACGAGGAAGTCACTTAGGAGCGTAAGGACAGTATAAGACAGAGATGCCCAGAATTATTCTAAGTTCGAGGACGAACTTTTTATAAGGTATGAGGAATTGTAACGACCCAATTTTCCCTATTTCAAGTTCTAAAAGTCCATAAAAATATTTGGAAATACTTTTAAAATATTCTAGAGATTTTTAGGAATTTTTAGAGTATTTTTACGTAATTTTTGGAGGTCGTTTAGTAGGGCTACAAAACGAAAGAAGTTTTGACAAAAATATGTCCAAGTCAAGTTTTGAACCGGAAACCTCGGGTTAAGCAGAGATTCGCTTAACCAACAGACCAACCGAATGTTTCTTAATAAAACCTACAACGAGATATATTTAAGTTGTAATTGATACCGAAATACCTTAGTTTTAAAAAGGTTGCAGAGAAATGGCTGAGCCGAAGCTCGACCCGGTGACCTGGGGTTTCGGCGGAAACGCAGATAACCAGCTGTGCTAGCGAGTTTTGTTAATTAAGGAAAGAACAAATTATATTTAAGGTATAGTTAGTAATAGAAAAACCTAGTTATAAAGGGATTAGGTTTTCTCTCTCGCCGAAAACCCGATTCTTTCTTCTCCTTCTCTCCCGACGGCGTTTTCTTCTCGCGGCGGAAACGAAGAAGCAGGCCTAGGTCTTCACTTCGGCGGTCGGCGAGGGACTCTTTTCGAAAGAGCTTCACGGAATCGGGATCATCTCGACGAGGAGTGCCGTGAGCACGAGGGAGAAGCCGAGATCTCCATCGCTCCGGAACCCTAGAGTCTTCCTCTTCTCCGGTTGTAAGTCCAAGAACAGCGAGGTGAGTTGCTTCTCACCTGCAGTAGGAGTTGCTCCGAATTTTCGGATTTCGTTTCCTTGCTTCCGGATCTTGTTGTGCCGAGTAGAAGAATATGCTAGGGTTTTTTTTTCTTCCTTGCTTTGTTGAGATGTCATTCTCGATTTTGCTATTGTATTGAATCATATGCTCAATTCTGTTAAGATTGGCTGTATCGAGTTTGATATGTAGCTGTCTTGTGCTGTTAGTTCCCTTATAAGCGGGTAGATTGTAGCATTTCTTGCTTATGCTATTAATATCCTTATGCGGTTAAGTAATAGCAAGTTCTGCCTATGTTATTAGCTCTTTATACCATGTAGATTAGAGCATTTCTTGCCTAGAATTTCTGTTTCGAATTCATTGTTAAGCCGAACAGCCCTAATTCCAGCCTGTGGTTGTGTTTTAAGCACGCCTTTAGCTCTTAAATGTTGAATCCGGGTAGGTCTACCTGCTGCCATACATTCCAGCAAGTTTACTTTCTATTTTGGCCGTGCAAATGAGCATAAACAGCCCTTAATTATTAGTATGCAGTTCTGTTTTGTTTGCTACCTCCATGAATATGAACAGCCCTGTACGGTTTAGTTTCCTTGTCACTTAATGAGCATGCACAACTTAGTATACTAGTAAGTTTGGATAGATTATTTGTTACTGTTTTAAGGGCAAGAATAACCTTGTTATAATAGTTCAGAGTTAGTTTATTTTGCCCTATTTTACAGCATGTTTAGAAAGCTCAAAGTTGCATTCTTTTGCCCTATTTTACAGCATGTTTAGAAAGCTCAAAGTTGCATTCTTTTGCCCTATTTTACAGCATGTTTAGAAAGCTCAAAGTTGCATTCTTTTGCCCTATTTTACAGCATGTTTAGAAAGCTTAAAGTTACTTTCTTTTGCTCTGTTTATAGCATGATTAGTAAGCTTAAAGTTGCTTTCTTTTGCTCTATTTATAGCATGATTAGTAAGCTTAAAGTTGCTTTCTTATGCTCTATTTTATAGCATGATTAGTAAGCTCAAAGTTGTTTTTATTCGCTACTTTAACAAGCATGAACAGCTACTCTCTAAGTGTATGCAGTTTTCCTTTTAAAGAATGCAGATCTTTCTTTCTTTGATTTACTTCTGCTGTAGCATGCCTAAAGATTTCAGATTTGTTAAGCATAGTGTGCAGACTTTAATAAGCAGATTTTTATTAAGTATTAGTGAAGATTTCTGTTGAGCATTAATATTGCATAATTTTTATTAGTTCAGTATGCAGATTTTTGGTTTAAGCATTTCAAAGTTAGAATTTGCTTAAACATTTCAGTTTCTTTTAAAAGAAGTATTCTTTTAGAAGTATTAACAAGTATAAGAAAGCTAAAGAAAAGAAAGAAAAGGCCAAGGCCTTAAGTAGATCCTAAAGTCAAGACTTTAGGGATTTTGGCACACAAGGTGCTTAAATAAATGCCAAGGCATTTTATTATAAGAAGTATTTAAAGATAAAAAGTATTTTACTTTTAAAGGGCATGTACCGGACACAAGGTCCAAGGGATGGGCTCCAAGTTGCCCCTAGGCACAAGGCCTAGAAGTATCTTAGTAGTTTCGGGATTAGCTACCTCGATTCTTATTAAGAATGCGCGCTAAGTGGTACAATGCCGGGCCCAAAAGAAGTTTATTATTATTTTGAAGTATTAAAGTATAAGTTTTGAAATAAATGAAACAAGCTTCAAATATGTTTAGAATTAGAAAGTTTAGTTCTTGATGTTTGAAGCATTCAGTAGTAGTTTTATTTGTTTCTTGCTATTAGATTATTCAGCATGTTTAGTTTTATTTGCTTTCAGCATGCTGTTATAGTTTTAGTCTTATGAGCATGTTTAGTTTTACATGTTTAGAAGTTTTACATGTTTAGTAGTTTTACATGTTTAGAAGTTTTACATGTTTAATAGTTTTACATGTTTAGTAGTTTTACATGTTTAGTAGTTTTACATGTTTAGTAGCTTTACATGTTTAGTATGCTTCTTTTATAGTTTCATTCTTATGAGCATGATTAGCTATACATGTTTAGTATTTCAGTTAGCATGATTTCCTTTGCTATATATGAGCATGAGTAGTTTTATATGTTAGCATTCAGTTTTAGCATGTTTTTATTTATATACATGCATATCGAGTTTTTGTGAGTAGATAGCGCTCACTAAGCTTTATGCTTATAGACTGCACTTCCTCCTACTGCAGATAAAGGGAAGGAAAAGATTTAGCAAGGAAGGCGACAAGGTGGTGGTGATGAAGGTATGTGATGGCTGGACTATGGAGAGATCCAGAATGAGCTGGCAAATTGCCAAGACTTTTCTGTTTAGTTATTTTAGTTCTCTTTTAATGCTATGATGAAGTTGAGATTGTAATTGAGTCTATTCCGCACTTGTAGTTTAGTATGTCTTATCGTTGGAGTTCTATTTGTTTACTATTGCTAGAATAGTTTCCTTTTAGTTATTGTGATATTATTACTGCGTGGTTGTGAAGTATTTATACCAGCCGCATGTGGCTGATGGTTTATTATTTGTTTGTATTATGGGAAATGGTCACCGGTACAGGGGAGACTCTGCCGAAATTTTTCGGTAGGGTTTTTCCTAGAGATTTTTAATAAACCGGTTAAGTAGAGTTAGTAGATAAGTAACGGTCACTCTTAGAGAGTAGTAGTAGTAGTAGTAAGAAGGGTGGTCGTTACAAGATTTTTATGTCACAACCTGAGGGATTTAGTCAGTCCGGACAATAGCAGTTGGTTTGTAAGTTGAAGAAATCGCTCTATGGACTGAAACAATCTCCTAGGCAATGGTACAAACGTTTTGATTCATACATGATTCAAAACGGATATAGGAGATGCGAGTATGACTGCTGCATATATGTGAAGGGCCTTGAAGATGAATCACTGATTTTCTTACTACTATACGTAGATGACATGCTCATTGTTGCGAAGAAGATGAGAGAGGTTGACAAATTGAAGAGGCTACTAAGCAAGGAATTTGACATGAAAGATTTGGGAGAGGCGAAGAAGATTCTTGGGATGGAGATTCACAGGAATAGAGTTGCAGGGAGATTATGGTTGTCTCAACGTAGCTATGTGGAGAAGGTGTTGGATAGGTTCAACATGAAGAATGCAAAGTCGGTGAGCACACCCCTGGCGCATCACTTCAAGTTATCCAGTACACAGTGTCCAAAGACGGATGACGAGATCCAAGAGATGTCAAAGGTTCCTTATGCCAGTGCAATTGGTTGTCTGATGTATACCATGGTTTGCACGAGACCAGATTTAGCGCAAGCAGTTAGTATGATAAGCAAGTTTCTCTCAAATCCTGGTCGACCATATTGGGATGCAGTGAAATGGATTTTCAGATACTTGAGAAATACAACTAATTATGGCATCATGTTCAGTAGACAACCGGAAGATCCTTTAGTTGCTGGGTACGTAGATGCAGATAATAGGAGGTCTACTACAGGATACGTATTCACTGTGGCAGGAGGACCTATTTGTTGGAAATCTATGATACAATCTATTGTTGCATTGTCTACTACGGAATCCGAGTACATGGCAGCAGCTGAAGCAGCGAAGGAAGCTTTGTGGCTTACAGGGTTGGTCAGAGAACTGGGTGTTCAACAAGGTGGAGTCAAGTTGTTATGCGATAGTCAGAGTGCTATCTATTTGGCGAAGAATCAGGTGTATCATGCGAGAACCAAACACATTGATGTGAGGTTTCACAAGATCAGAGAGTTGATTGCTTCCGGGGAAATTCAACTTGAGAAGGTTCACACTGCAGACAATGCTGCAGATATGCTGACAAAGCCAGTGACCACAGAGAAGTTTAAGCATTGCTTGAACTTGATCCATATCTCTAGATGCTAGAGGAAGGAAGCCCAGACCCAGAGATCTAGATGGAGTTTTGTCCAGATATTCGTATTCTTCGAAGGGGTGAATATTCGCCAAGGTGGAGATTGTTGACGAGTGGCTCATATTTGGATGAAGGGATGTCATGGAAGAAAAATCTGTTAAGATTTTTCGTAATAAAATTCTGTTAAGATTTTATATAACAGAATTTTGTTATGTTTTTCATAACAAATTCTGTTACGTTTTTACCGGGTCTGGGGGTTTAGCAGTATTTATAGGGATCATTGTAAACTCATTGTAGATCAGACAACACAAGAATCATTAGATGTGATTCTCTTGTGTAGAAGAGAATTCTAATAAAGCTTCGGCCGTTTTGTAGAGTAGGCAAGTCGCCGAACCACGGTAACTCTTTTTCTTTCTCTTCTTCTTCCCCTTCCTGGTGTTTGCTCTCTTTTGTGCGTCTTTGTCTTGTTGTTCCGCGCGATCTCTTTTCTCTCTTCCTCTTCTTCCGCGGTTCAGAAAGGTTGAGAGGTATTGCCCTCTCTTTGCACAACATGACTCCTGATCCTTTTAAGGTTGTCCTGATCACCCTCATCTTCATTTTGGTAGCAGAATGTCATAGTCAATGGTTTCAGTGTTCGGGAAGGTACCATCCCCCAATATCTGATCGGCTTATCGCTCTAGAAAAATGGCAAATAAATAAACTGGGCAAGCTCATGTGTCTGTGCTTAGAACAATTAAATTGGATTGTCAAAGTTGAACGACAACATGTTTAGTCTCATCGGATCGACTAAGGAACATGGTGATCTCTGCAGACTTGTTTCCATCGACCACACTCACCTTGTACTCCCCCAAGAACCCAACGAAGCTATACTGCCCATGCTCGTCGCTCGCCCCTCCTTCCTTCGTCTCCCACTCCCTCAACAGATTCTCCACCACCTCCCCCGTTGGTAGATTCCCAAGCCCGCCGTCCGTCAAGCACATCTGGTAGCACCCATCCGGATGCAGAGCAGCCCATAGCACAATGCCGCTCACCGACGGGTACGCAAATGCCTCCCGCAGCACCTCCTCCAAAAACACGCCCTGTCGGTGTTCGCCGAGATTTTGGGCGATGTCGACTTCTGTTAGCCAAATGGGCAATCCCAGAGAAGCCAATTTGTCGAGCACCGCTCGCATCAGTGGAATATTTGGCCTCCCGAAGTGTCCTTGAAGGCCGATCCCTTCCAACATGGGGGCTCCTCCATTCCTGAGCTGCTTTAGTCGCGATATGTAGGTGTCCACGGTCGACTGTTCGTCGCTGCAGGTCTCCACCACGTTGAACTCGTTCATGAAGAGGGTGGCGAGCGGGTCGGCCTGCTGCGCGGTGCGGAAGAACTCCGTCGACGCGTTCTCCCCCAGCCGCTGCTCGTAGAAGTCGAAGTGGAGCATCTCGTTGTTGACGTCCCAGTGGATGAACTGCCCCCTGTACCGGGATAACAAGCTCCGGATGCGGGACTTGACGGCGGCCCGGAGATCGCCGCCGGTGAGGTTCTGCACCCACTCCGGCGCGCACGTCGGGTTCTCCCAGAAGATGTTGTGCCCTCGCGCCATGATTTTGTTCGACCTTGTCGTCGTCGTCGATTTCATACAAAATTTTGTAAAAAAGATACGATCTCGCTTAGAGTTACATACCTAAGCGAACATACCTGACGAACTTGAGCATGTCGTCGGCGAGGGCGTAGTTGAGCTTCCCGGGCTGTGGCTCCGTTGCGTACCACTTGAGCTCGTTCTCGAACACCGCGACGTTGAATCGCTCGGCGAACCACCTCTGATACTGCTTGTTGCCGAGGATGGTGCCGGCGATGGCGGAGCCGAAGGGAAAGTCTTTGGACGACTGCTGGATCGAAACATTGGCTCCGGCAATTGGATTACCTTCTCCATCTACGGCTTGGATCGTCGCCGCGCGTTTTCTTTTCTGCCAATTAAGATCAATTTGTGTGTCTTCCTCAATGAATTAGAAGGTTTAACGAATTAGGCTACAAATGAAGAGGCATGCATGATGATGTGTTATAGCATTACTGTTCGGATGCTCTGTTCTTGCTGTTTTGACCACTGCTCCACCGAAAAGGGCTGCAGTGAAGCGCTTGCCACTGAAATCTCAGTCAAGTCCTCATTCATATTCTGCAGAGGAAGTTGAGGAATATTTAAACACTTCTCTTCTTTTTTTCTTACGAATTGGAGACGATATATTCATGTTCAACCTGAAAATAAAGAATGGAGGATCTGGAGAAAGCATCGAGAACAAAACCGCCCTTAAGAAATGACCAGCACCCGCTTTTTGCAAGCACAGTTCCTATGCAGTGCAATGTTACACCCTCTGTAGATATTGTCGCCCTAAGAAGAGCTGAACTCGTTCCATGAATCTTAACCCAACCTACATCGTGATTTGTAGGTTTGCCTTGTTGCATTCGAAACAAATTGACGAAGAGGGAGCAAATTAATTAAGGTCTTACATGAGAAACTGTACATGGTATTCGCAGTCAGATTGTGCAGCAGAAACGCAGGAGAAGCAATGCCAGTCTCGGTTTTGTGGTATGTCATGGGAATTCTTCCACTCTTGTCCACCAGAACACCTCCATTGTAAAGAGGAGCTTGGGGATGATAGCTACACTGAAATATGTCATCGATCATACGATAAAAAGAAAAAACATGATATCAGCATTAAAAACAAAAGTGTCAAAAAATTCTAACACACACATACATACATTATCTCTAGTGTTCACAGTACAACTGAGTTAAGAGCTGAAAGAGCAAAAGACAGGGAGAGTATATACGTACGTCTGTGTAAGCAGAATAATCATATTGGGGTCCTGCATGAATCACACAAATGAAGTGTATCAGTAACACAAAAATTAGGGACGGAATACGAAATGCATCAACAGATCGAGTACGCACCATCATCACCACCACCACATGAGGCTTTAAAAACAAGGTGGGAGTGGAAGAAGAGCCAACTAGAGATGAGAATCAGTAACTTCACTGACCGAGTCCCACTCATTCTTTGGCCACCTTCACCTCTGTGATCCAGTTTAATTAGCAGAGTGCAGACGATTTGAACAATGGTATGTAGAGTTATAGTTGAGCTTAAGAGTCACAGGAAGCAGTGGTCCTAGCTCAGTGTAAATAATTAAATATAATTAATGCAGGTATGGGATTTCCCGTGCAAGCTCGCATGTGAACTCCATCGAGTTCTTTGCTGTCTGCATTGGTTTGGCGGTATCGATGGGAACGGAATGTCCTGGTCGCTGGAGTAGCAGATTCCCTTGGCGTGGACTAATGTATAGATATTAATGGACGCGTGCACTATGCAAAGTAGAAAGCACTAGTGAGATGCGTGTCAGAAGACCAGCATGGATTCCAAAAGTGAATCTGTATCTTTTTCGCTTACCATTAATCAAGCTGGGATTGAAGCATGGCATTAACCATTTATTTTCTATGGCTCTTGCATCAGAAGCAAAAACAGTGTTCATTTACACCGAAAAAACAAAGACGCAAAAGGATCATCATTCCATCAATAGGAGAAGCACGATTATACTATACATACACTCGGACTATACATGTGGCTTCTTGTCATTTTTAATGCAGGTGGTGATTCATACAATGTATCATCGACACATATACATACATACTACTCGGGTCATAAACACAGATAACATTAAATAACATGTTATAAACACGTCATGTTTTTAGTTCAACAAAAAAACATATTACCCTCAAAGATCGGATAAACAATATAATAACGATAGGCAAATGAAATTGCCAAGAATGATTTGTTAAAATTGTCATACATATAATGATTATTCGTTTTTAAGAAGAATAAAGCATCCAAACAAATGTTGTAAGAGTCACAAAACATCCCGAGACAGATTTTAATAGCTCAAACTGTCTCCGGAACTATGTCTGGCTATTGTTTTGCCATGCCATAGGGATAAAATTCTAACAAGAAGAACACCTATTTATTAAAGAAATAAAAGGTACTTGCATGCTAAATTGTTATCCTAACTGATTCTCCAACAGCAGTTTCCATTCTTTGGTACCAGTCGCTGATGTTAGTGTTCTCGACCATATCTTTGCCAGCACTCAGGTACCGTATCGGCCTCAAAACACCGAAAACAGCAAGGTCAGCTAAGTTAGGCTTACAGCCACCTGGTCAAAAGTAATTTAATTACAAGCATGAAACCAAGAAAGTTAAAGGAACTTAAAGAGATGGTGGTACCAAGAAAATCTCTGCCCTCGAGAGCTGCTGTCCATGTTTGTGCAGCTTCGTACAATGAAGCGCGTTCATCAGTAATGTTATATTTCTTCTTCAGCTTCTTGGACACCATGTACATGATTGCAGCTCCGGCGTATTTCACAGTGAATCTCTCTGTAAAACTAAAGTTCCCTGGAGCCAAACCGTTTCATATGTGAGATTAAGTTCCACTATTAAAATTGACAGAACGATGGAATGCAAATGTCTGGCTACAAGTTATTAGGCATTTGCAAGTTTATGTGAAAAATTCTAAAAATTACCACTGAAGAAACCAGGCAAGAGTATTGCACTAAACATCATCTCTTTAGTACCAAATAACATTGCCTTACCATGCTTAGCTATGTAGTCAAAAGATTCCAGTGCCTCTGAAGTAGTTCTGTATATATTTGGCGACAACATATGGACAAGGTGATCGTCAACCCACCTACAAGAAGAAAAATACTAATAAATAAACTATGGCAGAATTATAGACTACTAGAGCTCAAGATGAACAACTACCAACAAATGATTTATTTCCTCCACTTAACATGCTAGTCTAAGTACAATGTCTTCTCTATAATTGAGTTTATTTTTCAGCATATAATTGCTAATGATCCCATAATCAAGATAACAATTTATGAGATTCGAATTTGATAACATAGGAGGACGAGTTGGAATTTGGTAATTTACTGTCTTGTTGTTTACTTATGCTAGACCACCTAAACCATTATTATGCTCACACTCCATTCTTTTCTTTTTTTTTCTTGGTGTTTTTCTTGTAAGACTGCGTATAATAGATCCAAAATCATCATACCGATCCCTGGAACCCCTCATTGTAAGTACCCCGATAAGTTTGATGTGATCAATCGGGTTAAGTTAGGTTCTGTGGTGTTTTGATCCTTGTATCTAAGTGTGCAGGAACTTAGGAACACAAGAAGTCGAGTCGAAGACGAAGCGGACGAGAAGGATGGCACAGGAATCGAGTCGACGGGCTTGGTGCATCCAATGGACGAGAAGTTGTGGAAAAGTACACCGGTGGAGCGAGAAGGACACGCGTGGCATTTTCGAGAGACGAGAAGCCGGAGCAGAAAACTACTCGAGAAGAAGGCCGAAGTTGGATTCTGGTGAGCTCAATTCTAGCAAACCAAAGAATCACCCAAGCAATCAGAGAAAAAGCTAGTGACCGGAGAAGACACCGGACGGTCAGCGCATAGCTAACTGATTTGGGCGCCTGGACTAGTTGGTCCGAGAGCCCGGACCGTCCGAGTGCCCGGACTAGATGGTCAAGGTGCCCAGACCACCAAGGCGCCTAACAGGCGCCTCGTCACAGTGTTGTTGTTGTGGATCACCTTCGGGTCCGCATCAGCAACAGTCCAGGAGCCCAGACATGGTCCAAGTGCCCGGACATGGAAAAATTCGATCTCGAATTTGTTGCATGGAGATCAAGTTTGCCTCGTTGGGCGCCCGGAGAGGTCCAAGCGCCCGAAGATGCCACGTCAGCAAACGGCTAGTTTCGGCCAGTGGACTATAAATAGGGCCCTAGTCTTCTTCATTCAGAACAACACTTTCTGTATTCGAGTTTTCTATTTCTGTTCTATGCTTTCAACGTTCTGTACGAGGCTTCTCCGCCTCCGACTTGTGTCGAAGGAGTCTACTAGTTGAGCTTCACTTTCCTTGGATTAGCAACCTCCCCGATTGCAAATCAAGTAAATCTTTTTTGTCTCGTACTTATTTCTTATGCATTTTAGTTTCATTTATTAAAGTGTTTTTATAAACTTAAGTCGAAAGCTTTGAGAAGGGTATGTTTTTCATTTCCGACAATTCTCTTACTGGCCGCACCAGGACCAACAATTGGTATCAACGCCCAACTACCTTAGAAGGACTAGTTGTCAACTGAAGCAACAAGATGACCAGAGCTAGCGTCTACCCACCAACGTTCGAGGAGGAGTTCGTGTTCTGAAAAAGAATAATAGAGGTATTTTTCTGAACTGACTTTGATATAATGCTTTCTATGAAATTTGATTTTGAAGTCCCTAAAACCAAAGATGGAAAAGAACTTAGAGGAGCATCTTTGGACTAAGAAGCAGCACGACAAATTTATGGCAAATGGTAGGACCGAGTTCCACCTTATGAGCGTTCTACTTGCTCAGGAACTCGACAAAATCTGCAACTACCACTGTGCAAAATAACTTTGGGAAAAGTTCTTGACGCTCTACGAACAAAAAAAGGGAGAAGAATCTGATTCTGCTATTGGATACCGATTCATCTTCAGAAGAGCCCGGGACCAAAGAGATTACTGGAACAACACTAATTGCCAAGTATCTACCCGAAGACGACGAAAGCACCTAAGAAATGAGCATCGATGAAGGGAGGAGACACTACAGAAGAAAGCAGTAATGAAGGAGGAGCGTCTACCAACGAATATGATACGGTAAGTTAGGTAAGCTTCCTCCAGAGCAATTATATAAAATTGTGCAAATGCTAAGTAGATCCTTATATAAAAAGAGAGCAAAGTATGAAAACTCAAAGAAAGAATATGGATACCTAACAGAAGAATTTGAGAAATTAATAGATGAAAATATAAAATTGATAGATAAAATAGAAAAGCTAGAAAAAGATAATTCATCCTCAAATTTTTTACATGCCCTAGAAAGAAATTTTAAATATCATTAGGCTTAGTTAGTATTTTAGAAACCATAAGGGTCAAATCACAAAAGTAAATAGAAAATTAATTTCTAGAAAATATTTAGTTAATCCAGTAGGAAATCATTTATTTTAAATAACAAAATCATGCTTAGATCAATAAATTAATTTCATATGCATGCTAGTAAATTAATTTGCTTGATTTATTCTTTTTCGTAAAATCAATTATTTTGTCAACTTTCTAGTCATATTTTTGCTCAAAATTTTATCTGTGAAAAATAGAAACATTATCTATTAATAGAAAAAATTTGAAATTTTTTTACCACCATATTATTTTTTATGAATTTTTCAACAAAAATTATATTTTCAAAATTAAAATTATTTCTCACATTTATTTTTTGAAAAATTATTTTTTTATGATAAAATATTATGTCGTCTGTCAAAAGAATTTTTTTTCAAAATTTTCTGAACATTAATTAATTTTCTACGAATTTTTTGTCAAAATATTAATATTTAACATTAAAAATTCTCAAAAATTCAATATTCGAAAATTTAATTTCTCAATAGATATCTCTCTGTTTTATATACTTAGAAAGAGTTACAAGATTTTTCGAGCTTAACAAAAACAATTTATTATTACTTATACGAATCATGATCATTCGTGAAAATTTTATCACTATTCTGTATTATTGTATTTAACATTGACAAAAAAAATTCCAAATTTTTCAAATAATAAAATATATTTTAAAATTGTTTTTTTAAATGGTTTTTAATTCGTAAAAATTTAGATTTTCGAAAAATAATTTCCAGAATTTTTCAAAGTGTTAGTCACTGTCAGTGTTGTTAGAGGTGCGAGGCGCACCGAGACGCAAAAAGCTCCTAGAGCCCGAGACGCGAGGCGCGCCCGAGGCGCGCGCCTCTTGAACATGAGGTTGATGATTACCAGACTATTGCCACACTCTTATACTATGTCAAATATGATAACTATTAATATTCCACACACATCAATATCAAATATAACAAGCAAAACAACACCATGATAAAATTAATAAAAGTTTCAAACTTTCAAGTTTCAACTTTCTAATTTAAACTAACAAAGTCCATCAAAACAAGTGTAATACGTAAAATTAATCATCAAGCTCAAGATCATCCTCATTGTATTCTTCTTCTTCGTTATCTTCATCTTCTTCAAATTCAATTTCTTCTTCTTCTTCATCTCTAAATCTTAGAGATGAGTGTCTCATAGAGGAAGATGCATTTCCCTTCTCGACTTGTTTAGGCCTAGCATTTGAACTAGAGGTCATGGTTTCAATATTTTTTCCTCTAGTACAATATTCAGGCTCTTCAGCTCCACTAGCTCTAGCAACGACATCTCATGTCAAGTCATCACCTTCAAAAACCAACTCATCTTCTTCATTATCACTTTCTCCATCCATTCTACCCATCAACCATTCATTACTATCATCAATATCTGTCAAAGAGATGGGGTCAATCTTATCACGTGCATCATACCGAAGCTTTAAGGCACGATTGTATTTCACAAATACCAAATCATTTAAGTGCTGTTGAGCTAGCCTATTTCTTTTTTTGCTGTGAATCTACAAAATGTCAAAAATCACAATAAGTATAATAAAATATCAAAGAATATTTTCTACTTATAAAAGTAGCATACTAATAGTATCAAACATTTATATTTATTACATACCTGCTCAAATACACTCCAATTGCGCTCACAACCAGAAGCACTACAAGTGAGGCTAAGCACTTTAATAGCAAACTTTTGCAATTCTGGGGTATTTGCTCCATAGCATTCCCACCATTCTGCTTGAGATAATGCTCTTCTATGTCTAATTGCTACATTCCTCCCAAATAGCCCTTCTGCCTTTCGATATATAGAGAGCTGGGTAGTGATTTTATCTTGCTCGGCGGCGCTTGAAACCAATCTCTCCATAGTTTCAAACAAACCATTCACCACTTCTCCACAGATATTTGAATCTGTGTATGAATAAAAATATTCTGGATTCAAATAATGTCCTGCAGCATGCAGAGGCCGATGAAGTTGACATTCCCATCTCGCATCAATGATCTCAAACACTTCTTTGTATTTCTCTTCTTTCTCCTTGAAAGCCTTCATAATTGTTTCTTTTGCCCTATCCATAGCCTCATAAATATAGCCCATTGTAGGTTTTCTTTCGCCATCAACCAGTCTCAGAACACGGACTAAAGGGCCATATATTTTTAAAATATCACAATACTGCTCCAAAATCTAAGTGTCATGATAATTTTAGCTACCTTCTTCCCCGCCGCTTCTTTTGCCCATTTACTTTCTGTCCAATCTTTTGAAATGAACATTTTTCTTAAATTTTGCTTCTGTAGGTGCATCCTTTCAAGAGTAAGAAAAGTTGTAGCAAATCTTGTGACACCTGCCCGACAAAGCTCTTTTTGTCTTGTGAATTGCCTCAACATATTTACCATGCCGGGGCGAACATAAATGTAAGCATTCACACTCATTGCCTTCTTCAATGTTGCTTTAAAATCAGGCAATTTCCCTATATCTTCTAAGATCAAGTCAACGCAGTGAGCAGCACAAGGAGTCCAATACAAGTGTGGCCTTTTTGCTTCTAATAATTTTCCTACAAACGAAGTTAGAAAAGTAAATAAATTTAACATATATAAGAAAAAGCATATTGATAAGAAAGAATTAAATAAATTCTTACCAGCAAGCACATTGTTACTTGCACTATCTGTAACAACTTGAACAACATTGACTTCTCCTACGCGCTCCACAAATCAATCAAGCGACTGAAATATTTTCTCTCCAGTCCTTGCATAATCAGAAGCATCAACCAATTCGATGAAAACTGAACCTTTAGGAGAATTCACTAAAAAATTAATCAATGTTCTCTGCCTTTTGTCTGTCCACCCATCTGCCATCAAACTACAACCATACTTGGCTCATTCTGTTTCACACGACTTAATGTAATCATTTGTCACACTATCAACCGCCTTTTTTAGAAAAGGAACCCGCACCTCATGATAACTAGGTCCTTTTAGACCTATACCATATTGGCCAACCAAGTCCAACATTCTTTTGAAGCTTGAATAATTAACGGCATTAAATGGAATTGCCGCATCATACATCCACTCAGTTATGGTCATACAAGCTTTTTCCCTCAATTCTTTCTTGTATGCCTCATTTATCGTAGATGGTCTTTCTTTACCCTTTCTACTTTCAACAATTTTTTGTACATTAGGAGCAAAATACGTATCCATTGGACCTATTTGTCTGGGCCTTTTTTGCATATTCACTGATCTAGAACTTGTACTTGTACTTATAGGCGGCACACCTTTAGCTCCAATATTATCCATATCAATATCATCACCAAGAGGGTCTACATCCTCAAAGTCCAATGTCGCAAGTTGAGAAAGATTACTTTTCTCTGCCTTTTTCTCCATGAAATTTTTAATTTCTTCACGTACATGAGGTGGACATTTTTTGCAAGTCGTAGTATTTCGAAACCCCCCAACAAGATGTTGTTTTGCACGATAAATACCCCCTTTTGTAACTTTTTGACAAAAGTTACAAATTAAATCATTTTTATTATCCGGATTAACTCTTTGAAAATAATTCCATTCCGGATCTTTTGATATATATGTTGGAGTATCACTACTACCTTCCATGATAATTGAACAAGAAAATAATCTGAAAAATTAAAAATAAAATAAAATTAATATGGTACCAGCAATAGAAAAGTACTGTACACTGTACAGTACCAGCAATAGTAAAAAAACAAAAAGCAAAACAAGACAAACAAAAATAAAAAAACAGTAAAAAAATGAAATATCGGACAGCAGACAGTAGCACCAATACGAACAACATCACAGCAACAAAATTAAAAAACCGGACAGCAGTAGGAACTAGAAAGTAAAAATGCAACCTGCAAAAATTAAAAAACAGCAGCACCAATATGAACAGCAGCACAGCAACAAAATTTAAAAACCGGACAGCAGTAAGCAAACACACAACCTGCAAAAATTAAAAAACAGAAAACCAAAATAAAACAAAACCGGACAGTAGCACAGCAGAACATGAACTGGACAGAATCACAACAAAGCAGAACACGAACTGGACAGCAGCTCAGCAAAGCAGAACACGAAACTGGACAGCAGCAACACAGCAAAGCAGAACACGAACTGTACAGCAGCAACACAAAGAAAAGAAGAGAAAGAACTGCAGAAGAAAAAAAGATATAGAAACGAAGAAGAAAAAGAAACGAAGAGAAGAAGCGAAGAGAAGAAGAGAAGAAGAAGATGATGATAGACGAAAAAGAAGAAGAGACGAAGAAGACGAAGTGAAGAACAGAAAAAACAGGAAAAAAAGAAGGAAAACATACTTGGATTTCTTCCTCAGCGATGGCGCGACAGCGATGGACTTGGGTTTCTTCCTCAGCGATGGCGCAACGGCGACGGATGAAAAAGGGTTCAGGTTTCTTCCTCCCTTCCTGCGTTCTCTTCCACCTTCCTGCGTTTTCTTCTCCTATTTCCCGTGCCCTAATTCCAAATAACGTTGATTTGGAATGTTTTTTTTTGGGTTTAAAATCCATATCTGTTCACGATCGATCACGGTGCCTCGATCGCGCCTTGATTGCGCCTTCGTTGACGTGCAAAGGCGCACGAGGCGCGCCTAAGCGCGCGCCTGGCGAGCAGCGCCCGCCTCGCGTGGGAAGAGGCGTTCTTCCCAGCGCCTTGTGCGCCTAGCGCCTCGGGCGCGCCTCAGGCACGCCTTTAACAACCCAGGTCACTGTTTATGTATCCCTTAGAATTTTTTCCAAATTTATTTTTGATATTTACTCCTATTTTTAGTGTGATCTAAGGGGAAGAAATTAGAGGGGTAAAGTTCGAACTTATTTGCAAAATGTTAGTTGAACTTAAATTGCTTTATTCATGTCAATCTATTTCTGTTAAATAAATTTTTATGTCTATTTCACCCTAAATTTAACTGGGATTGATGCACATCAAAAAGAGGAGATTGTAAGTACCCCGGATAAGTTTTGATATGATCAACCGGATTAAGTTAGGTGGTATTTTGATCCTTGTGTCTAAGTATGCAGGAACTTAGGAATACAAGAAGTCGAGCGGAAGACACAGCGGACGAAAAGGATGACACGGGAATCGAGTTGATAGGCTCGGTGCATCCGAGGGACGAGAAGCTGCAAAAGAGTACACTGGTGGAGCGAGAAGGACACGCGCGGCGCTTTCGAGGGACAAGAAGCCGCAACGGAAGACAGTTCGAGGAGAAGGCCGGAGTTAGGTTCGAGTGAGCTAAATTTTGAAAGACCGGAGGATCACCCAAGCGATCGGAGAAGAAGCCAGTGACCAAAGAAGGCGTCCGACGGTCAGCGCATGGCTAACCGATTCGAGCACCCAGACCATCCGAGTGCCCGGACTAGATGGTTTAGGCGCCCGAACCTCCAAGGCGCCTGACAGGTGCCTCATCGCAGTGTCGTTGTTGTGGATCACCTTCGGGTACACGTTAGCAACGATCTGGGCGCCCAAACATGGAAAAATTTGATCTCAAAACCATTGCGAAGCCATTACGTAGAGATAAAGTTTGCCGCACTGGGCGCCGAAGAGGGTCTAAGTGCCCGAAGAGGGTCTAGGCGCCCGGAGATGCCACGTCAGCAAACGGCTAGTTTCGACTAATGGGCTATAAATAGAGCTTTGGTCTTCTTCATTCAGAACAACACTTTCTGTATTCAAGTTTTCTGTTTCTGTTTTGTTCTATCAACATTCTGTACAAGGTTTCTCTGCCTTCGACTTGTGTCGAAGGAGTCGACTAGTTGAGCTTCACTTTCCTTGGATTAGCAACCTCCCTGGTTGTAAATCAAGTAATCCTTTTTGTCTCGTACTTATTTCTTATGCATTTTAGTTTCATTTTAAAGTGTTTTTATTAATTTAAGTCGAAATCTTTGAGAATGATACGTTTTTCATTTCAGGCAATTCACCCCCTCTTATCGGCCGCACTCGGACCAACACTCATTGGTGGGAGTTTCGTGCACCGAACTGTCCTTTTTTTTTTGGCATTGCTTGCCACCTTGGCATATATGATAGACTATAGCAAGAGACTTTTGAAGATTAATCAAGGAATCAACAAACTTGAAGATAAAGACAAGTTTTGTTGAAATATTTGCCTAATGACACATATTAAAGCAAGATTAGTTTGCAAAAGCAATTTATGGCAATGGCACGTACCGTCTAGGACCTTGCTGTAACAATTTACTAAGACTTCGATGATAAATCTTGTGATGTTTGACATTTTATAAAATAATAAGACAATATATAAAGGACCAGAGATATATACTAAGAAATACAGGTGAATGTTCTTCGAGATGACATATTCTAAGTGTTTCAACGTAAAGGCATGAGGCAAGACAAGGCAAAATTTGACACAATGTATGAAGGCAACAGTCAGTTAGCCAATGAATAACACAGAAGATAATGTAAACATAGTCACTAATAGAAAATTATCTAATTAAAATATGTTCCTAGAATAGTTTGTCATTCCAATCCCCTGATTCTACCAGTTGGCCCCCCAATGAAAAGCGATGTAGATTGAGTTCTCCGTAAAATGCATAGTGTGTAAACTTGTAAATGAATGATAACTTTTCTTATTTTGACAACATTTTCTATTTGCATTTACTTAATAATAAATCAAACCAAGTATTTCTTCATGTTTTGTCCACTCCTTTACCTATATTGTAATATACCAAAAATATAAATAAGGATTAAAATAATTAAAAATTTAACATAATTAAATTTATTTAGGAAAAATAAATTTATATTAGTGAGAAATTAAGATGGAATAGGTTTATATGAATTTATAGAAATTTCTAAAAAAATTTGGATTTTAAATGAATATTTTTATATTTTATGGTGATAAATGGGTAAGAGATAAAGCCAGTTTAAAATACTCAATTAAAGTAGGAGTTAATTGAGCATAAAACCTAAGATTTTTTAATCAAACCCTAAGTTCCACCCCTCTCTCCTCCCTACGCACGCAGTGTTTCCGCCACAAGGACGACAACGTCGCCCAGCAACTCTCCGCCCCCAATGTCGACGTCGAATGTAGCCGACCGCCACCCAATCAAAGCCAACCAACCGCCAGCGCAGCTCTGCCCACACTCACGCATCGTTTCCGTGGCCAAAACAAGCGCTACTCCATCAACGTGTGCAAGCCCACACCGACGCTGCTCCCTTTGCTCGCTTACAACCTATCGCTCCTCTATGTCGCTTCCTCCGGATGAGCTCACATTCGTCGTGCACACCGCCGTAGCAACTCACTGTCACATTGTCGCGACACTGCGTTGCTGCTGCATGCACATCGTCTGTTGCGACGTTGTGTGCCCTTCCCAGCTGCTCAGGCCGTTGCCTACTCTATCCACAACGAAGCAACCTTCCGTGGATGTTGGCATGTCTGTGCATCATCGCCGCGCTGCCCAACCTTCCGGCTGCCGCTGTCTTTTTCTTTCCTTCCCAAGCGCAAGCGACATACGCGTGCCGCGCATTTGCTCTAATCACCCCCTCTCTGTTTCCTTAACACCGACGTTCCCATCATCAGACAATTCCCACAACCATCGTTGGATAAGGTAAGATAATTAGAGTTGATTAATGAACAGTAAGTTATTTGATTTAATTCATAGATTAATCAAATTGTTAAGTAGAGTTTATTTGATTAATTAAATGATATGTGATTAATTAAAGGTAATCAAAAATAATTAGGTGATTAATTAGTAATTATTAATAAGTGTAATGAAGTAAGATTAATTAGTGTAATGAGTTATCTAAGCTAGTTTAATTAACTTGATAGTCAACTAGATTGTTAATAGAATTACTTTAGTATTTAGATTGGCTCAGTTTCATATGCATGTAGGATTTGAGCTCAATGTGACTTTCAGACTTGAAAATGGATAAGGCAGCCATGGATAGTTCCTGCTTTGACCTCTATAGTGTCTCTAATCTTAGTACATGATTATTTATTGTTATATGTTGATTAGGTAGCAACTACTTGCTTACCTTATATCCACTCTATATTGTTCTTGTGATTGATCTTTGTTGCTTGTCCTTATTTGTTTGTCAGTATTGATATCTATGCAGTCTTCTTGGTTTTCATGTTGGAATTGGTTATATATATAGAATATACCAAACCATAGTGTACTTGTAAACTTTCGCTTGTGCATTTATACCGTAGTATATAGTTATATGCTTAGGCTCATGCCTATATGCAATAGATGTTATACTGTAGCAAAGTAGTAGAATATTCTACTATGTTATCTTGTCGGACTGTCATATAGGACTACTTGATTGTGACATGTTTTCATGTATTTATGATAATGTCATCGAGTTAGTTGAGATGTTACAATTAGATGGCTAGTACTCTCTTGATGAAATTGGTAGACTAGTATTCTCTTGATGAGATTGCAACTACTCACTCGGCCACTCGGTGTCATGGAGAGGGTCCACCCACTCGGCTACTCAGAGTAGTGGTACCTAGGAACTTGATGGAGGATTTGATACCCAACTCGAATGGAGGAGGGTATGGAAGGATTTTTTAGACCCAATTAAATAATTGGGCAATCGGGTATGGGGATTTTTGGGTATAAAGGCAGATCTGATAAAATTCGACTAGATATATATAAGTTAAAATCCCAATTAAAGCTCTCGGTTTCTCCCCTCGTTTTCTCAAAACCCATTATTATGTGATTTCTCTTCTCCCTCTCAAACCATTGTCGACGCCTCCTTTTCCATTTTCAAAACTATAACTAAGGGGATTTTTGGATGAAAAGATGGTGAAATTCTAATTTCGAGGCAACTTTGAAATCCCAATTTCAAGGTATTTGTCATTATTTACTTTTTAATGATTTTGACTTGGGGTTTTAAGACTTTTTAATATTATTCGAAGACAAGAGTCCAAAAATAAGAAACGGTTAATGTTATTTCTAAACTTTATTTTCATTTATCTGAAGTTTGAACTAAAAAGTCATTGTTGTTTTCTCTACGTTATTCAATCTTATTTTAGATTGTCTTTTCTTTTTTAACCTACATTACACATCATTTTCAGGTCTATAAAATGGATCCAATAAATGTTACAACAGAAAATGAAATTCCAACGAATGTTACAATAGAAAATGAAATTCCAACAAATCATGAGGTACCACATGTTCCACAAAATATGGCATTTGTTACTAATGCCTCTCCTAGTGCAACAAGAAAGAGAAAGACGACATCTGCAGTTTAGAATCATTTTGAAAGAAAGAAAATTGAAGGAATAGACAAGGCAATTGCAACTATTGTAAGAAACCACTCTCTGGAAACAGTAAATATGGGACAACACACTTGCGTGATCATTTTAAAATTTGTCCAAGACGAATTGTTAGTGAGATAAGGCAGAAAATATTAATTAAAGAGCAACACAAGGGTGATTTTGCTATTAAAGGCTTTCAATGTGACCCAGAAACATCAAGGTGTATTCTTGCTAAAATTATAATTTTACATGAGTATCCATTGACAATAGTGGAGCATCATGAATTTTGTAAACTTTTAGCAAGTCTTCAACTTTTGTTTAAGGTTCTATGTCGCAATTCCATCAAGAGTGATATACTGAAAAATGTATGACTATGAACAAGCAAAAATATTGACCTTGTTGGAATCTAATAAAGGAGAATTGCTTTAATCACTGACATGTGGACTGCATCTAATCAGAGGAAGGGATTTTTAGCTTTGACAACCCATTTCATAGACAATAATTGGACTTTGGCAAGTCGCATTTTGAGGTATATTTTCTGTTTGTCACTCAAATATGTAATATTTTTCACATTTTTTTATGTTTTCAATTAAACATATATTTACATATATATTATTGTATTTTCATTATGTAGGTTTGCTTATGATCACTCTCCACATACTTAAGAAGCCCTTGCTAATGTGATAGTCAAGTCTATGATTGATTGGAATATTGATAGGAGCATATCCACCATTACTATTGATAATTGCTCCACTAATGATTCTCTTAAAAATTATGTGATGCATAAGCTTGATCATTCTACACTTATACTAGGAGGGTCTTTATTTCATATGCATTATGTTGCTCATATTTTGAATTTAGTTGTCCAAGATGATTTGGATGTCATTGCACCTAGTGTTGAGAAAATTCGTGAAAGTGTCACATATTGGAGAGCATCTCCTAAAAGAGAGCAAAAGTTTGATGATGTGGCACATATTATAGTACGCAATTTGAATGCTAAAAAATTGGTGCCTGGTTGTAAACCTGTTTGAACTCAACATATTTGATACTCATAACTGTATATCATTTAAAAATGTGTTTGCTCGTTTGAGATTTCATGATTCATCATATAAATGTTTTCCAGCAAATGATGAGTGGTTGTTAGCCGAAGGGGCATCTCAAATGTTGAAAGTCTTTTATTCTATGACTAAAATATTTTTTGAAAGAAAGTATCGCAGAACAAATATCTTTTTTTCTAAGGTTTGTGAAATTAATGTTTCGTTGCTAAAGTCAATCACATCCCCTAATAAGGATATTTCTTCTATGATTGAACAGATGCTTTCCAAATTTGAGAAATATTGGTCTGATATTCATGGAGTTATGGGAATAGCTACTATTTTAGATCCAAAATATAAGACAAAGTTGGTGGAATATTGTTTCAAAAGAACACATGGAGAGATTTACTTTAGAGAACCTGTTAGAAAGATTCAAAAAATGTGTTATGATTTGCTTCAAGAGTACACAGATAATAATGGTCATGCTAGTGTAGAAAAAAGATCAATGGAGACTAGATTGAATACAAGTTCTGATGATTTTTTGGATAGTTTTGATAAAGAAGTAGCACTTGAGTATGACAATAACACCTATATAAAGACAGAACTAGATCATTATTTGGAAGACAAAGTGCTACCGAGAAATGTCGATTTTGACATATTGGAGTGGTGGAAGACTAATGGAATCAAGTATCCCACTTCGATGAGGATGGCACAAGATTTACTTGTTATTCCAATATCGACTGTGGCTTCAGAATCTGCATTTAGTACAAGTGGTAGATTGGTGAGTCCTCGTAGAAGCAGGCTTCATCCGAAACCCGTAGAAGTATTGATATGCACTCAAAGTTGGTTATGAAATGAGAAACAAGGTAATATAAATTGTAAATTAGTTTTTATTGTTTTTGAACGAAAATATTCTTTTTTTATAATCTACAATAATGATTTGTCTTCTTCATTGAATTTTGTAGCTACAACTTCACAAGAAACAGAAGCATATTACTCTTCAATTGAATATGATGAGGATACTATTGATATTGATGGATACTAATGGATTACTTTTTTAATACATTAATTTTGTTAAATTTGATACTGAACTATTGGGTCAATTATTTATATTTTTCTTCATCATTTTGAATTTTTGCAGGACACTACAATGTCAAGTGATGAAGAAATTTACAATTAGTTTAGAGTTGAAACTGGTCTAGTTTGCTTTTTGGAAGATGATGTTTAAATATAACAAAATTAGAAGTAGCCTATAGATGTTTAATATGTTTTTGTTGAATTATATTTTTTTGAATATGATGTTAATTCTAATATGTTTTTATTGAATGATAGTAGTTGGCAGTATGATGAATGATAATCTTATGTTATTATGTGTGATTACTGTTGATAAACATATATGTAGTCAATCTTAAATAATTAAGATTCGTGATTTCTTGTTGTGGTAGTATTCTTTTATTTTGCATCAGAGAGAAGTAAATAAATAAGATTGTTTTATGTTGGCTCATTTTTTTGTATGGGACTATCCATCAGGTTTTTAACTTTTCATCTTTTCTTGTTCTTGTGTCCACTTGACTTGTGAATGCAAACTGTGCTTGATTCTCTCTTTGCATAGTGAAAAATGTAGATAACGTACTGCTTGATTCTCTCTTTTATGTGAATCCAATGGTGCTTGTGTTCATTTGACTTGTGAATGGCAACGAGGATTGTACTATTGCTGCTCTTACATATTGATAATGTAGATTTTTTTTGTTATTTTTACCCATTAGTCTGAATTAAGAGTGAGTTTCTTTGTAACCATCCCTTAACTTCATATCTCTGTGATAGTTTGAGAAGGATAGTTCGAGTATTTGAGACGGTTGTTTTAATCTCCTTTTTGAATAAATTCATATGTTCAGAATAATTGCATCTAATTATTCATTCTTGTTCTATTCTCAAACTAGTGGAAGTAACTAGTCGACTGAACTAAGTTATTTTTATTTGACTCCATTTAATTTTTAGTTCTTTTATTTGTACCTTCAATATGATATATTTCTAAGGCGTTATTTTTTGAATGTTTTTTAAATCCATAAATTGAATGTGTTATGATGGTTTGATGATAAATATCGAATAAAATTATTTGTATACAGGATATTCGATCCTTTGATGGGTATGGATATGAGGATGAATATCCGATCCCGATGGGTATAGGAATGAAAGTTGAAAATCCGATGGGGATAGGGATGGGAATGGGGATTGATATAATAAATGGGGAGGGGAACGGAGGATATATAATCTGACTCAAACCCGACTCATTGTCATCCCTAGTGGTAGCTGAAGTTGTGTGCCGACAATGACCTTGGTATATGCTTATGAGATATTGCATATTCATGTGATATGTTTATCATATATATTTGTGATATGCTTGCTACATTGTTATTATATGATTGCTATACCCTGGACTGCCCACGAGACCATTCGTGGTAGAACGTTTCTCCTGCAGTCCATAGCTAGATAGTTTGATGTCTTGGTCATTTGTACTTCTTGTGGTGGAGCGATTGCTCCCATGTAGGATTATTTATTTCTGTTATGTGCATTTGTACATGTCTATTATGTGCAGTGTCCATGTTAATCATTACTTATCATTGCTCATTGTATTATACACAGCTGAGCAGGTAAGTAGAGGATTATATTATTGTTATGTTTTTGTTAGCAGATGATTATAGTGTTGCCCTTACTTTTGTAGTAAGTAGTATTGCCCAAATTGTATCCCTTTAATCTCCTTATATTAGTATCATACACTATCTTCCTGAGTATTTTGTATTTACTTGTTAAGTATTAAAAAAAAAGAAAATACCTCCTCCTTTTTCTTCCTCTTTTCTTCTCTTCCCCACCGAAGCTTGCAACCCCTTTTCTTCTTCTCTGCTCTTCTCCAACGGCAACAAGCAACAAGCAACAAGCTTCCCCTTCCTTGCTGTCCTGCTTCTCGGTGGCACCATCAGAGCTCGTTTGAGTTTGCCGGAACTTGCCGAACCACTAGCTAAGAGGGGAAAGCGAAGCCCCTAATTGCTGCCCTGTTTTCTAACCAAGCACAGCAGCCATCAAAGCTAGCTGTGGCCTTCGCCGAAGCTTGCCGAGACAACCGGTGAAAAGGAAAAAGGTTTCCTCTCCCCTTACTATTCCAACAGCCGTCCTCTCTGTTTTCAGCCTTCCCCAACTAACATTGTTGCCTTTCTTCTCCTCCAACAACCAAGAGCAGCAACCCTAGTTGCTCTCTCCTTTTTCCCCCACCAACAGCAGCATTTTGCTGCCTTTTGTTTCTCCAACAGCAGCCCTAGCTGCTGTCCTTTTCTTGGCAACACCGCTGGAGTTCGCCAGAGCTCGCCGGAGCTAGCTAAGACGGCCAGCGACGAAGGGAAAACAACCTTAGTTACTGTCCTCTTTTTCCAGCAACCACAGTAACCCATAGAAGGTATATTTTATGCTTCGTGTTAATTGATGTGTAGTTAGGAGGGTTATCTAGATTGAACAAAGGTTTTATTTAGGATGTGAAGTGGTACGAGCTAGCAAGATCAAAATAATTTACTGATTTCGAATCATAGACAATATTTAGATTTTAGGTCATTATTCTTATTAGATAGTGTTTTTATTATTTGAGTTATGTTTGATATTATGTTTGTAGACCCGAGCTCGAGTGGAGCACGGTGACCTGCCGACACTTGAAGATTTTGCTATATATAAAATGGGTACATCTCTTTTGACTCATATAATTATCCTTGTGCATGAATAAAGAAATGATAAAATTATATATATTTGTATAATTATTTTCAAAAGGGAATTAAAATGATATTACAAGTAGTGAAATGGGTTAAAATAATAAAATCGTGGAGGGTAAATAATTGATATTATTTCTTATTCACATATGAGTTCATATTGGGATTAATATGGGAAGGGTTGTTTTAAAAATTAAATAAATATTCTGAATTACTCTTCTGTTGATACCTGTCTTTTTGACTTGCTTGACCTTCTATACTCCATGCTTTTGATATTCTATCTGTTGATACTTGTAGCTTTTTATATGTGAACCCTAGGATGATAAATTAAAAGACTTGATACAAAAATGTTAACTTGATTGACTATTTGATATGAAAAGAGAATAATTATGATAAATGGATAAAATGGAATCCTTAAAGTGAAATAAGAAAGATGGTAAATGAAGAATATTAAAAAGTGAAGACCATGAGCCTAGCTTTATACCAGATTGGAGTACTGGACCACCCACATATTATTGTGGTAGTGCAGCGACCCGCGGTCAAGAGTACCTGACCGTACACCCGAGGCGTGGTGGCGTGATGTAGCCCTCGGTCAGTGTTTATTATGTCTTCCATCGGTGAGGGCTGATATCCCGTACGTCAGATAACGTATGCGACAGCCTTATACTCTGAGGAGGCTTTTAGTCAATTCATGTGATATTACACTCTAATGATATTGGCTCCAGTGATTCACTTTTTAGTTGATTTATCAGATTTAGACTATTGATAACATGTTGATATTACCATGATAACTTGTATACCGATTGATTAAATAATAAGATTGGAGAATTGATTTTAATTGATGATGATAAGGTGAAGATCCTAAACTCTAATATAAAAATATTACCTGATTATAGATAACAATAACCGAAGATGATTATACATATATATGTATAAATGGAGAACATTAAGAATAACCTAAAGTTGTAACGAAAGATTGTGATTTACTCTACTTCTTTAACTTCTTAAACAAGATTAAATTCATGCACATTTTTCTTGAGTATCCACTTAGTCATTTGACTAACTTTCTACATTCCTTGGCCTCCAGTTTTGCAGACACAGGGATTCTTTTGATATTATAGTTAGTCTTGGCTTTACATAGAGTTGCTTAGAGATCTCGACGTATCGATTCCTGGTTTGTTTTACTTTTGTTTCATTGTATTTACATTTTGTAATTCTATTTCAGATATCGTCTATTTGTATAGTTTTATGATCTACAAAAACTATGATATATATAAATTGATAAATTTCCTAATTATTCTGTTTAAATGGTTCTTAGGATTTCTCATAATATATTGTCACCGAGTGGGGTACCGGGAACTATACCCCGGGGAGTGACATTACTACCCTTTACTTTTCTTTGACCTCCAAGTTAGCAGATAGAAGAAGTGTTTTATCGCTCAAAGATCCTGGTTGTCAGTCCCACTCGAGTTTAGATTTCTATTTGAGTTGTTTTATTTTTCTGTTCCACTGCTGTTTATTGTTTTCTTTCTCTCATTGAATCAATGAGGTTTTGTTATAATAGTATAATTGTTATCTTGCATAGATTAGTATATTCACATATCCATGCATACATACATTATCATATGCTTGTAGTAACTTAGTAATTCTTTTATATTGTATTGGTATTTGTGTTGGTTTTAATTGGTTTGGTACTAATTATTTCTTGTATTGTCACTAGAGGGTACTATCCGATTTTGCGGACAAATATACCCTTGGGGCGTGACATATATTCTATCCTTGCAAAAATTAATTTTGTTTGAACCCAAAAAAATGAGCTTGGTATTGTTGATTAACTGAAGAGAAAAAGAAATATGCAAGTGTGTATGTATAATGTGGTAACATAATCTCTAATCTGACCACATATTCAAGTATGACTACATAATGACATGACATACAGCTTACACAAGGCTATGAAATATTGCATGGGCCCAAGTATCAGATAGACAAACTTCTCAAAAAAAAAAAATTCTTTTTCTAAACATGAGAAACCATGAAAATTAAAAATGAGAATAAAATGAACTTATTGAAAAATTTAAGAAAGAAACTACACCTAAGCCATTTGGCCTCTTCCTCATCAAGAACAGAGTGCTCGGAATGCAACCTGTTATCTAGGTTTTTCACAATGTCTGCATAAAACAAAATGTAATATTGATAAACCACGTAAACATTTTTTTTTGCATTCTAACCGACTGTTAAATCTAAAATAACAAAATCAAGCTCATATTTATTAAATTTAATAAGAAGATCATAACCTGATGAATTAACTAGTTGTTCTCCATCCACAACCAGAATAGGGACCTTCTTATAATCAGACCACTTTATCTCCTTCTTACTTATAGGATTCACCTCCACAACTTTGTATGGTATGTCATGGTAATCAAGAAATGCTGTAGGTAGAAACAGAATGATGTTAAAAGTTCATACACAATGCCACCATATTTAATTGAAGGTATAGATCAGCAATTGAAGGAACATGAAGAGTGTTTGCTTAACTGAATCAAAAACAGGAAAGCAGGTCAGTAAAATTCCATTTTTCAATGACAAAACTAGGTTTGTCCTCCTAGAAGCAAAAGAAGAAAAAGAAAAAGTTAAGGAAGAAAAAGGAATCAGTCATAGACGCCCAAAAACTCTCTTTGATAAGGCAATACGAACTCAAAAATAGTGAAAAGAAGAAAGGGGTAAATGACCAAATCAGAGAAGTCTTCTCCTAACAAACTTGCTTCTAGCTGTTCCTGAAGCCTGATTTATGACTATGTATGAACATTCATAGAAGAAAAAAAAAATATCCTGTGTCCAAGTTCTAAACAACCAACCATTCTTGAGACTAGGCCAATTAAAAGCAAAGGATCAATGGTCGTTGATTATCATAGCATAGAAAAGTATGTAAATTTGAACAATGTAATGAATGAAAATGAACATCTAATTAACCAAAATTTGGGGGGGAATTGCTTTATTATATCAGGGGTTTCAACAATGGAAAATAAAAATTCAGTGACAAATCAGATAAAAAGCTAAAAGGAATAAAACCTTATAACTTAAACAAAAGATGGTTACATGTCAACAATTAAGATAATTATCAATCTTTAAAAAAAACATAGCATGAAATAAATCTCATTTAAATGGTGGTTGAAAACTCAGATGTAGGTGGGGATGACAATATTAGCCAGTGAATATTTTCCTGATATTTATTTAAGGTGAGATCTAATGAGCACGGAGATAAGAGAGAAGATAAGGAATTAAAGGTAGAAACTGTATAAGTCCCATCCTTTGTATTTGTATGGTTACAAGTTACAACTATCCAGAACCTCAATAGGTCGGTGATTATTTAAGTGTGCTATCTGTTATGCACGTACTTATTCATATTATATAGAGTCCTTGAGATCAAATGATTTTCCAAAATGAATATTATTTCAGCAAACTGATGTCACAGTGTTTCTACGTGCATCAGAGCATAATTTACTTAGATTTATCTGATACCTGTTCATTCTAGAGAACACCAAGTGACATGTTCATTCTAGACACCAGTTTTGATCATTATTACTATTACGAATTCAAAAGACAAATGTCAATGTGACACAAAACTCTGATCATTTTCTCAATCTCGTTGCAAAACAAATAAAACAAGTTCTCACAATCTCAGTTGATTTGGAGTTTCCACTAAAAAACTGCGTTTCTAGCTAAAAACGGACAGTACTCGTTGAAATATATGCGCAATACTGGTATAAGTGAAGCGCTCCCTGTGCTATCTCATTGATACTGCATTCAAAACGAATACTGCGTCAAGCAAACAACTAACTTTCCGTCAAATCTACAGAAAACGGAAACAGAAGTGGCATATAGCAATCGAGAATTGTTAGCAATAGACGAATTGCCCTAGGTTATCAATCGATAAGCGCCAGCGCAAATAAAAAAAGGAAAAGGAATTACCTTTGACCTTGTTGCAGAAGGGGCATGCCTCATACTGATAGAGAACAACATCTTTGGGGATCCGCTCGGGGGAGGGCGGCTCCTTGGCCTCCGCCGCGGTGACTAAGGTGATCGAGAAGGACAACGCCCCCACGAAGCAGACAGGGAACCTCCTCGAAGAAACAGGAGGAGGGAAAAGCCACCGTCTCGACTGGGGTGCGACGAAGACATCAGAGGCGGTGGCACAAAGGGCGGAGGTAGGCACGGTCCTCTGGGAGGCAAGTGCGGAGGATAGCGGAGCACGAGCGGCGTTGGAACGGAGAAGAGACTGAGAGACAAGGCGGTGGGCGGCCCTTGTCGTGGCTTGCATCTCGATTGATCGCTGCAATCCTCCGATTCCAATGCCCCAGATCTCGCTTTTGTTGTGCCAAATGTGTAGGCTAGAAGAAGCGGTATGACTTATGAGAAAGGGTTTTTGTTATGGTGTTCCGCGGGAACCAGTTCATCCTTGTTTATATCATACACGTATTTGTAGTTTAACGTGTTCAGCGGCTGGCTTTGGAACACATCCACCGTCCACCGAAAAGGCACCGGGAGAATTATTCACAAATAAATGCACACGTTCAATTTTGGATAATATATTGTTTAAATTGATTCTTTTGTTCGGCGCAAATTAGTGAATGAATTTTTTTATTAGATGATTGACTAAAAAACAAGCTGAGTTGATACGTACTTTCTTATTTATTCTAATGGTGGATGAAAACTTAGATCGGCACTCCAAAACTAATCGCCTGTTAGAATTTCTTTTGTTTCGCATCCACCCAGTTTTAAGTGGCTACGATCGGACTCCTTCCTCGCATTGCAGAAACTCCAATGATGAAACATTGCAACTAAAACCAAAAGAGTAACAAAAACAGAAATTGTGAATGAAAGGATAAAATTGATCTATGACAAACAGCCGTAGAAAAAAAAGAAACAAAAAAAAAAGGCATGGGCAAAGTAAGACTTCATCAGTTACTTTCACAATCAGAATCCACCAGTTTTTTGAATGGCATTGCCGACGCTTTGCAAGCATCTCAAATAAAACAACAAAAATTATAGACTCCATGGTGCAAATATATGCATGTGGGTAGTACATACAGTAAAAAAGAATGCCCAAGCTATAGCCGTAGTTACATTAGAACCAAGCACGTGATGTAACAAACTGTACATGAAGTAAAATGAATTTGGAATTCAAGTATTATTATGATTGTGATTCATGAATAACCCAATCAAGGTTGATGTTTGAGAAAACCTCATAATCAGTTGGACCATCTACAAAGCTATCGACTGTCTGAATTCCTTCCAATAAAGCTGGCCGGCATGCATCACTTTTTGTTGGGAGCACTTTGTAGACGAACAACAACCCTAGTGTAAAGGTGGCTTGCAGCTTTGTAAAGTCACCCTGGACGGAGAAGAAAAATACCATCGAGAGAAGGAACAACACCACACAGAAATGCATAATGCATGAGACCCTGTCAATTAGCTTTCCGTCATTACCAGCAGGAAAGCCTCGAGCTCTGTATACAAATAAGAAGTTGTATTTGTCCACCATGTACCGGTAGCCAAAGTAGATTGCACCTACAGGAACCACAAGTGGAGCGAACAAGGAATAGATCATGGTGAGTGTGAAAATTGTGAGATTAAATGCATAATATTGCGCAAAGTCGAATGCCTGCTTTGGCGTGTGGAAACTCCTGCTTATCGGGTACACAGAAAGATCGTGTACCTCAAGACCATTCAAATCCAAACTACCTTCCCTCTCGGAAATGAGAGGCATCCGCAAATTATTGCCTACACCATTCTGTTCTACTGTGCTCTCCACAGTTTGCTCTGGAACTAATTGAACCATGTCATTCTTCTTAAACTTCTTCAAAATATTCTTCATCCAAGGCACTGGAGCTAGCAAATCAAAGGAAATCCCCAGGAAGGTACTTGTGATGAGAAATGCAAGGGTGGCTAGGCATGATCTCGTGAGGAAAGAAGCACTCATATACTGTTCAATTTGCTTGCAATCTTCCCCATCCAAGTAACACCTACCCATTCGAAGGATTGCATTCTCGAGTGTGGATTCCACCATAGCACGCAAGAGAATGAGATTCACCAAAAAGAAGCAAACCATCTTTAGCATAGCGGATCTCTGCTCCCCAGAGACAGTAAGGTGGCATTCAAATTTGGAAAGATAGGAAAGAGCAGATGGAATAACTATATACAAGCTTACGAAGACTAGGACATTTGGTAAGAACTGAAGAATTAAAGCTCCAAACCAGCTCGATCCCTCAAGCCAATTTAACCATGAATTAGCATGATCAACAGCCCCTGCATTGATTATCCTTGCAGCGCTGCTCATTGCATTGATGATTGCTAGCGGCGAACTGAAAAAGAGAAGCATTAGGAGTAGACAAGCATTGACAGCAATCTTCCTCAATCGCAATGAGAGCTTGTTCAAGCCCAAATGATTCCAATAGATGTCAACAGCAGGAGGAGCCCTCTCAACTCTCCACCGGCTCCGCCCCAGCTGGAGCTCCATCACAGGGACGAACTGGCCAATGGATCTTCTCTTCCGCTCCGATCTCAAGTCTCTCACTGCCTTATTGGCAGTGTACGCGTCCTTAAAGACCACAAATGCAATACCAGCACCAGGAGCCCTTCCTTCCTTGTATTCTGAAAGCTTGTTCTGCAGAACCAACTTCAAACTTTGCAGCTTTCTGAATCTCTCTTCCTGCGTGAAGCCTAATTTCACAGAGGTCATTGCCCAGATTTCTTTCGCCTTCCTCAGCCATGCATGCTCATAGATCTGGCTGCTTTCGTGGCCATCATCGTCGTCGTTCAATAGTGATCGGGAGTGCATGTGAGTTTCCAGCCATGAGATTTCATACTGAAGGTTGGTCCATTTCAAGGTGAGGTACTCCAGGGTGCATAGATCAAAGGGCACAACCACGCGATACACCTTACCGGGATATCGGTGCTGGAGGAACTCTTCGAGTGGGGCCTTGTTGGAAGCTAGGGATTTGGGAACACCCTGCACCATCATAGTAAAGATTGCAATAGAGCCCGAATTGGATTCGCTGGGGTTGCCGTTGCCATCACGGAATCTTGTAACACTCAGGTCATCCTCCATCCGCGAGATGCCAAGGTGGGAAACGAAAACGATAAGGGCGGCGAGGAGGAAGTGCAACCATAGGATCGGAGAGCCGGAGTGGATGTGGGAAATGGTAGTCCGGGCGAAGGGGTCGGCGAGAGGGACGGGGCCAGAGAGGTTGAGGGGAAAAGCGGAGAGGAGAGTTATGAGGGAGACGGCGAGGAGGACGAAGAAGCTGGCGCGCTCGACGATGAGGAACTGGGCAGCGTCGGCGCCGCAGTGGAGGGCGATTTGGGCGGGGGTGGCGTGGTAGACGGCGAGCAGCCTGGCACCGAGCGCGGAGGGGCCAGGGAAGCGGCGGTGGTCGTAGCGGAGCTTAACGAGTAGGAATAGGAGGACGCAGGAGGCGGCTCCGGCGGCGGAGATGTTGAGGAGGTACTGGATGTTGCCGTACCATGCGGAGAATGGGAAGTCGGGGTCCGGTGACGGCGATTGAGCGGCCATGGTGAGAGAAATCAAGAAGAGGCTCATCGGCCGTCGTCCTTCTCCGTCTGAAGCAACGACGGGGACGAGAAGGAAGAGTCGGAGGCCCCAACCCTAGTTCTGGAAAGACGAAGGAATGGTTTCCAAAGAGAGAAGAATACACGTTTGCGGTGTCATTCTCTCCCTCTAATTTGATTCGTTTTGTTTTGAATCGAATGTCAGTTTTTTATCTTCCTTCTTTGTTTTTTTTTCATTTCAACCCCTTCATTGTATCACAAAATATTAGTCTCAATTTAAAACATCTTATTAGCTCCTTTTAAAGTTGAATATTTTTTAGAATACTAAGTATTGAATAGATGACATCATGTAAAAAGAATTTAGGGCCAAAGGTTGTTAAATTTATGTATCTTCATATGATGACCAATTTCTTCCTACTACTCAATCCTTTGATAAATTTCTTCTTGCCTATGATAAAATCACCTATAATCAATTGTGATGCACAATTCTATAAAAAAAACATCATCGATTCGTAACTTTTGCAAATTAACTAACTATATTAAAAAATATTAATCCTGTACTATATAACTAAAACTTGAAGTAACTTATCAGAATAACAAACATTTAGATCAAATTGGCGTTCAAGCATTCTATTTAACAATTCAGGGCTGGTACTGCTGTTGCTCGAGCTTCAAACTTACATTTCACTTTCCAAAGGAATTTTTCTTTCTTTCTTTCTTTCTTTCTTTCTTTCGAGAACACAAGAATCTAGAAAAAACAAAAAACTGAACATACCTTTTTTCCAATTTTTTCAAGAAAAAAAAAAGATAATAGTTTCAGCGACATCAAAACCTTCCAATATCCCTTCTGCACAAGGGACAAGAGGCATGCCTTATGAGCCAACTGTCGATGCATGGCAGATGGAACATGTGTTGACATCTTGGCAATCTCCTAGCCAATTCTCCCACTTCCAGTTCCTAAAAATTTAAAAAGTAAGATCAATTTTAAATCTTTTGCTTAATTATATTACAATTGACAGCGGCAGGCTTAAGAAAATTCCTAGCAAATTTTAATACCTGCAGACACACTGAGCAACTAATCTTCTCCCCTGATGCATCGACACTGTCTTTGGCACTAGTTTTACACTTGGGCAACTTCTCAACCTCTTCGAGAGACAAGCCCATTATTGTGCCACCAGACTCAAACAAATCGAGACTATCGAAACTCAGAGCTCTTGTCTGAAATAAATACCACAGTCCGTATTTCAGTTCGTGTTTTTCCGATCGAAAGAAATTAACTTAGTATGAAAAACACATACATGACTCTGGATTGCACTCCGCACTGCTGGTCCAACCTTTTCCGTAACTAGTCTTCCTCTCGCGAGGCTAGAGACTATGTCGAGCTGTAAATCATGCACAAAACTAATCAGAATTAATATGATGTAGGATTTTAATTGTTTTTGTCGCTTTAAGTTTAAGAAGGAATGAATACCAGATAGAGAAAGGTCCAAATGCCTGATTCCCTGGAGTTCCACAAGTCAAGAGAGGATTGGACCACTTCAATGGAGAAGACAGCACCTGAAATGGCTCCAATTCCAGAGCTTCGCACAAGACCACTCTCAGAGCCGGCAAAGCCTGTCAGAGCTCCGGTGATGGCCCCTGCAATTGATCCAACTGCACCAGAACACACTAATTTTGATTAAGAATTCAATACCAAATAGTGATTACAGATCAGGAGGAGAATAAGAGGAGATACCGACCGAGTACGACGACAAAAGTGAGAGTGATACCAATCGCTCTTGCAAACACCTCGGAGGCCACCCTTCTGTAACTAATTAAACTCTCTCTTTCCTCGGAAGAAGAAGAAAGGGAATCCATGTCTTGTTGTTAAGGGATAGGAAGGATGAGATATTGGAACTGGGACAAGGAGAAAATCCAATATATAGAAGGAGCAGATGCTTCAAGCATGAGGAACAAACCAATTTAAGCAATGAATTATTTTTTTCACTTTCTTACTTTCTTTCTTATAGAACAAATTAAAATTGTCTTTTTAGGGAAGAAAACTAGTTGTTGATTTGTTTTAACGAGTGGGTCGCTGTTAGGTGATTTGGGCGAGGAGAGACAGAGAAGGAAAGAAGTATATGTATTAGGGAATAATTATTATTAAGGAATATTATTAATTATTAGATAATAATTATTATTAAAGAATATTATTAATTATTAGGAAATATTTATTTGTTTCTTTATATTTTATGTGTTTTCCTAATTAATATTTTTTTTGTATTTTATCTATTTTCTTAATAATTAAGAAATAAATAAGTATTTTTTAATAATAATTATTCCTAAAATAAATAAATAGTTTTTAATAATAATTATTTCCTAATAATGTGTTGTAAATAAGCATTAATCCGATCCAGAGAAACAATCCCCCTGCTTCAAATGCTCTTCCATGTTGTTTACTGATTTATTATTATTATTATTATTATTATTATTATTATTATTGAGAAAATTAGAAACTAATGATATTGTACACTGAATTAAATTCAAACATGGGCAAAAATTAATTATGGGAACAATTTGGGACCATCAGGAAGAAGATGCATAAAAACTGGAACTGGAGATCAATATTTAAAAATGAGATGGCTCATAGTCATGAAGGGGTCTGCCGCTGTTGATTAAAAAAATTAAATGTATAGATAATGACGGAACTAATTAATGCAATTGCAGCCAATTTAGTCATCCTTCGTCCAAACGAAGGATATCCAAGAGGTTAAATGACTCGAATACAAATACCATATCGCTGAGCTTAAAGTACAAACAATAACATCATGGTACTATGTATTAATCGAAGCACTTCGCTTAAGAGAACTAAAGGTATAATAATCATAATGGTTCGGCGACTTGTGAAATGGAAAATGAGAAGAAATTAAATGTAGAAGGCCGGGTCGATATATACATTGAAGTTTGAGTGAATCAAGAGATTGTTGACCCATCCAAGCTTGGTTTGGGAGTAACAAAGAGGATAAGGATTGTTGTTGTTATAAGATATTGGAATTTTATATAGCACTTTTTATGTGAGTTGGCAGTCTACTTAATTAGGGTAGATACATAAAAAAGAAAAATGAACGTAAAAATCAAAAGAATTTCTTTATTTTTACTTACGGATCAAAGTGATGTTCTATTTGATTATCGTCAACGAGGAGCTCTATCTTCTTTAGGGCTTGCTTATCCCAATGGAAGAAAGAAGAATTGAGAGAAGTAGAGAAACAAAATAGTTACTGATCTTTTTCTTTTATTCACTCAGGTAAACAACTGCGATGAAGGAGTTCCTCCAATATTCCTCACAGATTAATTTTGCAGCTCAATTGTGAATTTGATGTCGATGAGATCTTAGTGGTCACCAATTACTAGTCATAATTGGGCTAAACAATAGAATTACTAGAGCAATAGGCGATATCGTTCGTCCCAAATAGTATAGAGGTAGTAAAATCACAGGAGATATTTTATCCTATCGCAACGATCCTTTGCATGAGAGAGATCAAATACTCAATAAGGTATTTTTACACCCGCTCAGAATTGACTCGAAAATCCATTACAACAAACATCCATGACAGTGTCAACTATTTCAATCCGTGGATGCAATACTTATTAATTAATAACAAAAGTAAAATTGTCACATTAATTGGTAGTCTCTCTAAGGTGGCCTCGCTCCCACTGTCTGAAAGGGAAAAAATTACGAGGGCTTCATCCAACAACAATAATTCATGCAAGGAAGGATTAAAACAATTAACAGATTATTTCGCACTTATTGAAAATTAATCCCAAATTTATTGACAGTAATATCCTTACATAAATCAACTACGTTAGACCGTAGAACAAATTTATTGATAAATGGTATGAGAATGGTAAACCATTGAATGAGTGTGGTTGAGGGAGCTCGATCAACAGATCAGGTTGAGATGCATGTGGGTGCCACAAGGGCAAAGAGCAATAATACGATTGAAGACAAGATTAAAGCAATGGCGGAGCCAGCCCGAGTCAATTACCTGGGCTGATCTCAAGATATGGGTCACAAGCGCTGACACAGAGATCGCCAACGTCGTCATTCTAAGCTAGCCGCTGACGGCGACGTCGCTGCCCCGGGCTAGCCGCCGACGTCGACATCGCCGCCCCAGGCTAATCCCTAATTTTTCTCATTTTTTTCCCTTTCTTGCCTTGTAATTTTCGTTCTCGCCGTCGTTGGCTACCCGGGCTACAGCCCGGGTAGCCATGAACTTGGCTCCGCCCTTGGATTAAAGGAGGAGAATATATATGGTCTTCATTTATTTGCCTACTCAATTTTCATCTTTTTATTTCCTTTGGCTAGGCAAACGTAGTTGATAGATTTCTTCTACCGCTCTGCTTTTTCACTTCCTCCTCTCTCATCTCAAGAACATGAGGTACCTTAAAAAAAAAAATGATAATTTCAGTTAATTTCATTGACTATATCTGAGGATGATCGATTCGATCCCACGAAAATTTTTCATCGATCACCAGAATAAATCAGAAAGTACACGCGCACTACAAAAAAATGTAGCTTTACCGATGGTCATACCGACAGAAAACACTTTCCGTCGGTAATATTGGAAATCACCGACGGAATTAAAAATTCCGTCAGTATTATTTCCATTTTCGATGGAATCTTTGATTCCGTCTGGAATTATCGACAGAATCAAAGATTCCGTCGGAAATTACCGACGATCGGAAATGTGCTTTTTGAAAAACATTTGATCCACCGACGGAAAAGAGTTTCCGTCGATAACTTATTTTTTACCGACGGAATATAGATTCCGTCGGTAAATCCGCCTAAATCACGAACCCTAGCCTTTGTTTTCTTTCCACGCGCGTGCGGCGGCAGCTTCTTCCTCCTCCCCGATTTCGCCGGTAAGAACTCCTCTCCCTCGTTTTTCTTTTCCTCTCCCTGCTAGCCTTTGTGGCGGTCGGCGCTGGCCGTCGTTGCTTAGCACCAGCGGCCTGCTGGCTGCTGTGCCGGCCGCAAGCGGCCAGCAAGCCGCGGTGCGGGCCGACAGCGACCTCCTGGTCGTTGTGCCGGTCGGCAGGGGCCTCCTGGCCGCTGTGCAGGCCGGTAGCGGCCTCCTGGCCGTTGTGTCGGCCGCCAGCGGCCTGTTGGCCGCTGTGTAGGCCGGCAGCGGACCCCTGGCCGCTGTTCCGGCCGCCAGCGACCTCCTGGCCGCTGTACCGCCCACCAGCTCCTGGCCGCTTTGTCGGCCGCCAACGGCCTCCTGGCCGTTGTGTCGGTCGCCAGCGAAATGCTGGTTGTTATGCTGGCCTGTGCTGGTTGTCTTTCCACTTGTTAATTTTTTGATAATTTTTGTGCTAAATTATTTTTATTCTGTGAACAGGTAGCATTTGCTGCTCTTCTCCAGTAGACTTTCACATCTTCAGGTATAATTTAGTTTATTATTTTTTATATTATTTAGCATGGTTTAATTTAGATATATGTTATGTTTGTATATTAATCTGTAACATAATATCGTTCTTTTGTTTGTTTTGTATTTGTACGTTACTCTAAGCTAATTTCTAATTCTTAATTTATTAGTTTTAGGTGAAAATGTCTATAAACAAAGCTTGGATGTATAATCGATTAGAAAATGGATTTATTAGAGATGATTTTATTGCTGAAGTTGAAGAATTTGTCAATTTGCTAAAAGTCATCCAGAATATATGAATGGTGCAGAATTAAAGTGTCCGTGCAATCATAAAAAATGTCAAAATAGAGCTTTTCGTGATGAAGATATTGTAATATGTAGGAATAGTTTTGTGCCAAATTACTACAATTGGTACTGTCACGGAGAACCTTATTTGTATGAACCAATTGGGCCTTCCGGTGGTTCATCATCTGGCACAACTTTTACTGCGCATGACTCTTCAACTTATGATATTAGAATGCAATCAATGGTTCACGATGCAATGAATGCCGCAGTTGATTATTCCAATATAAATGAAAGACCTGCACCTGAATATCAGCAACTATATGAAATGTTAAAGGCTAGTGAAAGAGAAGTGTGGGAAGGTATTCCCTCAGGTCATTCACAATTATCAGCTACTGCAAGGTTATTGAATATGAAAGCAAAACATCATTTTTCATAAAGATGTTACAATGATATTTGTCAATTGATGTCAGAGTTACTTCCTGCTGATAACATAATAACAGATAGTTTTTGTAAAATACCGGAAATAGGCGAATATTAATAAGGGAATTTTCCGAAAATTTTTGGAAATTTTTCGGGAATTTTTCGGAGCTCGTATGGACGAGTTAACGGGGACAAGAATGGGGTTCGGAAAAGCCTATTTAGGCTACCCGATTTAAGCGAGGAAAAGATTATATTTATATATCCTTTTCCTTTTTATTTCTTTATTTCTTTTCCCTTGCTTTTGTCGCCGAACCCGAGCCAACCCCGCACCCTTTCCTTCTTCTCCCCCGACGCCGCCGCGCACCTTCACCTTCGGTGCCCTAACCGCCGGCCGAGCAGTTTTCTCCTCCTCTTCTCAACCCTTTCTTTCCTCCCGACGCCACCCCGGTGCCCTAGCATTTTCCCCGACGCCACTAACACCTCTCGGTCACTTCTCTGTGTCGACGCCCGAGCTCTAACACCGCCGCCTTCTTTTGCCGACACTGCCGGTCTACCGCAGGCGCCAGCCACGCCCTAGATTCACCGCCGACCACCTCTGCCTTAGCCTCTTCACCGCTGCACACTGCCGGCCCCAGTTGCTGTGCCCTAGGTATTTGTCACGGGCCACTACGAGTTCTAGCCGTTTTCACGGCTGTATTTCCTTCCTCTCTGCCGAACCCCAGTGCCAACGCCACCTTGCCTGCTGAGTTTGATCTCTGCCCTTTACCGAGTCTTGGCTCCTCCTCACTGATTTGTGGTGATCTTGAAGGTGAGTGTTGATCTCAGTTATGTTTTGGGCTTGGATATTCCTCTATGCTCACTGTCCTGCACTTGTGCCCTAGATTCTACCTTCGATTCTGATCAAATTCCAGCAAGGTGCTATTCTGTGGATTGATTGGTTCCAGCATCACCAGTGGTTGGATCAAGAGCAGAGGTTTGAATCAAGGTAAGAAGTAGAGTAATTGTTACGTGTTGATGAGTTGGATTCATGTATTGGATTAGGAAAATATTGGATTAATCCATGTTTAGGTATAATCTTGATACCTATTGATAATTTATTCATCATTAGGTAGTGTAGAATAATTATGTTATATGGATTTAGGTTTTTGGATTTTTATCAAAAAGGTTGTTTGGGGTTAAGGTAATTAACCCTAATTAACCGTTAGAAAGGTCGAGGGAAATGGTTTAGGGTTTATCCCTAAATTTCTATTTAGGATTTATTTAGCTGTTTATTTGTATTCTAGCTAAATAAAAGTAAAGGTATTTTTGTTTACACAGGGCTATGATTCGAGACGGTATCTCGACGTCGGATTTGGACCATTTTGTCGGAAGCGGGTACTTTTGACTTTTTGTCTTTGATATGCTTAGTAATGAAATTAACATATTGCATTAATTATGTCCTTTATTTGTTTCGGTTAGTCACTACCCAATATCTGATACATGATTGATTGATTGCTTGATTTGCATCTCATGTATACTTTATTTGTTTATACATGCTTATAGGGGGTAGTGATATACCATGCTTTACCATGTTCAGGACCTAGGTTTTATACCTTCTGTGTACCTTTGGATTGTTTTGATTCGTTGACCTATGATGCACTTTTATATATATATGGACTAGGTCAGGATATTCTGTGGATAGTGCCATGCATCATTTGCATGATTGCATGCTGTGCGATAGTCCGCTCCATTATTGTTGAGCACATCGCCAGTTACATGGATCTGCACACACCACCACTCATGGGTTAGTGGTCGATTCAAGCAGAGTGTGTTGCAGCAGGGACTCTGTTAGGCACCGTTGGTCCACTCATGGGTAGTGTGACACAACGTGTTATCCGGCAGGGATTCCTCCCCGTCACTGTGTACCGGGAGTTGAGAGCATTGCGCTCCCCCATTTATGATTTGGGGTAGGAGGATAGGTGTACTCCGACAGCAT
Organism: Zingiber officinale; assembly: GCF_018446385.1. Taxonomy (NCBI): domain Eukaryota; kingdom Viridiplantae; phylum Streptophyta; class Magnoliopsida; order Zingiberales; family Zingiberaceae; genus Zingiber; species Zingiber officinale. The sequence continues at coordinate 89,071,689 of NC_056002.1, forward strand.
CCCGTCCACTCGGTCACTCATCAGGAGTAGTGACGACAGAGTGCACGGTTGTCACAGCCCTACCCACTCGGCCTCACTATTGTGTGTGAGATGATCGACTGGCGTCAGGGGTGACCAGGATGCATCATTGGCATCATATGCATGATGCATTTATTGCTTGTGTTTGTGTTTGCTGCATTTATATGCTGCATATTGTTTGGATACCTATGTTTGACATGTATACAGGATTTCCTTATCCCTCGGACTGTTTGACCTTATACTCAGGACCTGGTTAGTACAGTATTCTCCTGTTTACTTCAGATGCATTTTTTTATCTTTCTTATCAGGAGACTGTACGCATGATTAGTGCTAGGTGTTGTTTCTTTACTTTGCATATCAATTGTACCTGCTGAGTGTTGGACTCACCCCGCCTCCATTGTTGTTATTTTCAGGTTGATGCTGTCAGGAGGGAGTTCCAGTCGCTGGTCCCCACAGCACGTAGTGCTACTCCTTTGCTGGTTTTTGAGTTGTTGTTTTATTTTAGCTTTTCGCTATCAGACTTTGTTTTAGTTTTGTTTTGGACTTTACATATGGATATTGTATGGAATCTTTCCGTTTGATGGACTTTTGGTATGATTTGGATTTATTCTACTACATGCCTGCCTGGACGGCAGAAGAGGTGAGTTCGTCGGATTTGAGCTTTACGAGTGTAGTGGAGTAGGGTTGATTTCGAGTCAGGGTATAATCTATCTGTTTACTTATATAAACTGCGTGGTGATGCTTTATTTTGTTGTTATTATTCCATCCGCCTGTGGCTGAGGTATATGTGAGATGTAGAAAAGTTTCAGATTGTCCACCGTACAGGGGAGATGCTGCCGAAATTTTCTCGGACAGGGACTCCTCTGGGGCGTGACAGTTTTTACAGTACGAAGAAATTTTTAGGTTTAGGTTTGCCTATAGAGAAAATTGATTGATGTGTAAACAACTGCATGATATTTTGGCATGAAGATAGCGAACTGAGTCAATGTAAAATCTGTACTCACCCTCGTTATAAGAATGGTACTCGCATACCAGAGAAGAAGAAGAAAAATATTGCTTGGAAAGTGATGTATTATTTTCCTTTAACTGCTAGACTTTAACGTTTGTATGCATCTGTCGCTACAGCTTCTCACATGACGTGGCATCATGAGCATGAGAATGAAGGAGATATTATGTGTCATCCGTGTGATTCCTCTGTATGGAAACATCTTGATACTGTATTTCCCTCGTTTGCAATGGAACCACGTAATGTGAGATTGGGACTTTCCGTTGATGGATTTCAACCATCTGATCAATCGGGACAGCAATATTCATCCTGACCAGTTATATTAACACCATACAATTTACCACCCTGGATATGCATGAAAGATGAATTTATGTTTCTTACTGTTCTTATTCCTGGTCCAACCAATCCTAAAGAAAAGATAGATGTTTTCTTGCAACCGCTAATTACAGAATTAAATGATTTATGGAATGTAGGGTCAGTGACTTATGAATTTATGGACCTTGCAGATTTGTCCCTGATGGCCACCGGGTAGCCTCTTATATCACTAGTAAGTTTAAAGAGTGAGTATGTGCTTCTGGTACTACATGGAGGCATGTAGATCAGGAGATGAAGACATTTTATTACAATGAATTCGTAGTAAGTAAAATTAATATATCTGGTATTCAATAATATATTTAGCCTTTTATATACTAAAATCTATACTTATAATTGTAGAAAAGATATACATGGGAAGATGACCATGAAGAATAGTTTAAAGGTACATGGAATAGTTATTGTGCTAAACTTTATAGAGATTTCATGTATTATATCAGGAAAAAGGGCACTAGACCAGCGTATGTTTCAGAGACGACATGGAGTGAATGGACGACCACCTGAGCTGTAGAAAGATGGCGAGAAAATGCTGAAAAGGCTCGATTTAATAGAAATACAGAGTCAAGTGGCCCGAGCACCGGAATCGCTCGGCATACGTCAGGATCGAAATCTATTGTTGAGCATGCTATGGATTTGGTAATTTAATTTTAAACTATAATTTTAACAATTTTTTATTTAATTATCACATTAGTATGTATAATTATGTCCCAAATTATTTGTGTATGTAGGAACATGATCTTGCTCGGCAGCCCACATGCATGGAGGTATTTCTGAAGACCCATAAGAAGAAAGATGGGTCATTTGTCGATTCTCGATCTCGGACCCTACACGTAAGATTATTAACTTTATTACAATTGTTCACGCATTTCTATTTTGATTAACTTTAATAATTGATATCAAATTAAATATTGATCAATATTATAATTTTGAACATAGGAGCAAATGACAGAAAGAGTGGCTCAGGCCTCTCAGCCACTATCAGAGGGGGAGGAGTCACAGTCTCTATCCACCAACGCGCTAAATGAAATATATTATGATGTTGTCGGTGGAAGGACAAAAAACTCCACCCTCTACGGCCTTGGCTCTCAGGCCAAAGTGACATTTGATCAGTTGAGGACTCCGAGGGGTCGTACTAGTTCCTCTTCTTCTAGTGAGGTACAGTCATTAAGACGCGAAAATGAAGAACTGCGCACTCAACTAAAGTCAATGGATGAGAGGATGACTTCTATGGATCAGTGGAGGGCCTAGCAGGATACTCTCTTTGCCAGTATGTGACAGTTTGTGACAAATTTCGCTCACACCCAGACGTCACATGGTCCTGAGTCACAGGAGACTCAAGTCCCATCAGACCATGGTGATTAACATGTTTCAAGGTTTGTTCAACTACTATTTAAATCTTTATTTATCATACAAGTTACATGCAAAATATATTTGATTGTTTTATTCTACTCTGCTCATTTCTAAATATTACATTATTATATGTTTCAGGCATCAGGGTATACATATTCAGCACGATCATCATCATCATCTTCTTTCTATCTAGGTATTTATTTTTTAAATGTAATATTCATTATACATATATGTAATATTTTGAATTATACATCGATATAAATCTCATCATAATTTATTATATTTTACTTTTTGCAGGATTTTACATTCGTAGTTACGTTGTTTTGGATTATATGTTATCATGGTATGAATTTCTATATATTTGAGCATGAAAATGCTTTGTCTATATTATGTTTGATTCTATAAGTTTTTATATAAATGGAATGTGTTGTTTATGTTTTTATATATATGCAGTGTTTGTTTCTATATTATGGATTGTGTTATAAGTTTGTTTGTATCTATATATGTTTGTTAGATATGTAAACTGTGATTGTGTTAGTTTATTTGTAAACTATGGTTGTATCTGTGGTTGTATCTGTGATTGTATGATTGGTTTTGTATGGATATATAATTTGTATACATGTTTGAATGCGAAAACAGATAGGGGATGTCAGTTTTTTTTTTCCTGACGGAATACCGACGGAATTTAGATTCCGTCAGTATTTCTATTCGGAATACACCGACGGAAATGGAATTTTCGTCGGTATTTACCGACGGAAATTCCATTTCCGTCGGTAGTTTACGATAAGGTTTTCCCAGTGGTATTTTATGATACACGTTGTTCCAGTCCCCTGTTCCGACGGAAGTTATATTTCCGTCGGTAAGTTACCGACGGAAATATATTTCCGTCGGTAAGTTACCGACGGAAACTATATTTCCGTCGGGAAAATAGGTTCCGACGCATATTCTCGCAACAGATTGATTTCCGTCCAAAATCTGTTGGTAAGACCCTTTAGCGACGGAATACCGACGAATATTTCTGTTGGTAATCCTAGAATTTTTTGTAGTGGCGGCGGCCAACTCAGAAGCCCAATATCCTTTAGTTACACCCCTCATTTGGAGAAAAAATTTCTACAAATACACCGTAGTTGAGGTTCGAACCTCGAGTACTTGGGTAATAATTAACCTGAATGTTCTACCATGATAACATGACCCCGAGAACAACATGAGGTACCTTAAGAACATACATTTAGGTAAACATGAAATTTAAATCTAAAACTTTGACAATAATTTTAAAGGTAAAGTGTTTAATAGACTTGTTTACTTTTATTACTTAAAGTTAAAAAAAAAACATTACAAATTCTCTTCTAATTATATGTGATGTTTTAAAACTAACAAAATTGGATAATTTTAATAAAAATATTGAGTTTTACTAATTTGAAATAGTACACAACGACAACAACAACTAAGCTTTATTCCACTAAATAGGCTTAGTTATATAGATCTATTTTACGTCATTGAGTTCTATCTCTTACTATATCATTATCTATACTTAAATAAATTTTTATCTTATTTTATTATTGTTAACCAAGTCTTTTTTGGTCTTCCTCTTCCTCGTTTAATATGCGTATTTATCATAGTTTCACATCCCCTAATTGAAACATTTATTGGTCGTCTAAGTACATACCCGTACCATTTTAAATGTGTCTTTCAGAGTTTTGTCTCAATAGATGTAACTCTGACTTTCTCTCTAATACTCTTATTTCTTATTCTGTTCATCGTAGTATGTTCATACATCCACCTTAACATTCTCATCTCTCAACTCGCATCTTCTGCTCATGTGCTCGAGTCAAAACCCGACATTCAGCTCCATGCAACATAACAAGTTTAACTGTAATTTTGTATAACTTTTCTTTAAGTATTTGAGATACTTTACGGTCACATAAAACATCTGATGCTCTCCTCCGTTTCAACCATTTTGTTTATATTCTATGTAAGACATCTCTCTCAATCCCTCTATTGTTTTGTAAAAATGATCATAAATATTTAAACCTCTCAGTTTCGGACAACTTATCATCTCCTATCTTAACAATTATTTATTACATCTAATATTGCTAAACTTAAATTTCATATATTCTGTGTTTATTCTACTAAACCTAAAACATTTATCTTCTAGTGTTTCCCACCAAAATTCTAGTTTAGTATTTACTTTTTCATATGTTTCATCTACCAAAATAATATCATCTGCAAACAACATGCACCAAAGTATTACGTCTTGAATGCATGCAGTGAGTTCATCTATAATTAGTGTAAAAAATAGGAACTTAGAGTTGATCATTGATGTAACCCTATCTTTATTGGAAATATTTCAGTTACTATACCTGAAGTTTTTACTCTGGTTGTTACATTCTCGTACATATCCATAATTAGTTTAATATATGTTATGCTAACATATCTCTTTTCTAGAATTCTCCATATAAATTCTTTTGGAACTCTATCATAAACTTTTTCTAAGTCAATTAATATCATATATAGATCTTATTTTTGTAGGTCTGTGTTAGGCTGGCTAGAGGGGGTTGAATATCTTGAAAAAAAATGTTATAAAAATAAACAAAAATAGAGGTAAGAGCCTAAGAAAAGATATCCAAGAGGTTAAATGACTCGAATACAAATACCATATCGCTGAGCTTAAAGTACAAACAATAACATCATGGTACTATGTATTAATCGAAGCACTTCGCTTAAGAGAACTAAAGATATAATAATCATAATGGTTTGGCGACTTGTGAAATGGAAAATGAGAAGAAATTAAATGTAGAAGGCCGGGTTGATATATACATTGAAGTTTGAGTGAATAAGAGATTGTTGACCTTGTTATAAGATATTGGAATTTTATATAGCGCTTTTTATGTGAGTTGGCAGTCTACTTAATTAGGGTAGATACATAAAAAAGAAAAATGAACGTAAAAATCAAAAGAATTTCTTTATTTTTACTTACGGATCAAAGTGATGTTCTATTTGATTATCGTCAACGAGGAGCTCTATCTTCTTTAGGGCTTGCTTATCCCAATGGAAGAAAGAAGAATTGAGAGAAGTAGAGAAACAAAATAGTTACTGATCTTTTTCTTTTATTCACTCAGGTAAACAATTGCGGTGAAGGAGTTCCTCCAATATTCCTCACAGATTAATTTTGCAGCTCAATTGTGAATTTGATGTCGATGAGATCTTAGTGGTCACCAATTACGAGTCATAATTGGGCTAAACAATAGAATTACTAGAGCAATAGGTGATATCGTTCATCCCAAATAATATAGAGGTAGTAAAATCACAGGAAATATTTTGTCCTATCACAATGACCCTTTACATGAGAGAGATCAAATACTCAACAAGGTATTTTTACACCTGCTCAGAATTAACTCGAAAATCTATTACAACAGACATCCATGATGGTGTCAACTATTTCAATCTGTGGATGCAATAGTTAAAATTAATTAACAACAAAAGTGAAATTGTCATCTTAATTGGTAGCCTCTCTAAGGTGGCCTCCCACTGTCTCAAAGGGAAAAAATTACGAGGCCTTTATCCAACAACAATAATTCATGCAAGGAGGGGTTAAAACAATTAACAGATTATTTCGCACCTACTGAAAATTAATCTCAGGTTTATTGACAGTAATATTTTTATATAAACCAACTACATTAGACCGTCGCACCTACTGGAAATTAATCCTAGGTTTATTGACAATAATATTTTTATATAAACCAACTGCGTTAGACTGTGGAACAAATTTATTGATAAATGGTATGAGAATGGTAAACCATTGAATAAGTGTGGTTGAGGGAGCTCGATCAACAGATCAGGTTGAGATGCATGTGGGTGCCACAAGGGCAAAGAGCAATAATACGGTTGAAGACTAGATTATTTTGCACCTACTGGAAATTAATCCTAGGTTTATTGAGAGTAATATCCTTATATAAACCAATTACGTTAGACCATGGAACAAATTTATTGATAAATGGTATGAGAATGGTAAACCATTGAATGAGTGTGGTTGAGGGAGCTCGATCAACAGATCAGGTTAAGATACATGTGGGAGTCACAAGGGCAAAGAGCAATAATATGATTGAAGACCAGATTAAAGGTGGAGGATATATATGGTCTTCATTTTTTAATTTACCTACTCAATTTTCATCTTTTTCTTTCCTTTGGCTAGGCAAACGTAGTTGATAGATTTCTTCTCCCGCTCTGCTTTTCACTTCCTCCTCCATCACCTCAAGAACATGAGGTACCTTAAGACCATACATTTGGGTGAAAATGAGATTTAAATCTAAAACTCTGACAATAATTTTAAAGGTAAAGTGTTTAATAGACTTGTTTACTTTTACATGATTAAAGTAAAAAAAAAATTACAAATTCTCTTGTAATTATATGTGATGTTTTTAAACTAACAAAATTGGATAATTTTAATAAAAATATTGGCTTTTACTAATTTGAAATAGTACACAATGACAATAACAACTAAGTTTTATTCCATTAGGTGGACTCGGCTATATAGATCTATTTATGACATTGAGCTCTATCTCCTAATATATCATTATCTATACTTAAATAAATTTTATCTTATTTTATTATTGCTAACCAAGTCTTTTTTTGTCTTCCTTTTCCTCGTTTAATATGTGTGTTTGTTATAGTTTCATATCGTCTAACTGAAGCATTTATTGGTTGTCTAAGTACATACTCATACCATTTTAAATGTGTCTCTCAGAGTTTTGTCTCAATAGATGTAACTATGACTTTCTCTCTAATGCTCTCATTTCTTATTCTGTCAATTCTAGTATGCCCATACATCTACCTTAATATTCTCATCTCTACAACTCACATCTTCTGCTCATGTGGTCGAGTCAAAAGCCGACATTTAGCTCCATACAACATAACCGGCGGACGTATGACTTCCGGGCTCGGTTGGAGTCACCGCTGGTCGGCCCACCAGCGATGATATTTATTTCCCCTCACGCGACATTACTTCTGTTCTCCTCCACCCGAGTGGATGGCCTGATTCGCTTGTATGCGGCTCGGGAAGAATCAGTGCTTCCCCTTTGCTGATGATGTTGCTGCCACTCGAGAGATCTGTTAGCATGTATACTAAAAGCCTAGCTTTTTGTATGAACATTTATTGAATAAACATTTATTGAATAAACATTTATTTTGTAATAAGAATCACATTGGTTGAATTTCTGCATTTAGTTAAATGCAATTGCCCATTTAATTTATATTGTAGATAACATGGTGTGTGATGTTACACAGAAGATCATGTTATCAATTCCTTATAAATTATAAATAGTAGCTCACAACCAAGATGGATTGGGACAAACCATTGGAATGGTTGTAGTATAATTTGGTACTATTTTATCTTGACTATAAAATTACACTAGTACACTATGTGTGTATTGAGCATGATCATTTGAGGTTGTTCCTTTTATACTGACTGCATAAAAGAACGAAATCTCTGTTATTATAGATGTGCGTACTTTTAATCCCCGAGATATAATAACAAGCACATATACTTAGTATTTATTTCTTTAATTTATCAATGGGTGAGATTTAGTTCGTTAAATCAATAGGCCCGATAAGTTAGGAAATGATATTATTTATATGGTGTGTTGTTGATTATAGAAGGAACTGTGTCCTAGTAATCTTGGTTGATGATATCCCCTTGAGGAGCTCATAAGGATTGTCATGTAAATCCTGCAGGTGGACTTAGTCTGGTTTGACAATAAAGTTGAGTGGTACTACTCTTGGAGTTAGATATTAATTAAGTGAGTTGTCAATAACTCATTTAATTAGTGGACATTCGATATCTTAAACACAGGGAGATTAACAAACTCATTTAATTTGGGATTGGTACGATAGTTCAATAATAACTCTTTAGTGGTATGAGTTATTATTGATGAACTTAAGTTGGATGTTCGGGGCGAACACAGGAAGCTCAAGCTCATCGGAAGACCAAAACTAATTTCTCCTTTCGGTCCCTGTTGTAGCCTCTATAAAGCCTTGTATCCACCAAGTCCACTTCTTACCCAAGTAATGGGTCGGCCACATACTTGCTTGGAGCAAAGGGGGTCGGCTAAGCATTAGCTTGGAGCCCAAGAGGTGGCCGGCCAAGCCATGCTTGGTGTCCAAGCATGGGGTCGACCATACCGTTAGAACTAAAGGGAGATTTTATTTTTTGTTAAAATGTTTCCTTTTGTAGTCATTCATGAAGAGATTTAAAAGAGAAATTTTAATTTTAAAATTTCCTTTTATAGCCATCCTCATGGTTTTAAAAGAGAGTTTTAAAATTTTAAAATCTTTCCTTTTATAGGTATCTACAAAAGATTAAAGAGAGATTTTAATTTTGTTAAAATCTTTCTTTATTTGTAGTTATCTATAATGTTTAAAGAGAGATTTTAATTTTTGATAAAACTTTCCTTTTTTGTAACCATGATTTAAAAAGAGAAGTTTTAATTAATCTTTCCTTTTTGTAGTTGTCTACATGTTTTAAAAGAGAGAGATTAATTTTAAAACTTTCCTTTATTGCCATGTACAATAGGAAATTTAGAAAAGAAAGATTTTAATTGTTGTTAAAATTTCCTTTTTAATGGGAGGCCATAAATAAGGAAGTTTTAATTATGTTTAAAACTTTCCTTTTTTGCCATGACCAAGGATTATAAAAGAGAAGGAGAGGGTGCCTCATAAAAAATACAACCTAAGTTCCCTCTCTTCCTAATCCCTTGGTGGTCGGCCCTTCCCTCATCTCCTTCCTTAAGGACCGGCTACAATACTCATCTTCCTTCTACAACCGGCGGCACAAAAGGATTCCATCCAAGCTAGGGTCGACGGATTTGCTTCCATAACCTAGGGTCGGCGGCCTTTCTTGGAGCTCATCTTAGATCCCATTGTGGCTGGAGGTATAGAGGAAAGGAAGAAGAAGGTGGCCGGTTACTTGGAAGAGAAGAAGAAGAGAAGAAAATTTCCTATTTTGGCATCCCTTGGTGGCTCGATTTTCTTGGAGGCGAAGAAGTGGTTTGGGTGGAGTTGTCTTGGTAGGTCGTCGCCCACATGACGTCCAAGAGGAGGAGAGGAATACAACAAAAGATCAAGAGGTCTTTGTTTACAAAGAAATGTATAACTAATTAATTGTTTCCGCTTCAAATTAATTAGTTTGTGTTCTTTGTATGGATCCTGAAATACCAACATAAGAGGCTATCATTTTTAGGTTTTCAATTTCGTGTTTCGATCTTGTGCTTCTATTGAGGTCTCTTTAGTTAAACCTAGGGTTACTGTAAGAAGTTAAATATCCATTTTCTTTGAAAGACTTTGTCTAGGAAGTGGTGGATGATCTCATACCCAAGAAGGTCAAGTGCCTCGCCATATTTAACCTGGAAGCCAATCTTTGAAATAGATATTTAATTAACTTCTGTAATATGATTTAACTTCTGAAGAACACATGGGTTGAACTTGGAGTAAAAATATTTAGTATCGTTTTCAATCCAAGTTTAACTTCTAAAGAGCAATTTGGATTAATAATGTTAATCATCATTTGCAATCCAAGTTTAACTTCAGTAGAGCACATGGGTAGCTAGGTAAAGTTCTGTGCTTGTACAAATTTTTGTACAGGAAAAATAGAACGATGTTCTGAGTAGCAACCAACAAGATCTTCTTACATCTTCCCACCGTCCGGTGGATTGATGCCTATGTCGCCGTTCCGGAGAGGGAGATCATCGACGATAGCCCCTTGGGGCCGGTCTAGCGATTGGTGTTAGACCACAACAATCACATGTGTTGTGTGACGCCGACTGGTGGAAGGAACATAACATAAGTGTCCATACCTTGCCCTTTGGTGCCTTCGGCCGATCGGAAGCCACATGCTACACGGCCTGTGCCCTCGTTTCTTGGTGTGGTTGGCTTTCAGCTCTTGGCCCTCTTGGTGGTTTGTGGCTGCTTGGCGATCGTCGTTCAGTTGACACCGAGGGTTTGGTTGGTGCCTCCTTCCTTCTGATTGCCTGGGCCTTCTCCACGTTTATATACTCATTAGTCTTCTTGAGCATATGGTCGTAGTCACGGGGCAACTTCCTGATGAGCGACCGGAAGAAGTCTCCCTCTACGAGCCCCTAGGTGAAGGCATTCACCATGGTCTCAGATGAGACCGCAGGGATATCCATAGCTACCTGAATAAATCGCTAGATGTACGACTGGAGAGCTTCTCTCGGTCCTTGCTTCAAAGAGAATAATCTAACGCTCATCTTCTGTAGTGTCGGCTGCTTGCAAAATGATGTAGGTGTTGGTTGTTTCTCGGAATACCGTCCTAGTTCCCCTATACAAAAATTTATAAAAGCATAGAACTATCCTAGCTACCCATGTGCTCTACTAAAATTAAATTTGGATTACAAACAATGCTTAACATTATTAATCCAAATTTCCCCTTTAGAAGTTAAACTTGAATTGAGAATGAAACTTAACATTCTTACTCCAAGTTCAACCGATGAGATCTTTCTAAGTTAAACCATATTACAGAAGTTATCAAATATTTATTTCTAAGATCGGCTTCCAGGTTAAACATAGCAAGGCACTAGGCCTTCTTGGGTATGAGATCATCCACCACTTCTTAGACAAAGCCTCACAGAGAAATTATATATTTAACTTCTTACAGTAAACTAGGTTTAACTATAGAGACCTTAATAGAAACACATTATCGAAACATGAAATCGAAAAATAAAATCGATAACAAAAATGATAACTTAAAACCGATAACCTCTTGTGTTTGGTTTTACAAGATCTATACAAAAGGATGAACTAGTCATGATGCGGAAACTAATAACTAGTTATACCTTTCGTAGCTTATAGACCTCTTGATCTTCTATTGTATTCCTCTTATTCTCTTGAACGTCGTGTGGGCGATGATCTTCCAAGAGGTAGTCCACCCAAGCTTCTTCCAAAGCTTCTAAGATCCGGCCACCAACTTTCCTCGAAGGGATGCTAGACAAGAGAGCTTCCTTCTCTTCTTATTCTCCTTCAAGCAACCGGCCACCAAGAGATCTCCACACCAAGATGTCGCTGGCCACCAAGAGGGAAAACAAAGGAGAAGAGAGAAAGAGCAAGGGCAGGCCACCAAGGAAGAATAGAGAGGAATAGAAGATGTGTTATCGGGTGAGACACCCCCTCCTTCTCTTTTATATTCCTTGGTGATTGCAAAAAAGGAATGTTTTGTAACAAAAATAAAACTTCCTTTTTCTCCTATGACATGGTCGGCCATATGCTTATTCTCCAAGCAAGGAAAGATTTTAAACAAAATTAAAATCTTTCTTTTAAAATCCCTTTTGTGGATAGTTATAAAAGGAATGTTTTATAAATTAAAATATCTCTCTTTTAAATTCTTTTATGGATATCTATAAAAGATAAGATTTAAAATAAAACATGTCTACAAAAGGAAAGTTTTATCAAAATTAAAATCTTTCTTTCACATTATAGATAACTACAAATAAGGAATATTTCAAATCTCTATTTTATTCCTTTGTAGAAATTTATAAAAGAAAATATTTTAAAATTTAAAACTCTCTTTTAAAACCAACATAAAAGGAAAGTTTTTAACAAAGTAAAAACTCCCTTTTATTTACTTTTATGACCGATCTAAAAAAGGAAAGTTTTATATTAAAATCATTTTTTTAAATCCTTTTTATGGATTTCTATAAAAGAAAAGATTTTACAAAATAAAATTTCCTTCTCTTCATGATGTGGCCAACCACTTGCTTGGGCACCAAGCAAGGCTTGCCGACCCTAGCTTGGGCTCCAAGCTTAGCTTGGCCGACCCCTTGCTTGGTCTCCAAGCAAGGCTTGACCCTAGCTTGAGCCTTAAGAAGCTATGCTTTGAGTGGATATAAGACATTATATAAGAGGCTATAATAGGGACCTAGAGGAGGAATTGGTTTTGGTCTCCCGATGAGCTTGAGCTTCCTGTGTTCGCCCCGAACACCCAATTCAAGTTCATCAATAATATCTCATTCCACTAAAGAGTTATAATTGCACTACCACACCAATCTCATATTACAATATGGGTTCCTTCTTATTATGTGTGTGTTAGTCTCCCTGTGTTTAAGATATTGAATGCCCACTAATTAAATGAGTTTCTAATAACTCACTTAATTAATATCTAGCTCCAAGAGTAGTACTACTCAACCTTATTGTCATATCGGACTATGTCCACCTGTAGGGTTTACATGACAATCCTTATGAGCCCCTCAAGGGGACATCATCAACTTAGATTACTAGGACACATTTCTATTCTATAATCAACAACACACCATATAAATAATATCATTTCCCAACTTATTAGGACTATTGATTTAACGAGCTAAATCACACCCTTTGATAAATTAAAGAAATAAATATTAAATATATGTGCTTGTTATTATATCATGATTAAGAGTACACACTTCCATGATAATAGAGGTTTTGTTTTTTTATATAGTCAGTATAAAAAGAAACTACCTCAAATGATCTTGCTCAATACACTCATAGTGTACTAGTGTAATTTATTAGTCAAGATAAACTAATACCTAATTATACTACAACCACTCCAATGGTTTGTCCCATTCCATCTTGGTTGTGAGCAACTGTTTATAATTTATAAGGAACTGATAACATGAACTTCTGTGTGTCTCCTCACACCATGTTATCTACAATATAAATTAAATGGATAACTACACTTAGCATAAATGTAGACATTTGACCAATGTGATTCTTATTTAAAAATAATTGTTTACAAAAAGCTAGACTTTTAGTATATGATCATGTCCGAAAGCTGAATCAACGGACGCTGGGCACGTGGCGCTCTCCGAGTCGCTGACGTGGATCTCCGACCAGTCTTACGGTCCTCCGGTGAACCTGCAAGGAAGTCGGGCCGCGAAGGGGTTCCCGGCGACGACCCTCCGACACTCAAGTCAGGCAAAGCTTAACAAGAAAGTGGCTCTAAGAATCGTAGAACGTGTACCTCCGGCGAAGGATGAGGGCCTTTATATAGGGCTCTGGAGAAGCGGGTGCACCCATACCGCGGTGTACACGTGTCTTCAGCCCATACCCCCGTAAGGGCCTGTAAGTGAGCTTACCTGACCCCATACTGCTACAGTCCAAGCACGTCTTTGATGGGACAGTGGAACCCCCTGTCGTAAGATTTGGAGTATGGCCTAAACGTAGAACATGCCCGCTGTCAGAAAAATATGTCCCTTGTCCTTTACCCCTTGCTCCCGGTCGGGCGTCCGGCCGGCCAGCCTCTGCCTCACTTCCGGCCGGACACCTATAGTGGTCTACTTGGGAGATTCTCGGTAATGTGCTTTGTGGAGACTGTTAGCAGTATGCTACCTCATGTCTTCGGCCGAGCGTGCCCTCCGCTCGGCCCTGCGATCCTGTACCATGAGCGTCGGGCCCAGCTTCCTGCTGGGGTGCCTTTTGCCATCAGTTAGACACCGGTCGGCCGGCCAGGTGTTCGACCCACCCGTCTCCGATCAGCCACCTGGCCCTTTGACTTCCACGTGGCGTTGACTCCCCAGAACGGGGGTCCCCTGTTCTTACCGCCGGATCACTTGCTTCCCCTTCAAGTCTAGTCGAAGGAGGCGATTAGTCCGACTGACTGGACTATGAGTCTAGCCGGGCGGCGCCTTCGTGCCATTATCCTCCGCTCGGCCTACCGCAGGGATGGGCTTAAGGTTAGTCAACAGCCACATTCCTCGGGCATCCTCGAAATCTGCGCCAATCTTTGACATTAAGGCTGAGCATGCACTCATTAAATGCTTCGAATGGCTGAATGCCACGTGGCACACTGTCATAATCGTGCGGCGGCGGCGACGTGGTGCTTTGATGGGATCGAAGCGGTTCGAAATGGACGGTGCGATGCCCGCTTTGATTTCCGTGACCTGGATCCAACGGTGGAAGCCGCCCGGCCTCCACCCTATAAAATCATCATTTTCTCCTCCACCGCCTCACTCCTTCTTTCGCGTGCTCCTGATTATCCCTTGCGTTCTAGAGCTCCGGCGATCGTGTTCTCCTGCTTCCGTCAATCCCCGGTGTTCTTCCTTCGATCCTCCTTTTTCTCGTAAGGTTCTCCCCTCTTCCTTCTTGTTTCCGGTGTTTTCTTTACATTTCTTTCCCTAGTTTCCGCTCCCAGGGTACTCCTTTCGCTTGCTATCGTCTTTCTTCTGCCTTTTTGCCTTTTCGATTTCTTCCGCTCGGACCATGGCTAGTTCTTCTCATCCTGAAGACCAGTCGCTCGACCCATGGTACACTGCCATGAAGTCACGATTCGACCAGCGTGATTTTGATATTCTGACCGATAATTTTGAAATTCCCAATGATTTTGAACTTCTTTTGGCCGGTCCCTCCGCTCGGCCACACAGGCCACCGCGCGGAGCTTTCTGTGTCTTCCGCGACCAGTTTACTGCCGGTCTGCGGTTCCCTGTACATCCTTTCATTATAGATGTTTGTAACTTTTTTGGTGTTCCGCTCGGCAGTCTAGTACCCAACACCTTTCGCCTTCTCTGTGGTGTTGTTGTTTTGTTCAAGATCCACAACATCCCCCTCCGACCGGAGGTCTTTAATTATTTCTATTACCCCAAGCAGTCCGAGCCGGGCACCTTCATGTTCCAAGCTCGGCCCGGCCTAGTCTTCTTTAACAAACTGCCTTCTTCCAATAAACATTGGAAGACGTATTTTTTCTATATTCGTATGCCCGATCAGGCCAATTTCCGGACCAAGTGGCAGGTCGACCTACCCCCCACTCCTGAGCTGAAGAAATTCAAGACCCGACCGGACTACCTCCATGCTGCAAACATGCTAGCCGGTTTACGGCTTGACATCAATAAGCTTCTTCACGAAGGAGTGATGTACATCTTCGGTCTGAGTCCCATACGGACTCCTCTTCCGACCGGCTTCGGTAAGAATTTTACTTGGGTGTTTGCTTTGATTGCCAACTGATTTTTCTCCTTTCCTTTGCAGCGGATATCGTCATGGAGTCGGTAATGGCCGGCATTCTGAAGAGAAAGGCGGCGACGCTCAAAGCCGCAGCAAAGGAGATGGAGGCGCTCGGCATCCAGCCGGTCGGCTCGCACGAAGAAGAGTGCGGGACACATGCCGGGGAGTCGGCCGCTCAGGCTTCTCTCCCAGAGCCAGTGGCTGGGGCAACCCTCAGCCAAGAGCCCTCCGCTCGGGGTGACGGCTCAGCTCTAGGAGAAGAGCAGCCTCACCTGAAAAGGCGCCGAGTGGAGACTCCCGTCCGCTCAGCCACGTCTGCTGTTCAACCCTCCGCCCGAGCCACTACAAGTGCTCGCGGAAAGGCTCCGGAGATCGAAGCCATTTCGTCCGATCGGACTCCTTCGGAATGGGACGAACCGGAGGTCCCTATTGAAGCCGTTCCAGTCAGCACCCTTCCGCCCTCTCAACCAGTCAGGCGTTCAACCATCCATTCTCAGTTTTTGGCGCCGGCCTCTGATCCTCTTCCGGATGCCGGTCGGACGACCCCAGGTCATGGCCGCACAATACGAGTCACTCTTCATCTTCCAACTGAAGAACTGCTGCCAGAGGCCGACCAACCGACAGCGCCCGAGCATACCATCACTTTGAAGGGCCCACTAGCTGAGATGTGGGCCGACGCTCGGGCACGCGTCGCGCTCATCCCCCTCCGAAATTTGGCCAATAGTCATATCCAGCAGGCCACGGGGGTAAGTTTATTTTCTCCGAGTTTTGTATGCATTCCTTCCGATCGGCCAATAACAACTTGTTATTTCTTTTGTCAGAGATGGGTGGAGGAGATTACTGTCTCCAACCGCCTGACCTTGGTAGATGAAGAACTAAGGCAACTGAAGGCGGCCATCGGTCCGTCCGGCTCTAAAGGCCCCTCCTATTCTGAGCTGCAAAAGGAGCTGAAGAAAGCTCAAGATTTGCTGGCGGCCGAGTAGAAAAAGACGGCCGATCAGGCCCATGCCTTGGCCGAGTCCGAGCGACAAGTCAAGTCGCTCGACACAAAAATAACCTTGGCCACCACTCGAAAAAACACGGCCATTTCCGACTTGGAGAAGAAGAACGTGGAGGCTCGGGGCCTGGAGCTGAAGATAAAGGAGCTGATGGAGCAGCTTGATAGAGAGAAGGCGGGCCGCTCGGCCGACGCGGATAAGCTTCAAAATCTGAAGGATTCCCTTACCGCCTCCCAGGCGGCCCTCAAAGAATATCAAGAGGCCGAGCCGAGTCGGGTCGCTGCCCTAAAACAGAGCTACATCCGCTCGCCTGAATTCTCGGAGAAAATCTGCGAGCGGATGTACACAGCCTTTGACTTGGCTATGACCGCCACCACCACGTATCTGAAGTCTAAGGGTCTTCTTCCGGAGTCCACTACTATTCCGGCCGGCGATCAAGTGGCGCTCCTGGACAACATTCCCAAGGACCTTTATGCTTACATTGAGTAGGCGTCTTTATATGTAGTTAGGCCGCTAGGCCAAAAAATGATCTTTTTTTTGTACTTAGGCCGCTCGGCCTAAAGTTTTAATTTTAATGCAATATTTTCCTTTCGCGTACTTTGTCCATTTGCTAGTTAATGTGTGTTGTCCGCTCGCCTATCATCACATCTCTGGTATTCGAAATGTGTTTTAAGTATTTGGCGTTGCCCTCCCGCTCGGCTAAATATGTAATATTTCGAATACACAACATTCCGCTTTGATAGCAGAGATCGCTCGCTAGACACCGATGAAGTACCTTTGGGTACTGGGCCGAGCGGAACGTAGAGACGCTCGAACGATATTGACGGCGAGTTTCTTGGGCAATTGCATCCTTTTTATAGGCCTCATCCACTCGGCTGATTTATAGATGCCGACTCGTCTTTCGATATTTAACGTCGGAGCTCGACGGTCTTCCGCTTGGATGATTTATAGACGCCGGCTCGTCTCTCGATATTTAACGTCGGAGCTCGACGGTCTTCCGCTCGGATGATTTATAGACGCCGGCTCGTCTCTCGATATTTAACGACGGAGCTCGACGGTCTTCCGCTCGGATGATTTATAGACGCCGCTCTCGATATTTAATGTCCGAGCTCGACGGTCTTCCACTCGGATGATTTATAGACGCCTGCCTCTCGATATTTAACGCCGGAGCTCGGCGGTCTTCCGCCGGATTATAGACGCCGGCTCGTCTCTCGATATTTAACGTCGGAGCTCGACAGTCTTCCGCTCGGATGATTTATAGACGCTGGCTCGTCTCTCGATATTTAACGTCGGAGCTCGACGGTCTTCCGCTCGGATGATTTATAGACGTCGGCTCGTCTCTCGATATTTAACGTCGGAGCTCGACGGTCTTCCGCTCTGATGATTTATAGACGTCGGCTCGTCTCTCGATATTTAATGTCGGAGCTCGACGGTCTTCCGCTTGGATGATTTTTAGACGCCGGCTCGTCTCTCGATATTTAACGTCTGAACTCGACGGTCTTCTGCTCGGATGATTTATAGACGCCGACTCGTCTCTCGATATTTAACGTCGGAGCTCGACGGTCTTCCGCTCGGATGATTTATAGACGTCGGCTCGTCTCTCGATATTTAACGTCGGAGCTCGACGGCCTTAAGGCTAATTTGAACACCGCCGTTCGACGAAGCTATTTGTCCTCCTTTTTATCATTTTTGCTGCCTGCATTACGAGTACATAGGAGACCAAAATATACACAAAAGCGAGTTACATCAGTGCACCTTTCACCCAGCTCGATAAGGTTGGAGATGATTCGCTCTCCACGGTCGGTCCAGCTGTCGCCCATCTTCATCCTCCAAATAATAAGCGCATGAGCGGAGCTTTTCGATGATTTTGAAGGGGCCTGCCCAAGGAGCCTCCAGTTTGCCGACGTCGCCGACCGACTTTACTTTCTTCCAGACAAGGTCGCCTACCTGGAATGATCTGGGGATTACGCGCCGATTGTAGTTTTGCTTCATCCGTTGCCGGTACTCCATCAGCCGGACGGACGCCTTGGCTCGCTCCTCGTCGACCAAATCCAGCTCCATGTTCCTCCGCTCGGCGTTGCCATCATCATAATTCTGGATCCGGACGGACTCAACGCCGACTTCGACAGGAATCACCGCTTCGCCGCCGTACACCAGATGGAAAGGCGTGACGCCTGTTCCTTCCTTTAGGGTCGTGCGGATGGCCCATAAGACGCAGACACTTCATCCACCCAACTTCCTCCCAAGTGGTCGAGCCGAGCGCGCAGAATATGTAGAATTTCCCGATTGGCTACTTCGGCTTGACCATTGCTTTGGGGGTACACCACGGACGTGAAGTGCTGTTCGATGACATAGCTTTTGCACCAATCTTCGAGCAACTTTCCTGTGAATTGCCGCCCGTTGTCGGAAATAAGTCGGCGGGGGATGCCGAACCGGCAGATGATATGTTGCCAGATAATTTCTTGACCATCTGCTCGGTGATCTTGGCTAGCGGCTCGGCCTCCACCCACTTGGAAAAATAATCAACCGCCACCAATAAAAATTTCCTCTGTCCGGTCGCCATAGGAAACGAACCCACAATATCCATTCCCCATTGGTCGAACGGACAAGACACAGTAGCTGCCTTCATTTCTTCCGCCGGTCGGTGAGAGAAATTATGATACCTTTGGCAAGAAAGGCATGTCGCGACGGTCCGAGCGGCGTCTGCTTGTAAAGTTGGCCAGAAGTATCCGGCCAGCAGGATTTTCTTAGCCAGCGATCGTCTGGCCGGATGCCCACCGCAGGATCCTTGATGCACTTCTTGGAGGATGTACGCCGCGTCTTCCGAGCTCACGCATTTCAACAGTGGGCGAGAGAAAGCCTTCTTGTATAGTTGGTCTCCAATGAGCGTGAACCGACCGGCTCTCCTCCTCAGTAGCTGGACTTCATCCCGATCGGACGGTGTAGCACCCGAGCGGAGGAACTCCATGATGGGTGTCCGCCAGTCGCTCGGAAACGAGAGGCCCTCCATCCGGAAGAGGTGAGCCACCAGCAAAACTTGTTCAATTGGCTGCTGGATGGCGACCGGCGTTATTGAGTTTGCAAGTTTGGCTAACTCATCGGCCGCTTGGTTCTCCGCTCGGGGTATCTTCTGGATAATAACCTCTCTGAAGTCGGCCTTGAGTTTCTCGAAGGCTTGAGCGTAAAGCTTGAGCCGAGCGTTGTTGATTTCAAAGGAGCCTGAGAGTTGTTGAGCGGCCAATTGGGAGTCTGAATGTAGCGTCACCCGTCTGGCCCCTACATGCCGGGCAACCTGTAAGCCGACTATAAGGGCTTCATACTCTGCTTCATTATTCGTAGCTCTATAATCAAGCCGGACGGATAGATGCATCTTTTCTTCTTGAGGAGAAAGCAACAATACACCAATATCGCTCCCGAGCCGAGTGGCCGATCCGTCCACAAATATCTTCCACATGGCTTCGGGTTTTGGCCTTTGTACTTCGGTGACAAAATCCGCCAAGGACTGCGCCTTTATCGCCAAACGGGGTTGTTATTGAATATCAAATTCGCTCAACTCCGTTGTCCATTTTATGAGTCGCCCGGATGCTTCTGGATTCAACAGCACTCTTCCCAGTGGGTTGTTCGTCCGGACGATGATAGTATGAGCCAAGAAATAGGGACGGAGGCGCCGAGCGGCGAGGACCAAAGCGAAGGCCAGTTTCTCGAGCCCAGTGTAGCGAGATTCAGCATCTTTTAAAATATGGCTCAGAAAATATACAGGCTCTTCTCCGCTCGCCCTTTCTAGTGCCGAGCCGACGGCTTGCTCGGTTGAAGATAAATAGATACAAAGTGGCTCACCAGCAGCTGGCTTGGCTAGTACCGGAAGAGAATTCAAATACGTCTTCAGATCTTCGAACGCCCGATCGCATTCTTCGTCCCAGTGAAACTTGGTGGCTTTGCGCAAGATTTTGAAAAAAGGCAGGCTCCAATCGGCAGTCTTGGAGATGAATCTGGACAGGGCAGTTATCCGACCGGTCAAGCGTTGCACTTCCCTCAGATTTCTTGGAGGTGGCATATCTTGTAAGGCTTTCACTTTGCTGGGATTTGCTTCGATGCCTCGCTCGGTCACTATGTAACGCAAGAAACACCCTCCCTTTGCTCCGAACAGGCACTTCTGAGGGTTTAACTTAACGTCATATTTCCGCAGCGTTCGGAAAGTTTCCTCCATATCTTTAAACAGGTCGGCCGCTCGGAGGGATTTGATAAGAATGCCATCCACATATACTTCGAGGTTTCGCCCGATCTGCTCCTTGAACACTTTGTTCATCAAGCGCTGATAAGTGGCTCCCGCATTCTTCAGTCCGAACGGCATCACATTATAGCAATAGGTGTCGTCGGCTGTGACGAAGCTAACTTTTTCTTGATCTTCCCGGGCGAGCGGCACTTGATGATATCCCTGATAAGCGTCGAGCATGCATATCAACTCGCATCCGGTCGTAGAATCCACCAGCTGATCGATCCGGGGCAGAGGATAAAAATCTTTTGGGCACGCCTTGTTAAGGTCCCGGAAATCGATGCACACTCTCCATTTATTGTCTGGTTTGGAGACTAGTACCACGTTCGCCAGCCAGCTAGGGAATTGGACCTCGCGTATGTGGCCGGCCTCCAAGAGTTTCTCGACTTCCGACCGGATGATTGCATTCTGTTCGGCGCTGAAGTCCCTATTTCTCTGCTTCACCGGCCGAGCGTCCGGTCGGACGTGGAGCTCATGCTGCGCTATACTCGGTGAAATTCCGGGCAGCTCATGCGTCGACCAGACGAAGACGTCACGATTTCTCTGGAGGCATTTGATCACCTCCTCTTTTTGGTTGTCCTCCAGATCGGATGCAATGAATGTCGTGGCTTCCGATCGGGTCGGGTGAATCTGCACTTCCTCTTTTTCTTCATAAACCAAAGAGGGAGGCTTTTCAGTTATAGCGTTCACCTCGATTCGTGGCGTCTTCCGAGCGGAGTTGGTTTCTGCTCGGACCATCTCCACATAGCATCGCCGAGCTGCTAGTTGATCTCCCCGCACTTCTCCCACCTTGTCCTCGACGGGGAACTTGATCTTCTGGTGGAAGGTGGAGACGGCCGCTCGGAATTCACTGAGAGCCGGTCGTCCCAATATGATATTGTACGCCGACGGAGAGTCTACTATGACGAAGTTTGCAGTACGCGTCCTTTTGAGCGGCTCCTCTCCCAGCGATATGGCCAGCCGGATCTGTCCGACCGGTTGAACTTCATTGCCCGTAAACCCATAAAGGGGGGTTGTCATGGGCAGCAGCTCGGCTCGGTCAATTTGTAATTGATCGAAGGCCTTTTTGAACATGATATTGACAGAGCTTCCTGTGTCAATAAAAACGCGATGTATTGTGTAATTGGCTATTACCGCTTTGATGAGAAGAGTGTCGTCGTGGGGGACTTCAACTCCTTCCAAGTACTTGGGCCCGAAACTGATTTCGGGTCCGCTCGCCCGTTCTTGGCTGCAGCCGATCGCATGGATCTGGAGCTATTGGACACTCGCCTTCCTTGCTCGGTTAGAGTCGCCTCCGGTCGGCCCGCCAGCAATAATGTTGATCTCGCTTCGGGAAGTATTACTTCTATTTTCTTCTTCCCGAGCGGACGGTCGGGGCCGTTCCCTAGACATCTGGAGATTCTCCCGCCTCGGAGAGCGATGTCGCTCGAGAGTCTGTTGTTGTCGCCTGTCAGCTATCGTCCGATCGGCTTCACGAGGCCTTTGTCACCTGTCGGCTGATGGCGATCGACGACCGCCTTTACTGGGAACGGGGTGGGCGATTAGAGGAAGACTCCGGCAATCCCTGGTGTTATGTGTGTCCGTCCGGTGGAAGGAGCAGAACATTGGGGTACATTTCTTCTTTGGCTTGGGCCGCGAGGCGGCTACCTCTTGCACGTGGGACCTAGTATGGGGGGAGCGGATTGCTTCGGCCCTCGGTCCTCTGGGTGGCTGATGAGCGGCGTGTGGCTTCCGCTCGGCAGGAGGAGCCCGCTCGGTTGGAGTTTCTTTTTTCTGGGCCGCTTGGGCTTCCTCTACGTTGATGTATTCGTTGGCCCGGTGTAGCATGTGGTCATAGTCTCGGGGCGGCTTCCGAATGAGTGACCAGAAGAAATCTCCATCCACGAGGCCTTGTGTGAAGGCATTCATCATGGTCTCCGAGGTGGCCGTTGGAATATCCATAGCCACCCTGTTGAACCGCTAGATGTAGGCTCAGAGCGATTTGCGGGCTTCCTGTTTGATGGCAAACAGACTAACACTGGTTTTTTGATAGCGCCGACTGCTTACGAAGTGGTGGAGGAAGGTCGTTCGGAAGTCTTTGAAGCTTGTGATAGATCCGTCCGGCAACCTCCGAAACCACCGTTGAGCCGATCCAGACAGGGTGGTGAGGAAAACCCGACACTTCACCCCATCTGTGTATTGATGCAGGGTTGCAGTGTTATCAAACTTACCCAAATGATCATCCGGGTCGGTGGTTTCATTGTATTCACCGATCGTTTGAGGCACATAGTGCTTGGGCAGAGGGTCTCGTAGAATAGCCTCTGAAAATTGGCGGTTGATCCGCTCGGGCGATGCGTCCGCTCGGGGGGCTTTTCCTTTTCTGTTGTCTCGTCTTGGCATTTCATCCGAAGAAGATCCCCAATCTCGATTAGTTGCTGCGGCTTCAGGAGTGTGGAATAGGGCCCGATGGAATGCAACGGTGGCTGGGGGTGCTTCCGCTCGGCCACCAGATGCTGATGTTGCTTGCTGCTCAGGCCGCTCGGCTGGTGCCTTCTGTTTTTGTTCCATAAGCTTGGCGGCCCTCAACTCGATTAGAGCGTCGAGTTCCTCCGTGGAAAGCGTCACTGTGTGCTGTCGTCCAGCTTCGTCCATTACTTCCGTTCGGATGCAGGAGCGTTCCCACAGACGGCGCCAAATTGATCCTGTCCGAAAGTTGAATCAACGGACGCTGGGCACGTGGCGCTCTCCGAGTCGCTGACGTGGATCTCCGACCGGTCTTACGGTCCTTCGGCGAACCTGCAAGGAAGTCGGGCCGGGAAGGGGTTCCCGGCGACGACCCTCCGACGCTCAAGTCAGGCAAAGCTTAACAAGAAAGTGGCTCCAAGAATAGTAGAACGCGTACCTCTGGCGAAGGATGAGGGCCTTTATATAGGGCTCTGGAGAAGCAGGTGCACCCATACCGCGGTGTACACGTGTCTTCAGCCCATACCCCCGTAAGGGCCTGTCAGTGAGCTTACCTGACCCCATACTGTTACAGTCCAAGCACGTCTTTGATGGGACAGCGGAACCCCCTGTCGTAAGATTTGGAGTATGGCCTAAACGTAGAACATGCCCGCTGTCAGAAAAAGATATCCCTTGTCCTTTACCCCTTGCTCCCGGCCGGGCGTCCGGCCGGCCAGCCTCTGCCTCACGTCCGGGCGGACACCTATAGTGGTCTACTTGGGAGATTCTCGGTAATGTGCTTTGTGGAGACTGTTAGCAGTATGCTACCTCATGTCTTCGGCCGAGCGTGCCCTCCGCTCGGCCCTGCGATCCTGTACCATGAGCGTCGGGGCCCAGCTTCCTGCTGGGGCACCTTTTGCCATCAGTTAGACACCGATCGGCCGCCCGGGCGTTCGACCCACCCATCTCCGGTCGGCCACCTGGCCCTTTGACTTCCACGTGGCGTTGACTCCCTAGAACGGGGGTCCCCTGTTCTTACCGCCGGATCAGTATACACTCTAACAGTAGGAAGGTCGTTCGTAAATCCTTGAAGTTTTGTATCGATCCGTCCGGCAGTCTCCTGAACCATCGTTGTGCCGAGTCGGAGAGCATGGTAAGGAAGATCCGACACTTCACCCCATCTGTGTATTGGTGAAGGATGACCGCATTGTCGAACTTGCCCAAATGGTCGTCTGGATCGGTCGACCCGTTGCATTCTCCAATAGCCAGTGGAGCATAGTGCTTGGGCAGAGGATCCTACAGTATCGCTTTGGAAAACTGACGGTTGATCCGCTTGGGGGACACATTTGTTCGTGGTGCTTTGCCTTTCCGGGCATCCCGAACAGGCGCTTCGTCCAAAGAAGATCCTCGCTCTTGATTCGCTTGCGCAATTTCCGAGCGCGTCTGGAACAGAGCCCAATGGAACGGTATTGGCGCGGGGGGTGCTTCTCCTTGCATGTTGGTCAGCCCTCTATTTTGCCTCCAGATGGAGAGTTGCTCCGGCCTGTCCTCTTGCATCGCTCGACCCCCGGACGCCGATGTTGCCTGCTGTGCCAGCCGATCGGGTAGCGCCTTTTGCTGTTGTAGGATCGTTGGGCCGGCTAGAAGGGGGGTTGAATAGCCTGTAAAAAAAACAACAAAGACCCTTCTCGAACTTTCAACAGAACACTTGCATAAAGTAAATTAGCAGTAAATAAAAAGCAGAAAGAAGAGGCTCACAACTTGACTTGGTTACAACCAAGGAGGTTGTTAATCCAAGGAATGAACGTGCACTAAAATATCTCCTTCAGGCGGAGAAGCCTCTTATAGCAGTGAGAGCACAAAAGACAGAAGCTAAACTAGAACAGAATCGCACAAGTGTTTGGAATGTAAATCTCTGAGATCATTTGAAGCTTCTGGACCAAGGCTATATTTATAGCCTTGGTCGGGGCGCCTGGAAGGGTTTCGGGCGCCCTGGGGGGGATAAAACTTTATCCCCCAACGTCCAGAATGCGAAAGATGCGTTCTGGTCAAACTTCACGTTCCGGGCGCCCCGGACAGTTCCGGGCGCCCCGGAGCAAAAAGTCAACTCTGGTTGACTTTTGCGTCCGGGACCTCTGCTCCGTTTCAGTCCCGCCTCGGTCCGGGTCTTCTCCTTCGGATCCGCTCGCTTAGGTGATCTCTGCCATCCGGAATAGGGCTCACCCGAACCCAACTTCCGGTCTTCTCGAGCGTGCTTCCCTCTGGCTTCTCGTCCCTCGGAATTGCCGCATGTTTCCTTCTCGTCCGCCAGCGTACTCATCCGTCGACCTTCTCGCCAGTTGCGTCTCTTGCTCCCCGAGTAATCTTCCGCTCCGGCTTTCATCCCTCGGAACCACCGCGCGCTTCCTTCTCGTCCGCCGGTGTACTCTTCCGCAGCGCCTCGTCCCTCGGATGCACAGCGTGCCGTCATTCTCGCTAGCTGCGTCTTCCGCTGGAGTACCTGTGCTTCTAAGCTCCTGCATACTTAGACACAAGGTTAAATACACACAGGATCTAACTTAACTTGTTGATCACACCAAAACAACCTTGGGGTTCCAACAATCTCCCCCTTTTTGGTGTGATCAACCCAAGTTAAGCTAGGGTAAACATAGACATTAAATAAAATTAAGTAAATTAACTTAATTTACAATTTAAGTACAAAAAGATAGGAAAATTAAATCTATCTACCTACCTCCCCCTAGACTTATACTTTCCCTTCTCCCCCTTTGATCACAAAAAAATGGGGTTCCAAGAAAAATAATCTAAGGGCTATAGACTTAAAAAAAATATTTCAAAAAAAATTCTAAGTTTTTAAGAAATTTAGAAAGTTTTTTTGAGTAATTTAAGCTGAGATTTCTTGTTTAAAAAGATTCTTAACTTAAAAAAAATGATTTTTGAGAATATTTAAAAAAAATTCTGAGTAAGTAAATTTGAAATAAAATATTTTGAATAACGTTTTTTAAGCACTAATTAATTCTTATATTAATGCTTCATTAGTAAGTTAATTAAACATTTATTTCAATATTTTGGCTTCCAGGTCGTGGCGAGGCACTAGGCCTTCTTAGTTATTGGAGCAACAACCACTTCCTTAGACAAAGCCTCATAAAGAAATTATTTGTTTAATTTTCTCACTTAAAGCGCTAATTTTAATTTTAAAATTAATTTAAGCATGATTTAGGAACCCAATATAGGTTCCAACCTACTGGATTAATTAAAAAGCTTTTAGGGACATATTTTTTTGAAATGTTCCTAATTTGTCCCGGGTGATATTTAAAGTACCAATTTAAATTATTAAATCTTCTAAAATTGGTTTTAGATGAGCATGCATAGTTTTTCAAGTTATCTACTTGAATTTTCAAATCATCATTTTCAAGTTTCAATTTTTCATTTGCTATTTTTAATTTATCTAATTCTTCTAAGGGACAAGACTTAGCTAGAATTACTTTTAAATTTTTATTTTCACTTTCTAATTTGCAGCAATCTTTTGTTAAAAGTTTAACGAACTTAAACATTTTATCGGGAGGAAGAGATCGTACCTGACTTACCTTGTCGATCTCGTTGTCCGTTTCTCCCCCTGAACTGCTGCTTTCTTCCGACGTGTCTCCCCCTTCATCGATGCTCTCGATGCTCATTTTGGAAGAGCTTGAATTGCAGTCGTCGTCTTGATGACTCGCCATCAGTGCGAGTCCGGAGAATGCTTCGACTTCCGATTCGGACGACGTATCGTCCCACGTCGCCTTCAGGGCCTTTCGTTTTTGGATAGGCTTCGTACCCTTTTCCTTGTCTTTGTTCTTCAGCTTGGGGCAGTTGTCCTTGACATGCCCTTCTTCGTCGCAATGGTAACAGCGGATCGTTCTTTTCTTTCTACCCTGTGGATGGTTAGTTTTTCTAGAATTGTATAACTTCTTAAATCGTCTTACCATCATTACCATTTCCTCGTCGTCGAGAGAAGATTCCGATTCAGGTTCGTCTCTCGAAGCTTTGAGGGTGACGTTGTTCTTTGGCTCCCTCATTCCTGCACATCTTGACTCAAGCACTTCAAATGTTGAAAAAAATTCTTCTAATGAAATTTTTTCTATGTCCTTCAAAATGTAAAAGGCATCTACTAATGATGCCCATTTTGAATTTCTAGGGAAGGAATTTAAAGCGTACCTGAGCGAATCTCGGTTACTTACCTCTTCTCCGATATTCGAAAATCCGGTGATGAGCTCCTGTATCCTCGAGTGTAGATGTGCAATTGTTTCACCTTCTTCAAGACGGAGGTTGGTGAGCTGGTTGCGAAGTAAGTCCCGTCTCGCAAGCTTGGCTTCGGATGCTCCTTCGTGTAATTCAAGGAACTTCTCCCAAAGCTCCTTTGCCGAATTGTAGGTGCCGACACGGTTGACTTCTTGCGGCGGAAGTACGGTTAGCAGATGGAATTCTGCTTTCTTGTTTGCCACGTACTCGGCCTGCTCTTTCTTTGTCCATTGATTTTTTGCTTTGCCCTCGGGAGCTTCAAAACTGAGTTCCATTATTAGTAATAAATCAAAATCGGTACCAAAAAATACCTCCATGTGCTTCTTCCAGCTTGCAAAGTCCCCCTCGAATTTTGGCGGGTGGATGTTAGATCCGGCCATCTCGTTGCTTCGTTCGGCGGTTAGTCCTCCTGAAGCGTCTCGGCTCTGATACCACTTGTAGGATCGTTGGGCCGGCTAGAAGGGGGGTTGAATAGCCTGTAAAAAAAACAACAAAGACCCTTCTCGAACTTTCAACAGAACACTTGCATAAAGTAAATTAGCAGTAAATAAAAAGCAGAAAGAAGAGGCTCACAACTTGACTTGGTTACAACCAAGGAGGTTGTTAATCCAAGAAATGAACGTGCACTAAAATATCTCCTTTAGGCGGAGAAGCCTCTTACAGCAGTGAAAGCACAAAAGACAGAAGCTAAACTAGAACAGAATCCTACAAGTGTTTGGAATATAAATCTCTGAGATCATTTGAAGCTTCTGGACCAAGGCTATATTTATAGCCTTGGTCGGGGCGCCTGGAAGGGTTCCGGGAGCCCTGGGGGGGATAAAACTTTATCCCCCAACGTCCAGAATGCGAAAGATGCGTTCTGGTCAAACTTTACATTCCGGGCGCCCCGGAGCAAAAAGTCAACTCTGGTTGACTTTTGCGTCCGGGACCTCTGCTCCGTTTCAGTCCCGCCTCGGTCCGGGTCTTCTCCTCCGGATCCGCTCGCTTGGGTGATCTCTGCCATCCGGAATAGGGCTCACTCGAACCCAACTTCCGGTCTTCTCGAGCGTGCTTCCCTCCGGCTTCTCGTCCCTCGGAATTGCCGCATGTTTCCTTCTCGTCCGCCAGCGTACTCATCCGCAGTCTTCGTCCCTCGGTCGTCGACCTTCTCGCCAGCTGCGTCTCTTGCTCCCCGAGCAATCTTCCGCTCCGGCTTTCGTCCCTCGGAACCACTGTGCGCTTCCTTCTCGTCCGCCGGTGTACTCTTCTGCAGCGCCTCGTCCCTCGGACGCACAGCGTGCCGTCCTTCTCGCTAGCTGCGTCTTCCGCTCGAGTACCTGTGCTCCTAAGCTCCTGCATACTTAGACACAAGGTTAAATACACACAGGATCTAACTTAACTTGTTGATCACACCAAAACAACCTTGGGGTTCCAACAGCTGTTGCTGCTCGACTATTTTGGCTGCCCGAGCTTGCACGAGCATATCGAGCTCCTCTTGAGTGAGCGTCACAGTGTGAAGTCGTCCAGCTTCTTCCATATCCTCGGCTCGGATACAGGTGTGTTCCCACTAATGGTGCCAAATTTGATCCTGTCCGAGAGTCGAAGTGATGGACACTAGGGGACGTGGCTCTCCTATTGACTGTTGACAGACTTTGAGTCGAAGGAACCTGCAACCACAACAGCGTCAGTGCCGAGCCAGGGTGTGGTTCCCCGACGATGGTATTTCGATGCTCAAGTCAGTCTCCAACGGTGTATAAGCGAGGAAATGAAGAAGCAGAGTAACAGTAGCTATAGTAAAGTGTGCATACCTCCATCGAAGCTTGGAGCCCTTTATATAGGGCTCCGGGGAAGCGCGTGCACACTTCTCGAGGCATGCACGCTTCTCAAAGCTTCCCCTAAAAAGACGTGTAAGGAAAGCGTCCACTGCCAGAGCGAATTGTCATGCCATTCTCTCAACGAGCGTTGAACGATCCACTGCCAAAACATTATCAAAATATGAACATATGAGAGTATTTGGGGATAATCGACCCGAAAGATCATCTTCTCAAGTTTGAGAACGCTACCTCCTTCAATAATTTATAGACGGCGTTAAATGCTGAATGTTTTTCACCACATTTGGCAGAGCAGCCCAATAATGGTTCAAATGGTTGCCAGATTACTCTATTCGTCATTTCAAGGACTTTCGCAGGATATTTTTTTCACCACTTCTCCAGCAATAGGCGGTATCATAAAACCCTTTAGAGTATTTTCTCACTTAAATAAGGGCCCAAAGAAACTATCTAAGACTATATCAAGAGGTTCAATCATATGGCTATGGATGTTCCCACGACTACTATAAAGATTTTAGTAAGTATCTTTTCTCAAGGACTCACTAATAATGATTTCTTTTGAGATTTAGTTAGAAAATCTTCAGCCAACTTTGATCTACTGATCGAGCAGGTAACGAAATTTATTATATGTTGAAGAAGTCCAAGCTACCCGAAAGAAGGAGGGTACCACACTCGTTCCTACTCCAGCCACCGAGCGCCCGACATTACCTGCCCCTCCACCTAAAGGATCTCGGGCAAATCCTCAATATCATCATTAAGAATCGTGGCCCCAAATTGTACAACATGTGGAGGTTCCTCGAGAAGCTCCACGAAATTGGTGCACTTATCATCGGACAACCACTAAAAATATGGAGGATTGTTACACTCTGTGGAATCAGTGAAACAACAACCTAGGTACCGTTGATGATCACCAACCCCAAACTGACTGCCGTATACATGACAAAATAGCCCGCTCAAGATTGAGTACCGAGCGATCGAACCACAGCAGGGAACCCTACAGCTCCAGGCCGAGCAGACCCAAGTGCCCGCTCGAGTGCAACAAGAACAACCTTCTTCACGACAAGAAGAAAACCGTGATAATACCGCTCAGGGTAATATCAACATGATAGCTGGGAGACCAACTGATGGTGACTCTAATCGAGAGAGGAAGTCACACGCTCGGTGTCTCATCATTCATGAAGTCAGATGTAGCGCAGAGTGGGCAGCTAGGTCTGAAATCAGTTTTGGG
Organism: Zingiber officinale; assembly: GCF_018446385.1. Taxonomy (NCBI): domain Eukaryota; kingdom Viridiplantae; phylum Streptophyta; class Magnoliopsida; order Zingiberales; family Zingiberaceae; genus Zingiber; species Zingiber officinale. The sequence goes on from NC_056002.1 coordinate 89,102,416, forward strand.
TCCAAAGATCTAGAGAGAGTATAAATATCCTGTGATGATGCACTAATAATTAAGACTGTCATACCCAATTATAATATCTCTTATACTTTTATTGATACAAACAACTCCATTAACATTATCTTTAAACAAGCATTTGACCAGTTATAAACTGACCCAAGTGAGCTTTAGCCCATGACAACTTCTCTATATGGGTTCACGAGTAATGAGGTTCAACCACTCGATCAAATAAAGTTGGTCATATTATTAGGGGAGGAGCCCCTGATGAGAATGTGCTGATTGGTTTTCATAGTTGATACGGGTTATGATGAGCGAGTCTTTCAGGTGACGTGTCAGTTAAAGCCAAGAAGTGGTGGTGGGGCCTAGACCCGGTTGAGCATAAGGTTATGTATATACTCGAATGGGAAGGACCAGTTGGGCACCAATATACTTAGCCTTATATAAGATACTTAGCCTTATCTAAGATATAGCATATGATTGGCCAGGTGATAGCCGATCAAATATAAGTTTCTCTATATATGTCTAGGCGAAAAGTACCGGTCGGGCCCAGAGGAGCTTAACTATATCAAGCCTTCAATATGTAAATGGTCAAGCAAAGGCCGACCAAGGCTTCCATGCATATGCTCGGGCGGATATAAATCCGATCGGGCCTAAAGGTATTTAGCTTTATTTAGCCTATGACATATAATCAGTAAGGCAAAGGTCGATTGAATGAAGGCTTCAATACATATGCCCGGATGGATATAAATCTGGCCGGTCCTAAAGGTATTTAGCCTTATTTAGTCTATGACATATGATCAATAAGGCAAAGGCCGATTGAATGGAGGCTTCCATACATATGCTTGGATAGATATAAGTCCTGTCGGGCATAAAGGTATTTAGCCTTATTTAGTCTATGACATATGATCAGGCCGGTCAAATGAAGACTTCCATGCATATGCCCTAATGGATATAAGTCTGATCGAGCCTAAAGGCATTTAGCCTTATTTAGTCTATGACATATGATGAGTAAGGCAAAGGCCGACTGAAGGCTTCCATGCATATGCCCGGACGGATATAAATCCGGACAGGCCTAAAGGCATTTAGCCTTTTTGAGCCTTCAATATATGAATGGTCGCGTGAAGGTCGACTGAATACAAGGTTCTATGTATATGCTCGGGCAAACATAAGTCCGGTTAGACCTAAAGGCATCTAGCCTTATCAAGTCCATATCATACGAAAGGTTAGACAAAGAGTGACCGAACACAAGATACTAGGTCTAATGTATTCGTCCGGTCGGAAAAGGTCAGCCAGGCTTAAAGAGGCTTAACCAGTCAGGACTCTAAAATACGATTGACAAGATAAGGGCCAATTAAACATAATGTCCTTATCTACGACGAGGTCCAAAATTTATCTCGCGGAAGATGCCTTTAAAGAACTGAAGGCACCTTCTATGAATAGTGTCAAGGTACCTTTAGTGATTGAAAACACCTTCCATCCCTTAGAAGGCGCTTTGGGTAATGTTCATCTAAGGATTTTTGTGCTCTTCTTGCCCTGCAAAGCGTGCTAGTCTAATAAACCAAATAATAACCTGCAAGAATTAGACCCTGTCTCCCCGAGACCAGGATCTAGTCAATGTCTCAGTTTAGAGATCTAAAATGATCCTAAACTGAACTGACGTTTATTGTCTCTCAACTGGGGCGTGCCCTCATCGAGTCACTTTTCTCTAGTGATTTACCTTTACTTACCAACTTATAATCAGTTTGACTAATCCCTTGACCCACCAGGTCATCATACCATTTGTTAGATCCACAGACCTAACTAGACTTTTGCCGGTTGTTCACTGAACTTCCTACCATATATCAAGTCGATCCGTTGACCTATTTGGACTTCGCACCAGCTATCCGATCTCGTAGACCTAGCTGGATTTCAGCCTGGTGTCTAGTCCTCCAGACTCGTCAATTCCTGCACACTTTACAAAGTAGTTAGACAAGCAACCCTTCTAACTTTAATTTATTTATCATACATCAAAACCAGATTATTAGTGCAACCTGCACCAATAGTATTTGCTTCTATGTTTTAATTTTACCATAATACTTTGCATGTTATGCCATATTTTGTATACTTTTTACTTGCCTACTACTAATCCATACAAAGTTAGCTATATAGGTTTTGATACTTTTATTATGTCATGAAACATTTAATATATGTATTTTTGATTACATGACCTATATATATATATTTTATTATGCTTAATTACAAGTTTCATGTATGTATATATTATTTATATAATTAAAGATAAATGACATCTTCTGACATATAATGTCACAACCTTAATTATAACTCACAAGGCACATACATACTCTTGATATGTTATGATAATAAATTAAATTTTATTTGTTATAAATGTTAGATATAGATATCATTGATATGTTAGACATATTTTTTTATTATAAATATTACTTAATGTTTATTTGTAATTTGATGTAGGAAAATAACAAGAATGGAAGGAGAAGAAAGTGTCTTCATAGGTAAAAAAAGACAAAGACGATGATTTCTTTTTGTATTTTTTTTCTGTCCTTTTGATGACTTGCTCGATGATTTGTTGTTTTGATATTATGACTTGTTGTTGAAGTTTGATATGTTACATGGCTTATATTTATATATGGATATGATAAGTATGACTTGTAGTTATGGATTTGATAGTTTTAAGTTGAACTTCATTTTGGATTACTTTTTTTGAATGTTAATGGTAAGATGGGTTGAAAATATTAATTGTAAGACATGTTAGATATGTTTATAGTATACGATGTGTTGGATGTTAATTGTATGATGTGTTGAATGTTGTTTAATTGTGTATGAATATGATATGTTTTAGAGTTTGATATGATATTTATATATGACAAAAATGCACAAATATAAAACTTCTGTTCAAAAATTTTAAATTTTGTAATGAATTTTTTGATAAATTTTTTTATCGTAAACTTATCGTGACACTATATCGTAAGTTTACGATGAATCTTGATTTATAGTAAATCTACGATGAATCAAAATTTGTCCCTACTCTGGGATAAATTATTTTCGTCGCAGATTAGTGAAAAATTATTTTTCGTTGTAAAAAATATTACATATTTATGAAGAAGCCGTGCAATTTCATGATCCTCCTTTGAAAAAAACTCCCTTTTTCATGATACATTTGCGACGAAGATAGATTTTCGTCCCAAATATATAACGAATTTAAAATTCTGTGCAAATCTGTAATGAATCAAAATTTATCGTAAATTTAAGATGAATCAAGATTCATCGATGATTTAGGACGAAAATATATTTTTATCATAAATTTATAATGAAAAAGGAGATTTTTTCTCATAAAATCGCACAACTTCTTCTTAAATATGTAACATGTTTGACGATGAAAAATAATTCATCATCAATATGTAATGAAAAAATATTTTTATCGTAGATTTAACGTCATAAAATTTTTTTATGATGAATTCATTTTTGTTAAAAATTTATAACAAAATCCGAGACGAAAATGAAATTTTCCGTAGAATTAGCGATGAAGTTTTTTAATTTCATCTTATTCTGCTATGAATTTTAATAATTTCATCGCATTCTGGCAAGAAGTTGTCCGGCTTGAGGTTCCGTTGCGTGACGGCCATGAAGTGGCGCGTGTGCAGGTTGTAGGCACATCGTCTACGAGGTAAAATTGTCCAGGTGCGCTCTTAATTCGCGTCGCGTGCAATGTAAGGGAAATTGTTGATGCGGTGAAATAGTCCTACCTTTCCGATTGGTTGTTAATTAGATCCATCATCGCTCCAATTAAACCACAGAATCTTAACCTCCAATCGAAATGGTTGCTGACTGGATCGTTCACGTAATGTCCACGTCAAGCTCGCTGGTGCGTGCAAATCAAACATCTACCCGACGAGTGACGACCAGTACTACTTTTCGTCAGTCGCCGCCACTTTTATATATTTCGCTGCCACTCAACTCTCGCTCTCCGTCTCTCTCGCCCTTGCTCACTCCACTCCATCCGCTCCCTCCCTCCCTCAAGCAAACTCTGCTCCACTCCATTCCTTCCTTCCAAGCAACTCCTTCCTTCGTCTTCATCCGCCCATCTCTATTCTATATATCAACAATCCAATCCAATCCAATCCAATCCAATCCATCCATCAAGTAGCTAGCGATCGAAAATGGAGAAGCAAATTGACGGCGAAGATCTGCGTCACCTCTTCGCCTGCACCTTTCTCTTCCACTTCGCCGTCTACATGGTCCTTCCGGCGATCACCGACGTCACTATGGACGCTCTCTGCCCCGGCCAGGACCATTGTTCCCTCGCCATCTACCTCAGCGGCGTCCACCAAGCGGTAATAATTACATCCTCCTCCTTAATTTTTCGCACTCGATCGATCGATCGACCAGTTCGCCATTGATGATCAATTGATTAAATTGGGACTAATTAGACCGATCGGAACGAAGATTAGAAACCCGGATACGTTTCCGAAACGATTTTTTTTGTTCTACTTTTTCTTGTCTACTGGAAGAACAGGGGAAAGAAGCCGACGTGATATATGGCAACGTAAGTGGTAGCAGAAATGATCTGATTCCTCGGATAGTACGTGGAGTACTTAATTGTTCCATTATATAATCAACTTTATCGATCGAATATCTAAAATATGGATTCTATATATTTTAATTGTTTCCTGTATCTATTTTAAAAAATATATATATACCTCTTTAATTAGTCTCTGTCCATTCGAAAACGCTTAATTTCCTCCAGCTTAGTAGTTAAAACATTGATCCTTTCGCCTCGCAAGTCAAATTTGTTAGCCTGAAATCTATATTCAATAATCAATTTGACAACTGTATGTTGTCGATCGGCTAGAAACCAATGGGACATGGAGGAGAGAATGGTGATAGAGAGAGTTGTGTCAGTACTTGTTCGTTTTCCATCTACTTGATGATTCCGGCCAGCGATCACAGACGTCGCCGTGGAGTTCAATCTGCATGCCTGCCCTAGGCAGGATCAATGCTCGCTCGCCATCAGCGGCATCAGTCAGGCTGTGAGTTCGTTATCTTGATCCTTTCTTCGTAGATTAACTGGTTTTGTGAGGGAATGCTATAACTTATAGACGCGCGAGGTTGTGTGATTCCCTTTTATCTATAGCTAGATAGGTTAAACAAGCAGAGTTCCCATTGTCGCGTATGTGTATGTCGTGTTTAAGAAACAAACAAACAATATAACAACATTTATAATAGACGAGACGAGATTTGCAATAATTCCACTCGAACATATATAAATTTTCGTTGTTTGGATTGAATTGATGAGATCCATCAAAACCAAAGTAAACTAGTCGCTGTTAGGCAGTTTTATTGCCTGTAATTAATTATCAAGCAATTAATTAATTAATTAATACTAGAGCAACTTTTCAGATCGTTCATTGCCGTTTGAAGTTTGGACAGACATTCTCATTTCCGTTATTTATTTATTTATTATTTTTGTTAATATTATGCGTGGACGTGAGTCATTGGTTGCAGGTATCTGGTTTGGGCGCCCTTGTCGTGACTCCTTTGGTGGGCAACTGGTCAGACAAGTACGGTCGAAAGGCTCTGCTCTCCCTTCCCATGACAGCTGCTATCATACCATTAGGTATTAATTTTTTTTATAAAAGATTATTATTATTATTATTATTATTATTATTTTAACTGACTAGATCATTTTGGACGCTAGCTCTCCATATAACAGAAACCACGTGAAGTTTATTTGTAAAAAAATAAAAAATAATAAAAATTAAAATAAAAATAAAAATTTTCGTGTTTCTTTTAAAAAAAATTGATAACTATTAATTGAGCAATAGTGAAAATTCGTCTTTAATTCTTTCGTTGCTGGGCCGCTTGTTACTTGTTTTGTTGCTTGCTCAATGGCTCGCAGTTGTTCTATCATCTGGTCGATCGAAACCCTACTTCTATGCCTACTACGTGGTTAAGATGCTGACCGCCATGTTCTGTGAAGGGAGCATGCAATGTCTCACCCTCGCTTACGTGGTAAGTAATTAAATAATAATAATAATAGATATTTATCTTTTTTATATATATATTTTTAAAAAATACATTATTTAATTCGTTAAATTATTCATCCAACATTATATTTCATGAAAAAAGGGAAATTAATTATTGATCTTTTGTTTTTAATTATTTTTCCTTTACAGGCGGATCGAGTCTGCGTGGGAAAGAGGGCGTCGGCCTTCGGCGTACTGTCCGGTATATCCCTCGCCGGTTTCGTCTCCGGCACCCTTGTAGCCCGCTTCCTCCCCACCTCCTACACGTTCCAGGTCTCGGCCTCGGTCGCAGGTTTTGCGGCGCTCTACATGAAGATCTTTTTGGCGGAAACCGATGGTGGAGCTTCTCTCGCCGACGAGGAGTCCACCCTGCCGCTCTGCTCCGGCGAAGGTGAGCCGCCTCCCAAGTTGCCTGCTCTTAGGAATATTCCGGCATCGAGTGACATGATCGCCTTCCTGAGGAGTAGGTCAGTCACACAAGCATATTACATCAGTCCAACTTCACTTTTGATTTATCTACTGAATTAATTTTGTCTAATCATGTTACGAATTTTGATAACAGGTCCTACAGAGCTAATTGATAAATCAATCAACTGAAAAAAAGGAATATTCTGTTCTGTCTATTACCTGCATAATTTTGATGTTAAGAAATTCTAACTAAAGCTTCCCAATAAATGTTAAAGAGAGTAGGAAGTAAGAAGGGGGGAATTGTTCACCACTTAGTCTCTCATGTCCAACAAAGGGATATTTCTTAATTTTATTATGTTTACCCTGAGGCATGATTTTTTTTTTAATTTTATTTACGGTCATGCAGCATAACCTTAACAAGAGCTGCAATTGTTGCTTTTTTTACCAATCTTGCGAACAGTGGCTATCAAGCAGTCCTATTGGTATTCTCCTCGCTAGCTCTCTCTTATTGTATACTTTTCAGGAGAGAAATAGTTTTACATACTTCATAACTGACTCTGCGATTGTGCACATTTGTCTTTTGGCCACTTCATATTCGACAGTACTATCTAAAAGCAAAGTTTCAGTTTAACAAAGATCAGTTTGCTGACTTGATGCTGATCGTTGGCTGTTTAGGAGCCACATCACAGGTTTTCCTAACGAATTCTGTTAAATAGCAACTTTAATTACTAACGTATATTCTTCTTAATTAAGCACGAGCATCATATGTGTGTTTCCCAGTTATTATTGATGCCATTACTAGCACCTGTTATAGGCGAGGAGAGACTTTTGATTATCGGCCTGCTGGCCAGCTGCACACATGTAATTTGCATTTAATTTGCTATCTATATATCCAATATAATTAGTCGAACTATATATTCTTGCCAATTTCTGAGTTTTTCTCTGTACTGCAGATATTTCTCTACGGCGTTGCGTGGTCATACTGGGTACTAATTATATTACTCAAATCTCTTTATCGATCATCCTTAAGAATTGACCCACACTCGCACAAATGTATACATACATACTCTTTTGCAGGTCCCTTACTTTGCTGCTGCATTTGCGGCGTTGAGTGTCTTGGTTGACCCAAGCGTAAGTGGTTTCTATTCCATTTAGTTCTCCGATCGATGATTCAATCCGGGAAGAATAGTATATATTATAACCAGTACTGGAGTTGATACCTCAATTATTAATTGCCACTGCAGCTTAGGAGCATCGTGTCTAAGAAAGTTGGACCTGCTGAACAGGTAACAGCTGTCGAAATTGGCATCACTTTTTAATGATGAGATTCTTGTTAATTAATTAGGTTTCTCTACTACGCATATATGCCACGACTTCAGGGGATGGCTCAAGGATGCGTCACCGGTGTAGCTTCCTTCGCGAGCATTTTGGCACCGTTCGTCTTCACCCCCCTCACCGGTAATTAACTTCATTCGGAATTCGTCTCGTGCGTGCATTTAAAGATAGATGATCGTTAACTGAAAAGTTCGATGATCTGTTCCGCTCCCGCACAGCTCTGTTTCTATCAGACAACGCGCCATTTTCTTTCAAAGGCTTCAGCGTCACGTGTGCCGGCTTCATCTCCGTAAGCATGCAATTCGATCGATGTTTCAATCTTGGATATATATAAAAAGCCTGCGTCATCACTCACGCACGTACCGATATATTCATCTGCAGCTGGTAGCTTTCTCGCTGAGCATGACACTGAGCAAGAAGACGATGAGTACGTAGCCCTTCCAGATAGGACAACGTACCTGTATAATGTAATACTAGTTAGTTAGTTAATACTGCTCATGTATATTGCTTTTAAGAAATTACATGTTGCTGCACTGCAGACTGCAGTATATTGTTAGATAAAAATGGGAGGACGAGGGGATAAGATGGACAAAGTAGAATATAATAATTTTTTAGCTACTCATAATAATATGTAGTCTATTTATGAGTTATTAACATAACTCATGATAATTCATTAACTCTATAATTCACTTCAGTAACTTAACTATTCTACCCTACTAATTAATACAACTAATAAAGATATACTAATACAACTAATAAAGATATATTGAACAATATTTTTTACTTTAACCATTCTACTACTACTACCATTCATTGTCATTTCATCACTCCACTAACTCAATTATTAATTTTGAATCATTTTATCAACACTCTCACTTGATTCAAAATTATAAACACCTAGACATGATCTGAAATAAATAAACTTATCTCTTGGAAATGACTTTGTCAAGATATCCGCTACTTGTTCATGCGTACTGCAATGTTCCAACATAATTTCATTATTGGCAACTAAGTTTTAAATGAAATATAGACGAATATTAATATGTTTAGTCCTCATATGGAAAGCAAGATTTTTTATTATTGCAATTGTCGCTTTGTTATCATAAAAAATAATAGTTGCATCTTTTTATTATTGGTGAAGATCTATAAATAATCTTCTAATCCAAACAATTTGGTATGCTGCTAAAGCTGCTGCTACATATTTTGCTTTTGAAGACGATAAAGTTGCAGTAGTTTGCTTTTTTGAACTCCATGAAATTACTCCTTATCCAATATTAAAAACACTAGATAATGTGTTCTTTTAATCATCCACCGAACTTGCCTAATCACTATTAGTGAACTCGCAAAGATCAAATTTTGAAACTTTAGTATAATAAATTCCATAATCCATGGTTCCAGCAACATAATGTTAAATCCTTTTAGTTGCACCAAGATGATGCTTCATAGTATTTTGCATAAATATAGAAATTACACTAATAGAAAAAAGTAATATCTAGTCTAGTATAAATTAAATAAATTAAACCTCCAATCAAGTTTTTGAAATTTTTTGCATTAGCTTTTTCTAAACCATCTTCCAGTTGCAATTTCTCATTTATATTCATGAGTGTAGTAGTTGAATTGTAATTGAATAAGCTGAACTTTTTCAGAAGATCTATCGTATATTTTCTTTATGAGATAAAAATTTCATCAACTCTTTGTTTCACTTCAAGACCAAGAAAATAATGCAATATTTCCATATCTGACATCGCAAATTTTTTCATCATATCAGATTTAAAATCATCCAGTAGAGAATTAAAAGAACTCATATAAATTATATCATTTACATAAAGACACACAATAATATAATCATCTTTACCTTATTTATTCACATAAAGAGTGACTTCATTTTCACTTGTTGTGAAACCATGTTGTCGAAAATAACCATCAATATTGCTATATCATGCCCGTGGGACTTGCTTTAACCCATAAAGTGTCTTTTTCAATTTGTACACCTTCGTCTCTTTGTCTTCAATTATAAAACCTTCTGGCGAATCTACATAAACTTCTTCTTGTAAATTGCCATTTAGAACAGATTTAACTTTAAATTGATAAACAAGCCAATGCAATTGTGTAGCTAATGTTAGGATAATTCTCACGGTTTCAAATCTAGTAATCAGAGAAAAAGTTTGTTTGAAATCAATACCTTGTTGTTCCGAATACCCTTTTGTAACAAGCTGATATATATGCTTCTAAATGGTTCTATCACCATAATATTTTATTTTAAATACCCACTTGAGACCAATCACATTCTTGCCTTCAAGTAGATCCACAATCTCCCATGTTTCATTTTTATAGATTGCAATTAACTCTTCTTTCATTGCATGCCTCCATTTCTCTTTTGTTCCTACTTCTTCAAAGGTTGTAGGATTTGTAACTAAAAGAGCAAATTGACTTGACTCATATAATTCTTGCAAAGATCTAACATTTGCTGAAGGTGCTTCATCAGAAGATTCTTGTAAAGAGGATGAACTGCTACTTCTTGAATTTGATAGTGAGGAAGTTGGTGATTCGAAAGGAGATAATTCAACACCTTCTATTGTTATGTTCTCCATCGGAATATGAACTTGAGTCTCTTCACCTTGTGCATTCCAATTCCACCTTGAATCTGTTGGATCGAGTCGCACGTGAGAAGGGGGGGGGGTGAATCATGTGATTTTGAAAACTTGCCTTTTTCGTTTTTAAAACAAAGTACGCAATGGAAAAGAAGTAGACAGAAACGAAAGAAGCACGAACACAAGAATTTTTACTTGGTTCGGAGCCTTCTGCGACTCCTACTCTAAGACCCAGGTCTCGCGGACCTTTCGATGGGTAATCCACTAAATACCTCTTCCAGAACTAACGGAAGAGGGGATTGAGTACAATGAAAGAATGAGAAAGAGTGTAACATGCTACACTTTTCTTTATGTAGCAATTAAATATAGTATTAAAATTTTGTTACCTAACACCCTCGAAGATGATCGGATTAGGCTCGGTGTTGGACGACTCCTTAGTAGTAGTCAGGCACAATAGTAGAGCAACAGTAGGAAGCTAGAATAGTCAGAACTCTAAACTGACGCGTACAAGCTTGTAGAAGGGTTGTGTCTTGAATACTGCTCAAACAGGGCTTATATAGGCTATCGAAGGCGCCTTCAACCTCCTTCAAGGCACCTCCACAAGTAAAGTTTATCCCCCAATCTTCGATAATGATAAAATTTATAAACTTCAGGTTTTATCTTCTGGAAGGTGCCTTCAAAGCTCTTCAAGGTGCCTTCCAGCAAGCTCAAGGAGCCTCCACCTGCTGGTTTGACACAACAATCTTCTGAAGGTCATAACTTTTGACTCCGAACTCAGAATCAAGCTCTGTCAGTTGTCACGTGTACATAATTCAAAGGTCTACGTTTGTATCTAAATATAAAGTTAGAAAAATATATGCATGAATAGTTTATAAAGATTTATGAGTTATATCTTATCTTCCCGAGACCAGAATCTAGTCAGAGTCTTAATTTAGATTTTTGAAATGGACCTAAATTGGACCAACACCTACTGTCCCCTCAATCGGGGCACGTTCTCACTTAGTCACTCTCCTCTAGTGACTTACCTTCACTTATCAATTTGTAGCTTATTGACTATCCTCTCGATCCACCAGGTCTTCTTGCCAGTTATCTATTGGGGTTGCAAGGTTGCAAACATAGTCCCATGTTGAAAATACATGGAAAAGATCATGGGTTTATAAAAGAAAGATATCTCCATTGGCATGAGGTATTTTGGGTAGAGCCCAAGAGCAAAACCACGAGAGCTTAGGTCCAAAGTGGACAATATCATGTAATTGTGGAGATATCTAAATTCATTTCGATCCTAAAATTGGTATTAGAGTCCGGACTGCTAGAAGGTTTAACCGTCGACTGTGCACAAGAGCTATGGTCTAATTGAGCTATGTGGGTATTGTTGGTGCAATATCCCTCAGGTCAAGGTTGACCTGGGTAACCAAGCTGAGTCTTGGTTTGGGTTTAGATGTTTGACAATAAGATATTGATTGAAGAAGAGTCAAGTAGGTTAAGGTTGACTGGATACTTGACTGGGAAGTCCTAACTGGGATGTTAGGCAAAATGAAAGACCTAGTGAGTGAAGCTAGGCAGATGGAAGCAGATGGAAATCCTGGTGAGTGAAGCCAGGTGAAAGTCCTAGTGAGTGAAGCTAGGCAGATGGAAATCCTGGTGAGTGAAGCCAGGTGAAAGTCCTAGTGAGTGAAGCTAGGCAGATGGAAATCCTGGTGAGTGAAGCCAGGTGAAAGTCCTAGTGAGTGAAGCTAGGCAGATGGAAAACCCTAGTGAGTGAAGCTAGGTGAAAGTCCTGGTGAGTGAAGCCAGGCAAGGGAAAATCCAGATGGATCAAGGATGATCGGACATCTGGTGCTGGGAAGTCCAAGTAGGTCAAAGGATTGACTGGATACTTGGCATGAAAGAAAAGTCCAAGTAGGTCAAAGGGATTGACCGGATACTTGGCACAGAGAAAAGTCCAAGTGGGTCAAAGGGATTGACCGGACACTTGGTAAGGGAGTCCTAGCAGGTCAAGGGAGTGACTAGATGCTAGGCATGACATACCAACAGTCAAGGTTGACCGGATGTTGGTTTGGGAGGTTTGGGACTTGGTTTTGGACAAAAATCAAGTCTTTGGATCGATCGATGGATCGATCCGAGCTCTGATCGTTGCTGAATATCCAAATCAGGTCGGATCGATCCGTGGATCGATCGAGGTCCCAATCGATCGCTGGATCGATTGGCATCGATTGGAATGGCCGGATCGATCCGTGGATCGATCGGAGCTTCAGAGTACGGGTCGGATCGATCCGTGGATCGATCCAAAGCCTCCCCGATCGATTGGGAACATTCGAATCGATCGGGATCCGACCGTTGGCGTCGTTTATAGCCGCAGGCGTTCATTTCCTTCGGCATCGCTTCTCCGATTCACTCCAGACTACTCGCCAGCTCCTCCACAGCGTTCTCAAAGATCAGATCGCCAGTTCTTGAAGGATCTTGGAAGCTTTCCAAGTCAAGAGACGGATCAAAGGCAAGAAGAGAAGCTAGGGTTAGGGTTTTCTGTACTCATTGTAAGCTTTGCGCTTGTATTTTGTTTCCCTTTCCTTTCTTCTTGTACTGAGAGTCTTGTAGGGCTTCTCCGCCCTTGGTAGTTACCATAAAGGAGAGTTTTATTTAGTGGAGGGTGTGTGTGTTGGTGTGGATCCTTGGATTAGTCACCTCTTGTGAGGTGGATACCAAGTAAAACCAACCGTGTTAGCGTTGTGTGTTTGTTTCTGTATTTTCCGCTGCACATCTTTGAAGGAATAAGAAACGCCGAGCACCGAGCGAACGCGACGAGCTATTCACCCCCCCTCTAGCTACTTTTGGTCCTAACAAGTGGTATCAGAGCAAGGTTGCTCTTCACCGGAATCATCGCCGGAAGGGTCAAGCATAACAAGAAAAGCTAGAGGGTGAAGAAGTTGGAGCAAATTCTTCAAGTTCAAGATTTTATCAAGCTCAACTTCAAGATGCAATTCCAAGATGGACTTGGATTTGACACAAGGGTGGCTCCACCATATTCATCTACAAGCTTCGATTCTTGGAAATCAAGAATCGAAAATTTTCTTATGATGGAGATAGAGCAATGGTTTGCTCTCATGGAAGGTTTTGAAGCTCCCACAAATTCCAAGGGCAAAGTACTCAAAAGGAGCAAGTGGAGCAAAGACCAAATCCAAAGATGTGAGGCCAATGACAAAGTGACCAAGCTTTTGGTCAATTTATTGCCAAGCAACATCTTGGAACAAATTGGAGAGTTTGAAGATGCCAAGGAGCTTTGGAGCAAATTGGCAAGAATTCATGAGATCCCCTCCACTGTATCAAATCAAGGAGAATCCAAAGAGGGCGACTCATTGGATCAAGACCAAGAGGAGGACTCCGAGGTTGAGAGATGCTCAACCTCCGAAGAAGAGGAGATCCAAGAAGCTTCATCCTCAAGGGAATGCAACGAAGGGAACAAGGAGGGAGCATACTCCTTGTTTCATATTCAAAATGATGAAGCCTCCACCTCTAGGATTGAGGGGGAGCAATCCTTGGTGACGCCGGATCAAGAAGAAGGAGAAGCTTCTACATCCGGGTCAAGTGAAGAAGAAGAAGATGGTGCCACCTCTAAAATTCAAGAAATATCAAATGGAGGAGCAAGTGCCATCCCTATACAAGAAGGTAAAAATGTTTCAATTAAAAATAAAAATCATATAATATATTTTGAGTGTAGGGAACATGGGCACTATAAGAGCAAGTGTCCCAACTTGGCCAAGAAGAAGGGCCAAGTGGCACAAAAGGGCAAGGAGAAGCCCAAGGAAACCACCCCCGGGACAAAGAAGAGCAAGGAGCACATTGTGTGCTTCTTGTGTCAACAAAAAGGGCATTACCGAAGTCAATGCCCCAAGGGGAAGAAGATGGTCAAGGCTCAAGGAGGCACTAGTCAAGGGGGAGCCTCCAAGGTAAAAAGGAAGGTAACTTTCATTGAGCCTATTCCCTTGCAAAATGGTAAAAAGCACGCTAGGTCAAATTTTTATCATTTTAATGCGATTTACCATAAGAATATGAAGCATGAGGGCTTTAAGGAAAAGCATGTGTCCCTACATGCCAAAACTACTATCCCTAAGGCTAGGAATGTAGGTATAAACCTAGGCGATAACTCTAAGGATTTAAGATACAAGCCTAGAAACAAAAATGCTCATGGATCAAATACTAAGGACTTAGTGAGAGAAAATCAAGTCTTGAGGTCAAGACTTGATAAAATGGAGAAGACCCTAAAAATGATGGAAAATATCCTATTAGGGCAAAGTGAGCATAACTTAGGTTTAGGAAAATCAAAGCCATCCAATGGCCATAAAGGTTTGGGATACAAACCAAAAGCTAAGAAGGATGTGCCTAGTTATCATAGGGTTCCATATAGTTATGGAACGAATCTTAAGTCTAGAGGTCAAGTCAAGGATACAAGGGAAGATATCCCTAGAAGTATCTTTGCAACCAAAGTGACTAAGACTTCTAAGAAGTCTAAGAAAGTCACGAACAAGGTTACAAGGGAGGCTATCCCTAGAATTGACCTAGAAAATGTGACCAAGGCTTCTAAGAAGCCCAACAAGGTCACTAGGAAGGTATCTAGGGAAGTTATCCCTAGTGAGTACCTAGAGCATCCAAGGAGCACCAATAGGTGTTGGGTTCCTAGGAGCATCTTCTCTACCCCATAGATGGGTTAGAGAGTGTCAACTCCGATTAGAAGGGTAGTTAACCCAACTTTGAGGAAATTGACACTCAAGGAGCATTTTCGAGGTTTTAGTTAACCTTTGAAAATGAAATGGAATTATTGATTACTCCTTGAAAGAGTAAAATGTGCCAAATGGTGAAAAATTATTTTTTATCTTAAAATGGCACAAATTGGGAAAACCATAAGAACTATCAAGTTGGGATTTTGGTATGTTCTTAGGCAAATTAAAGGCAAACTAAGCCTTAATTTAAAAGTGCTACTCTTGAGGAAAAATGGAATATGCCAACATTTGAGGACATGTTTATTTTCAATTGGCATACATTAAATCAAGGAAATTAGAAATGCCAAAGTTAGGTTTTGGCATTCTCTTGTAGCACTTTAGGGCAATTTAGGTTTAAGTTGTAAGTTTAGCTAAGACTTTAAGGATACTTAAATAGTTAATCTAGGTATATTTTATTTATGCTAAATCTTGCCATGATTGTTTGCCCATAATATGCCATGACATCATGTCTAGTTTTGCATTCATGTTTTATTATGAAAAATCCAAAAAAAAAAAAAAATACCATGTCATGACATTCATACATCATGTAGTAATAGGATATTTTCTTTTGAAAGTTATTTTATTTTGATGTATGCCATAACATAATCATGCATTAAGTTTAATTCCTTGTAATTAAGGACAAATGGCATTTAACGACACTTATTGACAAGTGACATCCTAGGTGGATGTCTAACATTTCTAAAATGCCTAGATAAATATGCATGATCCCTAGATTAGGGCAAAAACCAAAATCTACATCTCACAAAGACTATAAGGTGACTTGTATGTGTTTTAGTGCATATTATATACAAGTGAGATGTTAGGATGATGAACAAAACTCAAGATGTTGATTTAGTGCATTCTTTTGAGTTTTAGATTCATCAAAACACATAGTTATGTGTTTTCCCATCATTGGGAAAGCTAATGTACAAGTCATGTGCATTATGCCCAAGGAACATGATGGGATATTGGTTTTGAAAATGTTTTTAAAATGTTTTTGGAAAACCTTGGTGAAGGCTATCTTTTGATAGTAATCACCATTGAATAGTTAGACACAAACTTGAAGAAAAACACTAAAGTTTTTGCAAGTTTTCAAGTTTGTGTCAATCTTTGAAAATATGATGTATTTTCATAGAAAGCTATTTTTCCATGATTAAGTATGCCCTAAATAATGTCTACACGAAATTTCATAATTTTTGGATTTTTGTAGAATTTTCTAGGGGTTTCTGAAGTTGACTGAAATGGAATTTCAGCAACTATCAGAGCTCCGATCGATCCATGGATCGATTGAGTTCTGAAGATCCATGGATCGATCAGCCGATCGATCAGCCGATCGATCCAGGGAGTCTGAATCGATCAGTGGATCGATTCAGCAAGGTTCAATCGATTGGAACCCAACTCCAATCGATCCAAGTTGCTGATTTTGGCTGGGAAGGCTTGATTTCAGCATCTTTGAACCTCTTTTAGTCTAGGTAACCATTCCAAACCCCTTAAATACATTTGTATACATACAAAGGGTGTTTTCATGTTGAAAACAAGGATGGATTGGTTAACGAAGACTAAGTAGAAGTTTAGATTGAGGTTGTTTCAAATATTGAACATTTAAACCTCAAAACTTCTAAAATTTGGGTTTCCTAAAGGTTTAGGGATTCCAAGTCATTGTTGGTGCAATGACAGAAGTTACCACCATGTCTTTAGGGGGAGGGACTCTTTAAAGACATGAAAATTATTTTTCATGAACCTTGGAAGGTGGTTAACCTTCTGTTGTGAACTTGCTCAAGGTTGAGCATTTAAACTTGAAATGGGGAGAAATGGGGAGTGGATATCCTCATTATTTCAAGTGGACACTCAAGTGGTAGATAATGCTCAAGGTTGGGTAGTTGTCTACATTGAGGGAGAAGTTAAGGATAAATGAAGGGTATGGGACCTTCATTATCGTGTTGATCACAACGAGTGATGTTGTGAACAACGATGAGCAACTCTTCAGGGGGAGAGTCTTCAACAAATGGATTTGTTGAAGTGTGCCCAGAATTGGAGCATAGGTTGATGTGTGTCCAACGATGGGTTGATGTGTGCCAATAGGGGGAGAATGTATGGTTAAGTTTAGACTTTCATTACCTATAGGAAGGTCATAGGGGGAGAATGAAAGGACTCAATGAAAGGGAGTAAGTTAGGCTTTCATTACCTAGAGGGAGTTTGCCCTCTTAGGGGGAGAATGAAGAGCTTAATTTATGCTTTCATTACCTAGTGGCATGGAGAAGGAGGCTATGTGATTAGCCTAACTTACATATGGGATTGTAAGTGTTATTGTGGTATTGTCAAACATCAAAAAGGGGGAGATTGTTGGTGCAATATCCCTCAGGTCAAGGTTGACCTGGGTAACCAAGCTGAGTCTTGGTTTGGGTTTAGATGTTTGACAATAAGATATTGATTGAAGAAGAGTCAAGTAGGTCAAGGTTGACTGGATACTTGACTGGGAAGTCCTAACTGGGATGTTAGGCAAAATGAAAGACCCAGTGAGTGAAGCTAGGCAGATGGAAGCAGATGGAAATCCTGGTGAGTGAAGCCAGGTGAAAGTCCTAGTGAGTGAAGCTAGGCAGATGGAAATCCTGGTGAGTGAAGCCAGGTGAAAGTCCTAGTGAGTGAAGCTAGGCATGGAAAATCCTGGTGAGTGAAGCCGGTGAAAGTCCTAGTGAGTGAAGCTAGGCGGATGGAAAACCCTAGTGAGTGAAGCTAGGTGAAAGTCCCGGTGAGTGAAGCCGGGCAGGGAAAATCAGGATGATCGGACATCCGGTGGTGGGAAGTCCAAGTAGGTCAAAGGATGGACTGGATACTTGGCATGAAAGAAAAGTCCAAGTAGGTCAAAGGGATTGACCGGATACTTGGCACAGAGAAAAGTCCAAGTGGGTCAAAGGGATTGACCGGACACTTGGTAAGGGAGTCCTAGCAGGTCAAGGGAGTGACTAGATGCTAGGCATGACATACCAACAGTCAAGGTTGACCGGATGTTGGTTTGGGAGGTTTGGGACTTGGTTTTGGACAAAATCAATGGATCGATCGATGGATCGATCCAGCTGGATCGATCGCTGGATCGATCCGACTCCAGAGCCTGGATCGATCCGTGGATCGATCAGAGGTCCCAATCGATCGATGGATCGATTGGGACGCTGTTCGCCGATAAGCGCCGGATCGATCCGTGGATCGATCCAGCGCTTCATATAAGCGCCGGATCGATCCGTGGATCGATCCAAAGCCTCCCGATCGATTGGGAACATTCGAATCGATCGGGATCCGACCGTTGGCGTCGATAAAGCGCCGATCGCTTCTCCGATTCACTCCAGACTACTCGCCAGCTCCTCCACAGCGTTCTCAAAGATCAGATCGCCAGTTCTTGAAGGATCTTGGAAGCTTTCCAAGTCAAGAGGCGGATCAAAGGCAAGAAGAGAAGCTAGGGTTAGGGTTTTCTGTACTCATTGTAAGCTTTGCGCTTGTATTTTGTTTCCCTTTCCTTTCTTCTTGTACTGAGAGTCTTGTAGGGCTTCTCCGCCCTTGGTAGTTACCATAAAGGAGAGTTTTATTTAGTGGAGGGTGTGTGTGTTGGTGTGGATCCTTGGATTAGTCACCTCTTGTGAGGTGGATACCAAGTAA
Organism: Zingiber officinale; assembly: GCF_018446385.1. Classification (NCBI taxonomy): domain Eukaryota; kingdom Viridiplantae; phylum Streptophyta; class Magnoliopsida; order Zingiberales; family Zingiberaceae; genus Zingiber; species Zingiber officinale. The sequence continues at coordinate 89,121,190 of NC_056002.1, forward strand.
AACCAACCGTGTTAGCGTTGTGTGTTTGTTTCTGTATTTTCCGCTGCACATCTTTGAAGGAACAAGCAACGCCGAGCACCGAGCGAACGCGACGAGCTATTCACCCCCCCCCTCTAGCTACTTTTGGTCCTAACAGGTATAATATTAACCTCGAACAAAGGAAGTGGGGGTTCCTATGTTAGGATCAAGAGGACTAGACACCAGGCAGAAAGTCCTAGTTACGACTAGGCAAGGAAGTCCTAATAGGTTGGGTGGACCGAGGGGCAGGAAGACCTAGTTGCGACTAGGCAAGGAAGTCCTAGTAGGTCGGGTGGACCGAGGGGCAGGAAGACCTAGTGGGTCGATGATCGGATGTGGGAAGCCTGTGGTCCTTTGTTTGAGGGGGGAATTGTTGGGGTTGCAAGGTTGCAAACATAGTTCCACATTGAAAACACATGGGAAAGATCATGGGTTTATAAGAGAAAGATATCTCCATTGGCATGAGGCCTTTTGGGTAGAGCCCAAGAGCAAAACCATGAGGGCTTAGGCCTAAAGTGGACAATATCATGTAATTGTGGAGATATCTAAATTCTTTTCGATCCTACATTATCAGGTCCGTAGGCCCAACTGGACTTCGGCCAGCTGTCAGGCCCCGCGGACCCAGCTAGGCTTCCTACCAGATATCAAGTTGACCCTTTGACCTATTTAGGCTTTGCACCAGCTATTGGGTCCCTCGAACCTAGTTAGATTTTAGTTTGGTGTCAGGTCCTTCAGACTCGTCAACTCCTGCACACTTGGTAAAGAAGTTAGACAAATACCATATCTAACTTTAACCTATTTATCATATATCAAAACCTGATTATTAGTGCAACTTGCACTAACAAAATCTTCATCAAAGTCCACATCTCTCCTTATAATTAATTTTCCAGTAAGAGGATTATACAACCGATATGCTTTTGATTGATTGCAATATCTGGCAAATATATATTTTTCAGATTTCTTCTCAAGTTTACGACAAAATTAAGAGTTAATCAAAGCATATGCAATACATCCAAAAACTCTTAAGTGATTTATCAATGATTTTCTATCTCGTCATGCTTCATATGGTGTTTGATTCAAAACAGTTCTTGTTAGAGAAATATTCAGTAAGTAGACTAATGTGGCCACTACTTCAGCCCAGAAAATATTTGGAACTCCTCTAATAATCAGTAAACTTCTAGCCATTTCTACAATGGTTTGATTTTTTCGTTCTACAAAATCATTTTTCTCTGGTGTATAAGGTGTTGTCAACTCCCTATGAATACCATATTCTTCATAAAATTTATGTAGGAACTTTCGAGGCGCAAAAACCACTTTTTACTTTGCGGAAACCCCGAAGTTCTTAGCCACTAGATCCGTGCGAAGACAAAAATTTCATGTACATAGTTTTCTACTCTAGATCTACTTTAGATCTACATGATAAGGAGTATACCTTTGAAGCGAAGCCCTTCGCAAATCCCGCTCGTCCAAGGTCCTTCGGATCTCAAGTGTGTTCAAGCGTACACACCTCTAGTAGTATCCACACAAATAAGAAGTGATTCTCAGACCACTCTAGATGGAGAAAAGAGCACCACAAGTGTGCTAGCGCTCCCAAGGGCTCTCGGATGGGTTTGGAAGAAGAAAGGAGAAAAGAAGAAGAGAGAATAAATCTCATACACTTCTCTAAAGCCCTCTATGTGACTTTTACTTACCCTTTCTTCTTTGAATTAAACTCACTCACCTTCACCTTTCTTGCTTGGAACTCTCGGCCAAGAGAAGATGGGGAACAAGAAAGAGTTAAGGAGGAAGAAGACATTCATCACACCCCAAATCAATGGCAATGAATCTCTTATTCATTTTGGGCGGCCACACATGGAATGCCAAGGGTCTTTGGCTCTTGGCGTTCCATGCCTCTTGCTCTCCCTTGATGATGTGGCAAGGATGTATTGGTTAGTCATGCCATGTAGAATAAGTCAACCTTCATCAAGTGACATTTGGTCAAGTCAAACTTGATGTTTCAACTTCCCATTTGGTCAAGTCAAAATTGACCACTTCTCTTCTTTGTTGAGTCAAATCCAACCTTTGATTCAAGTCAATTTCAATTTAATGAATCTTAATTCATTAATATAAATTGACTCAATGAATCAACTTTAAATTAGACTCATTCAACAATTGAATCTAATTGAGTCTAACTCAATAAGTCTAATTTGAATTAATCCTAATCCAATCTTTGGTGCATCACATGAACCTAATCCAATTGGTTCATCATATGAACCTAATCTCCTTCCACTTGTTCTTTGTGTGTGACCCAATAGGTTCTTGCAACGTTGGCAATGTTTCTAATCCTATTTAGAAACATAAGCAATGAGCGGCATCTAGCAATACATCATCGCTACTCAAGTTACAAGAATATTGAGATCCAACATAATCTTTGTGACTACTAATTGTGACTCTCACAATATGTGACAATGTCTATCTATCCTTGACATCTAGATCAATCAATTGAGGCATAGACCGTGTCATCCTCTAATCAATCTATATCTTGAACTCCAAGCAGACTCACTCCAATCAAATGAGCTCAATATCTCATATTGACTCATTTGGACTGGTCATGCACTTAGTAGTATCACTCTATCAAGAATCATGATGTCACTCTGGTCATATAAGAGGGATAGATCCCATCTACATCACTCACATCCCTCCGCATAATTTGTTACATACCCAGTAATCGCCTTTATAGTTCACCCAGTTACGGGTGACGTTTGACGAAATCAAAGTATGCAACTCCTTATGTAGGGAACCATGGTGACTTCTGGTCCAAGGACTGATAGTCATACTAATAGTCACATGAGAAAGTATATGACACTCATATAACGATCCATGATATTTTCTCATGGCGGGTCATTCAGTATACATTCTCCAATGCATACCCATGTGTCAACTTGATATCTCTATATCCATGACTTGTGAGATCAAGTCATCGAATTTACCTACATGCTAGTCTCATCGCATGAACATTGTCCCTGAATGTTAATACTTGACTAGGAATGATTAAGAGTAGTGTTCTCTATATCATCTCACTATCGATTCAACCAATCGATTGATATAGATAAGAACCTTCTACTCAAGGACGTTATTATACTTAGTTATTTGGCACCAATACAAGTAAGTATAATAACCATAAAGAAATGCCTTTATAAATATATAGAAATATGATACATCGACTTTATACAACAATCATCAGATAATTGGATCTAGGGCTCTCACTAACAATTTATTAAATTCTTTAGATAAGAACTCACCTCCTCGATATGTATGAAGAGTCTTTATTAAGGTACCCTTCTGATTCTTCAAGCACCTTGAATTATTTGAAATTTTCAAAAGTTTTTGACTTGTTTGCTAGAAAATATATCCAACTCATTCGACTAAAATCATCAGTAAACATTAAAAAATATTTACTCCCACCAAACGATGTAGTTCTCATTATTAGTATCCTGGGATGGTTTTGATGTAATCAACCAAATCAAGTTAGGCTCTGCGTTATTTGATGCCTTGTGTCTGAGTGTGCAGGGACTTAGGAACGCAAGAAGTCGAGCGAAAGTCGCGATGGATGAGAAGGATGGCATGAGAATCGAGTCGATAGGCTCAGTGCATTCGAGGGACAAGAAGCTGTGAAAGAGTACGCTGGTAGAGCGAGAAGGAAGCGCGAGACACTTTTGAGGGATGAGAAGCCAGAGCAAAAGCCTACTCGAGGAGAAGGTCGGAGTTGGGTTCGGGTGAGCTCAACTCTAGTTAACTAAAGCATCATCCATGGAAAAAGATTAGTTAAGGAGTTAATCTGCCTCATGGAAGGCAACTTAATTCCATGGCTTAGAAGACGTCTTTCAGCCTGTTGAAGGCATCTTCCCTAGCCGTTAGCCAAAGATAAAACCATATCTTCGGCGGATAAAATTTTCCACTCAAAGGTTCCTTGAACCCTTTTGAAGGCACCTTCTACTCACAGATAGGATTTTCCTGGAGCTATAAAAAGGCTCCTAAAACTAGGAATTAATCAACAACTTCTGTAATCAATTCCTAGTTTATTTTTGAGCGTTCAAAGAGTGTAAGAGGCTTCTTCGCCTTCAACGAAGGAGATTTTCTAATACTTTCATCTGCCTTGGATTAACAACCACGTAAGTTGTAACCAAGTAATTCTCCTGTCTCTTTTATTTTATTAGTTGTTCAATTAGTTTATTAGAGTATTTTCATAATCTAATGTCAAAAGTTTCAGAAAGGGTATAGTTGTATTTTCAAGGCAATTCACCCCCCTTGTCGGTTGCACCGGGACTAATAAGTGGTATCAGAGCCCAACCACTTCAGAAGGACTAACCACCTTCTAAAGCAAAGAAGATGATGGCCGGAACAAGCTAAATTTGTGGCCAACGAAAAAGTAAAATTTCATCTGCTGAGTGCGCTGCCACCACAAGAGGTCATTAGGATCAGAGTCTACAAATCTATAAAAGTTCTCTAGGAAAGATTCCTGGAATTTCATGAAGGATCCTCCGAAGTTAAGCTCACAAGAGGAGATCTACTTTAGAACCAACTAACAAATATTTGGCTAAGGGAAGGTGAAACGGTCCCTTAACTGCACGCCAAGCTAAAAGAGCTAATCACTGAACTCACGAATCTCGGAGAAAAGGTAACTAACTGAGATTCGCTAAGGTATGCACTTAACGCTTTTCCAAGAACACCAGAATGGTCAACCCTAGTAGATGCATACTACATCTCTAGGGACCTAGAGATAAGTAATCTAGAAGAATTATTTTCTACCATTGAAATTCATGAATTATATGTGCAGAACTAAAGAAGGGGCCGAATCAAAATATTACCTTAAAGGTAAAAATGGGTGAACTAGATTCTAAAACATACCTCGATGATGATGAAATGACAGTTATGGTAAGAAAATTTAAGAATTTTTTTAGATCTAGTAAATTCAATGAAGTACATGCCAAGAAAAGAAAAAAAAAAGAAAGTGAGATGCTATCACTATAATGAAGATGGGCACTTCAAAAACAACTGCCCGAAACCGAAGAACAAGAACAAGGATAAAAGATCAAACCAAAAAAAACATAAAAATCTAAAGGTGACATGGGATGAAATGTCGTCATCAAAGTCAGAGATTGAAGCCTACGATGGAGTTGCGCTGATGGCAAGTCACCAAGAAGATGATGAACCAAGCTTATTCGAAATGAGTATCGAGAGCATCAATGAAGGGGGAGCAATGTTAGAGGAAAGAAGCACTACAAGGGGAGCATCACATAACAAGATTGACAAGGTAAGTCAGGTACGATCTCTACCTTCTAACAAGTTATACAAGCTTATTAAAATGCTGTCTAAGACTTCCTGTAAATTAGAAAATGAAAATAAAAAAGTATTAAAGGATAACATAGAACTAAAAGGAACCAAAATCTTGTCGATTAGAAGATTTCGTCAAGATAAAAATTGAAAATAAAAATTTGAAAGAACAAATAGAAAATTTGAAGAATTCTACATCTTCAAATTTTGCTACTTCAAATTTTAGAATTTATCAAGGACTATATTAGTATTATAGATATCACAAGAGCCAAATTAGAAATTTATCATGAAAATTTATTCATATAAAGTATTTAATTAATCTAGTAGGAAGGAACTATATTGGGTTCCAAAATCATGCTTAGATTAAAATTTTTATGCATGTTTTAATTTTAATTTTCTTTAATATTTTCATTGAATGCTTAAAAATTATGTTACATCAATTCTTTTCAAAATTAATTAGATTGTGATTTTTTTAGAAAAATAATTTCATTACTTATATGCAAAAAATATTTTAAAATATTTTAACAGTTATATAAATTTTTAATAAAATTCATATCTTTAAAATTAAAATTATTTCACAGAGTTATTTTAAAAAATATTATTTTTTGGTGATAAAATATCATGTTCTTGGTAAAAAAATATTTTCAAATTTTTTTATTATTATTAAATTTTTTACGAATTTTGTAAAAAATATTATTTTTTAATATTAAAAATTCTCAAAAAGTCAATCTTTAAATATTTATTTTGTCTAAAGATATAACTTCTATTTTACATATTGATAAAAATTGTAAGAATTTTTGAGCTAAAAATTTATTAAGTATTTTTTTGAGAAAATATATTTTTATGTAGAAAATAATTTATTAGTACTTATATAGATTTTTGTTATCAGTGAAAATTTTATCACTAATTTAGATTTTCCTGTTTAACTATTATAAAAATTTTCAAAATTTTTCAACAATTAAAAATAAATTTAAAATTATTTATTCCAAAATTGCTTTATAAATTGCCAAAATTAAGATTTTTGAAATGTAAGCTTCAAAATTTTTCTAAGTGTCAGTCATGATTTATGTTTCCTTTAGAATTATAACCCTATTTTTAATGTGATTAGAGGGGGAGAATATTAGATTAAGTCTAGGGTGAGGTATATTTTTTTTTTTGCATATTACTTGTTTTAATATTGCATAATTGCAGTGCATGCAATTAGTTTACTTGTTATGCTATTGTTTTTTAACCCTATTTTAACTCAAGTTGATCACCTCAAAAAGATGAGATTGTTAGTACCCCAGGATGGGTTTGATGTGATCAACCAAGTCAAGTTAGGCTCTGTGTTATTTGATGTCTTATGTCCGAGTGTGCAAGGACTTAGGAATGTAAGAAGTCGAGCGGAAGATGCAGTGGATGAGAACAATAACACAGGAATCAAGTTAACAGGCTTGAGGTATCCGAGTAATGAGATGTTGTGGAAGAGTACATCGGTGCAGTGAGAAGGACGCGCGCGACACTTCTGAGGGACGAGAAGCTGGATCAGAAGCTTGCTAGAGGAGAAGGTCAGAGTTGGGTTCTAGTGAGCTCAACTTCGATTAGCTGGAGCAACACCCACACGAAGAGATTAGCTAAGGAGCTGATCTGCCTCGTGTAAGGCGCCTTTGATGAACAGTGTCGAAGGCACCTTCGATGAATAGTGCTGAAGGCACCTTCCAGCCTGTTGAAGACACCTTCCCTAGTCGTTAGCCGAAGATAAAACCTTATCTTCGACGGATAAAATTTTCCACTCAAAGGAGCCTTGGACCCTTTTGAAGGCGCCTTCCACCCATGGATAGGATTTTCTAGGAGCTATAAAAGGGCCCATAGAGCTAGGAATTAATCAACAACTTCTGTAATTAATTCCTAGTTTATTTTTAAGAGTTTAAAGAGTGTAAGAGGTGTTAGAGTGTATACTAAAAGTCTAGCTTTTTGTAAACATTTATTTTAAAATAAAGAATCATATTGATCAAATGTCTACATTTATATGCTAGGTGTAGTTGTTTAATTAATTTATATTGTAAATAACATGGTGTGTGGTGTCACACACAAAAGATCATGTTATCAGTTCCTTATAAGTTATAAAAAGTAGCTCACGACTAAGATGAAAAGGAACAAACCATTGGAATAGTCGTAGTGTAATTTGGTATTAGTTTATCTTAACTATAAAATTACACTAGTACACTCTGAGTGTAATGAGCAGGACCATTTGAGGTAGTTTTTTTTATACTGACTATATAAAAGAACAATACCTCTGTTATTATGGAACTGTGTACTCTTAATCATGATATAATAATAAGCACATATACTTAATACTTATTTCTTTAATTTATCAAAGGGTGTGATTTAGCTCATTAAATCAATAGGCCCGATAAGTTGGGGAAATGATATTATTTATATGGCGTGTTGTTGATTATAAAATGAAACTGCGTCTTAGTAATCTAGGTTGATGATGTGCCCTTGAGGAGCTCATAAGGATTGTCATGAAAACCCTGTAGGTGGACTTAGTCCGACATGACGATAAGGTTGAGTGGTAATACTCTTGGAGCTAGATATTAATTAAGTGAATTGTCAGTAAATCATTTAATTAGTGGACATTCAATATCTTAAACACAGGGAGAATAACACACTCATGATAAGAAGGAGCCCATATAGTAATATGAGATTGATGCGGTAGTGCAATAATAACTCTTTAGTGGAATGAGATATTATTGATGAACTCGAGTTCGGTGTTCGGGGCGAACATGGGAAACTCAAGTTCATCGGGAGACCAAAACCAATTCCTCCTTGCGGTCCTTGTCGTAGCCTCTTATTTATAAAGTCTTATACCCACCCAAACCCACCTTCTTACCCATCCATAGGTGGCCGACCAAGATAAGCCTTGGATGGATCAAGTGGTGGCCGACCCTAGCTTGGATCCCAAGCTTAGGTGGCCGACCACAATAAAAATAAAAAGGATTTATTTTAAAATCTTTCCTAATGTGGAAGACATGATTTTAAAAGAGAGTTTAAAAATTAAATTTTACCTTTTATAGTTTCTACAAAGGATTAAGAGAAAGGTTTGATATCTTTCTTATTTGTAGATTGAAAGGAAGATTTTAATTTTGGAGAAAACTTTTCTTATTGTAATCATCCACATGTTTTAATAGAGAGATTTTAATTTATAAAAGTTTCCTTTTATAACCAACCATGAAGGGAATTTTTTAAAAGAGAAATTTTTATTTTAAAAATTTATGGAAACAAATTAGGAAGTTTTAATTTTGTGTTTAAAACTTTCCTAGTTTGGAGGACCATTAAAAGAATAAAAGGAAATTTTAGTTAAATTTTCCTTTTGTTCATTGGCAAGGGAAAATAAGGAAGTTTTAATTATGTTTTAAAACTTTCCTTATTTGCCAAGACCAAGGAATATACAAGAGAGGGTAGAGGTGCCTCACCTCATAACAACACATCTATTTCTCTCCTCTCCTTTCCTTGGTGGTGGTCGGCCCTCTCCTCTCTTCTTTCTCTCTTCTCCTTTTGTTGAGGCCGGCGGCACTTGGAGCTCTTATTTCATCTTGGTGGCCGGTTGCTTGTGGAGAAGAAGAAGAGAAAGAAAGCATCCCTTGGAACTTGGTTGGTGGCCGAAGTTCTTCATCTCTAGGAGATTGTTGGTGGCCAAACCTAGCAAGGAGAAGAAGGAGGCTTAGGTGGATTCTCATCTCGGTAGATCGTCGCCCACATGACGTCTGAGATAAGAAGAGGAATACAATAGAAGATTGTGAGGTCTATAAGCTACAAAGAAAGGTATAACTAGTTGTCTTATTCCGTATCATACTAGTTTTCTTTGTATGGATTTTGGAAATACCAAACACAAGAGGCTAACGATTTTAGGTTTCGAATTTATGATTCGATTTTGTGTTTCTTTTGTTTTTTGTTCTTGTGATTCGATTGTTCTTAATGGTTAAACCTAGGGTTACTATAAGGAGATTAAATATTGAATTTCGTTGAAAGGCTTTGTCTAGGAAGTGGTGGATGATCCCATATCCAAGAAGGGCTAGTGTCTCGCCATGTTTAACCTAGAAACCGATCTCTGAAATAAATATTTAATCAAATTTGTAACATACGTGGATTTGGATTAATAATGTTAAGTATTGTTTGCGATCCAAGTCTAAACCTCTAAGAACAGATAAGTTAAATTTGGAATCAATAGCGTTAAGTTCTGTTTGCGATTCCAAATTTAATTTCTAAAGAACACAATAGGTTGTTAGGAAAGGTTCAGGACTTGTACAAAATTTTTGTATAGGGGAATCAGTACGATATTCCGAGTAGCAACCAACAATTGGTATCAGAGCTAGGGTTTGCCTCTGTGTGTTTGGTTTTCAATTTAATTATGCACATGTCATATATATTTTAGGCAGGATAATAGTAGGATGTGCAAATAGATTTAACTCTGTGGTTGCAAGTATCCTAGATCCAACTATTATGGCCCTAATGTGATTGTGTGTGATTGGACCCTCAGACATGTCGAGGGCATTTTATGTGTGTGCATGATTGTATGTCTTAAATACAGCAGGAGCTGTATTAGTTTTAGGATTTTACATTTTTATTTTGATCTAGATTACATGTGCATTGTTTCGTGAAATGTAGGATCGATATATGTAAAATTCTATTTTTGTTGTGGATTGTATCCTTGCGAGGCGTGGTACTATTTGTGGACCAGAGGTGCAGCGGAAAAAGAAGCAAGATTGATGCGACGACTTGACCCGATTGCGGTGGCTAAAGATGGCAGCAGCTAGGGTTGGCAACACACGGAGGACAGTGATGGAAAATGCCATAATAGTTGGAAAATTATTTTTCCATATTTATTGCTTTATTTGCTGTGATGTGTGTGTGTATGATAAAATCCTCATCTTAAAAAACTAAGTGGGAGAGGGATTAGTAAAAAATTCCACGGTCTCCATTACTGGTTTGTAAGTGATGCAACAAACTTGCATGTCGGCTCTGAGTGCCTCCCTCCATAATGGATGAGTTTATTTGCAGATAACTAGATCAAACTTCCTAAATAGATGATTATAGGAAATTATTTAGGAGTGTGTGATCTTCTCCAACTGAAGGGGCACAATTTTATTTAATGGACTAAGTAACAAGTAATGGTACACACTTAGACACATTTAATAGTATCCTCCCCAACGGAGTCACTGATATTATTTGTGTGACCAAAGGAATACCAACTATTAATTTTATTTGTCATAAAGTTAGGATGACAAGAATAAAATTAATGGGTAAAACCTCCTCTTACAAATGTTTGATTTTGTATACATCCACACTAACGTGGCATGCAAAATTTATGGTGTTTTGAGGTGTCGGTAAATTTAAATAATATTGTTTGAGGAATCAATGTTATTCTAAATTTAGAGTCTTGATCAAAAGTTTATTTTATGATTCTTAGGATGACTTTCAACCCACTGCCTATTATATTGAAAGAGAACAAACTTACTGGTCCCAACTACATAGATTGGAAAAGAAATATGGGCATTGTCCTAACTGCTGAAGGCTATAAGTTTGTACTGTTAGAGGTCTGCCCTAATGTGCCTAATAGTGATTATAGTGAAGAGGAGATTGAGTATCATAAGAAATGGGTAAAGGCAGATGAGATGGTGCGGTGTTACATTTTATCTTAAATGTCAAATGTGCTGCAACATCAGCATCAAGACTTACCAACTGCTTATGACATGATAAACAATCTCAAGGAACTCTTCGGACACCAGAATCGGGCTACTTGGCAAGAGGCAATGAGAAAATTAATGACAACCACCATGTCAAAGGGGACACCCGTAAGGGATCATATCCTAAAGATGATGACTTTTTTAAACGAAATACAAATCCTTGGAGCTGAAATCGATGGGGAAACTTAGATCGATATTATTCTCCAAACGCTACACAGAAGTTTTGAGCAGTTCCACCTGGACTATAACATGAACAAAAGGGCTTATACGTTGGCGGAACTTCTGACAGAACTTCAGGCAGTAGAAGGTATATTTCGTCATAGTTCTCAGATTCACTTTGCTGAAAATGTTTCTACTTCTAAGTCGAAAGGCAAGAAGAAGAAGAAACAGGCTGGCTCAACAAAGAAGGTGAATAGATCTCTAGGTACTGGACCAAAAGCTGGAGTAAAGAAGCCAAAGGGTAAGTGCTTCATCTGCAAGTAGTCGGGACATTGGAAGGCAGACTGTCCTCATAGGAGAGAGAACAATAAAGGTATATCTTATTCTCTAGTAGTTGAAGCATGTTTAACAGTATTATCTACCAGCACCTGATGTGTAGATATAGGAACCACTGATCATATCTGCAATACATTGCAGGTGTTGGGTTTTTCGGGCCGCGAAAATCGCTTTTCGCATCGCGGAAACCTCGAATCACCCAAAGCCGTAGATCCGTGCAAGGAAAACCGAACGAAAAATTATGAGTACGAGTTTTAAATATCTAGATCTACTCCTAGATCTATGTGTTAACAAGTATACCTTGAAGCGTGCCCTTTCGCGTTCCCGCTCGTCCAAGGAATTGCCGGATCTCTAGACCGTCAAGCGTCGGTCCTCTAGAAGTATCCACACGGACACGTAGGTGGAGAAAACCTCACACAAAGGTGTGCTAGCACCTTGGTAAGATTCGACCAAGCAAGGAGGAGAGGGAGAGGGAGAGCTTGAGGAAGAAGAAAGGAGTGAATGAGGAGTTGAATGAAAATGAATTTCATTCACCCCCTAAAGTGGCCGGCCACCTCTCCAAGAGTAACCCCCATTTCTCATTTAATGCCTCATTAAAGAGAATGGGTATGTAACTCCCATGATGTGGCACACCATGATGATGTGGAACATCATCATTGGTCCACTTAATGCCAACTCACCAATGAGGTGGCAAAAGGTCAAGTCAAAATTGACCTTTGGTCTTCCTTCTCAAGTCAAGTCAAACTTGACCCAATCTCTACCATGGTTGATCTAATCCAACCATTTGATTCGAGCCAACTTAATATAATGAATCTAATTCATTAAATTAAATTGATTTAATAAGTCATAATCTAAATTAGACTCATTGAATACATGAATCAACTTGAGTCCAACTCAATTAGCCCAATTAGGATTACTTTTAATCCAATTTGATTCATCAAATGAATATAATCATCTTGGTTCATCATATGAACCAAATCTCCATCTAATTGTCCTTAGTGTGTGACCCTATAGGTTCTTGTAACGTTGGCAATGCCCTAAACCCATTTAGGAGCATAAGTAATGAGCGGTATCTAGCAACACATCATTACTATCCAAGTTACAAGAATGTCGAGATCCGACATCACCTTGTGACTACTAATTGTGACTCTTCACAATATATGACAAGTGTCCTTCTATCCTAGACATCTAGATTGATCAATGTGAGGCATAGACCGTGTCATCCTCTAATCAATCTAAATCTTGAACTCCAAGTAGACTCACTAAATCAAATGAGCTCAATATCTCATATTGACTCATTTGGGCATGGCCATGCACTTCGTGGTCTCACTCTATCAAGAATACCGATGTCTCTCCCGTCATATAGGAGGGATAGATCCCATCTACATCACTCACATCCCTCTGCATAATTTGTTATATACCCAGTAATCGCCTTTATAGTCCACCCAGTTACGGGTGACGTTTGACGAAACCAAAGTACATAACTCCTTATGTAGGGATCTATGATGACTTCAGGTCTAAGGACTAGTAGTCATACTAATAGCCACATGAGAAAGTATATGACACTCATATAACGATCCATGATACTTTCTCATGGCGGGTCATTCAGTATACATTCTCTAATGTATACCCATGTGTCAACTTGATATCTCTATATCCATGACTTGTGAGATCAAGTCATCGAGTTGACCTACATGCTAGTCTTATTGCATTAACATTGTCCCTGAATGTTAATACTCGACTAGGAATGATTAAGAGTAGTGTTCCCTATATCATCTCACTATCGGTTCAACTAACCGATTGATATAGGTGAGAACCATCTACTCAAGGACATTATTATACTTAGTTTATTTGGCACCAATACAAGTAAGTATAATAACCAAAATCCAAATGCCTTTATTAATATACAAGAATATGATACAATGAGTCCATACAATCATCAAATGATTGGCTCTAGGGCTCTAACTAACAATCTCCCACTAGCACTAGTGCTAATCAGTATAGGCTCTAAGGCCTAATGACCTAGTGTGACCATCATGCTTTCTCTGTGCCAAAGCCTTGGTCAAGGGATCTGCGATGTTAGCCTCTGTAGGTACTCTGCAAATCTTCACATCTCCTCTATCGATAATCTCTCGAATGAGATGGAAGCACCGTAGTATGTGCTTGGTCCGTTGGTGTGAGCGAGGTTCCTTCGCCTGTGCTATAGCTCCATTGTTGTCACAATAGAGCTCAACTGGGTCAGCGATGCTAGGAACCACCCCAAGTTCAGTGATGAACTTGCGGATCCAAACTGCCTCCTTTGCTGCCTCTGATGCAGCAATATACTCGGCTTCTATTGTAGAATCAGCTACTGTATCCTGCTTCGAACTCTTCCAGCTGACAGCACCACCATTAATGCAAAATACGAACCCCGACTGCGATCTATAGTCATCCTGGTCGGTCTGGAAGCTAGCATCACTGTAACCCTTTACAGCTAGCTCATCATTGCCTCCATATATCAAGAAATATTCTTTAGTCCTTCTTAAGTACTTAAGAATATTCTTGACCGCTATCCAGTGACTTTCATCTGACTGGTATCTGCTCGTCATGCTCAAAGCATACGAGACATCAGGTCGAGTACATAGCATGACGTACATGATCGATCCTATGGCTGAGGCATAAGGGATCTGATCCATGCGGTCTCTCTCCTCTCTAGAAGAGGGACCTTGAGTCTTCGAAAGACTCACGCCATGTGACATCGGCAGAAATCCCTTCTTGGAGTTCTGCATGGCAAACCGAAGGAGTACCTTGTCAATATATGTACTCTGACTTAGGCCAAGCAATCTCTTAGATCTATCTCTATAGATCTGTATCCCTAGAATGCGGGATGCCTCATCTAAGTCCTTCATTGAGAAGCAACTCCCTAGCCAGGTCTTGACAGACTGAAGCATAGGGATGTCCTTCCCAATGAGTAGTATGTCATCCACATACAATATGAGGAAGACAACTATACCCCTACAACCTTCTTGTAGACACAAGACTCATCTTCATTCTTGATGAAACCAAACTATTTGATTGCATCATCGAATCGAAGATTCCAACTCCGAGAAGCTTGCTTTAGTCCATAAATGGACCTATGCAGCTTGCATACTCTGCTAGTATGCTGTGGATCTACAAAACCCTCAGGTTGTGTCATGTACACATCCTCGAGCAGGTTTCCATTCAGAAACGCGATTTTGACATCCATCTGCCATATCTTATAGTCATGGTAGGCTGCAATAGCAAGCATGATCCGAATGGACTTAAACATCGCTACTGGAGAAAAAGTTTCATCATAGTCAATACCATGAATCTGCTTGAAACCTTTAGCTACCAAGCGACCCTTATAGATAAGTCCATCCATGTCAGTCTTTCTCTTAAAGACCCACTTACACCCAATGGGTTTTACCCCTTCAGGTGGATCAACCAAAGTCCATACTTGGTTGGTGTACATGGATTCCATTTCGGATCTCATGGCCTCTAGCCATTTCTCGGAATCTGGTCTCATCACAGCTTCCTGATAGGTGGTAGGCTCATCCTCTATGAGAATAATGTCATCATGGTCAGACAAGAGAAATGAGTATCTCTCAGGCTGACGACCTATCGGACCTGCGAAGAGTATGTCTACTTGAACTTGTTGTTCCTCAACTCCTTGTGGAACAACATCATCCACAACACTTTGTGGTTCGGTTCAATTTCCATCGAGGCATCGGTGCTATTGTTCGCATCTTGAACTTCTTCAAGATCGAGCACCTCTAGTCTTTCTAGAAACAAAGTCCCTTTCTAGAAAGACCCCAGTCTTTGCCACAACTACCTTGTGCTGACTGGGAATGTAGAAGTAATATCCCTTAGTTTCCTTGGGATATCCGATGAAATAGCACTTGTCAGATTTGGGTCCTAATTTGTCTGAGACTTGACGTCGTACGTAAACCTCACAGCCCCAAATCCTCATGAAAGATACCTGGGCATCTCTCCCAGTCCATATCCTATATGGTGTCTTTATCACGGCCTTGGATGGAACTCGGTTGAGAATGAAAGTTGCCGTGTCTAGAGCATAGCCCCAAAGGTATGTCAGAAGATCAGTGTGACTTATCATAGATCGTACCATATCTAATAGGGTACGATTCCTCCTTTCGGATACACCATTCCACTGTGGTGTTCCAGGAGGAGTGAGTTGAGATAGAATCCCACACTCAGCTAAATAGTCACGAAACTCATGGCTTAAGTATTCACCACCTCGATCTGATCGAAGTATTTTAATACTCTTGCCAAGCTGATTCTGTACTTCATTCTTGAATTCTTTGAACTTTTCAAAGGATTCAGACTTATGTGTCATCAAGTACACATAACCATATCTACTGAAGTCATCAGTAAATGTGATGAAGTATCTATAACCGCCTCTAGCAGCGACATTGAAAGGACCACATACATCACTATGTATGAGTCATAACAAATCAGTCGCTCTCTCGCTGTGCCCACTAAAGGGAGTCTTGGTCATCTTGCCTCGTAGGCATGACTCGCATATCTCATATGATTCAAAATCAAATGAGTCCAGCAAACCATCCTTATGGAGCTGGGATAAGCGCTTGTCATTTATATGACCTAAACGACAGTGCCAGAGATAGGTGTGGTTCATATCGTTCGATTTGAACCTCTTGGTACTAACGTTATAGATAGAGCTCTCAAGGTCTAGAATATAGAGTCCGTTCATCAGAGGTGCACTACAATAGAACATATCGTTTAAATAGACAGAATAACATTTGTTCTTTATTATAAACGAGAATCCTTTCTTGTCCAAACAAGAAACTGATATAATGTTCTTAGTCAATGCAGGCACATAACAACAATCATCTAACTCTAGTATAAGCCCAGAGGGCAGAGATAGAAAATAAGTCCCTACAGCAACAGCAGCAACCCGTGCTCCATTGCCTACTCGTAGGTCTATCTCGCCCTTTGTCAATGCTCTGCTATTTCTCAGTGCTTGTACATTAGTACAAATGTGCGAAGCACATCCGGTATCTAATACCCACGACGAAGAAATAGAGAGGTTGACTTCTATAACATTTATACCTGAAGTAGAAATCTTATTTCTCTTCTTGTTAAGATCTTCCAGGTATCCTGTGAAGTTCCTCTTCCAGTGCCCTGCTTGTCCTTGATATAGTTGACGAAGATGTTCAACTATATCGTAAGCACACATCAACTCATGTTGCTTCTGAAGCTCAGAGTTCATGGTTGCGAGCATTAGACAGGACACATCTAATGCGTCATCTTGATGTTTCTTGTAAGCATCCCGATCAGCTCGCGTGGCAGTGGCAGGAGGAGCCTCCGGAATGGGCTGCTCCAGAACGTACAGTTTACGTTCCTGAGTGAGAACTATTCTCAGGTTCTTGTACCAGTCCAGGAAATTTGCTCCGTTGAGCTTGTCCTTCTTAAGGACAGAACGCAAGGAGAAAGTGTTCGTATTTGACGTCATGGTTATCTACAACAGAAAATTTGCAGAAATAAATATCATATTCTTTTAAAATCATTTAATTAGGCCTTTAATTAAATGATGTTCCCACTGAATTCTATAATTATTGTGGTACAAGATCCACATCATACTAACCCTTGAGTTAGCTTTAGCTAATACGCCCAAGACTTAGTATGATCGGTAGGTAACGATTACCAATTACATCTCTATGCAACTCTTGTTTATAAAATCAATATCCGCATTTATATTAAAACTCGAGTTAGCTTTGGCTAATACGCTCGAGAGTTAATATAGATGTGATTTTGACCTATCTTTTCCAACCGTTGGAAGAATGCCTATAGTTGACTCGATCTAACCGAGCAACTAGGAATACTCAATCTAATTGAGTTTGTATTCACCCATGCGTTGATAGGCGGGACCAAGATTGCC
Source organism: Zingiber officinale (assembly GCF_018446385.1). Lineage (NCBI taxonomy): Eukaryota > Viridiplantae > Streptophyta > Magnoliopsida > Zingiberales > Zingiberaceae > Zingiber > Zingiber officinale. The sequence continues at coordinate 89,138,659 of NC_056002.1, forward strand.
CCTCCGTACCCTACCAAGATAATATGTATTGCTCTGCTTTGGCAGATTCAACAATACATGTGATCGAGGTAGTGATAGGTATCACGGCACGGTTAGGCATTTAGAGTTAGTTTGATCGAGATCTAATCTAATCGAAAAGGATGCATCTTGTGCACGACTTAGATCTAATCTAATCGCAAGGGTGCATCATGTGCACGACTTAGATCTAATCTAATCGTAAGACACTAATTAATTAATTACTTATTAAACATGCATCATATACATAAGCAATTAACTAATTAATCTATTTGTGATTTAGTCATGGCCCTACTACGATCCTCTCAAGCCAATGAGAAGATCAAATGGTCAACCTAGGGTCAACAGCTTCTCCAAGCTCCTCCCTTTGACCACCTTGTGTTGCTCGTGCCCGCCTCGGAACTCCGTCTCGTGTGGACCCTCCACCGCTCCAATTTGTACATTACAATTTGAAACTCGAGTTACATTCAAGTCTAAATCTAATTTACAACCAGAATATATGAGAAAGGCACGACGCGCAGGTCGCGAAAAATAAAAACATGTAACACACGCAAACACATAACGGCACGCAGGCCGTATTATGAATTACAACACAATCCAATCATATTGGATTTTGGGCCATGACTATCACAAAATTAATATATAATTCAAAATTATATATTTTTCATAATTTTCTATAATTTTAAAATTAATATTTTACAATTTTTACGAGTAAAATTTCCCGACGGTCCCGTTTAGCGGTTTCGGGCGCAATCACGGAACGGATCCCCTTGTGGGGCCAGGGGCAGCGCCCCTACTCGCGATCTAACCATCGCGAGGGTTCCTTTACGATCCAACAGCGCCCAAACTCGCTGTCCCAAAACGATTTGGGTCGAGACATTGCCGTTTCGGAAAAATCTTCCCGGTAGGTTCATTTTTAGCGATTTCGGGTGCAATCGCGGAGCAAATCCCCTTGCGGGGTTAGGGGCTGTACCCCTACCCACGATCTAACCATCGTGAGTTTCTCCTTTGCGATCTAATGGCACCCAAGCCCGCTGTCCCAAACGGATTTGGGGCAAAACGAAGCCGTTTAAGGAAAAACTTCCCGATAGCCGAAGCCTACAAGTGCCGAGATACTTGTGCTTCGCTTCTACGGAAAAATTACCCATAAAAACATAAAAAACTAAATTTTTACAGAAAATCACAGAAGGTTTAGTTTTCATAAAACCAAAAATTAAACTCGTACAAGCCTTGCACGTGACTCTGATACCACTGTTGGGTTATCGCTTTTCGCGTCGCGGAAACCCCGAATCACCCAAAGCCGTAGATCCGTGCAAGGAAAACCAAACAAAAATTACGAGTACGAGTTTTAAATATCTAGATCTACTCCTAGATCTATGTGTTAAGAAGTATACCTTGAAGCGTGCCCTTTCGCGTTCCCGCTCGTCCAAGGAATTGCCGGATCTCTAGACCGTCAAGCGTCGGTCCTCTAGAAGTATCCACACGGACACGTAGGTGGAGAAAACCTCACACAAAGGTGTGCTAGCACCTTGGTAAGATTCGGCCAAGCAAGGAGGAGAGGGAGAGGGAGAGCTTGAGGAAGAAGAAAGGAGTGAATGAGGAGTTGAATGAAAATGAATTTCATTAACCCCCTAAAGTGGCCGGCCACCTCTCCAAGAGTAACCCCCATTTCTCATTTAATGCCTCATTAAAGAGAATGGGTATGTAACTCCCATGAGGTGGCACACCATGATGATGTGGAACATCATCATTGGTCCACCTAATGCCAACTCACCAATGAGGTGGCAAAAGGTCAAGTCAAAATTGACCTTTGGTCTTCCTTCTCAAGTCAAGTCAAACTTGACCCAATCTCTACCATGGTTGATCTAATCCAACCATTTGATTCGAGCCAACTTAATATAATGAATCTAATTCATTAAATTAAATTGATTTAATAAGTCATAATCTAAATTAGACTCATTGAATACATGAATCAACTTGAGTCCAACTCAATTAGCCCAATTAGGATTACTTTTAATCCAATTTGATTCATCAAATGAATCTAATCCTCTTGGTTCATCATATGAACCAAATCTCCATCTAATTGTCCTTAGTGTGTGACCCTATAGGTTCTTGTAACGTTGGCAATGCCCTAAACCCATTTAGGAGCATAAGTAATGAGCAGTATCTAGCAACACATCATTACTACCCAAGTTACAAGAATGTCGAGATCCGACATCACCTTGTGACTACTAATTGTGACTCTTCACAATATATGACAAGTGTCCTTCTATCCTAGATATCTAGATTGATCAATGTGAGGCATAGACCGTGTCATCCTCTGACCAATCTAAATCTTGAACTCCAAGTAGACTCACTAAATCAAATGAGCTCAATATCCCATATTGACTCATTTGGGCAGTGGCCATGCACTTATTTCTAAATCCAATAACTCCCATAAAGAAACAAATGGAAATTAATAGCACATCTTTTAATTCTAATAAGAGAAAGGAACCTTCGGAAATAAATCAAACATATCTTTGTCATCTAAGGCTTGGTCATATTAACTTGAGTAGGATTCAAAGGCTAATAGCCGATGGACTCTTGGGTTCATTAGTGTTGGAAAACTTACCAACTTGTGAATTTTGTTTGGAAGGTAAACTGACCAAGAGACCTTTTAAGGCCAAGGGGTATAGAGCCAAAGATGTGTTAGAACTAGTTCATTCTGATTTGTGTGGTCCTATGTCTATCCAGGCAAGAGGTGGTTTCGAATATTTTATCTCTTTTATAGATGATTATTCGAGATATGGGTACATTTACTTGATGTGTCACAAGTCTGAATGCTTTTATAAGTTCAAAGAATATAAGGCTGATGTGGAGAAACGTCATGGTCTGATTGTGGTGGCGAATACCTCTTTGGAGAGTTTAGGAATTACTTATCAGAGGCTGGGATTCAATCCCAATTGTCTGCACCTGGTACACCCCAACAGAATGGTATGACAGAAAGAAGGAATAAAACTCTTATGGGAATGGTTAGATCGATGATGAGTTATTCATAATTACTAGATTCGTTTTGGGGATATGCTCTAGAAACAACAATATATATTCTGAATATGATACCTTCTAAATCAGTACCCTCTACTCCCATGGAATTGTGGAATGAGCGTAAGCCTAGTCTGAGTCATATTCGGATATGGGGTAGTCCAGCACATGTGCTAAAGGGAGATACTGACAAGTTGGAATCACGTACAGAAGTTTGTCTATTTGTAGGATATCCTGAGGGAATAAAAGGTGGTTTGTTTTATAATCCTAAAAATCAGAAGATCATTGTTAGTACCAATGCTCAATTTTTAGAGGAAGATTATGTAATGAACCATAAGCCCATGAATGAAATTGTTCTAGAAGAAATGCGAGAGAACACGTCTACTTTAGTACCAACAGTGCAAGATGAAATATCACAAGAAACTGCAACACGTATCATAAATGATACACAACAACAGACAATGCCTCGTCATAGTGGGAGGGTTGTTAGACAACCTGAAAGATTCATGTTTTTGGGAGAGTCGTCAGACTTAATTCTAGGTAAACATGAACTTGACCCTCAAACATATGACGAAGCACTCCAAGATAAAGATGCAGCATCTTGGCAAAGAGCAATGAATTCAGAAATAGAATCTATGTATTCTAACAAAGTTTGGGAGCTTGTAGAACCACCAAATGGTGTAAAAGTCGTTGGATGTAAGTAGATCTACAAAAGAAAAAGAGGGATAGATGGGAAGGTTTCCAAAGCAAGACTTATTGCGAAGGGGTATACTCAGAAAAAGGGAATCGATTATGAGAAAACCTTTTCACCAGTAGCTATGCTTAAGTCTATCCGGATACTCTTATCTATTACTTCTCATATGGATTATGAGGTGTGGCAAATGGATGTCAAGATAGCTTTTCTTAACGGAAGTCTTGAAGAAAACATCCATATGAAGCAACCAGAGGGATTTATTGCAAAGGGCAAAGAGCATCTAGTATGTAAGCTCAATCGATCTATTTATGGACTGAAGCAAGCTTCAAGGTCTTAGAACATCCGGTTTAATGAAGTAATCCAGTCATATGGATTTATTCAGTGTCCTGATGAGTCTTGTGTATACAAGAAGTGTGATGGAAACGTGGTGGTATTTCTTGTACTATAAATAGATGACATTTTGTTAGTTGGAACAATATCAAAGTGTTGTCAGAAGTAAGGGTATGGTTGTCCAAGTAATTCGATATGAAGGACTTGGGAGAATGTGCACATATTCTTAGGATCAAAGTAATAAGGGATCGCAAGAAAAGAATGTTGTGCTTATTCCAAGCTTCATATATCGATATAATCCTAGCTCATTTTAGCATGCAAGACTCCAAGAAAGGTTTTCTACCCTTTAGACATGGAGTATCTTTATCTAAAGAGATGTCTCCGAAGACATCAAAAGAGATAGAAGAGATGAAGGCAGTTCCTTATGCTTCAGTTGTAGGAAGCCTAATGTATGCTATGTTGTGCACGAGACCGGATATCTTTTTTGCCATGGGTATGGTTAGTAGATATCAAAGAAATCCAGGACAAGGATATTGGACTGCCATAAAACATATATTAAAGTACCTGAGAAGGACTAGAGATTATATGCTAGTATACCAAGCATATGATCTACTCCCTGTGGGTTACACGAATTCTGACTTCCAATTAGATAGGGACAATAGTAAGTCTACATCAGGCTATGTGTTTACTTTAGGAGGTAGAGCCATGGCATGGAGGAGTGTTAAGAAGAAATGCGTTTCAAACTCAACCATGGAAGCTGAGTATGTGGCAGCCTCTGAGGTAGCCAAAGAAGTTGTATGGCTTAGGAACTTCCTAATGGACTTAGATGTGATTCCTGGTTTTCCCCAAATCATCATAATTTATTGTAATAATAGCGGTGTAGTAGCAAACTCGAAGGAACCACGAACCCATAAGGCGAGTAAACATATAGAGCGCAAGTACCACTTGATACAAGACATCATAAAGAGAGGAGAAGTTGTTGTTGCGAAGATTGCATCAGCAGATAACCTGACAAATCTTTTCACTAAGGCCCTTCCGGCAAAAGCTTTTGATCGACATGTTGAAGGAATGAGAATTAGATGTATGACAGCGTTTATGAAAGCATAGTCTTTTAGTATAAGTGGGAAATTGCTAGAGTGTATACTAAAAGCCTAGCTTTTTGTAAACATTTATTTTGAAATAAAGAATCACATTAGTCAAATGTCTACATTTATATGCTAAGTGTAGTTGTTCAATTAATTTATATTGTAGATAACATGGTGTGTGGTGTCACATATAGAAGATCATGTTATCAGTTCCTTATAAGTTATAAAAAGTAGCTCACGACTAAGATGGAAAGGAACAAATCATTGGAATAGTCATAGTGTAATTTGATATTAGTTTATCTTAACTATAAAATAACACTAGTACACTCTGAGTGTATTGAGCAGGACCATTTGAGGTAGTTTCTTTTTATAATGATTATATAAAAGAACAACACCTCTGTTATTATGGAAGTGTGTACTCTTAATCATGATATAATAACAAGCACATATACTTAATGCTTATTTCTTTAATTTATCAAAGGGTGTGATTTAGCTCGTTGAATCAATAGGCCCGATAAGTTGGGAAATTATATTATTTATATGGTGTGTTATTGATTATAGAATGAAACCGTGTCCTAGTAATTTAGGTTGATGTTGTCCCCTTGAGGAGCTCATAAGGATTGTCATGAAAACCCTGCTGGTGGACTTAGTCCGACATGACGATAAGGTTGAGTGGTAATACTCTTGGAGCTAGATATTAATTAAGTGAGTTGTCAGTAACTTATTTAATTAGTGAGAATTCAATATCTTAAACATAGGGAGAATAACACACTCATGATAAGAAGGAGCCCATATAGTAGTATGGGATTGGTGCGGTAGTGCAATAATAACTCTTTAGTGGAATGAGATATTATTGATGAACTCGAGTTGGGTGTTCGGGGCGAACACGGGAAACTCAAGTTCATCGGGAGACCAAAACCAATTCCTCCTCGTGGTCCCTGTCGTAGCCTCTTATTTATAAAGTCTTATACCCACCTAAACCCACTTTCTTACCCATCCATAGGTGGTCGGCCAAGACAAGCCTTGGATGGATCGAGTGGTGGCCGGCCCTAGCTTGGAGCCCAAGCTTAGGTGGCCGGCCACAATAAAAATAAAAAGGATTTTATTTTAAAATCTTTCCTAATGTGGAAGACATGATTTTAAAAGAGAGTTTTAAAATTATATTTTACCTTTTATAGTTTCTACAAAGGATTAAGAGAAATGTTTGATATTTTTCCTTATTTGTAGATTGAAAGGAAGATTTTAATTTTGGAGAAAACTTTTCTTATTGTAATCATCCACATGTTTTAATAGAGAGATTTTAATTTATAAAAGTTTCCTTTTATAACCAACCATGAAGGAAATTTTTTAAAAGAGAAATTTTTATTTTAAAAATTTCTGGAAACAAATTAGGAAGTTTTAATTTTGTGTTTAAAACTTTCTTAGTTTGGAGGACTTGTAGGGGCCGACCATTAAAAGAATAAAAGGAAATTTTAGTTAAATTTTCCTTTTGTTCATTGGCAAGGGAAAATAAGGAAGTTTTAATTATGTTTTAAAACTTTCCTTATTTGCCAAGACCAAGGAATATACAAGAGAGGGTAGAGGTGCCTCACCTCATAACAACACATCTATTTCTCTCCTCTCTTTTCCTTGGTGGTGGTCGGCCCTCTCCTCTCTTCTTTCTCTCTTCTCCTTTTGTTGAGGCCGGCGGCACTTGGAGATCTTATTTCATCTTGGTTGCCGGTTGCTTGTGGTGAAGAAGAAGAGAAAGAAAGCATCCCTTGGAGCTTGGTTGGTAGCCGAAGTTCTTCATCTCTAGGAGATTGTTGGTGGCCAAAACTTGCAAGGAGAAGGAGGCTTGGGTGGATTCTCATCTCGGTAGATCGTCGCCCACACGACGTCTGAGATAAGAAGAGGAATACGATAGAAGATTGTGAGGTTTATAAGCTACAAAGAAAGGTATAACTAGTTGTCTTGTTCCGTATCATACTAGTTTTCTTTGTATGGATTTTGGAAATACCAAACACAAGAGGCTAACAATTCTAGGTTTCAAATTTATGATTCGATTTTGTGTTTCTTTTTATTTTTCGATCTTTTGATTCGATTGTTCTTAATGGTTAAACCTAGGGTTACTATAAGGAGATTAAATATTGAATTTCGTTGAAAGGCTTTGTCTAGGAAGTGGTGGATGATCCCATACCCAAGAAGGCCTACTGCCTCGCCATGTTTAACCTGAAAGCCGATCTATGAAATAAATATTTAATCAAATTTGTAACATAGGTGGATTTGGATTAATAATGTTAAGCATTGTTTGCGATTCAAGTCTAAACCTCTAAGAACATATAAGTTAAATTTGGAATCAATAATGTTAAGTTCTGTTTGCGATTCCAAATTTAATTTCTAAAGAACACAATAGGTTGTTAGGAAAAGTTCAGGACTTGTACAAAATTTTTGTACAGGGGAACCGATACGATATTCCGAGTAGCAACCAACAAGAGGCTTCTCCGCCTTCAACGAAGAAGATTTTTTAGTGCTTTCATTTGCCTTGAATTAACAACCACCTACGTTGTAACTAAGCAATTCTTCTGTCTCTTTTATTTTATTAGTTGTTCAATTAGTTTATTAAAGTGTTTTTCTATCTAAAGCTGTAAGTTTTGGAAAGGGTATACTTGTATTTTCAGGGTATTTTCAGGACAATTCACCCCCCTCTTGTCGGTCACACCGAGACCAACACTCATAGGACCACATAAATCAACATAAATTAACTTAAGGCATTCTCACGCTCTCCATGATTTCCCACTTGGAAAAGACTTCCTATTTGTTTTCCATAAATGCATCCTTCATAACTAATTTGTGGTAATCTAAAAACCATACCTTTTTGATTTAAAAGTTGCATGCCTTCGATGTCGAGATGCCCATATCTCAAGTGCCACATCTTGGATTCATTATTTTCTCTAGCAATAAAAGCTCGGTTTTCCACATAATACATTTTCAGTGGAAACATCTTATTTTCTGTCATTTGCACACTAATAATAGACTGTCTAGAATCTTTGTCTGAAATAACACAAGCACTGTTATAAAATATAATGGCATAGCCACCCATCATCAATTGGCCAACACTTAACAAACTATGCGCCAAACTAGGAACAAAATAGACATTGTAAAGTAATTTTACTTTACCATTGCTAGTCCCATGGCAATAGTGTCTTTGCCTTCAACTTGTTTCTGCCTATTATCTCCAAGTCTTGCTGACATTTTCTGTGATTCATCAAGCTCTTTAAATAATGACTAATTGCCAATCATGTGATTCGAACATCCACTATCTAAAAATCAAATATCATTTTGAACTTCGTTAGAATGAGAATGAACCATAAATAACTTACTTTCCTCATTTTCTTCTTTCATAGAATTTGCTTGTGAGGTATTTCCGTAATTTGCCTTTATATGCCCAAATCTTTTGCAACCATAACACTGAATGAAATTTTTTTATTCCATTTTTGATCCATGTTGAATTGCTTCTCTTGTCCATTAAAATGGTTTCTTCCTCTGCCACATCCTCTACCACGAAAACCTCCTCTTCCATGACCTTTGCCAGTAAAGTCTTTTTTTTTTCTATCTCTCCCTTCACTGAAGAAGCTTGAAATAAATTTCCTTCATTCTTCTCAGTGGATCTATTTCGCCTTGCCTTATAAGCTTTCAAAGAATCCATTTGTTCATCAAAAGATAAAATCAAAAGATCTTTTGCCTCCTCGATCACAATTACTATGTAATCATATTTAGGAGTCAAACTTCACAAAATTTTTGAAACAATAATTGCATCAGTGATCTTTTCTCCATAAGATCTCATTTGGCTGATAATCAAAATTAATCTAGATAAAGATAAAGTCTTGTAAAGTTTCATTACCCTTCATAAGCAAGGCCTCAAACTCATTTCTGAAGCCTGGAGTTTCACTGCTATCACTTTAGAGGAGCCTTGGAATTCTTTCTGCAATATTTCCCATGCTTCTTTGGAAAATGAGGCAATTGCAATTCTTGAGAAAATCATCTTATACACTACTTGTTGAAGAATGAACAGTGCTTTTGTATCTTTCTTTCTGTTCTCCTTCAATCGACCTTCATTAACATCCTCGTCATCAAAGCATTTCTCTACTAAATCTCAAAGATCTTGAGATCTAAATAGAGTCTTCATTTTGATGCTCCAAAATTCATAGCACTCTCCTTTGAAAATAGGGATGAGGGGTTGAGAAACTCTATTGATTGTCATTGCAAGCAAATTAGGACACGTCAAACCCGACGCTCTGATATCACTATTTGATAAAAATGGGAGGAAGATAAAGGGACAAATGGACAAGTGGAACATAATAATTTTTTAGCTACTCATAATTTATAAAAAACGTAGCCTATTTATAAGCTACTTACATAACTCATGATAACCCACTAACTCCATAATTCACCCCACTAACTCAACTATTCTACACCACTAACACAACTAATGAAGATACATTGAACATAGATATTTTTCCTTTAACCACTACTACCATTATTACCACTCATTGTCACCTCATAAACCCACTAATTTAATTATTAATTTTGAGTCATTTTATCAATATATATATATATATATATATAATGTAATTAATTAGTCACACGCAAAGACATAGGGTATATGTTGAATTTTGTTCTAACCTAATAGATATATATAAAAGATTATACATACGAAATGAAATTAGTTGAGTTCTTGATATACCTCAATCGATGTTGTTGTAAACTTCAGAAACTATGAACAACTCATAGTCTGGATAGTAGTCATAAGTATAGGAAATCTATAACAACCTCTAGCAATCTCCCTTCCCCACTTTTCCACTTAAAACCCTTTATATACTAATGCATATTATGGGGATAGCATGATCCCATGATCCACCTTTGCATGTTAATATGCCCTAACGTTGGCAAATACTAACATCTCTCACTTGCACATGAGGGCTTGTCACTGTCATCATTAATCACAATTCATGTGATCCATCATATTACCCCACTAGGCTTTTATATAGGGTTAGATGTCGTGCGACTAGTGAGTTCACCTACAAATAAAAACTTCTCTAGGCACCTGTTAGGATGCTTGAATAGTCACTGTTAATACCAAAATATAAAAGCTCCTTGTACCCCAGATCCAAGACTAATTACATCCATCAAGCTACTTTCCTCAGTGAAAGTAATCCCTAGATTTTGCTCGATCTTGTATCACTATTATGTTCATCCCTACCTAGATGATCATCAAAGACCGGTCGATGATTACAAGATAATGATACAATTTCAATGGGTTTTCCTTTACCCAAACTCAAATATATGAGTCCCAACTTAGTTGCTTTCTTTGATCTATCCTTCAGACCTCAATTTATCTTCTGAGCCATCAATAAATAGACTAAAGTAGCAAATAATGAATTGGGACCTCAAGAAACAACCGAAAGTAATAAGGGAACATGAAATCCCACCTCAAAGATGTCAGGTCTCACATAGTAGGGCTTTGAGATATCATGTTTTTGTCTCAAGTAATATAACTCCCATTTGTTAGTGCAGTTGACCTCTAGGATTTTGATGTTTAACAATATACCTAAGTCTGGTCAGTTTGACTAAGGGTTGATCCAAACAAGACTTGAAGTTTAGAAGAGAGAAGTCTAGTCAGGACTAGATGACTAGCAAATGTAAGTCCTAACCAAAGGATAGGCAGGTGAGAAGTCTATTGAGCGACTAGTCCTAACTGGAGGTTAGGCAAGGTGTAAGTCCTGGTGAGTGAAGCTAGACCCTAGTGAGTGAAGCTAGGTGGTGGAAGTCCTGGTGAGTGAAGCCAGAACCTAATGAGTGAAGCTAGGTGGTAGAAGTCCTGGTGAGTGAAGTCAGGCCCTAGTGAGTGAAGCTAGGTGGAGGAAGTCTTGGTGAGTGAAGCCAGACAATGGAAGTCCTAGTGAGTAAAACTAGGCAACCCTAGGGGGAGATAACCCTAGGTTATACTTGAATTCTGTTAACACTATTTTGCCTTATCTATTGTGCTAACTCAGTATTATAGGGGAGTTCAGCTAGGTCGACGGGCTGACCAGGTAGCTGGCACGATATCCAAATAGGTCGACGGGCTGACCGGATGTCTGGTAGGTAAGTTAAGGTAAGTCACTGGAGGGGAGTGACTTGGTGAGGACACATTCCCCATTCAAGGGAACAGTAGGAGTCGATCCAACTTAGAACCATTTTGGGAATTTAAGTTGAGATTGTGACTAGATTCTGATCTCGGTGAGATGAAATCTAATTATTATTTTTATTATTATTGCACTAACACTTTGTTTTATAGGGTAGTATAATTTACCTTTGTCTCAGACTAACATTTTCTTGCAGGGAATTGAGTTACTGGAAAATGGTTGTCCGGGCACTCGGAAGGGATCTGGGCGCACGGAGTGCAAATTCCATCCCAACGCAACGTGGAGCGCACTGATTGGCTGGGCCGATGTCACGCTCCAGGCGCCCGAAAGGGATTCGGGTGCCCGAAGCTTCTTATATAAGGAGGCCAACACCTGGAGCAAAGACTCTATTGTGCTCTGCTCCTGCGACACGACGACGCTTCTCCGACAACTTGCGGCTCAAGTTATTTTTAATTGTTGTTAGTATATTTTTAAAAATGAGTTCTTGTACTTTCATTTGTAAATACTTTTCGAACTACTAGTGAATTACCCAACGAAAGCACTCGACGAGTGTGGGCCTTGGAGTAGGAGTCAACGAAGGCTCCGAACCAAGTAAAACTTGTTCGTGTTTTCCGCTGCTTATTCTAATTCGATAATGAATTTTTGATCGCTATTCACACCCCTCTAGTGACTTCCACAATCCAACACCATTATCCCTAGTCAAATTATCACACGTGGTATGAAATACATGCCACAGTGTTATTCCCTCATCTTTTAAAGGGCATATGTCAGATTTCTCTAATACTGTGCAAGTATGAGACTCTATCTACACATAAGACTATACCCAGAGATCTCAGAGAGAGTACTTTAAAGGTAATATCACAAATGACAGGTGATATCAAGATCTCATAAACTAGCTTCTTACAGACAACATGGATGTGGGTATATCCATGTCGATCATGTCACATATGACTTTATCCTGAACACGTATCAGGGTGACTTAAGTTCTAGCAGGACAACTCTCATAACCTCTTATAGCTAAAAATCATCTCATCTCCACTCTTAGAGGTGGCCACTCATGTGCGAGGGTCAACCTTGCCTGCCTAACATATCTATTTCATAAAATATACATATGATAATCAAAGCAAGTACATTATAAGATGTAAATGTGATTGAATAATACACAAGTATCATATATATATAGTTAATTAATAAGCATCAATGTCGTCAATAAAATATATACTGAGAAATTTCATAAGATACTCAAACCCAATGACTCTCTATGTCCTATAAAGGGATCTCGAGAGATGGGTTTGGTGAAGGGGTCAACTACCATGTTGTGTGTCAAAATATACTTGACAATCACTTCACTCTTCTCGATGACATCTCTCACAAAATGATATATGGTGTCTATGTGTTTGTCTCTTCTATGAAACTTAGGGTCTTAAGTGTAAGGGATAGCAACCTGATTATCATAATAAATCATTACTGGTCTCCCATTATCCACTACAATCCTTAAGTCATCTAGTAATCTTCAAAGCCAAACATTTTCTTGAATTGCTATGGAGCAAGCCATGAACTTAGCCTTCATTGTAGATAAAGCAACACAAGTTTGCTTCTTACTTTTCTATGAGATGGCCCCGCCATTAAGCAACAAGCTAAAACCCGATATTGATTTGCGCATGTCTAGATTACCTCTCCAATCAGCATCTGAGTAACCCGCAAGGCGCAAATCGCCTCCTCGGTAACATAAGGGTAAGTTTGTAGTTCCTTTAAGATATTGAAAAATCTTTTTCACTGCTCTACAGTGCCCTCTTCCAGGATTAGTCTGATATCTTTTTACCAAACTTATTTTATAACATATGTTTGGTCAAGTACACATCATTGCATACATAAAACTTCCAACTGCACTAGAGTAAGGTACTTTACTCATTTCCTTTACTTCTTCCTAAGTCTTAAGACACATTTCCATACACATGCCTTCTCCTTTAGCAATTTCAGTATTTATGAGATTAGATTCACTCATTCCAAATCGCTAACTCAACTTCACCCATGACTTTCATATCGAAGTTAACTAAAAACCATATTTGAATGGTTAATAAATACTCAATGTTGTTCCTAGCTAATAATATATCATCCACATACAATGATAGAATCACAAAAGAGTTATTTGACCGTATTAGATAGACATAATGATCCTCCTCGATCATCATAAAATCATAAGATAGCACCTTCTCATGAAATCTTAGGTACCACTGTCTGGATGACTGTTTCAGGCCGTATATTTGTTGGGACCTTGATCACCGGCTAGAGGAGGTGAATAGATAGTCACCCACTTCGTTCACTTTTCTACACTCGTTAGTACAGCAGAAATACAAATAAACGCGAGTAATACAAAAGCTAATTACTAGAAGACTATAAAGAAAACAATCAAACCGCTAACACATTGATTTAACGTTGTTTAAAGATGATGCTCCTACTCTATGACATGTACATGAGGTGGACAATCCTTGAATCTATCGATGGATTAGTCCCTAGAAATTTGGGTAGCTCAATCCTTTTTCTCGATGGAGAAACTGTTAGTTAGAGCCCTAGAGCCAATCATATGATGATTGTTGTATGAACTTGATGTATCATATTCCTATATACTTATAAAGGTATTTCTTTATGGTTATTATACTTACTTGTATTGGTGCCAAATAACTAAGTATAATAGCATCCTTGAGTAGAAGGTTCTTATCTATATCAATCGATTGGTTGAATTGATAGTGAGATGATATAGAGAACACTACTCTTAATCATTCCTAGTCAAGTATTAACATTCAGGGACAATGTTAATGCGATGAGACTAGCATGTAGGTCAACTCGATGACTTGATCTCACAAGTCATGGATATAGAGATATCAAGTTGACACATGGGTATGCATTGGAGAATGTATACTGAATGACCCGCTATGAAAAAATATCATGGATCGTTATATGAGTGTCATATACCTTCTCATGTGACTATTAGTATGACTATCAGTCCTTGGACTTGAAGTCACCATGGTTCCCTACATAAAAAGTTGCATACTTTGGCTTCGTCAAACGTCACCCGTAACTAGGTGGACTATAAAGGCGATTACTGAGTATGTAACAAATTATGCGGAGGGATGTGAGTGATGTAGATGGGATCTATCCCTCCTATATGAAAGGAGTGACATCATGATTCTTGATAGAGTGAGACCACTAAGTGCATGGCCATGCCCAAATGAGTCAATATGAGACATTGAGCTCATTTGATTATAGTGAGTCTACTTGGAGTTTAAGATATAGATTGATTAGAGGATGACACGATTTATGCCTCAATTGATCAATCTAGATGTCTAGGATAGAAGGACATTATCATATATTGTGAGAGTCACAATTAGTAGTCACAAAGGTGATGTTGGATCTCAACATTCTTGTAACTTGGGTAGTAATGATGTGTTGCTAGATACCACTCATTACTTATATTTCTAAATGAGTTTAGGAGCATTGCCAACGTTACAAGAACCTATAGGGTCACACACAAAGGGAAATTAGATGGAGATTGAGTTCATATGGTGGACCAAGAGGATTAAGTTCATATGATGAACCAAATTGGATTAAGAGTAATCCAAATTAGACTAATTGAGTTGGACTCAGTTTGATTCATGTGTCCAATGAGTCTAATTTAGATTATGATTCACTGAGTCAATTTAAATCAATGAATAGAGATTCATTAAATTAAGTTGACTTTAATCAAAGGTTGGATTTGATCAACCATGGGAGATAAGAGGTCAAGTTGACTTGACTTGAGAGGGAAGATGAAGGGTCAAGTTTGACTTGACCAAATGCCACATCATTTGTGACTTGGCATGGGGTCAGCCAATGATGATGGTCCACATCATCAAGGCTATATCAAGTGTGTGCCACCTCATGAGGGAGACCAAGAGTCATGACTCTTGGTATTACATGGAGGTTTAAAACCTCTCAAGAGTGGCCGACCACACATTGATTGGAATTCAAGTCTTCTTCTTCCTCCTCTCTTCTTCCCTCTCCCTCATCCTTCATTGCCGAAGCCCCTTGAGAGTGCTAGCACACTCTAAGTGGGTTTTCTCCATCTCTTGTCCGTGTGGATATGTATAGAGGAGTGTTCACTTGACACTCTACGAGACCCGACAACTTTTGGACGAGCGGGATAAGCGAAGGGCTTTGCTACAAAAGTATAATCTCTACCATGTAGATCTAGGAGAAAACTAAGTATACATAAATTTTTATCTTCGCACGGATCCATGGCAAGAACTTCGAGGTTTTCCGCAACGTAAAAAAGTGATTTTTGCGGCTCGAAAGTTCCTACAATGGTATCAGAGCCACGTGCGAAGCATATACTAGTTTTATTTGCATTTTATTGGATATTTGCAAATCTATAAATTTCTGTAGATTTACTAAATTTTAACATTTTTATGAGTATTTTTCTTTTGGGGGCAAAACAACAAGTGTATAGTCACTTAGAGGTTTAGGCCATTAAGAGAAAATTTTCGCAAACGAGTTGGCCTCAGCCAAATCGGTGATCTAAGTGATTTTAGGTGCTGTAAGGTCTATGTAACACTCACAAAATTAATTTTGTGAGTAGGGGTGCTGCCCCTAACCCCGCAAGGGGAATTGTTACTTGACCTCAGCTGAAAAATCAACAAGCGAGATCGCTGCGAAGTTGCGGCTCATAAAGAGTTGTTAGAATGGTAGTAGATTTATGAAAATTTATGAAAAATGCATATTTTGAATATGTGTGTGATGTGTTCATGGTTATGGCCCAAAAGACCCAATATGATTGGAAATTATGTGTTGTAATTCATAATACAGCCCGCGAGCCATCAGTTGGTTGTGCATGTTGTATTTTGTTACACGACCTGTGTGTCGTGCCCTCCTTCTTTTAATATTCCTATTGTAAAATAGTTTTAGACTCGAATGTAACTCGAGTTTCACTTTTTTAATGTACAATTGAAGATGGAGTTACAAGAAGGGAGCCGACAACACAAGGTGGTCAAATGAAGACCATAGAGAAGGTGTTATCCCTAGGTTGACCATTCGATCTTCTCTTTGTCTATAGAGGATCGTAGTAGGGCCATAACCATGTCACATTATCTTTGAATATTGTTATATTCTTTGTGTGTATGTGATGCATGCTATTATAGTGTAATTAGTGCCTTGATGCGTATATCATACACATTAACGATTAGATTAGATCTTAATCAAGTCAACTCGAAATGCCTACCAAGTTTTGATACCCATCACTACCTCGATCATTTGTTGTTGTTGAATCTGCCAAAGCAGAGTAACGCATATTACCTTGGTAGGGTGCTGAGGGATAATCTTGGTCCCGCCTATCAAAGCTTGGGTGAGTACAAACTCAATTAGATTGAGTATAACTAGTTAACTCTATTTGATCGGGTATAACTATAGGCATTTTCCAACGGTTGGAAGATAGGATACAAATCACATTCATACTAAATCTTGGGTGATTTAGCTAAAGCTAACTCAAGTTTTAGTATAAATGAGGATCTTGATCCTATAAACAAGAGTTGCATAGAGATGTAATTGATAATTCGTTATCTACCGATTATACTAAGTCTTGGGCGATTTAGCCAAAGCTAACTCAAGGCGTAATATGATGTGGATCTTGTCCCACGAGAATTATAGCTAATTGGTATGAATCTAGTAGTGTGGTTTGACCACATCCATGACTTGATTCTACAAAAGCTCTATAATTCAGTGGGAGCATCATTTAATTAAAGGCCTAATTAAATGATAAATGGAATATGATATTTACTTTCTGCATTATTTCTGTTATAGATTGCCATGTCGACAAACACGAACACCTTCTCCCTGTGTTCTGTCCTTGACAAGGACAAGCTCAATGGAGCTATTTTCCTGGACTGGTACAGGAATCTGAGAATTGTTCTCGCACAAGAAAGAAAACTGTACGTCCTGGAGCAGCCCATTCCTGAGGCACCTCCTGCCACTGCCACGCGAGCCGACCGAGATGCTTATAAGAAGCATCAAGATGATGCATTAGATGTGTCATGCCTAATGCTCGTGACCATGAACTCTGAGCTTCAGAAGCAACACGAGTTGATGTCTGCTTATGATATGGTTGAACATCTTCGTCAACTATATCAAGGACAAGCGAGGCACGAGAGATTTGAGATCTCCAAGGCACTGTTTCAGTGTAAGATGCAAGATGAGACTCTCGTAGGTCCATATGTGCTCAAGATGATTGGGTATATAGAAAACCTACACAGGCTGGGATTCCCACTTGGCCAAAAGCTGGCCACAGACTTGATCTTGCAATCCTTGCCAGAGAGGTACAATCAATTTTTCATGAATTACAACATGAACGAAATTGACAAGCCATTGCCTGAGCTGCTAAGCATGTTGTGAACTGCTGAGCTCAACCTTAAGAAGGTAAAGCCCAACTCCATTTTGATGGTGCAAAAACATAAAGGCAAGGACAAGCCTAAAGGTAAGGGAAAGTACCAAGCTAAGGGAAAAGGCAAGGTAATGAAACCGAAAGGAGGGGTTGCCAAGGATGCTACCTGCATCCACTGTGGTCAGACCGGGCACTGGAAGAGGAACTGCAAAGGATACCTGGAAGATCTTAAGAAGAAGAGAAGTGAGACTTCTACTTTAGGTATATATGTTATAGAAGTCAATCTATCTATTTCTTTATCGTGGGTATTGGATACCGGATGTGCTTCTCATATTTGTACTAATGTGCAGGCGTTGAGAAATAGCAGGGCATTGACGAAGGGTGAGTGGACCTACGAGTAGGCAATGGAGCACGGGTTGCTGCTGTTGCTGTAGGAACTTACTATCTATCTCTGCCCTCTGGGCTTGTACTAGAATTAGATGAATGTTGTTATGTGCCTACTCTTACAAAGAACATCATTTCAGTATATTGTTTAGACAAGAAAGGCTTTTCATTTATAATAAAGAATAAGTGTTGTTCCATTTATTTAAATGATATGTTCTATTGTAGTGCACCTCTGATGAATGGACTCTACATTCTAGACTTAGAGAACCCCATCTATAACATAAGTACCAAAAGGTTCAAGTTAAATGAAATGAACCAAACCTATCTCTAGAATTGTCGCTTATGTCATATAAATGAGAATCGCCTATCCTAACTCCATAAAGATGGTTTGCTGGACTCATTTGATTTTGAATCATATGAGACATGCGAGTCATGCCTACTAGGCAAGATGACCAAGACTCCCTTTAGTGGACACAACGAGAGAGCAACTGACTTGTTAGGACTTATACATAGTGATTTATGTGGCCCTTTCAATGTCACTGCCAGAGGTGGTTATAGGTACTTTATTACATTTACTGATGACTTCAGTAGATATGGTTATGTGTATCTGATGACACATAAGTCACAATTCTTTGAAAAGTTCAAAGAATTCAAGAATGAAGTACAAAACCAGATAGACAAGAGTATTAAAATACTTCGACCAGATCAAGGTGGTGAATACCTTAGCCATGAGTTTCGTGACTATCTAGCTGAGTGTGGGATTCTATCCCAACTCACTCCTCCTGGAACACCATAGTGGAATGGTGTATTTGAAAGGAGGAATCGTACCCTAATAGATATGGTGCGATCTATGATGAGTCACACAGATCTTCCTATATCCTTTTGGGGATATACTCTTGACACAGCAGCCTTCACACTTAACTGTGTTCCATGCAAAGATGTGATAAAGACACCATATAGGATATGGACTGGGAGAGATGCCCAGATGTCTTTTATGAGGATTTGGAGTTGTGAGGCTTACGTTTGATGTCAAGTCTCGGACAAACTGGGACCCAAATATGATAAGTGCTATTTTATAGGATATTCCAAGGAAATGAAGGGATATTACTTCTATATTCCCAGTTAGCACAAAGTGTTTGTGGCTAAGACTGGGGTATTTCTAGAAAAGGACTTTGTTTCTAGAAAATCTATTGGGAGTACGTTCGATCTTGAAGAAGTTCAAGATAAGGACCTTAGCACTGAGGCCTTGATGGAAGTTGAACTGGAACCACAAAATGTTGTGGATGATGAGATTGTTCCATAAGGAGTTGAGGAACAACAACCAGTTCAAGTAGACCTACCTCTTCGCAGGTCTGATAGGGTACGTCGTCAGCCTGAGAGATACTCATTTCTCTTGTCTGACCATGATGACGTTATGCTCGTTGAGAATGAGCCTACATTCTATCGGGAAGCTGTGATGAGACCAGATTCTGAGAAATGGCTAGAGGCCATAAGATCCGAGATGGAATCCATGTACACCAACCAAGTATGGACTTTGGTTGATCCACTTGAAGGCGTCAAACCCATTGGGTGTAAGTGGATCTTTAGGAGAAAGACTGACATGGATGGACTTATTACCTATAAGGGTCGTTTGGTAGCTAAAGGTTTCAAGCAAATTCATGGTATTGACTATGATGAAACCTTTTCTCCAGTAGCGATGTTTAAGTCCATTCAGATCATGCTTGCTATTGCAGCATACCACGATTATGAGATCTGACAGATGGATGTCAAAACTGCATTTCTGAATGGAAACTTGCTCGAGGATGTGTACATGACACAACCTGAGGGTTTTGTAGATCCATTGCATACTGGCAGAGTTGCAAGCTACAAAAGGTCATTTATGGACTGAAGCAAGCTTCTCGGAGCTGGAATCTTCGATTTGATGATGCGATCAAATAGTTTGGTTTCATCAAGAATGAAGATGAACCCTGTGTCTACAAGAAAGTTGTTGGGAACACAGTTGTCTTCCTTGTATTGTATGTGGATGACATACTACTCATTGGAAATGACATCCCTTTGCTGCAGTCTGTAAAGACTTGGCTGGGGATTGTTTCTCAATAAAGGACTTAGGTGAAGCAGCCTGTACTCTAGGTATAAAGATCTATAGAGATAGATCTAAGAGATTGCTTGGCCTAAGTCAAAGTACATATATTGACACAGTATTACTATGGTTTACCTTTCAGAATTCCAAGAAAGGATTTCTGCCGAT
This sequence comes from Zingiber officinale, assembly GCF_018446385.1. NCBI lineage: Eukaryota > Viridiplantae > Streptophyta > Magnoliopsida > Zingiberales > Zingiberaceae > Zingiber > Zingiber officinale. The sequence continues at coordinate 89,159,012 of NC_056002.1, forward strand.
GTCACATGGTGTGAGTCTTTCGAAGACTCAAAGTCCCTCTTCTAGAGAGGAGAGAGACCACATGGATAAGATCCCTTATGCTTCAGCCATAGGATCTATCATGTACGCCATATTATAAACTCGTCCTGATGTTTCGTATTCTTTGAGCATGACGAGTAGATACCAGTTAGATCCAGGTGAGCGTCACTGGATAGCGGTCAAGAATATTCTTAAGTACTTGAGAAGGACTAAAGAATATTTCTTGATATTTGGAGGTAATGGCGAGCTAGCTGTAAAGGTTACAGTGACGCCAACTTCCAAACTGACCAGGATGATTATAGATCGTAGTCTGGGTTCGTGTTTTGCTTGAATGGTGGTGCTGTGAGCTGGAAGAGTTCGAAGTAGTACACAGTTGCTGATTCTACAACAGAGGTTGAGTATATTGCTGCATCCGAAGTAGCAAAGGAGGCAGTTTGGATCCGCAAGTTCATTACTGAGCTTGGGGTGGTTCCTAGCATCGCAGATCCTATAGAGCTCTCTTGTGACAACAATGGAGAAATTGTACAGGCTAAGGAATCTCGCTCACACCAGCGGACCAAACACATACTACGACACTTCTATCTCATTCGAGAGAGATCATCGATAGAGGAGATGTGATGATTTGCAGAGCACCTACAGAGGCTAACGTTGTTGATCCCTTGACCAAGGCTATGGCACAGAGAAATCATGATGGTCACACTAGGTCATTAGGCCTTAGAGCCTACACTGTTTGGTACTAGTGCTAGTGAGAGATTGTTAGTTAGAGCCCTAGAGCCAATCATATGATGATTGTTGTATGGACTCGATGTATCATATTCCTATATACTTATAAAGGTATTTCTTTATGGTTATTATACTTACTTGTATTGGTGCCAAATAACTAAGTATAATAACGTCTCTTGAGCAGAAGGTTCTTATCTATATCAATCGATTGGTTGAATTGATTGTGAGATGATATAGAGAACACTACTCTTAATCATTCCTAGTCAAGTATTAACATTCAGGGACAATGTTAATGTGATGAGACTAGCATGTATGTCAACTCGATGACTTGATCTCACAAGTCATGGATATAGAGATATCAAGTTGACACATGGGTATGCATTGGAGAATGTATACTGAATGACCCGCCATGAGAAAGTATCATGGATCGTTATATGAGTGTCATATACTTTCTCATGTGACTATTAGTATGACTATCAGTCCTTGGACCTGAAGTTACCATGGTTCCCTACATAAAGAGTTACATACTTTGGCTTCGTCAAACGTCACCCGTAACTGGGTGGACTATAAAGGTGATTACTGGGTATGTAACAAATTATGCGGAGGGATGTGAGTGATGTGGATGGGATCTATCCCTCCTATATGACAGGAGTGACATCATGATTCTTGATTGAGTGAGACCACTAAGTGCATGGCCATGCCCAAATGAGTCAATATGAGACATTGAGCTCATTTGATTATAGTGAGTCCACTTGGAGTTCAAGATATAGATTGATTAGAGGATGACACGGTCTATGACTCAATTAATCAATCTAGATGTCTAGGATAGAAGGACATTATCATATATTGTGAGAGTCACAATTATTAGTCTCAAAGGTGATGTTGGATTTCAATATTCTTGTAACTTGAGTAGTAATGATGTGTTGCTAGATACCGCTCATTACTTATATTTCTAAATGAGTTTAGGAGCATTGCCAATGTTACAAGAACTTATAGGGTCACACACAAAGAGCAATTAGATGGAGATTGAGCTCATATGATGGACCAAGAGGATTAGGTTCATATGATGAACCAAATTGGATTAAGAGTAATCCAAATTAGACTAATTGAGTAGGACTCAATTTGATTCATGTGTCTAATGAGTCTAATTTAGATTATGATTCATTGAGTCAATTTAAATCAATAAATAGAGATTCATTAAATTAAGTTAACTTGAATTAAAGGTTGGATTTGATCAACCATGGGAGATAAGAGGTCAAGTTTGACTTGACTTGAGAGGGAAGATGAAGGGTCAAGTTTGACTTGACCAAATGCCACATCATTTGTGACTTGGCATTGGGCCGACCAATGTTGATGGTCCACATCATCAAGGCTACATCAAGTTTGTGTCACCTCATGAGGGAGATCAAGAGTCATGACTCTTGGTATTACATGGAGGTTTAAAACCTCTCAAGAGTGGTCGACCACACATTGATTGGAATTCAAGTCTTCTTCTTCCTCCTCTCTTCTTCCCTCTCCCTCATCCTCCATTGCCAAAACCCCTTGAGAGTGCTAGCACACTCTAAGTGGTTTTTCTCCATCTCTTGTCCATGTGGATACGTATAGAGGAGTGTTCACTTGATACTCTATGAGATCCGGCAACTTTTGGACGAGCGGGATAAGCGAAGGGCTTCACTACAAAGGTATAATCTCTACCATGTAGGTCTAGTGTAGATCTAGGAGAAAACTAAGTATATGTAAATTTTTATCTTCGCACGGACCCGTGGCAAGAACTTCGAGGTTTTCCGCAACGCAAAAAAGCGGTTTTTGCGGCTCGAAAGTTCCTACAGAAACCTCATCACAATCTCTTGATCACACAAAGGATCACACTGAGAGCTTTGGAGACTCTAATAGGCTTTATCCAAGTCAATTTTTGTCACCTAAGCTAGCCACCCCTAGCTTTATTATATAGAGCTTGGGAGGAAACACCCAAGTCATGTTTCGGCCATAAGTCGATTGGCCTCTGTGGAATTCAATCGTTACAATCTAATAGCTTGATTCCAATCGATTGCCCAAATATGGATCAATCGACTGAATCACATGCATTGAGCGAATAGAAGATACTGTTCACTCCCAATCGTCTGTGCGGTCGACTGGTCTAGTCGATTGATAAAGTTATCAGTAGACTAATTACCCTAGAATCACAAGCCCCTAAATTTTATTCCAATTTTTTTGGTTCTCAACCACTGGTCGACTGAACATATACCAGGCGAATGTATTGGTGCATTTTGTACTAATGATCTAACTCAAGTTTTGATAAATGATAAATGGATAAAAATTAGTGTTTATGATCTAATTACTTTACTAAGTGTGCAGAAGTTGACAAATCTGGAGGACCTGACACCAGACTGAAATCCAGCTAGGTTTTTGGGACCCGATAGCAGGTACGAAGTCCAGATAGGTCCGTGGATCTAAAATCTGGTGGGAAGTTCATTTGGATCCTCAGGACTTGACAATCAGCCGAAATCCAGTTGAGTCTGCGGGACCTAACAACTAGCGGGAAGACCTGGTGGGTCAAACGCATGTCAAACGACTACAGTTGGTAAGTAAAAGGTAAGCAACCAGAGGAGAGATCTAGTGAGGATGCGTTCCCGGTTGAGGGAATAGTAGGCGTCGACCTAGATTAGGTCCATTTGGAAAACCTAAGCTGAGACCTTGACCACATCCTAGTCTCAAGGAGACAAGATCTAATTACTACCATTATCTTATTGTATTACACTAACTTTATTTTATAGGATAAATATATTTTTTTTTCATGTACTAACACTTTTTTACAAAAAAAAGAGGCTGAAAAAAGAGTGTTCGAGAGCCTGAAAGGGATCCAGGCGCCTGGAGTCCGAGCGCCCGAAGTTGGTCCAGGCGCCTAGACCAGCTTTGTCTGGCAGGTGCCTAGCCAGGCACCCGAGCGATCTGAGCGCCCGGAGTTAGTCTAGGCGCCCGAACTAGAAAAGTCATCCAAAAGCCTAGTTAAAGCACGATGACTGGGCGAACTCACGTCAACGGTCCAGGCGCCTAAAGGGGATCTAGGCGCCCGGAGGTGGATAAACTTGACAGATCAAGTTTCAACAAGATATCGCCACATCAGCAATGGTCTAAGTGCCCGGAATGGGCCTATATAAAGGCCTTTGACTACCAACTTCAGAACATCTGCAATGACTTTCATATTCACGCGCTGCTCCAAAAAGACTTCGACGATACTGAAAGGTTGCTCCGAAGTTTGAAGAATGAAGACTTCTTCAAATTTCCTTTCTGTTTATCGGTAACATTTACATTTCAGTTCTTGTACTCAAATCTTTGTAATCCATTTTCTAACTGATAGTGATTGCCCAACGAAAGTATTCAATGAGTGTGGGCCTTGGAGTAGGAGTCGTCGAAGGCTCCGAACCAAGTAAAAATTACTTGTGTTAGCGTTTGTATATTCGTGTTTCTTTTTCACTGCATATTTTAAATTTTCATAAAAAAATGACAAACGCTATTCACCCCCCCTTTTGACGTCTTAACGATCCAACAAGTGGTATCAGAGCCAAGTTGACTCTGAATTAGTGTAACCATCAATTAGGCAGGGGTGACTTTCAAAACTTTCTTTTAATTTTAATTTTCAGTTTTTCAGCTATTCAATATAGTCCAAATTGGTTCAATTATCTCTTTGGACAAGTTTTCTCATCTCTTTCTATAACATCTTGAATTGGTACAACACCAATCAAGTCTTTCTTTTCTCCCACACTACTTATCCCAAGACCAAGTCTTGGTAATATTTCTAAGTTTTTCTTTCAGAAATTAATGGCCAACATGAGGGATACAACACTGTTCATCCCCCTCTTCAACAGGGATGACTTCCCATATTAGAAGAAGCGAATAGAAGTGTACCTAAAGACTGACATTGATCAATGATTCACCATCCGACAAGGATATAGGGCTATGGTAGATGAAGCAACAAAAGTACTGATCGACCCAGATAGGTGGAAATCAAAAGATAAAAAAAGGCCCAGATTGACTCGAAGGCAATGAATACAATCTAGTGTGGACTTACAAAGGAAAAAACTAAACCACGTCGGCTCGCATGAGAATGTGAATGAGCTGTGGGATAGATTGGTTGAATTACATGAGGGCACGACCGATTCAAAGGTAACTAAGAGGGATTTACTTTTGAATAGTTATTTAATATTAAATTATAGGATGGAGAAATGGCTACTCAGCTACATGCAAGAATCAAAGATATTCTAAATAGGCTCCACCTGATCAGTCACCGACTAGAGAACTTGGATATAATCAGGTATGCCTTGAACTCTTTTCCTCGAAATGTACTATAGACATCTATAGTAGATGCCTATAAAGTTTCGAGGAAATTAAATAAATTAAAATTAGATGAGCCATTTTGTGAACTTGAACTCTACGAACAGGCTAACTCAAAGTAGGTCGAGAAAGGTGTGACTTTTCTTGTAGGTCCATCAAAAGAAACAAAGACTAGAACTCGAGTCAATCCTAAGTCAGAAGATGAATCTGACTCAGAAGCCAACTAATACAGGTTATGGTGAGTGAGTCCTTTAGGTGACGTGATAGCCAACATTTAAGAGGATATGGTGGTGCTTAACCCCGGTTGAACATAAGGCTCTCTGTATATGCCCGGACAGGAAAGACCCTTTGGGCCCAGAGATATTTAACCTTATCATGTCTATAACATATGATTGACTAAGCGAAGGCAAATAGAATACAAGGCTCTCTGTATATGCCTGGACGGGAAAGACCAGTTAGGCCCAGAGATGCTTAGCCTTATCCAGTCTATAACATATGATCGGTCGGGCGAAGGTCGACCAAATACAAGACTATATGTATATGCCCGGGTGGGAAAGATCGGTCAGGCCCAGAGATGTTTAGCCTTATCTAGTTTATAACATATGATCAACCAAGTGAACACCGACCAAATACAAGACTCTCTGTATATGCCCGACCGGGAAAGGTCGACCGAGTTTAAAGATGCTTAACTTGGTCATGTTAGTAAGATACGAGGGGTTATATAAGGGTCGATTAAACATAATGTTATCTGCATGCACTCAAGCAGGCAAAGACTGGTCATGCTCAGGAACACTTATCCTCATAACATCATAACATCTCATGTAGAGAGTTAGACAGATAAGTGGATGGTCAAGTTTAAGGTTTTGGAGCTCGGTAATCTTCATGTGCCTAATTAAATTCAAGGTTCCTCAGATACAAATGCATAACACATTTATATGAATTTTTAGATATATTCATAAGAGATAATGCATCAAGTAATCAAGTCGGCCAGTTTAATGACCGACCTGAATATATTCAACAAAAGGTATGCTCAATATATGATCGACTTAATGATCCGCCAGGATATATTCAACAGAAGATATGCTCAATATATGAACGACTTAATGACCGGCCAGGATATGTTTAACAGAGGGTATGCTGAATATACGATTGGCTTAATGGCCGACCGGGATATATTTAACAGAGGGTATTCTCAATATATGATCGGCTTAATGACAAGTCAAAATATATTTAGCAGATAAATAGTCAACAACCTTATGATAGCCTGGCAAACTTGTCAGGAAATATTCTCTCGAAGCTTCCTCATTAATTAATCAGTTACAGCAATACACTCCTTTGAATATTTCATCAAAGGTCCAAGTTATAAATGACAAAAGAGGTACATCTGGGGTAAAAAAAGATTCCTTGGAAGATTATTGCACGACGTCTAAGTTGTACTTCTCTAATCTTCTAATAAACTGGGAACCACCTCACGATCGCGGGGGTTATATAAGGTGGTATAAAAAGAGAAATCCTCTCGGCTAGTAAGGTACGCAACTCAAGGTGTTTGTGTTGGAACCCCATGGTGTTTTGATGTGATCAAACGAGTTAAGTAGGTCATGTTTTGTCTAACCCTTGTGTCTAAGTGTACAAGAGCTTAGGAACATAGGAAGTCGAGCAGAAGATGTGGCTAGCGAGAAGGACAACATGGGGAAAGAGCCGACGGGCTTGGTGCGTCCTAGGGACGAGGTGACCGCGAAAGAGTACACTGGTGGACGAGAAGAACGTACGCGACGTTTGAGGGATGAGAAACCGGGAAGGAAGGCTACTCGAGGAGAAGGCCGGAACTTGGGTTCGGGTGAGCCCTATTCCGGATGGCCAAGATCACCTAAGAAAGAGGAGCCGGAGTGAAAGACCCGGACCAAAGGCGAGCTGAACTAGAGTAGAGAGCCTAGACCAGAAGTCAACCAGAGTTGACTTTTCAGGTTCGGGCGCCCGGAGGTTCATCTTTGATTGGATTGAAGCTTATCATGATCTAAACGTTGGGGATAAAATTTTATCCCCCCCGGGCGCCCGGAACCCTTCGGGGCGCCCCGACCAGTGCTATAAATATAGCACTGGTTTGCATAGAACATTCATATCACTTGTAATAAGTTTTCTCTGTGCTTTCATTTCTGTTCTTTTTATTTGTGTTGTCAACTCTGTAAAAAGGCTACTCCACCCGAAGGAGATCATCAGATAGTGCGCTTACTTTCCTTGGATTAGCAATCCCCTGATTGCAAATCAAGTAAACCTCTGTATCTGATTTGCATTTTATTAGTCTCTTTATTTTTTATTACTAGTCCTTTTAAATTAATTGAATATCCGAGAAAGGTTTGTGGTGTTTTTTTTTGTAGGGCAATTCACCCCTCCCCTCTTGGCGGCCTCCAAAGGGACCAACAAGTGGTATCAAAGCCGAGACGCTTCAGGAGGGCTAACCGCCGATCGAAGCAATGAGATGGTCGGACCAAACATTGTTCCACCAAATTTCGAGGGGGACTTCACACACTGGAAGCGTCGTATGGAGGTATTCCTAAAAACTAATTTTGAAATTCAATTAATTATAAAGTATGGGTTTGTAGCTCCGACAGATCAAGATGGAGAAGAAAAAGAAGAGAGCCATTGGACAAAGAAGGAGAAGAATGATTCCGTAGCGAACAACCGTGCGGAATATCACCTGCTGAGTGTGTTGCCGCCTCAAGAAGTCAACCGCATCGAAAGCTACTCGTCGGCCAAAGAACTCTGGGAGAAGTTCCTAGAGCTCCACGAAGGAACATCCAAATCTAAGCTAGCAAGAAGAGACATTCTTCGGAACAGACTGACGAACATCCGTCTGGAGAAAGGTGAGAAGGTAGTCGATCTATACGCAAAGGAAAAAGAATTGATTACCGATCTCGAGAACCTCGGTGAAACAGTAACAAACCGAGACACCATATGCTACGCTCTTAACGTGTTTCCCAGAACTCCAGAATGGACGTCAATGATCGACGCCTATTACATTTCAAAGGACCTGGAGGTAAGTACTTTAGAAGAACTGTTTTCTACTCTGGAATTACATGAAACTAGGTGTGCAGGGACAACCAAGGAAACAAGCCAGATAATGGCACTGAATGCAACCAGAAGGGATGAACCCGAGTCAGACTCAGAAGAGGACCAGGAAGCATACATGGTAAGAAACTTTAAAAAGTTTTTTAGATCTAATAAATTTAAAGAAATGCAGAATAAAAAGAATCCAAGAAATAGAAGAAGGATGCGTTGCTACCAGTGTCAAAAGGAAGGACACCTAAAAGAGGATTGCCCAGAACTAAAGAAGCACAAAGGCAAGATTCCCAAGAAGCAGAAGAACCTAAAAGCTACTTGGGACGACACTTCATCATCTGAGTCCGAGATTTAAGAATATGCCAGGCTAGCGCAGATGGCAAGCTACGAAGGGCAAAGCACATCAGAACCCGGCATCGATGAAGGGGGAGCGACCTCAGATGAAAGCAGCGAAGCAGGGGGAGATTCAGGCTTCAAGTCTGATATGGTAAGTGAGGTATGCCTCTTATCCCCTGATCAACTTTAGTTTGGAATTAAATCTATGGCAAAATCCATGTATAAATTAGAAAATAAAAATACCAAATTAGAAAATGAAATTGTAGAAACAAAAAGAATTTTGGCAAAATCATGTCTTATAGAGGATTTTGATAAATTGAAAATGAAAAACTAAAAGAAGAAATAGAAAGATTGAAAAAGGCTAATGGTTCACATATTTATACTTTTAGAAATTATAAAGACTTAAATTGGTATTATAGATTTCATCAAAGTCAAATTAGAAAAATATCAAAGGCCTATGTACCTAGAAAATATTTAATTAACCCTGTAGGTAGGAACCTCTATTGGGTTCCGAAAACATGTTTAACTTGAATTTAAAATTAAACTTAGCATTTTCAGTGAGAAAGTTAAACAGATAGTTTCTTTATGAGGCTTTGTCTAAGGAAATGGTTGTTGCTCCAATAACCAAGAAGGCCTAGTGCCTCGCCACGACCTGGAAGCCAAAATACTGAAATCAAAAGTTTAATTAACCTTCTGGAAAAAGTATTAAAGTTAGAGTTAAATAATGCTTTAAAGGTTTTATACATTTGTTATGAAAATTTTGTTTAACTTAGAAAATTTTTCTCTTGCAAATAATGCCTTAAAAGAGTCATTCAAGTTGTTTTAGAAAATATATTTAAAAATATTCATATTTTCAAAAACTTAGAATTTTTTTAAAAAAATTTTACGTTGCAATTTTTTTTTTAACTTAAAGATTTTTTTTAAGGTATCTATTCTGTTGCACAAAATTTTGTAGAAAAATTATTGTTTTACTTAGAAATGTTTGCAAATACTTAAAATCCTTTAAAAATTATCACAGTTTCTCTAACATAATTTTTTTTTTTTATAAAACTTCAATGTTTATTAGAAAGCTAATTTTGTGGCACATTTTTAACTTAGAAAATTAAAAGTTCAAAATTTTCTTACTTAGAATTTTGTTTCCTTAAAATTTTGATTGAAAACTTCTATTAATGCTAAGAAAGTGTTTAAAAATTTTATTTTTTTAAGTTAGATTTTCACCTTAGACTTGTGTAGAAACCCAAATTTTTTTTAATGTGATCAAAGGGGGAGAAGTATGTTAAGTCTAGGGGGAGGTATATAATAATTGTTGAATTGACAAATCTTGGACTTATTTGCATATTAATTTTTTTTATTGCATTTGTTTTACCCTAACTTAACTTGGGTTGTTTACATCAAAAAGGGGCAGATTGTTGGAACCCCAGGGTGTTTTGATGTAATCAAACGAGTTAAGTTAGGTCTTGTTTTGTCTAACCTATTAGGATGTATACTAAAAACCTAACTTTTGGTATAAACATTTATCTAGAAATAAGAATCACATTTGTCAAATGTCTACATTTATGATAAATGTAGTTGTTCAATTAATTTATATTGTAGATAACATGGTGTGTGGTGTCACACACAGAGGATCATGTTATCAGTACCTTATAAATTATAAACAGTAGCTCACGACCAAGATGGAAAGGAACAAATCATTAGAAGGTCGTAGTGTAATTAGGTAGTAGTTTATCTTAACTATATAATTACACTAGTACACTTAGAGTGTATAGAGTAAGACCATTAGAGGTCGTTTCTTTTACACTGACTTTATAAAAAAATAAAGACCTCAGTTATTATGGAAGTGTGTGCTCTTAATCCTAATATAATAACAAGCACATATATTTGATATTTATTTCTTTAATTTATCAATGGGTGAGATTTAGTTCGATAAATCAATAAGCCCGATAAGTTGGGAAATGATATCACTTATAGTGTGTGTTGTTGATTATAGAAGGAAACTGTTTCCTAATGATCTAGGTTGATAATGTCTCCAAGAGGAGCTCATAAGGATTGTCATGTTAAACCCTACAGGTGGATTTAGTCTGACATGACGATAAGGTTGAGTGGTACTACTCTTGGACTAAGATATTAATTGAGTTGTCAGTAACTCATTTAATTAGTGGACATTCGACATCTTAAACACAGGGAGACTAACACACTCATAATAAGAAGGACCCCAAAATGAAATTTGAGATTGGTGCGGTAGTTCAATAATAGTTCTTTAGTGGAATGAATTATTATTGATGGAATTAAGTTGTGTGTTCGGGGCGAACACGGGAAGCTTAATTTCATCGGGAGACCAAAACCAATTCCTCCTCTCGGTCCCTATCGTAGCCTCTTGTATATAGAGATTTATACCCACCATATACCCACCATCTTACCCAACCTATAGGGGCCGACCAAGCTAAGCTTGAAGCTTAGGATTAGGGCCGGCCATAGCTTGGAGCCCAAGCTTGATTGACCGGCCATATTAAAAGGGAAATTTATTTTTAATTAAAATTATTTCTTATGTGGATATAAGGGTTTAAAAGAGAGTTTAAAATTTAAATCTTTCCTTTTATAGCTTTCTACAAAAGATTAAGAAAAGATTTGAAATCTTTCCTTATTTGTAGATTGAAAGGAAATTTTAATTTTGAGAAAACTTTCCTTTTTTAACCATGTTCATTATTTAAAAGAGTGTTTAAATATTAAATATTCTCTTTTATAAGTTTCTACAAAAGATTAAGAAAAGATTTGATATCTTTCCTTATTTGTAAATTTAAAGGAAATTTCAATTTTTAGAGATAACTTTCCTTTTTGGAAATCATCCACATGTTTAAAAGAAAGATTTTAATTTATAAAATTTCCTTTTTATAATCCACCATGAAGGGAAAAATTATTGGATAAATTTTTTATAAATTTCTGGAAACAAATTAGGAAGTTTTAATTTTTGTTTTAATTAAAACTCTCCTTGTTTTGGGGAAAGAGGTGGCCGACCATTGTAATTGAAAAAAGAAAATTGTTTTAATTAAAATAATTTTTCTTTTTCATAGCAAAGGAATTAAGGAAATTTTTATTTAAATTCCCTTATTTGCCAAGACCAAGGATTATAAAAGAGGGGGTAGAGGTGCCTTCATGGTGAACGACTTTATTATTCTTCTCCTCTCTTTTCCTCCCTGGTGGCCGGCCCTAGCTTCTCCCTCTTCTCTTCTTCTTGTGGCCGGTGGCAACCCTTCTTGGAGCTCTTGATGGTGGCCGGATCTAGCAAGGAGAAGAAGGAGAGAAAGGAGGTTTTGTTTCTAGCATTCCTTGGAGCTTGGTGGTGGTGGCCGAACCTCATATCTCTTGGAGTTTATGTGGTGACCGAATCTTGCTTGGAGAAGAAAGGTGGCTTAGGTGGATTCTCATCTCGGTAGATCGTTGCCCACACAACGTCCGGGATAAGAAGAGGAATACGGTAGAAGATCAAGAGGTTATTTTGCTTACAAAGAAAGGTATAACTAGTAATTGTTTTCCGCATCATACTAGTTTTCTTTGTATAGTTATTTATGGAAATACCAAACACAAGAATGAAGATATGATTCTCGAAATAGTTTTTCGAGTTTGTGTTTTCTTCTTTTTTGAATTTGTGATTCGATTGTTTTTTTTGGTTAACCTAGAGTTATTTAAGGAAATAAATATTAGCTTTCCTTAAAAGGCTTTGCCTAGGTGGTGGTGGTTGCTCCCATATCCAAGAAGGTCATATGCCTCGCCATGCAGTCCTGGAAGCCAATTTTAGAAATTAATATTTATGGAATTAATAACTTAGGTAGATTTGAATCAATAGTGTTAAGTTCCGTTTGCGATTCAAATCTAAACCATTAAGAAAAGATAAGTTAAATTTGGAATCAATGATGTTAAGTTCCGTCTGCGATTCCTAATTTAACTTCTAAAGAACACAATAGGTTATTTAAGGAAAGGTTCGACACTTGTACAAAAATTTTTGTACAATGGAACCGGTAAAATTTTCCTAGGACTAACCAACATAACCCTTGTGTCTAAGTGTACAGGAGCTTAGGAACACAGGAAGTCGAGCGAAAGACGTGGCTAGCGAGAAGGACGGCATGAGAAAAGAGCCGACGGGCTTGGTGTGTCTGAGGGACGAGGTGACCGTGGAAGAGTACACCGGTGGACGAGAAGAACATACGCGACGTTTGAGGGACGAGAAACCGGGAAGGAAGGCTGTTCGAGGAGAAGGCCGGAACTTGGGTTCGAGTGAGCCCTATTCCGGATGCGCGAGATCACCCAAGCAAGAGGAGCCGGAGTGAAAGACCCGGACCAAAGGAAATTTGAACCGGAGCAGAGAGCCTAAACCAGAAGTCAACCAATGTTGACTTTTTAGGTCCGGGCACCCGGATTAATTCTGGGCGCCCGGACCTCCGGTAGCTCAGAACCATTCCGGGCACCCGGAGGTTCGTCTTTGACTGGATTAAAGCTTATCGCGATTTGAACGTTGGGGATAAAATTTTATCCCTCCAGGGCGCCCGGAACCCTTCGGGGCGCCCCGACCAGTGCTATAAATATAACACTGGTTTGCACAGATCATTCATATCACTTGTAATAAGTTTTCTCTGTGCTTTCATTTCTGTTCTTTTTATTTGTGCTGTCAATGCTGTAAAAAGGCTACTCCACCCGAAGGAGATCATCAGATAGTGCTCTTACTTTCCTTGGATTAGCAATCCCCTGATTGCAAACCAAGTAAACCTCTGTGTCTGATTTGCATTTTATTAGTCTCTTTATTTTTCATTACAAGTTCTTTTAAATTAGTTGAATATCCGAGAAAGGTTTGTGGTTTTTTTGTAGGGCAATTCATCCCTCCCCTCTTGGCGACCTCCAAAGGGACCAACAGTTTGAAACCCTACTTTCCTGTATTTGTTTGTTACTGTTCCTCTTCCACCTTTGATTGAGGAAACTAATTTGAGCGTCGGAAGGCTTAGTTAGCCAAGGATTCTCACCCCGAACTTAGGTCACTAATACTTTGTTGGCTCCTCTGATTGTGCGCAGGATCATTGAGGAGTTTTCTTTAGATCTCAAGAAGCTTGTTGTATGTTGAGCAACCACTTATCAGAGCCAGCACACCATCTCATCGCCTTCATATAGGATCAAATTTGGCGCTGTCTATGGGAATTTTCACCTGGATCTAAAGCTTTCCGATGGAAGAAGCTAGAAAAGTCAATACCGTAACCTTAATGCAAGAAGATCTAGAGTTGCTCATCAACGTCAGGGCGCAAAAATTACTTTAGCAACAACAACAAGCCAACACTGGTAGTATGTTGCCACCACCAAATCTAGAAGTGTTAACAACTACTCATCAGAGGGAGAGAGGGGTTCAGGAGGAGGGTCATGCTCGCTTGCTTCCTGTGCCTCTCTCACCAACTCGACGCCCTTAAGTTCTTTTTTGTACACCATTAGAATAGTTAGGGCAAGGAATAATACCCTAGGAGTCTTTTGAGGAGACACCTGTGCGAGATGGGTATAGAGGAAAAGCGGTGGCCAGAGATAGTTCCCTTGAGCGAGTTGTGATAAAGACACCATATACGATATGGACTGGGAGAGATGCCCAGATGTCTTTTATGAGGATTTAGAGTTGTGAGGCTTACGTTCGATGTCAAGTCTCGGACAAACTGGGACCCAAATCTGATAAGTGCTATTTTATAGGATATCCCAAGGAAATGAAGGGATATTACTTCTATATTCCCAGTTAGCACAAAGTGTTTGTGGCTAAGGCTGGGGTATTTCTAGAAAAGGAATTTGTTTCTAGAAAAACTATTGGGAGTACGCTCGATCTTGAAGAAGTTCAAGATATGGACCTTAGCACTGAGGCCTTGATGGAAGTTGAACTAGAATCACAAAATGTTGTGGATGATGAGATTGTTCCATAAGGAGTTGAGGAACAACAACCAGTTCAAGTAGACCTACCTCTTCGCAGGTCTGATAGGGTACGTCGTCAGCCTGAGAGATACTCATTTCTCTTGTCTGACCATGATGACGTTATGCTCGTTGAGAATGAGCCTACCTCCTATCAGGAAGCTGTGATGAGACCAGATTCTGAGAAATGGCTAGAGGCCATAAGATCTAAGATGGAATCCATGTACACCAACCAAGTATGGACTTTGGTTGATCCACTTGAAGGCGTCAAACCCATTGGGTGTAAGTGGGTCTTTAGGAGAAAGACGGACATGGATGGACTTATTACCTATAAGGGTCGTTTGGTAGCTAAAAGTTTCAAGCAAATTCATGGTATTGACTATGATGAAACCTTTTCTCCAGTAGCGATGTTTAAGTCCATTCAGATCATGCTTGCTATTGCAGCATACCACGATTATGAGATCTGGCAGATGGATGTCAAAACTGTATTTCTGAATGGAAACTTGCTCGAGGATGTGTACATGACACAACCTGAGGGTTTTATAGATCCATTGCATACTGGCAGAGTAACAAGCTACAAAAGGTCATTTATCGACTGAAGCAAGCTTCTCGAAGCTGGAATCTTCGATTTGATGATGCAATCAAACAGTTTGGTTTCATCAAGAATGAAGATGAACCCTGTGTCTACAAGAAAGTTGTTGGGAACACAGTTGTCTTCCTTGTATTGTATGTGGATGACATACTACTCATTGGAAATGACATCCCTTTGCTGTAGTCTGTAAAGTCTTGGCTCGGGATTGTTTCTCAATGAAGGACTTAGGTGAAGTAGCCTATATTCTAGGTATAAAGATCTATAGAGATAGATCTAAGAGATTACTTGGCCTAAGTCAAAGTACATATATTAACACAGTATTACTATGGTTTACCTTTCAGAATTCTAAGAAAGGATTTCTGCCGATGTCACATGGTGTGAGTCTTTCGAAGACTCAAAGTCCCTCTTCTAGAGAGGAGAGAGACCACATGGATAAGATCCCTTATGCTTCAGCCATAGGATCTATCATGTACGCCATATTATGTACTCGTCCTGATGTTTCGTAATCTTTGAGCATGACGAGCAGATACCAGTTAGATCCAGGTGAGCGTCACTGGATAGCGGTCAAGAATATTCTTAAGTACTTGAGAAGGACTAAAGAATATTTCTTGATATTTGGAGGTGATGGTGAGCTAGCTGTAAAGGTTACAGTGATGCCAACTTCCAAACTGACCAGGATGATTATAGATCGTAGTTTGGGTTCGTGTTTTGCTTGAATGGTGGTGCTATGAGCTGTAAGAGTTCGAAGTAGGACACAGTTGCTGATTCTACAATAGAGGCCGAGTATATTGCTGCATTCGAAGTAGCAAAGGAGGCAGTTTGGATCCGCAAGTTCATTACTGAGCTTGGGGTGGTTCCTTGCATCGCCGATCCTATAGAGCTCTCTTGTGACAACAATGGAGCAATTGTACAGGCTAAGAAACCTCGCTCACACCAACGGACCAAATACATACTACGACGCTTCTATCTCATTCGAGAGATCATCAATAGAGGAGATGTGAAGATTTGCAGAGTACCTATAGAGGCTAACGTTGTTGATCCCTTGACCAAGGCTATGGCACAGAGAAAGCATGATAGTCACACTAGGTCATTAGGCCTTAGAGCCTATACTGATTGGTACTAGTGCTAGTGAGAGATTGTTAGTTAGAGCCCTAGAGCCAATCATATGATGATTGTTGTATGGACTCGATGTATCATATTCCTATATACTTATAAAGGCATTTCTTTATGGTTATTATACTTACTTGTATTGGTGCCAAATAACTAAGTATAATAGCGTCTCTTGAGTAGAAGATTCTTATCTATATCAATCGATTGGTTGAATTGATTGTGAGATGATATAGAGAACACTACTCTTAATCATTCCTAGTCAAGTATTAACATTCAGGGACAATGTTAATGCGAAGAGACTAGCATGTAGGTCAACTCGATGACTTGATCTCACAAGTCATGGATATAGAGATATCAAGTTGACACATGGGTATGCATTGGAGAATGTATACTGAATGACCCGCCATGAGAAAGTATCATGGATCATTATATGAGTGTCATATACTTTCTCATGTGACTATTAGTATGACTATCAGTCCTTGGACCTGAAGTTACCATGGTTCCCTACATGGCTTCGTCAAACGTCACCCGTAACTGGGTGAACTATAAAGGTGATTACTGGGTATGTAACAAATTATGCGGACGGATGTGAGTGATGTAGATGGGATCTATCCCTCCTATATGACAGGAGTGACATCATGATTCTTGATTAAGTGAGACCACTAAGTGCATGGCCATGCCCAAATGAGTCAATATGAGACATTGAGCTCATTTGATTATAGTGAGTCCACTTGGAGTTCAAGATATAGATTGATTAGAGGATGAAACGGTCTATGCCTCAATTAATCAATCTAGATGTCTAGGATAGAAGGACATTATCATATATTGTGAGAGTCACAATTAGTAGTCACAAAGGTGATGTTGGATCTCAATATTCTTGTAACTTGAGTAGTAATGATGTGTTGCTAGATACCGCTCATTACTTATGTTTCTAAATGAGTTTAGGAGTATTTCCAATGTTACAAGAAATTATAGGGTCACACACAAAGGGCAATTAGATGGAGATTGAGTTCATATGATGGACCAAGAGGATTAGGTTCATATGATGAACCAAATTGGATTAAGAGTAATCCAAATTAGACTAATTGAGTTGGACTCAATTTGATTCATGTGTCCAATGAGTCTAATTTAGATTATGATTCATTGAGTCAATTTAAATCAATAAATGGAGATTCATTAAATTAAGTTGACTTGAATTAAAGGTTGGATTTGATCAACCATGGGAGATAAGATGTCAAGTTTGACTTGACTTGAGAGGGAAGATGAAGGGTCAAGTTTGACTTGACCAAATGCCACATCATTTGTGACTTGGCATGGGGCCGACCAATGATGATGGTCCACATCATCAAGGCTACATCAAGTGTGTGCCACCTCATGAGGGAGACCAAGAGTCATGACTCTTGGTATTACATGGAGGTTTAAAACCTCTCAAGAGTGGTCGACCACACATTGATTGGAATTGAAGTCTTCTTCTTCCTCCTCTCTTCTTCCCTCTCCCTCATCCTCCATTGCCAAATCCCCTTGAGAGTGCTAGCACACTCTAAGTGGTTTTTCTCCATCTCATGTCCGTGTGGATACGTATAGAGGAGTGTTCACTTGATACTCTATGAGATCCGGCAACTTTTGGATGAGCGGGATAAGCGAAGGGCTTCACTACAAAGGTATAATCTCTACCATGTAGGTCTAGTGTAGATCTAGGAGAAAACTAAGTATATGTAAATTTTTATCTTCGCACGGATCCGTGGCAAGAACTTCGAGGTTTTCCGCAACGCAAAAAAGCGGTTTTTGCGGCTCGAAAGTTCCTACAGAAATCTCACCACAATCTCTTGATCACACAAAGGATCACACTGAGAGCTTTGGAGACTCTAATAGGCTTTATCCAAGTCAATTTTTGTCACCTAAGCTAGCCACCCCTAGCTTTATTATATAGAGCTTGGGAGGAAACACCCAAGTCATGTTTCCGCCATAAGTCAATTGGCCTCTGTGGAATTCTATCGTTACAATCTAATAGCTTGATTCCAATCGATTGCCCAAATATGGATCAATCGATTGAATCACATGCATATAGCGAACAGAAGATACTGTTCACTCCCAATCGACTGTGCGGTCGACTGGTCTAGTTGATTGATAAAGTTATCAGTCGACTAATTACCCTAGAATCACAAGCCCCAAAATTTTATTCCAATTTTTTTGGTTCTCAACCACCAGTCGACTGAACATATACCAGGCGAATGTATTGGTGAATTTTGTACTAATGATCTAACTCATGTTTTGATAAATGATAAATGGATTAAAATTAGTGTTTATGATCTAATTACTTTACTGAGTGTGTAGAAGTTGACAAATCTGGAGGACCTGACACCAGACTGAATTTCAGCTAGGTTTGTGGGACCCGATAGCTGGTACGAAGTCCAGATAGGTCCGTGGATCTAAAATATGGCGGGAAGTTCATTTGGATCCTCAAGACCTGACAATCAGCCGAAATCCAGTTGAGTCTGCGGGACCTAACAACTAGCGGGAAGACCTGGTGGGTCAAAGGCAAGTCAAACGACTACAGTTGGTAAGTAAAAGGTAAGCAACCAGAGGAGAGATCTAGTGAGGATGCGTTCCTGGTTGAGGGAATAGTAGGCGTCGACCTAGATTAGGTCCATTTGGAAAACCTAAGCTGAGACCTTGACCACATCCTGGTCTCAAGGAGACAAGATCTAATTACTACCATTATCTTATTATATTACACTAACTTTATTTTATAGGATAAATATATTTTTTGTTGCATGTACTAACACTTTTTTACAGAAAAAAGAGGCTGAAAAAAGAGTGTCCGAGAGCCTGAAAGGGATCTAGGCGCTTGGAGTCCGAGCGCCTGAAGTTGGTCCAGGCGCCTAGACCAGCTTTGTCTGGCGGGTGCCTAGTCAGGCACCCGAGCGATTTGAGCGCCTGGAGTTAGTCTAGGCGCCCGAACTAGAAAAGTCATCCAAAAGCCTAGTTAGAGCATGATGACTGGGCGAACTCACATCAACGGTCCAGGCGACTAAAGGGGATCTAGGCGCCCGGAGGTGGATAAACTTGACAGATCAAGTTTCAACAAGATATCGCCACATCAGCAATGGTCTAAGTGCCCGGAATGGGCCTATATAAAGGCCTTTACTACCAACTTTAGAACATTTGCTATGACTTTCATATTCACGCGCTGCTCCAAAAAAACTTCGACGATACTGAAAGGTTGCTCCGAAGTTTGAAGAATGAAGACTTCTTCAAATTTCCTTTCTGTTTATCGGTAACATTTACATTTCAGTTCTTGTACTCAAATCTTTGTAACCCATTTTCTAACTGATAGTGATTGCCCAACGAAAGTATTCAATGAGTGTGGGCCTTGGAGTAGGAGTCGTCGAAGGCTCCGAACCAAGTAAAAATTTCTTGTGTTAGCGTTTGTATATTCGTGTTTCTTTTTCACTGCATATTTTAAATTTTCATAAAAAAATGACAAACGCTATTCACCCCCCCTTTTGACGTCTTAACGATCCAACAAGTGGTATCAGAGCCAAGTTGACTCGGAATTAGTGTAACCATCAATTAGGCAGGGGTGACTTTCAAAACTTTCTTTTAATTTTAATTTTCTTTTTTTCAGCTTTTCAGCTTTTCAATATAGTCCAAATTGGTACAATTACCTCTTTGGCCAAGTTTTCTCATCTCTTTCTATAACATCTTGAATTGGTACAACACCAATCAAGTCTTTCTTTTCTCCCACACTACTTATCCCAAGACCAAGTCTTGGTAATATTTCTAAGTTTTTCTTTTAGAAATTAATGGCCCAACATGAGGGATACAACACTGTTCATCCCCCTCTTCAACAGGGATGACTTCTCATATTAGAAGAAGCGGATAGAAGTGTACCTAAAGACTGACATTGATCAATGATTCACCATCCGATAAGGATATAGGGCTCTGGTAGATGAAGCAACAAAAGTACCGATCGACCCAGATAGATGGAAATCAGAAGATAAAAAAAGGCCCAGATTGACTCGAAGGCAATGAATACAATCTAGTGTGGACTTACAAAGGAAAAAACTAAACCACGTCGGCTCACATGAGAATGTGAATGAGCTGTGGGATAGACTGGTTGAATTACACGAGGGCACGACCGATTCAAAGGTAA
The DNA here is from genome assembly GCF_018446385.1 of Zingiber officinale. NCBI lineage: Eukaryota > Viridiplantae > Streptophyta > Magnoliopsida > Zingiberales > Zingiberaceae > Zingiber > Zingiber officinale. The sequence goes on from NC_056002.1 coordinate 89,179,258, forward strand.
CTAAGAGGGATTTACTTTTGAATAGTTATTTAATATTAAATTATAGGATGGAGAAATGGCTACTCAGCTACATGCAAGAATCAAAGATATTCTAAATAGGCTCCACCTGATCAGTCACCGACTAGAGAACTTGGATATAATCAGGTATGCCTTGAACTCTTTTCCTCGAAATGTACTATAGACATCTATAGTAGATGCCTATAAAGTTTCGAGGAAATTAAATAAATTAAAATTAGATGAGCCATTTTGTGAACTTGAACTCTACGAACAGGCTAACTCAAAGTAGGTCGAGAAAGGTGTGACTTTTCTTGTAGGTCCATCAAAAGAAACAAAGACTAGAACTTGAGTCAATCCTAAGTCAGAAGATGAATCTGACTCAGAAGCCAACTAATACAGGTTATGGTGAGTGAGTCCTTTAGGTGACGTGATAGCCAAAAGTTAAGAGGATATGGTGGTGCTCAACCCCGGTTGAGCATAAGGCTCTCTGCATATGCCCGGACAAGAAAGACCCTTTGGGCCTAGAGATGTTTAGCCTTATCAAGTCTATAACATATGATTGACTAAGCGAAGGCAAATAGAATACAAAGCTCTCTGTATATGCCTGGACGGGAAAGACCGGTTAGGACTAGAGATGCTTTGCCTTATCCAGTCTATAACATATGATCGGTCGGGCGAAGGTCGACCAAATACAAGACTATATGTATATGCCCGGGCGGGAAAGATCGGTCAGGCCCAGAGATGTTTAGCCTTATCTAGTTTATAACATATGATCATGCAAGCGAACGCCGACCAAATACAAGACTCTCTGTATATGCCCGACCGGGAAAGGTCGACCGAGTTTAAAGATGCTTAACTTGGTCATGTTAGTAAGATACGAGGGGTTATATAAGGGTCGATTAAACATAATGTTATCTGCATGCACTCAAGCAGGCAAAGACTGGTCATGCTCAGGAACACTTATCCTTATAACATCATAACATCTCATGTAGAGAGTTAGACAGATAAGTGGATGGCCAAGTTTAAGGTTTTGGAGCTCGGTAATCTTCATGTGCCTAATTAAATTCAAGGTTGCTCAGATACAAATGCATAACACATTTATAGGAATCTTTAGATATATTCATATGAGATAATGTATCAAGTAATCAAGTCGGTCAGTTTAATGATCGACCTGAATATATTCAACAAAAGGTATGCTCAATATATGATCGACTTAATGATCGGCCAGGATATATTCAACATAAGATATGCTCAATATATGACCGACTTAATGACCGGCCAGGATATGTTTAATAGAGGGTATGCTGAATATACGATTGGCTTAATGACCGACCAGGATATATTTAACAGAGGGTATTCTCAATATATGATCGGCTTAATGACCAGTCAAAATATATTTAGCAGATAAATAGTCAACAACCTTATGATAGCCTGGCAAACTTGTCAGGAAATATTCTCTCGAAGCTTCCTCATTAATTAATCAGTTAAAGCAATACACTCCTTTGAATATTTCATCAAAGGTCCAAGTTATAAATGACAAAAGAGGTACATCTGGGGTAAAATAAGATTCCTTGGAAGATTATTGCACGACGTCTAAGTTGTACTTCTCTAATCTTCTAACAAACTTTAATAAACTGGGAACCACCTCACGATCGCAGGGGTTATATAAGGTGGTATAAAAAGAGAAATCCTCTCCGCTAGTAAGGTACGCAAATCAAGGTGTTTGTGTTGGAACCCCAGGTTGTTTTGATGTGATCAAACGAGTTAAGTTAGGTCATGTTTTGTCTAACCCTTGTGTCTAAGTGTACAAGATCTTAGGAACACAGGAAGTCGAGCGGAAGATGTGGCTAGCGAGAAGGACAGCACGGGGAAAGAGCCGACGGGCTCAGTGCGTCCGAGGGACGAGGTGACCGCGGAAGAGTACACCGGTGGACAAGAAGAACGTACACGACGTTTGAGGGATGAGAAACCGGGAAGGAAGGCTACTCGAGGAGAATGCTGGAACTTGGGTTCGGGTGAGCCCTATTCCGGATGGCCGAGATCACCCAAGCAAGAGGAGCCAGAGTGAAAGACCCGGACCAAAGGCGTGCTGAACCAGAGTAGAGAGCCTAGACCAGAAGTCAACCAGAGTTGACTTTTCAGGTTCGGGCTCCTGGAGGTTCATCTTTGATTGGATTAAAGCTTATCGCGATCTAAACGTTGGGGATAAAATTTTATCCCCCCCCCAGGGCGCTCGGAACCCTTCGGGGTGCCCCGACCAGTGCTATAAATATAGCACTGGTTTGCACAGATCATTCATATCACTTGTAATAAGTTTTCTCTGTACTTTCATTTCTGTTCTTTTTATTTGTGTTGTCAACGCTGTAAAAAGGCTACTCCACCCAAAGGAGATCATCAGATAGTGCGCTTACTTTCCTTGGATTAGCAATCCCCTGATTGCAAACCAAGTAAACCTCTGTGTCTGATTTGCATTTTATTAGTCTCTTTATTTTTTATTACAAGTTCTTTTAAATTAGTTGAATATCCGAGAAAGGTTTGTGGTGTTTTTTTTGTAGGGCAATTCACCCCTCCCCTCTTGCCAGCCTCCAAAGGGACCAACAAGTGGTATCAAAGTCGAGGCGCTTCAGGAGGGCTAACCGCCGATCGAAGCAATGAGATGGTCGGACCAAGCATTGTTCCACCAAAATTCGAGGGGGACTTCACACACTGGAAGCGTCGTATCGAGGTATTCCTAAAAACTAATTTTGAAATTCGATTAATTATAAAGTATGGGGTTGTAGCTCCGACAGATCAAGATGGAGAAGAAAAAGATGAGAGCCATTGGACAAAGAAGGAGAAGAATGATTTCGTAGCGAACAACCGTACAGAATATCACCTGCTGAGTGTGTTGCCGCCTCAAGAAGTCAACCGCATCGAAAGCTACTTGTCGGCCAAAGAACTCTGGGAGAAGTTCCTGGAGCTCCACGAAGGAACATCTAAATCTAAGCTAGCAAGAAGAGACATTCTTCGGAACAGACTGACGAACATCCGTCTAGAGAAAGGTGAGAAGGTAGCCGATCTACACGTGAAGGTAAAAGAATTGATTACCGATCTCGAGAACCTCGGTGAAACGGTAACAAACAGAGACACCATACGCTACGCTCTCAACGTGTTTCCCAGAACTCCAGAATGGACGTCAATCATCGACGCCTATTACATTTCAAAGGACCTGGAGGTAAGTACCTTAGAAGAACTATTTTCTACTCTGGAATTACATGAAACCAGATGTGCAGGGGCAACTAAGGAAACAAGCCAGATAATGGCGTTGAATGCAACCAGAAGGGATGAACCCGAGTCAGACTCAGAAGAGGATCAGGAAGCATACATGGTAAGAAACTTTAAAAAAGTTTTTATATCTAATAAATTTAAAGAAATGTAGAATAAAAAGAATCCAAGAAATAGAAGAAGGATGCGTTGCTACCAGTGTCAAAAGGAAGGACACCTAAAAGAGGATTGCCCAGAACTAAAGAAGCACAAAGGCAAGATTCCCAAGAAGCACAAGAACCTAAAAGCTACTTGGGACGACACTTCATCATCTGAGTTCGAGATTTAAGAATATGTCAGGCTAGCGTTGATGGCAAGCTACGAAGGGCAAAGCACATTAGAACCCAACATCGATGAAGGGGGAGCGACCTCAGATGAAAGCAGCGAAGTAGGGGGAGATTCAGGCTTCAAGTCTGATATGGTAAGTGAGGTATGCCTCTTATCCCCTGATCAACTTTACTTTGGAATTAAATCTATGGAAAAATCCATGTATAAATTAGAAAATAAAAATACCAAATTAGAAAATGAAATTGTAGAAACAAAAAGAATTTTGGAAAAATCATGTCTTATAGAGGATTTTGATCAATTGAAAATTGAAAATGAAAAACTAAAAGAAGAAATAGAAAGATTGAAAAAGGCTAATTGCCACGCCCCCAAAGGAGTCCCTGTCCGAAGAAATTTCGGCAGCACCTCCCCTGTACGGCAGACAATATGAAACATTACTACATACAAAATATACCTCAGCCACACTCGGCTGGAATATATATACAAAATGAAATAAACACAACCACGCAGTTTATATACTCAGCCCACTCGGCTGAAACAAAATAAATACAACCATACAGTTTAACAAACCTACACGACTGAACGTAAATACACAGCAGCGGAAGACATAAAACGATACGAACGTAAAACTAACAATGGCACTAACAAAAATACCTACAACCACCAGACTAGACTCCAAAATCCATATCGAAGCGTACAATACCAAGTTCACAAAACCAAAACATACATTGCGTTAGCAACCAAAACCAGAAAAAGAAGCTATCCTCGAGTGTGACGTGGGACCGGCAGCCGAGACTCTCCAAGCATCTATGACTCATCTACCTGTTACCTGGCGAAAGAAAACCATTTTACGGGGTGGTGAGTGTTGGAACTCAGCAGGTAAGGAAAGAGATAGTGCATGAACATAACATACAGATAGAAAGTGCCAAACGTAAACAGTCTCATAAAAGAAATAGCAGATACTATAATAGAACCAAAATAAACGCTCATACCTGAAACTATATCCTAGGCTAGGTATAGTAAGTCAGAACCGATACTAATCTGCTATCATACTGCTCATAACTACAGAGGTAACAAACAAGGTATATACAAATTTCCAATGAATAAACTAATATCTAAACATCTACAATGAGAATATATCTCAACACAAGTAAGCATATCAGCATACGTGAACAACAGCAGTAAGTAATAACAGCATATATAGACAGCAGCAGCCAAAACAAATATAATAACAACAGCGTATGCACGGATGGTCACTCCCGCCCACCTCTCTGCACCATGACCCCTGTATGGTCGAAAGGCCGGGTCAGTGACAGACTGTACACCACTCCAGCTACCACTCACACGAGTGGCCGAGGGGACAGTTGCATAGTAGCTAACTAGCTACATCTGCGATGGGGTCCCTGCTGCTCGTACTCCAGCTACCACTCACACGAATGGCCGAGTGCGGCACGACAGGACAAGCCGCATCAACTCCAGCTACCACTCTCTCGAGTGGCCGAGGATGCGGTATGCATGTAATGACATGATGCGAACAATGCAACAGTCATCATATATATATATATATATATATAAGCAGAAACAGGTATACTACATGAAGCCAGCATGCTCAATATCGTACATAAATAAGCAACAGTCAAAGTATACAAACATGGTATCTAGTATCTGCTACTGATCATGGACAACAACAAGAGACTGTATGGATATCAAAACGAGTAACTCAAAGATTTTGAGTGGAAGTATCAAGCACAGGAAAGTAAGAGTGGAGTCAAGGTAAAATGGTCCTTATCCAAAAATAACTCATGCACCAAGTTCAAAGCACTAAAGAGACAAAGTAAGAAGTACCCGCCTTTATACGTAAATTGTGTCAACCGTCTTCAATCAACGTCCTGCAAATCACGTGATGTACAATTTAGCTAATTTTATAAATGACACTAGCTAAACCGAAACCTAACTTAATTAGGGAAAAACCCTAATTCAACTATGAACCTCGAGTCAACCAAATACAATATCCTTAATTCACAGTAAGTTGCAGAAAAATAATAATATCACCACCAACTCCCATCTCTACCTAATACGTTACTACCTCAAGGAAACATGAATCAAATACAGTATAACCCATTAAATCTACTCCGAATTTGAAACCAAATCCCCAGAAATCCCAAAACATAGCTAGCCAATTCCGTTCAAATCCGAAGACGCCACAACATAACAAGATCACTATCACGAAGTTGAATAACAACTCCTAAGCTCTGAAATTTACAATAGACGAGTGGTCCAAGGCATCATAGAATTTATCCGAGTAATTATGAAATTCCCAATGTGACAGGAAGGACCAAAAAACAACAATCACAACCTAACCTAAAAAGCCTTGTTTAAAACTCCATAAAAAGCAAGAATACTCTCAAGGAGGAAACAAGGGAATCGAACTATGATCTACACATTCTGCTCATGGAAATGCCGGCAACACAAATGCATCACAACCTCGGAACAGAAACCGAATCCAAAATTCTAAAACCTGATCCAAAATCCTAACCACATAGAAGGACCATTGCAACCTTTGAAATCAACTCACACACCACCAACGATCCAACAAAACCGAACAATATCAAGTGAACACACAAATCCCCTTTGAACAAGGTTTAAGACATTAACCATCCGAACTCCAACCTGAAGGACTCCGCCAAATTCAATTACACTCTCTACTCTGCCGAGAAATCTGGAATGAAAGAAAACAGCAGCGCACCAATTCAAATCGATCATCAATCCAAGTCCGGCCAGAAATTCCGTTACAATAAGAAAACAGAGCCCTTGCTGATCTAAATTTATAGCACCAGAAATCGCGGAAACCCAAAGGAACCCAGCAGAACAACCGGAAGGCACAAAAACCATCGGAACCAGCCAAAAGCACCCAAGAACCCGATTTCAGATACTTGATTCATGAGGAGGGAATCCGTACCACATCGATTCATATTAAAACATCCATATCTTTTTTAGAAATCAGAAAAACACAAGATGGAATCAAGATAGCACAGAAACACCGAATCAAAGCTCGTTGGCAAATCAAACCTCATCGCTATGCACATCCAACTCACTCAAATCCCTAATCTCCCCCAAACGGATCTCATACCTACATGCTAATGCTTATGTTCATCCATAGTATGTACATTTATGCCAGCTAGTATGCTTATGCCTATGTTTATATACATGCTCATGATTATATCTATTTCATGCTTAGTTTAATTACATGTTTATGCTTAAGTTCATCCATAGTATGTACGTTTATGTCAGCTAGTATGTTTATGTCTATGTTTATATACATGCTCATGATTATATCTATTTCATGCTTAGTTTAATTACATGTTTATGCTTATGTTCACCCATAGTATGTACGTTTATGTCAGTTAATATACTTATGCCTATGTTTATATACATGCTCATGATTATATCTATTTCATGCTTAGTTTAATTACATGCTTATGCTTATGCTTCTGTTCATCCTTAGTATGTATGTTTATGCTAGCTAGTAGACTTATTTCTATGTTTATATACATGCTCCCGGTTGTGTCTATTTTATACTTACCTTACGTACATGCTTAGGCTTATGTTTATGCTTGTATGCCTAAGTAGACGTCTATGCTCATGTCCATGATGTGCCAGTAAGTAAGACCTAAGTTACCTTTGATGTGGTTTTCCTTGGTACGCTAGATTATAGATGCTAACTAATGCATAACATTGTTTTAAACATGCTGAGTCTCTCGACTCACAGTTTATATCTTTTTTTTTTCAGACAATGAGATGAATGGGATAGGAGGCATTGACTAGTGAGCCAGCTCAGAACAAGGGCAGTACAACCCGAAGACGTTCTAGATTAATTCCGCATGTAGTTATGTTTTCTTTTGAATCGTCTATGTAATTCTATTTGAAGTAAGGAACCATTATGGAAATATAAGAAGTGAGGCCGCAGGTTATGCATTATATATATGTTTAAAAAAAAATTTGGGTCGTTACAAGTACACTGAGAGTGTATTGAGTAGGACCATTAGAAGTCGTTTCTTTTATACTGACTTTGTAAAGGAACAAAGACCTCAGTTATTATGGAAGTGTGTGCTCTTAATCCTAATATAATAAAAAGCACTTATATTTGATATTTATTTCTTTAATTTATCAATGAGTGAGATTTAGTTCGATAAATCAATAAGCCCGATGGAGTGACGATGAAGTTGAGTGGTACTACTCTTGGAGCTAGATATTAATTAAGTCAGTTGTCAGTAACTTACTTAATTAGTGGACATTTGTTATCTTAAACACAGGGAGACTAACACACTCATAATAAGAAGGAGCCTAAAATGTAATTTGGGATTGGTGCGGTAGTTCAATAATAGTTCTCTAGTGGAATGAATTATTATTGATAAAATTAAGTTGTGTGTTCGGGGTGAACACGGGATGCTTAATTTTATCGGGAGACCAAAACCAATTCCTTCTCTCGGTCCCTATCGTAGCCTCTTAATTATAGAGTACTATACCCACCTATACCCACCTTCTTACCCATCCCATAGGGGCCGGCCAAGCTAGCTTAGAGACCAAGCTAGGGCCGGCTAAAGTTAAGGTGGCCGGCCCTAGCTTGGGTTCAAGCTTGGTGTGGCCGGCCCAAATTAAAATAAAAGGATTTTTATTTTTTAAAATTTTTCTTATGTGGATAACATGATTTAAAAGAGAGTTTAAAAATTTAAATCTTTTCTTTTATAAGATTCTACAAAAGATCTAAATCTCTTTCCTTATTTGTAGATTAAAAGGTTGATTTTAATTTTGGTAAAAACTTTCCTTTTAACCATGTTCATGATTTAAAAGAAAGTATAAAAATTAATAATTCTCTTTTATTAGTTTCTACAAAAGATTAAGAAAAGATTTAATATCTTTGCTTATTTGTAGATTAAAAGAGATTTTAATTTTTAGAGATAACTTTCTTTTTATCCACATGTTAAAAGAAAGATTTTAATTTTTAAAATTTTTTTATTAACCAATCATGAAGGGAAAAATTATTGGAGAATTTTTTTATAAATTTCTGGAAGCAAATAAGGAAGTTTTAATTTGTGTTTAAAATTTTATTTGCTTGGAAATTTTATGGTGTGGCCGGCCATTGTAAATTGAAAAGAAAAATTATTTTTTAATTAAATAAATTTTCCTTTTCAATGGCAAAAGAATTAAGGAAGTTTTTATTAAATTTTCCTTATTTGCCAAGACCAAGGATTATAAAAGAGGGGGTAGAGAAGGCTTTATGTGAACAACTCTATTCTATTTTCTCCCTCTTTTTCTTCCTTGGTGTGGCTGGCCATCCTCTCCTCCTCTCTTCTCTTCGATGGCCGAACCTCATCCTTCTTGTGGAGATTCAAATGGTGGCCGGATCAAGTTTAGAGAAGAAGAAGAAGAAGGAGAGAAAGAAAGTTTTGTTTCTAGCATCCCTTGGAGTATGGTGGTGGTGGCCGAACCTCTTCATCCTAGGAGAAGTTTTGATGGCTGAAACTTGTAAGGAAGAAGAAGGTGCTTGGTGGTTCTCATCTCGGAAGATCGTTGCCCACACAACGTCCGAGGTTAGAAGAGGAATACGGTAGAAGTTCAAGAGGTCTTTCTAAAAGGTATAACTAGTATTTTTCCTTTCCGCATCATACTAGTTATTTTTGAAAATAATACCACATACAAGAGGCATGCGATTCTAGTATTTCGAATTTGTTTTCGATGTTGTGTTCTTTTGTTTTTTTATTTTCCTTGTGCTTTGATTGTTCTTTTCGGTTGACCTAAAGTTATTTAAGGAAATTAAATATTCACTTTCCTTAAAAGGCTTTGTCTAGTCGGTGGTGGTTGTTCCCATATCCAAGAAGGTCATGTGCCTCGCCACGTCAGTACTGGGAGCCAATTTTGGAAACTAATATTTAATGAAACCGGATGTTCCAATAGATAAGAGCCATAATAGTTGAAAATTAGTTTTTCTATTTATTGCTTTTTATGCTGTGTTGTGTGTGCTTGTTAGTATGCATGCTAAGTAGGCTAGCATAGTCAAAATTTCTCACTTTAAATAACTAAGTGGGAGAGGGATTTATTTTAAATAAATTCCACGGTCTCCATTACTGGTTTATAAGTGATGCAACAAGCTTGTGCGTTGGCTCTGAGTGCCTTCCTCCATATCGGATGAGCTTGTTTGCAGATCACTAGCTTAAACTTCCATTTTGGATAACTATAGGAAGTTAATTAAGAGCGTGTGATCTTCCCTATCGGAAGGGACACAATCTTATTAACGAACTTAGTGTCAAGTAATGGTATACACTTAGGCACGTCTAATTGTATCCTCCCCATCGGAGTCACTGCTATTATTTGTGTGACCGAAGAAAACCAACTATTGATTTGTCAAATAAATAAGTTGACAAGATAATAAAATTAAAAACCCCTCTTACAAATGTTTGATTTTGTATACATCCACACTATCGTGGCCTACAAAATTCACGGTGTTTGAGGTAATTTTATTTGTCATAAAGATTTATTGACAAGATAATTAATGGGTAAACCCCTCCTCTTACAAATGTTTAATTTTGTATACGTCCACACTATCGTGGCATGCAAAATTCACGGTGTTTGAGGTGTTGGTGAATTTAAATAATATTGTTTGAGGAATCAATGTTATTTTAAAATTCAAAAAGTTTTGACCAAATATTTGATCAAAGACAGATCAACTATTAATTTTATTCGTCATAAAGTAAAGTTGACGAGATAATAAAATTAATGAATAAAATCTCTTCTTTGATTTTGTATACGTCCACACTATCGTGACATACAAAATTCATGGGGATTTTAAAAGAATTGATCTTGACCAAATATTTTTGTGATTCTTAGGATTTAAAATGTTTGTCAATCCCCTAGTTGCTATACTATAGAAAAGACTTAGTAGTCCCAATTGTAATGATTGGAAATAGGACTTGGACATTAAGGTAGACTGTCTTCTTAGAACTAAGAACAATTTAGGTGTATTTAATTCATTAGTTGAAACGTGTCTAGTGGTGTTATCTACGAGAACCTGGAGTGTAGATACAGATGCCATTAATCATGTCTGCAATTCATTGCAGGGTTCCAGGAAACCCGACAACTAAAAATAAAAACACCGTCCACATGGGCATTACTGCAAAAGTAGCAGCTGTTGCAGTGGAAGAGGTTTATTCTTTAATAGGAATAAAATATGGATTATTAGAAATTGTCTTTACATACTAAGTTTAGAAAGAACCTGATTTCAGTTTCTAAACTATTATAGAATAGATATTCTGTCTATTTTGATAACAAAGTTGATTATCAAGAAAAATAGGGAAGTTATCTATTCTGGTATGTTAGTTGACAATTTATAATCCAATAACTCCCACGATGCAACAAATGGAAATTATAACACATCTTCTAACTTTAAGAGAAAGCAACCTTCGGAAATGAACCAATTATATCTTTGGCATCTAAGGCTAGGTTATATTAACTTGAGTAGGATTCAAAGGATAATAATCAATGAACTCTTGGGTTCATTGGTAGAGGAAAATTTTTCAACCTGCGAGTCTTACTTGGAAGGAAAAATAACCAAGAAGCTTTTAAGTCTAAGGGGTTTGGAACCAAAGATAGAGGAATAGGTTCATTCTGATTTGTGAAGATCTTTGACTATCCAAGCAAGAGGTTGTTTCAAATATTTCGTCTATAGACAACTATTTGAGATACGGATATATTTACTTGATGTGCCACAAGTCTACGTGCTTTGATTAGTTCAAAGAGTACGAGGCTGATGTGGAGAAACATCAAAGTAAAAATATCAAGACACTACGGTGAGATCGTAGTGACAAGTACCTCTTTGGAGAATTTAGGAGTCACTTATCAGAAGTAGGGATTCAATCCCAACTAACTGCACCTGGTATACCCTAACAGAATGGTGTAGAAAAAGGAAGGTATAGAACTCTTATGGAAATAAGTAGATTGATGATGAGTTATTACCAAATTCATTTTAAGGATATACTCTGTAAATGGAAGTGAATATAGTACCTTCCAAAGACAGAACTCTCTACTCATATAGAATTGCTGAATAAGCGTAAGCCTATTTTGAAGCATATTCGGATTTGGGTAGTCTAGCACATATGATGAAGAGAGATAATGATAAGTTGGACAGGAATTCACTTGTTTGTGGGTTATCCTAGAGAAATGAAAGTAGGTTTATAGCCTTAAAAATCAGAAGGTCATTGTTAGCATCAATAACCGATTTTTAGAAAAGGACTATGTAATAAACCACGTGCCCATAAGTAAATTTGTTCTTAAGGAAATAATAAAGGACATGTCTAACCTAGTACCAACTGTACAAGATGAAATATCACAAGAAACTGCAACACGTATCACAAATGATACACAATTGCAGAAGGTGTCTCGTCGTAGTGGGAGTGTTGTTAGGCAACCTTAAAAGATTCATGTTTTGGGAGAGTTTTTGGACTCGATCCCTAGAGGACATGAACCTGATCTCCGGACATATGACGAAGCACTCCAAGATAAAGATGCAGCATCTTGGCAAAGAGTAATGAATAACAGAATTAGAATATATGTATTCTAATAAAATTTGGAAGCTTGTAGAACCACCAAATGGTGTAAAAGCCTTTGGGTGTAAAAAGGTCTATAATAGGAAAAGAGGGATAGACAGGAAGGTAGAAACTTTCAAAGCAAGGCTGATAAAAAAAGGAAACTTTTTCATTGGTAGCCATGCTTAAGTCTATCTGGATTCTTTTATCTATTTGGCAAGTGGATGTCAAGACAGCATTCCTTAATGGAAGTCGTGAAGAAAGCATCCATATAAAGCAACCAGAAGGGTTCATTGCAAAGGGCTAAGAGCATCTTGTGTATAAGCTCAATCGGTCTATGGACTGAGGCAAAGCTTCAAGGTCTTGGAACATCCGGTTTATCAAAAGGAATCCTGACCTATGGATTTATTTAGTAACAGGATAAGTCTTGTGTATACAAAAGGTGTGATGGAAACGTGGTGATATTTCTTGTACTATACGTAGATAACATTTTTGGTAGTTGGAAACAATATCAAAATGTTGTCAGAAGTAAGGGTATAGTTGTCCAAACAATTCGATATGAAGGACTTGGGAGAATGAATATATTCTTGGGATCAAAGTAATAAGGGATTGCAAGAAAAGAATATTTTAATTATCTCAAGCTTCATATATCGAAAAAAAAATCCTTGCTCATTTTAAGCATGCAAAACTCCAAGAAAGGTTTCTTACCTTTTTAGCATGGAGTAACTTTATCTAAAGAAATGCCTCCATAGACATCAAAAGAGATAAAGGACATAAAGGCAGTTCCTTATGCTTCGGCTGTGGGAAGCCTAATGTATGCAATGCTGTGTACAAGACTGGATATCTATTTTGCCGTGGGCATAGTTAGTAGATATCAAAGCAACTCTAGACAAGGACATTGATCTGCGGTAAAGCATATATTGAAGTACCTTAGAGGCACTAGAGATTATATGCTAGCTTATAAGGCAGATAATTTGTTCCCTATGGGTTGCATGGATTTTAACATCCAATCGGAAAGGGACAATAGTAAGTCAACCTCGGGGTTTTGTGTTTACTTTAGGAGGTAAAGTCATAACTATGGAAGAGTGATAAGCATAGGTGTTTTTCTGGACTCTACCATAGAAGTTTAGTATATGGCAAGCCTCTGAGGTAGCTATAAAAGCTGAATGACTCAATAACCTCAAGATAGACTTAGATATGATTTCTGGTTTGTCCAAAGATTATTACAATTTATTGTAATGGTATTGGTGCAGTAACAAACTCGAAGAAACCATAAGTCTATAAGGCAGGTAAACACAATAGAGCGGAAGTACCACCCAATACGAGAAATCGTATAAATGAGGAGAAGTTGTTGCTGCCTAGATTGCATTAGATGATGACCTATAGATCTTTTCACTAAGGCCCTTAAGGCAAGAGCTTTTGATGGGCATGTTGAAGGGTTGGGAATCAGATGTATGGCAGCAGATATAGTAGCTTAGTCTTTTAGTATAAGTGGGAGATTGTTAGGATGTATACTAAAAGCCTAACTTGGTATAAACATTTATTTAGAAATAAGAATCACATTGGTCAAATGTCTACATTTATGATAAATGTAGTTGTTCAATTAATTTATATTGTAGATAACATGGTGTGTGGTGTCACACACAAAGGATCATGTTATCAATACCTTATAAATTATAAACAGAAGCTCACGACCATGATGGAAAGGAACAAACCATTGGAAGGTCGTAGTGTAATTAGGTATTAGTTTATCTTAACTATATAATTACACTAGTACACTGAGAGTGTATTGAGTAGGACCATTAGAGGTCGTTTCTTTTATACTGACTTTGTAAAGGAACAAAGACCTCAGTTATTATGGAAGTGTGTGCTCTTAATCCTAATAAAATAACAAGCACATATATTTGATATTTATTTCTTTAATTTATCAATGAGTGAGATTTAGTTCGATAAATCAATAAGCCCGATAAGTTGGGAAATGATATCACTTATAGTGTGTGTTGTTGATTATAGAAGGAAACTATGTCCTAGTAATCTAGGTTGAGAATGTCCCTAAGAGGAGCTCATAAGGATTGTCATGTTAAACCCTGCAGGTGGACTTAGTCCGACATGACGATGAAGTTGAGTGGTACTACTCTTGGATCTAGATATTAATTGAGTTGTCAGTAACTCACTTAATTAGTCGACATTTGTTATCTTAAACACAGGGAGACTAACACACTCATAATAAGAAGGAGCCCAAAATGTAATTTGGAATTGGTGCGGTAGTTCAATAATAGTTCTCTAGTGGAATGAATTATTATTGATAAAATTAAGTTGTGTGTTCGGGGCGAACACGAGATGCTTAATTTTATCGGGAGACCAAAACCAATTCCTTCTCTCGGTCCCTATCGTAGTCTCTTAATTATAGAGTACTATACCCACCTATACCCACCTTCTTACCCATCCCATAGGGGCCGGCCAAGCTAGCTTGGATACCAAGCTAGGGCCGGCTAAAGTTTGGTTCATGGGTGCTTCAAGGTGGCCGACCCTAGCTTGGGTTCAAGCTTGGTGTGGCCGGCCCAAATTAAAATAAAAAGATTTTTATTTTTTAAATTTTTTCTTATGTGGATAACATGATTTAAAAGAGAGTTTAAAAATTTAAATCTTTTCTTTTATAAGATTCTACAAAAGATTAAGAGAAGAGCTAAATCTCTTTCCTTATTTGTAGATTAAAAGGTTGATTTTAATTTTGGTAAAAATTTTCCTTTTAACCATGTTCATGATTTAAAAGAAAGTTTAAAAATTAATAATTCTCTTTTATTAGTTTCTACAAAAGATTAAGAAAAGATTTAATATCTTTCCTTATTTGTAGATTAAAAGAGATTTTAATTTTTAGAGATAACTTTCTTTTTATCCACATGTTAAAAGAAAGATTTTAATTTTTAAAATTTTTTTTATTAAACAATAATTAAGGGAAAAATTATTGGAGAATTTTTCTATAAATTTCCGGAAGCAAATAAGGAAGTTTTAATTTGTGTTTAAAATTTTATTTGCTTAGAAATTTTATGGTGTGGCCGACCATTGTAAATTGAAAAGAAAAATTATTTTTTAATTAAATAAATTTTCCTTTTCAATGGAAAAAGAATTAAGGAAGTTTTTATTAAATTTTCCTTATTTGCCAAGACCAAGGATTATAAAAGAGGGGTAGAGAAGGCTTCATGTGAACAACTCTATTCTATTTTCTCCCTCTTTTTCTTCCTTGGTGTGGCCGGCCATCCTCTCCTCCTCTCTTCTCTTTGATGGCCGAACCTCATCCTTCTTGTGGAGATTCATATGGTGGCCGGATCAAGTTTAGAGAAGAAGAAGAAGAAGGAGAGAAAGAAAGTTTTGTTTCTAGCATCCCTTGGAGTATGGTGGTGGTGGTCGAACCTCTTCATCCTAGGAGAAGTTTTGATGGCCGAAACTTGTAAGGAAGAAGAAGGTGCTTGGTGGTTCTCATCTCGGAAGATCGTTGCCCACACAACGTCTGAGGTTAGAAGAGGAATACGGTAGAAGATCAAGAGGTCTTTCTAAAAGGTATAACTAGTATTTTTCCTTTCCGCATCATACTAGTTATTTTTAGAAATAATACCAAATACAAGAGGCAAGCGATTCTAGTATTTCGAATTTGTTTTTAATGTTGTGTTCTTTTGTTTTTTTCTTTTCCTTGTGATTTGATTGTTCTTTTCGGTTGACCTAAAGTTATTTAAGGAAATTAAATATTAACTTTCCTTAAAAGGCTTTGTCTAGTCGGTGGTGGTTGTTCCCATATCCAAGAAGGCCATGTGCCTCGCCACGTCAGTACTGGGAGCCAATTTTGGAAACTAATATTTAATGAAATTAATAACCTAGTGATTTGGATCGAACGTGTTAAGTTCCGCAGGAGATCCGAGTCCAAACCTAAAAGAACAAATAGATTAAACTTTGGATCAAACGTGTTAAGTTCCGCAGGCGATCCAAATTTAATTTAAAAGAACACATGGTAGCTAGGAAAAGGTTCAGACCTTTGTACAAAATTTTTGTACAGAGGAACCATTAGATTTTCCAAGTAGCAACCAACAATCCTTACACATATGATGAAGCACTCCAAGATAAAGATGCAGCATCTTGGCAAATAGCAATGAATGCAGAAATAGAATCTATGTATTCTAATAAAGTTTGGGAGCTTGTAAAACTACCAAATGGTGTAAAAGCTATTGGATGTAAATGGGTTTATAAAGAAATAGAGGAACAGACGGGAAGGTGGACACCTTTAAAACTAGGCTTATTGCGAAGGGGTATACTCAGAAAGAGGGATTCGATTATGAGGAAACCTTTTCGCCAGTAGCCATGCTTAAGTCTATCCTGATCCTTTTTTCTATTACTGCTCATATGGATTATGAGGTTTGGCAAATGGATGTCAAGACAGCTTTCCTTAATGGAAGTCTTGAAGAAAACATCCATATGAAGCAACCAGAGGGACTCATTGCAAAAGGGCAAAGAGCATCTTGTATGTAAGCTCAATCGGTCTATTTATGAACTAAAGCAAGCTTCAAAATCTTGGAACATTTAGTTTAATAAAGTAATCTAGTCTTATGGATTTATTCAGTGTTTGGATGAATCTTGTGTATACAAGAAGAGTGACGGAAACGTGATGGTATTTCTTATACTATACGTAGATAATATTTTGCTCATTGGCAAAAATGTCAAAGTATTGTCAGACATAAGGGTATGGTTGTCCAAGCAGTTTGATATGAAGGACTTGGGAGAATGTGGACATATTCTTGGGATCAAAGTAATAAGAGATCGCAAAAAAAGAATGTTGTCGATATCCCAACCTTTATATATCAATACTATCCTAGCTCGTTTTAGCATGCAAAACTCCAAGAAAGGTTTCTTACCTTTTCGACATGGAGTACCTTTATTTAAAGAGATGTGTCCTAAAACATCAAAGGAGATAGAGGACATGAAGGCAGTTCCTTATGCTTCGGCTGTAGGAAGTCTAATGTATGCGATGCTATGTACGAGACCGGATATCTGCTTTGCCGTAGGGCATGGTTAACAGATATCAAAGTAACCCAGGATAAGGACATTGGACTACCGTAAAGCATATATTGAAGTACCTGAGCAGGACTGGATATTATATGCTAGTTTACCAGGTAGATAATTTGCTCCCTGTGGGTTACACGGATTCGGACTAAATAGGACAATAGTAAGTCAACCTCGGGGGTTTTGTATTTACTCTAGGAAGTGGAGCCATAACAATGGAGAAGTGTTAAGCAGAAATGCGTTTCAGACTCCACCATGGAAGTTGAGTATGTGGCAGCCTCTTAGGCAGCCAAAGAAGCTGTATGACTCAGAAATTTTTTGATGGACTTAGATGTGATTCATGGGTTGCCCAAAATTATCATAATTTATTGTGATAATAGTGGTGCAGTAGCAAACTCGAAGGAACCATGAGCCCATAAGGCAGGTAAATACATTGAGTACCACCCGATACGAGACATCGTAGAACAAGGAGAAGTTGTTGTCTCCAAGATTGCATCAGCAGATAACCTGGATCCTTTCACTTAGGCTCTTCAGACGAGAGCTTATAATGGGCATGTTGAGGAGATAGGAATCAGATGTATGGCAGCATATATGGTAGCATAGTCTTTTAATATAAGTAGGAGATTGTTAGGATGTATACTAAAAGCCTAGCTTTTTGTATAAACATTTATTTTGAAATAAGAATCACATTGGTCAAATGTCTACATTTATGTTAGATATAGTTGCCCATTTAATTTATATTGTAGATAACATGGTGTTTGGTGTGACACAGAAGATCATATTATCAGTTCCTTATAAATTACAAATAGTAGCTCACAACCAAGATGGAATGGGGCAAACCATTGGAGTAGTTGTAGTGTAATTTGGTATTAGTTTATCTTAACTATAAAATTACACTAGTACACTATGTGTGTATTGAGCAGAACCATTTGAGGTTGTTTCTTTTTATACTGACTACATAAAAGAATAAAATCTCTGTTATTATAGATGTGCGTACTCTTAATCCTGATATAATAACAAGCACGTATACTTAGTATTTATTTCTTTAATTTATCAATGAGTGAGAATTAGTTTGTTAAATCAATAGGCCTGATAAGTTGGGAAATGATATTATTTATATGGTGTGTTGTTGATTATAGAAGGAAATTATATCCTAGTAATCTAGGTTAATGATGCCCCCTTGAGGAGCTCATAAGGATTATCATGTAAACCCTACAGGTGGATTTAGTCCGGCATGATAATGAAGTTGAGTGGTACTACTCTTGGAGCTAGATATTAATTAAGTGAGTTGTCAGTAACTCATTTAATTAGTGGACATTCGATATCTTATGTTAGTTAGAGCCCTAGAGCCAATCATTTGATGATTGTATTATGGACTTGTTGTATCATATTCTTATATAAATAAAGGCATTTGCTTTGGTTATTATGCTTACTTGTATTGGTGCCAAATAACTAAGTATAATAGCGTCCTTGAGTAGAGGGTTCTTACCTATATCAATCGGTTAGTTGAACCGATAGTGAGATGATATAGGGAACACTCACTACAAGAAAAACCCTCATAGACATCGATGGAACAACAACAGTTTTAAGCAAAAACCGATGTCTTTGAGTATTTTACACCGATTTTTTCAAAAATCGGTGTCTATGAGCGCAGATTTTTGCTCATAGACATCAGTTTTTTAGGCGATGTCTATAAGCGCCTTTTTTTCGTTAATAGACACCGATTTTAATAGTGGTTTTTAAAACCCGATGTCTATGATAAAATAAAATAATTTATTTTTCCCACCAATACTTAGCCAAAATTTGCAACACTTCACTCTTCCCTCTAAACCTAAACCTATATCGCGCCGTCCACACCAAACCCACTCCACCGTCTGCTACCTCCACCACCATATACCGTCGCGATGCCACCACCACTCTCCTCTCCGCTGGTCGTCCAACCATCTCTCTCAGCCTCATCTCCCTCTTCCCCTTCCTAGATCGACTCCCCTTCCTCTCCCGATCGGGATCGACGCACGACGCCCCTGCTGCTCCGTCCAACCACACCGCATCTCCTCCACCTCCTCCCTTTGGGTGAGAAGAGGAGCCCTTCTTCTCATTTCAAGAAAGGAGAGGTGACGAGTTGGTCTTGCTTTCTAGGGTTTTGTTGTCGTTGGATCTCAGAGTAATAGCGGCGGAGGGAGGCAAGATGAAGACAACCAAAGGGGGAAAGGTGATGAACCCCACCGATGCCTACCGGAAGGAGATACGGAAGGAGGTCAAATGGGTAAGAAACATGAACTCTTTGGTTCCATTTCTGCTAGTTCATTCTCGACCTCAGGGTCTCCCTTCCTTTTAGTGCCATCGGATCTAGCTTATTCTTTCTGAAGTTTTACTTTGTGTTTTTTTGTGTCTTTGTTGTGCCAGATGTTTTTTTCTGCTTTATGGATGATGGTGTTTTATGTGGATGCATCACTTCTTTCTGTGATTAAGGACAGCTATACAGTCATTAAGCTCTTGCCTAAATACAATCTTCATAAACCTTCAAGTGACCTAGTTTTATGGCATTTTGTAAAAAATGATATCAGTTTGTTCATTTGCATTATTTTCTATGTTGGCAAATCCTAGACAAGGAGTTAACTTAAAATGATTTATGCAGATTGAGGCTTCAGGAGGTCAGGCTCTCACTTATGGAGGAGATGTTTCA
Organism: Zingiber officinale; assembly: GCF_018446385.1. Lineage (NCBI taxonomy): Eukaryota > Viridiplantae > Streptophyta > Magnoliopsida > Zingiberales > Zingiberaceae > Zingiber > Zingiber officinale. The sequence continues at coordinate 89,199,157 of NC_056002.1, forward strand.
AAAGAAGAGGACGTGGAATCCATGGTCAAAACTGTTAGTAATGAAGATTGCATAGATCTGGCTTCTAACAATTTCATCTTTGACTTATTATTGCATGTGCAATTTTTTTAGGCAGTAGATGCTTGGGGATCAGTTGACATTTTAGTTAATAATGCAGTTGTCTGGAATTATACTTATGTTCATCTTGTTTTGTTGTAATGTAAGCTAACAAAGACCAAATATTTTCAGGTATTACACGAGACACACTGTTGATGAGAATGAAAAAATCACAATGGAAGGAAGTCATTGACCTGAATCTTACTGGTGTCTACCTTTGCACACAGGCATGCATTTTCATATCTTATTATCTTGCAATCTTTTATGATGAATACTTATTTCACCATGATGACATTTCTCCTGCAGGCAGCAGCAAAAATTATGATGAAGAAGAAAAAGGTATTCTCTTCATATATATATTTTTAGCAGTTGGTTACCAATTAGCTAAGTCATTCAATATAGTATTTAACCTGAAGGATTTATATCTATATGAGCAGTTGGCTTGGTAAAAACCATATTTATGATTATTCATTTGTTATTAGCATAGACATTGTGGATTTCCAGAAGTAAATCTTGTTATTGAGTTGTCAAAATGTTGCTTCTAATTAAACCCTATCATTAAAATTGATTATTACAAGGAAGGGAAAATGCTACCAGAAGAGCTAGAAAATAATTTGGAGGAAATGGATAGAAAAAGATTTCTCAGTTTGTGATTTCTAGATAAAGAAAAAATGGGAAATCATTTGATGTGATTGTTCTTTTATTTTGTTGATCCTTAGCATTAGCTAAGATCAATGTTCCCTTTGGTTCAAATACTACCTAGACCAATCAAGTGTTTGGTATACCTAAATTCTGGAAATAATGGTGCCAAAATTGTTGGAACATTGATGATTTAGGTGGATGGGATGAATAGATGGCATGAAGTTTTCGATAAAACATAAGTCAAATTAAGGTTAGTAGCAAATATGCATGTGTGATAATATCAAGGCTCAGAATTTGGAATCGTGCTAAAGTTTTAGACTTTGACTGAAATGATACAATTTCTTGTTTCATCATGTGGTGTTGGTGTAGAGTTAGAGAGGAAGGAGATAAAAAAGAAGAGAAGATAACTATATACCTAACTTTGATCTGTGTCCGTAACTTCTAACTTTGTGTCCATGTACAGAATTGACATTGTATTATATGAATACAAGGTACAAAAGGATAACAAACATTATTAATTCAGCTTGAAGTATTTTGTAGTGTGTCCAAAATTTTTGAATTTCAATACGGCGTGATACTTATCAACATGACTGACACAATGACTTAGGATACATTACTTGTTGTCCGACATTGTACAATATTTTATTAGAACAATATTTATAATATTCAGTTTTGATAATTTATTAGAATAATTTATTAGAACCATTTTAAAAACTCGTCACTACCTTAAATAAATTCAACATTTACATTCATATAATCATAATTCAGATAGGTTCACATATTCAACTCCTCCTTGATCTGGGTTACCTGTCCTTAGTCCTTTGAACACATCCTTGATCCAAATCACCAACCCTTGAGTCCTCTCGATCTGGGTCATTTGCCCTTGAGTCCACTCAGCGCATGATGCTTATACTTGATTGCACTTGATTTGGAGATATCTATCTCTGAGTCGAGTTACCAAATCCAATCGGCATGACTAAACTGCACACTTGATGCACCAACATCAAATACAAATCGATAACTTAATCCTTTGTCAAATATAAAAAATGATTAACCTTAATCACAATGGAACTGATAGAATTTTTTGGGAAAATGTTTAAAATGATTTAGTATTCCAAATTCTAATAAAACACATATTTGCAAATGCAAGTTCAAAAACTTTGTATGGAAATATGTGTTATGAAACTTGAAGTAGCCAATACAAAATCCACAACTTTGTAAAGTTGCATGCTGAAGCATGATTGTTGTCATTATCAGCCCTACACTGATTGGCACTAGTGCTAGTGGGAGATTGTTAGTTAGAGCCCTAGAGCCAATCAATCGATGATTGTATTATGGACTTGTTGTATCATATTCTTATATAAATAAAGGCATTTGTTTTGGTTATTATGCTTACTTGTATTGGTGCCAAATAACTAAGTATAATAGCGTCCTTTAGTAGAGGGTTCTTACCTTAGTTGAACCGATAGTGAGATGATATAGGGAACACTATTCTTAATCATTCCTAGTCGAGTATTAACATTCGGGATAATGTTGCAACGAGACTAGCATGTAAATCAACTCGATGACTTGATCTCACAAGTCATGGATATAGAGATATCAAGTTGACACATGGGTATGCATTGGAGAATGTATGAATGACCATCCATGAGAAAGTATCATGGATCATTATATGAGTGTCATATACTTTCTCATGTGGCTATTAGTATGACTATTAGTCCTTGGACCAAGTCACCATGGTTCCCTGCGTAGGGTACGTGGTGGTTTCATCAAGCGTCACTGAATCGGACTATAAAAGCGATTCTTGGTATGTAACAAATTATCCGGAGGATGTGAGTGATGTAGATGGGATCTATCCTCCTCCTATATGAGAGTGTCATCGATATTCTTGATAGAGTGAGACCACAGTGCATGCATGCCCAAAGAGTCAATATGAGATATTGAACTCATTTGATTTAGTGAGTCTACTTGGAGTTCAAGAGATGATTGGGAGGATGACACGTCTCCTCATTGATCAATCTAGATGTCTAGGATAGAAGGACACTTGTCATATATTGTGAGGAGTCACAATTAGTAGTCACAAGGTGATGTTGGATCTCAACATTCTTGTAACTTGGGTAGTAATGATGTGTTGCTAGATACCGCTCATTACTTATGCTCCTAAATGGGTTTAGAGGCATTGCCAACGTTACAAGAACCTATAGGGTCACACACTAAGGACAATTAGAAGGAGATTAGGTTCATATGATGAACCAAGAGGATTAGGTTCATGTATTGAACCAAATTGGACTAAGAGTAATCCAAGTTAGGCTAATTGAGTTGGACTCAAGTTGATTCATGTGGTCAATGAGTCTAATTTAGATTATGACTCATTGAATCAATTTAATTAAATGAATTAGATTCATTATATTAAGTTGGTTTGAATCAAATGGTTAGATTAGATCAACCATGAGAGAGATTTGGTCAAGTTTGACTTGACTTGAGAAGAAAAGATGAAAGGTCAAGTTTGACTTGACCATTTGCCACCTCATTTGTGAGTTGGCAATAAGAGGACTAATGATGATGTGCCACTGTTAGGATGTATACTAAAAGCCTATCTTTTGATATAAACATTTATCTAGAAATAAGAATCACATTGGTCAAATGTCTACATATACGATAAATGTAGTTGCTCAATTAATTTATATTGTAGATAACATAGTGTGTGGTGTCACACACAGAAGATCATGTTATAGGTTTCTTATAAATTATAAACAGTAGCTCACGATTAAGATGGAAAGGAACAAACCATTGGAAGGTCGTAGTATAATTAGGTATTAGTTTATCTTAACTATATAATTACACTAGTACACTTAGAGTGTATTGAGTATGACCATTTAAGGTCGTTCCTTTTATACTAACTTTATGAAGTAACAAAAACATCAGTTATTATGGAAGTGTGTGCTCTTAATCCTAATATAATAACAAGCACATATATTTGATATTTATTTCTTTAATTTATCAATGGGTGAGATTTAGTTCGATAAATCAATAAGCCCGATAAGTTGGAAAATGATATCACTTATAGTGTGTGATGTTGATTATAGAAGGAAACTGTGTCCTTGTAATCTAGGTTGAGAGTGTCCCCAAGAGGAGCTCATAAGGATTGTCATGTTAAACCCTGCAGGTGGACTTAGTCCGACATGACGATGAGGTTGAGTGGTACTACTCTTGGACTAAGATATTAATTAAATGAGTTGTCAGTAACTCACTTAATTAGTGGACATTCGACATCTTAAACACAGGGAGACTAACACACTCATAATAAGAAGGAGCCTAAAATGTAATTTGGGATTGGTGTGGTAGTTCAATAATAGTTCTCTAGTGGAATGAATTATTATTGATAAAAATTGTGTGTGTGTGCTAGGATGCTTAATTTTATCGGAGACAAACCTCCTCTCGGTCCCTATCGTAGTCTCTTAATTATAGAGTACTATACCCACCTATACCCACCTTCTTACCCATCCCATAGGGGCCGGCAAAGCTAGCTTGGAGACCAAGCTAGGGCCGGCCAACGTTTGGTTCATGGGTGCTTTAAGGTGGCCGGCCCTAGGTGTGGCCGGCCCAAATTAAAATAAAATGATTTTTATTTTTAAAATTTTTCTTATGTGGATAACATGATTTAAAAGAGAGTTTAAAAATTTAAATCTTTCATTTTATAAGATTCTACAAAAGATTAAGAGAAGAGTTAAAATCTCTTTCCTTATTTGTAGATTAAAAGGTTGATTTTAATTTTGGTAAAAACTTTCCTTTTAAATATGTTCATGATTTAAAAGAAAGTTTAAAAATTAAAAATTCTCTTTTATTAGTTTCTACAAAAGATTAAGAAAAGGTTTAATATCTTTCCTTATTTGTAGATTGAAAGGAGATTTTAATTTTTAGTGATAACTTTCCTTTTGGAAATTATCCACATGTTTAAAAGAAAGATTTTAATTTATAAAATTTCTTTTTATTAACCAATCATGAAGGGATTAAAATTATTGGAGAAATTTTTATAAATTTCTAGAAACAAATTAGGAAGTTTTAATTTTTGTTTTAATTAAAACTCTCCTTGTTTTGTGGAAAGAGGTGGCCGGCCAAATAAATTGGAGAAGAGAAAATTATTTTTAATTAAATAAATTTTCCTTTTCATGGCAAAAGAATTAAGGAAGTTTTTATTTAAATTTCCTTATTTGTCAAGACCAAGAATTATAAAAGAGGGGGTAGAGGAGGCTTCATGGTGAACAACTCTATTCTTTTTCTTCCTCTCTTTTCTTCCTTGGTGTGGCCGGCCTCTAGAGGTTCCCCTTCTCCTTTTCTCTTCTCCTTCTTGTGGCCGAGACTTCATCATCTCTTGGAGGCATAGAAGTGGCCGGATCTAGCTTGGAGAAAAGGAGAGAAAGGAGTCTTGTTTCTTGCATCCCTTGGAGCTTGGTTGGTGGAAAAAGATCTTCATCTTTTGGAAGCTTTGTGCTTGGCCGAAACTTGAAGAAAGGAGAAGACGGTGCTTTGGTGGTTTCTCATCTCGGAAGATCGTTGCCCACACAACGTCCGAGGTTAGAAGAGGAATACGGTAGAAGATCAAGAGGCTTTTCTAAAAGGTATAACTAGTATTTTTCCTTTCCGCATCATACTAGTTATTTTTGGAAATAATACCAAATACAAGAGGCATACGATTCTAGTATTTCGAATTTGTTTTCGATGTTGTGTTCTTTTGTTTTTTCTTTTCCTTGTGATTTGATTGTTCTTTTCGGTTGACCTAAAGTTATTTAAGGAAATTAAATATTAACTTTCCTTAAAAGGCTTTGTCTAGTCGGTGGTGGTTGTTCCCATATCCAAGAAGGCCATGTGCCTCGCCACGTTAGTACTGGGAGCCAATTTTGGAAACTAATATTTAATGGAATTAATAACTTAGGTGATTTGGATCGAACGTGTTAAGTTCCGCAAGAGATCCAAGTCTAAACCTAAAAGAACAAATAGATTAATCTTTGGATCAAATGTGTTAAGTTCCGCAGGCGATCCAAGTTTAATTTAAAAGAACACACGGTAGCTAGGAAAAAGGTTCAGACCTTTGTACAAAATTTTTGTACAATGGAACCATTAGGTTTTCCGAGTAGCAACCAACAATTGGTATCAGAGCTAGGGTTTTGCCTCTGTGTATTTGGTATTAGTTTAATTATGCACATGTCATACATAATTTAGGCAGGTTAATAGTAGGATGTGCTAACTTTGTGGATGCAGGATTCAACTATTATGACTTATAGTTATTATGTGTGTAATTGGACCCTTGGACATGTCAAGGGCATTTTATTGTGTGTGCATGATTGTATTATAAAATACAGCAGGAGTTGTATTTAGTTTTATTAGGATTTTATTTTTTGATCTAGTTACATGTACATTCCTTTTATGGAATATAGGATCGATGGATGTAAATTTTATTTTATGTTCGATCTAGTTGACATGTACATTCCTTCGAGGAATATAGGATCGAAAAATGTAAAATTCTATTTATGTTGCGGATCGAATCTTGCAAGGCGTGGAACCTTTTGAGGATCAGAGGCGCAGCGGAACAAGGAGCAAGATGGATGCGACAACTAGACCCGGTGGCGGTGGCCAAAGATGGCAGCAGCTAGGGTTAGCGACACACGGAGGACAGCAATAGATAAAAGCCATAATAGTTGAAAATTAGTTTTTCTGTTTATTGCTTTTTATGCTGTGACTGTGTGTGCTTGTTAGTATGCATGTTAAGTAGACTAGCATAGTCAAAATTCCTCACTTTAAATAACTAAGTGGGAGAGGGATTTATTTTTAAATAAATTCCACGGTCTCCATTACTGGTTTATAAGTGATGCAACAAGCTTGCGCGTTGGCTCTGAGTGCCTTCCTCCATATCGGATGAGCTTATTTGCGGATCACTAGCTTAAACTTCCATTTTGGATGACTATAGGAAGTTAATTAAGAGCGTGTGATCTTCCCCATCGGAAGGGACACAATCTTATTAACGGACTTAGTGTCAAGTAATGGTATACACTTAGACACGTCTAATAGTATCCTCCCCATCGGAGTCACTGCTATTATTTGTGTTACCGAAGAAAACCAACTATTGATTTGTCAAATAAATAAGTTGACAAGATAATAAAATTAAAAACCCCTCTTACAAATGTTTGATTTTGTATACGTCCACACTATCGTGGCATACAAAATTCACGGTGTTTGAGATAATTTTATTTGTCATAAAGATTTATTGACAAGATAATTAATGGGTAAACCCCTCCTCTTACAAATGTTTAATTTTGTATACGTCCACACTATCGTGGCATGCAAAATTCACGGTGTTTGAGGTGTTGGAGAATTTAAATAATATTGTTTGAGGAATCAATGTTATTTTAAATTCAAAAGTTTTGACCAAATATTTGATCAAAGAAAGATCAACTATTAATTTTATTCGTCTTAAAGTAAAGTTGACGAGATAATAAAATTAATGGATAAAATCTCTTCTTTGATTTTGTATATGTCCACACTATCGTGGCATACAAAATTCATGGGGATTTTAAGGAATTAATCTTGACCAAATATTTTTGTGATTCTTAGGATTGAAAATGTTTGTCAATTCCCTAGCTGTTATACTATAGAAAAGACTTAGTAGTCCCGATTGTAAAAATTGGAAATAGGACTTGGACATTAAGGTAGTCTATCTTTTTAGAACTAAAGAACAATATAGGTGCATTTAATTCATTAGTTGAAACATGTTTAGTGGTGTTATATACCAGAACCTGAAGTGTAGATACAGATGCCATTAATCATGTTCGCAATTCATTGCAGGGTTCTAGGAAACCCGACAACTAAATGAAAATAAAAACACCGTCCACATGGGCACTGCTGTAAAAGTGGCAGCTGTTGCAGTGGGAGATGTTTATCTTTTAAATAGGAATAAAATATGGATTATTAGAAATTATCTTTACGTACTAAGTTTAGAAAGAACCTGATTTCAGTTTCTAAACTATTATAGAATAGATATTGTGTCTATTTTGATAACAAAGCTGTTATCAAGAAAAATAGAGAAGTTATCTATTCTGGTATGTTGGTTGACAATTTATAATCCAATAACTCCCACGATGCAATAAATGGAAATTATAACACATCTTCTAACTTTAAGAGAAAGCAACCTTCGGAAATGAACCAATTATATCTTTGGCATCTAAGGCTAGGTTATATTAACTTGAGTAGGATTCATTGGTAGCTGATGAACTTTTGGGTTCATTGGTAGTAGAAATCTTTCCAACCTGCGAGTCTTACTTGGAAGGAAAAATAACCAAGAAGCTTTTAAGTCTAAGGGGTATAGAGCCAAAGATATGTTGGAATTGTTTCATTCTGATTTGTGTGATCCTATGACTATCCAGACAAGAGGTAGTATCGAATATTTCATAGACAACTATTCAAGATACAAATACATTTACTTAATGTGCCGCAAGACTAAGTGCTTTGATTAGTTCAAAGAGTACAAGGCTGATGCGGAGAAACGTCAAAGTAAAAGTATCAAGATACTACAGTGAGATCGTAGTGGCAAGTACCTCTTGGGAGAATTTAGGAGTCACTTATCAGAAGTAGGGATTCAATCCCAACTAACTGCACCTAGTACACCCCAACAAAATGGTGTAGAAAAAGGAAGGTATAGGACTCTTATGGAAGTAAGTAGATTGATGATGAGTTATTACCAAATTCATTTTAAGGATATACTCTGGAAACGGAAGTGAATATAGTACCTTCCAAAGTCAGAACTCTCTATTCATATAGAATTGCTGAATAAGCGTAAGCCTATTTTGAAGCATATTCGGATTCGGGTAGTCCAGCACATATGCTGAAGAGAGATAATGATAAGTTGGACAGGAATTCACTTGTTTGTGGGTTATCCTAGAGAAATGAAAGTAGGATTATAGTCTTAAAAATCAGAAGGTCATTGTTAGCATCAATGAACGATTTTTAGAAAAGGACTATGTAATAAATCACGTGCCCATAAGTAAATTTGTTCTTAAGGAAATAATAAAGGACATGTCTAACCTAGTACCAACTATACAAGATGAAATATTACAAGAAACTACAACACGTATCATAAATGATACACAATTGCAGAAAGTGCCTCATCGTAGTGGGAGTGTTGTTAGGTAACCTAAAAAGATTCATGTTTTGGGAGAGTTTTTGGACTCGATTCCTGGAGGACATGAACCTGATCTCTGAACATATGACGAAACACTCTAAGATAAAGATGCAGCATCTTGGCAAAGAGTAATGAATAACAGAATTAAAATATATGTATTCTAATAAAATCTGGAAGCTTGTAGAACCACCAAATGGTGTAAAAGCCTTTGGGTATAAAAAGGTCTATAATAGGAAAATAGGGATAGACAGGAAGGTAGAAACTTTCAAAGCAAGGCTTGATGAAAATGGAAACTTTTTCATTGGTAGCCATGCTTAAGTCTATCTAGATTCTTTTATCTATTTGGCAAGTGGATGTCAAGACAACATTCCTTAATGGAAGTCTTGAAGAAAGCATCCATATAAAGAAACCAGAAGGGTTCATTGCAAAGGGCTAAGAGCATCTTGTATGCAAGCTCAATCAGTCTATGGACTGAGACAAAGCTTCAAAGGTCTTGGAATATCCGGTTTATCAAAGTTATCCAGACCTATGGATTTATTTAGTAACCGGATAAGTCTTGTGTATACAAAAGGTGTGATGGAATCGTGGTGGTATTTCTTGTACTATAAGTAGATTACATTTTTGATAGTTGGAAACAATATCAAGGTGTTATTGGAAGTAAAGAGTGGTTGTCAAGCAATTCGTTATAAGGAAAATAGCACATATTCTTGGGAACAAGGTTATAGAAAAGAATGTTGTGTTTATCTCAAGCTTTATATAACAAGCTCGTTTTAGCATGCAAAACTCAAGAAAGGTTTTCTACCTTTTAAGCATGGAGTGTCTTTATCTAAAGAGATGTCTCCGATGACATCAAAGGAGATTGAGGACATGTAGGCGGTTCTTTATGCTTGAAAGATAACTAATATATGCTGTGATCGATCAATCAGTTTTGCCAAGGGCATAGTTAATAGATATCAAAGTAACCCTAGACAAGGACATTGGACTGCAATAAGGCATATATTAAAGTACCTTAGAGGCACTAGAGATTATATGCTAGCTTACAAGGCAGTTAATTTGGTTCCTGTGGGTTGCACGAATTTTGACTTCCAATCAGATAGGGACAATAATAAGTTAACCTCGGGGTTTTGTGTTTACTTTAGGAGGAAAAGTCATAACTATGGAAGAGTGATAAGCATAGGTGTTTTTCTGGACTCCACCATAGAAGCTGAGTATATGGCAAGCCTCTGAGGTAGCCATAAAAGCTAAATGACTCAATAACCTCAAGATGGACTTAGATATGATTTCTGGTTTGTCCAAATATTATTACAATTCATTGTAATAATAGTGGTGCAGTAGCAAACTCGAAGAAACCATAAGTCTATAAGGCAAGTAAACACAATAGAGCGCAAGTACCACCCAATACGAGAAATCGTATAAACGAGAAGAAGTTGTTGCTGCCTAGATTGCATCAAGTGATAACCTAGAAGATCCTTTCACTAAAGCCCTTAAGGCAAGAGCTTTTGATGGGCATGTTGAAGGTTTGGGAATCAGATGTATGGTAGCAGAAATAGCAGCTTAGTCTTTTAGTATAAGTGGAAGATTGTTAGGATGTATACTAAAAGCCTAGCTTTTGGTGTAAACATTTATCTAGAAATAAGAATCACATTGGTCAAATGTCTACATTTACGATAAATGTAGTTGCTCAATTAATTTATATTGTAGATAACATGGTGTGTGGTGTCACACACAGAAGATCATGTTATAGGTTCCTTATAAATTATAAACAGTAGCTCACGACCAAGATGGAAAGGAACAAACCATTGGAAGGTCGTAGTGTAATTAGGTATTAGTTTATCTTAACTATATAATTACACTAGTACACTTAGAGTGTATTGAGTAGGACCATTTGAGGTCGTTCCTTTTATACTGACTTTATGAAGAAACAAAGACCTCAGTTATTATGGAAGTGTGTGCTCTTAATCCTAATATAATAACAAGCACATATATTTGATATTTATTTCTTTAATTTATCAATGAGTGAGATTTAGTTCGATAAATCAATAAGCCCGATAAGTTGGGAAATGATATCACTTATAGTGTGTGTTGTTGATTATAGAAGGAAACTGTGCCCTAGTAATCTAGGTTGAGAATGTCCCCAAGAGGAGCTCATAAGGATTGTCATGTTAAACCCTGCAGGTGGACTTAGTCCGACATGACGATGAGGTTGAGTGGTACTACTCTTGAACTAAGATATTAATTAAATGAGTTGTCAGTAACTCACTTAATTAGTGGACATTCGACATCTTAAACACAGGGAGACTAACACACTCATAATATGAAGGAGCCCAAAATGTAATTTGGGATTGGTGCGATAGTTCAATAATAGTTCTCTAGTGGAATGAATTATTATTGATAAAATTAAGTTGTGTGTTCGGGGCGAACACGGGATGCTTAATTTTATCGGGAGACCAAAACCAATTCCTCCTCTCGGTCCCTATCGTAGCCTCTTAATTATAGAGTACTATACCCACCTATACCCACATTCTTACCCATCCCATAGGGGCCGGCCAAGCTAGCTTGGAGACCAAGCTAGGGCCGGCCAAAGTTTGGTTCATGGGTGCTTCAAGGTGGCCGGCCCTAGCTTGGGTTCAAGCTTGGTGTGGCCGGCCCAAATTAAAATAAAAGGATTTTTATTTTTAAAATTTTTCTTATGTGGATAACATGATTTAAAAGAGAGTTTAAAAATTTAAATCTTTCCTTTTATAAGATTCTATAAAAGATTAAGAGAAGAGTTAAAATCTCTTTCCTTATTTGTAGATTAAAAGGTTGATTTTAATTTTGGTAAAAACTTTCCTTTTAAATATGTTCATGATTTAAAAGAAAGTTTAAAAATTAAAAATTCTCTTTTATTAGTTTCTACAAAAGATTAAGAAAAGATTTAATATCTTTCCTTATTTGTAGATTGAAAGGAGATTTTAATTTTTAGAGATAACTTTCCTTTTTGGAAATTATCCACATGTTTAAAAGAAAGATTTTAATTTATAAAATTTCTTTTTATTAACCAATCATGAAGGGATTAAAATTATTGGAGAAATTTTTATAAATTTCTAGAAACAAATTAGGAAGTTTTAATTTTTGTTTTAATTAAAACTCTCCTTGTTTTGGGGAAAGAGGTGGCTGGCCAAATAAATTGGAGAAGAGAAAATTATTTTTAATTAAATAAATTTTCCTTTTCATGGCAAAAGAATTAAGGAAGTTTTTATTTAAATTTCCTTATTTGTCAAGACCAAGAATTATAAAAGAGGGGGTAGAGGAGGCTTCATGGTGAACAACTCTATTCTTTTTCTTCCTCTCTTTTCTTCCTTGGTGTGGCCGGCCTCTAGAGGTTCGCCTTCTCCTTTTCTCTTCTCCTTCTTGTGGCCGAGACTTCATCATCTCTTGGAGGCATAGAAGTGGCCGGATCTAGCTTGGAGAAAAGGAGAGAAAGGAGTCTTGTTTCTTGCATCCCTTGGAGCTTGGTTGGTGGAAAAAGATCTTCATCTTTTGGAAGCTTTGTGCTTCGCCGAAACTTGAAGAAAGGAGAAGAAGGTGCTTTGGTGGTTTCTCATCTCGGAAGATCGTTGCCCACACAACGTCCGAGGTTAGAAGAGGAATACGGTAGAAGATCAAGTAGTTTTTCTAAAAGGTATAACTAGTATTTTTCCTTTCCGCATCATACTAGTTATTTTTGGAAATAATACCAAATACAAGAGGCATATGATTCTAGTATTTCGAATTTGTTTTCGATGTTGTATTCTTTTGTTTTTTCTTTTCCTTGTGATTTGATTGTTCTTTTCGGTTGACCTAAAGTTATTTAAGGATATTAAATATTGACTTTCCTTAAAAGGCTTTGTCTTGTCGGTGGTGGTTGTTCCCATATCCAAGAAGGACATGTGTCTCGCCACGTCAGTACTGGGAGCTAATTTTGGAAACTAATATTTAATGGAATTAATAACTTAGGTGATTTGGATCGAACGTGTTAAGTTCCGGAGGAGATCCAAGTCTAAACCTAAAAGAACAAATAGATTAAGTTTTGGATCAAATGTGTTAAGTTCCGCAGGCGATCCAATATTTAATTTAAAAGAACACATGGTAGCTAGGAAAAGGTTCAGAGCTTTGTACAAAATTTTTGTACAGTGGAACCATTAGGTTTTCCGAGTAGCAACCAACAGCCACATCATTAAAGCTAGCACATGTGTGTGCCACATCATGGACGTTACAAACCCCTTTCCATTTAATGTGGCCGGCCACATTAATTGTAAGGGAGTTACAATTGTGGCCGACCACTCAAAATGAATTTGAATGAATTTTTTATTCAAGGCATTCATTCTTTCTTCTTCCTTCTTGAGCTCTTTCTTCTCTCCCTCTCATCCTACCATGGCCGAACCCTACTAAGGTGCTAGCACACTTTAGTTTGGTTTTCTCCCTCTTTTGTTCGTGTGGATACGTGTAGAGGATTGTCTACTTTGATAATCTTGAGATCCGACACCTTGGACGAGCGGGATTCGCGAAGGGCGCGCATCAAGGGTAAAAACTCTTAACCATCTAGAACTCTAATGTAGATCTAGAGTTAGTAAACTCGTACTCAAAGGTTTTTCGAAATTTTATTCTTCGCACAGATCCGGTGACGGGGGTTTCAGGGTTTCCGCGACGTGAAAAACGATTTTCGCGGCCCGAAAAGTCCAAAAGTGGTATCAGAGCCACGTGCGAAGTCTTGTACGAGTTTATTTTGTATTTTTATGAAAATAGAAGTTCTGTAATATTCTGTGAATTCCCTATTTTTATAGTTTTTATGGGTATTTTTCTCGTAGAAGCGAAGCACAAGTGTTTCGACACTTGTAGGCTTCAACTACCGAGAAGATTTTTCCGAAACGGCAAGGTTTCGCCCCAAATCTTTTTGGGACAGCGGGATAAGGCGCTGTAGGATCACTAAGGAACACTTGCGATGGTTAGATCGCAGGTAGGGGTGCTGCCCCTGTCCCCACAAGGGGATTCGTTCCGCGATTGCGCCCGAAAATCCGCTAAACGGAACAGCCGGGAATTTTACTCATAAAAATTGTAAAAATTATAGTAAAAATTACAGAAAATTATAGAAAATACATAATTTAGAATTATGTATGATTTTGTGATAGTCATGGCCCAAAAAGACCCAATTAGATTGGAAATGTGTTGTAATTCATGATACGGCCTGCGTGCCGTCATGTGATGTGTGTGTTGTATATTTGATTCGACCGCGTGTCGTGCCTTTCTATATTTTATATTCTTGTTGTAAATTAGTTTAGACTCGAATGTAACTCGAGTTTCAAAAATTATAATGTACAAAATTGGAGCGGTGGAAGGTCCACTCGAGACAGAGTTACGAGGAGGGTGCGAGCAACACAAGGTGGTCAAAGGGAGGAGCTTGAGAAGCTGTTGACCTTAGGTTGACCATCTGATCTTCTCATTGGCTTGAGAAGATCGTAGTAGGACCATGACTAATTACAAATAATTTAATTAATTGCTTGAGTGTATGTGATGCATAATTAGTAATTAATTAGTGTCTAACGATTAGATTAGATCTAAATCGTGTACAAGATGCACCCTCTCGATTAGATTAGATCTCAATCGCGTCAACTCAAATACCTACCGTATCGTGATACCTATCACTACCTAGATCACATGTGTTGTTGAATCTGCCAAACCAGAGCAACACATATTATCTTGGTAGGGTACGGAGGGATAATCTTGGTCCCGCTTATCAACGCATGGGTGAGTACAACTCAATTAGATTGAGTAACTAGTTAACTCAATTAGATTGAGTTTAACTATAGACATTTTCCAATGGTTGGTAGATAGGTCAAAATCACATTTATATTAATTCTTGGGCGTATTAGTCAAAGCTAACTCGAGTTTTAATATAAATACGGATCTTGATCCAATAAACAAGAGTTGCATAGAGATGTAATTGGTAAAGTGTTACCTACCGATCATACTAAGTCTTGGGTGATTTAGCCAAACCTAACTCAAGGCATAGTATGATGTGGATCTTGTCCCACATGAATTATAGAATTCAGTGGGAGCATCATTTAGTTAAAGGCCTAATTAAATGATTTAAAAGAATATAATATTTATTTTCTATATTTTTCTGTTGTAGATAACCATGATGTCGAATACGAACTCTTTCTCCCTGCATTCTGTCCTTGAGAAGGACAACCTCAACGGAGCAAATTTCCTGGACTGGTACAGGAACTTGAGAATAATTCTCACTCAGGAACGTAAACTGTACGTTCTGGAGTAGCCCATTCCGGAGGCTCCTCCTGCCACTGCCACGTGAGATGACCGAGATGCTTATAAGAAGCATCAAGATGACGCATTAGATGTGTCCTGTCTGATGCTCGCGACCATGAACTTTGAGCTTCAGAAGCAACATGAGTTGATGGGCGCTTACGATATGATTGAACATCTTCGTCAATTGTATCAAGGACAAGCGAGGCACGAGAGATTCAAGATCTCTAAGGCACTATTTCAGTGCAAGACGTCAGATGGGGCTCCCGTAGGCCCATATGTACTCAAAATGATTGGGTACATAGAAAACCTACAGAGGTTGGGATTCCCGCTTGGCAAAGAGCTGGCCACTGACCTGATCTTGCAATCCTTGCCGGATAGCTATAGTCAATTCGTTCTAAATTACAACATCAACGAAATTGACAAGCCACTGCCCGAGCTGCTTAGCATGTTAAGAATTGCTGAGCTGAACCTTAAGAAGGTTAAGCCCAACTCTATTCTGATGGTTCAGAAACACAAGGGCAAGGGCAAGCCCAAAGGCAAAGGAAAGTCCCAAGCCAAGGGCAATGGCAAGGCACTGAAGCCTAAAGGAGGGGTCACCAAGGATGCTACCTGTTTCCACTGCGGTCAGACCGGGCATTGGAAGAGGAACTGCAAGGTGTACCTGGAAGATCTTAAGAAGAAGCGAAGTGAGACTTCCACTTCAGGTATATATGTTATAGAAGTCAATCTATCTATTTCTTCATCATGGGTATTAGATACCGGATGTGCTTCTCACATTTGTACTAATGTGCAGGCGCTGAGAAATAGCAGGGCATTGGCAAAGGGCGAGGTGGACCTACGCGTAGGCAATGGAGCACGAGTTGTTGCTGTTACTGTAAGGACTTATTTTCTATCTCTGCCCTCTGAGCTTGTATTAGAATTAGATGAATGTTGTTATGTGACTGCTTAAACTAAGAACATAATTTCAGTTTCTTGTTTGGACAAGAAAGGTTTCTCTTTTATAATAAAGGACAAATGTTGTTCTGTTTATTTAAAAGATATGTTCTATTGTAGTGCACCTCTGATGAACGGACTCCACATTCTAGACCTTGAAAGCCCTATCTATAACATAAATACCAAAAGGTTCAAGTCAAATGACATGAACCAAACCTATCTCTGGCACAGTCGCTTAGGTCATATAAATGACAAGCGTTTATCTCAGCTCCATAAGGATGCTTTGCTGGACTCATTTGATTTTGAATCTTATGAGACGTGCGAGTCATGCCTACTAGGTAAGATGACCAAGATTCCCTTTAGTGGGCACAGCGAAAGAGCTACTGATTTGTTAGGACTTATACATAGTGATGTATGTGGCCCTTTCAATGTCGCTGCTAGAGGTGGTTATAGGTACTTCATCATATTTACTGATGACTTCAGTAGATATGGTTATGTGTACTTGATGACACTTAAATCTGAATCCTTTGAAAAGTTCAAAAAATTCAAGAATGAAGTACAGAACCAGCTTGGCAAGAGTATTAAGATACTTCGATCAGATCGAGGTGGTGAATACCTTAGTCATGAGTTTCATGACTATCTAGCTGAGTGTGGGATCCTATCCCAACTCACTCCTCCTGAAACACCACAGTGGAATGGTGTATCCGAAAGGAGGAATCGTACCCTATTAGATATGGTACGGTCTATGATGAGTCACACAGATCTTCCTACATTTCTTTGGGGCTATGCTCTAGACACGGAAACTTTTATACTCAACCGAGTTCCATCCAAGGCCGTGATAAAGACACCATATAGAATATGGACTGGGAGAGATGCCCAGGTGTCTTTTATAAGGATTTGGGGTTGTGAGGCTTACGTTAGACGTCAAGTCTCAATCAAATTGGGACCCAAATCCGACAAGTGCTACTTTATTGGATATCCCAAGGAAACTAAGGCATATTACTTCTACATTCCCAGTCAGCACAAGGTAGTTGTGCCAAAGACTGGGGTCTTTCTAGAAAGGGACTTTGTTTCTAGAAAGACTAGTGGGAGTACATTCGATCTTAAAGAAGTTCAAGATGCGGACCATAACACTGAAGCCTCGATGGAAGTTGAACTGGAACCACAAAGTGTTGTGGATGATGTTGTTCTACAAGGAGTTGAGGAACAACAACCAATTCAAGTAGACATACCTCTTCACAGGTCTGATAGGGTACGTCGTCAGCCTGAGAGATACTCATTTCTCTTGTCTTACCATGATGATGTTGTGCTCATAGAGGATAAGCCTACCACATATCAAGAAGCTGTGATGAGACCAGATTCCGAGAAATGTCTAGAGGCCATGAGATCCGAAATAGAATCCATGTACACCAACCAAGTATGGACTTTGGTTGATCCACCTGAAGGGGTAAAACCCATTGGGTGTAAGTGGGTTTTTAAGAGAAAGACTGACATGGATGGACTTATCTATAAGGGTCGCTTGGTAGCTAAAGGTTTCAAACAAATTCATGGTATTGACTATGATGAAACCTTTTCTCCAATAGCGATGTTTAAGTCCATTCGGATCATGCTATGCAAGATACCATGACTATGAGATATGGATGGATGTCAAAACCATGTTTCTGAAAACCTGCTCGAGGATGTGTACATGACTGAGGGTTTTGTAGATCCACGACATACTAGGTGCATAGGTCCATTTATGGACTAAAGCAAGCTTCTCGGGGATCTTTGATTCGATGATGTAATCAAACAGTTTGGTTTCATCAAGAATGAAGATGAACCTTGTGTCTACAAGAAGGTTGTAGGGGATATAGTTGTCTTCCTCATATTGTATGTGGATGACATACTACTCATTCGGAAAGACATCCCTTTGCTACAGTCTGTCAAGACTTGTCGAAGGACTTGTTTCTCAATGAAGGACTTAGGTGAGACATCCCGCATTCTAGGCATACAGATCTATAGAGATAGATCTAAGAGATTGCTTGGCCTAAGTTTGAGTACATACATTGACAAGGTACTCCTTCGGTTTGCCATGCAGAACTCCTGCCGATGTCACAAGGCGTGAGTCTTCAAGACTCAAGGTCCCACTTCTAGAGAGAGAGAGATCGCATGGATAAGATCCCTTATGCCTCATACTCGACCTGATTTCTCGTATGCTTTGAGCATGATACCAATCAGATCCAAGTGAAAGTCACTAGATAGCGGTCAAGAATATTCTTAAGTACTTAAGAAGAACTAAAGAATATTTCTTGATATGACGAGCTAGTTGTAAATGGTTACAGATGCTAGCTGCCAGATGATTTTCGATCATAGTTTCGTGGTTTTGCATAAATAGAAAGAGTTCAAAGTAGGACACAGTAGCTGATTCTTCAACAGTAGTTTGGATCCGCAAGTTCATCACTGAACTTGGGGTGGTTCCTAGCATTGCTGACCATATTGAGCTCTATTGTGACAACAATGGAGCTATAGCACAGGCGAAGGAACCTCGCTCACACCAGTGGACCAAACACATACTACGACGCTTCTATCTCATTCGAGAGATTATCAAGAGAGGAGATGTGAATATTTGTAAAGTACCCACAGAGGTTAACATCGCAGATCCCTTGACCAAGGCTTTGGCACAGAGAAAGCATGATGGCCACACTAGGTCATTGGGCCTTAGAGCCTACACTGATTGGCACTAGTGCTAGTGAGAGATTGTTAGTTAGAGCCCTAGAGCCAATCAATGGATGATTGTATTATGGACTTGTTGTATCATATTCTTATATAAATAAAGGCATTTGTTTTGGTTATTATGCTTACTTGTATTGGTGCCAAATAACTAAGTATAATAGCGTCCTTTAGTAGAGGGTTCTTACCTATATCAATCGGTTAGTTGAACCGATAGTGAGTATTAACATTCAGGGACAATGTTAATGCAACGAGACTAGCATGTAGGTCAACTCGATGACTTGATCTCACAAGTCATGGATATAGAGATATTAAGTTGACACATGGGTATGCATTGGAGAATGTATACTGAATGACCCTCCATGAGAAAGTATCATGGATCATTATATGAGTGTCATATACTTTCTCATGTGGCTATTAGTATGACTATTAGTCCTTGGACCTGAAGTCACCATGGTTCCCTGCATAAGGAGTTACGTACTTTGGTTTCATCAAACGTCACCCGTAACTGGGTGGACTATAAAGGCGATTACTGGGTATGTAACAAATTATGCGGAGGGATGTGAGTGATGTAGATGGGATCTATCCCTCTTATATGACGGGAGTGTCATTGATATTCTTGATAGAGTGAGACCACGAAGTGCATGGTCATGCCCAAATGAGTCAATATGAGATATTGAGCTCATTTGATTTAGTGGGTCTACTTGGAGTTCAAGATTTAGATTGGTCAGAGGATGACATGGTCTATGCCTCACATTAATCAATCTAGATGTCTAGGATAGAAGGACACTTGTCATATATTGTGAGGAGTCACAATTAGTAGTCACAAGGTGATGTTGGATCTCAACATTCTTGTAACTTGGGTAGTAATGATGTGTTGCTAGATACCGCTCATTACTTATGCTCCTAAATGGGTTTAGGGGCATTGCCAACGTTACAAGAATCTATAGGGTCACACACTAAGGACAATTAGATGGAGATTAGGTTCATATGATGAACCAAGAGGATTAGGTTCATGTATTGAACCAAATTAGATTAAGAGTAATCCAAGTTAGGCTAATTGAGTTGGACTCAAGTTGATTCATGTGTTCAATGAGTCTAATTTAGATTATGTCTCATTGAATCAATTTAATTAAATGAATTAGATTCATTATATTAAGTTGGTTTGAATCAAATGGTTAGATTAGATCAAACATGAGAGAGATTTGGTCAAGTTTGACTTGACTTGAGAAGGAAGATGAAAGGTCAAGTTTGACTTGACCATTTGCCACCTCATTTGTGAGTTGGCAATAGGAGTTCTAATGATGATGTGCCACATCATCAAAGCTAGCACATGTGTGTACCATATCATGGAGGTTACAAACCCCTTTCCATTTAATGTGGCCGACAACATTAATTGTAAGGGAGTTACAATTGTGGCCGACCACTCAAAATGAATGAGAATGAATTTTTTTTATTCAAGGCATTCATTCTATCTTCTTCCTTCTTGAGCTCTTTCTTCTCTCCCTCTCATCCTACCTTGGTCGAACCCTACTAAGGTGCTAGCACACTTTAGTTTGGTTTTCTCCCTCTTTTGTTCGTGTGGATACGTGTAGAGGATTGTCTACTTTGACAATCTTGAGATCTGGCACCTTGGACGAGCGGGATTCGCGAAGGACGCGCATCAAGGGTAAAAACTCTAAACCATCTAGAACTCTAATGTAGATCTAGAGTTAGTAAACTCGTACTTGAAGGTTTTTTGAAATTTTATTCTTCGCACGAATCCGGTGACGGGGGTTTCGGGGTTTCCGCGAAGCAAAAAAATGGTTTTCGCGACCCGAAAAGTCCAACATCTTAAACACTCGGAGATTAATGCACTCATAATAAGAAGGAGCTCATAATGTAATTTGAGATTGGTGTGGTAGTTTAATAATAACTCTTTAGTGGTATGAGTTATTATTGATGAACTTGAGTTAGGTGTTTGGGGTGAACACAGGAAGCTGAAGCTCATCGGGAGACCAAAACCAATTTCTCCTCTCGGTCCCTGTTGTGGCCTCTATAAATCCTTGTATCCATAAAGTTCACTTCTTACCCAAGTAAGGGGTTGACCACATCCTTTCTTGGTGCAAGGGGGTCGGCCAAACATAGGCTTCGAAGCCAAGAGGTGGCAGGCCAAGCATGGTGCCCAAGCTAGGGGCCGACCACTAGAAAAGGAAAAGGAAGTTTTGTTTTAAAACAAAATTTTGTTAAAATATTTCCTTATTTGTAGTTATCTACAATGGTTAAAAGAGAGATTTTATTTTGTTAAAATATTTTCTTTTTTGTAGTTATCTACAATAGTTAAAAGAAAGATTTTAATTTCCTTTTATAGCCATCCTCATGGTTTTAAAAGAGAGTTTTAAAATTTTAAAATCTTTCCTTTTATAGCTTTCTACAAAAGATTATAGAGAGGTTTTCATTTTGTTAAAATCTTTCCTTATTTGTAGTTATCTATAATGTTGAAAAGAGAGATTTTAATTTTTGATAAAACTTTCCTTTTTTGTAACCACGATTTAAAAAGAGAAGTTTTAATTAATCTTTCCTTTTTGTAGTTGTCTACATGTTTTAAAAGAGAGAGATTAATTTTAAAACTTTTCTTTTGTTGCCATGTACAATAGGAAATTTAGAAAAGAGAGATTTTAATTGTTGTTAAAATTTTCTTTTTAAGGGGAGGCCACAAATAAGGAAGTTTTAATTATGTTTAAAACTTTACTTTTTTGCCAAGACCAAGGATTATAAAAGAGAGGTAAAGGGTGCCCCTACCTAAGCCCTCTCTCTTCTATTCTCCTTGTGTGGTTGGTTTTTCCCCTCTCCCTTTCTTCTTCCTTAGGCCAGCGACACACACTTGTTTCTCTCTTTTTCTTATTTCTAAGGCCGGCGCCTATCTCTTCTTGGTGGTCAAAACTTGAAAGAAAAGTAGAAGATCTTTGTGGCCGGTTACTTGGAGAGGAAGAAGAAGAGAAGAAAATTTCCTATTTTGGTATCCCTTGGTGGCTTGATTTTTTGGAAGCAAAGAAGTGGTTCGGGTGGAGTTATCTTAGTAGATCATCGCCCACACGACGTCCAAGAGAAGGAGAGGATTACAATAGAAGATCAAGAGGTCATTAGCTATAAAGAAAGGTATAACTAATTAATGGTTTCCGTTTCGAATTAATTAGTTAGTTTTCTTTGCATGGATTCTGAAACACCAACACAAGAGGCTAACGATTTTATGTTTCAATTTTGTGCTATCGATTTTGTATTCCGATTTAGTGTTTTGATCTTGTGTTTCTATTGAGGTCTCTGTAGTTAAACCTAGTTTACTGTAAGAAGTTAAATATCTGATTTCTTTGAAAGAATTTGTCTAGGAAGTGGTGGATGATCCCATACCCAAGAAGGCCCAGTGTCTCACCATGTTTAACCTGGAAGCCGATCTTTGAAATAGATATTTAATTAACTTCTGTAATATGGTTTAACTTAGGAAGATCACATTGGTTAAACTTGGAGTAAAAATGTTAAGTATCGTTTCCAATCCAAGTTTAACTTCTGAAGGATAATTTGGATTAATAATGTTAAGCATCATTTGTAATCTAAATTTAACTTCAGTAGAGCACATGGGTAGCTAGGATAGTTCTATGCTTGTATAATTTTTTGTACAGAGGAACTAGAACGGAATCCAGGTGTAGCAACCAACAAAGGTGTGATTTGATAGGCAACCTTAAGGGGCGATCAGAGACTTTAAACCTTCTACAGTCGATCGGCAGCCTTAAGGGGTGACCGAATAGGTGACCTTAAGGGGTGACTGAAGACTTTAAACCTTCTACAGTCGATCGACGGTCTTAAGGGGTGACTGAATAGGCGACCTTAAGGGGCAACCAAAGACTTTAAACCTTCTACAATCGATCGACGACCTTAAGGGGTGACCGGATAGACAACCTTAAGGGGCGACCGGAGACTTTAAACCTTCAACAGTTGATTAGAGAATTCATTATCAATTCTGGTTATATTATGTTTTGCTTGCTTATTTCGCTCAGAATTATATGTCCGATCAATTTATTATGCAATCCGGGAGTTCAGTATAAAATGCTTATATTACGTCCGACTTACTTATTTTGTTCGAAATTATATGTTCGATTGGTTTATTATGCAATTTGGGAGTTCATTATGAAATGTTTATATTATGTCCGGCTTACTTATTTCATTCGAAATTATATATCCGACCAGTTGATTATGCAGTCCGGAAATTCATTATCAATTCTGCTTATATTATGTCCGGCTTGCTTATTTCATTTAGAATTATTTGTCTGATTGGTTTATTATGTAATCCGGGAGTTCATTATGAAATACTTATATTATGTTTGGCTTGCTTATATTGTTCGGGCTTATATATCCAACCGGGTTATTATGCATCCCAGGAGTGAAATATCAATTATATATATCATATTTGGTCTATTCATATCATTCAACATTATATGCCCATTTGGTCTATTACTCAAGTCCGAGAAACCATTACCAACTGTGTATATATTATATTCGGCTTGCCTATCTCATTTGGGGCTACATGCCCCATCAGTTTATTATGAAGTCTAGGAGTTCATTATGGAATGTTTGTATTATATCCAACTTGCTCATTTTTTTCGGCATTATATGTCCATCCGGTTTATCATTCAGCCCAGGAAGTCATCATTAATGGCTTATATAATATTTGGTCTGCTTATTCTACTTGGTAGTTTATATTTGTCCTGTTCATTATTTAATACAAGAATTCTATGAGTGGTTGTTTGCTTAATAGTTGGTTATTCAAGATTTCTATGTTATCAAGAATTTCTCTATGAAGTTTTTCTATGGAGCATATGTTATAAACATGTTAAAGAATTCAATTTGTATCTTGAGGTATGGATGGTTCTGAAGATACATGAAGTTATACAGGATAACAAGGGACAGAGACTTATTAGTTTTCACTGGTATATGATGTTTTATCATTGTTTTAAATAACAAGTAGATAATATAAAAGTATAGTACATAAATACATATTCACTCAAACTTGATTAAGAAGTCTTTTGGAAGCTCCTTATTGAGCCGTCGACAATCTATAAAGAGTGGAGGGGCTCCTTTGACAAATAACCTCTCTCCCTTAACTACTAAACAACCCCCTAAGTTGAGTGGATGAGAGTCCCTATAATACACCTGGTATACTCTTCACCAAATTCGAGGGAGTCCAAATAGGATCTTCGTTTGTTTTTCTATTGTTCATCCTCACCTGCCTTGTATGTTTGAAGTTCAGACTGAAGGTTGTCCCTCTCAACCTTGATGGTAGCATGTTCCACTCTGGAACGTTCTAGCTCATCAATAGGGAGGTTATCTGTGAATCTTGAGCTCTTAGTTTCTCTTGTTGGTGTAACAATGAGAAGTTTTTGGTGGCCAACTCTTGAGTTAGCTCAGGGGATCTAGAGCCATGTGATAGTTGTAGCCTTTCTAAAATTATGATTTTCTGAGTTAGATCCGAAAGAGCCTTATCTTTTAGAGCCCTCTCCACCTGAAGCTTAGACTCACTCCTTTGTAATTGAAGCTCCAAATTTTTCTTCTCTGCCTCTTAGGATTGTAACAATTGGTGACAGGTTTGTAGAGTTTTCTCCATGCCAGTGATAAGCTTAGTTTGTGAATATATTTTTCCTTGTAATTGAATCATTGCATCACTGGAATAATAGGGGCAACCTGTAGCTCTTCCACTCTATCTTTTAAAGCTTTGTTAGCTATCTCCAGGTCCATAGCTAGTTGGCCCAAATGTAAGCTTGAAGCATAAAATTGGATAAAGTAACAATATAATTACACTTCGTAACAATGAGATAATGGAATTTAATCAAAAACTTACTGCAATAGCATGACAGTTGTGTTCATCAGAGCACTCAGAGATTGTATTCCTTTATATTTGTCTTTGGGCTTGTAGTCATGATTCAGGCAATGAACTTTTCAACTTGAGTATCCTATAAGATGGAAGAGAGGAAGACTCTAGTCCTTGTTGGGATGGTAGCCCGTGGGATTTCTTAAAAAGACATGAAGAGCTAGTGGAGGTTGTGGGCCCTAGAGGAGAAGCAAGGGAGAGCTAAGGCGATTGTGATAGAACAAGAGATGGTTGGGCAGATGACGTTGGCCCAGCTAACTCAAGACTCTGATCAGTTACTGGTTCTTTAGGCATAGTGTTGGTGGATCTCCTACAAGGGGTCCACCTAGTGCAGGGTTTAGTTGGAGGAGGACCTAAGGTTTGTTAAAAAGATGGTGAAGCAGTCATGGTATCTGATGTCGTCTCAGTGGGAGAAATAACTGGGGGAATCACACGAGACATAGGAATAAGGAGGCCTGGCCTCATCATATAAAATACAAAACAAGAACAGTTATGTTTTGGGGACTCAGGTTCTTTACCTCGAGCATAAGAAATCTCAGATATGATGGGAACTTGCTCGACGATGGGTATTGAAGGTAAATTTGGACCCGAAGCCTCTATTTGGGGCTTTTTATTGGAACCAAATATGTAGCTAGAGGGGGGGGGGGGGGGGGAATAGCTCGGCGCGATCTTGTGCTCGTTGTTGCTTGCTTCTTCAAAGATGTGTAGCGGAAAACAAACAAGAAACAAAATACAACGCTAACAAGAGGATTTACTTGGTATCCACCTCACAAGAGGTGACTAATCCAAGGATCCATACACTCACACACCCTCCACTAATAAAATACTCCTTTACGGTAACTACCGAAGGCGGAGAAGCCCTACACGTTCACACTACAAGAAGAAAGGGAAAGGAAACAAAATATAAGCAAAAGCTTACAAGTTTGCACAAGAAAACCCTAACCCTAGCTTTCTTCTTCTTGCTGTAGATCCGCCTCTTGACTTGGAAAAATCTCCAAGAACCTTCAAGATCTGGCATGAGAACTGTGGAGAAGTGGCTGGAGTCGCTGTGAGGATTAGAGATGAAAGTCGTGTAAGTTCTACCGAAGACGAACGCACGCCAACAGCTATATCCTGTGCCAACGGTCAAATCCCAATCGATCGGGGAGGCTTTGGATCGGTCGACTGATCGATCCAGAGCGCCTCTGTGCTCTTGAGAATCGCCTGGATCGATCAGCCGATCGATCCAGGGCTTATCATGTAAAATCGCACCTCCCAATCGATCGCCCGATCGATCGGAGGCTCCCAATCGATCGACTGATCGATTGGGAGACTTTCTGTTTGCGCGACACTTCTCCCCAATCGATCCACCGATTGATTGGGAGAAGGCTTGTTGTGGCGACTCTCCCAATCGATCGGCCAATCGATTGGGCATGAGCCAATCGATCGGCTGATCGATCCAGCTCTTGTTTTTGTCCAAAAACAAGTCCAAAGTCCCCTAAACCAACATCCGGTCAACCATGACCTGTTGGTACATCATGCCTAGCATCTGGTCACCCTTGACCTGCAAGAACTCCCTCACCAAGTGTTCGGTCAATCCCTTTGACCCACTTAGACTTTTCTCCTCGTGCTAAGTATCCGGTCATCCTTGACCCACTTGGACTTATCTCCACCAGGTGTCCGATCAACCTTGATCCACCTGGATTTCCTGTGCCAAGTATCCGGTCAATCTCTTTGACCTAGTTGGGCTTCCCAACACCAGATGTCTGATCAAACTTGATCCATCTGGATTTCCTGTGTCTAGCTTTACTCACCAGGACTTTCCTTCTGCCTAGCTTCACTCACTAGGACTTCTCATTTGCCTGGCTTCACTCACCAGGACTTTCCATACTGCCTAGCTTCACTCACCAGGATTTTCCATACTGCCTAGCTTCACTCGCTAGGTCTTTCACCTGGCTTCACTCACCAGGATTTTCCAGCTGCCCGGCTTCACTCACCGGGACTTTCACCTAGCTTCACTCACTAGGATTTTCCTTTTGCCCGGCTTCACTCACCAGGACTCTTCAGTCAAGTATCCAGTAAACCTTGACCTACTTGACTCTCTTTCACAATCTCACCACATGAACAATTTCACCTGCAATCTCCATGTTTTGTCTCCATGTATTATCAAACATCGAAACTCAAACATCAAGACTCGAGCTTGACCCAATTCAAGCTCAGTCAACCAGGTCAACCTTGACCTAGGGAATATTGCACCAACAATCTCCCCCTTTTTGATGTTTGACAATACCACTTGTAAGTTAGGCTAATCCCATAGCCTCAACTCCTTTCATGCCAATGTAAGAATGATGGTTTCCTTCATTCTCCTCCTTTTCTAGAGGGCAAACTCCCTCTTAGGTAATGAAGGCCTAACTTAACCACACATTTTCCCCCTATTGGCATACATCAAAAACTCTCCCCCTGAAGAGTTACCCAATGTTGTTGACAACTTCACTCGTGGTTCACAACACAATAACGAAGGTCCCATACCCTTCATTATTCTAAACGCTCATCCTTGAGCATATACCACTTGGTATATTCACACATGATTCAAATGAAGGTCCCATATCCTTCATTGTCATCAAATGCTCATCCGTGAGCAAGCATCACTTGAATAATAAAGATATCCACTCTTCATTACATTCAAATGTCCAACCTTGAGCATTTTCGCTAAAGAAGGTTGACCACCTTCCAAGGTGTATGAAAATAAATTTTCATGTCCTTAAAGAGTAACTCCCCCTAAAGATATGCACGTAACTTCTGTCATTACACCAACAATGACTTGGAATCCCTAAACCTTTAGGAAACCCAAATTTAGAAGTTTTGAGGTCCAGAAATTCAATATTGAAACCAAATCTCATCCTAAACTTCTACTTAGTCTCCCTTAATCAATCCGTCCTTGTTTTCATCATGAAAACTCCCCCTAAATGTATACAAATATGTTTTGAGGGGTTAGGAATGGTTACCTAGACTAAAAGTGGTTCAAAATGCTGAAATCAGGCTTGCCCAGCCAAAATCAGCATCCCCAATCGATTGGAGTTGGGCCCCAATCGATTGAACCCTGCTGAATCGATCCACTGATCGATTCAGACTGCGTGGATCAATCGGTTGATCGATCCAGCGAGCTTCTTCTCGTGAGAAAACTCCTCTAAATTGATCACTCGATCGATTGAGGCACTTCAATCGATCGTGTGATCGATTGAAGCACTGAAAAACTGAAATTCAATTTCAGTGAATTTCAGAAACCCCTAGAAAAGTCTATAAAATTTGAAAAATCATGAAAATTGTTGTGAACATTATTTAGGGCATATATCATCATGGAAAAATAGTTTTCTAAGAAAATACTTCATATTTTCCAAGATTGACACAAACTAGAAAACTTGTAAAAACTTTAGTGTTTT
Source organism: Zingiber officinale (assembly GCF_018446385.1). Classification (NCBI taxonomy): domain Eukaryota; kingdom Viridiplantae; phylum Streptophyta; class Magnoliopsida; order Zingiberales; family Zingiberaceae; genus Zingiber; species Zingiber officinale. The sequence continues at coordinate 89,227,313 of NC_056002.1, forward strand.
CTCCTAGTTTGTGTCTAACTTTTCAATGATGAGTACTATCAAAAGATAGTCTTCACCAAGGTTTTCCAAAACATATTTCAAATCATTTTCAAAACCAATTTCCAACCATGTTCTTTGGGCTCAATGCACATGACTTGTACATTAGCTTTCCCAATGATTGGAAAACACATAACTATGTGTTTGATGAACTTAAAACTCAAAAGAATGCACTAAATCAACATATTGAGTTTTGTTCATCATCCTAACATCTCACTTGTATTTAATGTGTACTAAACCACATACAAGTCACCTTATAGTTCTTTTGTGAGATGTAAAGTTTGGTTTTGCCCTAATCTAGGGATCATGCATATCTATCTAGGCATTTTGAGGTTATGAACATCCACCAAGGATGTTACTTGTTAATGAATGCCATTTGTCCTTAGATTTGTAAGGAATTAAAATAATGCATGATGTGTTATGGCATACATCAAAGATAAATAATTTTTAAAAGAAAATTTCCTAGAACTACATGATGTATGTATGACATGACATGGTATTTTTGTGTTTTTCATAATAAAACATGAATGAAAAAATAAACATGATGTCATGACATATGATGGGCAAACAAAGCATGACAAATTAGCATAAGTAAAATACCTAGAATAACTCTCTAAGTATCCTTAACCCTTAGCTAACTTAAAGCTTAAGCCTAGATTGCCCAATATTTCCCAAGAAAATGTCAAACCCCAATTTTGACATTTCCTTTGCTTTTCCTAAATTGTGCCAATTTAAATTAAGCATATTCCTCAAATTTTGGCACAAATTACTCTCTTAAAGAGTAACGAATTAAAATAAGGCTTAGATTTGCCTTTAACTTCCCAATAAAATGCCAAAATCCCAACTTGACATTTCTTACACTTGATTTCTTGTGCCAATTAAAATTATATCCAAATACTCAAATTATGACATATTTTAATCCATTTAGGAAGTAAATGTTAATCCTTTTCATTTTCAAAGGTTAATAATAACCTTGAAAATGCTCTTCGAGTGTCAACTTCATCATGATTGAGTTAACTACCCTTTCAATTAGAGTTAACACTCTCTAATCCATCTAAGGAGTAGAGAAAATGCTCCTAGGAACCCAAAACCTATTTGTGCTCCTTGGATGGTCTAGGTATTCACTAGGGATAACTTCCCTAGATACCTTCCTAATGACCTTGTTAGGCTTCTTAGAAGCATTGGTCACATTTTCTAGGTCAACTCTAGGGATTTCTTCCCTTGTGACCTTCTTTGTGACTTTCTTGGACTTCGTAGAAGTCTTAGTCACTTTTGTTGCAAAAATACTCTTAGGAATAACCTTCCTAGTATTTTTGACTTGACCATTTGACCTAGATTCGGTTCCATAACTATATGGAACCCTATGGTAAGAAATTTCATCCTTCTTAGCTTTAGGTTTGTATCTCAAACCTCTATGGCCATTGGATGGCTTTTGTTGTCCTAGACTTACGTTTTGCTCATTTTTCCCTTTTAGGATATTTTCCATCCTTTTTAGGGTCTTTTCTAATTTATCAAGTCTTGACCTCAAGACTTGATTTTCAACCATTAAGTCCTTAGTTTTTGGTTTTTCATTAAATCCATGAACATTTTTGTTTCTAGACACAACTAAAATTCTTTATTTTCTTGCCTAGATTTTCATCTACCTTCCTAACCCTAGGTGCGGTAGTTTTAGCATGAAAAGCTACATGTTTTTCCTTAAGGCTATCATGATTCCTATTTTTGTGGTAAATAGCATTAAAATGATAAAAATTAGAATTTTCATGCTTCTTACCATTATTTAAAGGAGTAGGCTCAACAAATGATACCTTTCATTTTACCTTGGAGGCTCCCCCTTGAGTTGTGCTTCCTCCTTGAGCCTTGACTGCTCTCTTCCCCTTGGGACATTGACTCCGATAATGTCCCTTTTGATTGCAAGAGAAGCACACAATGTGCTCCTTGCTCTTCTTTGTTGTGGGGACGGTCTCCTTGGGCTTCACCTTGCCCTTTGGTGCCACTTGGCCCTTTTTCTTGGCCAATTTGGGGCACTTGCTCTTGTAGTGCCCATGTTCCCTACACTCAAAACATATAATATGATTTTTATTTTTAATTGAAACGTTTTTACCTTCATGTGTAGGGATGACATCTTCTCCTTTTGATCTTGATGTAGAAACTTCCTCTTGTTCCAACAGTGATGCTCCTCCAATAGATTTGACTCGACTTGTAGAGGTGGAAGCTTCTTCATCCTCTTCTTCTCTTTACCAAGATGTGAAGACTTCTCCTTCTTGATCCGGTGTCACCGAAGGTCGCTCCCCCTCAATCCTAGAGGTGGAGGCTTCTTCCTCCTCATCTTGTATATTGAACAAAGAGTATGCTCCCTCTTTGCCCTTTTCATTGTACTCCTTTGAAGATGAGGCTTCTTGGACTTCTTCATCTTCGAAAGTTGAGCATCTCTCAACTTCGGAGTCCTCTTGATTTTGATCCAGTGAGTCACCCTCTTTGGATTCTTCTTGATTTGGTACAGTGGAGGGGATCTCATGAATCTTGGCCAATTTGCTCCATAGCTCTTTGGCATCTTCAAAATCTCCAATTTGCTCCAAGATGTTGCTCGGCAATAAATTGACCAAAAGCTTGGTCACTTTGTCATTGGCCTCACATCTTTGGATTTGGTCTTGGCTCCACTTTCTCCTTTTGAGAATTTTACCCTTTGAATTCTTAATTTGGAGCTTCGAAACCTTCCATTAGAGTAAACCATTGCTCTATCTCCACCATCAAGAAATTCTCGATCCTTAATCTCCAAAGATCGAAGCTCATCATTGTGAATGGTGGAGGCACCCTTGAAAGAATTTGCTCCAACTTCTACACCCTCTAGCTTTTTTTCCCTTCCGGCGATGATTCTGGTGAAGAGCAACCTCGCTCTGATACCACTTGTTGGAACCAAATATGTAGCTAGAGGGGGGATGAATAGCTCGGCGCAATCTTGTACTCGTTGTTGCTTGCATCTTCAAAGATGTGCAGCGGAAAACAAACAAGAAACAAAATACAACGCTAATAAGAGGATTTACTTGGTATCCACCTCACAAGAGGTGACTAATCCAAAGATCCACATACTCACACACCCTCCACTAATAAAACACTCCTTTACGGTAACTACAGAAGGCGGTGAAACCCTACACGTTCACACTACAAGAAGAAAGGGAAAGGAAACAAAATATAAGCAAAAGCTTACAAGTTTGCACAAGAAAACCCTAACCCTAGCTTTCTTCTTTTTGCTGTAGATCCGCCTCTTGACTTGGAAAAACCTCCAAGAACCTTCAAGATCTTGCGTGAGAACTGTGGAGAAGTGGTTGGAGTCGCTGTGAGGATCGAAGATGAAAGCCGTGGAAGTTCTACTGAAGACGAACGCACGCCAACAGCTATATCCTGCGCTAACGGTCAAATCCCAATCAATCGGATTATTCCCAATCGATCGGGGAGGCTTTGGATCGATCGATCGATCGATCCAGAGCGCCTCTGTGCTCTTGGGAATCGCCTGTATCGATCAGCCGATTGATCCAGGGCTTATCGTGCGAAATCACACCTCCCAATCGATCGCCCGATCGATCGGAGGCTCCCAATCGATCGACTGATCGATTGGGAGGCTTTCTGTTCGCGCGACACTTCTCCCCAATCGATCCACCGATCGATTGGGAGAAGGCTTGTCATGGGGACTCTCCCAATCGATCGGCTGATCGATCTAGCTCTTGTTTTTACCTAAAAACAAGTCCAAAGTCCCCTAAACCAACATTCGGTCAACCATGACCTGTTGGTACATCATGCCTAGCATCTGGTCACCCTTGACCTGCTAGAACTCCCTCACCAAGTGTCCGGTCAATCCCTTTGACCCACTTGGACTTTTCTCCTCGTGCCAAGTATCCGGTCATCCTTGACCCACTTGGACTTATCTCCACCAGGTGTCCGATCAACCTTGATCCACCTGGATTTCCCGTGTCAAGTATTCGGTCAATCCCTTTGACCTACTTAGGCTTCCCAACACTAGATGCCTGATCAAACTTGATCCATCTGGATTTCCTGTGTCTGGCTTTACTCACCAAGACTTTCCTTCTGCCTAGCTTCACTCACTAGGACTTCTCATTTGCCTTGCTTTACTCACCAGGACTTTCCATACTGCCTAGCTTCACTCACTAGGTCTTTCACCTGGCTTCACTCACCAGGATTTTCCATACTGCCTAGCTTCACTCACTAGGTCTTTCACCTGGCTTCACTCACCAGGATTTTTCAACTGCCTGGCTTCACTCACTGGGACTTTCACCTAGCTTCACTCACTAGGATTTTCCTTCTGCTCGACTTCACTCATCAGGACTCTTCAGTCAAGTATCCAGTAAACCTTGACCTACTTGACTCTCTTTCACAATCTCACCACATGAACAATTGCACCTACAATCATCATGTTTTGTCTCCATGTATTGTCAAACATCGAAACCCAAACATCAAGACTCGAGCTTGACCCATTTCAAGATCAGTCAACCAGGTCAACCTTGATCTAGAGAATATTACACCAACATTTTTGTGCCTGAAGATGAAAGGATTATCTGATTCTGAGGAGTTGGAGTATGGTTCTCAGGTTGGCTCAGTTGGAAGAAGTAGAGCAAGGGAGGAAAATGTCTGATTAAGATGACGTTCTTCCAGTAAGTCCTCTCCTAACATGGTTAGAACCGTTCTTGTTAATTGAGTATTTCTATACAAGAAGGCTGGGAGAATAGTCTCAGCTAGGAAAAAGAGTCAGGGTTAAAAAAAATTATATAACAAACAATTGAGAAATGATAAACAATCATTTATAAGGAGAATAAACTTACTAAATGAAGTATTCAATTCTGTGTCGGTCGGACTGAGTCCAAAAATAGATAATAAGCCTTCTATGGTCAATGCGGGCAAGTTAAACTTGACACCTTTTAATTTCCCCATAGAAGCATGAAGGGTGGGATCTGCGGAGATATCGCCCAAGTTGGGAATAGGAGGATGGTTCTGCTGCTAGACTATAGGATATGGTGGAGGAAAGGGAAAACGTATGAAAAATATTTGTCTCTCCATTCTCCTTGTGGTGGAACCCTATATAATAAAATCGCCTTAGGATGCGACTAGAATTTAAACAAACCATTCTCTATTTGATGAGGATAGAAAAAATGGCGGAATAGACGAGATGATAGGGAGCATTGAGTAATCGAGAAATAATAACAAAGCCACTTAGGATGATAAAAGATTGGGGAATAAGTTGGTGTAAGGGAGGTTGAAATATCAACTAACATCAACAAAGAAAGGATGTAGGAGGAATCGAAGACCCGATATAACTTGCTCCCTAAAGATCGCAATGATTTCTGGTGGAGGAAGGTGAGGGCGGTCTTCTAGGGTAGGAATGATTATATAAGAAGGAATACCATAGTTCAGTTAGAGTTTGTAAGCCTCGTGTAAGGTGAAATCAGAAGAATAATAAGCATACCACTCGTTATACTTTGACATTGCTGAGAGGAAGGATCAGTAAGGTTGAAGAGGAAAACAGTAGAGAGTTGGAGAATAGATGACGAAGTCTTAGAGTTTTAGCCGAATGTTTATAAGAATTCTTCAAAAAGGCTAGTTGAGGGGGCCATTAGATTTTGGTGGTATAAAAGGCGGGATCAACTACAAGTCATTGGATGATTAAATGAAGTAGTGGGTATAGTAAAAGAGGTACATATATGATGTCAGGTACACACATGTCACCAATAGGAAGCCAATGCAGGTAACTGATGCGACAGGTTATTTTCCTGAAGCATCGGTGCGATTATCGAAAGTAGGTTTAAGGTTTGAAAGCCCGATGAACATTAAATAGTTATAAGATTCACTAACATTTAATATTCTCAGATGGATGAATAGTATAAGTCATGGTCTTTTTATTCTATACATATAGGAATAAGCCCGATCAACCATTAAAAGCCGAGTGGGTGTTAAGTTTAGGCGCAAATAAACATTGGTAGGAATAAGCCCAATCAGCCATTAAAAGTCGAGCGAGTGTTAAGTCTAAACGAAAATAAACACGGGTTGGAATAAGCTCGATCAGCAGTTAAAAGCCGAACGGGTGTTAAGTCCGGACAAAAATAAACGTGGGTAGGAATAAGCCCAATCAGCCATTAAAGGCCGAGTGAGCATTAAGTTCGGATGAAAATATACACGGGCAGGAATAAACTTGACTATCCATTAAGAGTAGAACAAACCATAAGCTCGAATGAAAACAAACTTAGGCGGAAGTGAGCTCAATCAGATATTAAAAGCTGAGTGAAAATTAATTCCGAGCGAGGATAGATACGAGTATAAATAAGTGTGGTTAGCCAGTAAAGAGATGAATGCATATTGGATCAAACCAACTTTAGAAGGAATTAATTTACCTTTGCTTGATTATCTAAATTTTCATTTGTTAGTTAACAGTGAATTATACTGGTACTTGAAACATCATCAAAGGTTATGAAAATGCTAGTGCTTGAATTGCTGAAAGATTCCTTAGTACAATAATACGCGGGGGATTACATCAATTTATGGAACAGATCAGGGGGTATGTTCTTAAGTAACCTCCTGCAATTTAGAAAATTAATAGGAGGCTCATACACCAAATATCCCTTCTCCCTCAATTATTCTATATCCCCTTCAGCTCCATGAGTGAAAGCCTTGATAATGGATGTGGCAATAGGATCGTTGAAATCGATTGATTCAAGAAGTATCTTCTTTATTTTTTTAAATCACTCATCTTCACCCACTTGATAAGTTGCTAATGCATCCTAGGAAGCTTTTTGCTCAGCGTCTTTGGTTGATGTAGTTGCTTGGGCCTCGACCAAGGATAAATGCAAAGAGTTTACCTCAACATCCTTGGAGTTTAATTTAGAGACCTTGGCTGCTAATTCAAAGGCGTGAGTAGCCTTCAATGTTTACAGTTGGATGGATAGTTGAGTAGTCTCTGCAACTTGTTTATCCAACTTTGTTTTCAATTCATTACAAAGGCTAATCTCTTATTGAAGCTGAGACTCAAGGCAATCTACAGTGGTCTTCCACTTGCTCGATTTCTCGGATTCAGCTTGGAATCATCTTTGAACCTCTTGAAGTTGCATACAATTCTTTTATTTGCTCAGAGGCCCGAGTGGAGGATACTTCAGAGGTATGCTATTTTAATAGCTCATTCTCTCGGGCTAGATCATACAGCTATTGAGCCATGCTCATAGTGGTGATCCAGCGTTGTTAAGCATAGGTTATTAATAATACCCCAAAATAAGAATGGGATAATTGATTGAGGGTTACTTTACCTTAGTTTACTCAAAGGAAAATTTATCTGCTAGTTTAGAGTGAGTAAGCTCTTTAAGTTAGCGTCGGGTTTCCTCCTAGGCAGTCATTAAAAAACCTCCTAATAATATGAGGAGAGTAGAGGAGGGTGTTGATGATAGGGAAATTTGGACAGAAGGCAAGGAGAAAATGAAGAAAGGGGGATCTTGGGTTTCTTACGAAGGCAAAGGGATTTGTTCTTGAAAGGTCATAACAAAACCAAAGTCTGAACTACTTCTTGGAACTGGGATGTCCTCTTGAGATTGAATAGGTTGTGAAGCTACGAGAATGGGATACAGAGAGGACAAAGTTGGTTAAGGGGAAGTAACTCGGGTACCCCCTAAGGCAACATCTTTAGGGGATGGAGCTCGGATATCCTCCGGAGCGACATCTTCTGGGATGGAGGATGCTTGTCTTTTAGGAGAAGGTGTCAGAGTTAATTTGTGCCCCTTGTGTTTCCTCTCAAGAGTCGCCTTTGGTTCTGAAGGAGCATCTTTTGGCAATGAAAGTGAGTCTGTAGGCACTTCCCCAATGGTAACAGTTGATTCAAGTGTGATCACCTGGCTGATGGAAGCTTCGGCTAAGGAGATATTAGGTGGCAAGACTCGCTCAGCCTAAAGTTCTTGTGCTTTGGCTAGAAGTGTTTCCTCCTTCAGACCAATTCTTTTATCAACAAAAACTTCAAAAATAGAATCCACTTTTAAAAGGGTAATGGTGAAGGCATCATAGCTCACAGAAGGAGTAGCACAGTTTCTTTTGAACAGGGCTTAAACCAAATAAGTACAAAAGATTGCTGTGTAGCCATTTGTGAATGAAGAAATGAAGATCAATCAATCTATTAGAATAATCATGGAAGGACAGGTGTTGATGGAGTTTCTTTGTACCATGAAAAGAGGAATGCCATATGGTAGACCACGGAACAGGTTCGGGAAATCTTTTGAAGAAGAAATGTGATTTCCAACCTTTGTTGGACGAAAACATTTCTTCAAAGAAAATCATTTTCAGAAGGGATTGGAAGAGAAACACTCCTGGTTCTGATTTTTTAGGATAGGAGAACAGGAAAAGGTTATGGGGGGTAAGAGGAATATTAAAAAGATGAATTAATATATACATCCCACAGAGATAGTAAAAGGTATTTTGGGCGAATTACTGTAGAGGAATGTTGAAGTACTGGCTTACTTTTGATAGGAAGGGAGGTATAGGAAAGTGTAAACCGGCTACTAGTTGGTGTTTAAAGAAAGTGACATAATTAACAAGAGGAAGATGGGGGTGAGCATCAGGGCTAGGAATTTTGATATGATAATTCTTAGGGATTTAATATTGGAGGTGAATGGCTGCTCTATCGGCATTATCAAAGGATCAACGAGTATGAATATACCAGGGGGTAAATGACTCTTCAGCCATGAAAGAGCATGGAAATAACTAAGAGACAAGCGACTTACTAAGATCTTAAGGAAACAACGTAACGGAGGGAGGTTGGGAAAAACAAAGGAGTGTAGGGTGTTTGAGAATGCAGATGATATGGGTTATGATAAGCCGGCCTATTGGACAATGTGGAGGTCAAGGTTGAGAGAGAAAGGAGAGGCCCATAGCTGGTTGAATGTATGATTAGTGGGGTAATGGCCAACCAAATGAGAGGTTCTCCGTAGGCACTCGGTCAGGCGATGCCTGACCGGGATTAGAAGCGTTCAGCATTATGAAAGATTCTAGTATATGATTAGCCGAGCAAGGGCCAGACGAGCACAAATATGCCTATATATGCTCAGACAGGCAAAGCCCCACTTAGCATTAGGGCACTTAGCCTTATGGAAGCTTCTAGTGTACGATCGGCTGAGCAAGGGCCAGACGAGCACAAGTGTGCCTATATACACTCGGATGGGCAAAGCCCTACCGAATGTAAGGGCACTCAACCTTATGAAATTTCTTGTATATGATCAACATAGAGAGGGTCGGACAAGCACAAGTGTACCTATACATGCTCGGATGGGCAAAGCTCGATCGAGCATAAAGGCACTCAGCCTTATGAAAGCTTCTAGTATATGATCGACCAAGAGAGGGTCAGACGAGCACAAGTGTGCCTATATACGCTCGGATGGGCAAAGCCCGACTGAGCATAAAGGCACTTAGCCTTATGAAAGCTTCTAGTATATGATCGGCTAAGAGAGGGTCGGACGAGCACAAGTGTGCCTATATACGCTCAGACGGGCAAAGCCCGACTGAGCATAAGGGCACTTAGCCTTATGGAAGCTTCTAGTGTACGATCGGCTGAGCAATGGTCGGACGAGCACAAGTGTGCCTATATATGCTCAGATGGGCAAAGCCCGACAGAACGTAAGGGCACTCAGCCTTATGAAAGCTTCTAGTATATGATCGGCCTAGCGAAGGTCGGACGAGCACAAGTGTGCCTATACACGCTCAAATGGGCAAAGCCTTTGCCTGATCGAGCGTAAAGACACTCAGTCTTATGAAAGCTTCTAGTATATGATCGGCCAAGAGAGGGTCGTATGAGCACAAGTGTGTCTATATATGCTCAGATAGGCAAAGCCCGACCGAACGTAAGGGCACTTAGCCTTATGAAAGCTTCTAGTATATAACTGGCCGAGCAAAGGTCGGATGAGCATAAATGTGTCTATATACGCTCAAACGGGCAAAGCCCGACCGAGTCTAAAGGCACTCAGCCTTATATAAATTTTAGTGTATTACTGGTCGGGTGAAGGCCAAGCAAGCACCAGCGTGCCCATATGCCCTCGAACGAGCAAAGCCCGACTGAGATTAAAGGTACTTAGCCTTATATAGCTTTTAGTGTAATACCAGACAATGAAAGCTGAGCAAGCACAAGTGTGCTTATATGCGCTCGGTCGGGCAAAGCTCAACCAATCTTAAAGGCACTCAGCCTTATAAATCCTATAGTACATTATCGATTGAACCATTTTGAACAGAAGGTATACACACACACACACACACACATACACACACGACCGGCTTGAATGACCGGCCGAGACATATATAACAGAAGATGGCATACAAGTAGTGAACAACTTTATGACAGCTTGGAAAATTTGGCAGGAAATATACTCTAGAAGCTTCTTCAGTTATGAGGACATATTCTTATTCATATTTCATCAGGAATATGAGTCATAAACGATAAAAGAGGTACATCTGGGATACAAAAAAGATTCCTTAAAGGATTATTGCACGAAGCCAAGTGGTACTTCATCTTCTAACAAACTCTAACAAACTGAGGACCACCTCATGATTGTGGATGTTATATGAGGTAGTATAAAAAGGGAAATCCTCTCCGTTGGCAAGGTATGAAACTCTAGCATCCAAAACTCTACTTCTTCGTACTTTCATTACTGTACTTCTTCTTCTTCTTCTTCCACCTTCAAGAGAGAAAACTGACTTGAGCATCAGAGGACCTAGCTAGGGATTCCCACCCCAGTTTTAGGTCACTAACGCTTTGTTGGCTCATCTCATTGTGCGTACAATCGTTGAGAAGTTCTTCCGGATCTTCAAGAGTTCATCTTCCTCGGAATCATCGTTCATCAGGACCAGCACACCTTCCCACAAATTTCAGATAGGATCAAATTTGGTGACGTCTGTGGGATTCTTCACCTGGATCTGAAGCTATGAGATGGAAGAAGCTAGAAAACTTAACACCGTAACCATGACACAAGTAGATCTGGAGCTGCTCATCAATGCTAGAGTGCTGAAGCTATTGCAACAACAACAATAAGTCAATACTGGTGGTACATTACCCATGGCTCCAAATCCGGCGATATCGATAATTGCTTATCAAAAGGAAAGAGAAGGTGAGGAGGATGATCCTGCTCACTTGTTTCCTACTCCTCTCTCCCCAACCTAATGTCCTCGAGCATTTTATTTGTGCACCTTTTGAATAAGGAGGGTGAAGGGAAACTCTCTAAGAATCTTTTGGAGAAGCACTTATACGTGATAAGCATAAAGGGAAGATCATAGCTAGTGATAGCTGCCCTGAGAGGATGGTTACTCTATTTTCTCAACGTGTGTTGGATGATCCTTTGTCGAAACATTATCAAAACTTAAATATCAAAGAATATTCAGGGACAACCGATCTAGAAGATCATCTTCTTAAATTCGAGAATGTCGCTCTCCTGCAACAATTTACTGATGGTGTTAAATATCAAATGTTCCTCACTACATTTAGAGGGGCAACTCAAAGATGGTTTAAGAGGATGCCAAATAACTCTATCCATCATTTTAAGGATTGCTGTAAGGTATTTCTTCATCATTTCTCTAGTAACCGACGGTATCACAAAATCCCCTGGAATCTTTTTTTCAATCAAGCAATGGCCCAAGGAAAGCATCAGAGCTTATATTAAGAGATTTAATCAAGTAGCTATAGATGTTCCTACGACTATTACGGAGATCTTGGTAAGTGTCTTCTCTCAAGGACTTAATGATAATAATTTCTTTAAAGATCTAGTCAGAAATTCTCCTACCAACTTTGATCCGCTAATTGAGTGAGCAACTAAGTTCATTAATGTGGAGGAAGCTCAAGCTTCTTGAAGGAAAGAAGTTGGTCCTACTCTTGCTCCAAATGTGGATCGTCCAATGGTGCCTGCTCACCCACCTAGAGGGCCTCGTGCAGTTCCTCCACAGCGTCACTCTGAACCTCGACCCCAAGCTGTGCAACACGTGGGAGTCCCTCAAGAGATTCCACGAAGATGGTGCATATACCATCAAATGAATACTCATAGTATAGAAAATTGTTATACTCTAAGGAATCAGCAAGCTCGTAATCCTTGATATCGGAGGTGTTCTCCAGCCCCAAATCACCGACAATATCCAAGGTAAAATAGCCCACTCAAGTTGGAATATCAGCCATTGAGTTACAAGCAGGAGTTTTATTTCTCCCGACTAGGCAAGCTCAAGTACCCGGTCAGACGCATCAAGAAACAACATCGGTTCGATAGGAAGAAAATCATAGTAATGCCACTTGGGGTAATATTAACATGGTAGCTAGAGGGCCAATAGATGGTGACTCTAACCGGGTGAGGAAGTCACATGCTCGACATCTAGAGATTCATGCTGTTGGGTGTAGCCCAGAGAAGGTGGTCGGGCCAGAAATTAGTTTCAGTCCTAGAGATCTGGAGGGGGTAGAAGTGCCCCATGATGATGCATTAATAATCAAGGTTGTTATATCTAATTACAACATTTCTCGTACCTTTATTGATATTGGTAATTCAGTTAATATCATTTTCAAACAAGCTTTTGATCAGTTGTAGATAGATCCAAACGAGCTTCAACATATGGTAACTCCTCTATATGGGTGCACGGGAAATAAAGTTCAACCATTCGATCAGGTAAAATTGGTTATATCTTTGTGGGAGGAGCCCCTAACGAGGATGCGTCGGTCGTATTTCATGGTGGTGGGCGCGCCCTCTGTATATAATGTTATCTTAGGTCAACCGACCATAAATGAGTTTTGGGCAATCGTTTCAAATTTTTGTTAGAAGATAAAATTTTCAGTGGATGATCAAGTAGGGGAGGTAAAAGGAGATTAACTGGTGGTGCGCAAGTGCTATGTAGAGATAGTCAAGGCGAAGGCCAATGCCGCACGGAATGTTCAAAGAATGGAAGTTAATGTCATTCAGGAAGGGTCGCCCACCCTAGTGTATGAAGAAAAGGAGGAGGTACAAATTCAAACTGGCTGACTGGAAGCTGTTACTCATGTAGCGCCGAACCTGGAACTGGAACTCAAAACCAAGCTGATACAATGTTTAATATTCAATAGTGATGTGTTCACCTGGATGCCCAAGGAAGTGACGGGAGTGTCCCCTATAGTTATAGAGCACGCACTTCATGAATATCCTGATGCCAGACTGGTCAAGCAAAAGAAGTGGGATTTTGGAGCTGATCATAACAAAATCATCAAAGAGGAGGTGGATAAGTTGTTGGAGGTAGGTTATATCCGAGAGGTGCAATTCCCTAGCTGGTTGGCCAATGTGGACCTAGTTTCCAAGCCTAGAAACAAATGGTGGGTGTGCATAGACTTCCGGGATCTCAATAAAGCTTGCCCAAAGGATTATTATCCCTTACCTCGCATTGACCAAGTGGTGGATTCTACTGCTGGATGTGAGTTTATTTGCATGTTGGATGCTTATCAGGGATATCATCAAGTCCCGCTCGCTAAGGAAAATCAAGAAAATATTATTTTTATAACTGTCAAAGGTACTTATTGTTATAATAGCATGCCTTTCGGACTAAATAATGCAGGGACTACTTATCAAAGGCTCATGAATAAAGTCTTTTAAAAGTAGATCAGGAGAAATATGAAAGTTTATGTGGATGATATACTTATCAAATCTCTGCGAGCCTCAGATTTATATGTAGACATAGAAGAAACTTGTGGAACTCTGAGGCAGTATGGACTTAAGCTAAACCCTTATAAGTATTTATTTGGAGCTTTTTAGTGAGAGCCCTAGAGCCGATCATGTGATGATTGTTGTATGGACTTGATGTATCATATTCCTATATATATCTATAAGGCATTTGTTTATGATTATTATACTTACTTGTATTGGTGCCAAATAACTGAGTATAATAGCGTCCTTGAGTAGAAGGTTCTTATCTATATCAATCGAATGGTTGAATTGATAATGAGATGATATAGAGAACACTACTCTTAATTATTCCTAGTTAAGTATTAAAATTCAAGGACAATGTTAATGCGATGAGACAAGAATGTAGGTCAACTCGATGACTTGATCTCACAAGTCATGGATATTAGATATCAAGTTGACACATGGGTATGTTAGGGTCGAAATATAGCTAGAGGGGGTGAATAGCTCGTCGCGCTCTTCGTTCTTGTCGTTGCTTGCTCCTTGATGATGATGTGCAGCGGATAATATAAGAAACAAAAACTACAACGCTAACACTAAGGATTTACTTGGTATCCACCTCAAGAAGAAGTGACTAATCCAAGGATCCACACACTCACCCACCCTCCACTATGAAAACACTCCTTTACAGTAACTACCAAAGGCGGAGAAGCCTTACAAGCTCACAATATAACAATAAGAAAGAAAGAAGCAAAATACATGTAAATCTTACAAGATTACAATGAAACCCTAGCTTCTTCTTCTTCTTCTTGTTGTAACTCGCCTCTTGACTTGGATGTGACTCCAAGAACCTTCAAGAACTCGTGGTGAGGAAGAAAGGATCGCTATGGAGCTTTGCTGTGATTTTCATAGAGAAGAGATGGAAGCTCTATCGAAGAAAACGCTCGCCAACGTCTATATTTGTGCCAACGGTCGAATCTCAATCAATTGGATTGCTCCCAATCGATTGGGGAGGCTTTGGATCAATCGACCGATCGATCCAGAGTGCCTCTGTGCTCTCTGGAATCACCCTTAATCGATTGCCCGATCGATTCAAGGCTTCTCGAGCGATTTCCAGCGCTCCAATCGATCGGTCGATCGATTGGAGGTTTCAATCGATCAACTGATCGATTCAGAATCTTACTATTCACTCTAAAACTCTCCCAATCGATTGAGCAATCGATTGGGGAAGTTTCAATCGATTACCCAATCGATTCAGCCCATTTCTGCACGAATTCGCGTCACCCAATCGATTGACCAATCAATTGAACCCCCCCCCCCCAATCGATTGGCTAATCAATTGGAAAGTAGAAAAATGGATAGAGCTTGAAATTATCTTCGTTTCACATCCAAGATCACCTCATTCTGATATCTGAGTCAAAAGTTATGGCCTTCGGAAGTTTACTACATCCGAACTTCCTAGTTCCATGCCAACTCCCTATTGGACTTACGACCGCTAAGAAATCGGTCAACTTTTGACCCATCTGGACTTTCTCTTTGCCAACTTCTCGTTGGACTTCTGATCACCAAGTATGATCCTCCTTGACCCACTTAGATTTACCGTCTCATGCCAAGTGTCCGATCCTCCATGACCCACTTGGACTTTCACCAGATGTCCGGTCACCCTTGACCCATCTGGATTTCTTCGTGCCAAGTATCCAGTCAATCCTTTGACTTACTTGGACTTTTCAACACCAGATGTCTGTTCAACCTTGACCCACCTGGATTTCCACTTGCCTGGCTTCACTCACCAGGTCTTCCCATCTGCCTGGCTTCAATCACCAGGTCTTCCCATCTGCCTGGTCAACCTTGACCAGAGGAAAATTGTACCAACAATCTCCCCAAATGAACGATTGCACCTGCAATCTCCATTTACTATCAGTTTCCATGTATTGTCAAATATCGAAACACAAACATCAAGACTTGAACTTGAGCCAACTCAAGCTTAGTCAATCTGGTCAACCTTGACCCTAGGGAATATTGCACCAACAATCTCCTCCTTTTTGATGTTTGACAATACCTTTAAAGTTAGGCTAATCTATAGCCTCAACTCTCCTTCATGCTAATATAAGGATGATGGTTTCCTTCATTCTTCTCCTTTACTAGAGGGCAAACTCCCTCTTTAGGTAATGAAGGCCTAACTTAACCACACATTCTCCCCCTATTGACATACATCAAAAATTCTTCCCCTGAAGAGTTACCCAACGTTGTTCACAACTTTGCTCATTGTTCACAACACTATTATTAAGGTCTCATACTCTTCATTATCTTTAATGCTCATCCTTGAGCAATAACCAACAAACAGTGAGGATATCCACTCCCCATTGTACTTAAAATGCTCAACCTTGAACATTTACGCTAAAGAAGGTTAACCACCTTCCAAGATGTATGAAAAATAGTTTTCATGTCCTTAAAGAGTAACTCTCTCTAAAGACATGCACGTAACTTTTGTCATTGCACCAACAATGACTTGGAATCCCAAAACATATAGAAAACCCAAATTTAGAAGGTTTTGAGGTTCAAAAATTCAATATTGAACCTCAACCTAAACCTCTACTTAGTGTTCCTTAACCAACCTATCCTTATTTTCATCATGAAAACTCTCCCTAAATGTATATAAATGTGTTTTGAGGGGTAAGGAATGGTTACATAGACTAAAAATGCTAAAATCTAGCTTACCCAGCCAAAATCAGCATTTCAATCGATTGGAGTTGGGTCTCAATTGATTGAACCCATCTGAATCGATCCACTAATCGATTCAAGCTGCATGGATCTATCGGTGGATCGATCCAGCAAGCTTCTGCTCGTGAGAAATGCCTTCTCAATTGATCTCCCAATTAATTGAGGCACTCCAATCGATCGGGTGATCGATTGAAGCTCTGAAAATGCTGAAATTCACTTTCAGTCAATTTCAGAAACTCCCCAAAAATTCTACAAAATTCGAAAAAATCATGAAAATTCATGTAGACATTCCTTAGGGCATATACTATCAAGGAAAAATAGTTTTCTATGAAAATACTTTCTTTTTTTAAAGATTGACACAAACTTAAAAACTTGTAAAAATTTTAGAGTTTTCTTCCAAGTTTGTGCCTAACTATTCAATGATGATTACTATCAAAAGGTAGCCTTCATCAAGGTTTTCCAAAGTGTATTTAAAACTATTTTCAAAACCAATATCCAACCATATTCTTTGGGCTCAATGCACATGACTTGTACATTAGCTTTTCCAATGATTGGAAAACACATAACTATGTGTTTTGATGAATTTAATGTTAGTTGCTACTCGGAAAACCTAGAGGTTCCACTGTACAAAAATTTTGTACAAAGGTCTGAACCTTTCCCTAGCTACCATGTGTTCTTTTAAATTAAATTTTGGATCGCCTGCAGAACTTAACACGTTTGATCCAAAACTTAATCTATTTGTTCTTTTAGGTTTAAACTTGGATCTCCTGCGGAATTTAACACGTTCGATCCAAATCACCTTAAGTTATTAATTCCATTAAATATTAATTTCCATAATTGGTTCCCAGTACTGACGTGGCGAGGCACATGACCTTCTTGGATATGGGAGCAACCACCACCGACTAGACAAAACCTTTTATGGAAAGCTAATATTTAATTTCCTAAAATAACTTTAGGTTAACCGAAAAGAACAATCAAATCACAAGGAAAAATAAAACAAAAGAACACAACATCGAAAAACATATTCGAAATACTAGAATCGTAAGCCTCTTGTATTTAGTATTATTTCCAAAAATAACTAGTATGATGCGGAAAGAAAAATTACTAGTTATACCTTTTAGAAAGACCTTTTGATCTTCTACCGTATTCCTCTTCTAATCTCGGACGTTGTGTGGGCAACGATCTTCCGAGATGAGAAACCACCAAATACTTTCTTCTCCTCCTAGCTAGGTTCGTCCAAAACAAGAAAGCTTCACCAAGGAAGAAGAAAAAAAAACACCAACCAAGCTCCAAGGGATGCAAACTTTCTCTCCTTCTTCTTCTTCTTCTCCAAGTAGTATCCGGCCACCACAAGAGCTCCAAGCCAAGAGAAAGGTTCAGCCACCACAAAGAAGAAGAGGGGAAGAGAGGTTGGCCAGCCACACCAAGGAATAAGAGAGGGAGAAAAATAATAGAGGTTGTCCTCAATGAAGGCACCCCCACCCCTTCTTTTATATTCCTTAGCCTTGGTAAATTAGGAAATTTAATTACAATAAAATTTCCTTAATTTCCTTGACATGATTTAATTGAGAAAAATAAAATAAAATTTCCCAATTAAACTCTTAATGGCCGGCCACACCAAGAGAGACAAATTAGACAAGTTTCAATCAACAAATTAAAACTTCCTAATTTGTTTCCGGAAATTTTAAAAAATAAAATTTCTCTTCAAAATCCCTTCATGGTTGATAAAAAGAAATTTCTATAATTTTAATTTTTCAACATGTGAATAATTTTTAAAGAGAAAATAAAATATCTTTCCAATCTACAAATAAGGAAAGAGATATAATCTCTTTCTTTAATCTTTTGTAGATCCTTTTAAGAGAGATATTTTAATTTTAATTCTCTTTAATAAATTATATCTTCCACATAATAAAAATTAAAATAAAATTCTTTTTTAATTTAATTATGGCCAGCCCCCTCTAGCTTGGGTTCAAGCTAGGGCCGGCCACCCTAAACCATGCTTAGGCCGGCCCTGGCTTGATTCCAAGCTAGCTTGGCCGACCCCCTTTAGGTGGGTATAGAAGGTGGGTATAGGTGGGTATAGTACTCTATAAATAAGAGGCTACGATAGGGACCGAGAGGAGGAATTGGTTTTGGTCTCCCGATAAAATTAAGCATCCCGTGTTTGCCCCGAATACACAACTTAATTTTATCAATAATAATTCATTCCACTAGAGAACTATTATTGAACTACCGCACCAATCCCAAATTACATTTTTGGGCTCCTTCTTATTATGAGTGTGTTAGTCTACCTGTGTTTAAGATATCGAATGTCCACTAATTAAGTGAGTTACTGACAACTTATTTAATTAATATCTTAGTCCAAGAGTAGTAACACTCAACCTTATCGTCATGTCGGACTAAGTCCACCTGCAGGGTTTAACATGACAATCGTTATGAGCTCCTCTTGGAGACATTATCAACCAGTATCTCTAGAACACAGTTTCATTCTATAATCAACAACACACACTATAAGTGATATCATTTCCCAACTTATCGGGCTTATTGATTCATCGAACTAAATCTCACCCATTGATAAATTAAAGAAATAAATATCAAATATATGTGCTTGTTATTATATTAGGATTAAGAGCACACACTTCCATAATAACTGAGGTCTTTGTTCCTTTATAAAGTCAGTATAAAAGAAATGACCTCAAATGATCCTATTCAATACACTATGAGTGTACTAGTGTAATTATATAGTCAAGATAAACTAATACCTAATTATTCTACGACCTTCTAATGGTTTGTTCTTTTCCATTTTGGTCGTGAGCAACTGTTTATAATTTATAAGGTACTGATAACATTATCTTCTACATGTGACACCACATACTATGTTATCTACTATATAAATTAATTGAACAACTACAAACAAATGTAGATTATTTGACCAAATGTGATTCTTTATTCAAAACAAATGTTTACAAAAGCTTAGGCTTTCAGTATACACTCCAACAATCTCCCAATTATACTAATGACTAAGCTGCCATTTCTTCTACCATACATCTGATTCTCATTCCCTCTACATGCCGATCAAAATCTTTCGCTGGAAGGGCCTTAGTGAAAAGATCTGCCAGGTTATCCACTGATGCAATATTGGCGATGACAACTTCTCCTCGCTTCACGATATCTCGTATCAGGTGGTACTTGCGCTCTATATGTTTTCTTGCCTTATGAGCTCGTGGTTCCTTTGAGTTTGCAACTGCACCGCTATTATCACAATAAATTGTGATGATTTTGGGCAAACCAGGAATCACATATAAGTCCATTAGAAAGTTCCTAAGCCATACTGCTTCTTTAGCTGCCTCAGAGGCTGCTACATACTCAGCTTCCATGGTTGAGTCTGAAACGCATTTCTGCTTAACACTCCTCCATGAAATGGCTCCACCTCCTAAAGTAAACACATAGCCTGATGTAGACTTACTATTGTCCCTATCTGATTGGAAATTTGAATCCGTGTAACCCACAGGGAGCAAATCGTCTGCTTGGTAAACTAGCATATAATCTCTAGTCCTTCTCAGGTACTTTAATATATGCTTTACGCAGTCCAATGTCCTTATCCAGGGTTACTCTGATATCTGCTGACCATGCTCGAAACAAATATCGGTCTCCATAGCATTGCATACATAAGGCATCCTACAGCCGAAGCATAAGGAACTGTTTTCATGTCTTCTATCTCCTTTGATGTCTTTGGAGACATCTCTTTAGATAGAGCTATTCCATGCCTAAAAGGTAAGAAACCTTTCTTGGAATCTTGCATGCTAAAACGAGCAAGGATTGTATCTATATATGAAGCTTGGGATAGACACAACATTCTTTTCTTGCGATCCCTTATTACTTTGATCCCAAGAATGTGTGCACACTCTCCTAAGTCTTTCATATCAAATTGTTTGGACAATCATACCCTTACGTCTGATAATACCTTGACATTGTTGCCAATTAACAAAATATCATCTACGTATAGTACAAGAAATACCACCACGTTTCCGTTACACTTCTTATATACACAAGACTCATCCGAACTTTGAATAAATCCATATGACTGGATTACTTCATTAAACCGGATGTTCCAAGATCTTGAAGTTTGCTTCAGTCCATAAATGGACCGATTGAGCTTGCACACTAGATGCTCTTTGCCTTTTTCAATGAACCCTTCTGGTTGCTTCATATGGATGTTCTCTTCAAGACTTCCATTAAGGAAAGCTGTCTTGACATCCATTTGCCAAATCTCATAATCCATATGAGCAGCAATGGATAAGAGTATCCGGATAGACTTAAGCATGGCTACGGTGAAAAGGTTTCCTCATAATCGATTCCTCTTTCTGAGTACCCTTTCGCAACAAACCTAGCTTTGAAGGTTTCTACCTTCCGTCATCCCTCTTTTCCTTTTGTAGATCCACTTGCATCCAACGGCTTTTACATCATCGGTGGTTCTACAAGCTCCCTGACCTTATTAGAGTACATAGACTCTATTTCAAAATTCATCGCCTTTTGCCAAGATCTGCATCTATATCTTGGAGTGCTTCGTCATATGTCCGGGATCAGGTTCATGTCCTCGGATCAAGTTCGAAGACTCTCCCAAAACATGAATCTCTCAGTTGCCTTACAACCCTCCCACTACGACGAGGCATCCGTGGTTGTGTATCATGTGTGACACGTGTTGCGGTTTCTTGTGGTACTTCATCTTGTACTGTTGGTATTAAAGTAGATGTGTCCTCTCTTAGTTCCTCTAAAACAACTTTACTCCGGGCTTGTGATCCATTATATAGTCTTCTTCTAAAAATTGGGCATTGGTGCTAACAATGACCTTGTCTTTAGGACTATAAAATAAACCTCCTTTCGTTCCTTTGGGATATCCCACAAACACTCGAACTTCTGTACGAGATCTCGTTTCAGCACATGTGTTGGACTACCCCAAATCCGAATATGTCTTAGGGTTTTCGCCCATTCTACAATTCGTGGGAGAAGAAACCGATTTAGAAGGTACTAAGTTCAGAATATCTTCTGTTTCCAGAGCATATCCCCAAAATGAATTTGGTAATTCAATAACTCATCATCGATCTAACCATCTCTATAAGAGTCCTATTCCTTCGCTCTGCTACACCATTCTGTTGGGGTGTTCAGATTAGGATTGAATCATCGATAAGTAATTCCTAAACTCTCCTAAGAGGTATTCGCCACCACGATCAGATCGTAGTGTCTTGATACTTTTACCTAGTCGTTTCTCCACATCAGCCTTGTATTATTTGAACTTATCAAAGCACTCGGACTTGCGGCGCATTAGGTAAATGTATCCGTATCTTGAATAATCATCTATAAAAGAGACAAAATATTCAAAACCACCTCTTGCCTGGACAGACATAGGACCACACAAATCAGAATGAACCAATTCTAACACTTCTTTGGCTCTATACCCCTTGGCCTTGAACGGCCTCTTGGTCATTTTACCTTCCAAGCAAGATTCACAAGTTGAAAAATTTTCCAACTCTAATGAACCCAAAAGTCCATCGGCTTTTCTCTTATTTGAGTAAGAAGATGAGTTGTAAATTTTCATGTTTTGCTTTGTGGGAGAAATTGGATTTAAAATATATAAATTGCCAACTAATGTACCAGAACAGATAATCACTTTATTTCTCTTAATAACTACGTCGTTACTAAAGGAAACTGAATATCCATCTAAAAACAGTTTAGAAACTGAAATTAAATTCTTTCTAAAACTGGGTACATAAAGACAATTTCTTAAAACCAAATTTTTATTTCTACTAAAAGATAAGTAGATGTCTCCCACTGCAACAGCTGCCACCTTAGTAGCATTGCCCATGTAGACGGTAATCTCTCCTTCAGATAGTCGTCGGGTTTCCTGGAACCCCTGCAAGGAATTGCAGACATGATCAGTGGCTCCCGTATCTACACACCAGGTGCTGGTAGATAACACCGCTAAACATGTTTCAACAACTAGAGCATGAGATATACCTTTGTTGTTCTGATTCCTACGAGGACAGTCCGCCTTCCAATGCCCTGACTGCTTGCAGATGAAGCACTTGCCCTTCGACTTCTTCATTCCAGCTTTAGGTCCTGTACTCTGAGATTTATTCACTTTCTTTGCTGAACCAACTTGTTTCTTCTTCTTCTTTCCTTTCGGCTTAGAAGTAAAACCATTTTCAACATAGTGAATATGAGAGCTGTGACGAAATAATCCTTCTGCTGCCTGAAGTTCTGTCAGTAGTTCCACCAATGAATATACCCTTTTGTTCATATTGTAATTCAGGCGGAATTGCTCAAAACTTCTAGGTAGTGTTTGGAGGATCATATCGATCTGGGTTTCCCCATCAATTTCTCCTCCAAGGATCTGTATCTCATTCAGATAAGCCATCATCTTTAGGATATGATCCCTCACAGGAGTACCCTCTTGCATGGTGGCTGTCATTATTTTTCTCATGGCTTCTTGTCTAGAAGCCCTATCCTGATGACCAAAGAGTTCCTTGAGATTGTTCATAATATCATAAGCTGTTGGTAAATCTTGATGCTGATGTTGCAATACATTTGACATTGAAGCCAAAATGTAACACCGCGCCATCTCATCTGCTTTTACCCATTTCCTATGATATTCAATCTCCTCTTGGGAAGATTCACCAGTAGGTGCTTCAGGACAAGGCTCAGTCAGTACAAATTTATAGCTTTCAGCAGTAAGGACAATGTCCAGGTTCCTTTCCCAATCTATGTAATTAGGTCCAGTAAGTCTATTTTGTTGAAGTATGATGGACAGTGGGTTGAAAGTCATCCTAAGAATTACAAATAACTTTTGGTCAGAACTCTAAATTTAGAATAATATTGATTTCTCAAACAATATTATTTTAAATTAACCAACACCTCAAACCACCGTGAATTTTGTATGCCACGATAGTGTGGACGTATACAAATTCAACATTTGTAAAAGGAGGGTTTTAACCCATTAATTTTATTATCTTGTTAACCTAACTTTTTGACAAATAAAATTAATAGTTGGTATCCTTTGGTCACACAAATAATAGCAGTGACTCCGATGGGGAGGATACTATTAGTTGTGCCTAAGTGTATACCATTACTTGACACTAAGTCCATTAATAAGATTGTGCCCCTTCCGATGGGGAAGATCACACGCTCTTAATTAACTTCCTATAGTCATCCCAAATGGAAGTTTGTCCTAGTGATCCACAAACAAGCTCATCCGATATGGAGGAAGGCACTCAGAGCCAACGCGCAAGTTTGTTTGCATCACTTACAAACCAGTAATGGAGACCATGGGTTTTACTTAAAAATCCCTCTCCCACTTAGTTATTTATAAATGAGGAATTTTAACTATGCTAGCCTACTAAACATGTATACTAACACACAGCACAATATAAAACCAATAAATAGAAAATCTAATTTTCAACTATTATGGCTTTTATCTATGGTTGTTCTCCGTGTGTTGTCATCCCAAGCTGCTGCCATATTTGGCCACCGCCACCGGGTCTAGCTGTCGCATCCATCTTGCTCCTTGTTCCGCTGCGCCTCAGAAGGTTCCACGCTTTGCAAGATTCGATCCGCGACATAAATAGAATTTTACAATTTTGATCCTATATTCCATAAAAGGAATGTACATGTATCTAGATCAAAAATAAAATCCTAATAAAACTAAATACAGCTCCTACTGTATTTTATAATACAATCATGCACACACATATAAATGCCCTTGACATGTCCAAGGGTCCAATCACACACATAAAACTATAAGCCATAATAGTTGGATCCTGCATCCACAAAGTTAGCACATCCTACTATTATCCTGCCTAAATTATGTATGACATGCGCATAATTAAACTAATACCAAATACACAGAGGCAAAACCCTAGCTCTGATACCAATTGTTGGTTGCTACTCGGAAAATCTAGAGGTTCCATTGTACAAAAATTTTGTACAAAGGTCTGAAACTTTTCCTAGCTACCATGTGTTCTTTTAAATTAAATTTTGGATCGCCTGCAGAACTTAACACGTTTGATCCAAAACTTAATCTATTTATTCTTTTAGGTTTAGACTTTGATCTCCTGCGGAACTTAACACGTTCGATCCAAATCACCTTAAGTTATTAATTCCCTTAAATATTAATTTCCATAATTGGTTCCCAGTACTGATGTGGCGAGGCACATGACCTTCTTGGATATGGGAGCAACCACCACCGACTAGACAAAACCTTTTATGGAAAGCTAATATTTAATTTCCTAAAATAACTTTAGGTTAACCGAAAAGAACAATCAAATCACAAGGAAAAATAAAACAAAAGAACACAACATCGAAAAGTATATTCGAAATACTAGAATCGTAAAGCTCTTGTATTTGGTATTATTTCCAAAAATAACTAGTATGATGCGGAAAGAAAAATTATTAGTTATACCTTTTAGAAAGACCTCTTGATCCTCTACCGTATTCCTCTTCTAACGTCGGACATTGTGTGGGCAACGATCTTCCGAGATGAGAAACCACCAAACACCTTCTTCTCCTCCTAGCTAGGTTCGGCCAAAACAAGAAAGCTTCACCAAGGAAGAAGAAAAAAAAACACCAACCAAGCTCCAAGGGATGCAAACTTTCTCTCCTCCTTCTTCTTCTTCTCCAAGTAGTATCCGGCCACCACAAGAGCTCCAAGCCAAGAGAAAGGTTCGGCCACCACAAAGAAGAAGAGGGGAAGAGAGGTTGGCCGGCCACACCAAGGAATAAGAGAGGGAGAAAAATAATAGAGGTTGTCCTCAATGAAGGCACCCCCACCCCTTCTTTTATATTCCTTAGCCATGGTAAATTAGGAAATTTAATTACAATAAAATTTCCTTAATTTCCTTGACATGATTTAATTGAGAAAAATAAAATAAAATTTTCCAATTAAACTCTTAATGGTCGGCCACACCAAGAGAGGCAAATTAGACAAGTTTCAATCAACAAATTAAAACTTCCTAATTTGTTTCCGGAAATTTTAAAAAATAAAATTTCTCTTCAAAAATCCCTTCATGGTTGATAAAAAGAAATTTCTATAATTTTAATTTTTCAACATGTGAATAATTTTTAAAGAGAAAATAAAATATCTTTCCAATCTACAAATAAGGAAAGAGATATAATCTCTTTCTTTAATCTTTTGTAGATCCTTTTAAGAGAGATATTTTAATTTTAATTCTCTTTAATAAATTATATCTTCCACATAATAAAAATTAAAATTAAAATTCTTTTTTAATTTAATTATGGCCGGCCCCCTCTAGCTTGGGTTTAAGTTAGGGCCGGCCACCCTAAACCATGCTTAGGCCGACCCTGGCTTGTTTCCAAGCTAGCTTGGCCGACCCCCTTTAGGTGGGTATAGAAGGTGGGTATAGGTGGGTATAGTACTCTATAAATAAGAGGCTACGATAGGGAGCGAGAGGAGGAATTGGTTTTGGTCTCCCGATAAAATTAAGCATCCCGTGTTCGCCCCGAACACACAACTTAATTTTATTAATAATAATTCATTCCACTAGAGAACTATTATTGAACTACCGCACCAATCCCAAATTACATTTTTGGGCTCCTTCTTATTATGAGTGTGTTAGTCTCCCTGTGTTTAAAATATCGAATGTCCACTAATTAAGTGAGTTACTGACAACTCATTTAATTAATATCTTAGTCCAAGAGTAGTACCACTCAACCTTATCGTCATGTCGGACTAAGTCCACCTGCAGGATTTAACATGACAATCCTTATGAGCTCCTCTTGGGGACATTATCAACCTAGTATCTCTAGGACACAGTTTCCTTCTATAATCAACAACACACACTATAAGTGATATCATTTCCCAACTTATCGGGCTTATTGATTCATCGAACAAAATCTCACCCATTGATAAATTAAAGAAATAAATATCAAGTATATGTACTTGTTATTATATTAGGATTAAGAGCACACAATTCCATAATAACTGAGGTCTTTGTTCCTTTATAAAGTCAGTATAAAAGAAACGACCTCAAATGGTCCAACTCAATACACTCTGAGTGTACTAGTGTAATTATATAGTCCAGATAAACTAATACCTAATTACACTACAACCTTCTAATGGTTTGTTCCTTTCCATTGTGGTCGTGAGCAACTGTTTATAATTTATAAGGTACTGATAACATTATCTTCTGTATGTGACACCACAGACTATGTTATCTACTATATAAATTAATTGAACAACTACAAACAAATGTAGATTATTTGACCAAATGTGATTCTTTATTCAAAACAAATGTTTACAAAAGCTTAGGCTTTCAGTATACACTCCAACATTTAAAACTCAAAAGAATGCACTAAATCAACATCTTGAGTTTTGTTCATCATCCTAACATCTCACTTGTATTTAATGTGTACGAAACCACATACAAGCCACCTTATAGTTCTTAGTGAGATGTAAACTTTGGTTTTGCCCTAATCTAGGGATCATGCATATCTATTTAGGCATTTTGAGGTTATGAACACCCATCAAGGATGTTTCTTGTTGATGAATGTTATTTATCCTTAGTTTGCAAGGAATTAAAATAATGCATGATGCGTTATGGCATACATCAAAGATAAATAATTTTCAAAAAAAAATTTCCTATGACTGCATGATGTATGTATGACATGACATGGTATTTTTGTGTTTTTCATAATAAGGCATGAGTGCAAGAATAAATATGATGTCATGACATATGATGAACAAACAAAGCATGGTAAATTAGCATAAATAAAGTACCTAAACTATCTATCTAAGTATCCTTAAACGTTAACTAACTTAAATTTAAAGCCTAGATTGCCCATTACTTCCCAAGAAAATGCCAAAACCCAAATTTGACATTTTTTTTGCTTTTATAAATTTTGTGCCAATTTAAAATTATATCAAATTTCTCAAATTATGGCACATCTTACTCTTTCCAAGAGTAACTCATTTATCCTTTTCATTTTCAAAGGTTAACAATAACCTTGAAAATGCTCTCCGAGTGTCAACTTCATCAAAGTTGGGTTAACTACCCTTCTAATCAGAGTTGACACTCTCTAACCCATCTAAGGGGTAGAGAAAATGCTCCTAGGAACCCAAAACCTATTGGTGCTCCTTGGATGCTCTAGGTATTCACTAGGGATAACTTTCCTAGATACCTTCCTAGTGACATTGTTAGGCTTCTTAGAGTCCTTGGTGATCTTTTCTAGGTCAACTCTAGGGATTGCTTCCATTGTGACCTTCTTAGTGACTTTCTTAGACTTCTTAGAAGTCTTAGTCACGTTTGTTGTTGCAAAAATACTTCTAGGGATAACTTCCCTTGTATTTTTTACTTGACCACTAGGCCTAGGGTTAGTTCCATAACTATATGGAACTCTATGGTAAGAAGGCACATCCTTTTGGTTTTAGGTTTGTATCCCAAACCTCTATGACCCTTGGATGACCCTTGTTGTCCTAAAACTAGATTTTGCTCATTTTGCCCTTTTAGGATATTTTCCATCTTTTTTAGGGGTTTTTCTAATTCATCAAGTCTTGACCTCAAGACTTGATTTTCTCTCATTAAATCCTTAGTTTTTGGTTTTTGATTTAATCCTTAAGCAATTTCATTTTTAGGCTTGTAACTAAAATCCTTAGAATTCTTGCCTAAATTTTTATCTAACTTCCTAGACCTAGGTGTGGTCGTTTTAGCATGAAAAGCTACATGTTTTTCCTTAACGCTATCATGCTTCCTATTTCTATGGTAAATAGCATTAAAATGGTATAAATTAGAACTAACATGCTTTTTACCATTATTTAAAGGGGTAGGCTCAACAAATGATACCTTGCGTTTTACCTTGGAGGCTCCCCCTTGAGTTGTGCTTCCTCCTTGAGCCTTGACCGCTTTCTTCCCCTTGGGACATTGACTCCGATAGTGTCCTCTTTGATTGCAAGAAAAGCACACAATGTGCTCTTTGCTCTTCTTTGTTCCGGGAGCGGTCTCTTTGGGCTTCTCCTTGCCCTTTGGTGCCACTTGGCCCTTCTTTTTGACCAATTTAGGGCATTTGCTCTTGTAATGCCCTTTTTCCCTACACTCAAAGTAAATAATATGATCTTTATTATTAACAATTGAAATTGGTATACCTTTGCTTGTAAGGATGACTTCTTCTCCTTTTGATCCGGATGTAGAGGCTTCTTCTTGATCCGACAATGATGATCCACACTCCCCCTCAAACCTAGAGGTGGAGGCTTCTACCTCTTCATCCTCGAACCTTGAGTATCTCTTAACTTCCGAATCCTCATGTTCATGAAATAAGCAGTATACTCCTTTGCTTGTATCTTCGTGCTCCATAGAGGATGGATCTTCTGTTAGTTAGAGCCCAAGAGCCAATCATTTGATGATTGTATTATGGACTTGTTGTATCATATTCTTATATAAATAAAGGCATTTGTTTTTTGTTATTATACTTACTTGTATTGGTGCCAAAGAAACTAAGTATAATAGCATCCTTGAGTAGAAGGTTCTCACCTATATCAAACGGTTAGTTGAATCGATAGTTAGATGATATAGGGAACACTACTCTTAATCATTCCTAGTCGAGTATTAACATTCAGGGACAATGTTAATGCAATAAGACTATCATGTAGGTCAACTCGATGACTTGATCTCACAAATCATGGATATAGAGATATCAAGTTGATACATGGGTATGCATTGGAGAATGTATACTGAATGACACGCCATGAGAAAGTATCATGGATCGTTATATGAGTGTCATATACTTTCTCATGTGGCTATTAGTATGACTACTAGTCCTTGGACCTGAAGTCACCATGGATCCCTACATAAGGAGTTATGTACTTTTGTTTCGTCAAATGTCACCCGTAACTGGGTGGACTATAAAGGCGATTATTGGTATGTAACGAATTATGCAGAGGGATGTGAGTGATGTAGATGGGATCTATCCCTCCTATATGACGGGAGAGACATCGATATTCTTGATAGAGTGAGACCACGAAGTGCATGGCCAAGCCCAAATGAGTCAATATGAGATATTGAGCTCATTTGATTTAGTGAGTCTACTTGGAGTTCAAGATTTAGATTGATTAGAGGATGACACGGTCTATGCCTCACATTGATCAATCTAGATGTCAAGGATAGAAGGACAATGTCATATATTGTGAGGAGTCACAATTAGTAGTCACAAGGTGATGTTGGATCTCAACATTCTTGTAACTTGGGTAGTAATGATGTGTTGCTAGATATCACTCATTACTTATGTTTCTAAATGGGTTTAGGAGCATTGCCAACGTTACAAGAACCTATAGGGTCACACACTTAGGGTAATTAGATGGAGATTAGGTTCATTTGATGAACCTAAAAGATTTGGTTCATGTGATAAACCAAATTGGATTAAGAGTAATCCAAAGTAGGCTAATTGAGTTGGACTCAATTTGGTTCATGTATTAGATAAGTCTAATTTGGACTTAGGCTCATTGAATTAATTTAATTCAATGAATAGAGATTCATTAAATTAGAATTGACTTGAACCAATGGTTAGATTTGATCAACCATGGGAGAGAAGTGGTCAAGTTTGACCTGACTTGAGAGGAAGATGAAGGGTCAATTTTGGCTTGACCATTTGCCACCTCATTGGTGAGTTGGCAATGAATGGGTCAATGATGATGCTCCACATCACCATGGTTACTTAAGTAGGATGCCACCTCATGGGAGTTACCAAGAGTTGTGACTCTTGGTATCCCATGGAGGTTAAAACATCTCTTAATGTGGCCGGCCACATTCAACTCTTGTGAAGTTTCATTTTTGTTTTTGAAACTCCCATCTTCTTCCTCTCTAGTTTTCTTCTTGCTCTCTCTCTCCTCCATTACTGATCTCTAAGGTTGCTATCACGTCCTTAGAGGTTCTTCTCCATCTCTTGCTTGTGTGGATACACATAGAGAAGTGTCTACTTTGACACTTTCGAGATCCGACGAACCGAGGACAAGCGGGATTGCGAAGGGCTTCGCATCAAGGGTATATTCCTTCTCCTTTGTAGATCTACTATAGATCGAGGTTTAGAAACTCGTACTCATAAGTTTTTTGAAAGTTTTATTCTTCGCACGGATCCGGTGGCGGGGTTTCGGAGTTTCCGCGACGCGAAAAAGCGGTTTTCGTGGCCTGAAAAACCCAACAGAGATATCAGAGCCACGTGCGAAGACTTGTACGAGTTTATTTTTGATTTTTATGAAAAATATAGCTTCTGTGATTTTCTGTAAATTTAAGTTTTTATGGATTTTTATGAGTAATTTTCTCGTAGAAGCGAAGCACAAGTGTTTCGACACTTGTAGGCTTCGACTACCAAGAAGATTTTTCCGAAACGGCAAGGTTTCGCCTCAAAACTTTTTGAGACAGCGGGCTAAGGCGCTGTAGGATCGCTAAGGAACCCTCGCGATGGTTAGATCGCTGGTAGGGGCGCTGCCCCTGGCCCCGCAAGGGGATTCGTTCCACGATTGCGCCCGAAAACCGCTAAACGGGACCGCCGGAAATTTTTACTCATAAAAATTATAAAAATTGGTATTAAAATTGCAAAAAATTATAGAAAATACATAATTTAGAATTATGTATAATTTGTGATATTCATGGCCCAAAAAGACCCAATTGGATTGGAATAAATGTGTTGTCATTCATAATACGGCCTGCGTGTCGTGATGTGATGTACGTGTTGTATTTTTATTCACGACCTACGCGTCGTGCCTTTCTCTATTTTATATTCTTGTTGTAAATTAGTTTAGACTTAAATGTAACTTGAGTTTCAAAATTGTAATGTACAAAATTGGAGTGGTGGATGGTCCACTCGAGACGGAGTTACGAGGAGGGCGCAAGCAACACAAGGTGGTCAAAGGGAGGAGCTTGAGAAGCTGTTGACCCTAGGTTGACCAATCAGATCTTCTCATTGGCTTGAGAAGATTGTAGTAGGGCCATGACTAATCACGAATTAATTTAATTAATTGCTTGTGTATATGTGATGCATGATTAAGTAATTAATTAGTGTCTAACGATTAGATTAGATCTAAGTCGTGCACATGATACACCCTTCGATTAGATTAGATCTATCGAGTATATGATACGCATCATCATTTAGATTAGATCTAAATCACGTCAACTCTAATGCCTACCATGTCGTGATACCTATCACTACCTCGATCACATGTGTTGTTGAATCTGCCAAAGCAGAGCAACACATATTATCTTGGTAGGGTACGGAGGGACAATCTTGGTCCCGCTTATCAACGCATGGGCGAATACAAACTCAATTAGATTGAGTATTCCTAGTTAACTTGGTTGGATCGAGTACAACTATAGACATTCTTCCAATGGTTGGAAAGATAGGACATAAATCACATTTATATTAATTCTTGGGCGTATTAGCCAAAACTAACTCAAGTTTTAATATAACTGCGGATAATGATCCTATAAACAAGAGTTAAATAGAGATGTAATTGGTAAATAGTTTCCTACCAATCATACTAAATCTTGGGCATATTAGCCAAAGCTAACTCAAGGGTTAGTATGATGTGGATCTTGTCCCACACGAATTATAGAATTCAGTGGGAGCATCATTTAGTTAAAGGCCTAATTAAATGATTTAAAAGAATATGATATTTATTTTCTGTATTTTTCTGTTGTAGATAACCATGACGTCGAATACGAACTCCTTCTCCCTGTGTTCAGTCCTTGAGAAGGACAAGCTCAACGGAGCAAATTTCCTGGACTGGTACAGGAACTTGAGAATAGTTCTCACCCAGGAACGTAAACTGTACGTTCTGGAGCAGCCCATTCCGGATGCTCCTCTTGCCAATGCCACGCGTGCAGATAAAGATACTTACAAGAACCATCAAGATGAAGCATTAGATGTGTCCTGTTTAATGCTCGCGACCATGAACTCTGAGCTTCAGAAGCAACACGAGTTAATGGGTGCTTACGATATAGTTGAACATCTTCGTCAACTGTATCAAGGACAAGCGAGGCATGAGAGATTTGAGATCTCAAGGGCACTGTTTCAGTGCAAGATGTCAGATGGGGCTCCTGTAGGCCCATATGTACTCAAAATGATTGGGTACATAGAAAACCTACAGAGGTTGGGATTCCCGCTTGGCCAAGAGCTGGCCACTGACCTGATCTTACAATCCTTGCCGGATAGCTATAGTCAGTTCGTTCTAAACTACAATATGAACGAAATTGACAAGCCACTGCCCGAGCTGCTTAGCATGTTAAGAACTGCTGAGCTGAACCTTAAGAAGGAAAAGCCCCACTCTGTTCTGATGGTTCAGAAACACAAGGGCAAGGGCAAGGGCAAACCCAAAGGAAAAGGAAAGTCCCAAGCCAAGGGCAAAGGCAAGGCACTGAAGCCTAAAGGAGGGGTCACCAAGGATGCTACCTGCTTCCACTACGGTCAGACCGGGCACTGGAAGAGGAACTGCAAGGTGTACCTGGAAGATCTTAAGAAGAAGCGAAGTGAGACTTCCACTTCAGGTATATATGTTATAGAAGTCAATCTATCTATTTCTTCATCATGGGTATTAAATACCGGATGTGCTTCTCACATTTGTACTAATGTGCAGGCGCTGAGAAATAGCAAGAGGTGGACCTACGCATAGGCAATGGAGCACGGGTTGTTGCTGTTGCTGTAGGGACTTATTTTCTATCTCTGCCCTCTGGGCTTGTATTAGAGTTGGATGATTGTTGTTATGTGCCTGCATTAACTAAGAACACAATTTCAGTTTCTTGTTTGGACAAGAAAGGTTTCTCTTTTATTATAAAGGACAAATGTTGTTCTGTTTATTTAAAAGATATGTTCTATTGTAGTGCACCTCTGATAACGGACTCTACATTCTAGATCTTGAAAGCCCTATCTATAACATAAATACCAAGAGGTTCAAGTCAAATGACCTGAATCAAACCTATCTCTGGCACTGTCGCTTAGGCCATATAAATGACAAGCGCTTATCCCAGCTCCATAAGGATGCTTTGCTGGACTCATTTGATTTTGAATCTTATGAGACGTGCGAGTCATGCCTACTAGGCAAGATTTCCAAGACTCCCTTTAGTGGGCATAGCGAAAGAGTGACTGATTTGATAGGACTCATACATAGTGATGTATGTGGCCCTTTCAATGTCGCTGCTAGAGGCGGTTATTAGTACTTCATCACATTGACTGATGACTTCAGTAGATATGGTTATGTGTACTTGATGACACATAAGTCATAATCCTTTGAAAAGTTCAAAGAATTCAAGAATGAAGTACAGAACCAGCTTGGCAAGAGTATTAAGATACTTCGATCAGATCGAGGTGGTGAATACCTTAGCCATGAGTTTCGTGACTACCTAGCTGAGTGTGGGATTCTATCCCAACTCACTCCTCCTGGAACACCACAATGGAATGGTGTATCCGAAAGGAGAATCGTACCCTATTAGATATGGTACGATCTATGATGAGTCACACAGATCTTCCGACATACCTTTGGGGCTATGCTCTTGACACGGCAGCTTTTATACTCAACCGAGTTCCATCCAAGGCCGTGATAAAGACACCATATAGGATATGGACTAGGAGAGATGCCCAGGTGCCTTTCATGAGGATTTGGGATTGTGAGGCTTACAATCGACGTCAAGTCTCAGACAAGTTAGGACCCAAATCCGACAAGTGCTACTTTATTGGATATCCTAAGGAAACTAAGGGATATTACTTCTACATTCCCAATCAGCACAAGGTAGTTGTGGCAAAGACTGGGGTCTTTCTAGAAAGGGACTTTGTTTCTAGAAAGACTAGTGGGAGCACGTTCGATCTTGAAGAAGTTCAAGATGCGAACAATAGCACTGAAGCCTCGATGGAAGTTGAACTGGAACCACAAAGTGTTGTAGATGATGTTGTTCCACAAGGAGTTGAGGAACAACAACCAGTTCAAGTAGACATACCTCTTTGCAGGTCTGATAGGGTACGTCGTCAGCCTGAGAGATACTCATTTCTCTTGTCTGACCATGATGACGTTGTGCTCATAGAGGATGAGCCTACCACCTATCAGGAAGCTGTGATGAGACCAGATTCTGAGAAATGGCTAGAGGCCATGAGATCCGAGATGGAATCCATGTACACCAACCAAGTATGGACTTTGGTTGATCCACCTGAAGGGGTAAAACCCATTGGGTGTAAGTGGGTCTTTAAGGGAAAGACTGACATGGATGGACTTATCTATAAGGGTCGCTTGGTAGCTAAAGGTTTCAAGCAGATTCATGGTATTGACTATGATGAAACCTTTTCTCCAGTAGCGATGTTTAAGTCCATTCGGATCATGCTTGCTATTACAGCTTACCATAACTATGAGATATAGTAGATGGATGTCAAAATCGCATTTCTGAATAAAAACCTACTCGAGGATGTGTACATGACACAACCTGAGGATTTTATAGATCCACAGCATACTAGCAGAGTATGCAAACTACATAGGTCTATTTGTGGACTAAAGCAATCTTCTTGGAGTTGGAATCTTCGATTCGATGATGCAATCAAACAGTTTGGTTTCATCAAGAATGAAGATGAGCCTTGTGTCTACAAGAAGGTTGTAGGGGATATAGTTGTCTTCCTCATATTGTATGTGAATGACATACTACTCATTGGGAAGGACTTCCCTTTGCTTCAGTCTGTCAAGACCTGGCTAGGGAGTTGCTTCTCAATGAAGGACTTAGGTGAGGCATCCCGCATTCTAGGGATACAGATCTATAGAGATAGATCTAAGAGATTGCTTGGCCTAAGTCAGAGTACATATATTGACAAGGTACTCCTTCAGTTTGCCATGCAGAACTCCAAGAAGGGATTTCTGCCGATGTCACAAGGCGTAAGGTCCCTCTTCTAGAGAGGAGAGAGACCGCATGGATCAGATCCCTTATGCCTCAGCCATAGGATCTATCATGTACGCCATGCTATGTACTCGACCTGATGTCTCGTATGCTTTGAGCATGACGAGCAGATACCAATCAGATCCAGGTGAAAGTCACTGGATAGCGGTCAAGAATATTCTTAAGTACTTAAATATTGACTAAAGAATATTTCTTGATATATGGAGGCAATGATGAGCTAGCTGTAAAGGGTTACAATGATGCTAGCTTCCAGACCGACCAGGATGATTATCGATCGCAGTCAGGGTTCATATTTTGCATTAATGGTGGTGCTGTGAGCTGGAAGAGTTCGAAGCAGGACACAGTATTAGAGGCAGCAAAGGAGGCAGTTTGGATCCGCAAGTTCATCACTGAACTTGGGGTGGTTCCCAGTATCGCTAACCCTATTGAGCTCTATTGTGACAACAATGGAGCTATAGCACAAGCGAAGGAACCTCGCTCACACCAGCGGACCAAACACATACTACGGCGCTTCCATCTCATTCGAGAGATTATCGAGAGAGGAGATGTGAAGATTTGTAGAGTACCTACAGAGGCTAACATTGCAGATCCCTTGACCAAAGCTTTGGCACAGAGAAAGCATGATGGTCACACTAGGTCATTTGGGCTTAGAGCCTACACTGATTGGCACTAGTGCTAGTGGAGATTGTTAGTTAGAGCCCTAGAGCCAATCATTTGATGATTGTATTATGGACTTGTTGTATCATATTCTTATATAAATAAAGGCATTTGTTTTTGGTTATTATACTTACTTGTATTGGTGCCAAATAAACTAAGTATAATAGCGTCCTTGAGTAAAAGGTTCTCACCTATATCAATCGGTTAGTTGAATCGATAGTGAGATGATATAGGGAACACTGCTCTTAATCATTCTTAGTCGAGTATTAACATTCAGGGACAATGTTAATGCAATAAGACTAGCATGTAGGTCAACTCGATGACTTGATCTCACAAATCATGGATATAGAGATATCAAGTTGACACATGGGTATGCATTGGAGAATGTATACTGAATGACCCGCCATGAGAAAGTATCATGGATCGTTATATGAGTGTCATATACTTTCTCATGTGGCTATTAGTAAGACTACTAGTCTTTGGACCTGAAGTTGTTGGGTTTTTCGGGCCGCGAAAATCGCTTTTCGCGTCGCGGAAACCCCGAATCACCTAAAGCCATAGGATCCGTGCAAGGAAAAATTTCGAAAACACAAGTACGAGTTATAAACAACGATCTACAGTAGATCTACAAAGGAAAACACTTTATACCGTTGGTGCGTGCCCTCGCAAATCCCGCTCGTCCAAGGTACGTGTCGGATCTCCAAAGTATCAAGGTAGATACTTCTCTAGTGATATCCACACGAACAAGGAGTGTCTCTCACACTCAAAGGATGGAGAAGAGAGCCCCAAGTGTGCTAGCACTTTCTAGAGCTCTCGGGTAGGATTTGAAAAGGGAGAAAAGGAGAGAAAGGAAAGGAATCTCACATACTCCTCTAGGTATCCTCCTTTGTAACCTTCACTTCACCCTTTTCTTTAGACCTTAACACATTCCTCTTCACCTTGCTTGAAACTCACGGCCAAGAAGGAGGAAAGGGAGAAGAGAATGGCTAGAGGAAGGAGATGAAATGAATGAGAGCAATGAATCAAAATTCATTCCCATTGATTCACTTGTGTGGCCGGCCACATGAGTAACTCCTACTCATTTAATGTGGCCGGCCACATTAATGAGAATGGAGGCTTGTAACCTCCATGATGACATACCATGATGATGTGGAGCATCATCATTGGTCCACATCTTGCCATCTCACTAATGATGTGGAAATTAGTCAAGTCAAACTTGACTCTTCCTCTCCCTCTCAAGTCAAGTCAAACTTGACCAAATCTCTTCCATGGTTGATCTAATCTAACCATTTGATTCAAGCCAACTTAATATAATGAATCTAATTCATTAAATTAAGTTGATTTAATGAGTCATAATGTAAATTAGACTCATTGAATACATGAATCAACTTGAGTCCAACTCAATTAGCCCAATTTGGATTACTCTTAATCCAATTTGATTCATCAAATGAATCTAATCATCTTGGTTCATCATATGAACTTAATCCAATTGGTTCATCATATGAACCCAATCTCCATCCACTTGTTCTTTGTGTGTGACCCAATAGGTTCTTGTAACGTTGGCAATGTTTCTAAACTCCTTTAAAAAACATAAGCAATGAGCGGCATCTAGCAATACATCATTGCTACCCAAGTTACAAGAAATGTTGAGATCCAACATCACCTTGTGACTACTAATTGTGACTCCTCACAATATATGACAAGTGTCCTTCTATCCTAAACATCTAGATTGATCAATGTGAGGCATAGACCGTGTCATCCTCTGACCAATCTAAATCTTGAACTCCAAGTAGACTCACTCAATCAAATGAGCTCAATATCTCATATTGACTCATTTGGGTATGCCCATACACTTCGTGGTCTTACTCTGATGCATCCATGTCAGTCTTTCTCTTAAAGACCCACTTGCACCCAATGGGTTTTACCCCTTCAGGTGGATCAACCAAAGTCCATACTTGGTTGGTGTACATGGATTCCATTTCGGATCTCATGGCCTCTAGCCATTTCTCGGAATCTGGTCTCATCACAGCTTCCTGATAGGTGGTAGGCTCATCCTCTATGAGCACAATGTCATCATGGTCAGACAAGAGAAATGAGTATCTCTCAGGCTGACGATGTACCATATCAGACCTGCGAAGAGGTATGTCTACTTGAACCGGTTGTTGTTCCTCAACTCCTTGTGGAACAACATCATCCACAACACTTTGTGGTTCCAGTTCAATTTCCATCGAGGCATCAGTGCTATTGTTCGCATCTTGAACTTCTTCAAGATCAAACTCGCTCCCACTAGTCTTTCTAGAAACAAAGTCCCTTTCTAGAAAGACCCCAGTTTTTGCCACAACTACCTTGTGCTGACTGGGAATGTAGAAGTAATATCCCTTAGTTTCCTTGGGATATCCGATGAAATAGCATTTGTCGGATTTGGGTCCAAACTTGTCTGAGACTTGACGTCGAACGTAAGCCTCACAACCCCAAATCCTCATGAAAGACACCTGGGCATCTCTCCCAGTCCATATCCTATATGGTGTCTTTATCACGGCCTTGGATGGAACTCGGTTGAGAATAAAAGCTGCCGTGTCTAGAGCATATCCCCATAGATATGTTGGAAGATCTGTGTGATCTAATAGGGTACGATTCCTCCTTTCGGATACACCATTCCACTGTGGTGTTCCAGGAGGAGTGAGTTGGGATAGAATCCCACACTCAGCTAAATAGTCAAGAAACTCATGGCTTAAGTATTCACCACCTCGATCTGATCGAAGTATTTTAATACTCTTGCCAAGCTGGTTCTGTACTTCATTCTTGAATTCTTTGAACTTTTCAAAGGATTCGGACTTATGTGTCATCAAGTACACATAACCATATCTACTGAAGTCATCAGTAAATGTGATGAAGTATCTATAACCGCCTCTAGCAGCGACATTGAAAGGGCCACATACATCACTATGTATGAGTCATAACAAATCAGTCGCTCTCTCGCTGTGCCCACTAAAGGGAGTCTTGGTCATCTTGCCTCGTAGGCATGACTCGCATATCTCATATGATTCAAAATCAAATGAGTCCAGCAAACCATCCTTATGGAGCTGGGATAAGCGCTTGTCATTTATATGACCTAAGCGACAGTGCAAGAGGTAGGTTTGGTTCATGTCATTTGACTTGAACCTCTTGGTATTTATGTTATAGATAGGGCTCTCAAGGTCTAGAATATAGAGTCCGTTTATTAGAGGTGCACTACAATAGAACATATCATTTAAATAGACAGAACAACATTTATTCTTTATTATAAACGAGAATCCTTTCTTGTCCAAACAAGAAACTGAAATTATGTTCTTAGTCAAGGCAGGCACATAACAACAATCATCTAATTCTAGTACAAGCCCAGAGGGAAGAGATAGATGATAAGTTCCTACAGCAATAGCAGCAACTCGTGCTACATTGCCTACTCGTAGGTCTATCTCACCCTTCGTCAATGCCCTGCTATTTCTCAGCGTTTGTACATTAGTACAAATGTGCGAAGCACATCCGGTATCTAATACCCACGATGAAGAAATAGAGAGGTTGACTTCTATAACATGTATACCTGAAGTAGAAATCTTATTTCTCTTCTTCGTAAGATCTTCCGGTATTCTTTGAGTTCCTCTTCCAGTGCCTTGCTTGTCCTTGATATAGGTGACAAAGATGTTCAACCATATCGTAGCGCTCATCAACTCATGTTGCTTCTGAAGCGCAGAGTTCGTGGTTGCTGGCATAAGACAGGACACATCGAGCGTGTCATCTTGAGGCGTCTTTTAAGCAGCCCGGTTAGCTCGTGTGGCAGTGGCAGGAGGAGCCTCCGAATGGGCTGCTCCAGCGTCAGTTTATGTTCCCGAGTGAGAACTATTCTCGGGTTCCAGTGAAATTTGCTCCGTTGAGCTTGTCCTTCTTAAGGACAGAACGCAGGGAGAAAGAGTTCGTATTCGACGTCATGGTTATCTACAACAGAAAATTTGCAGAAATAAATATCATATTCTTTTAAAATCATTTAATTATGCCTTTAATTAAATGATGCTCCCACTGAATTCTATAATTCTTTTGGGACAATATCCACATCATACTAACCCTTGAGTTAGCTTTGGCTAATACGCCCAAGGCTTAGTATGATCGGTAGGTAACGATTACCAATTACATCTCTATGCAACTCTTGTTTATAGAATCAATATCCGCATTTATATTAAAACTCGAGTTAGCTTTGGCTAATACGCCCGAGAGTTAATATAGATGTGATTTTGACCTATCTTTTCCAACCGTTGGAATAATGCCTATAGTTGACTCAATCCAACCGAGTAACTAGGAATACTCAATCTAATTGAGTTTGTATTCACCCATGCGTTGATAGGCGGGACCACCGTACCCTACCAAGATAATATGTATTGCTCTGCTTTGGCAGATTCAACAATACATGTGATCGAGGTAGTGATAGGTATCACGGCACGGTTAGGCATTTAGAGTTGGTTCGATCGAGATCTAATCTAATCGAAAAGGATGCATCTTGTGCACGACTTAGATGTAATCTAATCGCAAGGGTGCATCATGTGCACGACTTAGATCTAATCTAATCGTAAGGCACTAATTAATTAATTACTTATTAAACATGCATCATATACATAAGCAATTAACTAATTAAGCTATTTGTGATTTAGTCATGGCCCTACTACGATCTTCTCAAGCCAATGAGAAGATCGAATGGTCAACCTAGGGTCAACGGCTTCTCCAAGCTCCTCCCTTTGACCACCTTGTGTTGCTCGTGCCCGCCTCGGAACTCCGTCTCGTGTGGAGCCTCCACCGCTCCAATTTGTACATTACAATTTAAAACTCGAGTTACATTCGAGTCTAAATCTAATTTACAACAAGAATATAAGAGAAAGCACGACGCGCAGGTCGCGAATAAATAAAAATATACAACACGCGCAAACACATAACGGCACGCAGGCCGTATTATGAATTACAACACAACCAATCATATTGGGTTTTGGGGCCATGACTATCACAAAATTAATATATAATTCAAAATTATATATTTTTTCATAATTTTCTATAATTTTAAAATTAATTTTTTACAATTTTTACGAGTAAAATTTCCCGGCGGTCCCGTTTAGCGGTTTCGGGCGCAATCGCGGAACGGATCCCCTTGCGGGGCCCAGGGGCAGCGCCCCTACCCGCGAGGGTTCCTTTACGATCCAACAACGCCCAAACTCGCTGTCCCAAAACGATTTGGGTCGAGACATTGCCGTTTCGGAAAAATCTTCCCGACAGGTTCGTTATTAGAGATTTCGGGTGCAATCGCGGAGCAAATCCCCTTGCGGGGTTAGGGGCAGTACCCCTACCCACGATCTAACCATCGTGAGTTGCTCCTTTGCGATCTAATGGCACCCAAGCCCGCTGTCCCAAACGGATTTGGGGCAAAACGAAGCCGTTTTGGAAAAATCTTTCCGGTAGCTGAAGCCTACAAGTGCCGAGACACTTGTGCTTCGCTTCTACGAAAAAATTACCCATAAAATCTATAAAAATCATAATTTTACAGAAAATTACAGAAACTTTAGTTTTTCATAAAACCAAAAATCAAACTCGTACAAGCCTTGCACGTGGCTCTGATACCACTGTTGGGTTTTTCGGGCCGCGAAACCGAATCACCCAAAGTCGTAGGATCCATGCAAGGAAAAATTTCGAAAACACAAGTACGAGTTATAAACAATGATCTACAGTAGATCTACAAAGGAAAACACTTTATACCTTTGGTGCGTGCCCTCGCAAATCCCGCTCGTCCAAGGTACGTGTCGGATCTCCAAAGTATCAAGGTAGATACTTCTCTAGTGATATCCACACGAACAAGGAGTGTCTCTCACACTCAAAGGATGGAGAAGAGAGCCCCAAGGGTGCTAGCACTTTCTAGAGCTCTCGGGTAGGATTTGAAAAGGGAGAAAAGGAGAGAAAGGAAAGGAATCTCACATACTCCTCTAGGTATCCTCCTTTGTAACCTTCACTTCACCCTTTTCTTTGGACCTTAACACATTCCTCTTCACCTTGCTTGAAACTCACGGCCAAGAAGGAGGAAAGGGAGAAGAGAATGGCTAGAGGAAGGAGATGAAATGAATGAGAGCAATGAATCAAAATTCATTCCCATTGATTCACTTGTGTGGCCGGCCACATGAGTAACTCCTACTCATTTAATGTGGCCGGCCACATTAATGAGAATGGAGGCTTGTAACCTCCATGATGTGGCATACCATGATGATGTGGAGCATCATCATTGGTCCACATCTTGCCATCTCACTAATGATGTGGAAATTAGTCAAGTCAAACTTGACTCTTCCTCTCCCTCTCAAGTCAAGTCAAACTTGACCAAATCTCTTCCATGGTTGATCTAATCTAACCATTTGATTCAAGCCAACTTAATATAATGAATCTAATTCATTAAATTAAGTTGATTTAATGAGTCATAATCTAAATTAGACTCATTGAATACATGAATCAACTTGAGTCCAACTCAATTAGCCCAATTTGGATTACTCTTAATCTAATTTGATTCATCAAATGAATCTAATCATCTTGGTTCATCATATGAACTTAATCCAATTGGTTCATCATATGAACCCAATCTCCATCCACTTGTTCTTTGTGTGTGACCCAATAGGTTCTTGTAACGTTGGCAATGTTTCTAAACTCCTTTAGAAACATAAGCAATGAGCGGCATCTAGCAATACATCATTGCTACCCAAGTTACAAGAAATGTTGAGATCCAACATCACCTTGTGACTACTAATTGTGACTCCTCACAATATATGACAAGTGTCCTTCTATCCTAGACATCTAGATTGATCAATGTGAGGCATAGACCATGTCATCCTCTGACCAATCTAAATCTTGAACTCCAAGTAGACTCACTCAATCAAATGAGCTCAATATCTCATATTGACTCATTTGGGTATGCCCATACACTTCGTGGTCTTACTCTATCAAGAATATCGATGTCACTCCTGTCATATAGGAGGGATAGATCCCATCTACATCACTCACATCCCTCTGCATAATTCGTTACATACCCAGTAATCGCCTTTATAGTCCACCCAGTTACGGGTGACGTTTGACGAAACCAAAGTACATAACTCTTTATGTAGGGATCCATGGTGACTTCAGGTCTAAGGATTAATAGTCATACTAATAGCCACATGAGAAAGTATATGACACTCATATAACGATTCATGATACTTTCTCATGGCGGGTCATTCAGTATACATTCTCTAATGCATACCCATGTGTCAGCTTGATATCTCTATATCCATGACTTGTGAGATCAAGTCATCGAGCTGACCTACATGCTAGTCTTATTGTATTAACATTGTCCCTGAATGTTAATACTCGACGAGGAATGATTTAGAGTAGTGTTCCCTATATCATCTCACTATCGATTCAACTAATCGATTGATATAGGTATGAACCTTCTACTCAAGGACGCTATTATACTTAGTCTATTTGTCACTAATACAAATAAGTATAATAAC
Organism: Zingiber officinale; assembly: GCF_018446385.1. Taxonomy (NCBI): domain Eukaryota; kingdom Viridiplantae; phylum Streptophyta; class Magnoliopsida; order Zingiberales; family Zingiberaceae; genus Zingiber; species Zingiber officinale. Next base: position 89,270,828 of record NC_056002.1, read on the forward strand.
CAAACAAATGCCTTTATTAATATACAAGAATATGATACAATGAGTCCATACAATCATCAAATGATTGGCTCTAGGGCTCTAACTAACAGAAGTCACCATGGATCCCTACATAAGGAGTTATGTACTTTGGTTTCGTCAAACGTCACCCGTAATTGGGTGGACTATAAAGGAGATTACTGAGTATGTAAAGAATTATGCAGAGGGATGTGAGTGATGTAGATGGGATCTATCCCTCCTATATGACGGGAGAGACATCGATATTCTTGATAGAGTGAGACCACGAAGTGCATGGCCATGCCCAAATGAGTAATATGAGATATTGAGCTCATTTGATTTAGTGAGTCTACTTGGAGTTCAAGATTTAGATTGATTAGAGGATGACACGGTCTATGCCTCACATTGATCAATCTAGATGTCTAGGATAGAAGGACAATGTCATATATTGTGAGGAGTCACAATTAGTAGTCACAAGTTGATGTTGGATCTCAACATTCTTGTAACTTGGGTAGTAATGATGTGTTGCTGGATACCGCTCATTACTTATACTTCTAAATGGGTTTAGGAGCATTGCCAACGTTACCAGAACCTATAGGGTCACACACTTAGGGCAATTAGATGGAGATTAGGTTCATTTGATGAACCTAAAGGATTAGGTTCATGTGATAAACCAAATTGGATTAAGAGTAATCCAAAGTAGGCTAATTGAGTTGGACTCAATTTGGTTCATGTATTAGATGAGTCTAATTTGGACTTAGGCTCATTGAATTAATTTAATTCAATGAATAGAGATTCATTAAATTAAAATTGACTTGAACCAATGGTTAGATTTGATCAACCATGGGAGAGAAGTGGTCAAGTTTGACTTGACTTGAGAGGAAGATGAAGGGTCAATTTTGACTTGACCATTTGCCACCTCATTGGTGAGTTGGCAATGAATGGGCCAATGATGATGCTCCACATCACCATGGTTACTTAAGTAGGATGCCACCTCATGGGCGTTACCAAGAGTTGTGACTCTTGGTATCCCATGGAGGTTAAAACATCTCTTAATGTGGCCGGCCACATTCAACTCTTGTGAAGTTTCATTTTTGTTTTTGAAACTCCCATCTTCTTCCTCTCTAGTTTTCTTCTTGCTCTCCCTCTCCTCCATTACTGATCTCTAAGGTTGCTAGCACATCCTTAGAGGTTCTTCTCCATCTCTTGCTTGTGTGGATACACATAGAGAAGTGTCTACTTTGACACTTTCGAGATCCGGCGAACCGAGGACAAGCGGGATTGCGAAGGGCTTCGCATCAAGGGTATATTCCTTCTCTTTTATATATCTACTGTAGATCGAGGTTTAGAAACTCGTACTCGTAAGTTTTTTGAAATTTTTTCGAAAGCGGTTTTCGCGGTCCGAAAAACCCAACATCTTCTTCTTCCTCCTCCAGTGTTGAGCATCTCTCAACCTCGGAATTCTCCTCCTCTTGGTCTTGATCCACCGAGTCGCCCTCTTTGGATTCTTTATTATTTTGTACAGTGGAGGGGATCTCATGAATCTCGGCCAACTTTCTCCATAATTCTTTCGCATCTACAAATTCTCCAATTTTGCAAAGAATTGTACTTGGCAATAAGTTAACCAATAATTTGTTTACCTTGTCATTCGCCTCGCACCTTTGAATTTGTTCTTGACTCCATTTGCTTTTCTTGAGGATCTTGCCTTTTGAATTTCTTTGAGCTTCGAAGCCATCCATGAGAGTAAACCATTGCTCTATCTCCATCATAAGAAAGATTTCGATTCTAGATTTCCAAGAATCGAAACTCGTGGATACATATGGTGGAGGCACTCTCGTGTAGAATCTGAATCCATCTCCAAATTCCATTTGAAGTTGAGCTTGATGATGAAGTCTTTGACTTGATAGAATTTGCTCCAACTTCTACACCCTCTAGCCTTGTTGCCCCTTCCAGCGATGATTCCGGTGAAGAGCGGCCTCGCTCTGATACCACTTGTTAGGGTCAAAATGTAGCTAGAGGGGGGTAAATAGCTCGTCGCGCTCTTCGTGCTTGTCGTTGCTTGCTCCTTGATGATGATGTGCAGCGGATAATACAAGAAACAAAAACTACTATGCTAACACTAAGGATTTACTTGGTATCCACCTCAAGAAGAGGTGACTAATCCAAGGATCCACACACTCACGCACCCTCCACTATGAAAATACTCCTTTACGGTAACTACCGAAGGCGGAGAAGCCTTACAAGCTCACAATAAAACAATAAGAAAGAAAGAAGAAAAATACAAGTAAATCTTACAAGATTACAATGAAACCCTAACTTCTTCTTCTTGTTGTTGTAACTCGCTTCTTAACTTCGATGTGCCTCCAAGAACCTTCAAGAACTGGCGGTGAGGAAGAAAGGATCGCTGTGGAGCTTTGCTGTGATTGCCGTAGAGAAGAGATGGAAGCTCTATCGAAGAAAACGCTCGCCAACGTCTATATTTGCGCCAACGGTCGAATCCCAATCGATTGGATTGTCCCAATCGATTGGGGAGGCTTTGGATCGATCGATCGATTGATCCAAAGCGCCTCTGTGCTCTTTGGAATCGCCTTGAATCGATTGCCCAATCGATTCAAGGCTTCTCGAGTGATTTCCAGCACTCCAATCGATCAACCGATCGATTGGAGGTTTCAATCGATCAACTGATCGATTCAGAAGCTTACTGTTCGCTCAAAAACTCTCCCAATCGATTGACCGATTGATTGGAGAAGTTTCAATCGATTACCCAATCGATTCAGCCCATTTCTGCATGAATTCATGTCACCCAATCGATTGACCAATTGATTAAACCCCCCAATCGATTGGATAGTAGAAAACTGGATAGAACTTGAAATTATCTTCGTTTCACATCTGAGATCACCTCATTCCGATATCCGAGTCAAAAGTTATGGCCTTCGGAAGTTTACTACGTCCGAACTTCCTAGTTTCATGCCAACTCCCTATTGGACTTATGACCGCTAAGAAATTGGTCAATTTTTGACCCATCTGGACTTTCTCTTTGCCAACTTCTCGTTGGACTTCTGATTACCAAGTATGATCCTCCTTGACCCACTTAGATTTACCGTCTCATGCCAAGTGTCCGGTCCTCCATGACCCACTTGGATTTTCACCAGATGTCTGGTCACCCTTGACCCATCTGGATTTCTTCGTGCCAAGTATCCAGTCAATCCTTTGACTTACTTGGACTTTTCAACACCAGATGTCTGATCAACCTTGACCCACCTGGATTTCCACTTGCCTGGCTTCACTCACCAGGTCTTCCCATCTACTTGGCTTCAAGAACCAAATCTTCCCATCTGCCTGGTCAACCTTGACCAGAGGAAAATTGTACCAACAATCTCCCCAAATGAACGATTGCACCTGCAATCTCCATTTACTATCAGTTTCCATATATTGCCAAACATCGAAACACAAACATTAAGACTTGAACTTGAGTCAACTCAAGCTTAGTTAATCTGGTCAACCTTGACCCTAGGGAATATTGCACCAACAGGGTATGCATTGGAGAATGTATACTGAATGACCCGTCATGAGAAAGTATCATGGATCATTATATGAGTGTTATATACTTTCTCATGTGACTATTAGTATGACTATCAGTCCTTGGACTTGAAGTCACCATGGTTCCCTACATATGGAGTTGCATACTTTGGCTTCGTCAAACGTCACCCGTAAATGAGTGGACTATAAAGGCGATTACTGGGTATGTAACAAATTATGCGAAGGGATGTAGATGGGATATATCCCTCCTATATGACGGGAATGACATCATGATTCTTGATAGAGTGAGACCACTAAGTGCGTGACCATGCCCAAATAGGTCAATATGAGATATTGAGCTCATTTGATTAGAGTGAGTCTACTTAGAGTTCAAGACATAAATTGATGAGAGGATGACACGGTCTATGTCTCAATTGATCAATTTAGATGTCAAGGATAGAAGGACATTGTCACATATTGTGAGAGTCACAATTAGTAGTCACAAAGGTGATGTTGGATCTCAACATTCCTGTAACTTGGGTAGTAATGATGTGTTGCTAGATACCGCTCATTACTTATGTTTATAAATGGGTTTAGGAGCATTGCCAACGTTACAAGAACCTATAGGGTCACACACTAAGGGCAGTTAGATGGAGATTAGGTTCATATGATGGACCAAGAGGATTAGGTTTATGTGATGAACCAAATTGGATTAAGAGTAATCCAAATTAGACTAATTGAGTTGGACTCAATTTGATTCATGTGTCGAATGAGTCTAGTTTAGATTTGAATTGATTTGAATCAAAGGTTAGATTTGATCAACCATGGGAGATAAGAGGTCAAGTTTGACTTGACTTAAGAGGGAAGATGAAGGGTCAAGTTTGACTTAACTAAATGCCACCTCATTGTGACTTGGCATGGGTCGGACAATGATGATGTTCCACATCATCAAGGCTACATCATTATGTGTCACCTCATGAGGAAGACCAAGAGCCATGACTTTTGGTATTACATGGAGGTATAAGATGCTCCATTAAGTGGTCGGCCACATTAGATGTGCATTCAAGGCTTCTTCTTCCTCCTCCTCTCTTCTTCTTCTCTCCCTCTCCTCCATTGCCAAAACCTCTCAAGGGTGCTAGCACACTCTAAGTAGTTTTTATCCACCTTTTGTCCGTGTGGATACATGTAGAGGAGTGTACACTTGACACTCTACGAGATCCGGCAACCATTTGGACGAGCGGGATAAGCGAAGGGCATCGCTACAAGGGTAACACTTCTTTCATGTAGATCTAAGGTAGATCTAGTGTAGACAAACATGTACATGAATAATTTTTATTTATCTTCGCGCAGATCCGTGGCTAGCTTCGGGGTTTCCGTAATGCAAAAAGCGATTTTTGCAGCTCGAATTGCTAACAGTGGTATCAGAGCCAGGTGCGAAGCATATACATGTTTTGTATTTGTTATTATGAAAAAGTTTTAGATCTGTAAGTTTCTATAATTTTTCTACTTTTATAGATTTTGTGAGTATTTTTCTTGTAGAGGTGAAGCAACAAGTGCTTGGACACTTGTAGGCTTCGAATACCGAGAAAAACCTTCCGAAACGGCAAGGTCTCGCCCAAACAAAATTTTTTTGTTTTGGGGCAGTGGCTTAAGGCACTATTAGATCAGTTTAGAATACTCACAATATTTATTTCGCAAGAAGGTGTGCTGCCCCTAACCCCACAAGGGGCATTGTCTCGCGATCGCGCCCGAAAATTGCTAAACGGGACCGCCGGGGAGTTGTGACTCATAAAATTGATAAAACAGTAGTAAAATTATAAAAATTTATGTAAAATACATAATTTAGAATTATGTATGATATTGTGATGATCATGGCCCAAAATCCCCAATGTGATTGGTTAAAATTGTGTTGTAATTCATAATATGTCTTGCGCACCATTTTTGTATTGTGCGTGTTGTATATGATATGTGACCTGCGCGTCGTGCCTCTCTTATTATGTTCCTATTGTAAATAGATTTTAGACTCAAATGTAACTCGAGTTTCATATTTGTAATTTACAAAATGAAGCGGTGGAAGGTCCACTCAAGAATGAGTTACAAAGAGGGTGTTGTCAACACATGGCGGTCAAAAGGAGGCGCTTGAAGAAGTCGTTGACCCTAGGTTGACCATCCGATCTTCTCATTGGCTTGAGAAGATCATAGTAGGGTCATGACCTCATCACAAATTCATTAATCAGTATATATGATTGCTTGTGTGTATGTGATGCATGCTAATGTAGGGTAATTAGTGCCTTAATGCGTATATGATACACATTCATGATTAGATTCGATCTTAATCAAGTCAACTCGAAATGCCTACCAAGTTTTGATACCCATCACTACCTCGATCATTTGTTATTGTTGAATCTACCAAAGCATAGCAACGTATATTATCTTGGTAGGGTGTGGAGGGACAATCTTGGTCCCGCCTATCAAAGCTTGGGTGAAGACAAACTCAATTAGATTGAGTATAACTAGTTAACTCAATTGGATCGGGTAAAACTATAGGCATTTTCCAACGGATGGATAAACAAGAGTTGCATAGAGATGTAATTGATAATTAGTTATCTACCGATCATACTAAGTCTTGGGCGATTTAGCCAAAGTTAACTCAAGGCGTAGTATTATGTGGATCTTGTCCCGTGAGAATTATAACTAATTGGTATGAATCTAGTAGTGTGGTTTGACCACATCCATGACTTGATTCTACAAAAGTCCTATAATTCAGTGAGAGCATAATTTAGTTAAAGGCCTAATTAAATGATAAATAGAATATGATATTTACTCTCTGCTTTATTTATGTTGTAGATTGCCATGTCAACAAACATGAACACTTTCTCCCTGTGTTCTGTCCTTGACAAGGACAAGCTCAATGGAGCTAATTTCCTGGACTAGTACAGGAATCTGAGAATCGTTCTTACACAAGAAAGAAAACTGTACGTCTTGGAGCAGCCCATTCCGGAGGCACCTCCTGCCACTGCCACGCGAGCTGACCGAGATGCTTATAAGAAGCATCAAGATGATGCATTAGATGTGTCATGCCTCATGCTCACAACCATGAACTCTGAGTTTCAGAAGCAACACGAGTTGATGATTTCTTATGATATGGTTGAACATCTTCATCAACTATATCAAGGACAAGCAAGGCACGAGAGATTCGAGATCTCTAAGGCACTGTTTCAGTGCAAGATGCAAGATGGGACTCCCGTAGGTCCATATGTACTCAAGATGATTGGGCACATAGAGAACCTATAGAGGTTGGGATTCCCACTTGGTCAAGAATTGGCCATTGACTTAATCTTGCAATCCTTGCCAGAAAGCTATAGTCATTTTGTCATGAATTACAACATGAACAAAATTGATAAGCCACTGCCTGAGCTGCTAAGCATGTTGCGAACTGCTGAGCTCAACCTTAAGAAGGTAAAGCCCAACTCCATTTTAATGGTGCAAAAACATAAAGGCAAGGGCAAGCCTAAAGGTAAAGGAAAGTCCCAAGCTAAGGGAAAAGGCAAGGTAATGAAACCTAAAGGAGGGGTTGCCAAGGATGCTACCTGCTTCCACTGCGGTTAGACCGGACACTGGAAGAGGAACTGCAAAGGATACCTGGAAGATCTTAAGAAGAAGAGAAATGAGATTTCTACTTCAGGTATATATGTTATAGAATTCAATCTTTCTATTTCTTCATCGTGGGTATTAGATACCGGATGTGCTTCTCACATTTATACTAATGTGCGGGCGCTGAGAAATAGCAGGGCATTGATGAAGGGCGAGGTGGACCTACAAGTAGGAAATGGAGCACAGGTTACTGCTATTGCTGTAGGAACTTACTTTCTATCTCTGCCCTCTGGGATTGTACTAGAATTAGATGAATATTGTTATGTGTCTGCTCTCACAAAGAACATTATTTCAGTTTCTTGTTTAGACAAGAAAGACTTTTCATTTATAATAAAGAATAAATGTTGTTCCGTTTATTTAAACGATATGTTCTATTGTAGTGCACCTTTGATGAACGGACTCTACATTCTAGAATTAGAGAACCCCATCTATAACATAAGTACCAAAAGGTTCAAGTCGAATGAAATGAACCGAACATATCTCTGGCATTGCCGCTTAGGTCATATAAATGAGAATCGTTTACCCAACTCCATAAAGATGGTTTACTGGACTCATTTGATTTTGAATCATATGAGACATGCGAGTCATGCCTACTGGGCAAGATGACCAAGACTCCCTTTAGTGGACACAGCGAAAGAGCAACTGACTTGTTAGGACTTATACATAGTGATGTATGTGACCCTTTCAATGTCACTACCAGAGGTGGTTATAGGTACTTTATTACATTTACTGATGACTTCAGTAGATATGGTTATGTGTATCTGATGACACATAAGTCACAATCCTTTGAAAAGTTCAAAGAATTCAAGAATGAAGTACAAAACCAGGTAGGCAAGAGTATTAAAATACTTTGATCAGATCGAGGTGGTGAATACCTTAGCCATGAGTTTCGTGACTATCTAGCTGAGTGTGGGATTCTATCCCAACTCACTCCTCCTGGAACACCACAGTGGAATGGTGTATCCGAAAGGAGGAATTGTACCCTATTAGATATAGTACGATCTATGATGAGTCACACAGATCTTCCTATATCTTTTTGGGGATATGCTCTAGACACAGCAGCCTTCACACTTAATTGTGTTCCATCCAAAGTTGTGATAAAGACACCATATGTCACGCCCCCAGAGGAGTCCCTGTCCGAGAAAATTTCGGCAGCATCTCCCTTGTATGGTGGACAATCTGAAACTTTTCTACATCTCATATACCTCAGCCACAAGCGGCTGGAATCATAACAAATAATAAAAAACACATTCCACACAACCATCCACGCAGTTATATATAATCAAACAAAGTAGTAATACTCTGACTCGAAAACCACCCTACTCAACTACACTCGTAAAGCTCAAAAAACCGACGAACTCACCTCTTCTGCCGTCCAGGCAGGCATGTAGTAGAGTAAACCCAAATCATACCAAAAGTCCATCCAACAGAAAGATTCCATACAATATCCATATGTAAAGTCCAAAACAAAACTAAAACAAAGTCTGATAGCGAAAAGCTAAAATAAAACAACAACTCAAAAACTAGCAGAGAAGTAGCAATACGTGTTGTGGGGACCAGCGACTGGAACTCTCTCCTAACAGCACCAACCTGAAAATAACAACAATGGAGGCGGGGTGAGTCCAACACTCAGCAGGTACAACTGATATACAAAGTAGGAAAAACAACACCTAGCACTAATCATGTGTACAGTCTCCTGCTAAGAAAGATAAAAATGCATCTGAAGTAAACAGGAGAACACTGTACTAACCAGGTCCTGAGTATAAGGTCAAACAGTCCGAGGGATAAGGAAATCCTGTATGCATGTCAAACATAGGTATCCAAACAATATGCAGCATATAAATGCAGCAAACACAAACACAAGCAATAAATGCATCATGCATATAATGCCAATGATGCGTCCTGGTCACCCCTGACGCCAGTCGATCATCTCACACAATAGTGAGGCCGAGTGGGTAGGGCTGTGACAACCGTGCACTCTGCCGTCACTACTCCTGATGAGTGACCGAGTGGACGGGATGCTGTCGGAGTACACCTATCCTCCTACCCAAATCATAAATGGGGGAGCGCAATGCTCTCAACTCCCGGTACACGATGACGGGGAGGAATCCCTGTCGGATAACACGTTGTGTCACACTACCCATGAGCGGACCAACGGTGCCTAACAGAGTCCCTGCTGCAACACACTCTGCCTGAATCGACCACTAACCCATGAGTGGTGGTGTGTGCAGATCCATGTAACTGGCGATGTGCTCAACAATAATGGAGCGGACTATCGCACAGCATGCAATCATGCATATGGTGCATGGCAATAACCATAAAAACATCCTGGCCTAATCCATATATATAGAAAAGTGCACCCTAGGTCAACGGATCATATAGAATCAAAGGTACACAGAAGGTATAACAACCTAGGTCCTGAACATGGTGAAGCATGGTATATCACTACCCCCTATTAGCATGTATAAACAAATAAAGTATACATGGGATGCAAATCAAGCAATCAATCAATCATGTATCAGATAATGGGTAGTGACTAACCGAAAGAAATAAAGGACATAATTAACGCAACTTGTTAAATTCACTACTATGTATATGACATAAGTCAAAAGTACCCGCCTCCGACAAAAGAAATGTCCAATCCGACGTCGAGATACCGTCTCGAATCAAGGTCCTGTGTCACCAAAGCACATATATTTTATTTAGCTACATTCATAAAAATAGCTAAATAAAATCCCTAAAACTAATTTAGGGTAAAACCCTAATCACATAACCTCAATTACCTATTTAAATCTAATAGTTAACTAGGGTTAGTAACTTAATCCCCAATCAACTCATTAGATTAGAAATCCAAACTTAAATCCACTACACAATTAGATTTAAAGTTAAACCTAAAACTAATTCTAGTAACAAATTCTTTCTTTTCTTCACAGTACACATTCTTACCTTTGCTCTTGATCCAAAACCCCTGACAATGCTTGTTTGAGTGCTGCCGGCAAGAAACACCACTAGAACCAAGATCACTTCCAACAAATCCTCACTGGTTGGAACCAAAAGAAGAGATCAAGCAGTGACGATTACAAATCAAAGAATATACCTCAATCCTACCTTACTCAGAGACCCCCACAGTTTTAATAAAGAATCAAGCAGTGATCCTTCTTCAGTGGTTGGCAACAGGAAGAATCCACAGACTATGCCAGGCGCGGGAGGCAGCCGACTGATGCGGCACCACCCTTTGATCTGCTCCAACAAAAGGGGCGACTGAGATCTCCACGGTAAGGCGAAGGGTGCGGCGGTGCTACTCAGGTCGGCGGTGGCTCTGTGCAGAGCTCGGCATGGAGAAGGCCGGCGGTGCTGAGTGAGTCCAGGCAGAGGATGAGTCGCCGGCACTGCTCGGCTTCGACGGAGATGCTAGGGCTCGGCGGCGGGCCAGCGCTAGGGCAAGGAATCGCTCGGCTGAGGAGAGGGAGAAGAGAAATGCCAGCACCTCTTGGTCTCGGCCTTTTTCACGTGAGGGAGATGAGGAAAATCGCAGCGGCCGGCGGTTAGAACTCCGGCGGTTAGGGCTCGGAGGAGTCGGGCGCGCTGCAAGGCTCGGGCATGGGTCGGCGTCGAGAGAGGAATAAGAATAAACGAAAACGAAAACAAATAAAGAAAATAAAAGAAAAAGGAAATGTAGTTATAAACATTTCCTCGCTTAAATGGGGTAGCCTAAACAGGCTTTTCCGGGCCCCGTATTCATCCCCGTTAACTCGTCCATACGAGCTCCGAAAAATTCCCGAAAAATTTCCAAAAATTCCTGAAAATTCCCTTATTAATATTCGCCTATTTTCGGTATTTTACACCATATAAGATATAGACTAGGAGAGATGCACAGATGTCTTTTATGAGGATTTGGGATTGTGAGGCTTACGTTCGACGTCAAGTCTCGGACAAACTGGGACCCAAATCCGATAAGTACTATTTTATAGGATATCCCAAGGAAATGAAGGGTTATTACTTCTACATTCCCAGTCACCACAAAGTGTTTGTGGCTAAAACTGAGGTATTTCTAGAAAAGGACTTTGTTTCTAGAAAAACTAGTGGGAGTACGTTCGATCTTGAAAAAGTTCAAGATATGGACCATAACACTGAAGCCTTAATGGAAGTTGAACTAGAATCGTAAAATATTGTGGGTAATGAGATTGTTGCACAAGGAGTTAAGCAACAACAACTAGTTCAAGTAGACCTACCTCTTCGCAGGTCTGAAAGGATACGTCGTCAGCCTGAGAGATACTATTTTCTTTTGTTTGACCATGATGACGTTATGCTCATTGAGAATGACCCTACCTCTTATCAGGAAGATGTGATGAGACCAGATTCTGACAAATGGCTAGAACCCATGAGATCCTAGATGGAATCCATGTACACCAACCAAGTATGGACTTTAGTTGATCCGCCTGAAGGCATCAAACCCATTGGGTGTAAGTGGGTCTTTAAGAGAAAGACTGACATACATGGACTTATTACCTATAAGGGTCATTTGGTAGCTAAAGGTTTCAAGCAAATTCATGGTATTGACTATGATGAAACTTTTTCTCCAGTAGCGATGTTTAAGTTCATTCGGATCATGCTTGCTATTGCAGCATACCACGATTATGAGATCTGACAAATGGATGTAAAAATCATGTTTATGAATGGAAACTTGTTCGAGGATGTGTACATGACACAACCTGAGGGTTTTGTAGATCCACTGCATACTAGCAGAGTATGCAAGCTGCATAAGTCCATTTATGGACTAAAGCAAACTTCTCGAAACTGGAATCTTCGATTTGATGATGCAATTAAACAATTTGGTTTCATCAAGAATGAAGATGAACCCTGTGTCTACAAGAAGGTTGTTGGGAACACAGTTGTCTCCCTTGTATTATATATGGATGATATACTACTCATTGGAAATAACATCCCTTTGCTGCAGTCTGTAAAGACTTGGCTGGGGAATTATTTTGCAATGAAGGACTTAGGTGAAGCAGCTTGTATTATAAGCATAAAGATCTATAGAGATAGATCTAAGAGATTGCTTGGCCTAAGTCAAAGTACATATATTGACATGGTATTACTATGGTTTACTATGAAGAATTCTAATAAAGGATTTCTGTTGATGTCACATGGTGTGAGTCTTTCGAAGACTCAAAGTCCCTCTTCTAGAGAGGAGAGAGATCACATGGATAAGATCCCTTATGCTTCAGCTAAAGGATCTATCATGTACGTCATGCTATGTACTCGTCCTAATGTTTCGTATGCTTTGAGCATGAAGAGCAAATACTAGTCAGATCTAGGTGAACGTCACTAGATAGCGGTCAAGAATATTCTTAAGTACTTGAGAAGGACTAAAGATTATTTCTTGATATTTAGAGGCGATGGTGAGCTATCTGTAAAGGGTTACAGTGATACCAGCTTCCAAACTGACCAGGATGATTATAGATCGCAGTCTGGGTTCGTGTTTTGCTTGAATGGTGGTTCAGAGGCTAACGTCGCTGGCCCCTTGACCAAGGCTTTGACACAGAGAAAGCATGATGGTCACACTAGGTCATTGGGTGTTAGAGCCTACCCTGATTGGCACTAGTGCTAGTGGGAGATTGTTAGTGAGAGTCCTAGAGTCGATCATGTGATGATTGTTGTATGGACTCGATGTATCATATTCCTATATATATCTATAAGGCATTTGTTTATGGTTATTATACTTACTTGTATTGGTGCCAAATAACTGAGTATAATAGTGTCCTTGAGTAGAAGATTTTTATCTATATCAATCGATTGGTTGAATTGATAATGAGATGATATAGAGAACACTACTCTTAATCATTCCTAGTCAAGTATTAACATTCAGGGACAATGTTAATGTGATGATACTAGCATGTAGGTCAACTCGATACTTGATCTCACAAGTCATGGATATTAGATATCAAGTTGACACATGGGTATGCATTAGAGAATGTATACTCAATGACCCGCCATGAGAAAGTATCATGGATCATTATATGAGTGTCATATACTTTCTCATGTGACTATTAGTATGACTATCAGTCCTTGGACCTGAAGTCACCATGGTTCCCTACATAAGGAGTTGCATACTTTGGCTTCGTCAAACGTCACCCGTAAATGGGTGGACTATAAAAGCGATTACTGGGTATGTAACAAATTATGCGGAAGGATGTGAGTGATGTAGATGGGATCTATCCCTCCTATATGACGAGAGTGACATCATGATTCTTGATAGAGTGAGACTACTAAGTGCATGGTCATGCCCAAATAGGTCAATATGAGATATTGAGCTCATTTGATTAGAGTGAGTCTACTTGGAGTTCAAGACATAAATTGATTAGAGAATGACACGGTCTATGCCTCAATTGATCAATTTATTTGTCAAGAATAGAAGGCATTGTCACATATTGTGAGAGTCACAATTAGTAGTCACAAAGGTGATGTTGGATCTCAACATTCCTGTAACTTGGGTAGTAATGATGTGTTGCTAGATACCGCTCATTACTTATGTTTATAAATGGGTTTAGAAGCATTGCCAACGTTACAAGAACCTATAGGGTCACACACAAAGGGCAGTTAGATGGAGATTAGGTTCATATGATGGACCAAGAGGATTAGGTTCATGTGATAAACCAAATTGGATTAAAAGTAATCCAAATTAGACTAATTGAGTTGGACTCAATTTGATTCATGTGTCGAATGAGTCTAGTTTAGACTATGATTCATTGAGTCAATATAAACCAATGAATAGAGATTCATTAAATTAAATTGATTTGAATCAAAAGTTAGATTTGATCAACCATGGGAGATAAGAGGTCAAGTTTGACTTGACTTGACTTGAGAGGGAAGATGAAGGGTCAAGTTTGACTTGACTAAATGTCACCTCATTGTGACTTGGCATGGGTCGGACAATGATGATGTTCCACATCATCAAGGCTACATCATTATGTGTCACCTCATGAGGAAGACCAAGAGCCATGACTCTTGGTATTACATGGAGGTATAAGATGCTCCATTAAGTGGCCGGCCACATTAGATGTGCATTCAAGGCTTCTTCTTCTTCCTCCTCTCTTCTTCTTCTTTCCCTCTCTTCCATTGCCGAAACCTCTCAAGGGTGCTAGCACACTCTATGTGGTTTTTCTCCTCCTTTTGTCCGTGTGGATACGTGTAGAGGAGTGTACACTTGACACTCTACGAGATTCGGCAACCATTTGGACGAGCGGGATAAGCGAAGGGCATCGCTACAAGGGTAACACTTCTTTCATGTAGATCTAAGGTAGATCTAGTGTAGATAAATATGTACATGAATAATTTTTATTTATCTTCACACGTATCCGTGGCTAGCTTCGGGGTTTCCACAATGCAAAAAGCGGTTTTTGCGGCTCGAATTGCTAACATAGCTAAAAGTGAAAATTTTTTGGGATACATGGTGACAGAATGGGGAATACAATCCAATCCCTACAAAGTACGAGTGTTCTAAGATATGGCTCTGCCATGCAATATGAAGGAAGCGCAGAGGTTAACCGACCGAATCACCGCTCTATCACGCTTTATCTCTTGATCGGCCAACCTAAGTCTCCCTTTCTTCAAGATACTCCACCGAGCTACCAATAATGGGGGAAAATTTGTGGGTGTATCTGTCAGCTAATGAGCATGCTGTTGGCTGGGTTTTGGTGAGGCAAGAAGGGGAAAGAACAGTGACCTATGAATTTCTTAAGTCTCTTATTAAAGGGAGTCGAGTACCGCTACACTGCACTTGAGAAATTGGCTTACGGATTGATTTTGGTCGCTCGAAGATTTTGCCCTTACTTCTCATCACGTCCAATTATAGTACTAACTAATAGTACTTTAGGTCAAGTTCTCATTAACCCGGAGGCGTCTAGGTGACTGATTAAATGGACAACTGAACTTAGTGAATATGATATACAGTATCAACCCTGAGTAGTAATCAAAGCCCTAGCCCTAGCCGATTTTATAACAGAAGTACAAGATCCGGAAGAAGAGGAAACTTGGAAAATATATGTTCCACTTGGCAAGGCAGTGGAATAGGAATTCTTCTTATATCACCAAGGGAAGATTGAATGCAACTATCCATTCGACTAAATTACAGAGCTACTAATAATAAAGCGAAATATGATGTGTTAATAGCAGGACTGCAAGTTGCAAGGCACGTAGGGGCCACTCAAATTTTGACCTATTTTGATTCTCAATTCGTAGCACAACAATTAACAGGCAATTTTGAGATCAGTAGTGAGCAACTCAAATTATATGCAGAAGCATTCGATAAGTTAAAGGCTGGATTCCAAGAAGTGAACATACAGAAGATTGCTCGATCAGATAATCAAGTAGTAGATAAATTAGCTAAACTGGCTTCCTCCATAATACCTTAGAACTTAGACAAACCTGTGGAACAAATAGTGTTGGTGTCTTGTATCGAACGACAGGCTGATGTGGAAATACAAGGTGATTGGAGGGCATCAATCACTATATTCTTATAGCAAGGTATCTTGCCAACTGACAGAGAACAAGCATGTGTATTTAAGAAGAGAGCTAGTTGATATACCATGGTGGGTGATCAATTATATTAAAGGGTTTTTTCTAGTCCCCTACTTAAGTGTATCGGACCAGATGATGTGCAATATATTCTACATGAAGTGCATCAAGGTTCTTGTGGTAGTCATGTGGGGGGGACGATCTCTTTCTAGAAAAATATTATTTGATATTTTTAGCCTACTTTGCAAGTGGATGCTGCTCAGCTTGTAAGAACATGTTTGTCTTGTCAGAAGCATCAAAATATTCCTCATCACCCCCACTGAATTGTTGAAGACTTCCATTGTATCTTGTCCCTTTGATCAATGGGGGATGGATATAGTGGGACCATTTCCTATTGCACCTGCTCAAAGGAAGTTTTTATTAGTAGCTGTGGATTATTTTTCAAAATGGGTGGATGTTGATCCATTGGCTAGAATTATCGAGCAGGCAGTCATCAAGTTCCTATGGCAACATATTATCTGTAGATTTGGTATTCCACACAAATTAGTTTCTGATAATGGGAGGCAATTTCAAGACAGGAGAATTAGGGAGTGGTGCTTGGAATATGGTATTACACAGGCTTTCACCTCTGTGGCATATCCACAGAGCAATGGTCAAGCTAAAGTAACTACTAGATAGATTATCAGAGGGCTCAAAACTAAATTAGATCATGTTGGTGGTAGTTGTATAGATGAGTTACCTAGTGTATTATGGGCATATCATACAACCCCCCGAGAATCAATGGGGATAACTCCTTTTTATTTAGTATATGGTGGTGAGGTAGTGGCCCCAATTAAAGTCAGAGTTGAATCCGAACGAAAACGTTTGTATGATGAAGATAATGTAGAACGATGCCTTATGGAGCTCAATCTGATAGAAGAAGTACGGGACAAGGAAGAGACTCGGCTTGTATCATATCGCCAGAGAATAAAGCAAAATTATAACAAAAGGGTCATTCCCAGATTTTTTCAAGTAGGCGATTTAGTTTGGAAGCACATTAAACCAGTCGAGGATGTTAACAAACTGGAACCGCAATGGGGAGGACCTTACAGGGTGATACAAAAACTCACTTCGGGCTCTTATTATCATCAAGATACAGATGGAAGAAACCTCGAGCGGCCTGGGAGTGCTAACCATTTACAACCTTATCGAACCTAACAAGTACGCTTGTGACTCATTCATATATTGTGTTCAACTTTCTAGTGTAATTAATGGAAAGCACATGCAATACTATTTGAAAAAAATATACACATTTCCCCAAACAAATAGATTAGTTTTCCTTCAACAATCGATTGGGGACCTTAAAGGGTGACCGGACAGGCTCTCTTAAGGGGAACCAGAGACTTTAAACCTCCATTCAGTTGATTGACGACCGGACAAGCTCCCTTAAGGGGAACCGGAGACTTTAAACCTTCTTAGTCGATTGATGACTTTAAGGGATGACTAGACAGGCTCTCTTAAGGGGTGACCAGAGACTTTAAACCTTCGATTGGAGACCTTAAGGGGTGACTGGGCAGGCTCCCTTAAGGGAAATCAGAGACTTTAAACCTTCTTAGTCGATCGACGACCTTAAGGGGTGATCAAACAAGCTCCTTTAAGGGGAACCAGAGATTTTAAACCTCCATTCAGTCTATCGGCGACCTTAAGGGGTGACAGGACAGACTCTTTTAAGGGGAAGTCGAGACTTTAAACCTTCTCAATCTATCAGCGACCTTAAGAGATAACCAGACAGGCTCTCTTAAGGGGCGATCGGAGACTTTAAACCTTCTCAGTAGATCGACGACCTTAAGGGGTGATCAAACAGGCTCCTTTAAGGAGAACCGGAGACTTTAAACCTTTCAGTCGATTGGTGACCTTAAGGGGTGAGTTGACAGGCTCTCTTAAGGGCAACCGGAGACTTTAAATATTCTCAGTCGATCAACTATAGGATCGAGATGCGCTAGAGGGGATGAATAGCGCTTATGACTTTTTCACACGTTTCAGAAAGCACAGAGTAACGCAGCGGAAATAAAAAATAAAGCGAAAGCAAAACAAGTGCTAACACTTTTCTTTTACTTGGTTTGGAGCCTATGGCTACTCTTACTCCAAGGCCTGCAACCGTCGATCACTTTCATTGGGAAATCACTATAGATCCAAAAATCCTTTACAAGTGTATAAGTGCAAGTAATGAAAATACAAAGTATACCAACAATATAAAATTTGAATATTCTCGTTCTAGGTCGTCGGAGCAACATTTGGGTGTCGAGGAGATGTTTTTTGACCATCCGTAAGAGAAGAAGTCGTTCAGAATATTGTTGTTGTGCATCTGGTCGAGAATGCTTTATATAGCCTGCTGAAGGTGCCTTCAACCTCCATGGAAGGCGCCTCCAGCAGGGATTCTTATCCCTTCCACGTCGGAGACAATAGCTTCCATGGTCTACACTGTTTATCCATCCGAATGCGCCTTCAAGCTCCATGGAAGGCACTTTCCATCCTTCATCTAAGGAACCTTCATGCCTTGCTACACGGGGACTTCGACTAAGGCACCTGAGGCGCCTCCAACAGCCCCGGAGGTACCTCGGACACTGTTCATCCAAGCTTTTCCTTGTGCAACTCCATTTCTGCAAGGCATATTAGTCCATAAACAAAGTATACCCTATAAAACAAAGTTAGCATAATAAAATATGAATACTATAAGTGATTGATAATCTTCAGACTGTCTAGTTCTGACTTTTGGATTTCTCGAAAATCCTAGGTCAAATCGGTGCCTACTGTTCCCTCAACGGGGAACGCGTCCTCACCTACTCCTCTCAGGAGAAATTACCTTTTGCCAAACCAGTCCTCCAGACCAACTAGATTTTTGCTCAGCACTCAAGACTTCAGGATTTTCCCGCTGGACGTCCGATTTTCGACCCGTCCAGTCTTTCACCTGGTCCGCTACCACCATGATTTTCACCTAGAGTCCTTGACTCTAGGGTTTCACCCAAAGTGTATGGCCCGTCAAGACTTTCCACCTAGGGTTACCTCCTTTTAGAGTTTTTCACCTGCATAGAATCCACTAGGACTTTTGCCTAAGTATATTTAGGGCTTTCCTATACACTTGGTTCAACCTTGTTAGATCACAAGATAATTTAACTTTGAACCCTTTGCCATCATCAAAACATAGGTTCGATCGTCTGGTAATTCTATACTAATAATCTCCCTCTTTTTGATTATGACAACACAATTCAAAGTTAAATAAAACATATGGCAATAAAGAAAAGAAATGCAATAATATCTAAATGAAGCATTTAGAACAAGTTAAAAGATTCATTTATAAAGAAGTAATTGATTTGATTTTCATTTACAAATTAATTTACTACCCCTTAATCACTTAACTTTTTTTTTCTTCATAACTTTAGAATATTTCTAGCTTCTCTCCCCTTTTGACATATATCAAAAACTATTTTGAGAGAGTTAACAATAATTTCAAATAGATTATGTTTTGAAAAACACTTTAGCTTTTTAGAAGAAAATGGAGAAAATTTGATAAGTCTTTAGTTAAGTTCTTAAAAATTTCTAAATAAACTTAGCTTTAAAAATATTTTTATAAAAACTTAGCTTTAAAAAGATTTTTATAAAAACATAGCTTTAAAAAGATTTTTATAAAAACTTAGCTTTTAAAAAAATTTAGATAAAAAGCATAGTTAAATAGTTTTTGGATAAAAAACATAGTTAAGTACTTAGCTTTTAAACAGTTTTTAGATAAAAGCATAGATTTTAATTTTTTTTTAAAAAAAAACATAGTTAGGTTAAAAAGTTTTTTTTTTGATAATTAAAACAAACATAGTGAGAAATTTTACTTTGAAATTTTGAAAAAGAATACTCTAACTTAAAAAAATGTATTAACTTCCTTTCACTCTCCCTTAATTAATGCAAAAAGGTGTTTTGAGTTTTAGGGTCCTATAGTCCAAGCATGAGAGGGTAAAGTAAAAAAAAAAACAAACATCTACTTTTTCTTAAACAAATGTCTAACCTTTAGCTACTAGTTGTTTACCATGAGGTAGTAGCTTTCACTTAGTTAGCCAAGTTAAGTAAGTGTTCCAGTTAGTTTTACTAAAATGGATAACTTAACTTGATCACTTTAACTTGGTATTTATTGCCCAGACTTATGTTGATGCACAAACATAAGCATTTTGAAGTCTAGGCAGTATCCTATGCATCTCATACCATTCTAAGTGTTTATCACACACAAGCAAAGTATTCCTAGTGTGCTTGTGAGATGCTCTGGCTGAAATCTAGGGGTACATGCTTTCTAGGGGGTAGATACCAGGTTAAAAAAAACATAACTTTTGAAAGAGCAATAATATAAAGGAATAATTTTAAAATCTATTCTACTAAGCACATGCCTAATTGTCTTTTAAGTTCACTAAACTCAAGTTCATGTAAGAGTTTTGTGAAAATGTTAGGTAGGTTTGACTTAGACTCAACATAGTCAAGTACAATGTCACCCTTAGCTACATGATCCCTTACAAAGCGATGTTATACTTCTATGTGTTTAGTCCTTGAGTGGTGGATTGGATTTTTAGTTAAGTTGATAGAGCTTATGTTAACAATTAAAATTTTTGTATTTTTATATTCTAGTTGATAATCTAAGGTATGCATCATCCATAGCAATTGAGATGCACATTCTCCCATGGCTATGCATTCTGCTTCAGTAGTGGATAAAACAACACAATGTTGCTTTCTACTGGACCAGCTTACTAGGCACTGCCCTAGAAATTGGTGTTGGTGCGGTTAGCACTAACGGTCTAACCCAGGTTTTGATGAATGATAAATCAGGTTAAGTTAGGTTCGTCGTTATCTAACACTCTGATCGAGTGTGCAGGATAAGTCCAGCTAGGTCGACGGGCTGACCGGATAGCTGGCAAGAAGTCCAAGCGGGTCGACGGGCTGACCGGACGCTTGGCGAGAAGTCCAATTAGGTCGACGGGCTGACCGGATAGCTGGCGAGAAGTCCAAGCGGGTCGACGGGCTGACCGGACGCTTGGCAAGAAGTCTAGCTAGGTCGACGGGCTGACCGGATAGCTGGCAAGAAGTCCAGACGGGTCGAAGGGCTGACCGGACGTCTGGCAGGTAAGTGAGGTAAGTCACTGGAGGGGAGTGACTGCGAGGACGCGTTCCCGGGAAGGGAACATTAGGCGTCGATCCGGCTTAGAACCATTTTGGATATCTAAGTCGAGATCGTGACTAGATTTCGGTCTCGGAAAGACGGAATCTAAGTCATACTACTTGTGCTAATTCCTACTATGATAAAATGTGCTAACAATCTGTTTTGCAGGATATATATTGCTTATGACTAACTTTGTTTTGCAGAAAAAATGAGATTTCTGGAACAAGGTGGTCCGGGTGCCCGGAAGGCAAATTCTATCCAGCCAAGTCGTCGCCACGTGGAGCATCTCGGTTTGAGCAGCTACGTCACATTCCAGGCGCCCGGAAGGAATCCAGGCGCCCGGAGCAGCATATAAAAGAAGCCCCAGGCAGGAGCTTCAGATTTAATAATTAATCTGAGAACTCTTCTACTGCTGGTCTTGCTGCTCGACGTTCAGTGCGACACCAACAACGCTTCGACAAAGTGCTCCTTCGGTTTTTATTTAATTTCCTTGTCGGTATTGCTTTATTTTCACTAGCATTTCCTGTATTCATTCTGTAATCATATTTTGACCTGTTAATGATTGCCCAACGAAAGTGGTCAAGGACCACGGGCCTTCGAGTAGGAGTCGTCACAGGCTCCGAACGAAGTAAAAAACATTTGTGTCTATTTTACTTTTCCGCTGCGTTTATACTCTAAAATTTCTAATCGATATTCACCCCTCCCCCTCTATCGAATCTAACGGTCCTACAAGTGGTATCAGAGCAGGTATCGCTCTGATTTGGTGCAACCACCAATCAGACTGGGGGTGAATTTTTTCTTTCTGTTTTCAGTCTAATTCTAATTTTTTTTTAACTAAATCTAAATTGGTGCAACACTATTCTAGATTTTTTTTCTCTCTTCCCGCACCACTAATCCAAGACCAAGTCTTGGGATTTTTTTTGGTTATTTATCTGTGTACAGGATGTCCCAACAAGAAGGCTTCAGCACAGTACGACCTCCACTTTTCAACGGGGACGATTTTCCTTACTGGAAGAAGCGCATGGAGGTCTACCTCAAAACAGACTTCAACCAGTGGATGAGCGTTACGAGGCCCTACAAAATTCCAGCAGACACTTCCGGGAATATACTGGATCCCGAAGACTGGACAACCGATTTGAAGAAGAAAGCATCAACAGAAAATAAAGCAATCAACACTCTACAGTGCGGATTAACAAGAGAAGAACTAAACAGAGTCGGTCCACACAAAAACGCTAAAGAGCTGTGGGAAAAATTGATCGAGCTGCACGAGGGAACGAGCGACGCCAAGGTAACCAAACGAGACTTGCTCTTGAATAAAATTTTTAATATAAAAATGTAGGAAGGTGAAACAGCGAATCAGCTCCACGCGAGGATCAAGGATATCCTCAACGGGCTTCATACGATAGGCCACCAGATGGATAATAGAGACTTAATAAGGTACGCATTAAACGCCTTTCCACGTAATAGTTTGTGGGCATCAATAGTGGATGCCTACAAAATTTCTAAGAATCTTTCTAAATTAAAATTAGATGAGCTTTTCTGTGAATTAGAATTACACGAACAAACTAATGCTGGAGCCGAGAAAGGTGTAGCTTTATTTGCAGGTTCCTCCAAAGAAAAGAAAAGCAAGCCTGAATTTGAAGAAGACTCCGACCAAGACTCCGAAGATGAAGAACACCTGGTGAAAAATGTTCACCAGGAGAAAGAGGAGCTTCAGCAAAAAGGATCTTCAAAAGATCAGTTCTCTCTCAGAACAAAAGAACGTGACTTGCTACGGCTGCAATAAAAAGGGACACTACAAGAACGAATGCCCAAAACTGAAGTTCGACAAACCAAAGCCAACCAGAAAGAAGGCACTCAAAGAAACGTGGGACGACTCCTCGGACGAATCAGAGGAAGAAGAGCAGAAACATCAGAGCCACCTCGCACTGATAGCCCGCGAAGACGAAACAGAAGACGAGTCTGAACCCGAAACAAGCCACGAGTCCGTACTCGTTTCCGAAGGCCCGAATGAGGTATATTTTAATTTAAACAAAAAATTTTTTAGAATTATTTCCTGTTTAAGTAGTAAATTAACCAAAATAGAAAATGAAAACAAATCACTTCTTGAGGAAAATCAAAACCTCAAGGAACAAATAAAAAATTCAGATCCAACTCAAGATCTAACACTTGAGGAGGAGAATTTATCACTAAAAAATGAGATCAACAGTTTAAGAGGAATGTTAGAAAAATTCACAACAAGATCAAAAAATCTTGACTTAATCCTAAACAATCAAAAAGCATGTTATAATAAAACCGGACTCGGATACAAGTCAAACTCAAATAAAACTTTTAAGTCATTAATAACTCAATACAAATCAACTAATCAAGCTTGGGTTCCGAAAGCGTGCTTAACCACGCAAGTAGGACTCAATCAATATTATATACCTAAAGAAAAAATACATTATATAAAATCAAATAAACCAAACCGAAATTCAAAATACAAACCCAAATCAAATTCAAAATCTAAACACTTTAAAAATCAACAAAATTATCATCAAGTTAACCATAACTATAAAAAGAATCGACACAAACCAAAAATCAAAATTTAAAATAATGGCCAATAATTCAGGGGGAGGCTCCAGAATAGCTGGCACCTCCAAAACTAACTTACCCGATAGGGTAACCCAAAACAAACTAACCCGGCAGGGTAATTAGGATTAGAGACCAAGTTTAACTTGAATCATGGTACTGGTGAAATTTTTGGATGATAGTACGTTAGGGAAGCTTGGGCATCGCATGTCTAGAAAGATATGGCTTCGATCTGGTGCATTTGGCCAAGTGGAACTGACCGAAGCTACCCTTAAATGGATCCTAATCAGTTAGACCAAGGTTGAGTACTAAGCTCCGTGGATAGGACTATTCGGAAAACCTCGAAAGGTTGGTTACTTCTAATGACGTCCATGTGACTCACCAAGCTTAGAAGTTTATCCGAAGAATGCCTGTTTGTAGAGACCAAAACGAAACCTGAATCTAATGCTAGTTAAACCAAACTCTGTAACCAAACCAATTTCATCTCACAAAATCATAGGATTCCCTGATTGATAATATAGATCGGGTGAGATGAATAAGGCTAAATTAATTTCAAAATTTTAATTTTAAACTTAAAAATTAATTTCAAAATTTTAAATTTAAAAATTAATTTCAAAATTTTAAACTTAAAAAATTAATTTCAAAATTTTAATTTTAAACTTAAAAATTAATTTCAAAATGTTAATTTTAAACTTAAAAATTAATTTCAAAATTTTAATTTTAATATAAAAATTAATTTCAAAATTTTAAACTTAAAAATTAATTTCAAAATTTTAAACTTAAAAAATTAATTTCAAAATTTTAATTTTAAACTTAAATTTAATTTCAAAATTTTAATTTTAAACTTAAAAATTAATTTCAAAATTTTAAACTTAAAAATTAATTTCAAAATTTTAATTTTAAACTTAAAAATTAATTTCAAAATTTTAAACCTAAAATATAAATTTCAAAATTTTAATTTTAAACTTAAAAATTAATTTCAAAATTTCAATTTTAAACTTAAAAATTAATTTCAAAATTTTAATTTTAAACTTAAAAATTAATTTCAAAATTTTAATTTTAAACTTAAAAATTAATTTCAAAATTTTAATTTTAAACTTAAAATATTAATTTCAAAATTTTAATTTTAAACTTAAAAATTAATTTCAAAATTTCAATTTTAAACTTAAAAATTAATTTCAAAATTTTAATTTTAAACTTAAAAATTAATTTCAAAATTTTAATTTTAAACTTAAAAATTAATTTCAAAATTTCAATTTTAAACTTAAAAATTAATTTCAAAATTTCAATTTTAAACTTAAAAATTAATTTCAAAATTTCAATTTAAATGTTAAAAATTAATTTCAAAATTTTAATTTTTAACTTAAAAATTAATTTCAAAATTTTAATTTTAAACTTAAAAATTAATTTCAAAATTTTAATTTTTAACTTAAAAATTAATTTCAAAATTTTAATTTTTAACTTAAAAATTAATTTCAAAATTTCAATTTTAAACTTAAAAATTAATTTCGAATTTTCAATTTTAAACTTAAAAATTAATTTCAAAATTTTAATTTTAAACTTAAAAATTAATTTCAAAATTTTAATTTTAAACTTAAAAATTAATTTCAAAAATTAATTTCAAAATTTAAATCTTAAACTTAAAAGAAATTAATTTCAAAATTTTAATTTTAAACTAAAAAAAATTAAATTCAAAATTTTAAACTTAAAAAATTAATTTCAAAACTCTAAAACAAAAAAAAAACTATTTCAAAACTTAACTTCAAAACCTAATCTTAAAAAAAAAATTAAAAAAAAAATGTTTTTAAAACTAATTTATGTTTACAAAAAGTTAAACTTAACTATGTGTTTGAAAAACTTGGAAGGTTAATTCCACCTAATTTTCAAACCTGATTTAAAAAGTTGACTATTAAACTTTACAAATTTAGCTTTTATCAAATTAGCCTTAAAAATTTATTTTGGCAAAATTTAATCTCACTTAATTTTTGCTTTATTTTGAAAAAGTGAAGTTGAAAATTTACCTTTTGAAAAGTAAATGCTACTTAAACCGAAAATTTTTTTTGAAAAGTTGAAAGACCTGATTTTACACGCCTGAAAGGTTAAAACTTGATTAACTTTATACTTTTCAAAATTCAACTTGTCCCCCCCCCCCCCCCCAAGACAACTTGATTAACTTTATACTTTTACTTGGATTTTTTCTTGAATTTTTGAACCAAACTCAGATATTTTTCAAGATCAGCTGTTTTACAGTAACTCTACACTATGTTTACCCTTGTTTTATTTTATGAATGCTAAAGGGGGAGGGTTAGGTGGTTAAGTTAGAGCAACTAAATGCAAACTTTGAAAAACTAACTTAAAAACCTCGAAAATCATGCTTGATTTTTGCATATATTTATCACTAACTTAACCAGGTTGTCATTCCATCAAAAAGGGGGAGATTGTTGGTGCGGTTAGCACTAACGGTCTAACCCAGGTTTTGATGAATGACAAATCAGGTTAAGTTAGGTTCGTCGTATCTAACACTCTGATCAAGTGTGCAGGATAAGTCCAGCTAGGTCGACGGGCTGACCGAATAGCTGGCAAGAAGTCCAAGCGGGTCGACGGGCTGACCGGACGCTTGGCGAGAAGTCCAGCTATGTCGACGGGCTGCCCGGATAGCTGGCGAGAAGTCCAAGTGGGTCGAAGGGCTGACCGGACGCTTGACAAGAAGTCTAGCTAGGTCGACGGGCTGACCGGATAGCTGGCAAGAAGTCCAGACGGGTTGAAGGGCTGACCGGACGTCTGGCGGGTAAGTGAGGTAAGTCACTGGAGGGGAGTGACTGCGAGGACGCGTTCCCGGGAAGGGAACATTAGGCGTCGATCCGGCTTAGAACCATTTCGGATGTCTAAGTCGAGATCGTGACTAGATTCCGGTCTCGGAAAGACGGAATCTAAGTCATACTACTTGTGTTAATTCCTACTATGATAAAATGTGCTAACAATCTGTTTTGCAGGATATATATTGCCTCGGATTAACTTTGTTTTGCAGGAAAAAGGAGATTTCTGGAACAAGGTGGTCCGGGCGCCCGGAGGGGATCCGGGCGCCCGGAGGTCCGGGCGCCCGGAAGGCAAATTCTATCCAGCCAAGTCGTCGCCACGTGGAGCATCTCGGTTTGAGCAGCTACGTCACATTCCAGGCGCCCGGAAGGAATCCAGGCGCCCGGAGCAGCATATAAAAGAAGCCCCAGGCAGGAGCTTCAGATTTAATAATTAATCTAAGAATTCTTCTACTGCTGGTCTTGCTGCTCGACGTTCAGTGCAACACCAACAACGCTTCGACAATGTGCTCCTTCGGTTTTTATTTAATTTCCTTGTCGGTATTGCTTTATTTTCACTAGCATTTCCTGTATTCATTCTGTAATCATATTTTGACCTCTTAGTGATTGCCCAACGAAAGTGGTCAAGGACCACGGGCCTTCGAGTAGGAGTCGTCACAGGCTCCGAACGAAGTAAAAAACATTTGTGTCTATTTTACTTTTCCGTTGCATTTATACTCTAAAATTTCTAATCGATATTCACCCCCCCCCCCCTCTATCGAATCTAACGGTCCTACAAGTGGTATCAGAGCAGGTATCACTCTGATTTGGTGCAACCACCAATCAGACTGGGGGTGAATTTTTTCTTTCTGTTTTCAGTCTAATTCTAAATTTTTTTTTAACTAAATCTAAATTGGTGCAACACTATTCTAGATTTTTTTTCTCTCTTCCCGCACTACTAATCCAAGACCAAGTCTTGGGATTTTTTTGGTTATTTATCTGTGTACAGGATGTCCCAACAAGAAGGCTTCAGCACAGTACGACCTCCATTTTTCAACGGGGACGATTTTCCTTACTGGAAGAAGCGCATGGAGGTCTACCTCAAAACAGACTTCAACCAGTGGATGAGCGTTACGAGGCTCTACAAAATTCCAGCAGACACTTCCGGGAATATACTGGATCCTGAAGACTGGACAGCTGATTTGAAGAAGAAAGCATCATCAGAAAATAAAGCAATCAACACTCTACAGTGCGGATTAACAAGAGAAGAACTAAACAGAGTCGGTCCACACAAAAACGCTAAAGAGCTGTGGGACAAATTGATCGAGCTGCACGAGGGAACGAGCGACGCCAAGGTAACCAAACGAGACTTGCTCTTGAATAAAATTTGTAATATAAAAATGCAGGAAGGTGAAACGGCGAATCAGCTCCACGCGAGGATCAAGGATATCCTCAATGGGCTTCATGCGATAGGCCACCAGATGGATAATAGAGACTTAATAAGGTACGCATTAAACGCCTTTCCACGTAATAGTTTGTGGGCATCAATAGTGGATGCCTACAAAATTTCTAAGAATCTTTCTAAATTAAAATTAGATGAGCTTTTCTGTGAATTAGAATTACACGAACAAACTAATGCTGGAGCCGAGAAAGGTATAGCTTTATTTGTAGGTTCCTCCAAAGAAAAGAAAAGCAAGACTGAATTTGAAGAAGACTCCGACCAAGACTCCGAAGACGAAGAACACCTGGTGAACTTGGTAAGAAAAATGTTCACCAGGAGAAAGAGGAGCTTCAGCAAAAAGGATCTTCAAAAGATCAATTCTCTCTCAGAACAAAAGAACGTGACTTGCTACGGCTGCAATAAAAAGGGACACTACAAGAACGAATGCCCAAAACTGAAGTTCGACAAACCAAAGCCAACCAGAAAGAAGGCACTCAAAGCAACGTGGGACGACTCCTCGGATGAATCAGAGGAAGAAGAGCATAAACATCAGAGCCACCTCGCACTGATGGCCCGCGAAGACAAAACAAAAGATGAGTCGGAAGATGAAGACGGGTCTGAACCCGAAACAAGCCACGAGTCCGTACTCGTTTCCGAAGGCCCGAATGAGGTATATTTTAATTTAAACAAAAAATTTTTTAGAATTATTTCCTGTTTAAATAGTAAATTAACCAAAATAGAAAATGAAAACAAATCACTTCTTGAGGAAAATCAAAACCTCAAGGAACAAATAAAAAATTCAGATCCAACTCAAGATCTAACACTTGAGGAGGAGAATTTATCACTAAAAAATGAGATCAACAGTTTAAGAGGAATGTTAGAAAAATTCACAACAAGATCAAAAAATCTTGACTTAATCCTGAACAATCAAAAAGCATGTTATAATAAAACCGGACTCGGATACAAGTCAAACTCAAATAAAACTTTTAAGTCATTAATAACTCAATACAAATCAACTAATCAAACTTGGGTTCCGAAAGCGTGCTTAACCACGCAAGTAGGACTCAATCAATATTATATACCTAAAGAAAAAATACATTATATAAAATCGAATAAACCAAACCAAAATCCAAAATACAAACCTAAACCAAATTCAAAATCTAAACACTTTAAAAATCAACAAAATTATCACCAAGTTAACCATAACTATAAAAAGAATCGACACAAACCTAAAACCAAAATTTAAATTAATGGCCAATAATTCAGGGGAGGCTCCAGAATAGCTGGCACCTCCAAAACTAACTTACCCGACAGGGTAACCCAAAACAAACTAACCCGGCAGGGTAATTAGGATTAGAGACCAAGTTTAACTTGAATCATGGTACTGGTGAAATTTTTGGATGATAGTACGTTAGGGAAGCTTGGGCATCGCATGTCTAGAAAGATATGGCTTCGATCTGGTGCATTTGGCCAAGTGGAACTGACCGAAGCTACCCTTAAATGGATCCTAATTAGTTAGACCAAGGTTGAGTACTAAGCTCCGTGGATAGGACTATTCGGAAAACCTCGAAAGGTTGGTTACTTCTAATGACGTCCATGTGACTCACCAAGCTTAGAAGTTTATCCGAAGAATGCCTGTTTGTAGAGACCAAAACGAAACCTGAATCTAATGCTAGTTAAACCAAACTCTGTAACCAAACTAATTTCATATCACAAAATCATAGGATTCCCTGATTGATAATATAGATCGGGTGAGATGAATAATGCTAAATTAATTTCAAATTTTTAATTTTAAACTTAAAAATTAATTTCAAAATTTTAAACTTAAAAATTAATTTCAAAATTTTAAACTTAAAAAATTAATTTCAAAATTTTAATTTTAAACTTAAAAATTAATTTCAAAATTTTAATTTTAAACTTAAAAATTAATTTCAAAATTTTAATTTTAAACTTAAAAATTAATTTCAAAATTTTAAACTTAAAAATTAATTTCAAAATTTTATACTTAAAAAATAAATTTCAAAATTTTAATTTTAAACTTAAAATTAATTTCAAAATTTTAATTTTAAACTTAAAAATTAATTTCAAAATTTTAATTTTAAACTTAAAATTAATTTCAAAATTTTAATTTTAAACTTAAAATTAATTTCAAAATTTTAATTTTAAACTTAAAATTAATTTCAAAATTTTAAATTTAAAAAAAAATTAATTTCAAAATTTTGATTTTAAACTTAAAATTAATTTCAAAATTTTAATTTTAAACTTAAAATTAATTTCAAAATTTTAATTTTAAACTTAAAATTAATTTCAAAATTTCAATTTTAAAGTTAAAATTAATTTCAAAATTTCAATTTTAAACTTAAAATTAATTTCAAAATTTTAATTTTAAACTTAAAAATTAATTTCAAAATTTTAATTTTAAACTTAAAAATTAATTTCAAAATTTTAATTTTAAACTTAAAAATTAATTTCAAAATTTCAATTTTAAACATAAAAATTAATTTCAAAATTTCAATTTTAAACTTAAAAATTAATTTCAAAATTTCAATTTTAAACTTAAAAATTAATTTCAAAATTTTAATTTTAAACTTAAAAATTAATTTCAAAATTTTAATTTTAAACTTAAAAATTAATTTCAAAATTTTAATTTTAAACTTAAAAATTAATTTCAAAAATTAATTTCAAAATTTAAATCTTAAACTTAAAAGAAATTAATTTCAAAATTTTAATTTTAAACTAAAAAAAATTAAATTCAAAATTTTAAACTTAAAAAATTAATTTCAAAACTCTAAAACAAAAAAAAAACTATTTCAAAACTTAACTTCAAAACCTAATCTTAAAAAAAAAAATGTTTTTAAAACTAATTTATGTTTACAAAAAGTTAAACTTAACTATGTGTTTGAAAAACTTGGAAGGTTAATTCCACCTAATTTTCAAACCTGATTTAAAAAGTTGACTATTAAACTTTACAAATTTAGCTTTTATCAAATTAGCCTTAAAATTTTATTTTGGAAAAATTTAATCTCACTTAATTTTTGCTTTATTTTGAAAAAGTGAAGTTGAAAATTTACCTTTTGAAAAGTAAATGCTACTTAAACCGAAATTTTTTTTTTAAAAGTTGAAAGACCTGATTTTACACGCCTGAAAGGTTAAAACTTGATTAACTTTATACTTTTCAAAATTCAACTTGTCCCCCCCTCCCAAGACAACTTGATTAACTTTATACTTTTACTTGGATTTTTTCTTGAATTTTTGAACCAAACTCAGATATTTTTCAAGATCGGCTGTTTTACAGTAACTCTACACTATGTTTACCCTTGTTTTTTTTTTATGAATGCCAAAGGGGGAGGGTTAGGTGGTTAAGTTAGAGCAACTAAATGCAAACTTTGAAAAACTAACTTAAAAACCTCGAAAATCATGCTTGATTTTTGCATATATTTATCACTAACTTAACCAGGTTGTCATTCCATCAAAAAGGGAAGATTGTTGGTGCGGTTAGCACTAACGGTCTAACCCAGGTTTTGATGAATGACAAATCAGGTTAAGTTAGGTTCGTCGTTATCTAACACTCTGATCGAGTGTGCAGGATAAGTCCAACTAGGTCGACGGGCTGACCGGATAGCTGGCAAGAAGTCCAAGCGGGTCGACGGGCTGACCGGACGCTTGGCGAGAAGTCCAGCTAGGTCGACGGGCTGACCGGATAGCTGGCGAGAAGTCCAAGTGGGTCGACGGGCTGACCGGACGCTTGGCAAGAAGTCTAGCTAGGTCGACGGGCTGACCGGATAGCTGGCAAGAAGTCCAGACGGGTCGAAGGGCTGACCAGACGTCTGGCAGGTAAGTGAGGTAAGTCACTGCGAGGACGCGTTCCCGGGAAGGGAACATTAGGCGTCGATCCGGCTTAGAACCATTTCGGATGTCTAAGTCGAGATCGTGACTAGATTCTGGTCTCGGAAAGACGGAATCTAAGTCATACTACTTGTGCTAATTCCTACTATGATAAAATGTGCTAATAATCTGTTTTGCAGGATATATATTGCCTCGGACTAACTTGGTTTTGCAGGAAAAAGGAAATTTCTAGAACAAGGTGGTCCGGGCGCCCGGAAGGGATCCGAGCGCCCGGAAGGCAAATTCTATCCAGCCAAGTCGTCGCCACGTGGAGCATCTCGGTTTGAGCAGCTACATCACATTCCAGGCGCCCGGAAGGAATCCAGGCGCCCGGAGCAGCATATAAAAGAAGCCCAGGCAGGAGCTTCAGATTTAATAATTAATCTGAGAACTCTTCTACTGCTGGTCTTGCTGCTCGACGTTCAGTGCGACACCAACAACGCTCCGACAAAGTGCTCCTTCAGTTTTTATTTAATTTCCTTGTCGGTATTGCTTTATTTTCACTAGCATTTCCTGTATTCATTCTGTAATCATATTTCGACCTGTTAGTGATTACCCAACGAAAGTGGTCAAGGACCACGGGCCTTCGAGTAGGAGTCGTCACAGGCTCCGAACGAAGTAAAAAACATTTGTGTCTATTTTACTTTTCCACTGCGTTTATACTTTAAAATTTCTAATCGATATTCATCCCCCCTCTCTATCGAATCTAACGGTCCTACAATTGGCAGGTTCCACTTGTACTTTTTCTATCTAATTTACATCTAGCATAGTTTGAGTCAGAGTACCCAACTAAGTTGAATGTGCTAGTCCTAGGGTACCAAAGCCCTACATTTAGGGTCCCTTTAATGTACCTAAGTATTCCTTTTTACATTGGTTAAATGTGATTCTTTTGCACAAGATTGGTATCTAGCATACATACCTACTGCAAATAAAATATCAGGTTGACTTGCAGTTAAGTATAGTAGACTTCTTATTGCACTTCTATAGCATTTTAAGTCCACTAGTTTTCCTTCTAAGTCAGAGTCAATTTTAGTATTAGTTGCCATTTAGGTATTTATATTTTTAGAATTTTCCATTCCAAATTTTTTAATTAACTCCTTCGCATATTTGGTTTGAAAGATATAGATTCCTTCTTTTGTTTGTTTTATTTATAAGCCTAATAAAAAATTAAGTTCTCCTATTAAACTCATTTTAAATTCATTTTCCATTACTTTAGTAAATTCTTTTAAAAATTAGTATTGGTTGAGCAAAAAATTATGTCATCTACATAAATTTGAGCTACAAAAATATCTTTTTTTAAGGTTTTAATAATAGGGTTTGGTCTATTTGGTCTTGGTTAAATCCCTTAGATATTAGATATGTTGATAGACATTCACACCAAGCCCTTGGTGCTTGTTTTAGTCCATATAAGGCTTTCTTTAACATAAAGACATGGTTTGGTTGGTTTAATTCTTCAAATCCTAGGGGTTGAGTTATATAAACTTCTTATTTGATGAATCCATTTAGGAATGTGGATTTTATATCCATTTGGTATAACTTAAATCCTTTATGTGCTGCATAGGTTA
Organism: Zingiber officinale; assembly: GCF_018446385.1. Lineage (NCBI taxonomy): Eukaryota > Viridiplantae > Streptophyta > Magnoliopsida > Zingiberales > Zingiberaceae > Zingiber > Zingiber officinale. The sequence continues at coordinate 89,303,939 of NC_056002.1, forward strand.
GCAACATCCTTATGGATTCAAGTATGGCTATAGGTGCATAGGTTTCATCATAATCTGATCTTTTTATTTGGATAAACCCCTTAGCTACTAGTCTAGCCTTATTTATTACTATTTCACCTTTATCATCTAATTTATTTCTGAATGCCCACTTAGTTTTAATTATAGATTTATTTGTGGGTTTAGGTACAAGTTCCCAGACTTAGTTTCTTACAAATTGAGCTAGTTCTTCTTGCATTGCAATTATCCAGTCTGGGTTAGGTAGAGCTTCTTCTATAGTTTTGGGTTCAATTTTTTTATAAAAAAAAAAGACTATTTGGCTTAGGTTTCTATATGATGATCTAGTTCGTACTCCTAGGGTTGGGTCACCCAAAATTTGGTCAACTGGGTGGTTAGATCTTATCCTAGATGGTCTTGTGTTAGGGTCAACACTTGGTTCTTCTGATTTACTAAGTTTAGGTCTAAATTGATTATCTTCTTCATCATCTATTTTTGATATATTTGATGATTACTTTTATTGATTAAATTTGGTGAGTCATTTTCTTCATCAAAAATTACGTTGGTTGTTTCTTCAATTTTTTAGGTATTTTTATTATAGACTCTACTAGTTGTTGAGTATCCTAAAAATATGTCAATTGTAGATTTTGATGTAACTTACCTAAATGTCCTTAGTGTTTAATATGTATACTTTACATCCAAACACTTTTAGATAATTTAGATTTGATACTTTGTTATAATATATTTCATAAGGGGTTTTATTATACAATTTATTAATTAATATTCTGTTTTGAACATAACATGTTGTGTTTATTGCTTCAGTCCAAAATTAGTTGCTTAGGTTATATTCATTTAACATGGTTCTAGTAGCTTCTTGTAACGTTCTATTTTTTCCGTTCTACTAGTCAATTTTGTTGGGGAGTTCTAGGGCATGAAAACTCATAATTATATCCATTAATTTTATAAAATTTAGTAAATTTATGATTTTCAAATTCCTCTCCATGATCACTTCTAATTCTTTTAATTTTGGTATCTTTTTCATTTTCTATTAATTTACAAAAATTATTAAAGATTTTAAAAGTTTTATCTTTGGATTTTAGAAATTTTACCAAGTAAATGTTGAGTAATCATCAATTATTACAAAGCAGTATTGATTTCTGCTTAGTGATTTGGCTCCGTGTGAATCAAATAGGTCTAAATGCTGGAGCTCAAGTATTAAGTTAGTTCGATTTAAGTTTATTGGTTTGTGGGTTGACTTAGTTTGTTTACCTTGTTGACACGCATTACAAATTAATTTTTCTAAGTTTTTTAATTTGGGTAAACCTCTAACTAAACCATTTTGACTCATTTTTGTAATGAGCCTGATATGAGTGTGACCCAATCTTCTGTGCCACAGCTTGGTTTCCTCTTGTTGTGTCAGTAGACACTTTAGTGAGGAGGTTGATAAGTCAATTGTGTAAACATTATTTTTCCTAATTCCCTTAAGTATAATTTCTGGGTATTCAACATTTCTAATTACACATTCAGAATTAGAAAAGGTAACTAAATAACCAGAGTCACATAGTTGACTTATGCTAAGTAAATTAAAGTTAAATTTATCAACTAATAGGACTTTTCGAATAATAAAATCAAAACTCAATTCGATATTACATGTTCCGATTACCTTAAGTTTTCTGTCGTTGCCGAATGCAACTGACCCTAAGTTCTTGAGTTTTAACTTAGAGAACTTCACACTGTCTCCAGTCATGTGTTTAGAGCATCCACTATCCAACATCTAATGGTCCAAATCATTATGTTCCTACACATAAAGTATTTAATTTTGATCCAATTTTGATGGATTAAAAGATAGTTTGATTGAATTCAGCTCCTTAATTTTTCATCTCACCCAATCTAGATTATCAATCATATTATACCTATGGATGATTGTGAGATGGTTAATTTTTTATCTTAAGTTGATTTGATTTGAGTTTGGTTTAAATTAAATTTAATTAAGTTTAAGTTTAAGTTTAACTTAATTTTAGTTAAGTTTAAATTAGTTTAGATGTAAATTTAAGTTTAAGTTAGTTTAATTTTAATTTTAATTTTAAGTTAGTTTAATTTTAATTTAATTTTAAGTTGGTTTAATTTTAATTTAAGTTAAAGTTAGTTTTAATTAAGTAAGTTAGTTTAATTACATAAGATTAATTAAGTTTTAATTAAGTTAGTTTAATTAAGTATGATTAATTAAGTAAGTTTTAATTAAGTAAGTTTTAATTAAGTTAGTTTAATTAAGTAAGTTTTAATTAAGTTAGACAACTAATTTAAACCTAGATCCATCTCACCCAGTCTAGATTGTCAATCAGGGAACCTTATTTGTCTTATGAGATGGTTAATTTTATCTTTACTTTAGATTAAAATCTAAGGATTTATTCACATTTGAGTTAGACTAAGGTTTAACAGTTAGTTAATTAAATATCCATTTCGATAATTGTCTTTCAGGCTATGACGAGTAACTAGGCCTTCTTGGGTATTGGATCATCAACCACTTCTAAACAAAGCCTTTTAAAGAAATTAAATATTTAATTTCTTTTCTGAAAATCCTAGGTTTAACTACTCAAGTGTGAATCAAGCCTAAGTCATTATCTACCCTAATCTAAGCATGAATAATAGAAAGTAAAAAAAAAACATACATCAAGCAAGTTTATCTAATGAATATGGTCTTTCTATTGGCTCCCCTGGATCATAGCCTCGATAGGGCCTATCAAGATAATGAATTTAATCCTTGGGAATCTAATATTGACCAAGTCCAACTTGATTAGTCAAGTTAGATTTGGGGACTCATGCTTGGGCTATTCTCCTATTTGTTCGATTCACAAGTGATAAATAGGATTTAAATTTATGCTTACCCTTGTATCCAAGTTCGGATCGATTGTATACAGCTCTTTGTTTTCCAAGAATCAGATCGAGATTCTTGGAACCCAAAGTGAACCATTCCAATGTATCCTTCAATTCCTTGACTTGACTTTTCATATTAGAATTTTCTTCCTCAAGTTTTTGGACTTGAGTTAAAGTTCCAGTCTGAACCGATTCTGTCAAGCTGCGTGGGATAGTCACTTCCTTGAGGGCTTTGACCTCCTCTTGGAGTGACTTGACCCGAAGGTTGGACTTTGCTAATTTTCTTGATAAGTGAGAAATCAAGTTATGCAATCTAATTAAAGAAATACTTACATTGGTTTGAGACCTTCTAAACCGGATACGGATCCGTGGCTTCGCTCGAACTCAGCTTCTGACTCTGTCTTGGGCACAGATTTGATGACTTGCTTTCAGGTCGAAAGTACGAGAAAACTTGTTTGTTCAAGATCTACATTAGAGTCTTCTGATAATGATTCATCCCAAGTTGCTTGTAGCGCCTTCTTTCTTCGTTGCTTCTTCACTTCCTTCTAATTTGGACAATTCGCCTAGATGTGCCCCTTCTTGTTGTAGCCATAGCAGGTGACTTCAAACTTTGTTTTGGAGCTTGGGATTGGTTACGTCGTCTTTGACTAAATCACCTTTTTTATTTCCCATTTTGTGAAACTCTTCTTTTTCTTGTACAATTTTTATACAAGGTTGACAAGTTTGGCAATAATCTCGTCATTGTCCTTTAAGTCTGACTCATCTTTAGGTTTGGGTTTGGTTCGGCATTTGACTTTTGGTTCCTTTGTTCTGTTTGTACCTGCAACAAGAGCAATACTTTTCTCGGCCGAGAGTGTATTAGTCTATTCATGTAATTCAAATTTAGAAAATAATTCATCTAATTTGATTAAGGACGGATCCTTGGAAACTTTGTAAGCATCTACCATGGATGTCCACAACGTGTTCCTCGGAAATGCATTGAGTGCATACCTGATGATCTCACGATTCTCCATCTTTTGTTCTATTGCATGGAGGCCGTTGAGAAGATCTTGGATGTGTGCGTGTAGTTGACTCACTGATTCACCATTCTGCATTTTTATGTTATATAATTTATTTAAAATAAGATCTCTTTTACTTACCTTAGTATCAGAGGTCCCTTCGTGTAGCTTGATTAGTTTCTCCCACAAGTCTTTGGCGCTTGAGAAGGGGCCTACTCGATTCAACTCTTCTTTTGTTAAGCCACATTGGAGAGTGCATGTCACTTTGGCATCGGCCTCTATCTTCCTCATCAGATTTATGTCCTATTTCTCGCATGATACTGGTTTTCCAATGCCTTCAAGAGGGAGCACGAGGTCGGTTTGGATGAGTATCCGCATCTCGTCTTGTGTCTTTAGGTGGTACTCCATTAGGCTCTTCCAGTAGCCTAAGTTTTCGCCGGAGAAAAGGGGAGGGCGTGCAGTGCTATACCCTTCTTGGTGGGCCATTTAGGAAAGTCTCTTATAAAGAAAAAAAATGATAAAACTTGTTTCAAGACTTAGTCTTGGATTAGTAGTGTTGGAGAAAATAAAATAAGAGTGTTTCACGAATTTCAAAAAAAATAAAAAAATAGTATTAAAATAATTTGACAAATTTTGTTAAATGTGATATTTTACCAATTCTAACTAATGGTGAAAATTTGAGAATGGATTTTACCAAAAATGAATGAAAAAGCTACGAAAAAATGCTCGAAAGGTAGTTGTACCGATTTAGAGCAGCCCCGCTCTGATACCAATTGTAGGATTGAGATGCACTAAAGGGGGATGAATAGTGCTCGTGGCTTTTTCACACGTTTTGGAAAGCACAGAGTAGCGCAGCAGAAATAAGAAATAAAGTGGAAGCAAAACAAGCGCTAACAATTTTCTTTTACTTGGTTCGGAGCTTGTGGCAACTCCTACTCCAAGGCCCGCGATCGTCGATCGCTTTCGTTGGGCAATCACTATAGATCCAAAAATCCTTTACAAGTGTATAAGTGCAAGTAATGAAAATATAAAGTATACCGACAACACAAAATCTGAATATTCTCGTTCTAGGTCATCAGAGCAATGTTTGGGTGTCGAGGAGACATTTTTTAACCAGTGCACAAGAGGAGAAGTCATTCAAAATGTTGTTTGTGTACATCTGGTCGAGACCACCTTATATAGCCTACTAAACGCGCCTTCAACCTCCATGGAAGGCGCCTCCAGCAGGGATTCTTATCCCTTCCGCGTTGGAGACGATAGCTTACATGGCTTGCATTGTTTATCCATCTAAAGGCACCTTCAAGCTCCATGGAAGGCGCCTTCCATCCTTCATCCAAGGTGCCTTCATGCCTTTCTACACGGGGACTTCGACTAAGGCACCTGAGGCACCTCCAACAGCTCGGGAGGCGCCTCGGACACTGTTCATCCAAGCTTTTTCTTGTGCAACTCCCTTCCTACAAGGCATATTAGTCCACAAACAAAGTATACCCTACAAAACAAAGTTACCGTAATAAAATATGAATAATATAAGTGATTGACAGCCTTCCGACTATCCGGTTCTGACTTTTGGATTTCTTGGAAATCCTAGGTCGAACTGATGAGTATTGTTCCCTCAATGGAGAACGCGCCCTCACCTACTCTTCTCAGGAGAAATTACCTTTTGCCAGACCGATTTTCCAAACCGACTGGACTTTTGCTCGGCGCCCAAGACTTCAGGACTTTCCCACTAGACGTCTGATTCCCGACCCGTCCAATCTTTCACCTGATCCATGACCACCAATATTTTCACCTAGAGTCCTAGACTCTAGAGTTTCGCCCAAAGTGCATGACCCGACAAGACTTTCCACCTAGGGTTATCTCCGCCTAGAGTTTTTCACCTGCCTAGAATCCACTAAGACTTTTTCCTAAGTACATTTAGGACTTTTTTGCACACTTGATTTAACACTTGTTAGATCACAAGATAACTTAACTTTGAACATTTTGTCATTATCAAAACACAGGTTCGATCGTCTAGTGCTTCTGCATCAACATCGACGACCTTAAGGGGTGACCGGATAGGCTCCCTTAAGGGGAACCAGAGACTTTAAACCTTCTCAGTCGATCGGCGACCTTAAGGGGTGATCGGGCAGACTCCCTTAAGGGAAACTGGAGACTTTAAGCCTTTCAGTCGATCGACGACCTTAAGGGATGATCGGATAGGCTCCCTTAAGGGGAACCAGAGACTTTAAACCTTCTCAACTGATCGCCGACCTTAAGGGGTGACCGGGCATGCTCCCTTAAGGAGAACCGAAGACTTTAAACCTTCTCAATCAATCAGTGGCCTTAAGGGGTGACTAGACAGGCTCCCTTAAGGGGTGACCAGAGATTTTAAACTTTCAACAAGTTGATCAAAACATATGGATTGTATATTCATCCTATTTTATTTCGTTCGGTAGTACGTGACCGATCGATTCATTATATAATCTAGAAATCCATTATGAAAGGCTCATATTTAGCCTATGATCCGGCGTTAAGAACAGGGACCCCCCTCCCTCTAAGGGAAGTCAACGCCACGTGGAAGTCAAAGGGCCGAACGCCCGACCGGAGAAGAGGAGACCGGTCGGCCGAACGGGGTCTCATCGGAGTCAAAGGCACCCGACGAGGAGTCAGGGTTCCGATGCTCGTTGAACAGGATTGTACGGCCGAGCGGGTAGCCCACTCGGCCGAAGGCATAAGGTAGCAATACTGCGAACAGTCTCCACAGAGCACACTACTGGGAATATCCTAAGTGGACCAGCACATATGATCGGCCGGACGCAAGGGGACTGCCGACCGGCCGGACATTCGACACGGAGTAAGAAGAGACAACAGGACAAGGAAACATCCTCTAACAGCGGGTATGTTCGAGGAGCAGGCCATACGCAGGATCTTATGACAGGGGTCCGCTGTCCCATCAAAGACGTGCTCGGACTGTAGCAGTAAGGGGTCAGGTAAGCTTTTCTGACAAGCCCATATTGAAGTATGGGCTGAGGACACGTATTCGCCTTGATATGTGTGTGTGAGCCCCTTCCCAACCCTATATAAAGGGTCTCACCCTTCACCGGAGGTACGTATTCTATGATATTGGGAGCCACTTCTTTGTCGTCCACTCGCCTGACTTGAGCGTCGGAGGGTCGTCGTCGGGAACCCCTTCTCGGCCTGACTTCTTTGCAGGTTCGCCGGATCTGCGTTAGCAACACGGAGAGCGCCACGTGCCCAGCGTCCGTTGATTCAACGTTCGGACAGGATCAATTTGGCGCCGTCTGTGGGAACGCTCCTGCATCCGATCGGAATCAATGGACGAAGCTGGACGACCGCACTCGGTGATGCTCTCCACAGAGGAGCTCGACGCTTTGATCGAGACAAGAGCCGCTAAGCTTATGGAATAGAGACAAAAGTCGCAAGCCGAGCAGGTTGAACAGCAAGCAATATCAGCATCAGGGGGCCGAGCGGAAGCACCTCATGCCACGGTTCCATTTCATCGGACCTTATTCCGCATGCCTCCTGAAGCCGCAGCAGTGAATCGTGATCGAGGATCTTCATCAAATGAAGTACCAAGACGAAACAGTAGGAAAGGCAAGGCTCCCCGAGCGGATGCCTCGCCCGAACGGATCAACCGTCAATTCTCAGAGGCCATCCTGCGGGACCCTCTGCCGAAGCACTATGTGCCTCCGGCGATCGGTGAATACAACGGAACCACCGACCCGGACGATCATTTGGGTAAGTTCGACAACACGGCTACCCTTCATCAATACACAGATGGGGTCAAGTGTCGGGTTTTTCTAACCACCCTCTCGGGATCGGCTCAACGGTGGTTTCGGAGGCTTCCGGACGGATCCATCACAAGTTTCAAAGACTTCCGAACGGCCTTCCTCCACCATTTTCAAACAGTCGGCGCTACCAGAAGACTAGCGTGAGCTTATTCGCCATCAAGCAAGACCCCAGAGAGTCGCTCAGAGCTTATATTCAGCGATTCAACCAGGTGGCCATGGACATTCCAACGGCCACCTCCGAGACGATGATGAACACATTTACGCAAGGCCTTGTGGACGGGGACTTCTTCCGCTCGCTCGTTCAGAAGCCGCCCCGAGACTACGACCATATGCTGCACCGGGCCAACGAATACATCAATGTGGAGGAAGCTCAAGCAGCCCGAAGGAAGGAAACTCCAACCGAGCGGGCTCCCATTGCCGAGCGAAAGCCGCACACGGCTCATCAGTCACCCAGAGGACCGCGAGCTGAAGCAGCTAGCCCCCTGCAACATGTAAGATCCCACGCCATTCAAGCAGTGTCTGCCGAGCGGCCCAAGCCTAAAAAGAAATGGACGCCTATGCTCTGCTCATTCCACCGGACGGACACGCACAATACAAGAGATTGCCGAAGCCTTCCCCTGATCGCTCACCCTGTCCCCAAGAGTGGTGGCCGTCGATCGCCATCATCCGACAGGCGATAGCGCCCTCATGAAGCCGATCGGATGATATCTGACAGGCGACAAAGACAGACTCCCGAGCGGCATCATACTCCGAGGCGAGAAGACAATCCCCGGATGTCTAGGGAGCGGCCTAGACCGTCCGCTCGGGAAGAAGAAAATAGAAACAACACTTCCCGAGGCGAAATCAACATTATAGCTGGTGGGCCGACCGGAGGAGACTCTAACCGTGCGAGGAAGGCTAGCGTCAGGCAGCTCCAGATCCATGCGGTCGGCTGCAGCCAAGAAAGGGCAAGCGGACCCAAAATCAGTTTCGGGCCCAAGGACTTGGAGGGAGTCGAAGTGCCACATGATGACGCTCTCCTCATCAAAGCGGTAATAGCCAACTACACTATTCACCGCGTTTTCATTGACACAGGAAGCTCGGTCAATATTATATTCAAAAAGGCCTTCGACCAATTGCAAATTGATCGAGCCGAGCTGCTGCCCATGACAACCCCCCTCTATGGGTTTACGGGCAATGAAGTTCTGCCGGTCGGACAGATATGGCTGGCCATTTCGCTGGGAGAGGAGCCGCTCAGAAGGACGCGGACTGCAAACTTCGTCGTGGTGGACTCTCCGTCGGCATACAACGTAATATTGGGACGATCGGCTCTCAGTGAATTCCGAGCGGTCGTCTCCATTTTCCACCAGAAGATTAAGTTCCCGGTCGAAGACCAAGTGGGAGAAGTACGATGAGATCAACTGGAAGCTTGGCGATGCTACGTCGAGATGGTACGAGCAGAAGCCAATTCTGCTCGGAAGGCGCCCCGGATTGAGGTAAACACCATAACTGAAAAACCTCCCTCTTTGGTGTATGAAGAAAAAGAGGAAGTACAGATCCATCCAACCCGATCGGAGGCCACCACATTCATTGCGGCCGATCTGGAGGCAAGCCAGAAAGAGGAAGTGGTCAAATGCCTCCAGAGAAACTGTGATGTCTTCGTCTGGTCGACACATGAGCTGCCCGGAATTTCGCCGAGTATAGCGCAGCATGAGCTCCACATCCGACCGGACGCTCGGTCGGTGAAGCAAAGAAAAGGGATTTCAGCGCTGAGCAGAATGCCATCATCCGAGCGGAGGTTGAAAAGCTCCTGGAAGCCGGCCATATACGCGAGGTCCAGTTCCCGAGTTGGCTGGCGAACGTAGTATTAGTCTCCAAGCCGGGCAATAAGTGGAGAGTGTGCATCGATTTCCGGGATCTTAGCAAGGCGTGCCTAAAGGATTTTTATCCCCTGCCCCGGATCGATCAACTGGTGGACTCCACAACCAGCTGCGAGTTGATATGCATGCTCGACGCTTATCAGGGCTACCATCAAGTGTCGCTCGCCCGAGAAGATCAAGAGAAGGTTAGCTTCGTTACAGTTGATGGCACTTATTGCTACAATGTGATGCCATTCGGACTGAAGAATGCGGGAGCAACTTATCAGCGCTTGATGAACAAAGTGTTCAAGGAGCAGATCGGGCGAAATCTGGAAGTATACGTCGACGACATTCTCATCAAGTCGTTCCGAGCGGCCAATCTTTTTAAAGATATGGAGGAGACTTTCCGAACGCTGAGGAGGTTTGGAGTTAAGCTGAACCCTCAGAAGTGTCTGTTCGGAGCAAAAGGCGGGCGTTTCTTAGGATACATAGTGACCGAGCGGGGCATCGAGGCAAATCCCAGCAAAGTGAAAGCACTACAAGATATGCCACCCCCAAGAAATCTGAGGGATGTGCAGCGCTTGACCAGTCGGATAACTGCTTTGTCCAGATTTATCTCCAAGATTGCCGACCGGAGCCTACCTTTTTTCAAAATCTTGCGCAAAGGCACTAAGTTTCACTGGGACGAAGAATGCGATCGGGCGTTCGAAGATCTGAAAACATACTTGAGCTCTCTGCCTGTGCTAGCCAAGCCAGCTATGGGTGAGCCACTTTGTATCTATTTATTCTCAACTGAGCAAGCAGTCGGCTCGACACTAGTAAGGGCGAGCGGAGAAGAACCTGTATATTTTCTAAGCCATATTTTAAAAGATGCTGAATCTCGCTACACCGGGCTCGAGAAGCTGGCTTTTGCTTTGGTCCTCGCCGCTCGACACCTCCGTCCCTATTTCTTGGCACATACTATCATCGTCTGGACAAATAGCCCTTTGGGAAGAGTGCTGCTGAACCCAGAAGCGTCTGGACGGCTCATTAAATTGACCACGGAGTTGAGCGAATTTGATATTCAGTATCAACCCCGCTCGGAGATAAAGGCGCAGTCCTTTGTAGATTTTATCACCGAAGTGCAAAGGCCAGAGACCGAAGCTATGTGGAAATTATTTGTGGACGGATCGTCCACCCGGCTCGGTAGCGGGATTGGCGTGCTATTGCTCTCTCCCCAAGAAGAAAAGATGCACTTATCCGTCCGGCTGGATTATAAAGCTACAAATAACGAAGCAGAGTATGAGGCCCTTATAGCCGGCTTACAAGCCGCCCGGCATGTGGGGGCCGGACGGGTGACGCTGCATTCAGATTCTCAGTTGGCCGCTCAACAGCTCTCTGGTACTTTTGAGATTAACAACGCTTGGCTCAAACTCTATGCTGAGGCCTTTGAAAAGCTCAAGGCCAATTTCAAAGAAGTCATTATCCAGAAGATACCCCGAGCAGAAAACCAAGCGGCAGATGAGTTAGCCAAACTCGCAAGTTCAATAACGCCAGTCGTCATCCAGCAGCCAATTGAACAAGTATCTTTGGTGGCGCACGTCGTCCGGATGGAGGGCCTCGCGTTTTCGAGCGATTGGAGGACACCATCATGGAGTTTCTCCGCTCGGGTGCTACACCGTCCGAGCGGGATGAAGCCCAGCTGTTAAGAAGGAGAGCCGGTCGATTCACGCTTATTGGAGACCAACTCTACAAGAAGGCTTTCTCCCACCCGCTGTTGAAATGCGTGAGCTCGGAAGACGCAGCGTACATCCTCCAAGAAGTGCATCAAGGATCGTGCGGAGGGCATCCGGGCGGACGATCGCTGGCTAAGAAGATCCTACTGGCCGGATACTTTTGGCCAACTCTGCAAGCAGACGCCGCTCGGACCGTTGCGACGTGCCTTTCTTGCCAAAAGTACCATAACTTCTCCCACCGACCGGCGGAGGAAATGAAGGCAGCTACCGTGTCCTGTCCATTCGACCAATGGGGAATGGATATTGTGGGTCCGTTCCCTATGGTGACCGGGCAGCGGAAATTTCTACTAGTGGTGGTCGATTATTTTTTCAAATGGGTGGAGGCCGAGCCACTGGCCAGGATCACCGAGCAGATGGTTAAAACGTTTATATGGCAACACATCATCTACCGGTTCGGCATCCCCCGTCGACTTGTTTTCGATAACGGGCGGCAGTTCGCGGGAAAGTTGCTCGAAGATTGGTGCAAAAGCTATGGCATCGAGCAACACTTCACGTCCGTGGCGTATCCCCAAAGCAATGGTCAAGCCAAAGTAGCCAACCGGGAAATTCTTCGCATTTTGCGTGCTCGGCTCGACCATTTGGGAGGAAGCTGGGTGGATGAAGTGTCGGGCGTCCTATGGGCCATCCGAATGACCCCGAAGGAGGGAACGGGCATGACGCCATTCCACTTAGTGTATGGGGGGGAAGCAGTGATTCCAGTTGAAGTGGGCTTCGAGTCCGTCTGGATCCAGAACTATGATGATGACAACGCCGAGCGGAGGAACATGGAGCTAGATTTGGTTGACGAGGAGCGGGCCAAGGCATCCGTCTGGCTGATGGCGTACCGGCAGAGAATGAAGCGGAATTACAACCGGCGCGTGATCCCTAGAGCATTCCAAGTTGGCGACCTTGTCTGGAAGAAAGTAAAGTCGGTCAACGACGTCAGCAAGTTGGAGGCTCCTTGGGCGGGCCCCTTCAAAGTCATCGAGAAGCTCCGCTCGGGTGCTTATTATTTGGAGGATGAAGACGGATGGTTGGATCGACCATGGAGCTGAATCATCTCCACTGCATCGAAATGGATGAGAGGTCTAAATGTAATTTATATATGTTGTGGGTCTCCTATGTCCTTGTAATGCGGAGCGAAATAATTAAAGATAGCAATAGCTTCACGAACGGCAGTGTCAAATTAGCCTTAATGGTCGTCGAGCTCCGGCGTTAAAAATCGAGAGTAGCGGCGTCTATAAATCATCCGAGCGGAAGACCGTCGAGCTCCGACGTTAAAAATCGAGAGACGAGCCGGCGTCTATAAACCCTCCGGCCGGAAGACCGTCGAGCTCCGACGTTAAAAATCGAGAGACGAGCCGGCGTCTATAAATCATCCGAGCGGAAGACCGTCGAGCTCCGACGTTAAAAATCGAGAGACGAGCCGGCGTCTATAAATCATCCGAGCGGAAGACCATCGAGCTCCGACGTTAAAAATCGAGAGACGAGCCGGCGTCTATAAATCATCCGAGCGGAAGACCGTCGAGCTCCGACGTTAAAAATCGAGAGACGAGCCGGCGTCTATAAATCATCCGAGCGGAAGACCGTCGAGCTCCGACGTTAAAAATCGAGAGACGAGCCGGCGTCTATAAATCATCCGAGCGGAAGACCGTCGAGCTCCGACGTTAAAAATCGAGAGATGAGCCGGCGTCTATAAATCATCCGAGCGGAAGACCGTCGAGCTCCGACGTTAAAAATCGAGAGACGAGCCGGTGTCTATAAATCATCCGAGAGGAAGACCGTCGAGCTCCGACGTTAAAAATCGAGTTGCGTCGGACAAGACAAAGTCGCCGATCGGCCAGGTAACCAAAGGTACTCGGCGAACAGCTAGCGCAAATTTCAGTTGCGAAAAAGTATACATTATCCGAGCAGACTATCCACGCGAAATACTTCGTAAAAACCCCTTTCGAACACAAGAAAGGTGGGATGAAGGGAGAATTACGAGGAGAAGCAGGCGAATATAAACGGTAGTTACCGAGCCGAGCGGACAACACGCATATGGATTAGCAAAGGGAAAGGCATAGCATTATAGAAAATAAGGCCGAACGGCCTAGTTACAAAAAGTGATAGTTTTTTTAGCCGGGCGGCTGGATTACATACAAACTACTCCAAATAATCATAAAGCGTCGTCGGGATGTCATTGAGAAGTGTCGCCTGGTCCTTAGCCGGGATGACTGCGGAGTCAGGAAGTTGCCCCTTGGACTTCAAGTATTTCGTCGTGGCATTCATGGCAAGCTTGAAGGCCATGTACATTCGCTCGCAGACCTTCTCCGAAAATTCGGCCGAACGGATGTATTTCTGTTGCAGGGCAGCGACTCGGCTTGGTTCGGCCTCCTGGTATTCTTTAAAGGCCGCTCGGGAAGCATCGGCGGCTGCCTTGTGCTCTTGTAAAGCCGCCTCGAGTTTTGCCACCTCGTCCGTTCGGGCAACCTTCTCTTTGGCCAGTTGGTCCATCAGCTCCTTCACTTTCTGCTCCAGCCCCCGAGCCTCGACATTCTTTTTCTCCAGATCGGAGATGGTCGTGTTTTTCCGAGTGGTGGCCAAGTTTATTTTTTGGTCGAGCGACTTGACTTGCCGCTCGAGCCCGGCCAAAGCGTAGGCCTGATCGGCTGTCTTCTTCTGCTCGGCCGCCAGAAAAGCTTGAGCCTTCTTCAGCTCCTTCTGCAACTCGGCATACGAGGGGCCTTGAGAGCCGGACGGACCGCTTGCAGCCTTCAGTTGTCTCAATTCCTCGTCCACCATCGCCAGGCGGTTGGAGACAGCTATCTCCTCCACCCATCTCTGACGAAAAAGAAAGAAAAAAGAAGTTGTTAGTGGCCTATCGGAAGGAATGCATACAAAACTTGGAATAAAATGAACTTACCCCCGTGGCCTCTTGCATATGGCTGTTAGCCAAATTGCGGAGGGGGATCATCGCGACGCGTGCCCGAGCGTCGGCCCACATCTCGGCTAGGGGCCCCTTCAGGGTGATTGTGTGCTCGGGTGTGGTTGGGCGATCGGCCTCGGGTAGCAATTCTTCAGTTGGAAGGTGAAGTGTGACCCGGACAGTGCGGCCATGAACGGGGGTCGTCCGAGCGGATGATGGGAGAGGATCGAAAGCTGGCGCTGAAAACTGGGACAAGATGGTTGAGCGATGGACCAGACGGGGAATAGGCGGAAGGGAGCTGATCGGAGCGGCTTCAATTGGGTCCATGGACGCATCCAATTGGGAGGGAGTCCGATCGGACGAAATAGTCTCCATTGCTGGAGCCTTGCTTCGCGAATTCGCTGTGGCCCGTTCGGGCGATTGGACCGCGGACGTGGCCGATAGAAGGGGAGTCTCCACTCGGCGCCATTTTTGTTGGAGAGGCCGCTCTCCTGCCTAAGCGGAGCCTTCCTCCCAGGTGGAAGGCTCTTGGCTAATAGTTGCTCCCACCACCGCTCCGGGAGAGAAGCCTGAGCGGCCGACTCTTCATGAGTCCCACTCTCCCCTTCATGCGAGCCGACCGGTTGGATACCTAGCGTCTCCATTTCTTTGGCTGCCACGGCTTCGAGCGCCGCCGCCTTCTTTTTCAGAATTCCAGCCATCACCGACTCCATGACAATGTTTGCTGCAAAGGAAAAAGGAGGAAATCAGTTAGCAATCAAAGCGAATGCACAAGTAAAATTCTTACCGAAGCCGCTCGGAAGGGGGGTTCTGATCGGACTCAAGCCAAATATGTACATAACCCCTTCTGGGAGGAATATTTTGATGTCGAACCGCAGACCGGCAAGCATATTGGCAACGTGTAGATAATCCGGCCGGGTCTTGAATTTTTTAGCTCTGGGGAGGTTAGTTGTCCGATCTGCCACTTCGTCAGGAAGGGAGCCCGCTCGGGCATGCGGAGGTAGAAATAAAATTCTTTCCAATGCTTATTGGAAGAAGGAAGTTTATCGAAGAAAACTAGGCCGGGCCGAGCCTGGAACATATATGTGCCCAGCTCGGACTATTTATGGTAATAAAAATAATAGAAAACCTCCAGTCGGAGGGCGATATTGTGGATTTTGAACAGGACAACGACGCCGCATAAAAGGCGGAAGGTATTGGGGACTAGGTTTCTGAGCGGAATGTCGAAAAAGTTACAGACGTCAACGATGAAAGGATGAATGGGAAATCGCAGACCGGCTGTGAACTGCTCACGGAAAACACAAAAGGCTCCGCGCGGCGGTTTATGAGGCCGAGCGGAGGGACCGGGTAAAATGACTTCGAAATCAGAAGGGATGTCAAAATTTTCTATCAAAAGATCGGCGTCGCGCCGATCGAAGCGCGACTCCATGGTAGTATACCATGGGCCGAGGGTTTGGTCTTCGGGTTGAGAGGATTGGGCCATGGTCTGAACGGACGAAATTGAAAGAAAATGAAAGGATAAAAGGAAGAAGATGGCAACGAAACAGTACCCCGAGGAAGAAAACATGGGAAAGAAGTGCAAAGAAAATGCTAGAACCAAAGAGAGAAAGGAGAAGAACCTTACAATGAAGAAGAAGAGCGAGGGAAGAGCACTGGAAATTGCCGGAAACAGAAGCGTGAGATCGCCGGGAGTCTGGAACGCAAGAGGAAGCAATGAACTCGTGCAGACGTAGATGCGGTGAAGGGGAGAAAGCGAAGATTTTATAGGGCGGAGCCCGAGCGGCCTCCGCCGTTGGATCTAGGTAGCGAGAATCGGAGCATGAATCGCGCCGTTCATTTCGAACTGCCTCGATCCCGTCAAAACACCACGCCGCCGCCGTACGATGACGGCAGCACCACCACGTGGCATTCAACCACTGGAGCGCATTTAATGAGCGCGTGCTAGACCTTAATGATGGAGATTGGCGGAAAAGTCGAAGAGATGCTGAGTAATATTGGCGTTGACTGACGTTTTGGGTGCCCCTTGTTTTCGAGCGGATAGTAGTTTCAGTACGCCGCTCAGCCCAACTGATGGTCCAGTCAGTCGGACTAATCGCCTCCTTCAACTAGACTTGAAGGGGAGGCAAGTGATCCGGCGGTAAGAACAGGGACCCCCCCCCCCCTCTGAGGGAAGTCAACGCCACGTGGAAGTCAAAGGGCCGAACGGCCGACCGGAAAAGAGGAGACCGGTCGGCCGAACAGGATCTCATCAGAGTCAAAGGCACCCGACAAGGAGTCAGGGTTCCAACGCTCGTTGAACAGGATTGTACGGCCGAGCGGGTAGCCCACTCGGCCGAAGGCATAAGGTAGCAATACTGCGAACAGTCTCCACAGAGCACACTACCGGGAATATCCTAAGTGGACCAGCACATATGACCGGTCGGACGCAAGGGGACTGCCGACCGACCGGACATTCGGCACGGAGTAAGAAGAGACAACAGGACAAGGAAACATCCTCTGACAACGGGTATGTTCGAGGAGTAGGCCATACGCAGGATCTTATGACAGGGGCCCGCTATCCCATCAAAGACGTACTCGGACTGTAGCAGTAAGGGGTCAGGTAAGATTTTCTGACAAGCCCATATTGAAGTATGGGCTGAGGACACGTATTCACCTCGATATGTGTGCGTGAGCCCCTTCCCAGCCCTATATAAAGGGTCTCACCCTTCACCGGAGGTACGCATTCTACGATATTGGGAGCCACTTCTTTGTCGTCCACTCGCCTGACTTGAGTGTCGGAGGGTCGTCGCCGGGAACCCCTTCCCGGCCCAACTTCTTTGCAGGTTCGCCGGATCTGCGTCAGCAACGCAGAGAGCGCCACGTGCCCAGCGTCCGTTGATTCAGTATTCGGACAGAATCAGCCTATTTATCCAGTTTGGGAATATATGGTTGATCGATTCATTACATAATTTGAAAATTCATTATGAAATGCTTATATATCATATTTAGCCTATTTACTCTGCTCGGGAAAATATGGCCACGCAATCTATCGTATATGCCAAAGATTTCTTATAAGACGATTATATCCCATTTGGCTTACTTATCCCATCCGGGAATATATGTTCGACCGGCTTATTAGACAGGTCGATGATCCACTATATAATCAGGGTGTTCAGCCTATCATTGAAGCCCAAAGACCAGTAAGGAGAATTCATAAAACATTATGTGTTACTCAGAAGACAACTATGGGGTCTACTTACTCTGATTATAATTTATCTATGGGATTTCTCTACAAAATACATGTGCCGGATATATTGAAGAATTTAATTTATATGGATCCTTAGGTGGTTTTGAAGATATGGGAAGTTACGCAAGACAAGGAAGAATAGGTAATTACTAATTCTTATTAGGACCTGATATACAATAAGTAGTTCAAAATAATGGAAAAATAATATGAAGATATAAATACAAGATCTCAACTTTATTCAAATTTACTTAAAAAATCCTTTGGGAGCTCCTTGTTGAGTCACCGACAGTTTATGAAGAGAGAAGGAGGTTCTATGGATAAGTAACCCCCCTCCCTTAACTGTTGAACAACCCCTTTAGCGGAATGAGTGAGGGTTCCTATGATGCGCCAGACATATTCCTCACCAAACTCAGGGGAGGCCAAATAGGATCTGCGCCTGCTTTGCCAGCGCTCCTCCTCACCTACCTTATATGTCTGAAGTTCAGATTGCAGGTTGTCCTTCTCGCCCTTCAGGGTATCCTTTTCTGCCTTAGAGCTCTCTATCTCTTTCAAAAGTGAGCCTATCTATAAATCTTGGGTTCATAGTCTTTCTTGTTGTTGTAACAATGTAAAATCTTTGGAGGGTAATTCTTGAGTTAGCTCAGGAGATCTAGAGCCATGTGATAATTGCAGATGTTCCAAAAGAGTAGTTTTATGGGATAAATCTAAAAGAGCTTTGTCTTTTAGAGATTTCTCTACCCAGAGTTGAGACTCACTTCGTTGCAATTAGAGTTCTAAGTTTTTCTTTTCTTCTTCTCGGGATTGTAGCAATTGACGACAATCTTGTAAAGTCTTTCTCTAGACTATCAGTGAGCTCAGCTTGTGAATTTACTGTGCCTCGTAGCTGGGTGAGTTCATCATTAGGAAGATTGGAGGTGGTTTGCAATTCCTCCACTATATCTTTTAAAACTCAGTTAGCCCTTTCTAGATCCACAACTAGCTAACCCAAGCGTAATCTCAAGGCATAGAACTAAAACAAGATAACAACATAGTTACACTTTGTAGCCATAGACAAAGGAAATTTAATTAGAAACTTACAGCAGTAGCTTGGCGATTGTGGTCATCTGCATGCTCAGAGATTGTACGCCCTCTTATATGTTCTTGTGAATGCAGCCATGACTTAGCTAATGTACCTTTTAGCTGGAGTATCCCATATAAGGAAGGAATAGGTGTCTGACCTAGTTGGGATGGTAATCCATGAGATTGTTTAAAAAGGATAGAGGAGCTTGTGGAAGTTGTGAAGAAGAAGTAGGAGGAAGTTCATGAGTTGGCAGGAGAACCCGAGAAGATGGATCAAGAGGTGTATGGTTGATCGGCGTAGGATCTTGTTCAATAAGTGTTTCGATAAGCATAGGAACAACTGATCTCCTACAAGGTGTTCTCTTAGCACGTGGTCTAGTGGGAGAGGAAGTAAAATCCTGAAGAAGGGGTGGTGAAGTCACAGGGACGTCTAGTGCCACCTCAAAAGCAGGAACAACTGGAGGAACATCACGAGACATAGGGATAAGAAGGCCTGGTCTCATCATATTAAGTGCAAAGCAAGAACAAGCATGTGTAGGGGGCGCAGGTTCCTTACCTCTAGTGTAGGAGATTTTAGAGGGAGTAATGGGAATCTGATTAAAAGTAGGTATGGTGGAGATAAGTGGACCCAAGGTTTCAGTACGAGGTCTGTTATGCCCGACAATGAAGGGATTTTCCTGTGCTGGAAGGTTCCTTGGTTGGTGCAGCTAAAGGGAGTAAACCAAGAGAGGAGGAGGGATAGTTAAGACAGTGATCTTTTAATAAGTCTTCCCCCATTCTAGTTAAAACTGCTCTAGTTAGGTGAGTATTCTTGTACATGAAAGCTGGAAGGATAGCCTCAGCTAGAAAAGTAAGAGTCATAAACTCATGTTAGGAATGATTTGGAAGTGACAAAAAATATGCATAAGGAAAACAAACTTACCAAAGGAGACGTCCAATTCTGTGTCGGCTAGGCTAAAACCGAAAGTGAAAAATAAACCATGTGCGATTAATGCAGGTAGGTTAAACTTTGCACCCTTCAATTTTCCCATGGAAGAGCGAAGAACAGGGTCTTCAAAGATATCACCTAAGTGGGGAGGAGGGAGAAGGCTTCGCTACCAGATTATTGGATATGGCGAAGGAGAAGGAAGGTGCATGAAAAAGAATTTGCCCCTCCATTTTCCTTAGGGTGGAATTCTATTGAAAAAAATAGCTTTAGGGCATGACTGAAACTTAAATAAGCTATCTTCTATTTGACGGGGAATAAAGAAATAGTGGAATATGCAAGGAGACATAGGGAAGTCAAGTAAGAGAGAAACAACAACAAAGCCAACCATAATAGAGAATGATTGGGGAATGAGTTGATGTAGGGGAAGGTCAAAATATCTACTGACACCGACGAAGAAGGGATGAATGGGAAACCTAAAACCTTATAAGACTTGTTCCTAGAAGATAGCAACGCTCTTTGAAGGAGGAAGGTGAGGACGATCCTCTGGAGTAGGGATGACTAGGTATGGGGGACAACTATAGTTCTACTGAAGTCCATAGGCCTCTTAAACAATAAACATGGAAGAGCTTCGAGTGTACCACTCATGGAGTGTTGACAACATTGTTAGAAGGAAGGATTAGTAAGGACGAAAAGAAAAGCTAGCAAAGGGTGGGGAATGAGAAATAGGCAAACTAGAGGAAGAAGATGATGCATTGGGCCTTTTCCTCTTTTTTCTCTTTAAAAGCCTTAGCCAAGTATCGAAAAAGGTGTCTTAAGTAGAAGCTTTAGATCGAGATGATAAAAAAGGTGGGGTCAAGGGCGAACTATTGGATGGATTGATAAGACGGTGGATATAGTGATATGAGTACATTTAGGACGTTAGAAACGCACATGTCGCCAATAAGAAAACGGTATCAGCAACGATACAAAGGGTTATTTTCCCAAGGTATTAGTGTCACTACCAAGATCAAGCTTAAAAGTTCTAAGACCCCAAGAAATGCCAAATATTTATAATACAGAACATGAGTTATATTTTTTTTGCATTGTGAACTCGATCGGCCATTATAAGTCGACTGAGTCTTAAGATATATATATATATATACATGAACTTGATCGATCGTTAAAGGTCGGGCGAGTATGAAATTTGAACAAAAATAGATACATTAGTAAATGAACTTGATCGACTGATAGAGGTCGAGCAAGTGTTATGATCAGGAGATAATAGGTATGAATTAAAATAAGAGCAATCATCCTTTAGAAGACTAATGAACAATAAATCTAAAGGAGATGGAACAAATCTGGTTGAACATTAAAAGCTAAATGAAAACCAATTTTGATTGAAAATAAATATCAGCTTAATCAATCAATAAGATAATCAAACCAACTTTAGAAAAAATCAACATAACCTCATTTAGTTATACAGATTTTCATGTACGTAATAGCTAAAGTTAATGATAGATTATGCGAATTGTTGGGGTTGCAAGGTTGCAAACATAGTCCCACATTGAAAACACATGGAAAAGATCATGGGTTTATAAGAAAAAAGATATCTCCATTGGCATGAGGCCTTTTGGGTAGAGCCCAAGAGCAAAACCATGAGGGTTTAGGCCCAAAGTGGACAATATCATGCAATTGTGGAGATATCTAAATTCTTTTCGATCCTACAATTGGTATCAGAGTCTGGACTGCTATAAGGTTTAACCGCCGATTGTGCACAAGAGCTATGATCTGATTGAGCCATGTGGGTATAATATTGACCTCGAACAAAGAAAGGGGAGCTCCTATGTTCGGATCAAGAGGACCAGACACCAGACAGGAAGTCCTAGTTGCGGCTAGGCAATAAAGTCCTAACAGGTCGGGTGGACCGAGGGACAGGAAGACTTGGTGGGTCGAGGATCGGATGTGGGAAGTCTGTGGTCTTTTATTTGAGGGAGAGATTGTTGGGGTTGCAAGGTTGTAAATATAGTCCCACATTGAAAACACATGGAAAAGATCATGGATTTATAAGAGAAAAGATATCTCCATTGGCATGAGGCCTTTTGGGTAGAGCCCAAGAGCAAAACCATGAGGGCTTAGACCCAAGGTGGATAATATCATGCAATTGTGGAGATATCAAAATTCTTTTCGATCCTACACGAATATTTGAAACATCATAGGAAAATGTTAATACATAAAATTGTTAAAAAGATTCTTTAATACAATGATAAGTTGAAGATTATATCAGCTTAGGACATAAATTAGGAGGCCTAGTCCTGAGTAATTTCCTACAATCAAGGAAGTTGGCAGGAGGGTCGAAGGTTAGATATCCTTTCTCTTTTAATTGTTCTCCAACCCACTCAGCCCCATGATTGAAAGCTTTGACAATAGATTCTGCAATAGAAGTATTGAAGTCGGTCGACTCAAGAAGTATCCTTTTTCTCTCTACAAATCGATCGTCTTCACCCACTTGATAGTTTGTTAGAGTATCTTGAGAAGCTTTTAGGTCAGCCCCCTTAGTGGAAATATCTGCTTAAGCCTTGGTTAAGGATGAATGTAGAGAGGCTATTTTGGTATCCTTAGAATGTAAATTGGAGACTTTAGCAGCTAACTCCAAAGCATGAGCATCCTTCAGCGTTTGCAGCTGAGATGATAGTTGACTATTCTCTATAGCATGATTATCTAGTTTTGTTGTTAACTCAGCATGAAAGTTGATCTCTGAGCTTGAGATTCAAATTTTTCTATAGAAGTTCTTCATTGGCTTAGGTTTTCAGATTCAATCTCGAGTAGTCTGCAAGTCTCTTGTAGTTGTGCAGATAACTCAGCTATCTTTCTAGAGGCTTGGTTAGAAGACGCCTCATAGGCTTGTTGTCGCAACATTTCATTCTCTCGAGCTAGGTCGTATAGTTGGCGGGCCACACTCATGTTGGTGACCCAGCACTATAGAGTGAAAAGTCATTAGTAAAGTTCATGAATGAGAGAATAATTGAATAAAGAACATTTTACCTTAGTTTCTTTGAGAGAAAATTTATCTGCTAACTCAACGGAAGTGAGATTCTCAATCTGCTGGTGAGTCTCTGCCCAAGCTATTATTAAAGAACCTCCCAGTAATATTGGGAGGGTAGAAGAGGGTGTAGATGAGGACGACAAGGAGGTGTGAATTGAGGGTGGGGAGAAGAGACGAAGAGGAGGATCATGAGTTTCTTGGAGAGGTAAAGGGATTTGTTCCTGAAAAGTCATAACAACCCCAGGATCTGAACTAGTACTCAAAGTCGGGAGGTCCCCTTGGGGCAGGATAGATGGTGAAGCAAGAATAGGATATAAGAAGGATAAGGTGGGTTCAGGAGAAGTAGTATGGATCTCTACTTGGACGACATCTTTAGGAACAGAAATGGTCTGTCTCTTGGGGAAGGGCGCTAGGGTCAATCTATACCCTGGATATTTTCCTTTAGTAGTAGCATCTTGCACTTTCTCTTATATTTTCAGAGGAGTAACGTCTGGCAATAGAGGTGAATATGCAGATGTTGTTAGGATGTATACTAAAAGCCTAAGCTTTTGGTATAAACATTTATCTAGAAATAAGAATCACATTGGTCAAATATCTACATTTATGATAAATGTAGTTGTTCAATTAATTTATATTGTAG
This sequence comes from Zingiber officinale, assembly GCF_018446385.1. NCBI lineage: Eukaryota > Viridiplantae > Streptophyta > Magnoliopsida > Zingiberales > Zingiberaceae > Zingiber > Zingiber officinale. The sequence goes on from NC_056002.1 coordinate 89,326,971, forward strand.
ATAAAATGGTGTGTGGTGTCACACACAGATGATCAGGTTATCAGTACCTTATAAATTATAAATAGTAGCTCACGATCAAGATGGAAAGGAACAAACCATTGGAAGATCGTAGTGTAATTAGGTATTAGTTTGTCTTAACTATATAATTACACTAGTACACTTAGAGTGTATTGAGTAGGACCATTAGAGGTCGTCTCTTTTATACTGACTTTATAAAGGGACAAAGACCTTAGTTATTATGGAAGTGTGTGCTCTTAATCCTAATATAATAACAAGCACATATATTTGATATTTATTTCTTTAATTTATCAATGGGTGAGATTTAGTTCGATAAATCAATAAGCCCGATAAGTTGGGAAATGATATCACTTATAGTGTGTGTTGTTAATTATAGAAGGAAACTGTGTCCTAGTGATCTAGGTTGATAATGTCCCCAAGAGGAGGTTATAAGGATTGTCATGTTAAACCCTGCAGGTGGACTTAGTCTGACATGACGATAAGGTTGAGTGGTACTACTCTTGGACTAAGATATTAATTAAGTGAGTTGTCAATAACTCATTTAATTAGTGGACATTCGACATCTTAAACACAGGGAGACTAACACACTCATAATAAGAAGGATCCCAAAATGTAATTTGGGATTGGTGCGGTGGTTCAATAATAGTTCTTTAGTGGAATGAATTATTATTGATAAAATTAAGTTGTGTGTTCAGGGCGAACACGGGAAGCTTAATTTTATCGGGAGACCAAAACCAATTCCTCCTCTTGGTCCCTATCGTAGCCTCTTGTATATAGAGATTTATACCCACCACATACCCACCTTCTTACCCATCCAATGGGGTCGGCCAAGCTAGCTTGGAACCCAAGCTAGGGCCGGCCAAGACCAAGTGGATGAGCCAAGTTGGTGGCCGGCCAAAGCTTGGGTCCCAAGCTTAGGTGGTCGGCCACTAAAATATTAAAAAGGATTTTTATTAAAATTATTTCTTATGTGGATATCATGGTTTTAAAAGAAAGTTTAAAAATTAAAAATTTCCTTTTATAGCTTTCTACAAAAGATTAAGAGAAGATATTAATCTCTTTCCTTATTTGTAGATTAAAAGGATGGTTTTAATTTTTTGGTAAAAACTTTCCTTATTTGTAAATCATCTACATGTTTAAAAGAGAGTTTAAAATTTGAAATCTTTCCTTATTTGTTGATTAAAAGGTGAATTTTAAATTTTAAGAAAACTTTCTTTTTTAACCATGTTCATGATTTAAAAGAGAGTTTAAAAATTAAATATTCTCTTTTATAAGTTTCTACAAGAGATTAAGAAACGATTTGATATCTTTTCTTATTTGTAGATTAAAAGAGATTTTAATTTTTAGAGATAACTTTCTTTTTGTTTAAAAGAAAGATTTTAATTTATATAATTTCCTTTTTATTAACCAATCATGAAGGGATGAAAATTATTGGAGAAATATTTTATAAATTTTTGGAGACAAATTAGGAAGTTTTAATTAACTAAAACTCTCCTTGTTTGTAGCTTTAATATGGTCGGCCATTATTATTGATAAGAAGAAAATTGTTTTTAATTAAATAAATTTTCTTTTTCAATGGCAAAAGAATTAAGGAAGTTTTTATTAAATTTTCCTTATTTGCCAAGACCAAGGATTATAAAAGAGGGGGTAGAGGAGGCTTCATGGCGAACGACTCTATTCTATTTTCTCCCTCTTTTCTTCCTTGGTGTGGCCGGCCCTTCTTCTTTTCTCTCTTCCTCTTGTGTGGCCGAAATCCTTTATCTCTTGGAGCTTAGAGGAGGTGGTCGGATCTAGCTTGAGGAAGAAGGAGAGGAAGCTTGCATCCCTTGGAGCTTGGTTGGTGAAAAAAGTTCTTCATCCTTTAGAAGATATGCTTGGCCGAAACTTGAAGGAAGGAAGAAGAAGGTGCCTTGGTGGTTCTCATCTCAGAAGATCGTTGCCCACACAACGTCCGGGATTAGAAGAGGAATATGGTAGAAGATAAAGATGTCATTATCTACTAAGTAAGGTATAACTAATATAGTTTTCCGCATCATGTTAGTTTTATCTCCATATAAAAATACCAAATACAAGAAGCATGCAATTCTAGTATTTCGAATTAGTTTTCGATGTTGTGTTCTTTTATTTTTCTTTTCCTTGTGATTTGATTGTTCCTTTTGGTTGACCTAAAGTTATTTAAGGAAATTAAATATTAGCTTTCCTTAAAAGGCTTTGTCTAGGCGGTGGTGGTTGTTCCCATATCCAAGAAGGTCATGTGCCTCGCCATGCAGTCCTGGAAGCTAATTTTGGAAATTAATATTTAATGAAATTAATAACCTAGGTGATTTGGATCGAACGTGTTAAGTTCCGCAGGAGATCCAAGTCTTAACCTAAAAGAACAAATAAATTAAACTTAGTATCAAACGTGTTAAGTTCCGCAGGCGATCCAAGTTTAATTTAAAAGAACACATGGTAGCTAAGAAAGGTTCAGATCTTTGTACAAAATTTTTGTACAGTGAAACCGTTAGGCTTTCCGAGTAGCAACCAATAATTGGTATCAAAGCGAGGTTTTTGCCTCTGTGTATTTGGTATTAGTTTAATTATGCACATGTCATACATAATTTAGGCAGGATAATAGTAGGATGTGCTAACTTTGTGGATGCAGGATCCAACTATTATGACTTATAGATATTGTGTGTGTGATTGGACCCTTGGACATGTCAAGGGCATTTTATTGTGTGTGCATGATTATATTATAAAATACAGTAGGAGTTGTATTTAGTTTTATTAGGATTTTATTTTTTGATCTAGATATATGTACATTCCTTCGAGGAATATAGGATCGAAAAATGTAAAATTCTATTTATGTCGCAGATCAAATCTTGCAAGGCGTGGAACCTTTTGAGGATCAGAGGCATAGCGGAACAAGGAGCAAGATGGATGCGACAACTAGACCCGGTGGTGGTGGCCAAAGATGGCAGCAACTAGGGTTGGCGACACATGGAGGACAGCAATAGATAAAAGCCATAATAGTTGAAAATTAGTTTTTCTATTTATTGCTTTTTATGTTGTGTTGTGTGTGCTTTTTAGTATGCATGTTAAGTAGGCTAGCATAGTCAAAATTCCTCACTTTAAATAACTAAGTGGGAGAGGGATTTATTTTTAAATAAATTCCACGGTCTCCATTACTGGTTTATAAGTGATGCAACAAGCTTGCGCATTGGCTCTGAGTGCCTTCCTCCATATCGGATGAGCTTGTTTGCAGATCACTAGATTAAACTTCCATTTTGGATGACTATAGGAAGTTAATTAAGCGCGTGTGATCTTCCCCATCGAAAGGAGCACAATCTTATTAATGGACTTAGTGTCAAGTAATGGTATACACTTAGGCACGTCTAATAGTATCCTCCCCATCGGAGTCACTGTTATTATTTGTGTGACCGAAGAAAACCAACTATTAATTTGTCAAATAAATAGGTTGACAAGATAATAAAATTAAAAACCCCTCTTACAAATGTTTGATTTTGTATACGTCCACACTATCATGGCATACAAAATTCATGATGTTTGAGGTAATTTTATTTGTCATAAAGATTTATTGACAAGATAATTAATGGGTAAACCCCTCCTCTTACAAATGTTTAATTTTTTATATGCCCACACTATCGTGGCATGCAAAATTCACGGTGTTTGAGGTGTTGGTGAATTTAAATAATATTGTTTGAGGAATCAATGTTATTTTAAATTCAAAAGTTTTGACCAAATATTTGATCAAAGAAAGATCAACTATTAATTTTATTCGTCATAAAGTAAAGTTGACGAGATAATAAAATTAATTGATAAAATCTCTTCTTTGATTTTGTATACGTCCACACTATCGTGGCATACAAAATTCATAGGGATTTTAAGGAATTGATCTTGACCAAATATTTTTGTGATTCTTAGGATTTAAAATGTTTGTCAATTCCCTAGTTGTTATACTATAGAAAATACTTAGTAGTCTCAATTGTAATGATTGGAAATAGGACTTAGACATTAAGGTAGTCTGTCTTCTTAGAACTAAGAACAATATAGGTGTATTTAATTCATTAGTTGAAACATGTTTAGTGGTGTTATCTACCAGAACCTAGAGTGTAGATACAGATGCCATTAATCATGTCCGCAATTCATTGCAGGGTTCCAGGAAACCCGACAACTAAATGAAAATAAAAATACTGTCCACATGGGCACTGCTATAAAAATGGCAGCTGTTGCAGTGGGAGATGTTTATCCTTTGATAAGAATAAAATATGGATTTTAAGTAATTTTCTTTACGTACCAAGTTTAGAAAGAACTAGTTTTTAGTTTCTAAACTATTCAAAGAACTTGATATTCTGCCTCTTTTAATAACAAAGTTGTTATTACGAAAAAAGAGGGAAGTTATCTGTTCTAGTACGTTGGTTGGCAATTTATAAATCCAATAACTCCCACAATGCAACAAATGGAAATTAGTAACACATCTTCTAACTTTAAGAGAGAGCAACCTTTGGAAATGAACCAATTATATCTTTGGCATCTAAGGCTAGGTTATATTAACTTGAGTATGATTCATTGGTAGTTGATGAACTTTTGGGTTCATTGGTAGTGGAAATCTTTCCAACCTGCAAGTCTTACTTGGAAGGAAAAATAACCGAGAAACTTTTAAGTATAAGGGGTATGGAGCCAAAGATACATTGAAATAGGTTCATTCTGATTTGTGTGATCCTATGACAAGAGTTAGTATCGAATATTTCATCTATTTTATAGACAACTATTCAAGATACAAATACATTTACTTGATGTGCCGCAAGACTAAGTGCTTTGATTAGTTCAAAGAGTACAAGGCTGATATGGAGAAATGTTAAAGTAAAATTATCAAGTCACTATGGTAAGATCGTAGTGGCAAGTATTTCTTGGGACAATTTAGGAGTCACTTATCAGAAGTCGGGACTCAATCCCAACTAACTGCACCTAGTACACCCTAACAGAATGGTGTAGTAGAAAGAAGGTATAAGACTCTTATGGAAATAAGTAGATTGATGATGAATTAATTACCAAATTCGTTTTAAGGATATACACTAGAAACAGAAGTGAACATAATACCTTCTAAAGTCAGAACTCTCTACTCCCATAGAATTGCAGAATGGGCGTAAGCCTAGTCTGAACCATATTCAGATTTGGGTGGTCTAGCACATGAGAGACACTGATAAGTTGTGCAGGAGTTCACTTGTTTGTGAGTTATCCTAAAGAAACGAAAGTAGGTTTTTTAGAAAATGACTATGTAATAAACCACAAGCCCATAAGTAAATTTGTTCTTAAAGAAATTATAAAGGACATGTCTAAACTAGTACCAACTGTATAAGATGAAATATCACAAGAAACTGCGACACATATCATAAATGATACACAGACAGTGGCTCATCGTAGTGGGAGGGTTGTCAAGCAAACCTAAAAGATTCATGTTTTGGGAGAGTTTTTGGACTTGATCCCAAATGAACATGAGCCTGATCCCGGACATATGATGAAGCACACCAAGATAAAGATGCAGCATCTTGGCAAAGTGCAATGAATACAGAATTAGAATATATGTATTCTAATAAAATCTGGAAGCTTGTAGAACCACCAGATGGTGTAAAAGCCATTGGGTGAAAATAGGTCTACAATAGGAAAAGATGGATAGACAGGAAGGTGGAAACTTTCAAAGCAAGGCTTGATGAAAAAGAAACTTTTTCACTGGTAGTCATGCTTAAGTCTATCCGGATTCTTTTATTTATTTGGCAAGTGGATGTCAAGACAGCATTCCTTAATGGAAGTCTTGAAGAAAGCATCCATTTAAAGTAACCAGAAGGGTTCATTGCAAAGGGCAAAGAGCATCTTGTGTGTAAGCTCAATCAGTCTATGGACTGAGGCAAAGCTTCAAGGTCTTGGATATCTGGTCTAATGAAGTAATCTAGACCTATGGATTTATTCAGTGACCTAATAAGTCTTGTGTAATACAAGAAGTGTGATGGAAACGTGGTGGTATTTCTTGTACTATACGTAGATGACATTTTTGATAGTTGGAAACAATATCAAAGTGTTGTCAGAAGTAAGGGTATGGTTGTCCAAACAATTCGATATGAAGGACTTGGGAGAATGTATATATTCTTGGGATCAAAGTAATAAGGGATCGCAAGAAAAGAATATTTTACTTATCCCAAGCTTCATATATCGAAAAAATCCTTGCTCGTTTTAAGCATGCAAAACTCCAAGAAAAGGTTTCTTACCTTTTAGGCATGGAGTAGCTTTATCTAAAGAGATGTCTCCGAAGACATCAAAGTAGATAGAGAAAATGAAGGCAGTTCCTTATGCTTCGGCTGTCGGAAGCCTAATGTATGCTATGCACGAGATCAGAAATTTGTTTTGTCAAGTGTATAGTTAGCAGATATCTAAGTAACCCTGGACAAGGACATTGGACTGTGTTAAATCATATATTAAAGTACCTTAGAGGCACTAGAGATTATATGCTATCTTACAAGGCAGATAATTTGGTCCCTGTGGGTTGCATGGATTTTGACCTCCAATCGGATATGGACAATAGTAAGTCGACCTCAGGGTTTTGTGTTTACTTTAGGAGGTGAAGTCATAACTATGGAAGAGTGATAAGCATAGGTACTTTTTCGGACTCCACCATAGAAGTTAAGTAAGTGGCAGCCTCTAAGGCAGTCATAGAAGTTAAATGACTCAATAACCTCAAGATGGACTTAGATATGATTTCTGGTTTATCCAAAGATTATTACAATTTATTGTAATAATAGTGGTGCAGTTGCAAACTTGAAGAAACCATAAGTCAATAAGGCAAGAAAAACACAATAGAGCGTAAGTACCACCCAATACGAGAAATCGTATAAACGAGGAGAAGTTGTTGTCGCCTAGATTGCATCAGATGATGACCTATAGATCTTTTCACTAAGGCCCTTAAGGCAAGAGCTTTTGATGGGCATGTTGAAGGGTTGGGAATCAGATGTATGGCAGCAGATAAGGCAACTTAGTCTTTTAGTATAAGTGGGAGATTGTTAGGATGTATACTAAAAGTCTAAGCTTTTGGTATAAACATTTATCTAGAAATAAGAATCACATTAGTCAAATATCTACATTTATGATAAATGTAGTTGTTCAATTAATTTATATTGTAGATAACATGGTGTGTGGTGTCACACACAGATGATCATGTTATCAGTACCTTATAAATTATAAACAGTAGCTCACGATCAAGATGGAAAGGAACAAATCATTGGAAGATCGTAGTGTAATTAGGTATTAGTTTGTCTTAACTATATAATTACACTAGTACACTTAGAGTGTATTGAGTAGGACCATTAGAAGTCGTCTCTTTTATACTGACTTTATAAAGGGACAAAGACCTCAGTTATTATGGAAGTGTGTGCTCTTAATCCTAATATAATAACAAGCACATATATTTGATATTTATTTCTTTAATTTATCAATGGGTGAGATTTAGTTCGATAAATCAATAAGCCCGATAAGTTGGGAAATGATATCACTTATAGTGTGTGTTGTTGATTATAGAAGGAAACTGTATCCTAGTGATCTAGGTTGATAATGTCCCCAAGAAGAGCTCATAAGGATTGTCATGTTAAACCCTGCAGGTGGACTTAGTCCGACATGACGATAAGGTTGAGTGGTACTACTCTTGGACTAAGATATTAATTAAGTGAGTTGTCAGTAACTCATTTAATTAGTAGACATTCGACATCTTAAACACAGGGAGACTAACACACTCATAATAAGGAGCCAAAATGTAATTTGGGATTGGTGCAGTAGTTCAATAATAGTTCTTTAGTGGAATGAATTATTATTGATAAAATTAAGTTGTGTGTTCGAGGCGAACACGGGAAGCTTAATTTTATCGGGAGACCAAAACTAATTCCTCCTCTTGGTCCCTATCGTAGCCTCTTGTATATAGAGATTTATACCCACCACATACCCACCTTCTTACCCATCCAATAGGGCCGGCCAAGTTAGCTTGGAACCCAAGCTAGGGCCGGCCAAGACCAAGTGGATGAGCCAAGTTGGTGGTCGGCCAAAGCTTGGGTCCCAAGCTTAGGTGGTCAGCCATTAAAATATTTAAAAGGATTTTTATTAAAATTATTTCTTATGTGGATACTATGGTTTTAAAAGAAAGTTTAAAAATTAAAAATTTCCTTTTATAGCTTTCTACAAAAGATTAAAAGAAGAGATTAATCTCTTTCCTTATTTGTAGATTAAAAGGATGATTTTAATTTTTTGGTAAAAACTTTCCTTATTTGTAAATCATCTACATGTTTAAAAGAGAGTTTAAAATTTGAAATCTTTCCTTATTTGTTGATTAAAAGGTGGATTTTAAATTTTAAGAAAACTTTCATTTTTAACCATGTTCATGATTTAAAAGAGAGTTTAAAAATTAAATATTCTCTTTTATAAGTTTCTACAAGAGATTAAGAAAAGATTTGATATCTTTCCTTATTTGTAGATTAAAAGAGATTTTAATTTTTAGAGATAACTTTCTTTTTGTTTAAAAGAAAGATTTTAATTTATAAAATTTTCTTTTTATTAACCAATCATGAAGGGATGAAAATTATTGGAGAAATATTTTATAAATTTCTGGAGACAAATTAGGAAGTTTTAATTAATTAAAACTCTCCTTGTTTGTAGCTTTAATATGGTTGGCCATTATAATTGATGAGAAGAAAATTGTTTTTAATTATAAATACATTTTCTTTTTCAATGGCAAAAGAATTAAGGAAGTTTTTATTAAATTTTCCTTATTTGCCAAGACCAAGGATTATAAAAGAGGGGGTAAAGGAGGTTTCATGGCGAACGACTCTATTCTATTTTCTCCCTCTTTTCTTCCTTGGTGTGGTCGGCCCTTCTTCTTTTCTCTCTTCCTCTTGTGTGACCGAAATCCTTTATCTCTTGGAGCTTGGAGGAGGTGGCCGGATCTAGCTTGAGGAAGAAGGAGAGGAAGCTTGCATCCCTTGGAGCTTGGTTGGTGAAAAATGTTCTTCATCCTTTAGAAGATATGCTTGGCCAAAACTTGAAGGAAGGAAGAAGAAGGTGCCTTGGTGGTTCTCGTCTCGGGAGATCGTTGCCCACATAACGTCCGGGATTAGAAGAGAAATACGGTAGAAGATAAAGAGGTCATTATCTACTAAGTAAGGTATAACTAATATAGTTTTCCGCATCATGTTAGTTTTATCTCCATGTAAAAATACCAAATATAAGAGGTATGCGATTCTAGTATTTCGAATTAGTTTTCGATATTGTGTTCTTTTATTTTTCTTTTCCTTGTGATTTGATTGTTCCTTTTGGTTGACCTAAAGTTATTTAAGGAAATTAAATATTAGCTTTCCTTAAAAGGCTTTGTCTAGGCGGTGGTGGTTGTTCCCATATCCAAGAAGGTCATGTGTCTCGCCATGCAGTCTTGGAAGCCAATTTTGGAAATTAATATTTAATAGAATTAATAACCTAAGTGATTTAGATCGAACGTGTTAAGTTCCGCAGGAGATCCAAGTCTTAACCTAAAAGAACAAATAAATTAAACTTAGGATCAAACGTGTTAAGTTCCGCAGGCGATCCAAGTTTAATTTAAAAGAACACATGGTAGCTAGGAAAGGTTCAGATCTTTGTATAAAATTTTTGTACAGTGGAACCGTTAGGCTTTCCGAGTAGCAACCAACAGATGTTTCCCCCAGAATGTCTTGTGAGCTAGAGGCAGCCACTTGCTGGATGGAGGTTTCATGCAAAGGAGCAACAGAGGGCTGATTTCGCTCGACATTAAGTTCTTGTTCCTTGGCCAAGAACGCCTCATCTTCTAGACCAATTTCCTTGTCGACCAAGGCTTCAAATACAACATCCACTACATCGAATAAAGAGTATTTTAGCTAATAAAAAGTAATAATGAAGATGTCATAACTTACCAAAGGAGTAGCGCAATTTCTTTTGAACAGGGCTTAGGCCAAAAATGTATAGAAGGTCACTACGTATCCATTTGTGAATGTAAAAATGATGACCAAGTAGTCTATTAGAATAATTAGAGAAGATTGGCTATTGGTGAAGTTCTTTTATGTTAGATAGAGGGGGGAAAGAAGATTGCCATGAAGTAGACCATGTGACGGGTTTAGGAAATATTATGAAGAAGAAGCGTGACTTCCAACCCTTGATGGATGAAAGCATTTTTTCAAAGAAAATGATCTTCGGACGGAATTGAAAAAGAAATAATCATGGCTCCGATTCTTTGGGGTAAAAGAACATGAAGAAATTTTGGGGCGTAGGGAGAATACTGAAGAGGCGAAACAACATGTACAACCCACATAGATATCAAAAATCATTTGGAGCGAATTGTTATAAAGGAATACCAAAGTACTAACTTATCTCCACTAAGAAGGGAGGAATAGGAAAATATAAACCCACCACTAATTGGTCCTTGAAGAAAGTAACATAGTTATCAGGAGGGAGATGAGGATAAGCATCGGATTATGGGACCTTAATATGATACTCTTTAAGGATTTCATACTGAAGATGAATAGAAGTTCTATCAGTGGTACCAAAGGATGAATGAGCCTGAGCATAACAAGGGACCAATGATTTCTCAGTCATGGAGAAAAACAGAAGCACTTAAGGGATAAGCAACTTACTAGGTCCTTACGGAAAGGAGGTAGCAGAAGAAGGTCAAGGAAAATGAAGGAGCGTTGGGTGATGGAAAAAGTTGAGAAAAAGAATCGTCGGGAAATGAGTTGAAGAAGACGAAGGGTAAAGAAATAAAAAAGACTTAGGGTTTTAGTGTGGTATAGCTGATAAGCATCGTCGTTGAATTAAAACGGCTCATGTAGGGAGAGTCGTTGATCTACTGAGGAAAATATGTGATAAGACACTGATAAAGAAGCATGTAAATGGTTGCTTTAAGAAATAAAAGAAAATGTTGTGTGGCACTCACTCATAAAGAGGCTTTTATGATGGACAGGACATACCAAATCATAGGCTGAGGCGCCATATCTTCGTGTGCCTTCAATATTCTCTTTCCGTTGAATGACCATTACCAACAAAATAATTTTGAAAAGTCGATCAACTCTCAAGGCATAATTAAGAGAGAAAGGAAAAGAAAGTATAAAATAATGAGTTAGATGAGTAAAGCAAACAAACAAAATTAAGACTCGTGTCTAGTCAGTCGACTACACCTCCTTTAACTAGACTTGAGGGGGGGTTAGTGATATGGGTTATGATAAGTTGGCCTGTCAGACGATATGGAGGTCAAGGTTGAGAGAGAAAGGAGAGGCCTATAGCTGGTTGAATGTATGATTAGTAGGGTAATGGCCAACCGAATGAGAGGTTCTCCGCAAGCGCTCGATCAAGCGATGTCAGATCGGGATTAGAAGTGTTCAGCCTTATGAAAGCTTCTAGTATATGATCGGCTAAGCGAGGGCCAGATGAGCACAAATATGCCTATATATGCTCAAACGGGCAAAGCCTGACTGAGCATAAGGGCAGTTAGCCTTATGAAAGCTTCTAGTGTACGATCAGTCGAGCAAAGGCCAGACGAGCACAAGTGTGCCTATATACGCTTGAACGGGCAAAGATCGATCGAACGTAAGGGCACTCAGCCTTATGAAAGCTTCTAGTATATGATCAGCCTAGCGAAGGCCAGACGAGCACAAGTGTACCTATACACGCTCAGATGGGCAAAGCATGATCGAGCGTAAAGGTACTCAGCCTTATGAAAGCTCCTAGTATATGATCGGCCAAGAGAGGGTCGGACGAGCACAAGTGTGCCAACACACTCTCGGATGGGCAAAGCCTGACCGAGCGTAAAGACACTCAACCTTATGAAAGATTCTAGTATATGATCAGCCAAGAGAGGGTCGAACGAGCACAAGTGTACCTATATACACTCGGATAGGCAAATCCCGACTGAGCATAAGGGCACTTAGCCTTATGGAAGCTTCTAGTGTACGATCGGCCGAGCAAGGGCCAGACGAGCACAAGTGTGCCTATATATACTCGGACGGACAAAACCCAACCGAACGTAAGGACACTTAGCTTTATGAAAGCTTCTAGTATATGATCGGCCTAGCGAGGGTCGTACGAGCACAAGTGTGCCTATACACACTCAGATGGGCAAAGTCTGACCAAGTAAAGGCACTCAGCCTTTTGAAAGTTTCTAGTATATGATCGGTCAAGAGAGGGTCGGACACACAAGTGTGCCTATATAGCTCAAACGGGCAAAGCCCAACAGAACGTAAGGGCACTCAGCCTTGTGAAAGCTTCTAGTATATAACCGACCGAACGAAGGTCGGATGAGAATAAATGTGCTTATCTATGCTCAGACGGGCAAAGCCCAACCGAGAGTAAAGGCACTCAACCTTATATAACTTTTACTATATTACCGGCTGGGTGAAGGCCAAGCAAGAACCAGCGTGTCCATATGCGCTCAAGCGAGCAAAGCCCGGCTGAGTTTAAATGCACTTAGCCTTATATAGCTTTTAGTGTAATACCAGACAAGTGAAAGCTGAGCAAGCACAAGTGTGTTTATATGCACTCAGTCGGGCAAAGCTCGACCAAGCTTAAAGGCACTCAACCTTATAAAGCCTATAGTACATTATCGATCGAAACATACTTAACAGAAGATATTCTTAATATATATATATATATATATATATATAGTGAACAGCTTTATGACGGTTTGAAAAATTTGGCGGGAAATATTCTCTAAAAAAATTTTCAGTTACAGGGCCATATTCCTATTCATATTTCATCAGGAATATGAGACAAAAAAAATTTCTTGAAGGATTATTGCACGAAGCCTAAAGTAATATTTCATCTTCTAATAAACTCTAACAAACCGAGGACCACCTCATGATTATAGAGGTTATATGAGGTAGTATAAAAAGAGGAATCCTCTCCATTGGTAAGGTATGCAACTGGGGACCACCTTATGATTACACACGTGAGAGGGGGATGAATCATGTGATTTTTAAAAATTCTTTTTTTCATATTTTGAAATCAAAGTAAAGTACACAATGGAAAACTTAAAAAATGAAAATCCAATCACCAGAAAACATAGGCGGTTTTACTTGGTTCGGAGCTTTCGGTGACTCCTTCTCCAAGACTCAGGTCTCGTGGACCTATCGATGGATAATCCACTAAAAGTCTCTTCTGGTACCTCCGAAAAAGGGAATTGAGTACAGAGAGAGTTCAGAGAAGTGTAACAGACTACACTTTCCGTTTACAAAATTTAAGTACAAATAGAAATCTCGTTACTGACACTTTCGGAATTTATGTGAATGCGCTCATGTATCGGAGTCGATCTACTGGTCACGATTGAAAGTCCTTGGAGCAGTCATCGGAGACAACAACTTTGTAGCAGAGTCGTAACAGGAGCCCGGAGTAGTTGGAGCCTCAAATGGACATGTAGTAGTTCGTATGTGTGTTGTTATTGAATGTCTTCTCGAGACAACCTTATAAAAGGCATGGAAGGTGTCATCCATAGCCATGGAAGGCGCCTCCAATAAGGTAAGATCGATCCCGATCAGCCCGGTGCTTATCTACGACTTCGGCTAAAATTTATCCTGCGGAAGGTGCCTTCCATAGCCATAGAAGGCGCCTTCTATGAACAGTATGAAGGTGCCTTCCATCAAGCTTGAAGGCGCCTTCGAACATTGTTCATCCGAAGGCAATTTTCTTCTCGTAGCTCTGCAAAACAATGTTAGTCCTAAATATCCGGTAAAATAAGTATTAGGACAATTTAATAATAATACAGAGTAATAATTAGTTCCTATCCTCTTAGAACTAGGAACTAGTCAAGTCTCAGCTTAGGGATCCCAAATGAACCTAAACTGGACCAACGCCTACTGTCCCACCAATCGGGATGCGTCCTCACTTGGTCACTCTCCTCCAGTGACTTACCTTAACTTACCAGTTTACTAGACATCCGGTCAGCCCGCCAACCTATCTGGACTTCGTGCCAGCTATCTGGTCGACCCGTCCACCTAGCTGGACTTCGTACCAACTATCCAATCGACCTGTCGACCTAGCTAGATTTTGTACCAGCTATCCGGTCGACCCGTTGACCTAGGTGGATTTCGTACCAACTATCCGGTCGGCTCATCGAACTAGTTAGATTTCATACCAGCTATCCGGTTGGCCTGTCGACCTAGTTGGATTTCCTGCACACTCAATCAAGTGGTTAGATCACGACGGAGCCTAACTTAACTTACTTGTCATTCATCAAAATCCGAGTTAGACCGTTAATACGAACCGTACCAACATTAACTAGAGGTTAGGTAAGAATGAGACCAACGAGAAGGTTAGTAAAAGAAAAAAAAATCCAAGCGAGTCAATGTTGACCGAACACTTGGTGTGAAAGTCTTGGTGAGTGAAGCAGATAGGTGAAAAGCCCTAGTAAGTAAAGTTAGGCATTTAGAAAATCCTGGTGAGTGAAGTCAGGTGAAAAATCCTAGTGAGTGAAGCTAGGCATTTATAAAATTCTAGTAAGTGAAACCAAGTGAAAAGCCCTAGTGAGTGAAGGTAGGCAGATGAAAGTCCTGGTGAGTAAAGCTAGGTGAAAAGCCCTAGTGTGTGAAGCTAGGCAGATGGAAATCCTAGTGAGTGAAGCTAAGTGATGAAAAGTCCTGATGAGTGAAACCAAGTGAAAATCCCTAATGAGTAAAAATAGGTAGTGAGGAAGTCCTAGTGAATGAAGCCAGATAGTTGAAAATCTAGGTGGGTCAAACGTTGATCGGACACCTAGTGATTGGAAGTCCAAGTGGGTCAAGGTTGACTGGACACTTGGCATGAGGAGAAGAGTCCAAGTGGGTCAAAGAATTGATTGGACACTTGGCATGAGAAGAAGAGTTCAAGTGGATCAAAGGATTGACCGGACACTTGGTGAAAATGTCACAATAGGTCAAGGTTGACCAAATGCTAGATAATGAAGAGTCCCAACAGGTCATGGTTGATCAGATGTTGGGTAGAGAAACCCTAGACTTAGTTTTAGAAGTTAAGGTTCGATAATCGATTAGGCTAATCGATTACATCATGTTTTAAGCGATTAAGCTAAAAGCTTAATCGTTTAAGCTTAAAGTCACAAGAAACAGAATGAAGCTGAATCGATTAGGGTAATCGATTCAGCAAGCCTTAATCGATTAGGATAATCGATTTAGGCTATTTTTGTTGAAAACAATAGCTATGGTAAGCGATTAAGCAGGGAAGCTTAATCGCTTACGGTCGATCCTCGCATGAATAGAAAGTTTCCTAATAGATTAGGAAGGCGTAATCGATTAGGGCAATTGATTACGTTTGGAAATATAGTCATTTAAAGTAGATTGCTGACGTGGTAAGCGATTAAGAAGAGGCTTAATTGATTAAGGCACCAATGACAATCCTAGAAAAGGGTTCACTAGACACTATTTCATCAAGGTGCTTGCTCAAAGTTTCACATGACTTCACACCAGTTCTTGGAGGCTTAGAGTGAAGTGTTGCTGCACTTTCAAATTCATCCAGAGGTGTCTACACATAAGAAGAAAGAAGCTAGGGTTTCATTTTCTATAAATCTTGTAAGATTTCTTATTGTATGAGCTTCTTCTTGTTCTTTTTGTATTTCTGTGTGTGAGCATGTACAAGGCTTCTCTGCCTCCGGATTGTTTTCGAGAAGAAGTTCTTTCATAGTGGATGTGTGAGAGAAGACTGAATCTTTGGATTAGTCACCTCGTTTGTGGTGGATATCAAGTAAATCAAGGTGTTAGCATTGCTTTGAGTTCATTCCGCTGTAAATCATCATCGAAGCGAAGTAAGAGAGCTATTCACCCCCCCCCCCCCCCTCTCTAGCTTTGAAGTGACCCAACATGGTGAGCTTTAAATAAGTAATGGATAGCACTATTTGAGTCCTTGTAACACCAGAAACTCACAAACTTTAAATGAGTGCAATCAAATATGTCTAGGTCCATCACTGAATTTTAGTTAAAATCCACTTATGGGCTTAGGGTAATTGGATTTTTATAGACTCCCAATTACTACAAAGGATTGAGTGAGAAGAAAATAGATATGGTATCAAACTAAATTTTTGATCAAGGAGCAAAGTGGACTTGATATAATTGCATATCAGGTTCAACATACTGATACCTATCATATCATGCCAAGCATGTATGAGCAAGGTCTAACCGAAATCTAGCATTATAATGAAGTACTTCGCAAATTGATTAAGTAATGGAGGACACCATATTATAGGTGTTGTTCCATAATTCTTCCTCAGACATCTATTGACACCATAAACACGATTTTTATAATCACCTTTCATTACAAAGGTGTACACTATTTTTTCACACTACAAATCAATTTTACAGTAGCAAATTGATTCGTACATCGCTAAATCTATATATGTCTTCTTCTATCAATTTCACTCTTCCTTAAAATTTGTCCTTCAATGGTGATGTTCTTCAACGACATTATTCTTAAACGCTATTGTCCTTTGAAGTCCCCTCTTGAAACCCTTAAAGCAATATCTCACTCTAATTATTCTTTTTCAATCCCGCTAAATTGTAGGAGGAGGTTTGGTAATTGGAAGAGACTCGTGATGATTTCATGTTTATTAAAGAAGAAAGAAGGTATAGACGAAAATAAAAGGTGAAATTATGTGCATTTGAATTATAAAAATAATTTTTAAATAAAAATAGGGTTAAGATGTCTTAAAAAAATAGGGTAAAAAAAGGAAAGTTGTGGGTAGGAAGAAAATTTTATATATTTTCCTACGTCTGTTCACAAATACAAATCATAATATATTTTTCAAATAAATTAAATTACCGACAATAATACCATTCAGCTTTAATTTCCAGTTGATGGAAGCCCACGCACAGTTCGTGACGCGATGGCGCATGGTGGCCTGGCCCTGGTAGGTAGGTAGGTGGGATGTAGCACCCGCATTGCCATTGTCATCGCTCATTGACTTGGTTTGCATTTATGTAGGTACGAATCGGATAGATGCGACCTGCCTGCCTGCCTGCTGCTGCTGCTGCTGCTGCCGCCATGCTGATGTCGCAACGCACTGTTTATTTCGTCTAACAAAGATTCCTTCATTCATTCCTCATCTCCCATTTCCTCCCTCAGTATTCATCACCTACAATACAAAATTCACACTTTATGAGTATATATATTAATTATAATTTATTCAGTAAATTTGAATTTGAAAACGTACGTCCAATAAAGATTTAAATAGATTTCTTAAAGCACACCTCGACTTTTCTGCAAAAAATGGCGGACCATTTTATATTTTACTGCAAAAATTGCGCCTATATATGAGTTAATTCATGAATAATTTAAGTGGTAAAAGGTTGAAGTCCTAAATTCTGAGTTTTATTGAAAATGTAAATTTTGGAGTTTAACTAATTAAGCCTTAAATGTCAAAAAGAAGAGATAATTAAAGAGTCAACATCTAAACATGCAACTCGACCGATCAATGACTTGATTTTACAATCAGCTTGAGTATCTAATTCATTTTGAATTACTCACCATTATTTCAGAATAGAATAATCTTCAACGTCGACATTTAAAATATAAATTAATTCACCTATAAGTAACAAATTTCACAAGCAATAAGTTGAATTGTTTAGGACAAGTTTATCCTCCTCCAACTCTTATAAAGCTTACAAGTTTTTTTTAAAAAAAAAACACTAAAACAAATCAACTCGATTTAATTAGCTTATATACACACATATATTATTTGAAAAAGAATTTAAGTGTCCCAGATCGGGTGTCATGATTAGGTTCTTCAATAATATATCATATTTTTTTTTTAAAAAAAAAAAGAATTTAAGTGACTTACGTGTTGTTGTATTTTACTGAGGTATTAAAGTATAATATAAGGTTACTCAAGCAAGTCATATTCTGAATCAAATAGAAACTTTTCTATATATGTATATATATAAAGCAAATGAAAAGGAAGAATTAATATGTGTATATTGTGCATTAAATGAATGTACATTTATGAGCAAGTAACTTGGCACCTTCCTGTCCCAACCCAAGAAAAGATGCAGCAGGTCCTCCTTCCTTCACATGATATGCCAAGCACTAATTAATGAATGCAGCAGTACAAACCTCAAAAGTTGGTATCCTCCATTAATTTAACTAGCTCTGCATATATTTTTTTCTGAACAATTACAAACTACTAATTACTTAAAATTCATTTACAAACCACTAAAGTAATCAATTTAAATCAATATGATTATTACTATTTAATGCAGTAGGATGAGAATATATGTAGGCGATGCTATCATTAATGCTGCAACTTGTTTTACCCCTCTCGGTAGTTGGCCTGTTAAATGCTCTCGGTCACCCTCTTCCCTACTTAAATACATACACATTCCCCTTCCCCTCCTACACATTTCTCATAAACACAACTCGATGATCGATCGGGCTTCTCCTTCTTCCTTCTTCTTTTCTTCTTCCTTTTCATTTCACTTGCCTCTCCGGCATCTAGGTAGCTAGCTAGCTTCTCAATTCAGTATATAGATTATATGAAATAGTCATTATGATGTTGGCTCGGTTCACTCATATTACTACTGCTGCATTGGTGTGCATGAATGCAAAGAAGAAGGGTAAATTCATGCATATTGTATATGTATGCGTTGTATTGTGATTGAGCCGTGCCAATATCTTAGTAACTTTTCATTCATAGATAACTCGGCCGGTCTCATAGTCTTCGTGGGCAATATGTTTGCATTATTGCATGCTTAGGTGAGCTTTGTGAATTTTATTTATTTAACACCAAGTTAAGTATAAATATATATATCTTAAGCAAAGTAATTATATACTAATTAAATGAATTTTGTGCTTAACCATGATATATGTTCATGGTATATAGAACTCAACTTACTTAAGTGACAGTATATGTATTCCATCTGTATTTGTTTGTCTTTTTTTTTGTTTGTTTTTGAATTGAATTTCACTAAATTTTGTTTTATTTAGAGACTTTTGATAAAATTGATGACGGATGATTTGGAGATTCGAAAAGTTTGATAGATTATTATGTATACCTTTGATGATTTGCACTGATTTTTAAGTTTTAAATATATTTCTTCTTTTTAGAAAATATATTAAACTTAAAAAAAAACAGCTTTTCTATTTCAAGTGTCATATATCAAAACCTCAAAACCTGATATTCGATCAACCCCAAAAGAAAAAAAAAATTCTTAATGAAATTTATATTTTAATATATATATATATATATAACTCTTTGATAGAAAAGGCTATATATGTTGTCCTTCAAATAAATTAAATACTATCCCACAAGATACAATAAAAAAATACTATTCGATTTGTATATGGAAAAATTACAGAACTCTGATAATTATATGAATATTTTATGAATTTCAATAAATGGTTATTATTGTAATTATGCTCAAAGCCATTATGATGGAATCGAGTTGTCCTTTATTTGAATATTAAATTTAGTTGGCTTTCCTCAAATATTAAATATATTCATCACGAATCCTCATTTCAAAATTGTCCTTCTTTTTAAACCAACAATTAATGAATCTAATTAAAACACACTTTTTTCTTTTTCTTTTTTCTAAACGGAATACTGTCCCATAGAACATTTTCAACTTTGAAAATTTTCTGTTTTTGTTCATAAGCGAGTGACCACCATCAACTAATTTATGGTTATTTATTTGTTGTGATGATTAATGCATAAATTGAACTTCAAAAGACTTTTAGATCGTACGGTGTCTCGAAAGAAAGGATATTTTCATTCCTGAAACAATAGCAATATCAATTGGCTCATTAAATATGTTCATAATTTTACATTACGGTAAACATTGAAAAAAAATAGAAAATATTTTACAAGAGAATCTCCTACCCAAATAAACCAAAACGACTTTACTCTTACAAAACACGGTAAATGAAAAAAAAAAAAAAAAAACTAGTACCCAAGGGTGGAGCCACGCTTTAAGCTATCCGGGTTGTAGCCCGGGTAGTCTGTGACAGTCAAGGAGAAAAACTATGAAATTTATCTTGAGAAAGAAAACATAAGAGAAGAAGGGAGCAATGACGATGTCAATATATATAGCCCACAGACCGGATAAATCATCCGGACTGACTTCGCCAATACTGAGACCAAAATGTGGATTCTAATGAGTGATTCAGGACACCCTAAGAAAGGGTGCCTCAGAGTGATTCTGAACACCCTGAGTGAATGCACTCAGGGCATTCAGAGTCACTGAAGGTGCCCTCGCGCACTCAAGTCCGCAGCGTATGTCTAGAAGCGTAGTCCCTAGCGTATCAACATTTTGCCCACACGTTGAACATGCAGTTCACTTAACATACGTAAATTAAATTTATGAATATAATCTATTAGTTCATCCAATATAGTAATTATAGCATCTTAGATTATCTAGTTAACTGAGAAGTGAGAATTATATTGAAGGGATGTTTTTTTTCTAGGTCATGCGTCCGTCGCTTCCAATGAAGTAATGAATGATACGATAGATTATTAAAGACCAGGAATGAAATTAGAAGGCGCATAAAACTCGAGATGTCAATAATTTCAAGTTTGACCATATGTAAACTTGACGGCTCAAATGAAATTTCCCCACAACGGGTCAGCGCAAATGGACGGTGCAGATTCTCCTTTCGGCCATTCGTGGGCCTCGCTCGTCATCCGCTAACGACCGCACAAATACCACACTCACACCAATCTCGTCGAGCGGCAGGCCCTGGACATGGCCGTCGGAGGATACCCTGCCGCGCGGCTCGCCTTCGGCTTCGTTCAGCCATCTTCGATCGGTCGCCCTTCCGCATCGCCTCCTTCCATTTTCCGCTTTCCCTGCCGAAAATCGCGGCTGACGAAGAGACGGAGGCCGACATTCCTTCGTCCTATCTTGTCCTCTTTGGTGGAGAAAGGGGAGCAGAAACTCTCCTTCACCGATCGAGAGTCCGTCCTTGTCGAGGCGCTTCTCGGGATCCAAGGGCGGGGCCGCGCCGCTTCGCCTATGCAACTTCAGGCACTCGCCTTCTTCGTTCTTACTTCTCTGTGGTATCTTCGAATCGAATATAAACCCATCGCTTTGTCGATCGTTACAGGATGTTGAGTTTGCCGTGGAAACCCTAGAGAGTATTGGAGGCTTGCCGGATCCTGTGAGTCTTTGGTATTGGTTGTCTTTATTTATTTATTTTTACTTACAAGTATACAATAACAATCTCTTGACTCACGCAAAATAGACTGCGTGCTAAAAAAATGTAGTAGGAACAAAGTGATACTCACGAGTAGAACGGGAATAAAATTGAGATATGAATTTTCCGGTTTGTTTATCTGAATCAATTTGTTTTTCAGTAGGATGTAATTCTACTGTTTTTTTTTATGTGCATCATTTCTACTTTGTTACTTTATGTTTAAAAATAATTTTTATAGCTTTTATTTTCTGGCTTTTCAGCCATAACTTACAAACATTTTCCTACAATATCTCGTAACCTGAACTTTATCTACATCTTTCAGTAATTTTACCCTACTTTTCATGTGTCTACTATATTGACTGGCTGTAATCTATTGTATTGGATTGATGAATGCTCTTATTTGATTCCTGCATTATGTTCTTGCAAGAATAGCAGTCTTACATGAAGAATTATTGCTGTCCAATTTACTTGAAAGTTAATTGGATGCTATGACCTTTTATTTATGCAATTCTTTATGGAAATTCATTTAATTAATAATATAATAGTTCTTCCTTTCCTTTAACTCATTATAAATGCACGCAATTGAAAATTGGTAGTTTTGTGTTGAAATTCCTTTTGCTTTTATTCAATCTTTTGTAGACAAGTTCTAGTATGATCGAAGGTTGCTGGCAGCTAATTTTCACTACAAGACCTGGAACAGCATCACCAATTCAAGTGAGATGATTTTGCAAAGATTTTTTGAGTTATTTGTTTCGGTTATACTGGTGTGCTCGACAATTTTCTTAAAAAACAGTATAAAAGATTATATTGCTTGTAATTCTTAGGATATTGTCAGTTAAATCTCTTTTAATTACATTTATATTGAGTAGATTTCATTGACCCCGTAAAGATGTGAGAGCAAAACTTAAAATTTTTTGACACTTTTGAACCTTGATTTAACTGCCCATCAATAACATTGACTCAAAACACTTATGTTACTCTAGCAACTCTGTAATTTTCAGATGATTATCACATTTATCTGTGACAGTATAGTTTAATTAAAAATTGTACTCATTAGAATCTTTCAAAAGATTTTGTGAGTAGAGTTATGTAATTTTTCTCCAAGAAGCAATCACTTCCCCTCCTGTAGTTACCTAACAGTCATTTTAAACAATCGTATGATTTTAGTCTAACTTTAAATTTAATTGAAATGCACTATCTGGGATTTTATTCTCACATGAGATAATTGCAGAAATTTGTGTAGTCTAATTCAATTGTGTTAGGCATCTAACATTGTTTCCATAGTCAAGCTAACTAATACACCAATATCCAGTTATATATGTGCTATTGATATCGTGGCCAGTCAAAACCATTATTCTTTTTGCAAACAGTTGGGGAACCCGTTTCATTTATGATATTTTGGATGGCTAATTTATACAATTTTCTTGAACATGTTTCCAGAGAACCTTTGTTGGGGTTGACTTTTTCAAGATTTATCAAGAGGTCTACCTTAGAACAGATGATCCAAGGGTATCTAACATTGTCAGATTCTCAGATGCAATTGGTGAACTGAAAGTAGAGGTATATTTACATCTTATGTTCTATTGAAAATTAATCCTGATTATCTCAAGTAAAGGAAAACAATCCAACTACCTTTTTCTGTCATGACTGAATGTTCTTTCATTGCTGCAATACGTGAGCAATTGACAAAACAGTAATAGTTTGTGACAGTTTCATGGCAAAGCTTCTTATTTGAAGAGAAAGATCAATTTTGTGAGAACCGAAGAAAAGAAAAACAGGGGCACAGAGACTATAGATTAGAACTTTTACTTATTTTCAAGTTTTAACTACTGTTGGTCTTATTTTAAAGCACCTTCACCTAAAACTTGACAATCTTAATAATTTTGTAGATAAGAACTTTTACTTGTCAGTTTTAACCACCGTCCATCTTATTTTTAAGCACTTTCACCTAAAACTTGACAAGCTTAATAATTTATCCCGTGTTTCTAAAAAGAATTCTCCCAGACAGGACATAGGACATAGGACATAGGTAAACTATGCTGTATTAGTTCTCACTTTTCACAATTACGCCTTTCATTTCAGCAACATCAGGTTAAACTGTGGATACGTTCTATTCTTTTATCCCCGTAGCTCTCGGAAAGTATGCTACTCCAATGTTAAGGGCTTTTGGAGGATAACTAGCATTTTATATCTAAAACACGTGTACCTTCAAATTTCACCTGAGAATAGGAAGGGTCCTCTATTCACTGACCAAAGTATCAATCATATGTATTTTGCTCTCACTATACAACTGTAAATCCATTTTGTGTTATACAACCTTCCTAGGTTGAAATATTTTTTTTAGTTTCCATAAAATACATTTGAGATGTTGCTGGAATATGATTTATGACTTGCTGTGATAAAGTTACTCATACCATCCAAATCGATAAATGAGATAATACATCAGACCATGCATAAGTAGCTGTAACAGTCACTGCTCCACAATAAGTGTAGCCAGACAATGGTTATAATTAGCTCTAACTACGAACTATAATTCTTTGGTTTCATCTTGATGTCAACCCTGTGATTACTCCAAGTACAAATTTCTTGATTCTTCAATTGTATATATTTGATATTTTTCTGTTGATAGTAATTTTGGTTGTGCACCGGGCTGCCCTTTTTTAGTAATTTTGGTTGTCCGTTATGCTGTTTGCTACTGGTTCAAACAGTGACCTTTTATCTTTTATTTAATTTTTCTGCAAATTATATAATAAAGCTGGATTTTACTACTAGGCAGCAGCAACGATTAAAGATGGGAAAAGGATCCTTTTCCAGTTTGACCGTGCTGCATTCTCGTTTAAATTTCTACCTATTAAGGTTCCATACCCTGTGCCATTCAGACTTCTTGGTGATGAAGCAAAGGGTTGGTTGGATACGACATACCTATCACACAATGGCAACTTACGAATTTCTAGAGGCAATAAGGTGACTCATTAAAAAACAAACTACTGCTGTCTTCATAGTTTCTCTGGAACTTTTTATGGTGCTTTCATTCGGAGAAAATTAATTCAGTAACTGCATTTTTAAAAAATGTAGTGCAGGGAACAACATTTGTGCTCCAAAAAACTATTGAACCAAGACAAAGATTGCTATCGGCTATATCTGTTGGAGCAGGAGTAGAGGAGGTTCACAAGAGGAATATATCATCTTGACGCAATTGGTGACTTCAACATAAAAATATTCCAATTCTATATTTGATGGTTTTTTGCCCTTATTTATAGGCGGTTGAGGAAGTCATTTCAAGTCAGAAATTGGTCAAAATAAAACCAGAAACCCTTGGAGGGGAATGGCAATTGCTGTGGACTTCACAGGTTATTATTATATACACATTTACCTTTCGCCATGTTTTCTGGTAAGAATATACTGAAATGCCTTTTTGCTGCAGTTGGAAAATGAAAGCTGGTCGTCTGTTGCTGCTAATGGTCTTAAAGGTTTGCAGGTATATGGTAACAATATGGAAGTTAATGAAAAATAGTAAATACAATGTAGATAAACATGAAAAACTGTCGCCGTCCTCATGTACATTTATCATATTTGACCTAATGGCAGATTATAAATGATGGAAGACTAGAGAATTTCGTTGACCTGCTTCCTGGCTTAAAGATGTGTGCCAATGGCAGTCTCAAGTGAGTGAAATGAAATCACACTTCAGTCTGTTTATGTTGTCTGGTGATCTTAATGCCATGTCAAATATGCATCTATGATAACCATTCAAGTGATTAAACATTAAATAAATCTCACTTCCTTTTCATAAAAGGGGATGGTAGATGTTCTTGTCTACAGTCGGTAAAGATGGATAGTTGATGAGATGGTGCGTCTCTTGACCGCAAGAAGACCTCAGGAGTAAGTTCGAAGCCGTGAGCGGGCCTGCCACGTTAAAGAGAATAAGGGAAGAGGAAAACACTAGTAGACAGGTCAGGTAATACAAGAACAGTGATGAAACACAATGGGGAGCGATGGGAGAGCTTATCTTCGTGGGAAGAAGGAACTCCAAATATGATATTGTTTTCCTTAGCACGAATAACGAGGTATGTTATTAAAATAAGATCAACCATACTGACAGTATGCCATCTTTCCCTAATTGTACCAACTAATTCTGCGCATGGAGGATGGAAACCTCCATTGTATGGGATGCACAGAGACTTTTCCAATGATTCCATGACAATAGTTACACATAATGTTAAAAGAATTATTGGGCTGATGGATTGATGATTATTATTCCATAATGATCGGTCGTGCGGGTCTTCCAGACCTTGATGGGCCTTAGTGATGTTTTTGCAATGATCTTAATAATATCCAATCAGGACTTCGTCCCAAGCGGGTCCGATCGGATAAACACGGGGGGCACTGAGTATCTGTGTGGTTGAGTTAATCTTTACTGATTCAATCCATCTTCTTGGCTACGAAGTCCGGTCGGATTCTGAAGAGAAGAGCCAAGTGTTGGGGTTGCATGGTTGAAAACGTAGTCTCACATTGAAAATACATGGGAAAAATCATGAGTTTATAAGAAAAAGATATCTCTATTGGCATAAGGCCTTTTGGGTAGAACCCAAGCGCAAAACTATGCGAGCTTAAGGCCAAAGTAGACAATATCATATCATTGTGGAGATATCTGAGCGAGGTCGCTCTTCACCGGACTAACTGTCAAAAGAAGCACAAGCTAGAGCCTTTTGGGTAGAGCTCAAGAGCAAAACAACGAGGGTTTAGGCCCAAAATGGATATATCATGTCATTGTAGAGATATCTAAATTCTTTTTGATCCTACACCAAGTATATCGAACCGACGAGCCAGAGACTCTAATACTTATGTTGAGAGTCCTATCCTATTCGCCGTATCAATAGAAAACCAGTAATCGTATGGTGCGTGTTCACATAATGAAATAGAGAATTGATGGAATAGCAATTCCTACGATAAGGGATATAATTATATAGTAGTGTGACAGTTATTGCCATAGAATTGAATAGTATCCTCTAAGAAATAAAAGATAGTGTGATAGTTATTGCCATAGAATTGAATAGACTTTTGTTTCAATTCATATGCTTAATTTGTAAGAATGTTATAAGTAATGGCCAAAATTTGCTAATGGATTCCTACACGAAATAGTTTGTCTAATTTGTCTTTTCTCACTGGACTCAGTAACTTGACTGATTTACTTGGGTTGGACTAGCCTAGTAGGCTTGTGCATCCGGCTCGGTGTGCTAGGCTTGTAGCTTGCCCAATAGCAGTAGGCCTAATCGCTACTCTCAGCCCACTGACCCAACTCAAGTTGCCTAAGCATTAATGTTAGGTCAGCTTGACCATACTGCTCAAACTTGACCACCACTTCTATTTTGTTTGGCTCTTGACTTGACCTGTGCATTTTACCTATCTTGTTAGGCTCACTTGCTGATCCAATCCATATTACCAAATTATACCACTTTTTTTTTTTTTTAATAATTGCTCTGTTAGGCTCTCTTACTTGTGATTTCTTATAATTAGAAGAGTAATGATATGCTCAAGGAAAAAATCTCAATGAAAAGTTAAAGGATAGACACATAAATTCATGGCCTACTATTTCACTTTTTGTAGACCTCATGAATTGATGTGTCTATCCTTAAATTTTTCTTTGAGATTTTTTTCTTGAGCATATTATTTTTCTAATTAGAAATCACAATTCCATAAAATTTTAATTAAATATAAAAATATTTTTTAATGAATTTATAGGATAATTATTCAATCAAATAGACAAAGGTTTTTATTTTGTTTCTTTTATTATAGATTTATAGTGCTTAACTATTGTCTAACGATGCTAATGATTGGCAATTGAACATGGCATGGCAATTGGCAAACATGGAAATTCAAATTTCAAGCTATTGATGTTTCTTCTATTTGTCCAACTAAATATAAAATCCTAATTAACAGTTTCAGTAAAGAACCTATCATTAGTATTAGCGGAAGAACTGGCTTGATGGGTACATAATACCTTGAAATTTTGGCAAGCTTCCAAAATATAGTGTCGACTAGCATGTTTTTAAGAAACATAGCTCGAACTTTTATTGTTAACGAAGTAAGAATTACAGGGCTCCTGACTGCTTTTTCACTGGTACAGTAAAACACCAGATGGAGGCGTGTACATAGCGCGAATGGATGATGGAGTCATTAGACTCGGTGCATTGGGATTTTCTTTGAAAATAGAAGCGGACATCGAGATGGAATTGCTGTAAGTATAACAAGAACCAAGGGCAGTAGCATGCAATTTCAGACACAAATCTTATTATATAATTCCTACTGAGGGCACTCTTGCTATATATAGTCGGAGCCAGATTGTTTTCCTTTGTTAACTCGAGCCTTGTTCTTTGGAAAAGCTAACCATATAACATGTTTACTTCAGGTACATTGACAACAAGATCAGAATAACTCGGTGCAACGGATCCACATTGCTCGTTCACTTACGCCTAAAATAATACACACTTTTCGTACTCAATATGTTTTGACTTAGTTCTAAATGTCATGTTTACTTCAGGTACATCGAGCACAAAACCAGAATAACCAGCCAAAAGAAGTAACATTCTGCATGAATAAAGATAGAAAAAAAAACTCGGTACTTGTGTGCCAAATAATCCTATTTTGTTAACCAAACTTCTCATACAAGTGTTTTCCATCAGTTCATCTCAAGTTTCCTATAAGAAGAGCACATCAAATTCAACTCTTAACCAACTGAACTGGGCTATGCCATTCTACCCAGAGCACCAAATTTATAATTTTCTTGATGTTTCCTGGATTACGTAGTACATTCGTTAGACCTAAGTAATTTTTCGTGGTCCTCCCTTCTAATCAATCAAATCGAGATCAAACCTTTACAATAACTCGGCAAAGATTATAGTGAAGACGCTGAGTATAGATCTAAATGTAGTTAGAATACACGAACTAGCTCTAGTCAAAGAAAAATGATCCTTGTTTTAGAATCCTACTCGATTACAGCAACGACGATGAACGCTGAAGAAGCAAAGCAAGGCGCCAGCAGCACCTGAGATGAGAAGAGAGGGACTATTTGGAGGAGGAAGAAGGGAAGTTGTTTTGTCGCTTAGGGGTTTTGTCTTGGGACACCGTGAGGCAGTAGGCTATGACGGCGGAGGGGTACACGACGAAGGTGGCCCAAGCCGCCACCCTCGACAGCAGCGGCTCCGCTCCCGTCCACGGCGCCGCCATTGCTCTCGTCTCGCTCCTTCGCGCTGCTTCGGATCGGTTCTGATGATGTCTTTCCTCGAGCAACCCTTGCATATTTACCCACCCTCTCCGAATCTCAGCAGGCTGAAAAGCCCAATGGCAATTGTTCAGTGGCCCAAGAGGCTCGATCGGGCCGGATCATCACTTCAGACCACTGCCTGGCTAACTATGGACCCATTTTATGTCGGTATGATTCCATATTTTGGTGTGCCAGTGCCACTGCAGGAGGCTGTTTTACGGACTGAGATTTCAAGAGATAGCGTTATCATTATATTAAAATTTTAAGATGTGTTTAATTTAAATTATCATATATAATCTTAAAAGAATAAAATATAATTTAATATTATTTGATTCAACTTTTAGAGTACAATAATCTCGTCATAATCGTGCTTAACAAAAACTCTTTCACCATCATTGTAGTCACCTGCAAGCCATTTAGGTCCTCCTAGAAGAAGGGCTGAGCTTGACCTAAATTGAAAGGGTTGAAATCCATTGAGCAAATCGTTCCTCCCCAATCCACCACAATCTGATGTGGCAACGACGGTGGTGGAAGAGGAGACTGAGATTGGGAAATGAAGGTGAGCCTCCACTGCAAGTAGCCGCGGGGCGATTAAGGGTGAATCCATATTAGGAATTGGCATTAGGGGTACGAGACTCGTTGGTGTCGATGGTGACAATGTTCAAGGTGGTGCCGGGTTGATTGAAGGGTTTTTGGAGCTTCCTTCCATTGGGAATCGGGGGATGTGCGGCAGGAGGAAGAGAGAGCAGCTTGAGATTGAGGCAAGAGATCCAAGAGGATGCATGTAAGGTTCAAACTCGCCCATCTGGGAGTGAGAAGGAGCCTCGGCGACCTTCGTCGCTGAGGCGAGCGGCAGAGGTCTTGTTGTCCACGAATCTTTTCGAAGAAGTGGACTAGGCAAGTGAAGGTATTTTTCTCCGAAAGGGTAAAAATCGGGGGATAATTTTGAATGTTTTTTTGTTAATCTTATAATCATATAAAACCTCTCACTTCCAAAGTAATTACATTCCGAATTATATCCCTCATTTACCACCGTCATTCGCTTGTCGGTTGCCAACCGCCGCCTATCGATCGTCCGTTGCCGCTCTCTCGTCGGTCGCCACTCGCCCGTCGCCGCCCGCCTCCCACTGCCAACCGTCGTCGTTGGCCGCCACCTCCAGGCACTATCGGCCATCGCCGCCAGGCACTATCGGCCACCGCCGCCAGGCACCACCGTCAACGACCACCGCCAGTAGCCACCTCTAAGCACCGTCGCCCATTGGCCACCATCGCCGACAATCACCGATGTCGCTTCCACCACCATTGTTGGCTGCTATCACCTCTGGGCACCATCGACCACAACCGTCGCCCACCACCTCTAGCTCTGGTAGAGGTGTGATGACCGTCGCATCCGGCAAACATCACAGAATATTTTTATCATTTTATAATAATACAAATTACATTCCTTATAAAAAATATTAGATACAAAATAAAAGAATGTAATCACCATTATAATTAAAGATTACATACATTACATTACCAAAACTCCAAACGTAATAATATAATCAAAATTACATTATATTACAAATTTGATTATATAAGCTAGATTACATTACGTCTAACCGAACGCAACCTAAGTAGATAACTAAGATTATCAACAATAATCTTTAATCAAACATGCCCTAACATCTAAATAATAACATATATAAATAATATATACATAAGTACCATAACATGGCAAAAGGATCACTGCATTTCATTTACCAATGAAATTTTCATCATACACAAAAAATATTTTGCAAAATAAACAGCAAAGTTATGGCACAAAGAGTTCAAGCATTGCCAAAGGCTAAAGCAATGCTTGGAATCAGTCAGACAAATGAAAGTTCCTGAATAAAATCTTCTTCTTTTAGCATAAATAAGCTTCTATTTTTCCCATGCAGTCTTCTGATCCCTAAGTTGCCACTGTTGGAGTATTCATCTATGAAAAGAATGAATGCTAGAGACAATGTTAGAGTTGTGGTTTCTGTTCCTCCTTGCCGAAAAAGCCTGGTGGTAATCTGCAATTTACCAAGAAACATTGATATTATTATAACTAATCAAGACATCTTCTAGCACTACTGGATGTCCTGCAGAAATTCAAATGATTGCTGAATGACAAGTTTGCTTTTGAAAGTCTACCTGCAACTTTGAGGCACGCTCCATGAGACATGACTAGATATCCTTTGATCCAATGACAGAGCCATAAATTTCCTCCAGTCGTCAAGCATAGCCCTCAGATCATTGATCTTCTTGTTCAAGCCGATACAGCAGTTTGCATGCATTGTGCAGACCTTATTGAAGTCTTTACTCGGTTCACATATCCCTCCAAAACGCTCAGTGCTCAGGAACCTTATCTGCACACCTATGTCTCTGACATGTTGCTCGTACTTGATAATGTTAAGCACATTTTGCTCATGGACGCCGGGAAATCTGGCACGCGAGGCATGCCAGTATTTGAAAAACTCTATGGTTCTGCTGTTGGATCTCGCATAGTTGAACCCATTGTTAGGCCAGTTCTTCATGTTGGTTGGATCCCCAACAAAGTTGTCGCAAGATATCTGAAAATCTCCATCTTGATACAAGAAGGGTAAGGGGTTTCGGAACCACATTACATCAACATCCTGAAATAAAGCAAATATTTCTTCAGATAAGTTTGTTTCAATATCAATTTTCAGGAAGTCAACATTAAGAAACCATGAAGAGAAGCATATTATGCATAGGTTGAAAGAATCAAACGTCAGTCTTCTTCTATTTTTCTTAAAAAAAAAGAGCCTAGGCTATATAGGCACACCAAAATGTGAAAAAATCATCTTCTGTGAGAAACAACTGTGAGAAACAAGACCATAACTAGGAGCATTCTATAGTATGATTACAATTAAGGAATAGTTTAAAGTTCTCAATTTTTGAGTGCAGAAGGTCAGTCTATTTTCTCTATATCAGCCAATTTTGTAGGATGATTCAAAGAGAGAAGGTTGGCTAGAATTTTAGGCCCAATTTATCTGGTGGAGAGGAGAGCTCTGATTTCAAGGTGCTGTCACCAGAGGGAAAGGGGAAATTCCCTATTGCCTTTTCCTTTTCAGTGTATTCATGTCCTTGTCTTTTTCTTTCTTTTGCATGAGATCCAGAGAAAGAACCTATTTCCTGTCATAGAGGAAGAAACTCTAGCTAAAGAAAAGAATCGTTCATTCCACCATCAATATAACTAAAGCCAAATGCTTTGAATTAGAGAGATCAGGTTTGGCATTAATTTCCATAACAAAGGAAAAGTCGAAGTGAAACATACATTTACTGAGATAAGGTAACAGCACGAATGCTTTCTCCAAGGGACTTATAAGCTTTTGATGGGCAACTCATCATGTATTCACTCTAAAGCACAGAAAACAGTAAAAGAAAACATGATTGACCTACCCAATGATTCAGGGCCTTTAATGTCCACAAAAATATAAAATGTTAGTAAGCAAAAGAATGCTACACAAATAAGAAATACAAATATGGTCGACAAGTGGACATGTGTGGGGTTCATGTTGTCTGTTCCTTTGTTTTGTTTTCATGCTACATAATGTGGTTACCATCTTGGCACAATTTTAAATATTTATACAAAGTATACAAAACATATGGATTCACATGACAATTTGGGGATCATTGGATGCTAAACTAGTTAAGTTCCTGTTTTTGAGAAATTATGGTCGAAAACCAAACAGTAACTGTAAATTTAATACTATTTTTCCAACATTGAAGAATATGGAACTCAAGCTTGATCCAATAATTTTAGTTGGTCGATGGTCAATCATGCTTTAATTATAGAGTTGAGTTAAGCCAACAACAAGGGGAAAAAATGTTTTTTTTTTTTGTTAAACGACAGGAGAAAAAGATTTTTCACTCTGTTTTGTTTTTTTAAACATAAACTTGTTGCTAATGGTATGCGGAGAATCCACAGATGGGAGATTGGAGCTTTGGAAAAATCGAACTCACCGAGAAAACGAAGTTGAAGCCTTTCTCGAGCACCAGGCGCAGGAAATCCAGGCGCGCCCACATCATGTCCAGATACTCTGGCGTGTTGAAGACCTTCTCGCTGGAGAAGTCCACCCCCGGGACCTTGAAGTCGAAGCAGTGGCGGTGCACGGCTAGGCACCGCTCATACGCCTTGTCATCCACAGCGACGATCACCAGGTGATCCAGTAAGGCGGTCGTCCCGTCCCCGATGCGGAAACTCTCCAGGAACACGTCAAGCACAGATCCCGGCGTCGACCAGAACGCGTTCAAGGAGGTCATTAGCACTGTCTTGTCGGGGGTCGCCGCCGCCCTCAGAACCCTCTCCAACCTCATCTCCTGCGTTTCCAGTAATTAAAAAGCGCCACTTCCATTAAACCCTATTAGAAAAAAAAGGCGATCTTTTGGTGTGTGTGTGTCTGTGTGAGGGAATGGGGCGGTCAAAGAGACGGCAACTCACTGGCGGCGGATCGGAAGCGACAACGGCCGTCTCGGAGCTCGATGACTCACGTTGAAGCACCGGAGTGCGAAAAGAACTCCGAGAAAAATCGGAAGCGAACGATTGTTGCTCGGCGACGACGGGAGGGCCGCCGTTGAGCTGGACGCGAAGGGAGGAAGTGGGGAAAGGGTAAAATGTACCATGGAAGAGCAAGGTGAGCGACAGAGCGACAATCCCAAAGAAGAGCAGCTGGAAAAGCCACCGGCGGTTGAGGGAGTCCGCCGCCTTGACTCCAAAGGCAGCGGATGACTTCATCGAGAACGATCGCAGAGCCTGTCGCTCCAGTACCAAAAAGTAGCTCCTTTGTTCCTTGAAACAAGCCGGCAGCGGTGGATGGAAGGAGAGAGACTAGAGAGGGCGTAGAGCAGCAAGAATTTGGAGGACGCCATGAATGGTGGTGCTCGCATTAATAGCAAAGTAAGGGTTAATCCTAGCGCAGCGTTGAAATAGATGACATATAACACGGGTTTGGGGAAGACGATTTGGCTCGGCCGGCTCAGTAAAATCCGCGTCTATTTTCTGATGAAACAAACCATTGGACCGTTTCCAAGCTCGACTGAATCTTAATATTAATCAAATTCAAATATTAATTAAGAAAATAATAAATAATTTATATTATCTAAAAAATATATATAATTTCAATCCTATTGGCTACGAATGGAACCGGTCTAGGATGCCGATCTGATTCTGATGGCAAACAAAATAATAAAATTAATTATCCATCTGGAGATTGTTGAGCGAACCATGAAATTGAACACAATAAACTCAAAAAATTTATTTAACAATAACATGTGAAAATGTTATACCCCAAAGAATGGAAAAATAAAATAATAATAATAATAATAATAATAATATTTAACAATAACACCCTGTAATGGGCAAAGTGCTGTCGAAGTGAATTTTACTTAATTATTTGGCGGAACGTAAATTTAGTTTCGAATTTTGTTATTAAATAATTATTAGAGTTGACGTAGATTCTTCTTAAAAAAACAATAAAGTTGATGGAGAAAGCACTACAGCAAACAATGTGACCATAGACACGAAGCATCACTGACTATATTTATTTATTTTTAATAGTGTAATTAATATTGAAGTGGCAGAGGAGGGAAATGCGAGGGAGACATCGGGTAAGAGAAGTCGGTGAAAAAGGTTGAAACCTCATAACGTTATTATAGATATCAATCTCACCGTGTAAATTATTATTATTATTATTATTATTTAATGCATGTACAAAGAAAAAAAAAAGAAAATCTTGATTTTGACGCACAAAAATGGCACTAATAAAAGAGAGATAAATCGGCTCTCCTTCGTTCTTATATAATAATTGAGGTAAACAAAAAGAGCTTTATCTTCTTTCCTTTCCTCCCTTCTTCCTTTCTCCGGAGTAAACACGCTCGAAATAAATGGTTCCTGTTCCAATAGAAGCAGCCGATCCACCCAGCAACTTATTTTACTTCTTTCTTCGGCAAATTACTGAGGTTAACTTTTTAAATACCCAAATCAGATATTGAAATTTCAAAATTATTAAATCATATATTCCACATCTATTTTATTCATTTTTGTTCTTAATTTCTTTATTTTAAACATTAATTTAATATATTGATATATTGAGAATATTAAATTTTAAGCATAAATCAGCTTTTTTTAAGGTATTTAATTTTTAAATAGGGTAAAATAAATACAAATTGCTTCTCCCACTTCTTGACAGTAGCCTCCTCCTTTAGATTTTATCTCCCTTTCAAATAACATTTATACCCCTCTTTCTTCCTTATATATTTTTTCAATTTTATTTAATTTTTATTTAGTTTTATTTTTTAATCAATTTTGTTTATTATTTTTTTCATTAATACTTATATTTTTTTAATTTTATTTAATTTTTATTTAACTTTATTTTTTAATCAATTTTGTTTATTATTTTTTTATCAAATTTTTTTATTTTATATAATTTTTAACATATATTAGAATTTATCCCTTCCTCTAAATTATCTCCATAATTCAACATTTAAATTACTCTCATTCAACCCTCAGAATCTCCCCTCTCTTTAAATTACCCCCTCTCTAACCCTTGACGCATGATACTTGTCAAAACCTCTCACTCTCTTTAAATTACCTATGCTCCAACCCTTGACAACTGTCAAAACACCTCTCTCTCCCTTTAAATTACCTCTCTTCAACGTTTGACATATGTTAGAATCTCTCCTTCATTTAAACTATCCATCTTCTAATCCTTGACACATGTTAAGACACCACTCTCCCTTTAAATTACCTCTTTCCAACCCTTGAAACATGTCAAAATCTCTCATCTCTTTAAATTACTCCCCTTCCAACATTTGACACATGTCAAAATCTTTCCTCCCTTTAAATTACCCCCTTCCAACCCTTGACACATGTTAGAACTTCTCACTCTCTTTAAATTACCCACCCTCCAATCCTTGATGTTGGATCGAGAATTCGCTGGGGGGAGGGGGGGGTGAATAGCGATTAAAAACTTCGTCGTATAGAGTAGGCAGCGGAAAAACAAAAACACAATGCTAACAAGGTTGTTTTACTTGGTTCGGAACCTTTGTCGACTCCTACTCCAAGGTCCGCACTCGTTGAGTGCTTTTGTTGGGTAATTACTAATAATTCAAATTTTTTTTACAAATGTAGTACAGGAATTTTAGTAAAGGAAAAGAAACCGACAATAAGAGAATAATAAGAAAACAAAACTTGTGGAGAGCCTTTGTAGCGCCGCAGGAGCACAGAAGCGTAGATCGTGAGTTATTGAGTTGATTCAGCCTTCACCCTCCTTATATAGGAGGTTCGGGGCGCCTTGAATGTGACGTAGCCAAGCCAACCAGGGTGCTCCACGTGGTAAAGCGACGTTGTAGATAAAAATTACCTCCGGGCGCCTGGACCTCCGAGTGCCCAGATCCTTTCCGAGTGCCCGGACCTCTGGGCGTCCGGATCCCTTCCGGGCGCCCGAACCCTTATTTTTCAGCAATCTCCTTCCTGCAAGAAAATGTTAGTCCGAGACAATGTAAATTATATATCTTGCAAAACAGAGTGTTAGCACAATTTATAATAAAATAGAATAGTAATTAGATTTCATCTTCTCTAGACCGGAATCTAGTCACGATCTTGACCTAGATATCCGAAATGAATCTAAGTCGGATCGACGCCTAATGTTCCCTTCGAAGGAACGTTTCCTCACAGTCACTCCCCTCCAGTAACTTACCTTCACTTACCTGCCAGATGTCCGGTTAACCCTTCGACCCATCTGGACTTCATGCTAGCTATCCGGTCAGCCCGTCGACCTAGCTGGACTTCATGCTAAATGTCCTGTCAACCCGTCGACCCGTTTAGACTTCGTGTCAGCTATCCAGTCAGCCCGTCGACCTAGCTGGGCTTCGTGCCAAACATCATGTCAACCCGTCGACCTGTCTGGGCTTCTCCTGCACACTCGGTCAGAGTATTTGATAACAATGAAACTAACTTAACCTATTTTGTCATTCATCAAAACTTGAGTTAGACCGTTAGTGCTAACAACACCAACAATCTCCCCCTTTTTGATGCAATGACAACTTGGTTAAATTAGTGAAAAAATTTGCAAGTAAAAACAAGCATAAGGTTGTTAGCTTTTAAATTTAACTTTTAAATTTTGTTTAGTTTAATCCTTTGGCATTCATCAAAAATCAATACAGAACAAAAAAAAAAATGCAAGGAAGTCTAGAGATGTAAGTCAGATTATCTTGAGGGAATTTAAGCTAGAAATATAGAAAGATAACTTTTGTTTTAAGCTTTTATCTTTTTTTTTAAAAAAAAAATTATTAACTTTAGAAAGATTACTTAAAAATAGTTAACTTTAAAATTTTTAATTTTAACTTTAATTTTTCGAAACAAGTTTTCAAATTAAAAACATAATTTTCAAATATAGCATTTTTACAAAGAGAGATTATTAGGGCTAAGTCCAATTTTCAAATCAATTTTTCAAAACAAAATCAAACTAAGTAAATTATGTTTTCAAGCCTAAGTTTGTAATCTCCAATAAATCTCCAAAAACATGTTTTTAAAACCAAGTAGAATAAAATTTTCAAAATGAACAGTCTAAGTTACACACCCGAATAATGTTTATTTTTCAAAATCAACTTCTTAAACCTAAGTTTGGAAGGCCTAAATTTCAAAACTAAGTTTAAAAAGTATGAATTTCAAAATTAAATTTGAAAAGTTTAGAGTTTGAAAATAAAATCAATTTTCAAATCTAAGTTTAAAATAATCTAATTAAGGAGATCTAACTTTTAAAACTAAGTTTGAAAAATCCAAACAAATTTTTTAAAAAAGAGATATTTTTCAAAAATTTTCAAAATTTTTCAAAACACTTAGTTAGTGTTAAACTGAGTTAAAAAAAGATATTTTTTCAAAAATTAATTTCAAAATAAGTATAAAAACACTTAATCCTCCCCCTGAACCTGATATTACAAAAACTGTCTAATCAGTTAGATACTTACTGACTATTAGAGGATAGCAGCTTTTACTTGGTTAGTCAGGTTAAGTTTAACTGTAATCAGTTAATATTTGACTGATAAGCATCTTAAGTCCAGGCAGTTTGCCTATGCATCTCACCCCTTTCTATGTTCGGAAATCACAAACAAGAGAATCCTAGGGTCTTGGCGAGATGCTCAAATACTAGCCCTAAGGGAATATGCTTTCTATGCAATTGTCCTAGTCTAAGGCTAAAACTGATTTAAAATTTTAAAAATGGAAGATTTTATAAAAAAAAAATAAAGATTTAATCCTAGAATTTGAAAACACTACTTTTGAAAACACTATTTTTTTTAAATGAATTTTTAAAATAATTTAAAAGATTTTTTTTTGAAATAATTTTTAAAAAGATTTTTAAAGAATGTTTAAAATAATTTTTAAAGTTTTTAAAAGAATAATTTTTAAAGTTTTTTTTTAAATAATTTTTCAAAATAATTTTTAAAGTTTTTTAAAAGAATTTTACAAAAATATTTAAAAGTTTTTAAAAATTTTTTTAAAGTTTTTAAAAGAATTTTTAAAAAAAAAAATTAAAAGTTTTTAAAATAATTTTTAAAACAATTTTTAAAGTTTTTAAAACAATTTTTAAAGTTTTTCCAAAAGAATTTTTGAAATAATTTTTAAAGTTTTTAAAATATTTTTTAAATTTTTTAAAAGAATTTTCAAAATTATTTTTAAAGTTTTTAAAAGAATTTTAAAATAATTTTTAAAGTGTTTTCAAAAGAATTTGTAAAGTTTTTAAAATAATTTTTAAAGTTTTTAAAATAATTTTTAAAGTTTTTTTAAAATAATTTTTAAAGTTTTTAAAAGAATTGTTAAAGTTTTTAAAAGAATTTTTCAAAATAATTTTAAAAGTTTTTTAAAAGAATTTTTAAAATAATTTTTAAAGTTTTTAAAAGAATTTTTAAAATAATTTTTAAGTTTTTCCAAAATAATTTTTAAAGTTTTTTAAAAGAATTTGTAAAATAATTTTTTAAGTTTTTAAAATAATTTTTAAAGTTTTTTAAAAGAATTTTTAAAGTTTTTAAAATAATTTTTGAAGTTTTTCAAAAGAAATTTTAAAATAATTTTTACAGTTTTTTTAAAAATAATTTTTAAAGTTTTTAAAATAATTTTTAAAAATAATTTTTAAAGTTTTAAAATGATTTTTCAAAATAATTTTTAAAGTTTTTCAAAAGAATTTTTAAAATAATTTTTTAAAGTTTTTAAAAGATTTTTTTTAAATAATTTTTAAAGTTTTTAATTATTTTTTAATTTAATTTAATTTAACTTAAGTCCTTAGTTATCTTACCCATTCTATGTTTTCAATCAGGGAATCCTATAATTTTTTGAGATGAATTATGTTCAGTTTTAGAGTTTGGTTTAACTTTGTATTAGATTCTGGTTTTGCTTTGGGCTTAACAAATAGGCATTTTTCGGATAAACTTTTGGGCTATGGTGAGTCACTTGGGTATCATTAGAGTAACCATGCCTTCAAGGTTTTCCAAATAGTCTTATCAACTGAACTTAATACAAAACCTTGGTCTAACTGGTTAAGATTCATAAAGGGTAGCTTCGGTTAGTTCCACTAAGCCAAATGCATTAGGTCAAAGCCATATCTTCCTAGACATGCATAGACATAGTTTCCCTAGCGTACTATCATCCAAAACTTCACCAGTACCATAGGTCAAGTTAAACTTGATCCCTTTCTAACTAGTCCTAATTACCTTGCCGAGTAGGTCAGTTTCGGTTATCCTGTCGGGTAGATTATTTTTGGAGGTGTCAGCTATTCTGGAGCCTCCTCCTGAATTATTGGCCTTTATTTTTGAGTTTTAGTTCTTGGTTTATGTCTGTTATTTTTATAATTATAATTGACTTGATGATATTCTAAATTTTGGTGAGTTTTAAAATATTTAGATTTTGAATTTGTTGGTCTAGGTTTGTATTTTGGTTTTTGATTTGATTTATTCGATTTTACATAATATAATTTTTCTTTGGATATGTAGTATTGGTTAAGTCCTACTTGTGTGGTTAAGCACGCTTTTGGAACCCAAGCTTTACTTGATTGTTTGTGTTGGGTTATTAACGATTTAAATATTTTATTTGAACTTGACTTGTGGCCAAGTTCGGTTTTGTTGCAAATTACTTTTTAATTATTTAAAATTAGATCTAAATTCTTAGATCTTGTTGTAAATTTTTCTAAGAGATATTTTAATTTATTAATGTCTATTTTTAATGATAAATTTTCCTCCTCAAGTGTTAGGTCTTGAGTTGGATTTGAATTTTTGATTTGTTCCTTGAGATTTTGATTTTCCTCAAGGAGCAATTTGTTTTCATTTTCTATTGTAATTAGTTTCTTATTTAAGCATGCAATAATTTTAAAGAACTTTCTATTCAAATTAAAGTATACCTCTTCGGGACCTTCGGAAACGAGTACGGACTCGTGGCTCGATTCGGGTTCGGACTCGTCTTCTGATTCATCCTCCGACTCTGCTTCGAGGGCCATCAATGCAAGGTGACTCTGGTGCTTCTGGTCTTTGGCCTCCGATTCTTCTGAGGACGAGTCGCCCAACGTTGCTTTGAGAGCCTTCTTTTTGGTTGTCTTTGTCTTGTCACTTTTCAATCTCGGGTACTCGTTCTCGTAGTGACCCTTCTTGTTGCACCCGAAGCAGGTCACATTCCTTGGTTCGATTGGGGAGTTGATCTTCTGTAGGTCCTTTTTGCTGAAGTTCTTCTTCCTCCCGGTAAACATTTTTCTTACCAAGTTCACCAGGTACTCTTCGTCTTCAGAATCCTAGTTAGACTCATCTTCATGTTCAGACTTAGTCTTCGTTCTTTCCTTGGAGGAACCTGCAAATAAGGCAATACCTTTTTCGGTCCTGGTGTTAGTTTGCACGTGTAATTCTAATTCACAAAATAATTCGTCTAACTTTAACTTAGATAAATTTTTTGAAATTTTGTAGGCATCCACGATAGATGCCCACAAATTATTATGCAGAAAAGCGTTTAATGCATACCTGATTAGATCGTGATTCTCCATTTGATATCCTATCGCGCGAAGTCCATTGAGGATGTCTTTGATCCTCGCGTGAAGCTGACTCACCGTTTCTCCTTCCTACATTTTAATATTAAATAATCTAATTAAAAGAAGGTCGCATTTCGTTACCTTGGCGTCGCTTGTTTCTTCGTGCAGTTCGATCAGCTTGTCCCATAATTCTTTAGCATTTTGATGCTGTCCTACCCGGTTCAACTCTTCCTTTGTCAGTCCGCATTATAGCGTGTTGAGTGCTTTGAAGTCTGTTGACGCTTTTTTCTTCATGTCCGGAGGCCACTGTTCTGGGTTCAGTGGAATTTCGGAGTTGTCGACCAGCACCTTGTAGCCTCTGGTGACGCTGAACCATTGGTCGAAATCTGTCTTCAGGTAGACCTCCATCCGCTTTTTCCAGTAAGGGAAATCGTCCCTGTTGAATAGGGGAGGACGTACTGTGCTGAATACTTCAATTTGGGATATTTTTTAACCTGCACACAATTAAACAAATAGACAAGGGGTCCCAAGACTTGGTCTTGGATTAGTAGTGCGGAATAAAATAAGAGGAAACTAAAACTGAATTGGTGTTGCACCAATTTAGATTAATTACGGAAAAAGATTCCAAAAAGGTAACAATACTAGTTTGGAATATGACGAAAAATTGAAAACCAAAAAAAAAATGAACCAAAAAAAATAGAAAAAAAAATTCACCCATGTCTGATTGGTGGTTGTACCAAATTAGAGCGGTACCTGCTCTGATACCACTTGTTGGATCGAGAATTCGCTAGAGGAGGGGGGTGAATAGCGATTAAAAACTTCGGCGTATAGAGTAGGTAGCGGAAAAACAAAAACACAATGCTAACAAGGTCGTTTTACTTGGTTCGGAGCCTTTGTCGACTCCTACTCCAAGGTCTGCACTCGTTGAATGCT
The DNA here is from genome assembly GCF_018446385.1 of Zingiber officinale. Lineage (NCBI taxonomy): Eukaryota > Viridiplantae > Streptophyta > Magnoliopsida > Zingiberales > Zingiberaceae > Zingiber > Zingiber officinale. The sequence goes on from NC_056002.1 coordinate 89,368,413, forward strand.
TTTGTTGGGCAATTACTAATAATTCGAAATGTTTTTACAAATGCAGTACAAGAATTTTAGTAAAGAAAAAGAAACCGATAATAAGAGAATAATAAGAAAACAAAACTTGTCGGAGAGCCTTCGCAGCGTCGCAGGAGCACAGAAGCATAGATGAGTTATTGAGTTGCTTCAGCCTTCACCCTCCTTATATAGGAGGTTCAGGGTGCCTGGATCCCTTCAGGGCACTCTAAATGTGACGTAGCCAAGCCAACCAGGGTGCTCCATGTGGAGAAGCGACATTGTGGATAAAAATTACCTCCGAGCGCCCGGACCTGTTCCAGACGCCCGGACCCTTGTTTTCCAGCAATCTCCTTCCTACAAGAAAACGTTAGTCCGAGGCAATGTAAATTATATATCCTGCAAAACAGAGTGTTAGCACAATTTATAATAAAACAGAATAGCAATTAGATTTCGTCTCCTCGAGACCAGAATTTAGTCACGATCTCGACTTAGATATCCGAAATGGATCTAAGTCGGATCGACGCCTAATGTTCCCTTCCCGGGAACGCGTCCTCACAGTCACTCCCCTCCAGTGACTTACCTTCACTTACCTGCTAGACGTCCGGTCAGCCCTTCGACCCACCTATACTTCGTGCCAGCTATCCGGTCAACCCATCGACCTAGCTGGACTTCGTGCCAAACGTCCGGTCAGCCCGTCGACCCATTTGGACTTCGTGCCAGCTATCCGGTTGACCTGTCGACCTAGCTGGCCTTCGTGCCAGACATCAGGTCAGCCCATCAACCTATCTAGGATTCTCCTGCACACTCGGTCAGAGTGTTAGATAACAATGAAACTAATTTAACCTATTTTGTCATTCATCAAAACTTGAGTTAGATCGTTAGTGCTAACCGCACCAACAACTAACATATATCAAAACACCTATCTTCCTTTAAATTACTCCATCCAACCCTTGACACATATCAGAACCTCCCCTCCCCTTAAATTATCTATCCTTCAACTCTTGACAGATGTCAGAACCTCTCCCTTTAAATCCTCCTCTCACACTTCATTTTCAGTTACTCTTTAATCACACCTCCCTCCACTGCTATCTCCCTCTCAGCCTCTTCTTCTCTCTTCCTAGAACATAGTTATCTTCTTAGCCATTACTTTTTATAATTCATAAAAGAAAATTATAATGACTATTTGAGTTTATTTTCAGATAGTTGATCAATTGAGAATGATGTTCTTAGTGGAGATACTATCTCCAACAACAATTGTGATTATACAACCGAATTTACCACAGATCAGGTTAGTTATTATCGTTATTTTATACATATTCATTATTTATTTTGTAAGTAGAGAAATTATATTAAGATTGGATAATATCATACTTATACATCTTTGCTATATTTTTTTATATTGACATTTAAAAGTACCCAAGAGATGATTAATTGGACGAAGACAGTTGGTCTAAAGAATGATATTGTAGTGATTATTAAAAATTCTATTAATTTAAAAGCGACAAGCTGCCAAAGTGTCATCTTATGTGTGAAAAAGTTAGAAAGTACAAATCGTCATGATATCTAGTTGATGGGCAATCCTTAAAAAAATATTGGGATTGAAAAATGTAAATGCCCCTTTGAGCTGCGAGGTATACCAATACCTCCAGATGGTGTGATGTGGGGTTTAAGGGTTGTCTGTGGTTTTCATATTCATCAATCAACAGAATATATTGATGGTCATGAGTACCTATGTGTTGAACTCTATGGTTGTTTTGATGTGATCAACCAAGTTAGGTTATGTCATGTTTTGGTTTGATCCCTGTGTCTAAGTGTGCAAGAGCTTAGGAGCATAGGAAGTCGAGTAGAAGACGCAGCTAGCGAGAAGGATGACACAGGAAGAGAGTCGATGGACTCGGTGCATCAGAGGGATAAAATGTTGTGGAAGAGTACACCGGTGGACGAGAAGAACGTACGCGATGTTCGAGGGATGAGATGCCGGAGAGGAAGCCTGCTTGAGGAGAATGCTGAAAATTGGGTTCGGATGAGCTCTATTTCGGTAGGCCGCAATCATCCAGGCGATCGGAGCAGCTCTAGACCATATGGGGGCTGGAGAATCTGTTAAAAGCGCCTTCTAAAGGAATAGAAGGCGCCTCCAAGGCGCCCCATGCGCCTCCGCTTCCTTCAAGCGGAGGGCGCCTTCCATGAGCATAGAAGGCCCCCTCCATAAGCATGGGAGGCACCTTTCATGCCTATGGAAGGCACCCTCGACCTGGCCAAAGTAGCCGTTGGCAGCAGATAAACCTTTATCCGCTGCTGCCTCGCTAGAGGCGCCCTTCTATTCCCCTTGGAGGTTCCCTCAAGTTACGGATAAGTTTTCCAAGAGCTATAAAAAGGCCTCTGGAGCTAAGAAATAGAATATCAACTCTTGTATTAACTTCCTAGCAACTACTTGAGCTTTTATTGTGTGTAAAAGATTTCTCCGTCTTTAGAGAAGGAGATTCTTAGTAAGTTTTGCAACTGCCTTGGATTAACAACCAGCTAGGTTGTAACCAAGTAAATCCTGAGTCTCTTCCTTATTTTTTGTCACTTTTATTTTATTATTATTGTTGCATTTTAAATAGAGTTGAAACAACAAGAAGAGTATTTAGTATTTCAGATGATTCAACCCTCTCTTGCCAGCCACGCTGCGCCAACAAGTAGTATCAGAGTCTAACCGTCTCAAAAGGACTAACCGTCGACTGAAGCATCAAGATCAAGACGATAGCTAGTGCAAGCATTCACCCCCAAAAATTCGACGGAGACTTCACACAATGGAAACGTCGAATGGAGATATTCTTTAAAATAGATTTTTAAATTTTATTAATAATGAAATACAATTTTGTAGCACCTACAGATTAGCACAGAGCCAAGAAAGAAGAATATCAGTGGAGGAAGAAGGAGCAAGCGAACTTCGTGGTGAGCGGTAAAACAGAGTTTCATCTGCTCAGTATCCTTCCACCCCAGGAGGTCAATCGAATCAGCAATTATGACTCTGCCAAAGATCTCTGGGAGAAGTTTCTAAAACTTCACGAAGGCACCTCGGAAGCAAAGTTAGTAAGGAGAGACATTCTCCGAACCCAACTAACAAACCTGAGGATGAACAATGGAGAAAAGGTAGCGCAACTCTAAGCATGAATCAAGGAACTGATTACTCAGTTAAACAATCTCGGAGAATCGGTGACAAACCGAGATTCAATCTGGTATGCACTCAACACCTTCCCGAGAACTTCAAAATGAGCGTCCTTAGTAGATACATACTACATCTCTAAGGATCTTGAAGTAAGTACGCTAGAGAATTTGTTTTCCACTTTTGAACTTCACGAATCTCGAATTGTAGATTCTAAAGAAATAGAAAAGACAAATCTCAATGTTATCCTAAAAGCAAAGACAGAAGATCAAGACTCCGAAGCATCCATCGATGAAGTCAAAGCAGCTCTTATGGTAAGAAAATTCAATAAATTTATTAAATCTAATAAATTTAAATCGCAGACGAGAAAGCATCTTCGAAATACAAGGACTGTCCGATGCTACAATTTCAACGAAGAAGGGCACATAAAAGTTGACTGCCCGAAACTGAAGAACAAAGACAAGGAAAAGAATAAGAAGCCAGCTCGGCCCAAACATAATCTCAAAGTCATGTGGGATGAGTCGTCATCCTCCGAATATGAAATCGAAGTATACGCCTGATAGCCCAAACGACAATCCATCAAGAAGAAGATGAGACCAGCTTAGAGATGAGCATAGATGAAGGGAGAGGATCATCAGAAGAAAGCAATGATGAAGGGGGAGCATCAGAACTTAAGGTAAGTGAGGTAAGTGCTCTATCCCCCAAGCAGTCCTTTCAGTTTATTAAAATTCTTACCAAAGATTTGGCAAAATTAGAAAAAGAGAACGATGATTTAAAAGACAAGGAGAAGAATAAGGACAAGGAAAAGAATAAGAAGTCAGCTTGGCCCAAACATAATCTCAAAGTTATGTGGGACGAGTCGTCATCCTTCGAATATGAAATCGAAGTATACGCCTGACTAGCCCAAACGATAATTCATCAAGAAGAAGATAATACCAGCTCAAAGATGAGCATAGATGAAGGGGGAGGATCATCAAAAGAAAGCAATGATGAAGGGGGAGCATCAGAACTTAAGGTAAGTGAGATATGTGCTCTATCCCCCAAACAATCCTTCCAGTTTATTAAAATTCTTACCAAAGATTTGGAAAAATTAGAAAAAGAGAACGATGATTTAAAAGGATAATTAAACAATTTAAAGGTTGAAAATGATAACTTGAAAATGCAAATTGACAGTTTAAAAAAAGGTGCATGCTCAGAATTAAATAACTTTAAAAAAAATCAAAACTTAGAATTCATGGCAAGTTAAATTGGTATATTAGACATCACCAAGGCCAAATTAGAAAATTTTCAAAAAATTATATACGCCCTAAATTTTTGATTAACCCAGTAGGAAGGAACCTATATTGGGTTCTAAAATCTTATTTAGATTAAACATTTGTTTTTGGCTTTCAGAAAAATTAATTGTTTAAATTCTTTAAAAGACTTTGTCTAGAAGTGGTTGATGATCCAATAACCAAGAAGACCTAGTGCATTACCACAGCTTGAAAGTCAATTACTGAATTAAATATTTAATTAACAAACTAATAAGTTTGTCAAATTAGATAAATAATGCTTTTAATATTTGTCAATTATTTGAAAATTTCATGACTTAGAAATTGGTTAACTAGCAAGATTTATTTTTTTTACTAAGGTGCCCCCAAAGATTTAATTTTAAAATTTTTTTCCTAGTATTTTTTTGATGTGATCAAAGGGGGAGGAAAGATACAAGTTTAGGGGGAGTTAAGGGGAGTGAGGATTTTTTTTTTCAATTTGAATATTTCTAACTCAAATGACATTATACTTATTTTTCCAAATTCTTATATTGCAGTTTAATATTTAAAATGTTTTGTAAATTTTTTTTATCTGTTTGTTTTGCCCTAACTTGAACTTGGGTTGATGCACATTAAAAAGGGGGAGATTGTTGAACCTCGTGGTTGTTTTGATGTGATCAACCAAGTTAGGTTATGTCCTATTTTGGTTTGATTCCTGTGTCTAAGTGTGTAGGAGCTTAGGAGCACAGGAAGTCGAGCGGAAGACGCAACTAGTGAGAAGGATGGCACGGGAAGAGAGTCGACGGGCTCGGTGCATCCAAGGGATAAAGTGCTGCGGAAGAGTACACCGGTGGACGAGAAGAATATACACGACGTTCGAGGGACGAGAAGCCGGAGCGGAAGCCTGCTCGAGGAGAAGGCCGAAAATTGATTTCGGGTAAGCCTTATTTCGGTAGGCCACAATCACCCAGGTGATCGAAGCAGATCAAGACCATATGGAGGCTGGAGAATCTGCTGAAGGCGCCTTCTAAAGGAATAGAAGGCGCCTCCGAGGCACCTCATGCACCTCCACTTCCTTCAAGCGGAGGGCGCCTTCCATGCCTATGGAAGACACCCTCAACCTAGCCAAAGTAGCTGTTGGCAGTAGATAAACCTTTATCCGATGCTGCCTCGCTGGAGGCGCCCTCCATTCCCCTTGGAGGCACCATCAAGCTACGGATAAGATTTCCAGGAGCTATAAAAAGGTCCATAGAGTTAGGAAATAAAATATCAACTCTTGTATTAACTTCCTAGCAACTGTTTGAGCTTTCATTGTGTGTAAAAGGTTTCTTCGCCTTCAGAGAAGGAGATTCTTAGTAAGCTTTGCAATTGCCTTGGATTAACAACCAGCTAGGTTGTAACCAAGTAAATCCTGAGTCTCTTTCTTATTTTTTTGTCACTTTTATTTTATTATTATTATTGTATTTTAAATAGAGTTGAAAGAATGAGAAGGGTATTTTAGTATTTCAGGTGATTCAACCATCTCTTGCCAACTCCGCTGCGCCAACACTATATAGTTTAAAATCAATAGAGAAAGAATTTGTTTTCGGCATGGCCAACAACACCACACCTCATGAAATTCTTAGTATTTTAAAGGGAAAAGACCCGTCAAATACTACGGGGATCAAAAGCATTTACAATGTCATTTTCATAAACAAATTTACTAAACGGGGTGACCTAAATTATGTTAAGTATATTTTGGAGCAATTAATCAAAAAAGAATACCTCCATAAATACAGTACAAATCTAGACACCAATGAAATCACAGATATTCTTTGGGTTCATCTAAAAAGTCTAGAGCTATCTGTCAACTTTTTGTCTGTATTGATCATTGATGCCACATATAAGACCAATGAGTATCAGATACCACTATTGGAGGTTGTGAGTATCACATCCACAATGCGAACTTACTCCCTTATGTTCTCATATCTTAGTAATAAGAGGACAGATCAAGTGATATGAGCATTAGGTACCTTAAAGAAGTGGATGGTTGAAAAGGAGGCATTGTTGCCATTGGTGTTTGTTTTAGATCGGGAGTTGGTGCTTATTAATGCCATTGAAATATGTTTTCCCAATGCACGTCACATCCTTTGTATTTGACACATAATTCAGTGCGTAATGAAGAAATGCACCCCTATGCTTAGTCTGGAGTAGTAACATTTTTATGCGTCATGGTACTCATTAATTCATCGACAAAGTGGTCTTACCAGCAGAAGTGGGATGTCATACGCGAGGAGTATCAACGATTCGAGGGTGTTCTAAATTACCTTTGGGAGACATGGTTATATCCTTATAAAGAGCGGTTTGTTTCAGCATGGGTTGATACATGAATGCACTTCGGGAGCAATTCAAATCAAAGGGCTAGTCACTTTATAACTTTATTATTTCAATTTTGTTCATTATTGTACTATTTCAAATCTTTTCATTATTAAAACACAATGTATTTTTTATTATAGGGTAGAGTCTGCACATACGAGACTGAAATTATATTTAGGAGATACCATGTCATCCCTACAAACATCTTTTGAAAAAAACATAAGATGTTGAGAATTCAGTTTGGGGATATTAAGAAGTCGTTCGAGAGATCTCTCAACATTTCATGCCATCAACATTTATATGATGACACTTTTAACCAAATAAGGTTTAGATTTCATTAGAGGTAATGGAGCTGATTTCTAGTCAGCTAAAATGTGTTGAGGAAGCATCTTACCAGCTAGCTGGCAGATGCAACTCTTCTACCAAAATTGTATACAGATTATCTTGCAAGCATGATCTTGCACATTACCGTTTCTTTTTCATTCCAATTTTGCTCTAGAGTATCAACGCTTATTGAAGGAGAGTGTTTATGCACGTACATCGGTTTAATGACGAGGGAGTATGACCCAACAGGACATCCCACGTTGTTGAGATATTAGATGAGATGAATCCACCTATGCGAGAGCATATGATAGACACATTTTTTGATATGATAGATCTATCTCAAAGTACAGTTCGAGCTCCTTTATACAACACAGAACATATAGGTCGACTTACAGGTTGAGATGAGCAAAGTATACGTCGCATACCTTCTTTTACAGATGCATCCACTTCAGGATCTAGGGGCTCTCAACCAACTGCAACATCTCGAGGGAGAGAAAGATGTGGAAGAGGGTCGAAGGTTCGCAATACTTAAACGACCCATGATCACTCTCTAGTTCCATCCATCCATGATACTTATATTGAGAAATTACCTGTGCCTTTGCAGCGTTAGATTTCTCACACTGTTGACGTTCAACCTGATGGTCATTGTGGATTCAGGGCAATATCTGCACTAATTGGGTATGGTGAAGAAGGTTAGTTTTATGTATGATTTGAGCTTATAGAATGTAACGACCCGGCTCTTTGGCCTCTTGGGCGACCCCTTATGTCGTCGGCCCATTTGGCGACCTCTAATGTCGTCGACCGACGACCCTTTGACCGTGCCGTTACTCAATAGGACTTCCCACCCCCGGCAGTGGATTTTTGCCTTCCCCAGGATTCGAACTCTAGACCTCCAGGTTTAAGTACTAGAGTTTATGAATCCTGGTAGCCAAGTGAGTGTCACCTTTTTATTGTAACGACCCGACCCTTTGGCCTCTTGGGCGACCCTTATGGCGGCCCAACTGGCGGCCCTTATATCGTCGGCCCATTTGGCGACCTCTCATGTCGTCGACCGATGACCCTTTTGCCGTGTCGTTACTCACTAGGACTTTCCACCCCTAGCAGTGGATTTTTGCCTTCCCCAGGATTCGAACTCTAGACCTCCAGGCTAAGTAGTAGAGTTTATGAATCCTAGTAGCCAAGTGAGTGAATACAGATAGAGGCCAACTGGCGGCCCTTATTTTTGCTACCCTTATGTCGTCGGCCCTTATTTTTGCCTTTGTCAAGAGGCCAAAGGGCCGGGTCGTTACATAGAAGATATTCAACAAAATAAGGATCTATATGATAAACTTTATCCAGATAGAAATTTGGTAACCAATCTATTATTCTCATTGAATTGGTTAGAGCAATGGCACTAAAAATGTATTGGATGGACTCTATGCCTTTGGAAATTGCCATCGCATCAAGGTACAATCTTGTACTGCATGCATTTGGTGAGAATGTTGAGAGTTGTTTTATTCACTTGTCATTAAGAACTTCTTCAGTTACAAACCAAGAGCGTCAAGAAATAGCTATTGCCCATGTTGGCAATCACTTCGTGTAAGTTTTCTTACACTCTCATTACCCTGTACCACCCATTCCAATGTAGTGGTGGCAACATTCATCGTACGAAGCTAAAGGATAAGTCACTCATTATAGGACATGTGTTTATTTATGGTACGAAGTAATAGGTACATTATTAAACGTGTCGGTAGCAGAATTTGGAGGCAATATTAATTAATATTTCTATTATATATATATATATATATATTTGTATATTATTACATGCACTCTTCATTTTTTAAAAAATATTTGTTCCTAAGCTATAAATATGGTTACTATTAATTGTTAGTATTTTTGCTAGTATATATATATATATATATATATATATATATATATGATTCTGTCCGAACGCTGAGTCGATGGACGCTGGGCACGTGGCGCTCTTCCAACTGATGATGTGGATCTCTGACCAGCCGTATGGATCTCCGGCGAACCTGCAAGGAAGTCGAGCCGGGAAGGGGTTCCCGGCAACGACCCTCCGACGCTCAAGTCAGGCAAGAGGAAAATGATGAAGTGGCTCCAAAGATGAGAGATCGCGTACCTCCGGCGAAGTCTGAGGGCTCTTATATAAAGTTGTGGGGAGGCTTATACACACCTACCGAGGCGTACACGTGTCCTTTACCATACCTTAGTATGGGCTTACCAGAGGAGCATGCCTGACACCATACTGCTACAGTCCGAGCACCTCTCTGATGGGACGGCAGAACCTTCTGTCGTAGGATTCTGTGTATGACTTGGTCGTCGAACATGCCTGTTGTCAGAAGATGTTCCCCAATGTCCCCTTGTCCTTGTCTCTTTTTTCCCCGAGCCGAGCATCCATCTGCTCAGCAGGCATCGGTCCGACTGGGCGTAGGTGTCGGTTCGACCGGGTGCTCGGCTGAGACTGTTCCTTCACAGCATTGATGCTTTACGCCTCAGCCGAGTGGGCTACCCGCTCAGCCCGGCGACCCTATTCACCATGAGCGTCGGAAACCCGACTCCTCGTCGGGTTGTCTTTGATTCCGCCCGGACCCGTTCGGCCGGTTGACCCGACCCTTCTCCGATCGGATGGGCCTCATGCTGACCCTTTTGACTTCTGACCTTCACGTGTCATTGGCTCCCCACAAAGGGGGTCCCCCGTCCTTACTGCCGGATCACTTGCCTCCCCTTCAAGTCTAGTCGAAGGAGGCGATTAGTCCGACTGACTGGACCGCCAGTCACGCCGAGCGGCGTCTCTGTGAAACTATCCTCCGCTCGACCCCCACGGGGGTAGCTATGACCTTAGTCAACGCCAACATTCCTCGGATCTCTTCGAAATTTGCGCCAATCTTTGACATTAAGGCCGGGCATGCGCTCATTAAATGCACTCCAGTGGTCGAATGCCACGTGGCGCTGCTGCCGTCATCATACGGCGGCGGCGTCGCGGGTGACGAGACCAGGGGGTTTAAAATGGATGGACCGATGCGTGCTTCGGTTCCCGTGACCTGCATCCGACGGTGGAGGCCACTCGGGCTCAACCCTATAAAGCCTTCTCCTTCTCCCCCTCCTCGTCGCATCTATGCCTTCTCGTGCTCCACAACTTCCTTTGGCGTTTCAGACTTCCGGCGATCCCGCTTTTCCGTTTCCGGCGATCTCTAGCCTCCTCCTTTCGATCCTCAGCTTCTTTGTAAGGTCCTTACCCCTTCTCTATTATCCTCGTGTTTTTTGCCGAGTTCTCGCTCTCTGGTTGCTGTATTATTTGTCGTCTTCTTCTTTCTATCATTTGCCTCTCCTCGCCTTTTGTGGTTTCGCCCGTTCGGACAATGGCCAGTTCCTCTCAGCCTCAAGACCTAGCCCTCGGCCCGTGGTATACCACCATGGAGTCTCGCTTCGATCGACGCGACGCCGATATTCCGATGGATAATTTTGACATTCCCTCTGATTTTGAACTTATCTTACCCTCCCTCTCCGCTCGGCCACACAAACCGCCGCGCAGAGCTTTCTGTGTTTTCCGCGACCAGTTCATAGCCGGTCTGCGCTTTCCAATCCATCCCTTTATCATAGAAGTTTGTAATTTTTTCGGCATTCCGCTCAGAAGCTTAGTCCCTAACACCTTCCGCCTTCTATGTGGCGTTGTTGTCTTGCTCAAAATCCACAACATTTCCCTCCGACCGGAGGTCTTCTATTATTTTTATTATCCTAAACAGTCCGAGCTGGGTACTTACATGTTCCAGGCTCGACCCGGTCTAGTCTTCTTTAATAAACTACCCTCTTCCAATAAACATTAGAAAGAGTACTACTTCTATCTTCGTCTTCCCGAACGGGCCTCCTTCCGAACCCAGTGGCAGGTCGGACCGCCAATCTCCCCTGAGCTAAAGAGGTTCAAGACCCGACCGGACTATCTTCATGCTGCCAACATGCTAGCCGGTCTGAAGTTCGACATCAACAAGTTCTTACCTGAAGGGGTGATGTACATATTTGGCCTGAGTCCAATCCGGACTCCCCTCCCGAGCGACTTCGGTAAGAATTTTACTTGTACATTCGCCTTGATTGCTAACTGATTTTCTCCTTTTTCCTTTGCAGCGGACATTGTCATGGAGTCCGTGATGGCTGGGATTTTGAAGAGGAAAGCGGCGGCGGTTGAGGCCGCAGCTGCCAAGGAGATGGAGCTGCTCGGTATTGACCCGGTCGGCTCACACGAAGGGGAGAGCGGGACTCACGAGGAGTCGGCCGCTCAAGCCTCTCCTCGGGATGTGGCAAGAGGCGCCACCCCCAGCAGGGGACCAACAGTTCAGGAGGAAGGCTCCGCTCAGGAGGAAGAGCGCCTTCCCCGACAAAAGAAGCGCCGAACGGAGACACCCCTTCGATTGGCCACTTCCGCGGTCCAGCCGTCCGAACGGACCACCGCCGATTCTCGCGGCAAAGCCCCAGGCCATACCTGTCAGCGCCCTTCCGCCCTCTCCTCGCCGAGTCCAGCGCTCGACCATTTTGTCCCAGTTTTCTGCACCGGCCTCCGATCCTTCCCCAGCTTCCGCTCAGACGATGCCCGGTCGGCGCCGTACCATCAGGGTCTCCCTGCATCTCCCCACCGAAGAGTTGATGCCCGAGTCCGATCGGCCAACTGCGCCTGAGCACATGATCACCATGAAGGGGCCCCTAGCCGAGATGTGGGCCGATGCTCGGGCGCGTGTCGCGATGATTCCACTCGGCAATCTGGCCAACAGCCACATGAAGCAGGCCACTGGGGTAAGTGTGTTTTCTTCCGAAGTTTTTTATGCCGTAATTCTGTTCGGCTATTAATGATTTTATTTATGTCAGAGATGGGTAGAGGAGATCGCTGTCTCCAATCGTCTAGCCATGGTGGACGAAGAATTAAAGAGGCTAAGGAGTTCGAGCGGCGCGCCCTCCCAGGATCCTTCATACGCCGAGTTGCAGAAAGAGCTCAAGAAGACCCAAGATCTGTTGGCGGCTGAGCAAAAGAAGATGGCCGATCAGGCCTATACTCTGGGAGAACTTGAGAGACAAGTGAAGACGCTCGATCGGAAGATAAGTCTTTCCACCGATCGGAAGAAGACGACCATCGCCGACCTGGAGAAGAAAAACATCAAGGCGCGGGGCCTGGAGCAACGGGTTAAGGAACTGATGGATCAGCTAGCCGGCGAGAAGGCGGCCCGATCGGATGAGGTGGCGAAGCTTGAGGCTGCCTTGCAAGAACACCAGGCAGCCGCCGATGCTTCCCGAGCGGCCCTCAAGGAATACCAGGAGGCTGAGCTAGGCCGGGTCGCCGCCTTGAGGCTAAATTACATCCGTTCGGCCAAATTCTCGGAGAAAGTTTACGAACGGATGTACACTGCCTTTGAGCTTGCCCTCACCGCCACGATGGACTATCTGAAGTCCAAGGGTCAGCTCCCTGACTCCGCCAGCATCCCGGCCCAAGACTATGCGGCGCTCCTTAGCACCATCCCTAAGGACCTTTATGATTTTCTGGAATAGAAGTCTTTATGTAATTCGGCCGTTCGGCCAAAAATTTCCTTTTTTGTAATTCGGCTGCTCGACCTTGATTTCTCTAATTTAAATGGAAAATTTATCTTTGTGCAACTTCGTTTCTACTTTGCATGCTTGTGGGTAATTGGTCGGGGCCTATGACACACAACTTGGCCAACTAGGCCTCCCGAGCGGGTGTAGGTGGCATACGACTTGTCACTACTTTCCCTTGCCGCTTATCTTCAAGCGTCTTTCGTTCCGGCCGGAGGGTTTATAGTCGCTGGTACGACTCGATATTTAACGTCGGAGCTCGACGGTCTTCCGGTCGGAGGGTTTATAGTCGGTACTTTTGGTTAATCGGACGATCGGCCAAACGACTTAAGAGTCGACCTCTTTATTGTCGTCTTCCGGCCGGAGGGTTTATAGTCGCCGGCGCGACTCTCAATATTTAACGTCGGAGCTCGACGGTCTTCCGGCCGGAGGGTTTATAGTCGCCGGCGCGACTCCCAATATTTAACGTCGGAGCTCGACGGTCTTCCGGCCGGAGGGTTTATAGTCGCTGGTACGACTCGATATTTAACGTCGGAGCTCGACGGTCTTCCGGTCGGAGGGTTTATAGTCGCCGGTTCGACTCTCGATATTTAACGTCGGAGCTCGACGGTCTTCCGGCCGGAGGGTTTATAGTCGCCGGTACGACTCTCGATATTTAACGTCGGAGCTCGACGGTCTTCCGGCCGGAGGGTTTATAGTCGCCGGTACGACTCTCGATATTTAACGTCGGAGCTCGACGGCCTTCCGGCCGGAGGGTTTATAGTCGCCGGTTCGACTCTCGATATTTAACGTCGGAGCTCGACGGTCTTCTGACCGGAGGGTTTATAGTCGCCGGTTCGACTCTCGATATTTAATGTCAGAGCTCGACGGTCTTTCGGCCGGAGGGTTTATAGTCGCCGGTTCGACTCTCGATATTTAACGTCAGAGCTCGACGGTCTTCTGATTCGGCTGACGATGCCCTATACTTGCGTTAATTTTCTGATTTTTTACTCCTGCATTTCAAGTATATAGCCGAACGGAAAGTATACAGCATACATTACATTGGCGCACCTTTCACCCTGCCCGGTAAGGCTGGAGGTGGTTCGCGCTCCATGGTCGATCCAGTTGCCGTCCGTCTTCATCCTCCAGATAATAGGCACCCGAGCGGAGCTTTTCGATGACTTTGAAGGGGCCCGCCCAAGGAGCCTCTAGCTTGCCAACGTCCTCGACCGACTTTACTTTCTTCCACACTAGGTCGCCGACCTGGAATGCTCTAGGGATCACATGTCGGTTGTAGTTATGCTTCATTCTCTGCCGGTACGCCATCAGCCGGACGGATGCCTTGGCTCGTTCTTTGTCGATCAGGTCCAACTCCATCTTCCTCCGCTCGTCATTATCATCATCATAGTTTTAGATCCGGACGGACTTTACGCCGACTTCAATTGGGATAACTGCTTCACCACCGTACACTAAATGGAATGGTGTGACGCCCGTTCCCTCCTTTGGGGTCGTGCGGATAGCCCATAGGACGCCCGGCAGCTCGTCCACCCAACTTCCTCCTGTGTGGTTAAGTCGAGCCCGAAGAATTCTGAGGATTTCTCGGTTGGTTACCTCAGCTTGGCCGTTGCTCTGGGGATACGCCACGGAAGTAAAATGTTGTTCGATGCCATAACTTTTGCACCATTCTTCGAGCTGCTTCCCGGCGAACTGTCGCCCGTTATCAGATATGAGCCGGCAAGGAATGCCAAGCCGACAGATTATATGCTGCCAGATAAACCTTTTGACCATCTGCTCGGTGATCTTGGCTAGTGGCTCGGCCTCCACTCATTTGGAAAAGTAGTTGACCGCCACTAGAAGAAACTTTCACTGACCGGTCGCCATAGGAAACGGACCTACGATATCCATCCCCCACTGATCTAACGGACAGGACATAGTAGATGCTTTCATCTCCTCCGCCGGTCGGTGGGAGATGTTGTGGTACTTCTGGCAGGAGAGGCACGTCGCGACGGTCCGAGCGGCGTCTGCTTGCAGGGTTGGCTAGAAGTACCCGGCTAGCAGGATCTTCCTAGCCAGCGATCGCCCGCCCGGATGTCCTCCGCACGATCCTTGGTGCACTTCCTGGAGGATGTACTCCGTGTCCTCCGAACTCACACACTTCAAAAGTGGGCGGGAGAAAGCCTTCATGTAGAGTTGGTCTCTAACGAGTGTGAACCGACCGGCTCTCCTCCTCAATAGCTCGGCTTCCTCCCGATCGGACGGTGTCGCACCCGAGCGCAGAAACTCCATGATGGCTGTCCTCCAATCGCTCAGGAATGCGAGTCCCTCCATCCGATCAATGTGCGACACCAAGGATACTTGCTCAATTGGCTGCTGGATGATGACCGGTGATATTGAACTTGCGAGCTTGCCTAACTCATCTGCCGCCTGGTTCTCTACTCGGGGTATCTTCTGGATAATGACTTCTCAAGTCAGAAGGGAGCCCTAGCCGGCCTATCTTAATCTCAAAAGTGCCCAGAGTCGGGAGGCCAACAGAGTCTAATAGGTCTCAGTTTCATATGGCTACGCGGCCTGCAAGCCAGCTATGAGGGCCTCATACTCCGCTTCATTATTTGTGGCTTTGTAGTCCAGCCGGACGGATAGGTGCATCCGTTCTTCTTGGGGGGAGAGTAATAGCACACCAATTCCGCTCCCGCGCCGAGTGGACGATCCATCCACAAATATTTTCCACATATCTTCGGGTTCAGGATTTTTCACTTCGAGAACAAAATCTGCTAAGGACCGGGGTTGATATTGAATGTCAAATTCACTCAACTCCGTTGTCCATTTGATGAGCCGTCCGGACGCTTCGGATTCAACAGCACTCTTCCCAATGGGCTATTTGTCCGGACGATGATTGTATGAGCCAAGAAGGCGAGGACCAAAGCAAAAGCCAGCTTCTCGAGCCCAGTGCAGCGAGATTCAGCATCTTTTAGAATACGGTTCAAGAAGTACACGGGTTGTTCTTCACCGCTCGTCCTCACTAATGCCGAGCCTACTGCTCGCTCGGTTGAAGATAAATAAATACAGAGCGGCTCACCTACAGCTGGCTTGGCTAACACGGGCAAAGAGTTCAGGTATGTCTTCAGCTCCTCAAATGCCCAATCGCATTCTTTGTCCCAATGAAACTTAGTAGCTTTGCATAGGATCTTGAAAAAAGGGAGACTCCGGTCGGCAGTCTTAGAGATGAATCTTGACAATGCAGTTATCCGCCCGGTCAGGCGCTGTACTTCCCTCAGATTTCTTGGGGGCGCCAAATCTTGCAACGCTTTTACCTTGCTGGGATTTGCCTCTATGCCTCGCTCGGTCACTATATAGCCCAAGAAACGCCCGCCTTTTGCTCAGAACAGACATTTCTGAGGGTTCAGCTTGACTCCATACTTCCTCAGCGTTTGGAAGGTCTCCTCTATATCCGTAAAAAGATCAGCCGCTCGGATAGACTTGATGAGAATATCATCCACGTACACTTCTAAATTGCGTCCGATATGCTCCTTGAATATCTTGTTCATTAAGCGCTGGTAAGTTGCTCCCGCGTTCTTCAATCCGAACGACATTATATTGTAACAGTAAGTGCCGTTGGCTATGACGAAGCTGGTCTTCTCTTGATCTTCTCGGGCGAGCAGCACCTGATGGTAGCCCTGATAGGCGTCTAACATGCATATCAGCTCACACCCGACTGTGGAGTCCACCAATTGATCAATCTAGGGCAGAGGGTAGAAATCCTTTGGGCATGCTTTGTTGAGATCCCGGAAATCGATGCAAACCCTCCACTTGTTGCCCGGCTTGGAGACTAGCACTACATTTATGAGCCAGCTCGGGAACTGGACCTCCCTTATATGGCCGGCCTCCAGGAGCTTCTCAACCTCCGCTCGGATGATGGCGTTTTGTTCGGCGCTAAAGTCCCTCTTCCTTTGCTTCACCAGCTAAGCGTCCGGTCGGACGTGAAGCTCATGCTGTGCTATACTTGGCAAAATTCCCGGCAGCTCATACATCGACCACATGAGGACGTCGCAGTTTCTCTGGAGACATTTGATCACCTCCTTTTTCTGGCTTGCCTCCAGATCGGCCGCAATGAATGTGGTGGCCTCCGATCGGGTCGGGTGGATCTGCACCTCCTCTTTTTCTTCATAAACCAGAGAGGGTGGTTTTTCAGTTATGGCGTTCACCTCAATCCGTGGCGTCTTCGGCGCGGAATTAGCTTCGGCTCGGACCATTTCGACGTAACATCACCGAGCCGCCAGCTGGTCTCCTCGCACTTCTCCAACTTTATCTTCAACCGGGAACTTAATTTTCTGGTAGAAGGTGGAGACGGCCGCTCGGAACTCACTGAGCGCTGATCTCCCCAGGATAACGTTGTATGCTGAGGGAGAGTCGACCACGACGAAGTTGGCAGTCCGCGTCCTTCTGAGCGGCTCTTCTCCCAGCGAAATAGCCAGTCGGACCTATCCGACCGGTAGAACTTCATTGCCCGTAAACCCGTAGAGGGGGGTTGTCATGGGCAGTAACTCAGCTCGATCAATTTGCAGTTGGTCGAAAGCCTTTTTAAATATAATGTTGACCGAGCTGCCTGTATCGATGAAAATGCGGTGAATAGTATAGTTAGCTATTACCGCTTTGATAATGAGGGCGTCGTAATGTGGCACTTCGACTCCCTCAAGGTCCCTGGGCCCGAAGCTGATTTCGGGCCTGCTCGCCCGTTCTTGACTGCAGCCAACCGCAT
This sequence comes from Zingiber officinale, assembly GCF_018446385.1. Taxonomy (NCBI): domain Eukaryota; kingdom Viridiplantae; phylum Streptophyta; class Magnoliopsida; order Zingiberales; family Zingiberaceae; genus Zingiber; species Zingiber officinale. The sequence goes on from NC_056002.1 coordinate 89,385,799, forward strand.
GGATCCTGAGCTGCCTGACACTCGCCTTCCTCGCTCTATTGGAGTCGCCTCCGGTCGGTCCACCCGAGATGATGTTGATTTCGCACCGGGACGTGTTGCTTCTATTTTCTTCCTCCCGGGCGGACGGCTTAGGCCGCTCCTTAGATACCCGGGGATTGCCCTCATGCCCCTGAGGATGATACCGCTCGGGAGACTTTCTGGATATCCTCCGATCGGCTTCATGGTGTCACTGTCGTCTGTCGGATGATGGCGATCGACGACGACCACTCCGGGGAGCGGGGTGGGCGATCAGGGGAAGGCTTCGGCAATCTCGTGTGTTATGCGTGTCAGTCCGGTGGAACGAGCAAAACATGGGGGTCCATACCTTCTTTTTTGGTTTGGGCCGCTTGGCGGCTACCTCTTGGACGGCGTGGGACCTTGCGTGGTGAGGGCAGGCTGCTTCGGTTCGCGGTCCTCTGGGTGGCTGGTGGCCAGTGAGCAGCTTCCGCTCGGCAGGGGCTAGTCGCTCAGTTGGAGCTTCTTTTCTTCGTGCTGCCTGTGCTTCCTCCACATTAATCTACTCATTGGCCCGGTGTAACATATGATCATAGTCTCGGGGCGGCTTTCGAATAAGCGAACGGAAGAAGTCACCGTCTACGAGGCCTTGCGTGAACGCATTCATCATTGTTTCTGAGGTGCCCGTTGGAATATCCATGGCCACCCGGTTGAATCGTTGGATGTAATGTAACGACCACCCTTCTTTACAAGTCTCTAAGGATGGATGCTACTTAACTATAACTTTACTTAAGTAATGTTGCCTATGCTAATAAAAGCAAAGCTAAAAAAAATTCAGACTGCCATGCAAAACTTTTTCACTATTCTTACTGTAAACACCCTTTATATCATGCAATTTAAACATTTCTATATGTGATTACATGCTGAGGAACGGAAAGAACTCTTTCTATAAAAAGAGACTAAACTCAAACAATAAATTAGCATACCTAGAATTGTTATAGACAGAGTTATAGAGAAACTAGTCCTCAGTATGCTACATTCAAGCTTAAAGGTAAGTCCATGCATGTTATGGTTTCGCATAGAATTCTCAGTTTAGAGCAACTGGAAAAAAAAAAACAATCAACTGCATTATATACTATTAGGTTCGGTTGCTGCTTCTAACAGTGCTAGCAACCTAACTGATACGAAAGAACAAAATGAGTAATAGCTAACCATTTATTCTCCCATTCCAGGTACACAAATAACCTTCTTAGCATACAATTTAAGACACCATAGTAACAATTCTGATAGGGGTATTTCCAACAACACGGCATAAACAAGTCTAACATGCACTTTACCCATTTCAAGGCTTGAAAGCAATTACAGTACATTTAGGAACAACTGCAGATTACGAATATATCATGCAATTCTATTTGGTACAGCAACTGAGCATGCAAATCTTTCTGAATTTAAACAGCAGTGCATCCCAACACAAATAATGCTACAACATTGATAATAAGACACGTACATGGCAGTTCAAATGCAAGAACTTTCAGCAATGACTAACTCCATTAGTGCAAGGAATAATAATACTGCACCAAATTTTAACATGCAACCAAAGCAATCAAATCCGACCATACCTTCAACAACAGGACTAGCGTACCTAGCAATGGTAATAAAAACAATGCGAAATAAACAAAGTCCAGTGACCCAAGGGAATAATCCTTCTAGTTATCTTATCAATTAAATGAAAAAAAAACTGATTAAATCCTGTTACAAGGTCCCAAGCTTCCATATCAGCCACCACACACACACCATCGACGTCTCCTTGTCGCCTTCTTCTATGCCACTTTAGCTTTTCCTTTATTTTTATCTATATCTGCAGTAGGAGGAAAAAAAAATAGTATCTATAAGCTAAAAGCTTAGTAAGTGCTTTCTACTCACAAAATCCGATAAGATATGCATAAACATAAAAGACAACAGGAAGTACATGCCCAACATGAAAATAGCAGATAGAACTATATCATGCATCTCTAAAGGAAACAACAATTTAACTTGCTAGAAATTTGCAACTTAGATAAAAGAACTTGTTCTGTTTGTTTCCAAAATTAATACTTTTATACTTTAAAAATAATATTCAACTTTACTTGGGCCCGGCATTGTACCACTTTGCGCGCCTTTCTTAATGAGAATTGAGGTAGCTAATCCCAAAACCATTAAGACACTTCTAGACCTTATGTCTAGGGGCAACTTGGAGCCCATCCCTTGGACCTTGTGTCCGGTACATGCCCTTTTAAAAGTAAAATACTTTTCTTTATATCCTTCTTTAAATACTTCTTCTAAATAAATGCCTTGGCATTTATTTAAGCACTTAGTGTGCCTTGGTTCTAAATTCTGAACCTTAGGATCAGATTGTATCTTAGTATTGCTTTTCTTGTACTTCTCTCATTTATTCAGCAAACAAGAGATTTTAAACTACATGGCACTGATATATATATCTGTATATATTCAAAACAAAACTCAACAGTACTTAAAAGACTACATGGTCATATGAAATATGTTTGGTCAGGTCCACGGCAGCAAACAGATTCCCAATAGCAAACTTGTAAAACCAATTTATTCTTGAATCTTAACAATTCTTTGATCATACCATGACTTGAAGGAAACATAACTACTTAGATATGCTTGAAATGTAAGGTAAATACATTTAGATAAGCATGCTGTAACAAATCAAGAAGACACTTAAAAAAAATCTGTCCGTGATCTAAAAACAGCAAAAGAACTTGAACCAAAGCCCAAACCGAAATGCTAGCAAAGGTTGAAATCTGGACAATAGGTTAGAATGAAGGGCTGCTCTTGTTCATTACACAACAACAAGAAAATGCGAACAAAAAACCCCAAAAGCTACTCCTACCGCAGGTGAGAAGCACTTACATCGGGTTCTTGAACTTACAACCGAAGAGAAATGCCCTAGGGTTTCGGTAGAGCTTCATTTCTCCCTTCTCCTTGTGTTCCCCGAGCTTTCCTTGCCGGAAAGGTCACCCACGATTGGAGACCGGCCGGAAAAACCCCTCGCCGGCGTCGGGAGGAGGAACCCTAGCCTTGGCTGCGGTTTCGCCCGAGAGGAGAACAGCGCCGTCGGGAGAGAAAAAGAGGGGAAAAGGATTTTTTTAGGGCTCGGGAAGAAATTTACCTCCTTAAATAACCTGGGTTATTTTGGTTCCATCTATTACTTAAATATATTTGTTCCCCCACTTAGTTAACAAAACGAGCTCAGCTCGGTTGGTTGGGCCGCTTACTGCTTGGGCCCGAGAAGCTGGGTTCGAATCCCAGCTCTTGCACTTTGGTTTTTATTTTATTTTTCTTTTTTTTTAAACTTTCTCCACTCGGTAAAAATACCAAACGGACTCCAAAATTTGCATAAAAATACTCTAAAAATTTCTAAAAATCTCTAGAATATTTTAAAAGCATTTCCAAATATTTTTAAGGATATTCAGAACTCAAAATAAGGAAAATTGGGTCGTTACAATTCCCATACCTTATAAAAGTTCGTCCTCGAACTTAGAATAGTTCTGGATATTTCTGTCTCATACTATCCTCCCGCTCCCAAGTGACTTCCTCGTGTTCTGGTTCTGCCAGATGACCTTCACTAGTGGTACTTCTTTGCTTCTTAGTCTCTTGACTGCTCTGTCCACTATCCGTGTAGGTCTACTCTCAAAACTAAGATCCTCTTGGATCTGCACTGACCGAGGCTCAATCACTTGGCTAGGGTCATGGAGGCACTTCTTTAACATGGAGACATGAAACACATTGTGTATTGCTGACATGTCGGTGGTAAGTCCACTATAAGCTACTTTCCCAATCCTGTCTATGATCGTGTAAGGTCCTACATAGCGAGGACTTAATTTGCCCTTCTTGCCAAATCTCATCACTCCCTTCATAGGAGCAACTTTGAGAAAAACTGAATCTCCTACTTGAAATTCCAATGGCCTACGACGTGTGTCAAGATAGCTTTTCTGTCTACTCGGCGTCTCAATCCTCTGTCTGATTTTCTGAATAGCCTGAGTGGTTTCTTCTATCAGCTCTATCTGAATGCCCAGCTCTACTTCCATTTCCTTTCTTTCACCTGCTTCTTGCCGGCGTATAGTTGATCTGCACTTTCTGCCATACAACGCCTCATATGGTGCCATCCCGATGGTGGCTTGGTAGGCGTTGTTGTAGGCAAACTCAGCAAGCCTGAGTATACTTGTACCAATCGCTTTAAAATCTAGTGCACAAGCCCGAGCATATCTTCTAGGATCCGACACGCTCTCTGTCATCCATCATATCGGTGAGGATGGAAGGTCAGTCGAACTTGAGTTTGGTGCTATCCAGCTCAACACACTCCCAGTGAGAGGTGAGCGCCCATCCCTATCGTAAACAATAGATTTGGGAACTCCATGAAGTCTGATCACCTCCTTAACATATAACTGTGCTAACCGCTCTATAGAGTGGGACACCTTGATGGCTAGAAAATGGGCGACTTGGTCAATCTATCCACTATTACCCATATTGCATCATATCCATTCGTAGTTCTTGGGAGACCTGTTATGAAGTCCATAGAGATGTCTTCCCACTTCCACTGTATAGGAAGAGGTCAGAGAACTCCTCCGGTCTCAGTGTTCCTGACCCGACATGTCGTATCGACATATTAGCTACATCTCTTTTGAGTCCGGACCACGGAACTTCATTTCACGCCTTGGTACATCTTGGTAGAACCGGGATGCATAGAGTATGGCGACTATGGGCCTCTTCTAAAATTCTCTTTCTCGACTCTTCATCATTGGGAACACAAAGGCGATTTCCACGATAAAGAATTCCACCGTTCGATACTCAAATTTTCTTCTTCTTGTATTCCTTGCTTGATCTTTTGGATATCCGGATCTTCACTTTGCTTTTTCTGTATATCCTCAGCGGGGTTGACTCTAGGGTCAATGCAGAGAGTTGCCCATAAATAATTTCAAGTCCGAAATCTGACAATTCCTTCTGTAGTGGCAGGGCTAACGATGATAAGGACATCAAGGATGCACTGGACTTTCTGCTTAATGCATCTGCCACTTTATTAGCTTTACCTGGGTGGTAGAGGATTTCACAGTCATAATCTTTGACCAACTCTAGCCACCTGCGCTGTCTCATGTTTAAGTCCTTCTGAGTGAAGAAGTACTTAAGACTCTGATGGTCTGTGAAGATTCTGCACTGGACTCCATACAAGTAGTGTCGCCAGAGTTTCAGTGCAAAGACCACAGCTGCCAGCTCTAGGTCATGAGTGGGATAGTTCTTCTCGTAGTCTTTGAGTTGTCTTGAAGCATAAGCTATAACTTTTCCTTCCTGCATGAGTACAGCTCCTAAGCCCATCTTGGAAGCATCACTGTAGATGTCAAAACTCTTGTCATCCTCTGGAACAGTCAGTATAGGAGCACTGGTCAGTCTCCTCTTGAGTTCTTGAAAACTCTGCTCACATTTATCTGACCATTCAAACTTCTTGTCCTTCCTGGTGAGGGCTGTAAGTGGAGAGGCTATCCTGGAAAAGTCCTCCACAAATTTCCTGTAGTACCCAGCTAAACCAAGGAAGCTTCTGATCTCCCTGGCATTCTTGGGTCTCTTCCAGTTGTTGACCGCTTCTACTTTGGCTGGATCCACTTGAATGCCTTCTTTTGAAACAATGTGACCTAGAAATGCCACCTGCTCCAACCAAAATTCGCACTTTGAGAATTTAGCATAGAGCTGTCTCCTGAAGAGTCTGCAGGACTATTCTCAAATGCGCATCATGCTCCTCCTAGGTTTTGGAATAGACTAGAATGTCGTCAATGAACACAATGACAAACTTGTCAAGGTATTCTCTGAACACTCTATTCATCAAGTCCATGAAGACTGTAGGTGCATTAGTCACACCAAAAGGCATGACTACGAATTCGTAGTGTCCGTATCTGGTCCTGAAAGCTGTTCTGGGTATATCCTTCAACTGATGGTACCCAGAGCGCAGATCTATCTTGGAGAACACTGTTGCCCCTTTCAATTGATCAAATAAATCATCGATCCTGGGCAGTGGATACTTGTTCTTGATGGTCACTTGATTTAGAGCTCTATAATCTATGCACATCCGCATAGATCCTTCCTTCTTCTTGACAAACAACACAGGGGCTCCCCATGGTGAGTGACTAGGGCGAATGAAGCCTTTGTCAAGCAGCTCCTGAAGTTGCTATTGTAACTCTTTTAGCTCTGCTGGAGACATGCGATATGGAGCTTTTGAAATTGGACCGGTACCAGGAACCAGTTCAACCTCAAACTCCACCTCTCTATTGGGAGGTAGTCCAGGTAGCTCTTCTGGGAACACCTCTGGATACTCACAGACTACCCGAACTTTCTCCTGCTTAAGTCTTTCTTCTTCCTCTGTACTCACAATTAATGCAAGAAAACCAGCACACCCTTTAGCTAACATCTGGTGAGGTGAGAGTAGAGAGGAATTTCAGGTCTTCCTCTTTGGTACTCCTGTAAATTCAAAGGATGGTTCACCTTCGGACTAAAGATCACTTTTCTTCTGCGGCAGTCCACTGAAGCATTGTACTTGCTGAGAAAATCCATACCCAAAATGATATCGAAATCCTGCATAGCGAGGTAGCTCTCGGTCTGAAATTCTGACTAGTACAGACCGAAGCCACCGACTAGATTCCATGACTTCCCAAGGTAGGGTTGTCGGAACTGAATTCATGCAGGGTACAGCAATTCTTTGGCAAAGGTATGGATACAAAGAATGGGTCAAAGAATCATAGCACGACGAAAAAATAACTACTTGACCTATTCGACCGGTGAGGCACTACGACTTCCTCTTTGGTAAGGAGAATACTCGGCATTGTCAGCGGTGGAGCTCCAACCTTCCTTGTGATCCAGGTCCTTCCGAGTTGCGGGCATATAATGTAGTTGAGGCTTGGCTCCATATTGTATTGGCTGTGGCTGGGGTGCTTTGAACTTGTTAGGACACTGTTTGGCCATGTGTCCTTCTTGACCACAAGAATAACATCCAGTCTTACCCAAGAGGCAGGCTCCTGGATGTGTTCTCCCACATTTAGGGCAGGGAAGGAGCTTAGTCTGCTTGGTTTCTGGTCCTCCCTTCTGGTTACTTCCTGAATCCCACTGCTTTCTTTTAGTGCCCTTGCCTTTCCAGTTCTGATTATTTGACTGGGGTTTCTGATTTCCCCCAGTCTTGGTTTCTATCTTGATTGGCTTGTGCTGCTCTCGTTGTGCCTTCATGCTGTTCAGGTAGTGCTCAGCTACTAAGGCTCTACTGACCAACTCTTCTCCAGTCAGGGGCTGATGAGTCCCACTGCTCACATTAAGTGATATCACAGGCTTCAGCATTCTGAGCATTAGTCTGACTCGCTCCTTCTCTGTACTTACTAGTTCTGGGCAGAGACGAGCTAGCCTGTTGAATCTTTTAACTGCTTCCTCCACCGCCGATCCCCCGTCTGAACTCCATAAACTCCTCGTAGTGCTTGTTGGTGATCTTTTGGCGAAAGAACTCGTCGTAGAACTCTGTCTCAAAATCAATCCATCTCATCCGATTGACCGCCCTCTTGCTTTTGACTCTCTCCCACCACATGCGTGCGTCTCGGTCAGGCAGAAGGAGGCACACTTGACCTTCTCAACTTCAAGAAGCTCCATGGTGCTCTCCGGGTCTTGAACCAAGCTGGGCATCCCTGTGGCTCGATCGTGCTGAAGCTCTGTTTCGCTTATCATCGTGATAAGGTAAGCTTCTTGTCTTTGGGGTGTGACGACTCTGGTAGTTGGTGGAACCTCGATTCTACCGGAGTCTCCACGATTCTTTGAGGAGTAGGAGGGATGTTGTTGATTTGCCATCAGTTAGGCAATTACTTGTTGCTGTTTCAGCTACTTGTTTACGAAGTTGGGCAACAACTTGAAAGATTGGGCTCGATTGAGCTGGCCTCTCTTCCTCCGAACTTGGTCCTCAACGATGATGCTGGGACGTCCCTCTCTCGACATCTAGTTAAACAAATAAGAAAATTTGATAATTTCTCTACCCTTTCTAAACATACACATTTATATATTAAGAAAGGAAATAGCTAAAAACTCTTATCTTACTTAATCACTTATAAATAATCCATCCATACTGCAAATAATAATAATAAAGGAAAGCACTAAAGAAAGAACTTAAATACTTTCTTACTTGAAGACGGCAAGGTAGATGCTGATGTGTGTGTGTTGCTGGAAAATGGACCTGCTCTGATACCAACTGTAACGACCACCCTTCTTTACAAGTCTCTAAGGATGGATGCTACTTAACTATAACTTTACTTAAGTAATGTTGCCTATGCTAATAAAAGCAAAGCTAAAAAAAATTCAGACTGCCATGCAAAACTTTTTCACTATTCTTACTGTAAACGCCCTTCATATCATGCAATTTAAACATTTCTATATGTGATTACATGCTGAGGAACGGAAAGAACTCTTTCTATAAAAAGAGACTAAACTCAAACAATAAATTAGCATACCTAGAATTGTTATAGACAGAGTTATAGAGAAACTAGTCCTCAGTATGCTACATTCAAGCTTAAAGGTAAGTCCATGCATGTTATGGTTTCGCATAGAATTCTCAGTTTAGAGCAACTGAAAAAAAAAAAAAACAATCAACTGCATTATATACTATTAGGTTCGGTTGCTGCTTCTAACAGTGCTAGCAACCTAACTGATACGAAAGAACAAAATGAGTAACAGCTAACCATTTATTCTCCCATTCCAGGTACACAAATAACCTTCTTAGCATACAATTTAAGACACCATAGTAACAATTCTGATAGGGGTATTTCCAACAACACGGCATAAACAAGTCTAACATGCACTTTACCCATTTCAAGGCTTGAAAGCAATTACAGTACATTTAGGAACAACTGCAGATTACGAATATATCATGCAATTCTATTTGGTACAGCAACTGAGCATGCAAATCTTTCTGAATTTAAACAGCAGTGCATCCCAACACAAATAATGCTACAACATTGATAATAAGACACGTACATGGCAGTTCAAATGCAAGAACTTTCAGCAATGACTAACTCCATTAGTGCAAGGAATAATAATACTGCACCAAATTTTAACATGCAACCAAAGCAATCAAATCCGACCATACCTTCAACAACAGGACTAGCGTACCTAGCAATGGTAATAAAAACAATGCGAAATAAACAAAGTCCAGTGACCCAAGGGAATAATCCTTCTAGTTATCTTATCAATTAAATGAAAAAAAAACTGATTAAATCCTGTTACAAGGTCCCAAGCTTCCATATCAGCCACCACACACACACCATCGACGTCTCCTTGTCGCCTTCTTCTATGCCACTTTAGCTTTTCCTTTATTTTTATCTATATCTGCAGTAGGAGGAAAAAAAAATAGTATCTATAAGCTAAAAGCTTAGTAAGTGCTTTCTACTCACAAAATCCGATAAGAAATGCATAAACATAAAAGACAACAGGAAGTACATGCTCAACATGAAAATAGCAGATAGAACTACATCATGCATCTCTAAAGGAAACAACAATTTAACTTGCTAGAAATTTGCAACTTAGATAAAAGAACTTGTTCTGTTTGTTTCCAAAATTAATACTTTTATACTTTAAAAATAATATTCAACTTTACTTGGGCCCGGCATTGTACCACTTTGCGCGCCTTTCTTAATGAGAATTGAGGTAGCTAATCCCAAAACCATTAAGACACTTCTAGACCTTATGTCTAGGGGCAACTTGGAGCCCATCCCTTGGACCTTGTGTCCGGTACATGCCCTTTTTAAAAGTAAAATACTTTTCTTTATATCCTTCTTTAAATACTTCTTCTAAATAAATGCCTTGGCATTTATTTAAGCACTTAGTGTGCCTTGGTTCTAAATTCTGAACCTTAGGATCAGATTGTATCTTAGTATTGCTTTTCTTGTACTTCTCTCATTTATTCAGCAAACAAGAGATTTTAAACTACATGGCACTGATATATATATCTGTATATATTCAAAACAAAACTCAACAGTACTTAAAAGACTACATGGTCATATGAAATATGTTTGGTCAGGTCCACGGCAGCAAACAGATTCCCAATAGCAAACTTGTAAAACCAATTTATTCTTGAATCTTAACAATTCTTTGATCATACCATGACTTGAAGGAAACATAACTACTTAGATATGCTTGAAATGTAAGGTAAATACATTTAGACAAGCATGCTGTAACAAATCAAGAAGACACTTAAAAAAAAATCTGTCCGTGATCTAAAAACAGCAAAAGAACTTGAACCAAAGCCCAAACCGAAATGCTAGTAAAGGTTGAAATCTGGACAATTGGTTAGAATGAAGGGCTGCTCTTGTTCATTACACAACAACAAGAAAATGCGAACAAAAAACCCCAAAAGCTACTCCTACCGCAGGTGAGAAGCACTTACATCGGGTTCTTGAACTTACAACCGAAGAGAAATGCCCTAGGGTTTCGGTAGAGCTTCATTTCTCCCTTCTCCTTGTGTTCCCCGAGCTTTCCTTGCCGGAAAGGTCACCCACGATTGGAGACCGGCCGGAAAAACCCCTCGCCGGCGTCGGGAGGAGGAACCCTAGCCTTGGCTGCGGTTTCGCCCGAGAGGAGAACAGCGCCGTCGGGAGAGAAAAAGAGGGGAAAAGGATTTTTTTAGGGCTCGGGAAGAAATTTACCTCCTTAAATAACCTGGGTTATTTTGGTTCCATCTATTACTTAAATATATTTGTTCCCCCACTTAGTTAACAAAACGAGCTCAGCTCGGTTGGTTGGGCCGCTTACTGCTTGGGCCCGACAAGCTGGGTTCGAATCCCAGCTCTTGCACTTTGGTTTTTATTTTATTTTTCTTTTTTTTTTTTTAAACTTTCTCCACTCGGTAAAAATACCAAACGGACTCCAAAATTTGCATAAAAATACTCTAAAAATTTCTAAAAATCTCTAGAATATTTTAAAAGCATTTCCAAATATTTTTAAGGATATTCAGAACTCAAAATAAGGAAAATTGGGTCGTTACATGTAAGCCCGGAGCGACTCCCTGCGCTCTTGCTTGATGGCAAATAGACTAACACTGGTCTTCTGGTAACGCCGACTGCTCACAAAATGATGGAGAAAAGTGATGCGGAACTCTTTAAAGCTGGTGATGGATCCGTCCGGCAGCCTCCGGAACCATCGTTGCGCTGATCCCGAGAGGGTGGTAAGGAACACCCGACATTTCACTCCATCTGTGTATTGATGTAGTGTAGCTGTGTTGTCAAACTTTCCTAGATGGTCGTCCGGGTCAGTGGTTCCGTTGTATTCCCCGATCGGGCACATAATGCTTAGGGGAGGGTCCTGAGATGGCCTCTGGCAGCGATTGATCCGCTCGGGATGCGTCGTTCGGAGCCTTGCCTTTTGTAGTCTCGTCAGGTGCCTTGATGAAGATCCTCGATCAAGGTTAGCTGGTGTGACTTCGGAGGCGTCGAATAGGGCCGATAAAATGGAACCGTGGCGGTGTCTTCACGACGTTGTTGCTCCAATGGCGCGCCGCTGCATGCTTTCTATTGCTCCACGAGCTTAGCTGCTCTTGCCTCGATTAGGCCGAGCTCCTCGAGAGCATCATGGTGTGCGTCGTCCTTCCCCATCTCTTCCCTCGGATGCGAGTGCTTCCCACGGGCGGCGCCATTTGATCTGTCCGACCGAGTCGATGGGGACCGCGTGACACTCTTCCAACTGATGATGTGGATCTCGATCAGCCATATTGATCTCCGGCGAACACTGTAAGGAAGTCGAGCGGAAGGGTTCCGCGATGACCCTCACGCGAAGTCGAGCAAGAGGAAAATGATGAAGTGGCTCCAAAGATGAGAGATCGCGTACCTCCGAAGTCGAGGGCTCTTATATAGAGCTGTGGGGAGGCTTATGCACACCTACCGAGGCATATACGTGTCCTTTACCATACCTTAGTATGGGCTTACCGAGGAGCATGCACGACACCATAACAAGGCACCTTCTTCGATGGGACTAGAACCTTCCGTAGGATTACTATGGCTTGTGCGGTCCGAACATGCCTGTGTCGAAGATGTTCCCCAATGTCCCTTGTCCTTGTCTCTTTTTCCCGAGCCGGCGTCCATCCGCGGCGGCATCAATCCGACCGAGGCGTGGGTGTCGGTTCGACGGGTGCTTTCACGAGACTGCCTTCACATCATTGATGCTACGCCTCTACGGCGGGCTACCGCTTCCGCGATATCCCCATTCATGAGGCGACTCCCGTCGGGTTGTCTTTGATTCCGCTCGGACCCATTCGGCCGGTTGACCCGACCCTTCTCCGATCGGATGAGCCTCATGCTGACCCTTTGGACTTCTGACCTTCACGTGTCATTAGCTCCCCACAAAGGGGGTCCCCCGTCCTTACTGCCGGATAAATAAATAAATAAATAAAATATATATATATATATATATATATATATATATATATATATATATATATATATATATATATATATATGTATATAATATTTATTTTGATCCATACATTTATATATTTTTAAAATTTTTGTAAATAATAACTCTTAAAATCTAGGATTAAAAATAAACAAGAGATTACAAACATATAATAAAAAAAATTATTCAAAAAATAAAAATAAAATTGATAAAAATTAAAAAAAAAACTGGTTAAAAAAATAAAACCAATAAAAAAATGAATAAAGATATAAGCATAAGCATCTCTAAAATTTGAGGTGGGATTGGGGAGGGGGCATCTCAAGGGTGCGAAAAGTACCTCTCAATGAATATGGGTAATGATTTGATAATTTTTAAACTTTGGATTTCGATTCGGTAATTTTTCGTTACTTCTATTGCGCCCTTAATGTTGCGTAGGCGGCGACGATGACTGTCGGTTCTTCCGATCGCATTTCTCAAATTTTCATCGGGATTCAAGAAGCGAGAACTCATCCGTCTTGATCCCATTCGATCAAACTCGCCCTATTTCGCCATCCCCTCCCATGGTGACGATCAGCAGTAACAACATCAACGCCAAGCTCATAAGTCGACTCTCTGTTTCCCATTTTCCTGTGCTCTATTATCCTATCTAAAATCCCAGTCTCCTTCGATCCCTAGGTCTAACTGGGAGACATGGGGACCGGGAAGTCTAGCCTTGTTCTTCGGTTCGTCAAGGGTCAGTTCGTCGACCACCATGTTCTTCTGGTTCACTTCCCCCTTTTGCCATGAAATTTATTGATAAGAAAAATAGACGAGTCGAGGACACAAGCAGGATAAAAAATAAGTTTTCACACACTTTCATTGATCATACATATCCTATTTATAGGCTAATACATCATATATTAGAAAACCCCACTAACTCCACTAACACCACAACATTAACCACTATCCTCCACCCCTAACTCAACTTGCCAACTCATTGACTCACTAACACCACATTACATCCATTACCCTATTATTTCTCTCCACTAACTCAATTAAAACATGCCCACTAACACACTAATTTTATCAACAATCCCTCCCTTAAACTGATATTCTAAATGTAATAATCAGTTTAAAAAGAGTCAAACTTTTAAACTCCATGTAGAAATACCAAGTAGCTTTCTGAGCTTTTGAAATGTAGCAAATTTGAGAGGCTTGGTTAGTATATCAACAATTTGATCCTCGCTTCTGTAGTAAACAAATTAACGACTTCATCATTTGTGAGATTTCTCAGGAAATGATACCTCACATCTATGTGTTTACTTCGACCATGTAGCACTGGATTTTAGAAAGTTTTATTGTCGAACTATTGTCATAATAAATCTGAATAGATCCATCATCTTTGAAATATAATTCTGTAAGAATCTTCTTTAGCCAAATAGCTTGACAAGCACAAGATGTTGTAGCAACAAACTCAGCTTCCGTGGATGATAATGTAACGATTGATTATTTTTTCAAATACCATGAAATAGCTCCTGTACCCAACATGAAAATGTACCTAGATGTACTTTTTCAATCATCTAGATCTCCTGCATAATCACTGTATGTAAAACCAAATAGATCTGACTTTTCTCCCTTTTTATAAAACAACCCAAACTCTTTAGTACCTTGCAAGTATCGAAAAATTCTCTTTGCAGCTAAGAGATGCATTTCTATAGCACAATCCATGTATCTACTAATCATACTTACAGCATGCATAATATCAGGTCTCGTCGCTGTCAAATACATTAAACTCCCCACTATCTGTTTGTAAAGTGGGGCATCAACCTTCTTCCCTCCAATATCTTTATATAACTTCACTCTAAACTCGGAAGGAGTATTTATAGGATTGCAATCTTTCATTTGAAACCTATCCAAAATTTCTTGCACATATCTTCTTTGAGAAATAAAAATTTCAACAGAAGCTTGCACCACTTCAATACCAAGAAAATAATGTATCATACTAAGATCAGACATTTTAAATTCTTTTATCATAGATTTTAAAAAATTTTCAAATATAGATGTACTATTTCTAGTGTAGATTAAGCCATCTGCATATAAATAAACTATCAATATTTTTCCTCCATCATCAATCTTAATAAAAAGAGTATGTTCATAAGAGCATTTTTGAAAGCCTTCCTTCAAAAAATAAGTTTCTATACGATTATACCAAGCTCGTGGGGCTTGTTTTAATTTATATAGAGCTTTCTTTAATCTATAAACTTTATGCTCATTACCAAATTTCACATAACCCGGAGGTTGATCGATAAATACCTCTTTTTTCAAATCTCCATGGAGGAATGCTAATTTTACATCCAATTGAAAGATAGGCCATGGATTTTGTGCCACCATCGCTATCACCACTTTGATTGTACCATGTCTTGCTACAGGAGCAAAAACTTCCTTATAGTCAACACCAAACTCTTGTTTATAGCCCTTCACCACCAAGCGTGCTTTGTACTTGTCAATCTCACCATGTTCATTTAGCTTTGTCTTGTAAACCCACCTTACACCAATAGTCTTTTGCCCTTTAGGAAGATCACATAACTCCCATGTATTATTTTTTTCAATTGCTGTAATTTCATCATCCATAGTTTTTCTCCATTTTAATTCTTTAACAACCACTTCAAAGATAGTGGGGTCATAATCTAAAAAAAATAAAGCAAAATGTGTAAGAGGATCATCACCTTGATCAATTCCAGTCACCTCATAATCAGACATCCATGTTGGTCTTCTTCAAACACGTTGTGACCTTTGTGATTCTGCTTCAACCAAACTTTGATCTGCTGGAATATTTTGAGAGACTTCCTCATGTCGCTCATCCTCCATAGGCTGTTGTATTTTCTCATCATCATCAAAATCAATAGGGATAGTTTTTTTAATGTCATTTTGATTCCATGGCCAAGTGTCTTTTTCATCAAAAATAACATCACGACTTATAATGATTTTCTTAGTGCAGGGATTATATAATCTATAAGCTTTTGATGTATTACTCATACCAAGAAAAATACATTTTCACCTTTGTTGTCTAGCTTCTTTCTCCTTTCATCTGGAATATGAGCATAAGCGATACACCCAAAAATCCGAAAATGATCAACAGTCGATTTTTTTTTCCACTCTAGGCTTCCTCTAGTGTCATGTTTTGATCAGATAATGTAGGACTTCTATTCAATATATGGATGCTCCAATTAACTGCTTCTTGACAAAAACTTTTAGGAATACCACTTGTCGTCAGAAGGCTTCGCACCATATTCATAATAGTGTGATTCTTCCTCTCGCATACACCATTCTGTTGAGGTGTGTAAGCTGTTGTAAGTTGTCTCTTGATTCCATGATTCTCACAAAAATTTGCAAATTCATGTGAGTTATATTCTCTACCATGATCTGTACGCAGAACTTTAATTGAGTTGCCAATTTCTTTCTCGACAAGTACTTTATAATTTTTGAAAGTTGTAAAGGCTTTAGATTTTTCTTGCAACAAATAAATTCATATTTTGTGGCTACAATCATCAATAAAGGTAATTATGTATCTTTTACCTCCATTAGAATGCGGTGTTATTGGTCCACAAATATCTGAATGAATAAGCTCCAATGCCACCTTTGCTCTCCAAGATTTTCCTTGTGGGAATTGATTACGGTGTTGTTTGCTAACAACACATTCTTCACAAACTTGAGAAGGAGTTGTAATTTGAGGAAGGCCGATCGCCATATTCTTCTATTTTAGTGTTTTCAAACCACCAAAATTTATATGCCCGTAGAGAAAGTGCCATAACCATGCCTCATCATCAAATTTGGCTGAAAAACATGAATGTGGTGTAGTATGAAGATAAAGCGGAAACATACAATTTGCTGTCATATTAACTTGTGCAATTAAGCCCAACTTTGCATCTTGAATCCAACAAACTCCTTTTTTAATAGCAATTTCATATCCTTTTTCTTGTAATTGACCCATACTAAGCAAATTAGTTTTTAAATCTAGCACAAAAAGAACATTAGAGATAATATGGGTAGAGTCTCCTTTTGATTGTATGGTTACCTTTCCTTTTCCCATAACAGAAATTGTAGAGTTGTCGCCAAATTTGATAGAACTGTAAAGGATTCATCTAAGTCTGAAAATGTATCTTTTTCTCTACACATGTGATTGCTGTAGCCTGTATCTAGATACCATATATTGTTAGCTAGAGCCCTAGAGCCAATCATGTGATGATTGTATTTTGGACTTGTTGTATCATATTCTATATAAATAAAGGCATTTGGTTTTTGGTTATTATACTTACTTGTATTGGTGCCAAATAAACTAAGTATAATAACGTCCTTGAGTAGACGGTTCTCACCTATATCAATCGGTTAGTTGAACTGATAGTGAGATGATATAGGGAACACTACTCTTAATCATTCCTAGTCGAGTATTAACATTCAGGGATAATGTTAATGCAATAGTACTAGCATGTAGGTCAACTCGATGACTTGATCTCACAAGTCATGGATATAGAGATATCAAGTTGACACATGGGTATGCATTGGAGAATGTATACTGAATGACCCGCCATGAGAAAGTATCATGGATCGTTATATGAGTGTCATATACTTTCTCATGTGGCTATTAGTATGACTACTAGTCCTTAGACCTGAAGTCACCATGGATCCCTACATAAAGAGTTATGTACTTTGGTTTCGTCAAACGTCACCCGTAACTGGGTGGACTATAAAGGCGATTACTGGGTATGTAACGAATTATGCAGAGGGATGTGAGTGATGTATATGAGATCTATCCCTCTTATATGATGGGAGCGACATCGATATTCTTGATAGAGTGAGACCACGAAGTGCATGACCATGCCCAAATGAGTCAATATAGGATATTGAGCTCATTTGATTGAGTGAGTCTACTTGGAGTTCAAGATTTAGATTGATTAGAGGATGACACGGTCTATGCCTCACATTGATCAATCTAGATGTCTAGGATAGAAGGACACTTGTCATATTTTGTGAGGAGTCACAATTAGTAGTCACAAGGTGATGTTGGATCTCAACATTCTTGTAACTTGGGTAGTAATGATGTGTTGCTAGATACCGCTCATTACTTATGCTCCTAAATGAGTTTAGGGGCATTGCCAACGTTACAAGAACCTATAGGCTCACACACTAAGGGCAATTAGATGGAGATTAGGTTCATTAGATGAACCTAAATGATTACGTTCATATGATGAACCAAATTGGATTAAGAGTAATCCAAAGTAGGCTAATTGAGTTGGACTCAATTTGGTTCATGTGTTAAGTGAGTCTAATTTGGACTTAGACTCATATAATTGATTTAATTCAATGAATAGAGATTCATTAAATTCAAATTGACTTGAACCAATGGTTAGATTAGATCAACCAAGGGAGAGAAGTGGTCAAGTTTGACTTGACTTAAGTAGGAAGATGAAGAGTCAAGTTTTGACTTGACTTTGACTTGACCAATGCCACATCATCAAGGCTTCTTCATTTGATCAAGTTTGACTTGAAAAAATGCCACCTCATGGAGGAGATCAAGAGACTTGACTCTTGATATTTCATGGGGGTTACATGCCTTGAAGTGGCCGACCACTTTTAGGTGGAATGAAAAATTGATTTTTCATTCAAGTGGTTGTAACTCCATCTTCTTCTTCATCTTGAGTTTTCTTCTTGCTCTCCCTCTCCTCCCTACTGATCTCTAAGGTTGCTAGCACATCCTTAGAGATTTTTCTCCATCTCTTGCTTGTGTGGATACACATAGAGAAGTGTCTACTTTGACACTTTCGAGATCTGGCGAACCGAGGACAAGCGAGATTGCGAAGGGCTTCGCATCAAGGGTATATTCTTTCTTCATGTAGATCTAGGAGTAGATCTAAGTTGTAAACTCGTACTCGTAAATTTTGTTCTATACTCTTCGCACGAGATCCAGTGGCATGGGTGATTCGGTGGTATCAGAGCCACGTGCGAAGCGAGTACGAGTTTAGATTCGTATTTTTATGAAAAATATAGATCTATAAACTTTCTGTAAATTCATGTTTTTATAGTTTTAATGGGTATTTTTCTCGTAGAAGCGAAGCACAAGTGTTTAGACACTTGTAGGCTTCAACTACCGAGAAGAATTTTCCGAAACGACAATGCTTCGCCCCAAAATTTTTTTGGACAGCGGGCTTAGGCGCTGTTAGATCGCAAAGGAACCCTCGCGATGGTTAGATCGCGGGTAGGGGTGCTGCCCCTGGCCCCGCAAGGGGATTCGTTCCGCGATCGGGACCGCCGAGAAAAATTTACTCATAAAATTGTAAAAAAAAATTATGAAAATTACAGAAAATTATGAAAAATATATAATTTAGAATTATATATTAATTTTGTAATAGTCATGGCCCAAAAGGATCCAATAAGATTAGAATTGTGTTGTAATTCATATTACGGCCTGCGCGTCGTTATTTGTGATGTGTGTGCTGTATTTATTTTATTTTTATTTTCACGACCTGCGCATCGTGCCTTTCTCTTATATTCTGGTTGTAAATTAGATTTAGACTCAAATGTAACTCGAGTTTCAAAATTGTAATGTAAATTTTGAAGCGGTGGAAGGTCCACACGAGACGGAGTTACGAGGAGGGCACGAGCAACACAAGGTGGTCAACGGAAGGAGCTTGAGAAGCTGTTGACCTTAGGTTGACCATTCGATCTTCTCATTGGCTTGAGAAGATCGTAGTAGGGCCATGACTAAATCATAAATTAATTTAATTAATTGCTTTTGTATGTATGTGATGCATGCTAGTTAATTAAGTAATTAATTAGTGCCTAACGATTAGATTAGATCTAAGTCGTGCACATGATGCACCCTTCGATTAGATTAGATCTATCGAGTATATGATACGCATCATCGTTTAGATTAGATCTAAATCACGTCAACTCGTAATGCCTACCATGCTGTGATACCTACCACTACCTCGATCGCATGTAGTTGTTGAATCTGCCAAAGCAGAGCAATACATACTATCTTGGTAGGGTACGGAGGGACAATCTTGGTCCCGCCTATCAACGCATGGGTGAGTACAACTCAATTAGATTGAGTATTCCTAGTTAACTCGGTTGGATCGAGTATAACTATAGGCATTCTTCCAATGGTTGGAAAGTTAGGTCAAAATCACATATGTATTAACTCTCGGGCGTATTAGCCAAAGCTAACTCGAGTTTTAATATAAATACGGATTTTGATTCTATAAACAAGAGTTGCATAGAGATGTAATTGGTAATCGTTACCTACCGATCATACTAAGTCTTGGGCGTATTAGCCAAAGCTAACTCAAGGGTTAGTATGATGTGGATCTTGTCCCACATGAATTATAGAATTCAGTGGGAGCATCATTTAGTTAAAGGCCTAATTAAATGATTAAGAATATGATATTTATTTCTACTTTTATTTCTGTTGTAGATTACCATGATGTCGAATACGAACACCTTCTCCCTGCGATCTGTCCTCGAGAAGGACAAGCTCAACGGAGCAAACTTCCTGGACTGGTACAGGAACCTGAGAATAGTTCTAAACTGTACGTTCTGGAGCAGCCCATTCCGGAGGCTCCTCCTGCCACTGCCCCGCGAGCTGACCGAGATGCTTTCAAGAAGCATCAAGATGACGCATTAGATGTGTCTTGTCTAATGCTCGTGACCATGAACTCTGAGCTTCAGAAGCAACACGAGTTAATGGGCGCTTACGATATGGTTGAACATCTTCGTCAATTGTATCAAGGTCAAGCGAGGCATGAGAGATTTGAGATCTCAAGGATACTGTTTCAGTGCAAGATGTCAGACGGGGCACATCCTTAGAGATTTTTCTCCATCTCTTGCTTGTGTGGATACACATAGAGAAGTATCTACTTTGACACTTTCGAGATCTGGCGAACCGAGGACAAGCGGGATTGCGAAGGGCTTCGCATCAAGGGTATATTATTTCTTCATGTAGATCTAGGAGTAGATCTAAGTTGTAAACTCGTACTCGTAAATTTTGTTCTATACTCTTCGCACGAGATCCAGTGGCATGGGTGATTCGGGGTTTCCGCGACGCGAAAAGCGATTTTCGCGGCCCGAAAAACCCAACATATATTCTGTTGAGTTTTCTCTTTCTCATGGCATACCATTAAAAAGGGCACTTCTTCTTCTTCTGTAAAGTTAGTCTAATCTCCATTTTGTTTCTTCAAATTAGTATAACATTCTGATCTATAATGACCATACCTATGATATTGGCAATATTCAACATTAGACTTGTCTGCTGACTTTGTTCTATTAGTTGTATTATAATGGCCTCCACGCCCTCTACCTCTTCTTTGAAAATAGCTTTCTTGGTGTTGATTTTGTTGTTGGTTCTCATGATCATTGTTGTTTCTACCTCCTCTTCCTCTTCCTCGTACTCTGCCTCTTCCTCGTCCTCTATCACTTCTACCATTTGTAGAGTGATTTTCTGATAAAGCCTTCAATGCTTGCCTCTTTTTCACATTGATTGATTTTCTGCTCATGTACTAATAATGAACTTTGTAATTCATCAATTGAAAGTACTTACATCATTTGCTTCTTCAATGACACAAACAACAAAATTAAATTTTGGTGTCATAGATCGAAGAATTTTTCGACGATAAGGACATCCTCTGTCTTGTCGACAAGGATAAACATTTTGTTGATGATTGCAATCATTCTTGAAAAATAATCTAAAACTGATTCTCCTGATTTCATTCAGAGCATTTCGAACTCCGAACGAAGTGCTTGAAACTGCTGCCTCTTAGATAACCATGATTTTATTGTATTATTTTGATTCATATATGCATGGTTTGATGTTGATTTCATATGTTTAAATCATGGTTACATCACATTTCATACATTGTCTTTATTTTGGGCTTAATTGTAAATTATCTTATTTTTGGTGTTATTTGATGCTAATATTTGATTCTTATTTTTTAGGCATCAAAAGATCTTGGATTTGGATCTATTCGAACCAAAATTGGGCTCGAATCGGAGTTTAAACGAGACGATCAAACCATGGAGTTATTGGACCGTTCATCTACAATCAAGCAGATCTGAGTCATCCATTGAAGATCTGGCCCATCCAACCTAATGAGGAGGTGATCTCAGCTATAGATGAAGATCCAGAAGTTTTGATCCAAATCTGAGTTCATACAACCATTGATCAAGGCCGAATTAATCTGGACCATTCATCGAAGATTAGGCAGATCTGAACCATCCAGTGAGATCTGGTCGGTCCGACCTAAGGGAGAGTAGATCTAGACCCCCGATGAAGATCAGTACCTTCGGATTGGAGTTTAGGCGAACTTTCACAGTTGATTTAGCCCCGAATCGCTCACAGCCGCCCGATCAGATCTGAGATTTGATTTAAAACACGGAAGCTACAGTGCTCGAGCTTTGTCGATTCCTCCGTGCTGTGCTTCGCGTCCCGCGGCGAGCTTCTTCCAGGATTCTGACCCCATCTCGACTTCTAGATCAGTTTTTCGGTCAACTTCATCGGCGATGATGTTCTCAGACGCTTGCGACCAACTTCCAGTGATCTGACCTCGCTCCAAGGTGGTCCTACGGCGAGAATTCTGTTTGCGATTGACTGTTCTGCCGGGCCCGATTTGGAGGTGTTCTTCCGATTCGAGGTTCCGCTTTCCATCCGTGAGCTTTGGCGGTGTTCCTCCATTGCTACTAGACCATTCCCGATGACATTCCATCCATCATCTTCTCCACATCAGATCTGAAGTTGCAGCTCACAGATTGTCAGATTTCTTGAGGTTGGCAACTCCGATTTTCATCAGATTGTTTGGAGAGGTCTCTGATGGTGCTGGTGAAGGCTAAGCTGAGTTTAGCTACTAAGATTGTCTTCCCCGATTGCTGAGATGAGGTTTCTTTGATGCTTCCTTGTGTGACGGCAAGGAGAAGTTGCCGTGAGAAGTGGTTTGGAGTTGAGATGGTTTAGGGTTTACTTTTTGCATTCTTTACTGTTTATAGATTTACAATTCAGTATATGTCATTTGGATGTAGTTACATAGTTCTTTTTATGCTTAATTGTTTTAATTCAAATGTTTTGAGTAATTTAGTTTCAATTGATTTTAAAGTTGTTGTTAATCTTGCTTTAGCTTAGGGTTAAGTACTAGTGAGTAATTTAGTTTTCTGTAGTTTAATTAGCTTTAATTTCAGCAGTTGAGTAGTTTCTTATTTGCTTGCATTTCATTTGCTAAATTTGGATTTAAAGTTCAAGCCCCCATTTACATGTCAAAACCCCAAAAATAGGAATAAAAACACAATCCTAGATTACATCCTACCGTTTGTTCCTCGATGTTCGATCCTGGGCTCATTACTACAACATGATTGTGTAGATAAGGGGTTCATGGAATTATACATTGTTAATTTGATTTACGAGTATGACAGACTCGTTATCAAATTTTAGCACCGTTGTCGGAGACTATTTGTAGCGGTGTTTTTAGGATTGTTCTTCATTTTGAAAACTTAAAAAAAAAATTTGTTGTTTTATTGCTTTTATGATTATATATCCATGTTTTTGATTTTGTTTGTTCGTGAGTCTTCTGATTTTATTTGCTGATTGTCAGTGTAAGAACAGAAAATTCTTTTTACCATGGATCCATATTATCAGTATTTTGGAGATTGGAGTCAGAGTCATTATTATCAGCCTCAGACTCAGTGCTACCTACCTATGGAGCAGCGGAATATGTATGAGGATGCACAAGAACAAATTGAAGAATTAATGTGAAAATGCAACGAGGTTATGCATCAAATGAGAGAGCATCAAGAGCAACAATTTGCAAGGATACAGAATATACAGAGTCAGTTAGATCAAATTGCATCATCCATTGATCAGTTACAATCACAAAACTGTAGTGGAGAGATGGAAAGTAGTGATTCTATCAGGCCTGACCCTACTTCCATTTATTCACAAGGTTTATCTAGTTTTATTTGTAACGATGATTTAGTTGTACAAATTTCTGATTCTACTAATAGTGTTGCTTTAGATGTTGTTGAAGATGCAGGAAATGAAGATTTAATTGATGAAGAAAAATTAAGTGTAGGGGAATGCTTACTGGGAGCATTACCTCAAGAATCACCAAGAATAGAGGATGTAAGTGTAGGGACTTGTGCTATGGAGCCAAGCACCCAAGAATCACTACATGAAGATGTACATTCATCAGAATCAGAGTCCGAGCCATTAGTTGATGAGGAAGAGGTAACAATCACCACTCCAGGTACCTTTCAAGATGACAAGGTAAGTATTGTTTGTGATATATCAGAAAATTTCATAGAGGTACCATTTATTGATTTTATTAGATGTGAATCATTTCTTGAAATATCTTTTACCCACACTATTGTTCTCCTATTTTCTTTTTATCCCACATATGTGTGGGAGGTGTTTTCTTTTATTGATGTGGTAGGAGAACATAAGCTTCCGGAATGGATGCTTACACTGAACCGCCTTAGACCTCCAGAAAGAATTTTGAAAGGAAAAATGAGTAATAAGAAGAATTTGAGTGGAACCACAATTACTCCACTTCCAGGGTGGATTCTTTTATTAAACCTTCTTCAACCACCGGGAAATGAAAGGGGAGTTGGTTTTAATTTAGCTTTCTTTTGCATTTTAATTCATACTTTGTTAATAAATTATTTTTGAGAGACTTTCTTTAGTTTCATACTTTGCATTTGCATTTTATTTCCATACTTTGCATTTTGTTTAGTTACATAGCATGCCATTTTTAATAAAATTCTCCATGAATTGTTTAGTAATATTTCTAAGATGGTAAAAGTTTCTTTAATTTGATCATTAATTTTAGGTCATTTGACATGATTGGATGCTTTACTTACATGATATTGGTTTGTTTGGTGGTAGAGTCTAATTTGATTGATTGAGCTTGATTGCATGAAAATTACCTAGTGAGGACCACGTTAAGCCTAATCACTATTATATTTTTGTGTGACATGCACTCATAGCAATTGAAACTCTAGAACTTGCTTTGCTTCTTTTCAAAGTCACAATAGCATATGTGTGCATGGAAATGAAAGATTATTTTCATTCTTCATCCCTCACAAATTCCAATTCCTTTCTTCATAATTTTCTTAAAACACTTCTTCTCTTGCACTTTAACCTTTGATTACTTTTGCTTGGTCCATTTCATTGAGGGTTTTGGTTGACTATCTGTTGGATCGAGACGCGCTAGAGGGGGGGGTGAATAGCGCTCGTGGCTATTTTGATCGTATCGGAATCGTAAAACTATCAAAGTAAATATACGCAGCGGAAATAACGAATGCAATCACAGAGAGACACGAGAGATTTTACTTCGTTCGGAGCCTAAGGCGACTCCTACTCGAAGGCCCGCGATCCTTGATCGCTTTCCGTGGGCAACAACTATAAGCTCGTAAAATGTACAATAAGATATTACAATTGAAAGAACTAAAACAAATTATACCGACAACAATAAAGTAGCAGAATCTGAAGCTCCGGGTTGTCGGGGACTTGTAACAGCACTTCTGGGTGTTTCTAGAGCAGCTTGTAGCGTAAGGATTGCTTGGAGTTCGTTATATTGGTGCTGCTGCTCGAGACCCCTTATAAAGGGTGTTCAAGGCGCCTTGAAGCCCTTCAAGGTGCCTTAAACAGGCCGAGTCACCCGCGGAGATCAGCACAGACTTGGTCGAACTTCATCCAGTTCAAGGCGCCTTCAGCCTACCCAAGGCGCCTTCAACCTTCGACCCAAGGCGCCTTGAACTTCATCTAAGGCGCCTCCAACCTTCTGCGCTGACCCGAGGCGCCTCCAAGCTCCATGGAGGCGCCTCGGACACTGTTCATCCGAGTTGTAACTTGCTCCTTTGTTCCTGCAAAATGTGTTAGTCCCAAACACATACCCTGCAAAACAAAGTTAGCACAGAAACATAATGAATGATAATAATGAAAGTTTTGACAGCATTCGAACTGTCCGGGTCTGACTTCAGGTTTCCCCCCCCGGAAACCCTAGCACGTCCTCACCTACTCAGGAGATTTACCTGTTGCCAGTGCGATCCTCCAGATCGACTGGACTTTTGCTCAGCACTCGACGCTTCCGGACTTTCTGCTGGACATCCGCTTCCCGGCTAGTCCAGTCTTTCACCTGGTTCGCGACACCAGGACTTTCCACCTAGGGTTACCACCCCCTAGGACTTTTGCCTGAAGCCATCGACCTGCCAAGACTTTCCGCATAGGGTTACCACCCCCTATGACCTAGGGTTACCGCCCCCTAGGGTTTTCCCTTTGCCTAACCACAGCTAGGACTTTTCTCCACCTAGGGTTACCACCCCCTAGGACCTAGGGTTACCACCCCCTAGGGTTTTCACCTGCCTAACCGCAGTTAGGACTTTCCTGAAACACTCAACAAAGATGTCAGATCACAAAACCCCTTAATTTTGAATCCTTTGCCATTATCAAAACTCGGGTTTGATCGTCGGATGCTTCCCGCACCAACACTATCTTGATGAGTTAGATTGTTTGATGATGGACAAAGTTTTAAGTGTGGGGGAAAATTAGTTTATGCTCAAGAATTTTGAAGAAGAAGACAGTGATGGTTGATTGGGTTGTGAAGTGATACTCAATTTAAGAAATGAAATTTAAGATCTGAAAGGAAACAAATGAAAACAAAAGAAGATGATTGCTGGAATGACAGAAATGAGTATAGTGCAGAAATTTGAGCAGTGCAGATTTTGCAGAAAAATGTGGCAATTTTGTGCCAAATTGGGAAATGGATTGTAGCATGTAGAGTTGCTGGAACCTGTAAACTTCTCAGTTATGCATTGTAAAGGGTCTTAAGAGACAAGATGAAAAAGTATTGAAATATCTTGTGGCTAAATAGTGGCAATTGGTACAAAGACCAGAATGTTCAGAAATGGAATCAACAGTGGCTATGCAGAGTGAAATCAAGGCTATTGGTTCATTAAAAATTTTGAAACCCACCTGCTAACCCAGTATTGACAAAGGATTATCTTGCTTCAACAGAGCTATGAGATTTTATGACAAGAAATATGATACTAGACAAGGAAACTATGCTGAAAACTGAAAATGAATCAAATCTGCAGCTTGAGTTTTGGACTGTTATTGCAGCAGGAGAAAGCTCAAATTCAAGATGAATTTTCGTGCCATTGTAGGAAAATGTGGTTTAGTCTTGCTGAAGATCAAATGAAAGAGGGAAACAAAATTTTATAGGGGCTGGACAGAAATAAAATGAGAACTGAAATGGCTCTTTAGTGCAGTAATTCAGGGATGAAATTGCTGATTAAATTGGAGAATAAATATGTTGTTTCCTTAAATACATTTAACCTTGGAAGATATTTTTGAGTTGAGTGTGAAGCAAGGGTTGAAGGCAAATGAAGAACAAGTTTTAATTGCAGGAAAGGCAGTAAGCTAATAGAAATGCAGAAATGCAAGAAGCAGAAAGTTGCTGAATTTTATTCTACTACTGGATTGCTGAACACAAAATTCTCTAGTCAATGGAAAGCTCAAGGAAAGCTAGACATATATAATATATATATTCTTAGAGTTGTTCTGTGGAGCTGAGTTCAGATTCTATAATTCAAATTGCTGGAAATAATTTCTGGGCTAATTGTCTGAATTTCTGAAACTTGTGAAGATTTGATTCATTGGGTTTAGATAAGATCATGTTTACTAATTGTAGCTGAATTCCAGAAATCAGAATTCAGACTTGATGAATATGATGTTGGAAATGTTTGACTGGATCCAATGCTTTGTGTTGAAACTGGTTTTGACTACTAGGATACATTTTTATGGGCCAGGGAATACTGCAAATTCTGACTCAGGTCTGCCAATCTTACAGTTCAATGCCCTATTAGTGCAGTCTTGAAATTTTTCTGCTATAATTGTGAGAAACCTGCAGAAATTTCAAAATCCAAAAATATTCAGCAACCTAATAGAATGGATAGATTTGGAGTTCATTTCTTAGTGCAAATTGAAGTGCAGAATTTATATTGATGTTTTGAATTTTGTGTTCAAGGCTGCTATTGGAGATTAATGGAATTTGATTTGGTCTTCTACCAATGCAATAGAGAAGCATATCTTTATTGAATTTGCTGAAGATAGGAATAGAAAAGGGAACCTGCAGAAGAAAAAAATAACAATGGTTTAAAAGTGTATCAAGTAAGTGGATAACATGAGATGTATTCTATTATACGAGACTTAAGACTGGATTCTGGATTCCTGAAAGTGCTGGCTGGTAGCTATAGATTGCTAAAGTAGAATCCAAGGATTTAAATTGATAGAAGTTGAGTTGATACCTTATTAGTAATCGAAATAGCTACTACATAAGAGAAGAGCTCATAGAAATCTTGTAGCTAAATTTGCAAGGCTGGAATTTTCAGAAATGAGCTAATTTTTGGATCTGAAGGAATGAAGAAAAGAACCAGTAAAGCAATCCCTGTAACTGAGTACTAACATAGATCTACAGCGTACCAAATTCTTTATGTAGATTCCTTATTAATGAAAGGTTCAAGTGAAGCTGTTTTTCTCTTGTTGACATTTGGTGTTGTCTTCCTTTTAAGCTCTTTAAGGTTAAAAATTTGCAGCATTTTGGAATCAGTGCTCAGAAATTGAATCCTTATAGCTTACATGCTGAATTTGTCAAGAGAAATTTTGTTAAGAGTTGTTCTATTGCTGAGGAAGAATATCAAATATTCGAATATCAGCTTTATTCTGAAATGGAATGTAGTGTGCTGATTCTGATCAGAAGCAACTGAAATTCAATTTCTTTTTCATTCCACTTCTGTAAATATTCAAATCTGCAAGCTCAGAATGGAAATTCTGAAACTGTAAGCACAAGAACTCAGTTTCTAGTGCTAAATGAGATTTCTTTTAAAAAAAATGAATCCTGAAGAATTTAGTTTGATTGTCTTTAAGTTGTTGCTGATTTTCAGAATCCAGAATCTAAACTCAAAATTTCTGCAACATTTGATTCTATTTCTGCAGATATGGAACTCATGTACCAACAAGTACATGTTTAGGGCTAAAATGTATTTTGTTCTAACCAGCAACCTTGTAGTTATTGCTCCTATCTATTTAAATTCAATGAGAATATGTGTTAGATAACATAATCATGAGCTACTGGAATCTATAATGCAGAAAGTCTTTAACAGAATCATGAGCTGCTATGTGCACAAATGAATTATGGTTGAATGTTCTAGTTCCACTGCAGTTTAAAATATTCAACAGTATGATTATTATTGCTATGGAAGCAATGTGGAATTCAGTGGCTGAGATTCCTATAAATGCCTAGTTGATAACACTCAAATTAGTGTCAAGAAGATTTAGAAATGGACATGTTTTTGCTTTCTTCATTTGTTAAGAAATGGCTACAGATTTGTGATGTATCAGTTGTTATAGACTGTGTGCCAAGCCCCTAATGCAATTTCGTGATCAATGAAAAGATTAAGTTAAGCTCATGCTTATTTACTAACAAATGGTATTTCTTTCTAGCCATGTGTTCACAGATTTAAATTTTGTATTAACTCTAATCTTGAAATATGAAAAGCTGTAACTGAATCAATTTGTTGGAATTAGAATGTAAGAGCTGAAACTAGATGTTATTATTGTCTTTGATAGCAACACGTTAAGAGGATGTTCCTATACTTCAACTATGGACTTCGATAGCCATGTGTTTCTACAGTTTTTTTCAAACCTGTTAATTCTGAAATTTGGAATTGAAGCTAAATCAAGTTGCTGGAGTGGTTGGATTTCATGTGCCAATTCCTAATTATGTTGCTAATTAGAATTGTTAGTTAACGAAGTGGATATTTTCAACCTAATTGCTGGTCAGGAGCAAGTCTTTTGTGTGTAAAACTTTGAGGCTGCTATTGGAGTTTACTAGTGTTCCTCAGTTCTGTTTTTCAGTTCTAAATTTTGTGTTACACTTCAGTTTCTATTTAGTTATAGCACACCAGGGTTGCTGAACTTGGAAACACTGAAACCATCTGATGTGTGCAAGGACACTACATTGAAATCTGCAGCCTTGGAGTCAAATTTCTGAGATCTATCTGAACAGCAGGTTCTACTCTGCTTATTGCAAGTGCATGGAGTTTGAATTGGTACTTCATGGAGCTGAAATTTGATCTTCTTTGACTTACAATGCTTGATGCTGGAATCTGTAGTGGCGGATTATAGAAATCAGATTCTATTTATAGATTATAGCAGAACCTTGCATCTTTGATTGTTTTATGTGATTCTATGTTTTGTTTCATTGTCCGAGACGGACAATGGTTTAAGTGTGGAGGGTGTTGGATACATGATGTGAGATTATTTTCAATGTGCTGAAATTGAAGTGAAACAGTAAAAAAAAACAGAGAAAAGAAAAGAAAAAAAACAGTGGCAAAACAAAAGAGTATCAAGTGTGGAGATAGAGTATCAAAATTTTTGGATAGCCATCAAATTGAAGGGGAGGTTAGCTTGATCTTTTGTATTGATAATGACAAATGATATTCATCATTTTTTACATCAAATTGGTCAACTCATCAAGTATATTCCTCCAATACTCTCATCTCCTTAATTTTTCATTGAGTTCTTTTCTTTTGCCTATTTCATTCACTTTCATTGTTCTTTTTTATTCCATTCCAATTCTTGTTGATGAAATCCTTTTGATTCATGTATGTTATGTTTATAGTGGTGGAGAATTAGAAAATAAGCAAGCTTATGATAGTGAAATGTTGTGAGTTGCATTGAGTGAGCGGCACTTATACACATGTTTGAGTGTGAGAGCTAGAATAGGTAAATCCCTTGTGAGATTGCATCTTGCTTAATTTTTCAATTAGATTGAAGCTACCATACCTACTGATTATTGTTTGGATTGTATTCATGATTGTTTGTGATCTTTAGATGGTCTTAGTTAAACTCTTTTTACTATCTTCTAGGTATTGTCAGAAAATTGGTGTGGAGATGTTTTTTAATTTTTTTTACTTGCACGGGACGTTCAAGATTAAGTGCGGGGGATTTGATAACCATGATTTTACTGTATTATTTTGATTCATATATGCATGGTTTGATGTTGATTTCATAGGTTTAAATCATGGTTACATCACATTTCATACATTGTCTTTATTTTGGGCTTAATTGTAAATTATCTTATTTTTGGTGTTATTTGATACTAATATTTGATTCTTATTTTTTAGGCATCAAAGGATCTTGGATTTGGATCTATTTGAACCGAAATTGGGCTCTAATCGGAGTTTAAACGAGACGATCAAACATTGGAGTTATTTGGACCGTTCATCTACAATCAAGCAGATCTGAGTTATCCATTGAAGATCTGGCCCATCCAACCTAATGAGGAGGTGATCTCAGCCATAGATGAAGATCCAGAGGGTTTGATCCAGATCTGAGTTCATACAGCCATTGATCAAGCCTGAATTAATCTGAATCGTTCATCAAAGATTGGGTTGATCTTAACCATCCAGTGAAGATCTGGTCGATCCGACCTAAGGGAGAGTAGATCCAGACCCTTGATGAAGATCAGTACCTTCGGATCGGAGTTTAGGCAAACTTTCACCGTTGACTTAGCCTCGAATCGCTCACAGCCGTCCGATCAGATCTGAGATTTGATTTAAAACACAGAAGCTACAATGCTCGAGATTTGTCGATTCCTCCGCATTGTGCTTCGTGTCCCGCGGCGAGCTTCTTCCAGGATTCCGACCCCATCTCGACTTCAAGATCAGTTTTCCGGCCAACTTCATCGGCGATGATGTTCTCAGACGCTTCCGACCAACTTCCGGTGATCTGACCTCGTTCCAAGGTGGTCCTACGGAGAGAATTCTATTTGCGATTGACTGTTCTGCCGCGCCCGATTTGGAGGTGTTCTTCCGATTCGAGGTTCCGCTTTCCATTCGTGAGCTTTGGCGGTGTTCCTCCATTGCTACTAGACCATTCCCGACGACATTCCATCCATCATCTTCTCCACATCAGATCTAAAGTTGTAGCTCACATATTGTCAGATTTCTTGAGGTTGGCAGCTCCGATTTTCATCAGATTGTTTGGAGAGGTCTCTGATGGTGCTGGTGAAGGCTGAGCTGAGTTTAGCTACTAAGGTTGTCTTCCCCGATTGTTGAGATGAGGTTTCATTGATGCTTCCTTGTGTGACGGCAAGGAGAAGTTGTTGTGAGAAGTGGTTTGGAGTTGAGATGGTTTAGGGTTTACTTTTTGAATTCTTTACTGTTGATAGATTTACAATTCAGTATATGTCATTTGGATGCAGTTACATAGTTCTTTTTATGCTTAATTGTTTTAATTCAAATGTTTTGAGTAATTTAGTTTCAATTGATTTTAAAGTTGTTGTTAATCTTGCTTTAGCTTAGGGTTAAGTACTAGTGAGTAATTTAGTTTTCTGTAGTTTAATTAGCTTTAATTTCAGCAGTTGAGTAGTTTCTTATTTGCTTGCATTTCATTTGCTAAATTTGGATTTAAAGTTCAAGCCCCCATTTACATGTTAAAACCCCAAAAAATAGGAATAAAAACACAATCCTAGATTACATCCTACCTTTTGTTCCTCGAGGTTCGATCCTGGGCTCGTTATTACTACATGATTGTGTGGATAAGGGGTTCATGGAATTATACATTGTTAATTTGATTTACGAGTGTGACGGACTCGTTATCACTCTTGTTGTACCTTGATACTTCTTTTTCATAGAATCCCAGATATCTTTGGCGGTATCCTTGCAGAGGATGGTTTCCAAGATTGAGCGATCAATAGTTTGGAAGAGATAATTCTTTGCTTTAAGATCTTTCAATTGTGCATCTGTTAGCGCAACACCTTCTATCGGTTATGCTATTCTAGAAATCACGATCGTCCAATATTCTTTAGATCTTAAAAAATTCTCCATGATCATGCTCCAATGGTCATAGTGACTATCAAATCGAGGAATGACAGGTTGTACAAAACTTTCGGAAGACATAACTCTATTCGAAACCTCGCTCTGATACCACTGATAAGAAAAATAGATGAGTCGAGGACACAAGGAGGATAAAAAATAAGTTTTTCACACACTTTCATTGATCATACATATCCTATTTATAGGCTAATACATTATATATTAAAAAACCCCACTAACTCCACTAACACCATAACATTAACCACTATCCTCCACCCTAACTCAACTTGCCAACTCATTGACCCACTAACACCACATTACATCAATTATCCTATTATTTCTCTCCACTAACTCAGTTAAAATATGTCCACAACATACTAATTTTATCAACATTTATGTGATGTTTGAATAGGTTGGAGGTGAAAGTTGGGAATTTTTTGTTGTTGTTTTGTGTGTTCTATCACAGTTGCTCGCTATCGGAGCTGCCTTTTTCTCCCAGACGTTGGCGGTGAGCGATGCCACGGTGAAGCTTGAGATTTTGGACACGGCGGGACAGGAGAGGTATCACAGCTTAGCTCCAATCTACTACAGAGGAGCGGCGGCGGCGGTTATTGTGTATGACATATCCAAATTGGTGCTTACCTTTCTCTCGTTTTGTTCTCATTCAATGGCAACACAATAAAACGTGCTTGAATAAAATAGATTGTTTTTCGTTGTTCCTGCTTTATGTTATGGTTTGATGACTTTGTTTTCTCTCTTGTGAGTTTAGGAATCATTTGAGAGGGCTAAGAAGTGGGTTCAAGAGTTGCAGAAACAAGGTAAGCTGAAGAAGGAATATTGTGAGCATATAATCCCAAGCTTTTATTCTTACATGGAGCTGTGTTGTGGGCAATCCTAGTATGGTGACAGATCTTGCTTGGAAACAATTGTGATTTGGAGGAACAAAGGAAAGTCACAACTGAGGCAAGTATAGTGCTATATCTAGCAATTTTTAGAAGTTCAGATCATGGACATGATTGCCAGGATGTTTCTTTTGAATGCATTCTGTAGTTAACATTAGACTTCTTATGCTCTATACATTTCACCAAGCTATTCTGACACCGAGTAATTAGAGAAGTAGGAGGAAACACAAGGAACTACTTAACACTCACCGCTATAGGAATCCACCAAAAGATTTTAGAGCAAGATAAATAGAAGATAATAACTTCTAAACAAGCTCAAGAGCTCAAGATAATTCTTATTTCCCAAATTATCCTCACAAGCTTTCAAAAGAGGCCATTATATAGACAAGTCTTGGAACAACTCTCCAAGTGAGTCAAAAGAAATAATAAGCTTGCATGATCTCAATACCTAGAAAATAGGAACTTTGATACTAATAATTATAAAGATAGTTAAATACTAAGATTATGTAGATACCTAGATGCAATTTAATGAGACGAATAACCACAATTTCTAAGAAAGAGGTGATTCTTCGAGTTCCATCACAGTCTGGCCCCACTTCACTAAATCAGCCATAACTTCTTCTAGACATAATATTTTTGAGATCTGTAAATTTTGTTAGAAACAAGACTTCTTAGGCTTCCCAACGGTATATGGCATGCATCATAATTCATTCCCAATGAAAACAGTTTAATGATTAAAGTTGGTCAACTTTTCTAGTGAAAGTTCCAGTGCCATTCTCCCCTGGTTGGAGAAGATTCGACCTCGAATCTGGAACATGTTCATCATCTATGTATGGTGAAAGGTTAGCAACATTGAATGTGACTGAGACACCATAGTTTCCAGGTAACTCCACCTTGTAAGCATTATCACCAATCTTCTTCAAAATCCGAAAAGGACCATCAACTCTAGGCTGTAATTTTCCATATCGACCTCGAGGAAAATGCTCCTTTCTCAAGTGAATTCAAACCAAGTCTCCTTCTTTGAAAACAGAACGCTTTCTATGCTTGTTCGCCTCCCTCTGATACTTCTCATTGTGCTTGATAATTTTTTGATGAACTTTCTCGTCCAATTGCTTGATATATTTAGCATGATCTTCTCCTTCCCCGCTGATATGATGAGTAAGAGAGATTGGAGCTAAATCTATTGGAGTGATGGGCTTCTTACCATAGACAACCTCGAACGGACTCAGCCCCGTAGTTTGACTCGGTGATCGATTATAAGCAAACTCCGCTTGAGCCAAAACCTCATCCCATTGGTGATAATTCTTTCCAATCAAACTTCTCAAAAGGTTTCCTAAGCTCCAATTCACAACCTCGGTTTGCCCATCAGTTTGTTGATGGTGAGAAGAACTAAATTGAAGTTTAGTTCCAAGTTTCTCCCAAAGCGTTCGCCAAAAATGACTCATGAATTTCGAATCCCGATCAGAGGTTATGGCCTTTGGGATGCCATGAAGTCTCACAATCTCTTTGAAATAAAGATCAGCCATATGAGTGGAATCCATCGTTTTGATGCAAGGAATGAAGTGCGCCATTTTTGAAAACCGATCAACGACCACCATAATCGAATCTTTGTTCCTTTGAGTGCGAGGCAGCCCAACAACAAAGTCCATACTCACATTCTCCCATGGACATAATGGTACTGGCAAAGGAGTGTACAAACCCGTATTTTGTCCATGACTTTTAGCAATATGACACACTCTACACCTCTCCACATACTTCTTGACATTTTGATCCATACGTGGCCAATAGAAATTTTATTGTATGAGTGCAAGAGTCTTTTCTCTTCCAAATTGTCCTGCAAGACCTCCACTATGTGCTTCATCAACAATCGTTAGTCTTAATGAACAATCCGGAATACATAATAATGTACCTTTGAAGAGATAACCATCATCAATCAAGAAAAACTTGAATGGAGCTTTTAAAGATTCCTCCCAAATTCTGCCAAAGTATGAGTCATCCTTGTAGAGATCTTTTATTACCTCGAATCCAAGCACTTGCAATTGCAAAGTAGGCAACAAAGAATGTCGTCGACTAAGAGCATCCACCACTCGATTTAGCATGCCAGACTTGTGTTTGATTACAAAGTTGAATGCTTGCAGAAACTTGACCCATTTGCCATGTCGTGGGTTTAACTTTTGTTGTGAATTCAAGTGCTTCAAGCTTCATGATCCGAGAAGAGAACAAACTCGTTGTGTAGGAGATAATGTTGCCAATGATCCAACGTGCGAACAATGGCAAAGAACTCCTTGTCGTATGTTGAATAATTGCGTCGAGAATTCATCATCTCACTAAAGAAAGCGATGGGTCTGCCTTCTTGGCTAGAACTCCTCCGATCCCCACATTGGAAGCATCGCAATCCACTTCGAACACCTTTCCGAAATCTGGAAGTTGCAAAATTGGAGCCTCCATGACTTTTTTTTTTGAGAAGCTCAAAACTTTTTAATGCTTCCTCCGTCCACTTGAAGCTACCACCTTTCAAACATTCAGTTATGGGAGCGATGAGGGTGCTGAAATTTTTGATAAACTTGCGGTAAAATGAAGCCAAGCTATGAAAACTCCGAATATCATGAATCGTCTTAGGAATTGGCCAATTTAGAATAGCTTCAATCTTGTCCCGATCCATCTTGATGCCCTTGGAAGAAATATTGTAGCCCAAAAAGATGAGGCTGTTGGTGAAGAAGTGACATTTCTTCAAATTGGCATACAACTTCTGTTCTCTTAGCACTCCAAAAACTTGTCGAAGATACTTAAGTGCTCTTTTGGGCTGGAGCTGTACACAAGAATATCGTCAAAATAGACAACAACAAACTTCCCAATGAATTGTTTAAACATGTGATTCATGAGCCGCATAAAGATAGAGGGTGCGTTAGAAAGTCCAAATGGCATAACCAATCACTCGTAAAGACCATCTCTTGTCTTAAAAGCGGTTTTCCACTCATCTCCAAGCCGCATTCGAATCTGATGATAGCCACTCCGTAAGTCAATCTTAGAACCAATTTTGAAGCCATGAAGTTGATCAAGAAGATCATCAAGGCGAGGAATAGGAAAACGGTATTTGATCGTGATTTTATTTACCTCTCTACTATCAACACACATACGCCACGAACCATTTTTTTTTAGCACAAGAAGTGCTGGAATGACACAAGGACTTTTACTTTCTTGCACAAGACCTCTTGCCAACAAGTCTTCAACTTGTCGCTTCAACTCTTCATGTTCCTTAGGGTTCATTCTATAAGCAGCATTATTTGGGATCGATGCACCAGGGATTAGATCAATACAATGTTGAATGTTTCGCATGGGAGGAAGGCCCGGAGGAATTTCTTCAGGTACGACATCAGTAAATTCTTGCAAAAGAGGCTGCACTTGCAGCGAGATGATATTACTCTCCTCATTTTCTTCCAAAACCACCAATGCAAATGCCGCGAAGGATTCATTCATTGCATCCTCAAGTTGCGTTTGAGAGAGCATATTATTTCCTTCTTCCTTAGATGGCTTAACAATGCCCTTCATTCTTGACGGCCCCAAAATTATTTTCTTGCCATCTTTTACGAAAGCATAGGTGTTTTTGAATCCATCATGTTGTGTTTTCCTATCAAACTGCCAAGGTCTTTCAAGA
Organism: Zingiber officinale; assembly: GCF_018446385.1. Taxonomy (NCBI): domain Eukaryota; kingdom Viridiplantae; phylum Streptophyta; class Magnoliopsida; order Zingiberales; family Zingiberaceae; genus Zingiber; species Zingiber officinale. Next base: position 89,422,699 of record NC_056002.1, read on the forward strand.
AGCAAATGACAAACATCCATAGGAATAACATCACACCAAACTTCGTCTTTGTACTTGTCTCCAATAGAAAATTGCACAAGGCATCGTTTATTTACCTTTACTTCATTACCTTTTCGAAGCAATGATAGCTTGTAAGGTCGAGGGTGATCTTTGGTTTTTAATTGCAGCTTCTCTACCATAGTTGTAGCCACAACATTTTCACAACTTCCTCTATCGACAATGATGTCACACACCTTGCCATTTGACGTGCATCGGGTGTGGAAGATATTATTACGAAGCCATGAATCATCTGGAACATAGGTGGTGTTGAGACTACGCCGTATCACCAAAGCTTCCCCATGATCTTCATAAGTGATATCTTCCTCCTTGTCACATTCATCATAAATGGGTGTTGTCTCCTCATTCTCCTCGTCATACTCTTCCTCAATGAAAGTAATGATTCTTCAATTTGGACAATCGGCAGCAAAATGTCCGAACCCTTTGCACTTGAAACAAGTTTTTTGATTAGTCAGACCACTGGATTTCACAAAACCAGCACCACCATCCTTACTTGCGGCAGATTTCTGTTTTATGTCTTTGGCTACCGGAGTGTTCTTGGAAGCAGAAGCACTTCCTCGATTAGAAGCACCACCACCCGACGAGAAACGTCCCCCAAAACGACTTGATTCTTTTTTTTGTTTTTCAACCTTAAGAGCCAACTGGCATACATCATTATATGTTCAATATGGCTATAATTGGACCACATTCCCAATCTCATACCTCAATCCTCCAAGAAAACGAGCAATGATTTGTTCTTCTGGCTCCAAAACATCGCACCGCATCATGAGGTTTTCAAATTCAGCCACATAGTCTTCCACGGATAGATCCTTCTGCTTGAATTTGTGATATTTAAGAAAAGTATCTTGACGATAATTATCCAGCAAAAATTTCCTCCTTAACTCCTTCATTTTGTCCCACGTTCTGATTTTTTACTTGTCATCTCGCATACGTTGCTTCTTAAGGTGTTCCCACCAAATGGATGCATATTTTTTTAACTTGATAGCCACCAGCTTCACCTTGCTATCTTCTTGAACATCTTTGAACTCAAAGACTCTCTCAACGGAATTGAGCCAATCAATGAATTCATTGGGATTATTTCTTCCTTCAAAATCTGGAATATCAACTTTAAAATCAAAAGACTTGTTGCGGACATTGTCTCTTCGGAACTGTGGACCACGAGAAGCACGGTCACGTGAGTTATCATCATGAAATGGATTGAAATCCACATCATTATTTGTAGAACCACCATCTGAATCATGACCATCAACATCATATTCACGATGTTTGCCACGCGCAAGGCGTTGCTCGAGTTGTTGCACTTGTCTCCTTAAATCTTCTAACTCGATATCACGAAGGTTCCTTTGACGAGCTTGAGGATCCTCATCGTTTGGTCCCTTTCTTCTACGACCAGCCATTGCAGACCAAAGCTCTGATACCACTTTGACACCGAGTAATTAGAGAAGTAGGAGGAAACACAAGGAACTACTCAACACTCACCACTCTAAGAATCCACCAAAAGAGTTTAGAGCAAGATAAATAGAAGATAATAACTTCTAAACAAGCTTAAGAGCTCAAGATAATTCTTATTTTCCAAATTGTCCTCACAAACTTTCAAAAGAGGATAGACAATTCTTGGAACAACCCTCCAAGTGAGTCAAAAGAAATAAATAAGCTTGCATGATCTCAATACCTAGAAAATAGGAACTTTGATACTAATAATTATAAAGATAGTTAAATACTAAGATTATGTAGATACCTAGATGCAATTTAATGAGACGGATAACCACAATTTCTAAGAAAGAGGTGATTCTTCGAGTTCCGTCACAGTTTGGCCCCACTTCACTAAATCAGCCATAACTCCTTCTAGACATAATATTTTTGAGATCTGTAAATTTTGTTAGAAACAAGACTTCTTAGGCTTCCCAACGGTATATGGCACGCATCGTAATTCATTCCCAATGAAAACAGCTTAGTGATTAAAGTTGGTCGACTTTTCCCGTGAAAGTTCCAGCGCCATATTCCCCCTTGACCATAATAATTCGCAAGTAGCAGCAAATGTGCTTATTTAGTTGTTTGTCTATCAATATTTGTGATTCTTCTGATATCTGCTCAATTTCAAAATTCATTTACATAATAGATAACCTTGTGGATAACTTGTTATACCAATGATTTTTTAATTTATGTGGAGCTACATTATCTTACCAGGATAGACTACTAGTGATTCTAAAATATACAACTGAAGTACTGATGCACAAATTATATATAACAGATGCTCTTGTGTTCTATAATACATTTTTTTTCAGAATTATTAAGTTTCTAGAAATTCCCTCATCATAACAGTTGTCCCTAATGAACTTAGTATTAATGTTAAAGATGGAAATTTATCAATCATTATTGTGATTTTAGTTTCAGTAAATTATTTTACCTTATTTTTACAGGAATTTAACGTCTTTTTTGAGTTCTAGTTTTCCTCGAATTTCTGTTGCTTAGGTATTCTTTTCACTATTTTCTCCCTTGTTTTAGTTTAAGCATACTGTTGAATTTTACAGTTCTTTATAGTTGTCTCTATAAATGTAACACCAAGAAGATTACCCCCGTGCTCAACCTGATGACACTTCTAAGCATAAAAAATAGCAAACACGAAAATTGTAAACACTTATAGTGATCTCCCGTAGATTTGCAATCAGCGCCGGTAAGACTTGCTGATGGAAAAATGATCACAGAATCGAAAAGCTTTTCATGGTTCACAAACCAAATCCCTCTTGCGAGATTAGACAAACCAATCTTGAATATTCTTCATGCCTCTTTCAATCTTGTGCATATGGACGAACCTTGCACAGAGACCTTTCATATGGGACGAACCCATTCTCTTTGACTTTGCCCAAAAACTCACACATAGCAAGCCCCCTCTTCCTTTCTCTCTTGTGTTCATCCCATTTTTTTTCCACCTTCACCAATTGCCTTGGACGCCTGTTATATAGAGGAAGATGACTCTTCATCTTCCTCTGGAAGGTGAAGGGGAAGAGGCACCCTTTCACCTTCTTAACACCAACATCTCCCACTCGTCCAAGTCAATCCATAAAGGTTATCTGGTCATATAGACCATATCAATCACATAGACTACAAGATGATCATGTCATAGAGCCAAAGTCAAACATTAATTGGTCACAAAGACCAAATAAGTCACATAGACTATATGAAGGCTAGAGCAAAATACTAATTAGTGACAAAGACTAAATAAGAACATTCAATTCATACTTTAGGGAAAATGGTTCATGCGACAGCAAGCACACTGAGCATTTATTGCTAAGCAAATTGTTACATCTTACATAGTTGCTCTCTGAGCGATCACTGCTAATAAAGTTGTTACACTTTACTTAGCCGCTCTTCCAAATGAATTAGAGGCATTCTCATAGTGGCACAAGCCTCTCTCCTGGCGGAACATATCCGTTATCCAGAAAGCATTCAATATCCAAGTGACACATAGTCATTATCTTAGAGATTTACATGTCTTACTTTTTACCCAGATTAAATAATCTTTATTTATATCAATATGAACATCTCTAATCCCTTACAATGACCATTATGTCAAGAGCATGTTCTATATTCAATATTCACATTTATTTCTATACATAACAGAAATGGGTCGACCCGTGAATAACATCAAAAGATGTAAATCTATTTAATCTTCCTTTTTAGCTAGAATCTATTCATTTCAATTAGTCGCTTTCCTAGTTCTGTTTCATAGACTGAATCATTTATAGTCATAGGATACATGCTAAGTAGCAGACACTGATTAAAACTTCAAGTAAACAGCTAAATAGTCACTAAGGATAAAATCTGAGATTAACTTATAATCTCATAGGTCTCACATAGTAGAGAAACATGGATTTATTCTCCTACTACCCTTCTTGTCGCCATAGCACATGTAGTATGAATCACATGCTACGATGTTATTCTCTTTACTAAAAAGAGTGCATGTTGTTCTTAAATTTTAACATCGTACAGATTTTGATCTAGATATACCTAATGTCTAATCCTGAATTCAACATATGAATTCCAATCTGGTTTTCAATAGATTTAGTAAATGGTGGGTTCATTTACTTCGATCATTACATAAATAATCTCATCTTGACACAATTATCAAGGTGACTTTTATTAGAGTGTATACTGAAAGCCTAAGCTTTTGTAGACATTTATTTTGAATAAAGAATCACATTTGGTCAAATTATCTACATTTATTTGTAGTTGTTCAATTAATTTATATTGTAGATAACATAGTATGTGGTGTCACATACAGAAGATAATGTTATCATTACCTTATAAATTATAAACAGTAGCTCACGACCAAGATGGAAAAGAACAAACCATTGGAAGGTCGTAGTGTAATTAGGTATTAGTTTATCTTAACTATATAATTACACTAGTACACTTAGAGTGTATTGAGTAGGACCATCAGAGGTCATTTCTTTTATACTGACTTTATAAAGAAACAAAGACCTCAGTTATTATGAAAGTGTGTGCTCTTAATCCTAATATAATAACAAGCACATATATTTGATATTTATTTCTTTAATTTATCAATGGGTGAGATTTAGTTTGATAAATCAATAAGCTCGATAAGTTGGGAAATGATATCACTTATAGTGTGTGTTGTTGATTATAGAATGAAACTGTGTCTTAGTGATCTAGGTTGATAATGTCCCCAAGAGGAGCTCATAAGGATTGTCATGTTAAACCCTGCAGGTGGACTTAGTCCGACATGACGATAAGGTTGAGTGGTACTACTCTTGGACTAAGATATTAATTAAATGAGTTGTCAGTAACTCACTTAATTAGTGGGTATTCGACATCTTAAACACAGGGAGACTAACACACTCATAATAAGAAGGAGCCCAAAAATATAATTTGAGATTGGTACGGTAGTTCAATAATAGTTCTCTAGTGGAATGGATTATTATTGATAAAATTAAGTTGTGTGTTCGGGGCGAACACGTGATGCTTAATTTTATCGGGAGACCAAAACCAATTCCTCTTCTCGGTCCCTATCGTAGTCTCTTATTTATAGAGTACTATACCCACCTATACCCACCTTTATACCCATGTTATAGGGGTCGGCTAAGCTAGCTTGGGGACCAAGCTAGGGTCGGCCAAGCCTTGGTCCATGGGTGGCCGGCCCTAGCTTGAACCCAAGTCTAGGTGGCCGACCATTAAAAATACAAAAAGAATTTTAATTTTAAAATTTTTTCTTATGTGGAATACATGATTTAAAAGAGAGTTTAAAAATTAAAATATTTCCTTTTATAAGATTCTACAAAAGATTAAGAGAAGAGTTAAATCTCTTTCCTTATTTGTAGATTAAAAGGTTGATTTTAATTTTGGTAAAAACTTTACTTATTTATCATCCACATGTTGAAAAGTTAAATTTTAAAATTATAGAAATTTCCTTTTATAGCATCAATCATGTAGGGATTATTAAAGAGAAATTTTATTTTAAAATTTCTTCGGAAGCAAATTAGGAAGCTTTAATTTTTCTAGCGAAAAATTTCCTTGTTTGCTTATTTGATGTGGCCGGCCATATACACTAAGAAAAGGATTTTAATTTTAATTAATTAAAATTTTCCTTTTTAATGGCAATAGAATTAAGGAAGTTTTTATTAAATTTTCCTTATTTGCCAAGGCTAAAGGATTATAAAAGAGGAGGTTTGGGTGCCTTTGTGGTAACAACCTCTATTCTATTTTCTCCCTCTTTTCTTCCTTGGTTTGGCCGGCCTCTTCCCTTTCTCTTCTCTCCATCTTTGTGGCCAAACCTCTTCATGCTCTTGGAGTCTTATTTGGTGGCCGGTTCTTAGCTTGGAGAAGAAGGAGAGAAAGCTTGCATCCCTTGGAGTTTGGTTGGTGGAAAAAGATCTTCATCCTTTGGAAGTCTTGCTTGGCCGAAACTTGAAGGAAGAAGAAGAAGGTGCTAGGTGGTTCTCGTCTTGGAAGATCGTTGCCCACACAACGTATGAGGTTAGAAGAGGAATACGGCAGAAGATCAAGAGGTCATTATCTACTAAGAAAGGTATAACTAATATTGTTTTCCGCATCATGTTTGTTTTATCTCCATGTAAAAATACCAAATACAAGAGGCATGCGATTCTAGTTTTTCGAATTAGTTTTCGAAATTATGTTCTTTTATTTTTTTCTTTTCCTTGTGATTTGTTTGTTCTTAGAGGTTAACCTAGGGTTACTATGGGAAGGTTAAATATTTAATTTCCTTAAAAGACTTTGTCTAGTCGGTGGTGGTTGCTCCCATATCCAAGAAGGCCATGTGCCTCGCCATGCAGTATTAGAAGCCGATTTTGGAAATAGATATTTAATTGTCTTCGTGACCTAGGTGATTTGGATCGAACGTGTTAAGTTCCGCAGGAGATCCAAATCTAAACCTAAAAGAACAAATAAATTAAACTTAGGATCAAACGTGTTAAGTTCCGCAGGCGATCGAAGTTTAATTTAAAAGAACACATGGTAGCTAGGAAAAAGTTCAGACCTTTGTACAAAATTTTTATACAGTGGAACCGTTAGGTTTTCCGAGTAGCAACCAACAATTGGTATCATAGCTAGGGTTTTGCCTCTGTGTATTTGGTATTAGTTTATTTATGCACATATCATACATAATTTAGGCAGGATAATAGTAGGATGTGCTAACTTTGTGGATGCAGGATCCAACTATTATGGCTTATAGTTATTATGTGTGTGATTGGACCCTTGGACATGTCAAGGGCATTTTATTGTGTGTGCATGATTGTATTATAAAATACAGTAGGAGCTGTATTTAGTTTTATTAAGATTTTATTTTTGATCTAGATACATGTACATTCCTTCGAGGAATATAGGATCTAAAAATGTAAAATTCTATTTATGTCGCGAATCGAATCTTGCAAGGCGTGGAACCTTTTGAGGACCAGAGACGCAGCAGAACAAGGAGCAAGATGGATGCGACAACTAGATCCGGTGGCGGTGGCCAAAAATGGCAGCAGCTAGGGATGACGACACACGGAGGACAACAATAGATAAAAGCCATAATAGTTGAAAATTAGTTTTTCTATTTATTGCTTTTATGTTGTGCTGTGTGTGCTTGTTAGTATGCATGTTAAGTAGGCTAACATAGTCAAAATTTCTCATTTTAAATAACTAAGTGGGAGAGGGATTTTAAATAAATTCCACGGTCTCCATTACTGGTTTGTAAGTGATGCAAACAAACTTGCGCGTTGGCTCTGAGTGTCTTCCTCCATATCGGATGAGTTTGTTTGTAGATCACTAGATCAAACTTCCATTTTGGATGGCTATAGGAAATTAATTAAGAGAGTGTGATCTTCCCTATCGGAAGGGGTACAATCTTATTAATGGACTTAGTGTCAAGTAATGGTATACACTTAGACACGTCTAATAGTATCTGTTGGAGCAATCCCAATGGTCCGTGCGACCATGTGTTTTAGTGTTTGGGCAAAAGGTTTAAGTTAGGTTCACCCTTGTATTTGATATGTGTATTTGAGTTGTGCAGGTTTGCAGGATACACATGTGACTCAGGTTGATGACTTCGAGTCCGGTGAAGGATGGATCATCTGAGGGACCGTGGATAAGACAGCGAGGACAAGGGCCAAGGGAAGCGACTTCGAGGCATACGCGAAGGATGACATTGGGGACGAGCCGCGGGCTTGAATGCATCCGAGGGACGAGAGCCAAAGGAAGTAGGCTTGAAGGCAAGAGGTCAAAGCTGCAAATGAAGCGTCAAATGAGTCATAAGGGTGAGGGTACGAGTACATGAGAGATTGTACTCAGAGTAAAATCCTAGTTTTAGGGTTTTACTGTGGCAGTACTGTAGTGCTACTGTAGCAGTCGACTGCATATTTTAGCAGTCGACTGGTGCAGTCGACTGGGGCAGTCGACTGGCAGCGAACAGAATATCTCTATTCGCTCGGTTAGTGTGGAATCGAGCCGTTGGGATATAACGGTCGAATTTCCATAGAGGGTAGTCGACTGCATGTTTTAGCAGTCGACTGGTAGGCGGGATTTTCCAACTTGTGGCCTATATAACCAAGTCTTGGGAGCTTGGTTGAGGTTGACGAAATAGAGGTGGTTAATCTCTATTAGTAGTCTACTTGTGCCCTAGCATGTAAAGAGTCCTTGGTGAGAGTTGTGATGAGTTTTCTCCACCCACAAGGAGCTACGTGAGCTAGCTGGAGGTCTTCCGCGGAGTAATCCACCGACGGATAGGGATCGTCCACCTTACGGACAGCCGTGGAGTAGGAGCTTTATCTCCGAACCACGTAAATCGGCGTGTGTTGGTTTACTTGCTCTTTCTTGTTCTTTGTATTTGTATTTAGCTTTCGTATTTGTGTTTGTATTATTTGTATTCCGCTGTGCAACTAACAAATACGTAGAAAGCGATCGATTTGGGGGCGCCGTCTATCCAAACCCCCCTTCAAGCCGGTCACCGATCACCCAACAGTATCCTCCCTATCGGAGTCACTGCTATTATTCGTGTGACCAAAGGAAACCAACTATTAATTTTATTTGTCAAAAAGTTAGGTTGACAAGATAATAAAATTAATGGGTTAAACCCTCCTTTTACAAATGTTGAATTTTTATACGTCCACACTATTGTGGCATACAAAATTCACGGTGTTTTGAGGTGTTGGTTAATTTAAAATAGTATTGTTTGAGGAATCAATATTATTCTAAATTTAAAGTTCTGACCAAAAGTTATTTGTGATTCTTAGGATGACTTTCAACCCACTGGCCATTATACTAAAAGAGAACAGACTTACTGGTCCTAACTACATAGATTGGAAAAGGAACCTGGACATTGTTCTTACTGCTGAAAGCTATAAGTTTGTACTGACTGAGCCTTGTCCTGATGCACCCACTGGTGAATCTACCCAAGAGGGGATTGAATATCATAAGAAATGGGTAAAAGCATATGAGATGGCGCGGTGTTACATTTTGGCTTCAATGTCAAATTTATTGCAACATCAGCATCAAGATTTACCAACAGCTTATGATATTATGAACAATCTCAAGGAACTCTTTGATCACCAGAATCGGGCCTCTAGGCAAGAAGGCATGAGAAAGATAATGACAGCCACCATGCAAGAGGATACTCCCGTGAGGGATCATATCCTAAAGATGATGGCTTATCTAAATGAAATACAAATCCTTGGAGGAGAAATTGATGGGGAAACCCAGATCGATATGCTCCTCCAAACGCTACCTAGAAGTTTTGAGCAATTCCGCATGAATTACAATATGAATAAAAGGGTATATTCATTAGCGGAACTACTGACAAAACTTCAGGCAGCAAAAGGTTTGTTTCGTCACAATTCTCAGATTCATTATACTGAAAATGGTTCTACTTCTAAACCGAAAGGCAAGAAGAAGAAGAAACAAGTTAGCTGAGCAAAGAAAGTGAATAAATCTCAGAGTACAGGACCTAAAGCTGGATTGAAGAAGCCGAAGGGTAAGTGCTTCATCTGCAAGCAGTCAGGGCATTGGAAAGTGGACTGTCCTCGTAGGAATCAAAACAACAAAGGTATATCTCATGCTCTGGTTGTTGAAACATGTTTAGCGATGTTATCTACCAGCACCTGGTGTGTAGATACGACCACTGATCATGTCTGCAATTCTTTGCAGGGGTTCCAGGAAACCCGACGACTATATGAAGGAGAGATAACCGTCTACATGGGCAATGCTACTAAGGTGGCGACTGTTGCAGTGGGAGACGTCTACTTATCTTTTGATAGAAATAGAAAATTGGTTTTAAGAAATTGTCTTTATGTACCCAGTTTTAGAAAGAATTTAATTTCATTTTCTAAACTGTTTTTGGATGGATATTCTGTTTCTTTTAGTAACAATGTAGTTATAAAGAGAAATAAAGTGATTATCTGTTCTGGTGCATTAGTTGGCAATTTATATACTTTAAATCCAATTTCTCCCACAAAGCAAAATATGGAAATTTATAACACATCTTCTAATACTAATAAGAGAAAACAACCTTCGGAAATGAACCAAGCATATCTTTGGCATCTAAGGCTTGGTCATATTAACTTAAGTAGGATTCAAAGGCTTATAGCCGATGGACTCTTGGGTTCATTAGAGTTGGAAAATTTTCCAACTTGTGAATCTTGCTTGGAAGGTAAAATGACCAAGAGGCCTTTTAAGGCCAAGGGGTATAGAGCCAAAGAAGTGTTAGAATTGGTTCATTCTGATTTGTGTGGTCCTATGTCTATCCAGGCAAGAGGTGGTTTTGAATATTTTGTCTCTTTTATAGACGATTATTCAAGATACAGATACGTTTACCTAATGCGCCACAAGTTTGAGTGCTTTGATAAGTTCAAAGAGTACAAGGCTGATGTGGAGAAACGACTGGGTAAAAGTATCAAGACACTACGGTCTGATCGTGGTGGCGAATACCTCTTAGGAGAGTTTAGGAATTACTTATCAGAGGTCGGGATCCAATCCCAATTGTCCGCACCTGGTATACCCCAATAGAATGGTGTGGCAGAACGAAGGAATAGAACTCTTATGGAGATGGTTAGATCGATGATGAGTTATTCAGAATTACCAAATTCGTTTTGGGGATACGCTCTGGAAACGGCAGCGCACATTCTGAACTTAGTACCTTCTAAATTAGTATCTTCTACTCCCACAGAATTGTGGAATGGGCGAAAGCCCAGTCTAAGACATATTCGGATTTAGGGTAGTCCAGCACATGTGCTGAAACCAGATGCTGATAAGTTAGAATCTCGTACAGAAGTTTGCGTGTTTGTGGGTTATCCCAGAGGAACGAAAGGTGGTTTATTTTATAGTCCTAAAGACCAGAAGGTCATTGTTAACACCAATGCCCAGTTTTTAGAAGAAGACTATATAATGGATCACAAGCCCAGTAGCAAAGTTGTTCTAGAAGAACTTAGAGAGGACACGCCTACTTTAGTACCGACAGTACAAGATGAAGTACCACAAGAGACTACAACACGTGTCACACATGATACACAACCACAGACGGTGCCTCGTCGTAGTGGGAGAGTTGTGTGGGAACTTGAGAGATTCATGTTTTTGGGAGAGTCTTCGGACTTGATCTCGGGTAAACATGAACCTGATCCTCGAACATATACGAAGCACTCCAAGATATAGATGTAGTATCTTGGCAAAAGGCAATGAATTCTGAAATAGAGTCTATGTACTCCAATAAGGTCTGGGAACTTGTAGAACCACTTGATGGTGTAAAAGCTGTTGGATGCAAGTGGATCTACAAAAGGAAAAGAGGGACAAACGGGAAGGTGGAAACCTTCAAAGCTAGGCTTGTTGCGAAAGGGTACACTCAGAAAGAGGGAATTGATTATGAGGAGACCTTTTCACCGGTAGCCATGCTTAAGTCTATCCGGATACTCTTATCCATTGCCGCTCATATGGATTATGAGATTTAGCAAATGGATGTCAAGACAGCTTTCCTTAATGGAAGTCTTGAAGAAAACATCCATATGAAGCAGCCATAAGGGATCATTGAAAAAGGCAAAGAGCATCTAGTGTGCAAGCTCAATCGGTCCATTTATGGACTGAAGCAAGCTTCAAGGTCTTGGAACATCCGGTTTAATGAAATAATCCAGTGATATGGTTTTATTCAGTGTCCGGATGAGTCTTGTGTATACAAGAAGTGTAACGGAAACGTGATGGTATTTCTTGTACTATATGTAGATGATATTTTGTTAATTGGCAACAATGTCAAGGTATTATCGGACATAAGGGTATGGTTGTCCAAACAATTTGATATGAAGGACTTAGGAGATTGTGCACACATTCTTGGGATCAAAGTTATAAGGGATCGCAAGAAAAGAATGTTGTGTCTATCCCAAGCTTCATATATAGATACAATCCTTGCTCGTTTTAGCATACAAAATTCCAAGAAAGGTTTCTTACCTTTTAGGCATGGAGTAGCTCTATCTAAAGAGATGTCTCCAAAGACATCAAAGGAGATAGAGGACATGAAAGGAATTCCTTATGCTTCGGCTGTAGGAAGCCTTATGTATGCAATGCTGTGTACGAGACCTGATATCTGTTTTTCCATGGGCATGGTTAGCAGATATTAGAGTAATCCTGGATAAGGACATTGGACTACGGTAAAGCATATATTAAAGTACCTGAGAAGGACTAGAGATTATATGCTAGTTTACCAAACAGACGATTTGCTCCCTATGGGTTACACGGATTCAGATTTCCAATCTGATAGGGACAACAGTAAGTCTACATCAGGCTATGTGTTTACTTTAGGAGGTGGAGGAGTGTTAAGCAGAAATGCGTTTCGGACTCAACCATGGAAGCTGAGTATGTGGCAGCCTCTAAGGTAGCTAAAGAAGCAATATGGCTCAGGAACTTTCTGATGGACTTAGATGTGATTCCTGGTTTGCCCAAAATCATCACAATTTATTGTGATAATAGCGGCGCAGTTGCAAACTCAAAGGAACCACGAGCCCATGAGGCAAGTAAACATATAGAGCGCAAGAACCACCTGATACGAGATATCATGAAGCGAGGATAAGTTGTCATCGCCAAGATTGCTTTAGCAAATAACCTGGCAGATCCTTTCACTAAGGCCCTTCCAGCAAAAGCTTTCGATCGGCATGTGGAGGGGATGGGAATCAGATGTATGGCAGCAGATATGGCAGCTTAGTCATTAGTATAAGTGGGAGATTGTTAGAGTGTATACTGAAAGCCTATGCTTTTGTAGACATTTATTTTGAATAAAGAATCACATTTGGTCAAATTATCTACATTTATTTGTAGTTGTTCAATTAATTTATATTGTAAATAACATAGTATGTGTTGTCACATACAGAAGGTAATGTTATCAGTATCTTATAAATTATAAACAGTAGCTCACGACCAAGATGGAAAGGAACAAACCATTGGAAGGTCGTAGTGTAATTAGGTATTAGTTTATCTTAACTATATAATTACACTAGTACACTTAGAGTGTATTGAGTAGGACCATCAGAGGTCGTTTCTTTATACTGACTTTATAAAGGAACAAAGACCTCAGTTATTATGGAAGTGTGTGCTCTTAATCCTAATATAATAACAAGCACATATATTTGATATTTATTTCTTTAATTTATCAATGGGTGAGATTTAGTTCGATAAATCAATAAACTCGATAAGTTGGGAAATGATATCACTTATAGTGTGTGTTGTTGATTATAGAATGAAACTGTGTCCTAGTGATCTAGGTTGATAATGCCCCCAAGAGGAGCTCATAAGGATTGTCATGTTAAACCCTGCAGGTGGACTTAGTCCGACATGACGATAAGATTGAGTGGTACTACTCTTGGACTAAGATATTAATTAAATAATTTGTCAGTAACTCACTTAATTAGTGGACATTCGACATCTTAAACACAGGGAGACTAACACACTCATAATAAGAAGGAGCCCAAAAATGTAATTTGGGATTGGTGCAGTAGTTCAATAATAGTTCTCTAGTGGAATGAATTATTATTGATAAAATTAAGTTGTGTGTTCGAGGTGAACACGGGATGCTTAATTTTATCGGGAGACCAAAATCAATTCCTCCTCTCGGTCCCTATTGTAGCCTCTTATTTATAGAGTACTATACCCACCTTTATACCCATGTTATCGGGGCCGGTTAAGCTAGCTTGGGGACCAAGCTAGGGCCGGCCAAGCCTTGGTCCATGGGTGGCCGGCCCTAGCTTTAACCCAAGTCTAGGTGGCCGGCCATTAAAAATACAAAAGGAATTTTAATTTTAAAATTTTTTCTTATGTGGAATACATGATTTAAAAGATTCTACAAAAGATTAAGAGAAGAGTTAAATCTCTTTCCTTATTTGTAGATTAAAAGGTTGATTTTAATTTTGGTAAAAACTTTACTTATTTATCATCCACATATTGAAAAGTTAAATTTTAAAATTATAGAAATTTCCTTTTATAGCATCAATCATGAAGGGATTATTAAAGAGAAATTTTATTTTAAAATTTCTCCGAAAGCAAATTAGGAACCTTAATTTTTCTAGCGAAAAATTTCCTTGTTTGTTTATTTGATGTGGCCGGCCATATACACTAAGAAAAGGATTTTAATTTTAATTAATTAAAATTTTCCTTTTCAATGGCAATAGAATTAAGGAAGTTTTTATTAAATTTTCCTTATTTGCCAAGGCTAAAGGATTATAAAAGAGGGGGTTTGGGTGCCTTTGTGGTAACAACCTCTATTCTATTTTCTCCCTCTTTTCTTCCTTGGTGTGGCCGGCCTCTTCCCTTTCTCTTCTCTCCATCTTTGTGGCCGAACCTCTTCATGCTCTTGGAGTCTTATTTGGTGGCCGGTTCTTAGCTTGGAGAAGAAGGAGAGAAAGCTTACATCCCTTGGAGTTTGGTTGGTGGAAAAAGATCTTCATCCTTTGGAAGTATTGCTTGGCCGAAACTTGAAGGAAGAAGAAGAAGGTGCTAGGTGGTTCTCGTCTCGGAAGATCATTGCCCACACAACGTCTGAGGTTAGAAGAGGAATACGATAGAACATCAAGAGGTCATTATCTACTAAGAAAGGTATAACTAATATTGTTTTCCGCATCATGTTAGTTTTATCTCCATGTAAAAATACCAAATACAAGAGGCATGCGATTCTAGTTTTTCGAATTAGTTTTCGAAATTGTGTTCTTTTGTTTTTTTCTTTTCCTTGTGATTTGTTTGTTCTTAGAGGTTAACCTAGGGTTACTATGGGAAGGTTAAATATTTAATTTCCTTAAAAGGCTTTGTCTAGTCGGTGGTGGTTGCTCCCATATCCAAGAAGGCCATGTGCCTCGCCATGCAGTACTGGAAGCTGATTTTGGAAATAGATATTTAATTGTCTTCGTGACCTAGGTGATTTGGATCGAACGTGTTAAGTTCCGCAGGAGATCCAAATCTAAACCTAAAAGAACAAATAAATTAAACTTAGGATCAAACGTGTTAAGTTCCGCAGACGATCCAAGTTTAATTTAAAAGAACACATGGTAGCTAGGAAAAGGTTCACACCTTTGTACAAAATTTTTGTATAGTGGAACCGTTAGGTTTTCTGTGTAGTAACCAGCAACCTTAACTTATAGGTATGTCTCTATTCACAGTTACATAAGTTGCCCCATAAGTAACGGTTTTATCTCTATTTATACTCAACAAATAGAGATGATTGCCCATGTGAGTGGACCAATCTCAACCTGCCAACATGCTCATCGAGACTTTAATTCAAAATGTAACAACTTATACACTGAATAGATCATGACATTTTGCAACGTGTTATATTTCATGAAGTCACAAAGACTTCCCATTCTTTGAAATGACTCTTTAGTCAATAGCTTAGTATAAGGATCTGCAAGCATAGTACGTGTAGGGATATACTCAAGAATTATCATTTTCTTGTCCACAATATCCCTTACAAAATTATACTTAATTCTATATGCTTGCCTTTGCTGTGATATTTGGGATCCTCAGCTTGGCCGTTACAGTACACTGTAACAGGACTCCCACTGTCCTCAGCAATCTTCAAATGCTTTAAGAAACTTTTTCAACTAGACAGATTGTTGCACAACTGCGTAAGCTACACAACTTTCAATATCGACAAGGCTACATAAGGCTACTTCTTGCTATTCCATGAGATGATGCCACCATTTAGTAAGAAGGTATAGCCTGATGTGGAATTTCTGTCATCAAGGTCTCCTGCCCAATTTACATTTGTGTAGCCACTCAAGCTCATCTTAGACCCTTGAAAAACAGATACATAATCTGTTATCCTTTTAAGGTATTTAATTATCCTCTTCATCGCTTTCCAGTGTCTCAATCTTGGGTTTAACTGGAAACGACTAACTAAGCTAACACCATAGCTTATATCAGGACGAGTACACAACATAGTGTACATTAAACTACCAATAGCACTGGCATATAGTTTTTTTTTCATTTTGGTTATTTCCTCAGGAGTCTTGGGATACATACTTTTGCTCAAAACAATACCTCTCGCTATACACATCTATTCGATATTTCAACCTAACATATTGAAGTGTTATAGCATCTTAGTGATATAGACTTCTTGAGACAAACCCAAAACTCTTTTTGAACGATTTCTAATGATCTTCACTCCTAAGATATACTCTTCTTCTCCCATGTTTATTATGTCAAATTGTGATGAAATCCAGGATTTGACTTCTATCACACACTGTATGTCGCTTCCAGTTATTAGCATATCATCAACATATAATGATAAAATGACAAACTTTCCTTTTCCTTTCTTAGGTAAACATAATGATCCTCATTGATCATTTCAAAACTATAAGATAAAATGATTTCATTAAATCTTATGTTCCATTGTCTTGACGCTTGCTTTAGCCCATATATAAACTTCTCAAGTCTACATACTCTTTTCTCTTGGCCTTTAGCAACATAACCTTCTGGTTGTACCATATAGATTTCTTCGTCAATATTACCAATAAGGAAAGCTATTTTTACATCTATCTGATGTAATTTTATGCAAAATTGTGCTACTATAGCTAGGATGACACGTATTGACACAAACTTCACAATTGGGGAGAATGTCTCTTCAAAGTCAATACCCTCCATTGGGTATATCCTTTTGCAACTAATTGAGCTTTGTATTGATTAATCGATCCATCTTCTTTCCTCTTTATTTTGAGAATCCACTTATTCCCAATAGCCCTTCGGCTCGGAGGAAGATTGACTAAATCTCAAACTTGATTTTTTTCTCATTGACTCCATTTTCTCATCCATTGCAATTTTCCATTTTTCTCTTATTGAGTTTCTCAAAGCTTCCTCAACTGTTCGAGGTTCCTCATCATCAACTGGGAGAATCATCAATGCCTCATTCTTAATATCAAACCTTCTCCGAGAAATAATCTGACGACTACTTCTTTGAAGGTTAGACTGTTGAGAAACTGACTCATTCAGTGGCAAATTACTCCCACTCGGTTGACTAGATTCAGGCATCTCTTGATCTGTTGATAAAGGAATATTACCCTCCTCCTCTATCTCATATAGAGGAATTGTCTTACCAACTTCACATCGTGTTGGGAACTCAGTTTCAAGAAAAGTAGCATCTCTTGACTCTATTTCAGAGATGATTTCATTTTGTCGCTCACCAATAAAAACATAACCCTTGGAAGTCTCAGAATACCTTATAAAGATACACTTCTTACCTCTAGGTCCTAATTTTTCATGTTCATGAGTCTTATCATGAATGTAGGTAGCTGACCCCAAGGTCTCAGATTACTCAAATCCGACTTTCTACCTGTCCAACGTTCATGTGAGGTAGATGGAACTGACTTTGAAGGCACTTTGTTAAGTATATAGGCCGCAACTAATAATGCATCTCCCCAATAGGAGATTGGCAAATTAGCCTGCGCCATTATAGACCTAACCATTTCAAGAAAAGTCTTATTTCTTCTTTTAGCAACCCCATTTTGCCATGGAGTTCTAGGGATAGTTAGTTGTCTAATATCCCTTTCTCATTACATATTATTTTGAACTGATCAGACAAATATTCACCCCCATGGTCAGTGCGCAAGTTTTAACCTTACTTTCCATTTGATTCTCAACTTCCTTCAAGTAACAAATAAAGCAATCTAATGCTTCAAATTTGTGAGAAATCAAATACACATGATCAAAACGTGTGAAGTCATTAATAAATGTAATGAAATAAGAATTCTCATTTCTAGCCTTCATATTCATTAGACCACAAATAGCTGAATGAATTAATTGCAATGGTGATTCAATCCAAATAGCCTTACCAAATGGTTTCCTAGTTGTCTTTCCAGCAAGACAATGCTCACATATAGACAAGTTTATCTTAGCATGAGTGTATAAAAAATCCTCCTTGGCTAATCTATTCATTCATTCTTATCTTATATGTCCTAGTCTAGCATGCCAAATTTTATCATTAATATCAGCATTACTAGTAAGAGCAATGTTTGAAAAACAATCATTATTATTATTTGGTTCTACATCAAAACCATAAAATCATTTGTTGCATAATCATGCCCAATTAACACAGAGTTAATTCGAAGTTTCACACAACGACTATAAAAATTTACACAAAAACCTAAATCAAGAAGATAAATGATGGAAACCAGATTTTGTCAAATTTCAGGAGCATACAGGACATCATGTAGAAACAGGGTACGCCCACCACGTAGGTTGAGCTTGCAAGTGCCAATTCCTTTGAATTCAATTCTTGCATTATTTCCTACATATATCCATTTGTTGCTAACTGGTACCCGACGATACTCCACAAATGTAACTCACTCTTGAGCTACATAGTTGGTTGCTTCTAAATCTATAATCCATAAAGGATAAGAATCAACTAACAACACTGGACTAGTAACAAAATGCTTAAGAAAAGAAGACGCATTTACATTGTTTCAATCTGGTCTTCTTTCCTTTCTTCTTAATTGGGTCTTGTCCCACAATGGAAACTTCTTTCTTCTTTCCCTTCCCCTTCTTAAACCATTTCTTTTTCTTGGATCCAGATGATCCAACAGAACCAATAGCCACATAGGCTAGTCCAAAAATCCTTGCGGATTCAACTCTCTCCGCCTCCAATTCTACATGGTGTGAGATGTCAATGAAAGTCTTAATACTCTCACTGTGAGTTAGGGTCTGCTTCATAGTCTCTCAAGAATCTGGAAGGGAACGAATAACTGCTTGAACTTGTTGTTCATCGGTCAATTCATGACTAATAGTTTTAAGCTCCTGAATCATGTTCGACATCTCCCTGAGGTGTTGAACCATTAAAACATTCGGACGCTTATTGTAGCTGTCAAACTTAATCGTTAGCTTTCGAAGCTTGCTCAGACTTCCTCCACTGTACTTTTCTCTAAGGGCTACCTAGACAGCATGAGCCGATGGAAATGACTCATACTCAAATACCAGGGCATCTATCATTGAACTAATCAATATTCCCTTAGCAATGAAGTCCTTCCTTTTCCATACCCTATAGGCATTGAGATCTCGTCTGTTTTGTGTAGTGGGATCTACAGGTCTTCCATAACCAGTTTTATAGCCTTAAGAACTTCTTTTTCCTCAAGAACATATTATATCTTGAGTTGCCAAATTTTGTAGTTATCCTGATATAAGTTATTATGTTCTTATTTGTCATGATCTTACATAAATAAACATATTATTTAGTATTCAGTGCAATTCACATGCATGCAATTTATGATTGACTCAATATTAATTTGAATTGGTTTACAAAATCAAGTGATAATTACGTT
This sequence comes from Zingiber officinale, assembly GCF_018446385.1. Classification (NCBI taxonomy): domain Eukaryota; kingdom Viridiplantae; phylum Streptophyta; class Magnoliopsida; order Zingiberales; family Zingiberaceae; genus Zingiber; species Zingiber officinale. Next base: position 89,442,036 of record NC_056002.1, read on the forward strand.
TCCACTCATCATTTGTATGATCCAATCAAATCAATATTGATCAATACTATTACATACATCCCAACAAATGAACTAATCATCGTTCTATCATGATTTCTTTAATTAAATGAACTAATCATTTAATAAAATGAACTAATCATTTTTCATGTATCATGAAGTAATCAAAATATGAATGAACATATCATGCATATAAACATGCTGTATATGTTAACATATAACAAACGGACATGAACTAAATGGACTAATATTGTTCATACATAATGACAGCAACAATAATAGAACTCTTACAAACGAGATAGGTAGACACCACTCCCACTAGGACAGACACTATTGCAGTGGCCAACATAATTCCCTTCAATCTGGACTCATTTGAGGCAATCTCTGATAGAACAATTTCAAGATTTTCAATTTGATCTATCATTGAAATTTTTTAGAATCCTCTTTAGATTCTTCAGGATCCTCCTCTGGATCCTTCTCAAATTCTTCTGGATCTTCCTCTAGGAACTCATGGTGAAGTAGCTCCATACACCACTGTGCATATAAGGTTCTCCCTTTGGAGAGCCTCCACATTTGGTGTGCTACCTGATGGATCGAAAGAGCTAGAGGGGGGGGCGGTGAATAGCGCTCGTGGCTATTTTAACGATTTAAAACACAGAGTTGAAACGCAGTGGAAAGTAGAAGCAAAACACAACAGACGCAGATGTTTTACTTCGTTCGGAGCCTATGGCGACTCCTACTCGAAGGCTCGCAGTCCTTGACCGCTTTCGGTGGGCAACAACTATAATATCGAAAAATTACACTTTGAATTACAATTAATGCAATAAGTAAACTAATACCGACAACAAAAGATCGAAGAGTCTGAGCTTTGGGTTGTCGACGTCGAGTAGTAGCACTTCAAGGTTGTCTCGTTGGCAGCACTTCACAGAAGAAAAGCTTAGAAGATTGTTGTTTTTGAAGCTGCACCTCAGCCCTCTTTTTATATGACATTCAGGGCGCCTGGATCCCTTCCCGGCGCCTGGAGTGTGACGTGGCCAACCAACCAGGATGCTCCATGTGGCGAAGTCGCGCAGGGGATAAAAGTTGGTCCCGGGCGCCCGGACCACATTTTTCCAGCAGGTTCCTCACCTGCAAACAAAGGTTAGTCCGAGCAAAATACCTTGCAAGACAGTGTTAGAATCTGATAAAACACAGTAAGGAATAACTGACAGTCTTCGGACTGTCTGAGTCTGACTTCGGATTCCCAACCGGAAACCCTAGGTCGACCCGACGCCTACTGTTCCCTCTACGGGGAACGCGTCCTCACCTACTCCCCTCAGGAGAGATTACCTGATGCCAATCGGGTCCTCCAGACCGACTGGACTTTCCGCCTAGGGTTACCACCCCCTAGGACCTAGGGTTACCGCCCCTTAGGGTTTTTCTCCACCTAGGGTTACCACCCCCTAGGACCTAAGGTTACCGCCCCTTAGGGTTTTCCTCCACCTGGGGTTACCGCCCCCTAGGACCTAAGGTTACCACCCCTTAGGGTTTTTCACTTGCCTAACCGCAGCTAGGACTTTCCTGAAACACTCATTTAAACTTGTTAGATCACACACCAACTTAACTTTGAATCCTTTGCCATTATCAAAACTAAGGTTCGATCGTCGGATGCTTCCCGCACCAACAATCTCCCCCTTTTTGATAATGGCAACCGAAATTCAATGTTAAGTAAAAATCATGCAGTTATGTATAAGCACAGGACACAGGATAAGCGTGATAGCAAAACATAGTTCCCCCTTAATATAAGTTATTCTCTTCGAACTTTTTACTAATAGCCATAGCTCCCCCTTAATACAAGCTCCCTTTGAATTTCTCTACTCTTTCTTTGAATTTGAATTTCTATTTGAATTTCTATTTTTATTTCTTTATTTTAATTTCTCTACTCTCCCCCTTTACCATATATCAAAAATGAGCTAGTTTTGAAAAACTTAATTTTTCAAGACAAAATTTAGCAGAAACCATTTTGAGGAGCAAACTTAGGCAAGGAGCAAGTGAAAGGCAACACCTTAAAATAGCAATATTTTTCAAAATTTTATCAATTGATTTTGTTTGAAGAGATTAGCAACAAGGAGCTCTTTTTTGAGGAGCTTTCAAAATTTGCACAGAAAAGTTTTCAAACAAAATTTTTAACTTCAAAAATTTTCAACCAAAATTTTCAACTTCAGAAATTTTCAAACAAAATTTTCAACTTCAAAAATTTTCAAACAAAATTTTTCAAAAAAAAAATTTCAACTTCAGAAATTTTCTAACAAAATTTTCAGCTTCAGAAATTTTCAAACAAGATTTTCAACTTCAAAAAGTTTCAAACAAAATTTTTCAACTTCAGAAATTTTCTAACAAAATTTTCAACTTCAGAAATTTTCAAACAAGATTTTCAACTTCAAATATTTTCAAGAAAAATATTCAGGTGTTTAAAGAAAATTTCCAAGGAAAAATTTTTAACTTAAAATTTTCAAAGTTTTAAATAATACTGCTTTAAAAATTTTTAACTTAAAAGTTTTTAAAAGTTTTAAAGAAAATAATACTAAAAAAAATTTTAAAGTTTTAAAGTAGAGAACACTTGAAAGTTTTAAATTTGGAGAAGGTTTTTGAGAAAGCTGCTTAAGGCATGTTTTTGAAATGTATTTCAAGAATACTTAAGGCAAAGGAGAAGCGATGACCTTATTTTTAAATAGCTTGCCATTTGTTTTAGTAAGGTATCAGAGCCCTAAAGTCTAAGCATGAGTCAAGATTTGTTTTGATCAGGTATCAGATCTTTTAAGTACAGACATGCTTAAACTTATTATTTCCTTCACCAACTGTCTAACCGTTTAGCTACTTGCTGATTGCCTAGAGGGCAACAGTGTTCACTTAGTTAGTCAAGTCAAGTCAATAGATCCAGTTAGATTTGACTAAGGCTGGAAGACTTGATTTGATTACTTTTAATCACGTATTTAATGTTGGTGCAACCTTAGGTCAAGGTTGACCTGGTTGACTATACTCAGTTGACTGGACTCGAGTTGTGTTTTAATGTTTGACGAGTTATGGTTATATCTTGATGTTTGACAAGGATACAAGCTTGGGAGATTGTGGGTGCAACCTGTGGTCAAGGTTGACCTGGTTGACCCGAAGTGAGTTGACCTGACTCGGAAAAGTCCAAGCAGGGAGCTTGGCACGGGAAAAGTCCAAGTATGGAAGCTTGGCACATGGGAAGTCGGAGAGGGCTCGGTAGCTCGTTCTCCGGACTGTGGTCAGAGAGGGCTCGGGAGCTCGTTCTCTGGACCGGATGGAAGTCGGAGAGGGCTCGGTAGCTCGTTCTCCGAACTGTGGTCAGAGAGGGCTCGGTAGCTCGTTCTCTGGACCGGATGTGGAAAAGTCCTGGTGAGTGAAGCCAGGCAGACGGGAAAGTCCTGGTGAGTGAAGCCAGGCAGTTGGGAAATCCTGGTGAGTGAAGCCAGGTGAAAATCCTAGTGAGTGAAGCTAGGTGGAAGTCCTGGTGAGTGAAGCCAGGCAGTCGGAAAGTCCTAGTGAGTGAAGCTAGGCAGTTGGGAAGTCCTGGTGAGTGAAGCCAGGCAGTTGGAAAGTCCTGGTGAGTGAAGCCGGGAAGATTGGAAGTCCTGGTGAGTGAAGCCGGGCAGATTGGAAATCCTGGTGAGTGAAGCCAGGTGAAAAACCCTAGTGAGTGAAGCTAGGTGAAAGTCCTGGTGAGTGAAGCCGGGCAAGGGAAAATCCAGATGGATCAAGGGTGATCGGACATCTGGTGTTGAGAAGGTCAAGTAGGTCAAGGGAGTGACCGGATACTTGACACGAAGAGAAAAGTCCAAGTGGGTCAAAGGGATTGACCGAACACTTGGTGGGGAGTCTTAGCAGGTCAAGGGAGTGACCGGAGGCTAAGCATGATGTACCAACAGGTCAAGGTTGACCGGATGTTGGTTTGGAAGGCTTGAGACTTGGTTTGGGCGAAAACCAAGCTCTAGATCGATCAGTGGATCGATCCATTGATACACTGGGTATCCGGATCGGTTTGGTGACCGATCAGTAACCACACAGTGAGCTTCTGTGTGTTATCTGATCGGACTGGAGACCGATCAGTGATCGATCAGTAGCATACAGTGAAGTTCCTGATCGGTCTGCAGACCGATCAGGAGACGATCAAAAGGAGATGATCAGAAGGAGGGAAAGGCCCTGATCGGTCATGGGACCGATCAGGGAAGGACCTGATCGGTCACCATGACCGATCAGGGAAGGTCCTGATCGGTCCTGTGACCGATCAGGACCCTTGTGGACCGATCAGGATGAAGCATGATCGGTCCACATCCTAGCCGTTGCGTAGCAACGGCTAGTTTCTGTTGTGTCTTCTTCGCAGGTTATAAAAGGGGTTGAGGAGCTACTGTTTACTTCTTCCTTCTTCTTCTTCCTTGGATTGAAGCTTCTGCTCCTGTGCTCTGAGGTTCTGAGCTTTGTTGAGCTCGCTTCCGAAGCTTCGCGTGAGCTTCCAGTCGTCGATCAGCTGCTGCAGTTGGGTTGTGAAGTTGCTGCTTCATCGCCTTCGGTCGACAGAGAAGGCAAGCGAGTGTTGCATTCATATTGTTGTTTGTCTTTGCTTCTTGCTTTCCTTGTACTCCTTTCTTGTTGTTACAAGTATTGTGGCGAGGTTTCTCCACCCACAAGGAGCATTTATTAGCCGGTTCTCCGGGGACTCATCCACCGACGGATTGATAGGCTTCGTCCACCTTACGAACACGCCGAGGAGTAGGAGTTTATCTCTGAACCTCGTTACATCAGTTTGTTTGAGGTTTGTCTTCTTTCCCTTTCGTTTCTGTGTTTATTTTCAGCTGCGCTAACACGTTTTGTAGAAAGAAACGACGATTTGGGGTCGGCTATTCACACCCCCCTCTCTAGCCTCCGTACGAAGGATCCTAACAAGTGGTATCAGAGCGAGGTTGCTCTTCGTTGGATTAACACCCGGGGGAGCACAAGCTAGAGAATGGATCGACTCGGAGAAGACATCACGTTTCCACCATTCTACGAGTGCTGCGACTTCGCGTATTGGAAGGTAAGAATGAGGTATTTTCTTATGACTAACCTTGAAAATTGGAGGTGTGTTCAATTAGGTTTCAAGTCTCCGATGGACAAGAAAGGAGAAACCCTAGAGAAGAAGGAGTGGACCAAGGAGCAAATCCACCAATCAACCATCAATGATGAGGTAACGAAAATCATTGAATTTTCTTTACCTAATGACATTTTGTGTAGAATAGGTGGTTACAACAACGCCAAGGAGTTGTGGAATAACTTGGCCAAATTTCATGAGGAGAGCTCCACTTCAAGCCATGAAGAGGAGTCAAGTGAGCCAAGTAGCTCACATCATGGAGGGAGCGAATTAGAAGTTGAGAGTCACTCAACGTCTAAGGAAGAAGAGGAGGAGGTCTCTTCTTCAAGATCGGAGCAAGAAGAAGCATCTACCTCCGGAAGGGATGAGGAAGAGAGCCTTCATCCATCCTCAACCCTAGGTAACTCAAGCATTGTAATTTCAAATAAGTTACATATAATATGCTTTGAGTGTAGGGAATTTGGGCACTGCAAGAGTAAGTGTCCAAGGAGGGTTAGGAAGACTCCACCGGCACCAAAGGTCAAGGAAGCCGGAGTCCCAACACGCAAGGGCAAGGAGCACGTGGTGTGCTTCCAATGCAAGCGAAGGGGACACTATAGGAGCCAATGTCCGAGGGGGAGGCAATCTCACAAGGACAAGAGATCGAGCACATGTATAGGGGGAGCTAGGGCAAACCCTAAGGTAATCTCTAAGGCACATTCTTGCAATTCTAGTAGGATGCATGCTAGTAGCCTTATTGCTATTGTCAAGAATGATAAGAATGTTAATTATAGGAATCAATATACATGCTTAGGTGCCAAACATGTTAACCTAGATAAGGATAATACTAGAAATGCCAACCTTAGGATTAATTCATCTAAGGTTAAGGAAAATCTAGGTAGAAACCCCAAAACAACTAGACACATGCCTAGGAATACCTCAAAGAAAAATGAAAAATTAAAAATTGAGGTATTAGAGAAGGAGAATCAAGTCTTGAGGTCAAGACTTGATACTTTGGAAAAGGCTCTTAAGAACTTGGAGAAGTCATCTCTAGGGTTTAAGGGCCAAAAACCAATGTCCAAGGACAAGAAAGGTTTGGGTCACAAACCTAAGTCCCAAATGGTCAAGCCCACCTATCATAATGTTCCATTCGATTATGGAACAAAACCTAGGGCTAGGAAGACCAACACCAAGGTCACAAGGGGAGTCACCCCTAGAGTTGATCTTAATGAGTCCCAAATGGCCAAGGCTTTAAAGCCTAAGAGGGTTATTAGGAGGGTTGCTAGGGAGGTTATCCCTAGTGAATATTTAGTGAACCCAATGAGCTCTAATAGGTATTGGGTTCCTAGGAGCATCTTCTCTACCCCATAGATGGGTTAGAGAATGTCAACTCCGATTAGAAGGGTAGTTAACCCAACTTTGAGGAAATTGACACTCAAGGAACATTTTCAAGGTTTTGTGAATCTTTGAAAATGAAATGGATTTATCATTTACTCCTTGAAGAGTAAATTGTGCCATATTTGAAAAAAAAAATTATATCGACTTTAATCTTTATTGGCACAAGTTAGGAAAATCTAGAGAAATACCAAGTTGGGGTTTTGGTACTCTCTTAGGAATTTAAGACAATCTAGGCCTTAATTAAAAAGGTGCTATTCTTGAGGAAATATGAAATATGCCAATATTTGAGGATATACTTAATGTTAAGTGGCATAAATTAATCAAGAAAAATAGGAATGCCAACTTAGGTTTGGGCATTTTCTTGAAGCACTTTGAGCAATCTAGGTTTAGATTTTAAGTTAGCTAAGGTGTTAAGAATACTTAGATAGGTAATCTAGGTATTTTATTTGTGCTAACTTACCATGGTTGTTTGCCATATACCATGCCATGACATCATGTTTAACTTATTATCATTCGAAATGTCATGATAATGCTTAGGCTAATTATATGTCATGCTTATTTTAAGTTTTATACTTTATGCCATGACATCATGAAATTGGAACATGCTTCTGACATCATTTTATGCCATGTCATCATCTCTTGCATTAATAATCAATGAAATTGATTTAAGGTTAAAAACACAATTTGATATGGAGATCAAATTGATGTTTAGAAAATGCATGAGACCTTAGCCTAAGATAACCTAAACCCATATCTCACATCAAAATCGACTTGGATGTGTTTGATACATCTTAGATGTGTGTGAGATATTAGGATTGTGAGTTAGGATCAAGGTGCATAGTTCTTGTACCTAGATGAGCCTAATTCTAATTGGGGATCATAGGGAAAGCTTATGTACAAGTCATGTACATATAGCCCAAAGATTGTGGTCCCAAATTAAATGGTTTAAAATCATTTCAAAATTGATTTGAAAAACCTTGATGAAGCTTTTCTAGTGATAGCATTCATCATTGAGCAAATTGATACAAAGTTGAGGTAAACTTGAACTATTTCAAAGTTTTTGAACTTTGTATCAAGATTTGAAAATGGAAGTTATTTTCATAGAAAACTATTTTTCCTTGATAGTATGTGTTATGAGGAATGTATCCTCAAAATTTCACAATTTTTGGAATTTTCTGTAATTTTCTAGAGGTTTCTGAATTTCGGGAGAAGAAATCAGAAATCAAGAAATCAGAATTGTGGACCGATCAGAGGGGATTCTGATCGGTCCAGGGTTTCCTGGATCGGTCACCATGACCGATTCAGGGAATCCCTGATCGGTCTGGTGACCGATCAGGGCGTGCCAACCTGCCTGAATTTCGACTGTTTGTCTGAAATTGCAGCTCGGGAAGTGGTGTTTTAGGTTTCTAAAGGTTTGAAACTCTCCAAGACATTGTTGGTGCAATGGTCAAGGGGGAGTTGACCTTTAGGGGGAGTTTTACCTATTAGTCAAGGAGGAGTTGACTTTTAGGGGGAGTTTTTACTCGTCGAAATTTTTGAGGATAAGTGATATGGGATTATCACTAAGTTAATTATTGACTCTAGTGTCAAGGGGGAAATTAAGAGTTTCAATGAAAGGTATGGGACTTTCATTAGGAAGAAACTCTTGACCTTGATTCACTCTTTTTGATGTGTGTCAAAAAGGGGGAGAGTAGAAAGGAGAATAGAGAATGTCTAGAGAATGTTCAGGGAAGAACATTGGAAAACCTAAGTTAGGTTATCGAGTTAACCTAACTTGATTATGGGTTTGATTATGGGTTTTGTCAATGGGTTTTGTCAAACATCAAAAAGGGGGAGATTGTTGGTGCAACCTTAGGTCAAGGTTGACCTGGTTGACTAGACTCGAGTTGACTGGACTCGAGTTGTGTTTTGATGTTTGACGAGTTATGGTTATATCTTGATGTTTGACAAGGATACAAGCTTGGGAGATTGTGGGTGCAACCTGTGGTCAAGGTTGACCTGGTTGACCCGAAGTGAGTTGACCTGACTCGAAAAAGTCCAAGCAGGGAGCTTGGCACGGGAAAAGTCCAAGTATGGAAGCTTGGCACATGGGAAGTCGGAGAGGGCTCGGTAGCTCGTTCTCCGGACTGTGGTCAGAGAGGGCTCGGGAGCTCGTTCTCTGGATCGGATGGAAGTCGAAGAGGGCTCGGTAGCTCGTTCTCCGAACTGTGGTCAGAGAGGGCTCGGTAGCTCGTTCTCTGGACCGGATGTGGAAAAGTCCTGGTGAGTGAAGCCAGGCAGACGGGAAAGTCCTGGTGAGTGAAGCAATCCTGGTGAGTGAAGCCAGGTGAAAATCCTAGTGAGTGAAGCTAGGTGGAAGTCCTAGTGAGTGAAGCCAGACAGTCGAAAAGTCCTAGTGAGTGAAGCTAGGCAGTTGGGAAGTCCTGGTGAGTGAAGCCAGGCAGTTGGAAAGTCCTGGTGAGTGAAGCCGGGCAGATTGGAAGTCCTGGTGAGTGAAGCCGGGCAGATTGGAAATCCTGGTGAGTGAAGCCAGGTGAAAAACCCTAGTGAGTGAAGCTAGGTGAAAGTCCTGGTGAGTGAAGCCGGGCAAGGGAAAATCCAGATGGATCAAGGGTGATCGGACATCTGGTGTTGAGAAGGTCAAGTAGGTCAAGGGAGTGATCGGATACTTGACACGAAGAGAAAAGTCCAAGTGGGTCAAAGGGATTGACCGAACACTTGGTGGGGAGTCTTAGCAGGTCAAGGGAGTGACCGGAGGCTAAGCATGATGTACCAACAGGTCAAGGTTGACCGGATGTTGGTTTGGAAGGCTTGAGACTTGGTTTGGGCGAAAACCAAGCTCTGGATCGATCAGTGGATCGATCCAGTGATACACTGGGTATCCGGATCAGTCTGGTGACCGATCAGTAACCACACAGTGAGCTTCTGTGTGTTATCTGATCGGACTGGAGACCGATCAGTGATCGATCAGTAGCATACAGTGAAGTTCTTGATCGGTCTGCAGACCGATCAGGAGACGATCAGAAGGAGATGATCAGAAGGAGGGAAAGGCCCTGATCGGTCATGGGACCGATCAGGGAAGGACCTGATCGGTCACCATGACCGATCAGGGAAGGTCCTGATCGGTCCTGTGACCGATCAGGACCCTTGTGGACCGATCAGGATGAAGCATGATCGGTCCACATCCTAGCCGTTGCGTAGCAACGACTAGTTTCTGTTGTGTCTTCTTCGCAGGTTATAAAAGGGGTTGAGGAGCTACTGTTTACTTCTTCCTTCTTCTTCTTCCTTGGATTGAAGCTTCTGCTCCTGTGCTCTGAGGTTCTGATCTTTGTTGAGCTCGCTTCCGAAGCTTCGCGTGAGCTTCCAGTCGTCGATCAGCTGCTGCAGTTGGGTTGTGAAGTTGCTGCTTCATCGCCTCCGGTCGACAGAGAAGGCAAGCGAGTGTTGCATTCATATTGTTGTTTGTATTTGCTTCTTGCTTTCCTTGTACTCCTTTCTTATTGTTACAAGTATTGTGGCGAGGTTTCTCCACCCACAAGGAGCATTTATTAGCCGGTTCTCCGGGGACTCATCCACCGACGGATTGATATGCTTCGTCCACCTTACGGACACGCCGAGGAGTAGGAGTTTATCTCCGAACCTCGTTACATCGGTTTGTTTGAGGTTTGTCTTCTTTCCCTTTCGTTTCTGTGTTTATTTTCAGCTGCGCTAACACGTTTTGTAGAAAGAAACGACGATTTGGGGTCGGCTATTCACACCCCCCTCTGTAGCCTCCGTACGAAGGATCCTAACATTTAACGCCCAGACTCATATTGATGCACAGAAATAAGCATTCTCGAGTCCAGACTGTACCCTATGCATCTCACACCGTTCTATGTTTTGCAAACACAATCAATGTATACCTAGGTGTTTGTGAGATGCTCTGGCTGAGTCCTGGGGGAACATGATTTCTAGGGAAAATCCTAGGCTAAACCCAACTTTTGAAAGTCTAGTAAAGCAGGGATTTTGAAAAATCAAGTTTTGCCTAGAATTTTAAAAATGTTATTAAAAGACTGATCTATTAGATTAAGCTATAGTCAATCAAGTCTGAAGTAAAACAGTCTATTAGATTAAACAGTCGACATAGATAAAAGAGTCATAATAGAGCTGCTACATGCTGTACTAGAGTCATAATAGAGCTACAGTCGGAGCTACTGAGATGATGAGGGAGGTGGTTCGGAACCCAGCGACCGGAGTAGTGTCAGGAGCTCAGTGTGACGAGCCCGATCGTCCTCTCGTAGATCTCGGCGTAGGTCGGAGAGCTCCTGCCGTACGTCTCGTCGTAAGTCGGAGACCTCCTGTCGGACCTCTCGTCGAAGATCGGAGACCTCTCGCCGCATGGACTGATGAAACTCGGAGCTCTCGTGCTGGAGACTCGACATAGCCCTCTCTAGTCCGGAAACTCGATCAGCTAGAGTGCGGGGAGCTGGGTGTGGTGCTCGAGGTGGTGGTGGGGCAGGAGCAGCCTCCTCAGGAAATAGTGCCAACATGAACTCATCTTGCTCTGCCTCCCCCGCCTGCTGGTGCTGTGCCCCCCTACGCCAGGACATGGTACCCTCATCGTCTATATGGATATTTGCTAGGGAAAAGTTCCTAGCTCCTATGATGTCAAACTCGGTCATGTGGCGGATGTCACCTTCGGTGACATCAATGTGCAATGAGGACATGTAAGCTGTCAGAATGTGACAGTAAGGCATATGTACTCGTCTGCTGGTCACGTATCCAGCTGCGTAAATAATAGTGGAAAAGATGTGTAGGCTGATGTCTATGTCTAACCTATGAAACAGGGCATAGAGAAGAAAGGAGTGAAATGGACGCATCACCGCAATGTCGTGAGTGGTCAGCGGTAGAATACAAAGCACTAGAACCCTATAAAGGGCGTAGTCCTGAATTCTAAGGTTAAGTGACCTAAACTGGGTCTCAGTGGGATCACGCTGGTCCTCAAAGAAATACGAATAGATCGTATCGAGGGTAATATGTGAGTAGGGATCTCCAAAAGGTAGCTCCCTAGGAGGATAGCATAAAAAGGTGCAGGATGACTCTCGTAACCCTAGAAACTCACGAATGGTAGTGAGAGATAATGTGATATCCGTGTCAGCTGCCCTAGTGGTATAGGAGTAGTCGTCTACTTTCACTAGGTTGTTGTAAAATTCGGCACATAAACTTATGTTTACTGGGCTGGTGCACTCAACAAGGTTTCGCAACCTATAGTGGTTTATAGCCTCGGAGACTGGAATACAAGAGCGTAGAAAGAACGATCTATCTATACATTTGGTTCTAATGGCCATGTAATTTGTTGACATAAACTTAATCCTAAGTTCATCGGTGGGAAACCTAGGGTCAATGCTAGGTGTAGAGGGCCCAGCACCAGATTTAGTACGCTTCCTAAATTTCAAACTAATATTACACTAAGAAAAAATTATAAGAAATAAAGTTTAGGAGGGGATAGAAATTTTACCGAGGAGCCATTGTTAGAAATTTTAGAACTGACGACCTCGGTTGAGTCACGACTTCGTATCAACCGCAGAAAAAATTTTAATTTTGAAAGTCTTCGCAGGGAAGCTAAGAAGAAGCTTAAGGAAGACTTGGGTGCAAGGGTAGGGGGCGCCTCCTGCCCCCTATATATAAGGGAGTCCGGGCGCCCGGACCTGTTCCGGGTGCCCGGGGTCGTGTGAGGCGGGGCACCCGGGTTCTCTGCGGGCGCCCTGAGTCCGAATACCGGGGGCGCCCGCCCCCGGTTTTTTACCTTGTTTCGTTCGTTTTTTTTTTATTTTTATTTTTTTTTATTTTTTAAGTTAATTTAACATTTAATTTGATTAAATTTATTAAAAATGTTTAATAAAAACGTTTGATCTAATTTGATTTTACAAATGTTTAAGTTAAGTAGTTTGGAGATTTTTGAGTTAATTTAATTTTGAAAAATGTTTAACTTAACTTAAGTAAGATTTAAAATTGAGTTTGCTTAGTCATCTCACCCGATCTATGTTTTCAATTAGGGGCTCCTATTATTCTGTGAGATGAATTAGTTCAATTTATAGGATTTTGTTTAACTTTATGTTAGATTCGGGTTTAGCTTTGGGTTCAACAAGTAAGCGTTCTTTGGATAAACTTCTGGGCTATGGTGAGTCACAAGGAGCTCATTAAAGTAACCATGCCTTCGAGGTTTCCCAAATAGTCCTACCCATTGAGCTTAATACTAAACCTTGGTCTAACTAGTTAGGATCCATTTAAGGGTAGCTTCGGTTAGTTCCACTTGGCCAAATGCACTAGGTCGAAGCCATATCTTCCTAGACATGCGATGCCCAAGTTTTCCCAACGTACTATCATCCAAAATTTTCACCAGTACTGTGCTTCAAGTTAAAATTTAACCCTTTTTAATCTATCCTTATTTACCCATCCGGGTAATCTACTTTTGTTTACCCATTTCGGGTAGATTAAGTTCGGTTACCCTGTCGGGTAAATAGATTTCGGAGTTGCCAGCTATTCTGGACCCTCCTTCTATTTGAGTTTTAAATTTATTTTGAATTTTGAATTTTGAATTTTAAGTTTTAGATTAATTTCGAATTTTTAAATTTAAGTTTTTAAATTAATTTCGAATTTTTAAATTTGAGTTTTAGATTAATTTCGAATTTTTAAATTTGAGTTTTAGATTAATTTCAAATTTTTAAATTTGAGTTTTTAAATTAATTTCGAATTTTTAAATTTGAGTTTTAGATTAATTTCGAATTTTTAAATTTGAGTTTTTAAATTAATTTCGAATTTTTAAATTTGAGTTTTTAAATTAATTTCAAATTTTTAAATTTGAGTTTGATAAGGTTTATTGAGGTAATGTATTTGATCCTTAGGAACCCAATAATGTCCAATTCCAACTTGATTGATCAGGTTGGACTTGGCAACCCATGCTTGGACCACTTTTCTATTTGGTTTGTTTATTAAGGACAGGTAAGATTTATATTTCTTTTTATATCCTAGTCTAGTTCGATTGTAGATTGCCCTTTGTGTTCCAAGAATCAAGTCAAGATTCTTGGATCCCAAGGAAAATCGTTCTAGGGTAGTTTTCAAATCCTTTACCTGACTTTTCAGATTGGAATTCTCTTCCTCAAGTTTTTGAACTTGAGTTAAGGTTCCAGTCTGAACTTGATCAGTTGAGGATTCGTTGTTTGGCGTTTCTTTAAGGAGTGTTACCTCCTTTAGAAGCGCTTTGATTCGAATCTTGGACTTAGCTACTTTATGCATTAAATAATTAATTAAACTATATAAACGACTTTTACTTACAGAGGGGTTCGGCCCTTCGGAAACGGATGCGGATCCGTGGCTTCTCTCGGACTCGGCTTCCGATTCGTCCTCACTCCCGGATCCGTTGGTGTAGTCCCGGGCTGACAAGGCGAGAAAGTTTGTCTGTTCTATTTCTTCGTCGTCGGATTCCTCGGAAGAAGACTCGTCCCATGTTGCCTTCAATGCTTTCTTTCTTTTGGGTTTCTTTGGATCTTTCTGGTTCGGGCAATTTGCCTTGATGTGACCCTTCTGATTGCATCTGTAGCAGGTTACTTCGAATTTAACCTTCGAGCTGGGTTGGGCTTCTTTAGACTGAATGGCCTTTCTGAGATCCTTTTTGTTGAAGCCCTTCTTTTTGCAGAGCTTCTTTACTAGGTTGACTATCTCGATTGTAAGTTCATCGTCGTCTTCTGAATCTGGTTCTTCTTCTGACTCGGGTTCGGTTCTCCGCTTGATTTTTGACTCACGCGATCTGCCTGTTCCTGCAACCAAAGCCAACCCTTTCTCGGTCGGGCGTGCATTAGTCTGTTCATGAAGTTCGAGTTCTGCAAACAGTTCATCTAGTTTTATGGTAGATAAGTCCTTGGACACCTTGTAGGCATCTACCATGGATGTCCACAAGGTGTTCCTTGGGAACGCGTTTAGAGAATACCTTATGATGTCCCGGTTGTCTACCTTCTGTCCAATTGCATGAAGCCCATTGAGCAGATCTTGAATCTGGGCATGAAGTTGGGCAGCTGTTTCACCTTCCTGCAATTTGATGTTAAATAATTTATTAAAAATTAGGTCTCTTTTACTTACTTTGGTGTCGGATGTCCTTCGTGAAGTTCAATTAGTTTCTCCCACAACTCTTTGGCACTGTTGAAGGGGCCGACGCGGTTAAGTTCTTCTTTTGATAGGCCACACTGGAGGGTGCAGGTTGCCTTGGCATTAGCTTCCACTTTCTTGATCAAAGATGCATCCCAGTCCTCGTACGGTAGTGGTTTGCCTGCGCTGTCAGATGGTAGTTCGAATCCGGTTTTGACAATCATCCAGACTTCAAAGTGAGTCTGGAGATATGCCTCCATCCGACCTTTCCAGTACCCGAAGTCGTCTCCGGTGAATAGCGGAGGGCGGGCAGTACTGTAGCCTTCTTGAAGGGTCATTTCAGTTTTACCTAAAGCGAAAAAAAAACAACCACAAAAAAATATCCCAGGACTTGGTCCTGGCTTAGTAGTGTGGTAGGAAGAAAAAAGAGGATCACGAACTCGGGTGGTGTTGCACCAATTCCGAGAAAAATCGATTCGAGGGAAAAAGAATTTAGAATATAGCTATGAGGTTAAATTCTAATTGACTCCGAAAATAAAATAAAAATACCACGAAAAAATATTTTGAATGGTGGTTGCACCGATTCAAAATGACCCCGCTATGATATCAATTGATGGATCGAAAGCGCTAGAGGGGGGTGAATAGCGCTCGTGGCTATTTTAACGATTTAAAACACAGAGTTGAAACGCAGCGGAAAGTAGAAGCAAAACACAACAAACGCAGATGTTTTACTTCGTTCAGAGCCTATGGCGACTCCTACTCGAAGGCCCGCGGTCCTTGACCGCTTTCGGTGGGCAACAACTATAATATCAAAAAATTACACTTTGAATTACAATTAATGCAATAAGTAAACTAATACCGACAATAAAAGATCGAAGAGTCTGAGCTTTGGGTTGTCGACGTCGAGTAGTAGCACTTCAAGGTTGTCTCGTTGGCAGCACTTCACAGAAGAAAAGCTTAGAAGATTGTTGTTTTTAAAGCTGCACCTCAGCCCTCTTTTTATATGACATTCAGGGCGCCTGGATCCCTTCCGGGCGCCTGGAGTGTGACGTGGCCAACCAACCAGGATGCTCCATGTGGCGAAGTCGCGCAGGGGATAAAAGTTGGTCCCGGGCGCCCGGACCTCCGGGCGCTAGGATCCATCCCGGGCGCCCAGACCACCTTTTTCCAGCAGGTTCCTCACCTGCAAACAAAGGTTAGTCCGAGCAAAATACCCTGCAAGACAGTGTTAGAATCTGATAAAACACAGTAAGGAATAACTGACAGTCTTCGGACTGTCCGAGTCTGACTTCGGATTCCCAACCGGAAACCCTAGGTCGACCCGACGCCTATTGTTCCCTCTACGGGGAACGCGTCCTCACCTACTCCCCTCAAAAGAGATTACCTGATGCCAGTCGGGTCCTCCAGACCGACTGGACTTTCCGCCTAGGGTTACCACCCCCTAGGACCTAGGGTTACCGCCCCCTAGGGTTTTTCTCCACCTAGGGTTACCACCCCCTAGGACCTAAGGTTACCGTCCCTTAGGGTTTTCCTCCACCTGGGGTTACCGCCCCCTAGGACCTAAGGTTACCACCCCTTAGGGTTTTTCACTTGCCTAACCGCAGCTAGGACTTTCCTGAAACACTCATTCAAACATGTTAGATCACACACCAACTTAACTTTGAATCCTTTGCCATTATCAAAACTAAGGTTCGATCGTCGGATGCTTCCCGCACCAACACTACCACCTTTGGATTCTTCGGTAGTGAACGAATCAACGCCCATATCCTGTAATTATCCAGGATTAGAAACTCTTCTTATTCGAGTTACTCACAGCCTCTATCTTACTGGGGTCTACCATGATACCATCCTTGGAGATGATGTGACCCAGAAAGGATACCTGATCGAGCCAGAATTCACATTTCGTGAACTTGGCATACAACTGGTTCTGCTAAAGGGTCTGCAGTACTATCTTCAGGTGCTCTGCGTGTTCTTCCTGAGTCTTGGAATCAATAAGAATGTCGTCAATGAACACGATAACAAACTTATCTATATATTCTCTGAATACTCTGTTCATGAGGTCCATGAAAGTAGCTGGAGCATTCGTCACACCAAAGGGCATGACTACATACTCATAATGTCCGTATCTGGTCCTGAAAGTTGTCTTAAGTATGTCACCTTCTTTAACTTTCACCTGGTGATATCCCGATCTAAGGTCTATTTTAGAGAACACTGCTGCTCCCTTTAGCTGATCAAACATGTCATCTACCTGGGGAAGAGGATACATGTTCTTAATCGTGACTTGGTTTAATGTCCGGTAGTCTATACACAGGCGCATGCTCCCGTCCTTCTTCTTCACGAACAATACAGGAGCTCCCCATGGTGAGTGACTAGGGCGTATGAAACCCTTGTCAAGCAGCTCTTGTAGTTGCTCCTGAAGTTCCTTCAGTTCTGCTGGAGCCATGCGGTAGGGTGCTTTGGAGATGAGATTCGTACCGGGGATAAGTTCTATCTCAAATTCAATCTCCCTGTCTGGTGCTAGGCCTGGTAACTCCTTAGGGAAGACTGCTGGGTAGTCACATACCACTCGGACCTCCTCTAGCTTTTGGTCATTGTCCTGACTGGTACTGACTACATGTGCTAGGAATCCCGTACATCCAGAATCCAATAGTTTCTGTGCTTTCAAAGCTGAGAGAAACTTCTTGGCCTTTCTCTTTGGTTCTCCGATGTACCCAAACTGCACTCCTACTTCGGGTTGGAATACAACTTTCTGTTTACAGCACTCTATAGAGGCACCGTACTTGATCAAAAAGTCCATTCCCAAGATGACATCGTAGTCAGCCATATCTAGCACTATCAGATCACCAAAAAGCTCTCTGTCTACTATAATGACTGGCACTGCTCGGAGCCAGTGCGTGGATGCCATAATTTCTCCTGAAGGTAGTGTTGTCAAAAACTGACCACTGAGTACCTCTGGAGATATTGCCAACTTTTCGGCGAATGTCCTGGATATATAAGAATGGGTTGCCCTTGTATCGAATAAGACAGTTGCACTTTGCTGTAAAATACTAATCTGACATGTAACAACTGTCGAGGCATTCGTTATGTCCTCTCTGGTGAGTGAGTAGATCCTCGCGTTCGTTGTGGCTGAGAGGGCTTCTAGTCTGCCCTGGCTGATGTGTGGATCATCTAAAGCAGCCTACATCTGGTGTAACTGTGCTGGGTTACCTCCGAACTGAATCGGCTATGGTACGGGAAAACTGGTCTTGTTCAGGCATTACTTAGCCATATGTCCTTCCTGGCCACATTCGAAGCATCCTCGTGTGCCCTTGCGACAAACTCCGGGGTGGAATTTTCCACAAGTAGAATACTTGGGATAACTAGGATGTTTACTAGCTGGTCCTCCTTTTGGGTAACTCTCTGGCTTACGTTTGTGACTGGAGTTCCCTTTCCAGTTAGATCTGTGGCCTTGGTGATTCTGAGTACCTGAGCCTCCTTGGCCTTTAGACTCTGAAAAGGCTTGCTTCTGCTGCTTGATGCTATTCTGGTAATGCTCGGTGGTCAGAGTACTACTTACTAGTTCTTCAGTGGTTTGTGGCCTATGGACGCCGCTGGCCATGTTCATTGCTATCTCCGGCCTTAGCATTTTGAGCATCAACCGGACTCGTTCTCTTTCAGTGCTGACTAGTTCAAGGCATAGACGAGCCAGTCTGTTGAATTTCTTTACGGCCTTCTCAACTGAAAGGTTGCCCTGGCGAAATTCAGTGAACTCGTCATAGTGGCGGTTTGTGACCCGCATGTGAAAGAACTCCTCAAAGAATTCTCTCTCGAAGTCGACCCATGTCATCTGGTTCACCGGGCGCTTCGCTTTAATCCTCTCCCACCACATACGTGCGTCTCCTGCCAGGCAGAAGGAGGCGCATTTCACCTTTTCATACTCTGGCCAGTCCAGAAGCTCCATCGTACTCTCCAGTGTTTTGAACCAAGCTTAGGCATCCCGTGGTTCACTGGTGCCTGAGAAGTTCTCTGGCTTGATTTTCTGCCACTAGATCAGATAGACTTCTCTCCTTGCCCCTGCTGCTGGGGCTACTGGTGTTGTAGGTTGGACTGGTGGAACCTCTATCACTACTGGGGTTGCTAAGTTAGGTTCTGGAGTGGCAGTGGGAGTGTTATGCTAATTAGCCCTTAGGGTGGCTATCTCTTGTTGTTGTTCAGCTAATTACTTCTGTAACTGAGTCACTACTGCTGTAAGGTTTGGGGGAGGCACTGAGCTGCCTGCCTCATGCTGGGGCTCAGTAGCGAGTGCCTTTCTAGCTGGGCGTCCTCATACCATTTTCTAGAGAAATAGAGGACATACATAACTAATACAATCATATTTGCATAACTATTATTATCATGTTAGATGCTATCATATATAAACATGCTTTAGTTATCTATGAACATGAAAGCAAGAAATGTAAATAAAGTGAGAGATATTCTTACTTGGAAGCTGCAGGTTCAATGCTGATGTGTGTGTGCAGGAAGTATGAAACTTGCTCTGATACCACTCTGTAACGACCCGCCTCCTACTGTCTAGGCTGCGAGGCCGGGGGTTACATTATGCTAAACTTATTCTTGCGCTATCACTGAATAATAAGGTACGGAAAAGCTGAACTAATTTAAAACTCTCTGCTATTTACTATAAAATCTGGAATTTATATTCAGAATACACTTCTGAAGTTATATATATGCTAAAGAGGGGAATCTAAACTTTCTATTTGATCAAAAAGATGAAATTAGACACTTCTAGCTGAAATCAGACATTCCAATCGATCGGCTGATCGATTGGAGTTATCTGATCGATCCACTGATCGATTCAACGTGCTACTGTGCACAGGGTCAATTCTGGATCGATGGGCTGATCGATCCAGCTGGCCAATCGATCCGATAATCGATTCAGAGGCTCTCTGTTCGAGGAAATTAAATTCCGGATCGATCGGCTGATCGATTCATGGTCGATCGATCAGCTGATCGACTCATCAGCTCTCTGTATGCGGAAGTCACGTTTCAATCGATCGACTGATCTATCGAGGACTCCTCAATCGATCAGCTAATCGACTCAATGGCGTTCTGTACGCGAGGATTTCTTCCAATCGATCGGCTAATCGATTGAGGACTCCTCAATCGATCGGCTGATCGATTGGGTTTCTGATTTCTGCAGAAATCCCACCCGAACTCGTACAGGATCTTCAGAAATCAACTAAAAACATAATACCACTACTAGGTATGTCATTACTCATGGTTAGCTATCTAATATCAGGACAACTAATAATCTAAGTATATTTTCATAGTTCAAGACACTTAAACATCTAAAAGTGCGAAAAAGTAACACTAGAAGAAATACTAAGTCTTTAGACTTGCTAGTCACCAAGAATCTTTATTCCAAGTTCCTTCCCACACACATCTGATCGCATTGCCCTCCAGCCTCCGCTAATCATTCTTCCCTTTACCTTTATCTGCAGTATAAGGAAAATGAAAATATAAGCTTGGGAGCTTAGTAAGAACCATCTACTTCACAAAAACATGCATTCGAAGAAATCATGCTTTCTTTTAAAAGATGCTATGCTTATATACATGATGAGAATGCTAAAACATGGCATATGGACATACAAGTCGTGCTAATCAAATACTGAACATAAAGCTATTCATTGTATCAGTAAGCAAACTAAACCGATACATAAGCTAAGCTATTTGTTATATCAATAAGAAAGCTAAACTGAAGCTGAGCTATATTCACATATCTGTTTCGTGCAGTTTGAAAACTATTCATATAAATAGATAAAAATACTAATCATGCTGCTGATGTGTCCGACATCTGTACTTGCTATGCGCGCATCCCTAACTATGCCCGAGGTAGCTAGTCCCGAATCTAGTAAGGTTACTAGGTTATCTAAATCTAGGAACGACTATAGGAGCCCAACCCAAGGACATCTGAGAGTCCAGTACAGTGCCACTGATAAAAGTAAAATACTGTTTATAAACTGATTTGTCTTATCTTTCTTTTACTAGGTTATCTGAACCTAGAGCTAGGTTATCTGAACCTAGAGGCGACTATGGGAGCCCACCTATTGGACCGTAGTCCCACATCAACTAAGCAAGACTAGGTGTACTATTTAAAATGCATCTATGGCATTTAACTGAACTATTAAAACGTTTACTGTAGCATATAACTGTGTTAGGCATTTTATCGAGCACCTGGTGTGCTCTAACTCTGCATATGAATGCACTAAGAACATAAGAGCGAACTAAGGACATAAAAACATACTATTAGCTACTTATACTGTAGGTGAGGGGTTACTTACTTCCTGCGCTAAGTTTTCTTACAATACGATTGCTAGGTTTCCGGAGAAGAAGACCTCTTCGGCAATCCTCTTATGTCTACGTGTTCTTCTCGCGGAGGGGAGCGTCCTCGTGCCGGAGTTGTCGCCGGAGGGTGCTCATACGACCCTAGGGATTGAACCCTAGGTCTTCTTGAGGTTGTGCGCCGAGAGGGCGAAGAAGAGAGAGAGGTTCGCCGGTGAGGGTTTGAGGGTGAGGAAAGTTGTCGATCCAAGAATAATAAATTCCCTCTTAATTCCCCTATTTATATTAAGTGATTAATACACCCCTACTAAACCTTAAATATAATTGATCTTCTCTTCTTTCAGCACACCCCTACTGGGGCCCCTTGGTTATTAAGTCACCCTATAAGTCATAGAGTCCATAGGTCGTGGGTTCAATTCTCGCTTAGGATGTTTTATGTTTTTATTTAATTTTGCTACTTCTGCTACTCCAAAAATTCTATAAAAATATTCTAAAATTCTAGAAAAAATAATAGAATATTTCTAAAATTAATTTGAAAATTTTTGGGCGTTACACTGGCTTTATTTAATTTATATAGGCATGGAACCAACATTATTAATCAAGAAAAATAAATCTTCTTGATTTACAAGAGTCTAAATCGGCTAATCCATTTGATAGGCTGTTTTATGTTTTTATTTAATTTTGCTACTTCTGCTACTCCAAAAATTCTATAAAAATATTCTAAAATTCTAGAATATTTCTAAAATTAATTTGATAATTTTCGGGCATTACACTGGCTTTATTTAATTTATATAGGCATGGAACCAACATTATTAATCAAGAAAAATAAATCTTCTTGATTTACAAGAGTCTAAATCGGCTGATCCATTTGATCGGTTGATTGGGAATCCAGATCTTGAGCTCTATCCAATGCCCTCATTAGGACTAATCTAACTGGACTGAGATTTCTTACCTATGTTCTCTTAATCTAAACTCATTTAAGTCAATTTCAGACTTATTGATCAAATTCAGATCCATTTGATCAATCCAATGCTTATTGGATTAAGTCTGACCCATTAGAATAAATCTAATCATTTTGGTTAAACCAACTTATGTAATCAAAATAATCCCAATTAATTCAATAATAAACCAAACTGGTTAAACCAACGAATGATTTGAGCTCTGTATTATTGAATTAAACTGGTCTGGTTAAACCAACGAATGATTTGAACCAGATCTGGGATCAAGCTGGTATAGTTCAATTTTCAATTAATCAAACTTTAATTAATTAATTTCAATTGATTAAATAGTAAGCAATCGGTTCACGCATGATTAGCATAGTACATTATTTATGAGAGATTTTCATTTTGACAAAGAGAAGTAATTCATGCTTAGGCATCGCTCTGATACCATTGATAACAGTTCTAAGCATGAAAAACAACAAACACGAAAACTATAAACACTTACAGCGATCTCCCACAGATCTGCAATCAGTGCCGGTAAGACTTGTTGATGGAAAAACGATAACAGAATCGGAAAGCTCTTCATGGTTCACAAACTAAATCCCTCCTGCAAGATTGGACAAACCAATCTTGAATGCTCTTCATGTCTCTTTCAATCTTGTGTATATGGATGAACCTTGCACAGAGACCTTTCATATGGGACAAACCCATTCTCTTTGACTTTGCCCCAAAACTCGCACATAGCAAGTCCCCTTTTTCTTTCTCTCTTGTGTTTATCTCATTTTTTTTCCACCTTCATCAATTACCTTGGACGCCTATTATATAGAGGAAAATGACTCTTTATCTTCCTCTACCTTCATTAATGGAGGAATATAAAGAATTGGAAGGTGAAAGGGAAGGGGCACCCTTTCACCTTCTTAACACCAACACAACCAGCTCAACAGCCAGCAGAAATGGTTCTTTCAGATAGGTCGGCTGGAATATCAAGGAATTCAACATGTTGTTCTTAGGTATCAAATAATTTTGTTTTTAGTTTATCATTTTTATTTCTATTTTTTTGCTCAGGTCATGTGTTAAAAGTTGTCTTAGATATATATGCTATCATGTATAAATGGGACTCGAGAGAGAACATTTCATATTGTAAATAACTGGTGCCTTCGAATATGTGTCCACGTAAGTTCAACATTTGTTTGATTTGATAATATCGGATAACAAGCTGCTATCTCATGGATAACAAGACTGAAACTGGCAAGTCCAATAAAACAACAAGCTGCTATCTCATGGATTTTACCCACCAATGATTCTTTCAGCAAAAACATTGATTAAAAGTCAGAACCATACCCCACTGACATGCCTGAGACGTATTGTTCTGCTTTCACGCTAGAGACCGAAGTCATTCACATGACTACGATCCATAGCCTCCCTTGCTCTGATTTTTTTTGTTTGTAGGCGTAGTTGAGTTGGTACTCAAGTGACGTTAGAGTTATCATTATGATAAATAATCCTCCTACTTAAAAAGTCTTTCAGTACTTAATTTACCTCCCTTCTCATTGTGAGATTGGATAAAGGGGCGTTTGGCATAAGCGTTATTACGTTTTACATCAAAAGATGCACAACTTGAGGCAAGGCAATGCAATTTTTTGAGGCTTCATCCGCATTGCAAGAACCTTCTTTCTTATCCTTGTGACCGGCACCAGCTCTCTTATTATTCTCTTCCTCGTTGGTGCAAAACCATACCACATTCAACTTTCTTGTTCGCCGGGATCAAAATTCCATCTTTGAATTGAATATTAGTTAATATTCAACTCATCCAGATACACAAGTAGGATGATCAGAGGCGTGAATAGACATTCATTTCACTGAAATTGTGTAGGTTTTCAACTGTCTGGAATGAGAATAGAAAACGATGAGCGCTAGCATACCAAATATTCAGTGACTTTTTCTCGATGCATTTCTGTTTTGTATAACAAATCTTTGATGATTTTTTATCATAATCTTCTTTTGATAAAGAATATCTGAATATTAAAAAACGATAATAACTACAGATTTAACATATCTACTTTAAAATCTTCTCATTACTCTCACTGCGGATTGAATCTTTGCTCCAAAGAAATCTGCGCAAAGAATACCAACTCCGGCAAGGAAATCTAGAAGGAATCTGACCAGTTCTTCTGATATAGTCAGCCCGTCGAGTATTTTTAACAGCTTGTTGGTCTCTTTTGGCTTCTGCTGCAGCGCGCTTTGCTTCGGCTTTGTGGCGCACGGCAGCAAGCTGGTTCATTAACCTCTCGTGCGAAGATGCCCTCGTTCTCTCTACCTCAACCTGATAAATAAAATTGAAATAATCAAAACTGATTGCATGCTTCATGGGCCGACAACAAGTTGAATTGATTATGATTTGGAATTGAAGACTTGAAATAATCAGAATATATAGATTTCTGTTTGTTATGGCTTATGGCTTCCCAGTAAAATTAGATGCAATACAAAGAACACACTGTAGCGTTTACCTCAACTTTCCTCATTTCAGCTTCTATTGTCGCTTTTTGACGATCTTCCCATGCCGCGATTTTGATCTCTTCTAGTTTAAACCTGAGGAACAATTTCCCATAAAGATCATGAAAGCAACTTCATGTTATCATTTCCTTTTGCAACTAGATGCTTGCTTATTGGCACAATTCAGAGATACCTAACGAGATGCTTGGTCTTCTTAGCTTCTTCCCATGCCACTGCTCGAGCTTCAGTTGCACTTTCGGCAGGGTGGTCCTTCGGCACCGACATGGCCAAAACCGCCGATGCATCCATCATTTCCTCGTCTTCCTTGCCGGCCCATGCAGCTATGTTCGTCTTCCCCAATTGCTGGCCGAGCACCATTATCTCCCTCCTTGTTTTTCTTCGTTGCTCCTTCTCCGACATCTCCTGGATGCTCTGTTCCTCGTTGCCAGCAGATGAGTGTGTCTGAGTTGTTGAACACGGAGCTGTTCTTTGCGCTGTCGATCGATGGGGGAAAGGTGGACCAGTCGACGGCGAAGTTGCTCTAATGGGCGTTTCCGTTCGAGAAGGCTCTTGGCTTACTGCAGGAGTCATTTCTGTGCCCATATCCCTCATGGAAACAGCCCTGACAGCAGTTCCCGGCGTCACAAATATTGTAGTAGTGCTCCGAGCAGATGCTGATAAATCGTGCCGACTTGGATCAGCTGCAGAGCAGAGAGTTGTTGCAATGCATTAGTGTAAGAAGTTTTATGTCAATTTGGCAGGAGGCAGTAGCAAATAAGAAGTTTTATGTCGATTACCATCTGCATTAACCACTGGATTCTCGAAAACAACCGCCGGCTTCGCTCCTGAATCCACCTTTTTCTTCGCATGGCTCACGCTCACGGCCACTCTCTTGGTCTCTGCTTCGTCCAAAACGACCTTAGCAGCCACCTTTCGAGTTATGTACCCAGCTAAGCCTCCTTTCTTAGCCTGCCCTCCGACGCCACCGCCGCCCTTGTTTCCCCCTCGGTTCGGTGTCGGCCTCGCAATCCACTTCTGCGCATCGTCCCACTTCGACGGCGCTGGCTTTGAAAATGGCGGTGCTAGCGTCGCCGTACCCGTCGTCAACCGGTGCGGTGGTAGCGGCGTCCTCTCCGCCTTCTGGAACTGGAATCCGGTGGCCACGCCGTCTGATTCGAGAGAATCGATCCTCCATGCGCCGATGGCGAGATCTCTCCTCCCATGGCTGCCCGTGAACTCCATTGAAATGGAGCACTCTACATCCTTGCAACTACCCGCCTCGCTCGCCCCTGCAAGATTCCGTTGAATTCCCTTGAATCGAATAGCAAAAATCGTCATTTTTGCTTTTTTTTTTCCAGAAAGGGGAGAGAGGAGATTTTTTTACTTCCGCTCTCGACCTCCGTATGCTCCGATCTCAACGACGCCTTCGATTCCTGTTCCAACTCTTCATGTCTCCTCTTCTCCACTCGAAGCAGCTTCTCCCGGAGCTTCTTCGGAGAGAATCCGCCGCCGCCGCCGCCGCCGCCCTGAACGGCAAAACATCTTCGTCAACACTATAATCCACAGCTCGATGGAGCTCACGGTAGATAAAAAGAGGAGATAGATATTTACCTGAGGAAAGAACGGCTGGTGGATGCGTTCGTACTCCATGAGAGCTAGCGTCTCTGATTGGGACTGTGATCAGAATGGGAAGAACAAGGAAGAAAGGAGAAGAAAGAGTTGTGGGGTACGAGAGGCTGCTCCATTACAAAAAACTGGACTTGGTAGTTGGAAGTCAGCGACAAGGATGCAGCAGCTTGAGACTGCCAAGTTACTAAGAATATCTTCTTTCTTCTTCTTCTTTTTCTTCCTTGCAAAAGCTTCATGGTCCACGCACGTCTTGATAAAGCAAACGCTTGCAGAAAATAAATAAATTTGCTTGCAAATTAATCCCTCGTCAATTTCAATTCGCGTAAACTTTGGAAAAAAAAAAGGAAAATATTAATGCGTTCACGAGAGATTAATTAATCTGTATCCTCCGTTCACGCAATTCATTGGCCTCTCACTCGCATTCGCACGCAATCGCTTGATTGGTGCAGGCAATGGGACACGGTTTGTTGGATTGGTACCCAATTAAGACAAAGTTGTATCTTTTCTGCCGAAGAACTAACAGATGAAGAAAGAAGAAAGAAGAAAGAAGAAAGAAGAAAGAAAGAATCATTCATGAGTAGGGAGGGTTTTCAATGGGTTCATAATCGAACCAATCAATAATCAATTAGGTGGAAGTTTGGTCTATGACTGGATTTTCTCATCTCTGACTGAATATTAATTGATTTAGAAGATGTTAATATATCAATTAACTCGTCTCAGTAGTATACATCTGTTCGTTCTATTGGCAATCATAAAGAAAGAAAATAAAGCATCTGATTTGGCAAAAGCGAATTTTAACACGGCGAATGCTACTTATGGATCCAAAGTCGGATGGTGTACTTAATCCTGATTAAAAAATTAAAAATAATTTCAGTTATTCTCATTATTATTTTTGGGAGTTACTAATTCAGTCTTAGTGAATTTCATTATGATAAATTTGAAAATACTCGCGGTAAATAATTCAGAAGAAATTTTTTTTATAAATACTAAATATTAAATTATGAATACCTGAGTGATAATCTGAATATTTTACCGCGATATCATAACCCCGGGACTACTTTAACCCATGACAAGAATGAAGTTTGGGAGGTAAATAAAGCATGCATCCATCGAACAAATAGCTCTATATTAATTCTGCCTTTGCAATTGAAAGAAAGGTCTTCATTTGCTGAGCTAATTAATAATATTTTTTTTCTTTAATTACTTGTTTTTATTAACAGCAAGGATTCAATTATTATTACTTTTGACATTATGGGGCTACAAATTCAAGATTTTGACATAAGAAAAGAAATGCCACCAGTTGGTCGGTGCGTATGTTTAGTACATGTATTAAGATTATATCTTCCAGCATGCCTTTCAAATGGTGCAAGTGATCCATTTGGTAAACTAAATTAAAATATAAAATAAGCATAAATTAATAAAATAAACATCCTTAAGCTAGCTATAATAGAAAACTTTGTAATTGGCTCTGCTATTTAAGCTATGGATTGTTTGTTATCTTTTTAATCTAGGATTTTCACTATTAATAAGGTCACGACGATGATAGTGATCTTGAGCACAGGCGGATGGTCGGATGGGTCGAGGAGGTCAAAAACGATAGACAGAATAAGGTTTAGGGAACACGCGATTAGCTTCCACTAATAATAACAAGTTAAACTTTCAGTTTTTTTTTTTACAAAGTAACTTTAACTCTATCATACATCATTAGATTGATCGAGAGAAGATTTGGTTGGTTGGGTTAGAAAGCTGAAAGCCGGACGGATAATAAGGTTTATTTAAACTTGCGTTTTCAAATAAAGTTTATTTAACAAATTTTTTTTTAAAAAAAATAAATGTCTTCACCTTTCTTTCACTCCCATTAATGCCAAAATAAATTTTTGTGTCCTAAAATCCTAGCATTAAAAAAAATTATCTATTTTTCTAATTTTCTATCTCACCCATTCTAGGCTATCAAGTATGTTCAACTTATGAGTGAGTGTGAGACAGAATTAACTTTATTTAAAAAAAACATTGAAATTGAGATTTAAAATATAGGTTTTTGAATTTTCAGTGAGTTTGAATTTCAATAAGTAAACATTTAAAAATTTTGACGATTTTAAAAATATATTAAAAATTAAGTTTGAAATTATAATCTTACATATATGATTTGAAAATTAATTATGATTTAGATTTTAAAATGTAAATCACTTGAAAACAATTAATTTTTTAAAATTAATTATGATAATTATAATGATTGGAAAGAAATTATCATTTTTGAAAAATAATTAAAAAAAATATTTATGGAATTAAGTATTAGAATTACGACAATTTACCAAAAGACGTACTTAGATTTATGAATTGACCAAAAGACATACCAGACTTTGATATTTATCAAATAGCATACTCAATTTTCTATTCTTCCTATTCTACCCTTTAATCATTTGTCAATATCTTTTTTTTTTTTTTTTTTTTTTTTTGCATGTAACGTATCGTCTCTTCTCTTTCTTCACTCTTTCGGAGATATGCATGCATGCAAAGTATAATATGGGCTTGATATTATTTCATATCAGACCCACGAGATTAGAGTTTAACATGTTTTCTTTAATAACATTTTAACACCTTCGGATAAGTCGAAATATGAAATGGATGACAGTGTTAGACTCCTTGAAGTCTCAGAAATCTATAAGATCTGAAATGAGTCCAATCTGAGATCTCTAAGTCCATTAGTGAGTTTCGACTAAAACTCACTGATGGACCTAGAGACCTCGGATTGGACTCATTTTAGGTCCTATAGATTTCTGAGACTTCAAGGGGTCCAACGGTGTCGTCCATTTCATATTTTGACATCTCTGAAGGTGTTAAAATATGATTAAAAGAATCGGCTAAAATAACCTATGTGGACCTGATATGAACCATGGGTTGTTGGGACTGATATGGAACCATATTAGGCCCATGTTGGATTGTTTTAGCTAATTTTTTCTATAACATTTTAACACCTCTGGATTAGTGAAAATATGCAATGGACGACACCATTCAATTCCTTGCAACCTCATAAATCTATAGGACTTGAAATGAGTGCAATCTGAGCTCTCTAGATCCATCAGTGGATTTTGACCGAAACTCACTGATGGACCTAGAGACCTTAGATTGCACTCATTTCAAGTCCTGTGAATTCCTGAGGTTGCAAGGAGTTCAAATATACTATCCATTGTTTATTTTAGCTTTTTGGAGGTGTTATAATATAGTAAAAAAGAATCTGTAAAAATTATCACGTTGGACCTTAAACATGTATCAGAGTTAATTCTTTTCCCCTATCAAATCTCGACAACTAGTCAATGCTTATTAAATAGGGTTGTGCATCAATTATCAGTCTTCCTATTCATCTTTCAATAACATATTGATTATTACTTTAACTCGAGATGAAAGTGAACAGATCTATTCTGCTACACAATTTTTTAGCAACACAACTAAAGCAGCATTTGCTAAATTAGCCTCTCTGCAAAGTGATTAGCATAAAGTAGTTTTGAATTATCTTGATTGTACTTTACATGTCATCTAAATTATTCATTCTAATATCTGATGCTAAAGAAGTAAGACTTGTATAAAAAGAATAGCCAAAAAAAATTAGGAAATCGATATGACTACATGATGACTTTAAGAAGATATAGAGATAGAACAATGTAATGCTCCCAATCCAACAGATGAAAGGAAAGAAATGGATCTGATGTTATTGAATTCTTCTTTAGACTGACATCTTTGGTTCATTTTAGACCCTTTTTTTGGATATCCAAAGTTAGCAAGCATAGGTGAGGAGCATAAGGTGCTAATCCTCTTTCATTAGCGAACTTTGAGGAAGAATTATAATACAATAAACATGTATCAGCAAGGATAAAAATCACAATATAGTAATCATGGAGATTTTTTCATATTACATTATATCACCTCCTAGAAGCGGAAATAAACAATTGATAGCATATTTTAACTCCTTGAAACCTTATAAATCCATAGGAACTGAAATAGGTGCAATCTGAGGTCTCTAGGTCCATCAGTGGGTTTCAGTCAAAACCCACTAATGGACCTAGAGACCTCAGATTGCACCAATTTCAAGTCCTGTGGATTTCTGAGGTTGCAAGGAATCGAATGGTGTCATCCATTACATATTTTGACTTGTCCGAAAGTATTAAAATGTTATAGAAAAAATAGCTAAAACAACCTAACATGACCCTGATATGGTTCCATATCAGGCCCATATTAGGCTTGATTTATCTCATGGTGGAGGTTGTCTTTTAATAATTCTTGTTTTCTTTTTAGTTTAGTTGAGATTATTATACCATATTTTGCTAACTTTAGTGGATATGATGTAACAGAGGTTTAATGGAGAGTCAAGTAAATATTTGTACCAAGAAAAGATGCAATGCTTGCTCTAATTACTAGGTAGAAAAATTCCAGTGTTACCTATATGCAATTCTTTTCCCCTATGAGAAGTCCACCCTCCTGAAGGTAGCCCCATTACTTGTTTGTTCTTGTAGCATGTGAGCGAAGCGAATTGGATGATTCAGAATAAGTTCAGATTATGTTAGTTGAGAATTGGATGTCTGATTAAAGAAATTTTGAAAATTGGATACCTATATGCAATTCCAGTGAACCATATCAGGAGGGTGGACTTCTGATAGTGGATATTCATAAATCAAGTTGTTGAGATTTGATAGGAGAAAAGAATTAACTTCTAATACATGTTTAAGGTCCAATGTGAAAATTTTTATAGATTCTTTCTTATTATATTATAACACCTCCGAGAAGCTGAAATAAACAATGGATAGCATATTTAAACTCCTTGCAACCTCAGAAATCCATAGGACTTGAAATGAGTGCAATATGAGGTCTTTAGGACCATCAGTGGGTTTCGGTCAAAATCCACTGATGGACCTAGAGACCTCAAATTGCACTCATTTCAAGTCCTGTAGATTTATGAGATTGCAAGGAATTGAATGGTGTCGTCCATTGCATATTTTGACTGATCCAGAGGTGTTAAAATGTTATAGAAAAAATCAGCTAAAATAAGCCAACATGGGCCTGATATGAACCATATCAAGCCCATGGTTCATATCAGGGCCTGATATGGTTCCAAAGACTCAAAGAGTTGCACGTAAATTCGTAGTCAGCCAATGTTCTAGTTTTCCTTGAAACTTATATTGCAATAATTCTACTATATGCTTTGCATTCAGGAAGCGAGGAAGGCAACATATTTCTCCATTTAATAATTATCTGTCAAGTTTGCTATTTTTAGTATATTATGCTTATAGCACTTCCTCTAATTAACTAGTAAGGTCAACATTATTTCAGTACTTAATAGTGCTAATTAGTGTATCCTCCAAAATAAGTATAACTCCATCTTTTTTAGTTAGATTTGTTTTTAAACATTGGGCCTTTAATTAACAATCAAACTGATTAGGATTTATATCTAACCCAAAATTAGATTGCATTTAAATCAACTTAAATTCTAAAGTAGTTTGCAATCCTAGAATTCCACTGAAAGGCAGTCCCTTTCGCATTAAACCACATGGTTAACAGAAAATGTCTGCTTAGTATTATTATTATTTAGTTTATGTTGGGATATAGATAGGTTCTGATCATTATCAATCAGTACATCCCATCCAATTTTGATCAGTCAGGAAAATTGTTCTCTAGTTTATCTAAATTGCTGATCCAACTTCTTGATGTTATTTAAAATAAGATCATTTCCCTAGTGATTTGACTTCTTTTAGCAATAGGTAAAGTTTTGTGACTTAAGCCTTGAGAGTATTACTTAATGGAACTTGAACTTTTACCAAATTTAAATATGCAATTCAGTTGTTTCCATGATTAATAAATAATAATTTTTTGAAACATTAATTATTATTATACTTTGTCCCATTTTTTATAATGAAAAACAGATTGCTAGTGATGTATATGATGAAATGGTTCTGGAAATGGAGGAAATTTTACTAGATACTGGGAAATCCAGTGGAACTAGGTCTATGGCCAATGATGGGTATGCTTGCTATCAATCCCATTATATAAGGGATGGTAGTTCCACAGCATCTACCTCTGGAATAGATGACGTTTATCCATCTTCACAACGTGGGCCTGATATGGAACTATATCAGGCCCACGTTGGGCCTGATATGGTTCATATCATGCCCACATTAGGTTATTTTAGTCGATTCTTTTGATTATATTTTAACACCTTCAGAGATGTCGAAATATGAAATGGACGGGCACCGTTGGACTTCTTGAAGTCTCAGAAATCTTCGAAAGTGTTAAAATGTTATTAAAGAAAACATATTAAACTTTAATCCCGTGGGCCTGATATGAAATAATATGAGGCCTATATTATGCTTTGCATGCATGCATATCTCCAAAAGAGTGAAGAAAGAGAAGATAAGAGGAAAGAGAAGAGAGGATGCGTTGCATGCAAAAAAAAAAAAGAGATTGACAAATGATTAAAGGGTAGAATAGGAAGAATAGAAAATTGAGTATGCTATTTGGTAAATATCAAAGTAGGGTACGTCTTTTAGTCAATTCATAAATCTATGTACGCCTTTTGGTAAATTGCCGAATTAAGTAAGACTTTGAAATTAATTATAATTTGAAAATAAATTAGCATTTAGAAATAATTAAGATTTTGAAAATCTAATAATTAAATGACTAGGATTTTTGAATTCCAATATGATTTTGAAATTAATTAGGATTTAGATTTTAAAAATTGAATATGATTTGAAAATTAATTTTCATTTAGATTAAAAATGATTCGAAAATTATTAAGGAATAATTATGATTTTGAAATTTTAATAATTAATAATTTGAAAATTAATTTTAATTTAAAGATTAATAATCAAATAATTTTATTAATTATGATTTTGAAATTTTAATTTTAAAAATAATGTTTTTGAAATTAATCATAATTTAAAAATAATTTAATTATGATTTTAAAAATAATTAACATTTTAAAATTAAGATTAACATTTTGAAATTAATTAGGCTGACTTAATTGAATTAATTAATTTGATTAAGATGAATTGATTTAAATTAAATAAGTTGAATTGAATAATCTAAATTTTGCCTAAGTCCATCTCACCCTTTTCTAAATTATCAAGCAAGAAGCCTTATAAATTTTTGTGAGATGATTAATTTTAATCTTTAATTTATATTTTGTCTAAGAATTAATTTACATTTGGGTTAGACTTAGGTTTTTCAATTGGAGAATTAAATACACATTTTAAAGATTGCCTTCCAGACTGTGGCGAGGCAGTAGGCCTTCTTGGATATGAGATCATCCACCACTTCTAAACAAAGCATTTCAAAGAAAATATATATTTAATTTTTCTTTTGAAATTCCTAGGACTAATCAGTCAAGTGTAAATTATGCCTAGGTCCTTAATCTAGCCTAATCTAAGCCTTTATATAAAAACAGTAAAAGCAATCATCAACCAATTTTAAAAATAGTCTTTCTATTGGCTCCCCCTGGATCATAGCCTCAATATGGTCTATCAAAGTAATGGACTTGATCCTTGGAGACCCAATATTGATTTAGTCCAACTTGATTGACCAAGTTAGACTTGGGGACCCATGCTTGGACTATGTTTCTATTTGATCTATTTACAATTGACAAATACGATTTAAACTCATGTTTACGTTTAAATCCAAGTTCGGATTTATTGTAAACGACTCTTTGTTTTCCAAGAATCAGATCAAGATTCTTGGAACCCAACGTGAACCGTTCCAATGTGTCTTTAAGTTCTTTAACTTGAGTTTTCATATTGGAATTTTCTCCTCAAGTTGTTGGACTTGAGTTGAACTTCCAATTTGAACAGACTCAGTCAAAGGACTCAAGTTAGTCGCTTCCTTAAGGGTTGTTACCTCCTTTTGGAGTGACTTGACCCGGATGTTGAATTTATCTAATTTCTTTAACAAATAAGAAACTAAATTTTCTAAATTAATACCAGAAATAAGAGAGCTTACAGTGGGGTTAGGTCCTTCCAAAATGAATACTGATCCGTGGCTTCGCTTGGACTTGGTTTCTAATTCGCTCTCGGTTTCAGACTCAAACTCGGACTCAATTTCGACAATATTTGCTTGTACCGGTAGAGCGAGAAAGCTTGCTTGTTCTTCTTCGTCGGATTCAGATTCGTCTGATGACTCGAACCGTGTTGCCTTCAACACCTTCCTTCTTCGTTGCCTTTGGTTTGGATAATCTGGCTTGTACTAGTACCCCTTCTGGTTACAGCCGTAGCAAGTAACTTCAGTCTTGACCTTTGTGTTCGTTTAAGTCGCCTTTTTCTTTTTCTTGCACATCTTCCGGACCAGTTTCACGAGCTTGGCGGTAATTTCATCGTCATCATCATCTGAATCCAGTTCTTCTTCTGACTCTAGTTCTGTTTTTCATCTTGCTTTTGGTTCGCACCCTCTGCTTGTACCTGCAATCAAAGCTATACCATTCTCGGTCGATCGAACGTTAATTTGTTCATGCAATTCAAATTCATAAAATTATTTATCCAGTTTAATTAAAGATAGATCCTTAGATACTTTGTAAGCATCTACCATGGATGCCCACAAGGTATTCCTTGGAAAGGCATTTAGGGCGTATCTTATAACGTCGCGGTTCTCCACTTTTTGCCTGGTCGCGTGGAGTCCTTTGAGCATATCTTGTATACGGGCATGCAATTGACTTGCCGTTTAACCATCCTGCAATTTTATGTTATATAACTTGTTAAAAATGAGATCCCTCTTACTTACCTTCGTGTCTGATGTACCCTTGTGTAGCTCGATCAGTTTTTGCCACAACTCTTTTGCACTTGAGAAGGGGCTGACTCGATTCAGCTCCTCCTTGGTTAGGCCGCACTGAAGTGTACAAGTTGCTTTGGCGTTTGCTTCTACCTTCTTTATCAGAGTTGCATCCCAGTTCTCGCACGATATTAGTTTACCGTTGTCGTCAGTTGGGAGTTCAAGGCCAGTTTTGACAATCATTCAAACCTCGAAATGAGTCTAAAGGTACGACTCTATTCGGCCCTTCTAGTAACCAAAGTCTTCTCCGGTGAAGAGCGATGGATGGGCGGTGCTATAGCCTTCTTGGAGAGCCATAAAA
This sequence comes from Zingiber officinale, assembly GCF_018446385.1. NCBI lineage: Eukaryota > Viridiplantae > Streptophyta > Magnoliopsida > Zingiberales > Zingiberaceae > Zingiber > Zingiber officinale. Next base: position 89,477,146 of record NC_056002.1, read on the forward strand.
ACTTGCACAATGAAAATCTAGCACACACGAAAAAAAACTTGTTCCAAGACTTAGTCTTGGATTAGCAGTGCAGGATAAAGAAAGAATAAACATGTGAACTCGAGTGGTGTTGCACCAACTTCGAGAGAAAAATTTGATTACGAAAAAGAAATAGATTGGAAGGCGGCAATAATACCGATTCCAATCAACTTTGAAAAATTGAAAATCACCACGAAAGAAAAAGAATTTTGATTGACTGGTGGTTGCACCAAATCAAAGCGACCCCGCTCTTATAACAATTGTTGGATCGAGACGCGCTAGAGGGGGGGGGGGGGGGGGAATAGCGCTTCGATTTAAAGCGATCGAGTAAATGCAGCGGAATAAAAGAAAACAATACAAGAAAACACACCAAGTACGCAGGTTGGTTTTACTTGGTTCGGAGCCTGTTGTGACTCCTACTCCAAGGCCCACGCTCGTTGAGCGTTTACTTTGGGCAATAACTATAATCGCGCAAAAGATTATTACAAAACTGTACTGAAAAAGTTGTACCGACAACAAGGAATTGAAACTTCGCAGCTTCGAGTTATTGGGGTCTTGTTATAACTCAGCCGGATCGTCTCATTAGTAGTGCGCTGAAGAAGGATTGCCAAAACTGTGTAATCCTAAGCCTCTGCTCAAGACAGGCTTATATAAGCCGTTGAGGGTGCCTTGAAGCCCCTTGAGGGCACCTCCATTACCGTCGGATTCACAGCGTGGATGAGTTTTGACTCCTTCGCAGCCTATCCACCTAAGGGTGCCTCCGATGCCCTTGAAGGCACCTCCAAGGCCGTTTGAGGCACCTTAGCACTCCATGAGGGTGCCTCCAGCTCTGCTGTGCACACTCCCCGTCTCTTGCACCTGAGGTGCCTCCAAGCTCCATGGAGGGTATCTCGGGTACTGTTCATCCAAGGTAAATCACGCTATTTTGCCCATGCAAGATATGCTAGTCCCAAAATACTAATCATACCCTGCAACACAAAGTTAGCACATAATAATAACATAAATACGAATATCTGGCAGTCACCGGACTGTTCGGTTCTGACTTCAGATTTTCGACCAGAAATCCTAGGTCGAACCGACGCCTATTATTCCCTCAACGGGGAATGCGTCCTTACCTACTCCACTCAGGAGAGTATACTTGTTGCCAGATCGGTCCTCCAGACTAACTGGACTTTTGCTTAACGTCCGAGGCTCCAGGACTTTCTGCTGGATGTCCGCTTCATGACCCATCTAGACTTCCACCTAGTTCGCGACACCAGGATTTCAACCTAGGGTTACCATCCCCTAGAATTTTGTCCGAAGCTCTCGACCCGCTAAGACTTTCCACCTAGGGTTACCGCCCCCTAAGGTTTTCCCTTTGCCTAACCGTAGCTAGGATTTTTCTTCACCTAGGGTTACCATCCCCTAGGACCTAGGGTTACCACCCCCTAGGATTTTTCACCTGCCTAACCGCAGCTAGGACTTTTACTTAAGTACACTTATGACTTTCTTGCACACTCATTTAAGCATTTTAGATAACAAAACAACTTAACTTTGAACCCTTTGACATAATCAAAATATAGGTTTGATCGTCGGATGCTTTTCACACCAACAGATATTCCTTAAAGACATGAAAATAATTTTTGAAACCATGGAAGGTTGTAAAACCTTCGTTATAGTAAATAATGAAGGGTATTAGAAAACAATGAAAGATTGGATATCTTCATTGTGAAGTGGTTTAATGCTCAAGGGTGTGCATTAGAGACAATGAAGGGTATGAGACCTTCATTGTGATGTTGTGAACAACATGTGAGGTTGTGAACAACGTATGGATAACTCTTCAAGAGGAGAGTTTTTTATGTGTGCCAAAGGGGGAAAATGTAGGTTTTAAATTAGGCCTTCATTACCCAAAGGGGGAGTTTGCCCTCTAGGTAAGAGAGAGAATGAAGGAAAACCCTCATTTATGCTTTAACATGAAGAAGAAGTTGAGGCTATGGGATTAGTCTAACTTAAATATATTGTCAACCATCAAAAAGGGGGAGAAGGGAGAGAATGAAGGAAAATCCTCATTCATGCTTTGACATGAAGAAGAAGTTGAGGCTATGCAATTAGCCTGACTTAAATGTATTGTCAAACATCAAAAAGGGAGAGACTGTTGGTGCAATTTTCCTAGGTCAAGGTTGACTAAACTTGAATTGGCTCAAACTTGAGTCATAATGTGCGAGTTTCGATGTTTGATAATAGATGAAGATTGTTTTGATAATATATTGAGATTGCTGGAGCAATCGTCCGTTTGGGGAGATTGGTCAAGGTTGACCAGTTTAATGTGAAGAAGAGTCAAGTAGGTCAAGGTTAACCGGATACTTGACAGAGAAGTCCAACGAGAAGGTTGGCAGAAGATGAAAATTCAAGTGGGTCAGTGTTGACTGGACACTTGGTGGGAAATCCTGGTGAGTGAAGCCAGGTGAAAGCCCTAGTAAGTGAAGCTAGGCAATAAGGAAATCCTAGTGAGTGAAGTTAGGTGAAAGCCCTAGTGAGTGAAGCTAGGCAGATGAAAATCATGGTGAGTAAAGTCAGGTGAAAGCCCTAGTGGGTGAAGATAGGTAGTAAGGAAGTCATGGTGAGTGAAGCTAGACACGTGGAAATCCAAGTGGGTCTAGGATGACTAGACACCTAGTGTTTGGTGTTGGCGCTACTCGAAATTCTGCTCTGTTTCCCTTGTATAAAAATTTGTATAAGTACAGAACTTTTCCTAGCAACGCATGTGCTTTTCAGAAGTTAAACTTGGATTGCAAAGGAAACTTAACATTATTAATCCAAGTTCAACCCATGTGTTCATCAGAAGTTAAACCATATTACAGAAGTTGATTAAATATCTATTTCAAGGATTAACTTCCATATCGTTGGTGAGACACTCGACCTTCTTGGGTATGGGATCATCCATCACTTCCTAGTCAAAGCCTTTCAAAGAAATTGAATATTTAAACTCCTTATAGTAAACCCTAGGTTAAACTACAGAGACCTCAATCAAAGCACAAGATCGCTAGCCTCTTGTGTTGGTAATTCAGGATCCATACAAAGGAAAAATAAACTAGTACACAGCGGAAACAATTAACTAGTTATATCTTTCTTTATAGCTTAAAGACCTCTTAATCTTCTGCTGTATCCCTCTCCACCTTTTGGACGTGGTGTGGGCGACGATCTACCAAGATGCAAAAACCACCCAAGTCCTTCTTTCTTCCAAGACTTTCGGCCACCAAGGGATCAAAGCTAGGAACACCACCTCTTGTTCTTCTTTCTTCCTTGCAACCCGTCGTCCACAAGATGGTTGAAGCCTCTTAATGTCGCCGACCTTAGGTGAGAAAGCAAGGGGAGAATAAGAATATGAGGGGCCGACCACAAGGAGAATAGAAGAGAAATAGAATTGTGTAGATGATTATAACCTCTAAGGCACCATCTATCCTCTTTTATAATCCTTGGTAATGGCTAAAAAGGAAAGATTTTAACAACAATTAAAATCTCTCTTTTAAATTTCCTATTGTGGATGGCTACAAAAGGAAGGTTTTAAAATTAAAAATCCCTCTTTTAAACATTATAGATGACTAAAAAAGGAAAGATTTTTAAAATTAAAACCTCTCTTTTAAATCATGGTTACAAAAAAGGAAAGTTTTAACAAAAATAAAATTTCTCTTTTAAACCATTGTAGATGACTATAAAAGGAAAGACTTTTTAAATTTAAAACACTCTTTTAAAATCATGTGAATGGCTTCAAAAAAGGAAAGTTTTTAAAATTTAAAATCTCTCTTTTAAAACATTGTAGATGACTACAAAAAGAAAGATTTAAAAAAAAAATTAAAAACCCACTTTTAAACTCATCTTGGTCGGCCCCATGCTTGGGCACCAAGCAAGGATGTGGCCGACCATAAGGATGACTTCGGTGGATGTGAGACTTTATACATAGAGGCTACAATAGGGACCTAGAGGAGGAATTGGTTTTAGCCTCCTAATGAGCTTGAGCTTCCTGTGTTCGGCCTGAACATCCAACTCAAGTTCATCAATAATAACTCATACCACTAAAGAGTTATTATTGAACTACCGCACTAATCCCATATTACATTATGGGCTCCTTCTTATCATTAGTGTGTTAATCTCCCTGTGTTTAAGATATCGAATGACCATTAATTAAATGAGTTACTGACAACTCACTTAATTAATATCTAGCTCCAAGAGTAGTACCACTCAACTTCATTGTCATGTCGGAACTAAGCCCACTTGCAAGGTTTACATGATAATCCTTATGAGCTCCTCAAGGGGACATCATCATCCTAATAAATAGGACACAGTTTCCTTCTATAATCAACAACAGATCATATAAATAATATTATTTCTCAACTTATCGGGCATATTGATTTAACAAATAAATCTCATCCTTTGATAAATTAAAGAAATAAATACTAAGTACATGTGCTTGCTATTATATTAGGATTAAGAGTACACACATCCATAATAACAAAGGTTCTGTTCTTTTATGCAGTCAGTATAAAAAGAAACAACCTCAAATGATCCTGATCTATACATACATAGTGTACTAGTGTAATTTTATAGTCAAGATAAATTAATAGTAAATTACACTACAATCATTCCAATGGTTTGTCCCAATTCATCTTGGTTGTGAGCTTCTATTTATAATTTATAAGGAACTGATTGTTGGTGCGAGAAGCATCCGACGATGGAACCCAAGTTTTGATAATGACAAAGGAGTCAAAGTTAAGCTCACTTGTGGTCTAACATGTCTGATGGAGATTGTAGGAAAGTCCTAAGTGTTCTTAGGCAAAAGTCCTAGCTACGGTTAGGCAAGGTGAAAATCCTAAGGGATGGTAACTTTAGGTCCTAGGGGGTGGTAACCCTAGGTGGAGGAAAACCCTAAGGGGCGGCAACCTTAGGTCCTAGGGGGTGGTAACCCTAGGTGGAGGAAAATCCTAAGGAGGGGTAACCTTAGGTCCTAGGGGCGGTAACCCTAGGTGGAGAAAAACCCTAGGGGCGGTAACCCTAGGTGGAGAAAAACCCTAGGGGCGGTAACCCTAGGTCCTAGGGGGTGGTAACCCTAGGCAGAAAGTCCAGTCGGTCTGGAGGACCAGATGACATCAGATAATCTCTCCTGAGGGGAGTAGGTGAGGACGCATTCCCCGCAGAGGGAACAGTAGGTATCGGGTCGACCTAGGATTTCCGGACGAAGATCCGAAGTCGGACCCGGACAGTTTGATGACTATCGATTACTTAATTTATCTTATTTATATCTGTTCTAACTTTGTCTTGTAGGGTATATTGTTGGTTTGGGACTAACGTGTCTTGCAAATATAAAAAGAACAAGCTAAGCCTCGGATGAACAGTGTCCGAGGCGCCTCCATGGAGCTTGGAGGCGCCTCGAGTGTAGAACGTGAGCTGGCCGCGAAGCAGTGCTGGAGGCGCCTTGGACCAGAGACTGGAGGCGTCTTGGATTGGCTTGAAGGCACCTTCAAGTGGATGAGTTGCGACCAGGTCTGTTCTGATCCACGCAGCTGACTCGGGTTGTTGAAGGCGCCTTGGATGGTGTTGGAGGTGCCTCCAATAGTGCATAAAAGGGGGTTCGGTCAGCCCTTCAACCCGTCCCGGGAATACGTCCTTACAGTCACTCCCCTCCAGTGACTTACCTTCACTTACTTGCCAGACGTTCGGTCAGCCCTTCGACCCGTCTGGGCTTCGTGCCAGCTATCCGATCAACTCGTCGACCTAGCTGGACTTCATGCCAAATGTTCGGTCAGCCCATCGACCCGTTTGGACTTATTGTCAGCTATCCGGTCGGCCCATCGACCTAGTTAGGCTTCATGCCAGACATCAGGTCAGCCCGTCGACCTGTCTAGGCTTCTACTACACACTCAATCAGAGTGTTAGATAACAACGAAACTAACTTAACCTATTTTTTCATTCATCAAAACTTGAGTTAGACCGTTAGTGCTAACTGCACCAACACCTAAGACTCTGGTGATCTGTGTAAATCTTGCACTGAGCTGTAATGCCTCCAAATCTTGAGAGCGAAGACTACTGCTGCTAACTCAAGGTCATGAGTAGGATAGTTCTTCTCATAATCCTTGAGTTGTCTCGAGGCATAGGCAATGACTTTGCCATTCTGTATCAGTACAACCCCGAGCCCCAATTTAGAAGCATCGCTGTAAATATCAAAGCTCTCGTTATTCTCTAGAAGAGTCAGGATTAGAGCACTGGTCAGTCTCCTTTTCAGTTCAGTGAAACTCTTTTCACAATCCTTTGTCCACTCAAATTTTCTATTCTTTTTGGTAAGTACTATCAATGGGGAAGCGATCCTTGAGAAGTTCTCTACAAATTTCCTGTAGTAGCCTGCTAACCCAAGGAAACTCCTGATTTCACTGGCATTTTTAGGTCTATTCAAGTTACTCACAGCTTCTATTTTTGTCGGGTCCACCATAACCCCATCTTTGGAAATAATGTGACCTAAGAAGGACACTTGATCGAGCTAGAACTCACACTTGGAGAACTTTGCGTACAACTGGCTCTGCTGAAGAATCTGTAATACTGTCCTCAGATGTTCAGCATGTTCTTCCTGGGTGCTGGAGTATATAAGGATATCGTCTATGAAAACGATTACAAACTTGTCTAAGTATGATTTGAACACTGTGTTCATTAGATCCATAAACGTAGCAGGAGCGTTCGTCACTCCAAAAGGCATAACTACAAACTCGTAGTGCCCATACCTTGTTCGAAATACCGTCTTCGGTACATCATCCTCTTTCACTTTCACTTTCACTTGATGATATCCGGACCACAAGTCTATCTTGGAAAAGACTGTGGCTCCATTTAACTGACCAAATATATCATCAATTCTAAGCAGGGGATACCTATTCTTAATTGTTACCTTATTCAGCACTCGGTAGTCCACACACATTCGCATGAACCCGTCTTTCTTCTTTACGAACAACACCGGAGCTCCCCATGGTGAGTGACTAGGGCGAATAAAACCCTTGTCAAGTAGCTCCTGTAGCTATCCTTGAAGTTCTTTCAATTCTGCCGAAGCCATGCGGTAAGATGCTTTTGAGATTGGATGGGTACCAGGAATGAGTTCAATCTCAAATTCAATTTCTCTATCCGGAGCTAAACCTGGCAACTCACCCGGAAACACTTTCGAGTAGTCACATACGACTCTAACTTCCTCTAGCTTTTGGGATCTTTCTTGCTGGGTGTTAACCACATGAGCTAGAAACCCAGCACATCCATCGGCTAACATTTTCCGAGCTTTTATGGCCAATAAGAACTTTTGGATTCTCTTCTTTGATTCTCAGATAAACTCAAACTTAGACTCTACCTCGCGTTGGAACAAGACTCGTCACTTACGACACCCGATGGAACCACCATACTTGCTTAGAAAGTCCATCCCAAAAATAACATCATAATCTGACATGTTCAGCATTTTCAGATCACTGTACAGTTCTTTGTCTGAAATTTTGACTGGTACTGCACGTAGCCAATGCGTAGATGTCATTATCTCTCCCGAGGGTAGCGTTGTCAAGAATTGTTTGCGTAGGACCTCTGGGGGTATACCTATTCTTTCAGTAAATGCTATGGAGACAAATGAATAGGTTGCCCCAGTATCAAATAACACAGTTACATATTGACTAAAAATGCATATCTGACCTGTGACAACAGTAGAGGCGTTTGCTACCTCCTTTCTGGTAAGAGAGAAAACTCGAGCATTTGTAGAACTTGGTGGAGCCTCTAGTCTACCTTGGCCAATATGAGGACCCTTCAACGCGACCTGCATCTGGTGTAGTTGTGCCTACTTGCCACCATATTGTACAGGTTGTGTGGGAGGTAGGTTGATCCTGGTCGGACAATTCTTGGTCATATGCCCCTCTTGACCACACGTATAACAACCACTCGTGCCCTTGCGACAGATTCCAGGATGCATCTTTCCGCACGTGAAACACGTAGCATACTTAGGTTGCTTGCTTACGGATCCTCCCTTTTTATTACCCCACTACTTTCTTTTGGAGCTCCCCTTCCAAGTTGAGCCATGACTCTGAGGTTTCTAAGTACCAGAACTCCCTTGACCTTTATTCTCAATCAGTACTGACTTCTGCTGCTTGATACTGTTCAGGTAATGCTCCATGATCAAGGCACTACTAATCATCTCTTCTGTAGTCTGCGATCTATTAATTCCGCCAGCTACATTTAGGGCTATCTCTGACCTCAACATTTTGAGTATTAGCCTCACCCTTTCTCGTTCCGTGCTAACCAACTCGGGGCATAAGTGAGCTAGTCTATTGAATTTCTTCATGGCTTCGTCCACTGATAAATCTCCTTGTTGAAATTCCGTGAACTTGTCATAATGTTTATTCGTGACTCGCATATGGAAGAACTCTTCGAAGAACTCAGTCTCAAAGTCAGACCAGGTCATTTGATCCACTTTTCATTTTGCCTTGACCCGTTACCACCACATTCTTGCATCACCAGTAAAGAAGAACGAAGCACACTTAATCTTTTCTACCTCCAGCCAGTCCAGTAGCTCCATTATGCTCTCTAGGGTTTTGAACCATGCCTGAGTATCCCATGGTTCATTGGTGCCAGAGAAATTCTCTAGTTTCAGTTTCTGCCACTGGATGAGGTATGCTTCTTGTCTCACTACCTTTTCTAGGGCTACAGATGTAACTGATGGAACTTCTGCTGTAATAGGTGCCACTATATTGGCTTCCGGTGGGACTATAGGAGGTGCTTGCTGGTTAGCAGTCAGGGCGGCAATAACCTGCTGTTGTTCTGCCATTGCCTCTGCAGCTGAGCTACTACTTCTAAAAGGTTGGGTTGTGGTGCAGACTCATTTCCCACTGGTTGAGGTTCATTAACTCTCGGTTGTCTAGCCGGTCATCCTCTAGCCATTCTACATATCATAAACCAAACTAGTGAGACATACGTCAGCCCATCCTCATTCCTACTTGCTATCATCACTACTTTCATATATAAGCATGATAAATCTTAACAAGCATTTCTTACTAGTCATAACTGAAACTATATGCATAAAAGTTATGAAAAAGGTACTTTCTTACTTGAAAGCTGCAAGATCAATGCTTGATGTGTGTGTGGTGGAAGGGAGGAACCTTGCTCTGATACCAAACTGTAAACACCCGCCCTTCTTCTTTACTCAAACCTAAGTCACGGACGTTACACTTTTCATACCTTCTAAAGACTTCGTTATATGCACACTTCTCGGTTCAAAGATCTACTCTAAACTTGTTTTGACTGTTGAGTCGTGGTTTAGAGCAATGCAGAGCTGAGATGAAGTCTAGAACTGCTAGAGGGTCTGGGTCGTGCGACCCTGACCGACGTGTAGCCTCACCCAAGAAGGAGCTAGTCGTGGTTGTGTGGTGATAACCGACCGTGTGACCTTACCAGGCCTGAGTCTGGGCACGACCGTGTGTGCCACACGGCCGTGTAAGGCCTTCATTGCTGGAGCAGGGCACGACCATGTGAAGCCACACGGTCGTGTCATCTTACCCAAGAAGAAGAGGTGCACGGCGTGTGACTTCACACAGCCGTGTTACCTCAACCGATACCAAAAGGGTGCTGGCGGTATGAACCCACACAGCCGTATCACTCTAGGCAACAGGAAGAGGGGCACGGCTGTGTGAAACCACACGACCGTGTCACCTTAGCCGAGAGCAAGAGGTGCACGACCGTGTGAATTCACACGACCGTGTCACCTTGGTTGAAAGGGAGAGGACCGTGGCCATGTGAATCCACACGGCCATGTCACGGGTCGTGTGGGGGTCACACCCAGCCTTACAAAAGGAGTTGTTCTCCGCTTTGTACTCCTCCTTGGACTACCCTTCTATCCCTTTACTTGAGGAAGAGTCTTTGACACACTAATTGCTAGCAAACTGTAAATTCATCATAAACAACTCTTAACAGTATTTCTGTAACGACCCAATTTTCCCTATTTCGAGTTCTAAAAGTCCTTTAAAATATTTGGAAATGTTTTTAAAATATTCTAGAGATTTTTAGAAATTTTTAGAGTATTTTTATGCAATTTTTGGAAGTTGTTTGATATTTTTACAAAACGAAAGAAAGTTTGGCAAAAAAATGTCCAAGCCGAGGTTTGAACCAGAGACCTCAGGTTAAGCAGGAATTCGCTTAACCAACAGACCAGCCTAACTTTTCTTAGTAAAACCCTAACCAAATGGTATTTAAGCTATAGTTGGAACATTTAAAATTAATTGACATAAAAAGGGGCGCGGCTGAGGATCGAAGCCCAGGCCTTTGGCTCGGTCAAAACTCAGCCAACCAACTATTCCAACGGGCGTTTCTTATTAAAGAAGGAGAAATATTCTATTTAAGCAGTAGTTAATGAATAGGGAATAAATAGGAAGAAAAATGGTTGCAGCCGAGACTCGAACCCGTGAGCTACGCCTTAAGCAGAACTTAGCCAACCAACTGTGCCAGCGGGTTTTGTTAATTAAGGAAAGAGTGAATAATACTTAAGCAGTAGATAGATGATAAAAACCCTAGTTATAAGAAGAGAACCTAAGTTTCTTCTGTGACCTGAAAAAAAAAAAACTCTCGATTCCTCTCCTCTTCTCACGCGACGGCGACTTTTGCTTGGGCGAAACCGAAGCCGACGTTAGGGCTCCACTTCCGGCGGCCGTCCAAGGGGTGAATCGGCGAGCTCTTCTCGGATTCGAGCTCGTCTCGTCAAGGAGGACGCGCGGACACGAAGGGAACGCCAAGTTCGCGAGTTAGACGAAACCCTAGAAGCTCCCTTCGGTTGTAACTCCAAGAACAGCGATGTAAGTACTACTCACCTGTGGTAGGAGTAGCTCCGAGGTTTATTCTTTGTTCCTCTTCTTGTTTCCGAGTTTAATTTGGTGCTTTCTTTATTTTCTTGGTATGCCGTGAGTAGGGATTAGCTTGATGTTTTTCTGCCATGAGGTTGAAAGGATGAACACGGAAAAAATTAGTGTGAGGCACGTTTAGTCCCTTTTGGTCACTAGCTGTGCCACAGTTCCAGAGGATGTCTGATGGAGATGTGTGATGCCAGGACTATGGAAAGATCTGGGAAGCTTTGAGTTTTCGTGTTTAGTGGATAAGAAGTAATAGAGTTGTACTCTCTGGTTGATGTCATTGAGACTGTATTTTATATTCTATGTTCCTATTGAGTTTATTCGTGTTTTAGTTTGCATGCTGTGATGAGTTTCTATGTAATAGGTAGATATTATAGTTTTTGTCACTTATTAAACTGTGTGAGTGTTTGATATATGTTCCAGCCGTCTGTGGCTGTGTATACTGTGTATGTATTAATGTTTATGGTCACCGGTACAAGGGAGACTCTATCGAAATTTTTCTGTAGGGATTCCTCATGGTTTCGATCACACCGGTTAAGTAGAGTTAGTAGTTAAGTAACGGTTATCCTTAGAGTGTAGTAGTAGTAAGAAGGGTGGTCGTTACAATTTCATGCATAACCAAAAAGTAGGAAATTACACTACACCCAGTTTTAACACATTCCCTACACTAGTAAGTTCCAGGATCCTTTCCACGGTTCCGTCACACACACACCCACCAAGCACTGCTCCTGCTTCCCCCTCTTACTCGTGCTTTCCTTTACCTTTATCTGCAGTATAAGGAAATGCAAATCTATAAGCAAATGCTTAGTAAGTAGCATCTACTCACAAAACGATACATTAAAAGAGGACATGTTTTTTAGAACTGCTTAGGAAAACGTAAAATATGCACTTGACTGTAATTCACACTAAAATCATACTTCAAAAATATGTACATGACATGTATTTTTAAACCAGTTTATCATGCAAACCATCAAATTAAAAACCTTGCTAGTTATGTAAGGAACACAGGAATCTTGGGATTTTATAGAGTTCATCAAGGCTACCCAATATGACTCAAATTCTCTACTTAGGAAACTTCCACTAAAACAAACCATGAAGTTTGAAAACTTTATATTACATAATTAATGAAAATAATAATCAACTTGCTTTGGGCCCGACATTGTACCACTTTGTGCATCCTTAATAAGATCCGAGGTAGCTAATCCTGAACCTATTAAGATACTACTAGGCGATCTAGGGGCGATCTAGGAGCCCACCCATGGAACTTGTGTCCAGTACATGCCTTTCTAAAGTAAAATACTTTCTTTTAAGTATTGTTTTCTTATACTTGCACTTACTTGTCATTTCAACAAGCACCTTATGTGCGCTTAATCCCTCACACTTATAGGGAAGCACTTTAGGACACTTGATTATGCTTCTTAGTCCCAAAATTAATGGGAAGCAAATCAAGATACTCTAACATTGCTCTTAATCCCAAACTTGGAGGGCATCTTATATATCATAGCCTCTATCTTTTCTTAACATGCAATAAACATCTCATAATATGCATCTTCCTTTACATGCTTAAAACGTATCAATATATGTAACATCGAAGCAATTTATACTGCAGGTGAGAGATACTTACTTCCTTTCGCTATTTCTTACAATTATACCACTAGAGTTTTGGGAAAATAAGTCTCCCTTGTATGCGTTGGCCTCCAGATTTCTCTTCACCCGCGTACTAATCCCTGGAAGAAAATCCTCCTCTTAGATTCTCCTCTTGAAAAGCTTCAAAGGATGGAACCCTAAGGTTCTTGGCTAAAATTTGAAGGGAGGAGGAAGAAATTTCGGTTAAAGGAGAAGAGGAAATGAAAAGATTTTAGGTTTTGATCTCTTCCATTCCCTTTTATACTAAGTGAAAGTTGAAGCATCTTTTCCCACATAACTTACATATAAGAAATTGTTTCCTTTTGCCAATGTGATACTTTACCACCACTTAATGGCTACTTAAACAAATCTCAAGTAAGAGGTCTAGGGTTCAATCCTAGTCCAGGTCATTTATGAATATATTTTTATTTCTTTTCTCTTCTTCTATTTCTTTTTGCTCTTTTGCAATAGAAAATTTACGGGTGTTACACCCTTCGCAAATGATCGCGGTCAAATGCGATCAGGATAAACTTCGATTTCATGCGCTCAGACCAGGAAAGTCAACCAAGTTGACTTTTTTAATATGGACCTTCCACTCTAGTTTCGCTCGCCTTCGTCCGGGTCTTCCGCTCTGATTCCTCTTTCTTGGGTGATCTCGGCCATCCGAAATAGGGCTCATCTGAACTCAACTTCTGGCCTTCTCGCGCAAGCTTCCGCTCCTGGCTTCTTATCCCTTGGAAACACCGCACGCCTCCATCTCGTCCGCCCGCGTACTCTTCCACAGCAGTTCGTCCCTCAGACATACCGAGCCCATTGGCTCTCTCCTGTGTCGTTCTTCTCGCTAGCTGTATCTTTTGCTCGACATCCTGTACTCCTAAGTTTCTGCACACTTAGACACAGGATTAAACACAACAGGACCTAATCTAACTTGTTTGATCACATCAAAACAACCTTGGGGTACCAAAAATTCCAGCAAGTCAAGGTTGACCGGGTATTGGGTTTGAGAATCCTAGACTTGAGTTAGGTAAGTTAGGGTTGGTCAAGTTGATCAGGAGATTGATTGAACCAGAACCCAATCGATTAGCTGATCAAATGGGAGAGTGCTGCAAGAAAAAGGGGCCCAATCGATCGGCTGATCGATTGGGAGACATTCTCGCGAGCACAGAGAGGTTTCTAATTTATCAGTCGATTGATTGAGCACCGCCAATAAATCAGCCAATTGATTAGGGTTGGATTTCTCGTGAGGTTGCGAGGAAGCCTGAATCGATCGGTCAATCAATTCCAGGTGTTTTCAGCTAGAGCACAAATGCGCTTTGAATCGATCGGTCGATCGATTCAAGCCTCCCCAATCAATCAACCAATCGATTGGGATATGCCCGTTGTACAGGTAGCGAGCTTTGGACGGCTAAGATTGCGCTGATCTGATGTGACAATCAATTGGGAGTCCTAAGAGCGCAAAGTATAAAGTCGTTGGCGAGCTTTCTTCTCTACAAACTTCTCCCGATATTCTTTACCGAGCTCACATCTCTTCATGCCAGTTCTTGGAGGCTCTTGGGGACAAGTGCTACTACACTTCTAGGGTTCAAGAGGCAATCTACATCAACAAGATCAATCAAGAAGAAGGTTTTATTTGTATTCTTGTGTATTTAGTTCTTGTGTGTGTTGTATCTTGCTGTGAGAGTCTTGTACGAGGTTTCTCCACCTCTGGTTGTATCCAAGAAGAAGTTTCTTTCTTAGTGGAGAGTTCTAATGTGTGTGGATCCTTGGATTATTCACCTCTTCTTGAGATGGATACCAAGTAAATCTACTTGTTAGTATTGACTTCGAGTTTATTCTGCTGCACATCATCATTTATGAAGCAAGCGAATGAGCGCGACTAGCTATTCACCCCCCTGCTTCGAAGTGACCCAACAGCCATCGCTAGCAGCCTCCCACCCCTTCTCCAACTCTGTCACCACCTCACCGTCACCAAAAGCCCCTGGCTTCCTCAACGAGCTCTTCCTCATCCTGTAAGAGGCGAAGATGAACTAGGCGTCGTTGTAGGACTAGGAGCAATGGAGGGACGTAATGGTTATGGCGGACTTAGACAGGAGGTTCTAGGTCTTCGATGATTTGGTGTAGAGGGCTTCCAAGGTGGGGTCTCTGGAGGATGTCGATGAAAGGGGAGTTGAGGAGGTGGGATTCAAGGTTTGGTTTGATGTGGCAGTGCCCAGATTTAGCAGGAGTTTGAGCTTGATTGGTAAGCAGAAGGATGGCAAGTTGGGTTTACTCCCCAACACTGGGTTCGTCCCCGCTACCTCATATGGCAAGCATGCCACCACTTACCTTCTCTTACCTTTTTTTACTTATTTTCCTTCTTGATTGACAAGGAGAAGGATGTCAAGTAGGATGATTAGCCCGAATGACACATGGTCATAATAAATCTAGGGATGCTTCGAGAACACATGATTCAATACATGTAGACCATTTGATTCGAGATGATCCTTCAAATGTTAAAGCATTTGATTTTGAGTCCCATCTTCCTGTTGAAGAACTTTTCAAGAGAATTTCTTTTTGTCGGGAAAATTTTGTCGGGAGTTTGCAAGGATGCACAAAGATGTATGATACAATTCTTTGGTATGTTTCTTTAACAAACTACATCCAGTGTGAGACATCTTTATCTTTCAGGTTTGACTTATGGCTTGTCTTTCTTCTATTTGATGATATTATCTTAATGAATAAGGATATCACTATACATTGCATCTTTATACCAATGTCATGCACATAGTGCTATTTAGTTTTGTTATTTGCATAGCTTGCTAACATGGAGTATATTATGATAATATCGTAAAGTGCGAAAGGTTGTTGCTTTGAAGTTCGGCTGGTAGAGATGGCAGCTGATTATAACATGGGTTCCTACCAAGCAAACCTGCCTTCATCTTTCCATCATCCTCTCATGGTTTCTTTTCAATCAGGTGCAATAAATAGCTTGAGTGGCATGGTTCCTGATGACATCTGCAGTTTGGGTGGAAACAACAGTATCATTAGCCAGTTCAAATCTCTTGGTCCAGGCCTAATCAATTATATGAATGCAACGACTTCCATTCAGTACTCTACAGGATTTGTTCTTCATGAACTAGTGCCAGGGTTTGAACATGTGTCATGCTCGCCTGTATATTGCTCACAAGAAGAAATTAATATTTTGCACATAGGTCTTATCAAGTATGTACTAATGTAAGTATTATTATCTTGGTTCCTCTAATTAAAAAATTTCTTCAACCTTTTCAGTCTTTATTGTGGGAGAGTGCATGCTGAAATGTCATAAGCCATTTCTCAAAATTTGCTCAGTTGTTGTTTACCATAGATTTGTCTTGTACATTGATGTGGATATATGTTGAGGGTATAGAAGAAATTAGGAGGAAGAATGAGGGTATTTTGGTCTTTTCACTTGGGTGGAGGGGTTATGGGTGGCACTGTAGCATATGAGGGAGGGGGGTTTTTTCGTGGTTTCGGGGGGAGCGCCGCCAACAGGAGCATCTGCTCCTTCGCCCTCTTTGGTTTCTCGCCAACGCCGACGCCGGCCGCCGGCTTCCGGCCACCACTCTTCCTCTTCTCTCTCTTCCTCTCCCTCTTCTCGCTGAGGACATAGACAACGCCCAGTAGCAGCTCGGCTGCTTCCCTCCCTCGCCAACGACGAAGCCGTCTCCTCCTTCGAGTTTTCCCAGCTGTTGCCCAGAACAGGGACCAAGAGGGGGGCTGCTTCGGGCTCGTTTCACGCCGCCACCGCCAACAGAAGGGAGAAGCTTCTTCTTCCTCATGCTCTCACCCTCCACGCCGACGCCACCGCCGGTCATATGTCCTCCTCGCTGTGCCGCCGCCGGCAGAACACCACCCCCTCTTCTTCCTCCTCTCACCCTTCGCCGGAGCCGACACAGCCGCTTCCCTCCTTTTCTTCCCCGGGAAGCTGCTGCTCCAGCCGACGCCGCTGGCTTCCCACTCTTCTTCCCTCTCTCGCCGCCACTCTCGAGCGACACCGTCCGGCCACCGTTCTTCTCCTCCTCCTCCTCCTCGTGGCACCGTCGTCGGGCAGATCACTGCCGACTCCTCCCCCTCGCTGCCCCGTCGCCGGGCACAGATCACTGCCGGCTCCTCCTCGATGCACCGTCGCCGAGCAGACTACTGCCTCTTCCGCAGGCTGGTTGTCGCCATCTTTAAGACTCGAACACTCATCCGGTGTTAGCTTCCTCATCGTCGTATGTCTCCGACCTGTGTGCCATGATTGTGTGTCCGGTCTGTGTGCCGTTATGGTGTTTCGACCTTGTGCCGATCTGGCTTGTGCATTGTGTTCCACCCTGTGCGCTGCTCCTATTTATGTGTTATTTCTCGACATGCGGGCCGGTCTTGTTTCCCTGCTTGCGTGCCCATACTTTATCCCGGCCTACGCGCCGGTCTCTTATCCCGGTCTGCGGCCGATTTCGTATCTCGGTCTGCGTACCGTATTACCCGACCTGCAGCTCGTCTTTCGGGCCCGTGTCGTGTTCCGCTTCTCGTCGTCAGATCCAGCTCTCCAGCTTGATCAGAGCCATCTATTCTTCCGGGTCGCGACAACTCGAGCCGCGTCCCATCCGAGGGCGCCTCCCTGGGCCAGGGTACGTTCTCCGTTCATATTCTTTATACGCATTTCATTATTTTATGACTTAGCCTGTTACTTATATATTCATTGGATCTGCCTCGAGCATCGGGGTACCGGGGGGCGGGTTAACCCGGTCGCTGGCTGCAGGTAGCGTTGACCAGAGGACTTTTGAAGACTTAGTCAACACGGGAGCCATCTCAGCACACCCCCTTCCGGGACGTCGCGACTCCAGTCAACATTTCATCCACCTCACCCGACGGTCCGTCTGACTCAGCTTCCGGACCGGATCAAATTTGGCGCCGTCTGTGGGAACACAACAACCTGTTCCGGAATGTGAAGACGGACGACGTCGGGAGGTTCTCTGCTATTATCACAATCCCGGAGGATCTTGATGCACATATTATCTTCTATCCTCACTCCACCGGTATTCGGGAGTCGAGGGATCGAGTGGGGCTTCAGCTGGCTGACAGGTAAGTTTTTCCGTTATGTTTTTTCCCTGACTCCACTGGTATTCGGGAGTTAAGGGACCGAGACAAACCCTTAGTCGGTTAGCGCACCTTTCCGATCAGGTACGCTACAAGCTCTGCTCTCTTTTTACGATTATAGGAACTGCTATATTTCCCTGATAAAAGAGTAAGAACCTAGTTCCTTGATCATAAACTATAGCCTTCGATTTCTGATCGGACACTAGGGGCCCAGCTCCCCGTTCATACACTTGGGACACAACTCCCTGCTCATACTCTCGGGGCACAGCTCCCCACTCATACACTAGGGCACAGCTCCCCGATCATTGACTTGCAGTACCACTTCCCGATCAGGATCTAAGGGCCTCGCTCTTCGATTACAGGCTAGGGACCTTACTCTCCAATCAGGGACCAGGGATTCAACTCCCTATCAGGCTCTGCTTCCTTCAACCACGGTGCTCTGACGGTCGGGGCTTATATTATCATCTTCTCCCCTCGCTCCATGGGTATTCGGAAGTTGAGGGATCGAGACAGATCCACAGTCGGTTGGCACTACACCGCTGTCAGGTATGACATAAGCTTTATTTCCTCATGCTGCTACATGCTTCGCTTTTACTAGCTTCAAAGCTTATCCTTCCCCGTTCGGGGTTGAGTGGTTTTCACTGGTCTCAGACCAGCTTATTGGATTTCATATTTCCCCCGCTCGAGGTTGAGCGATTGTCACTGGTCTTAGACCAGCTTATTGGATTTCATATCTCCCCCGTTCGGGGTCGAGTTATCGCCACTGGTCTCGGACCGGAGTATCATTACTGGTCTCGGACTAGCGCCATCGCCACCGGTCTCGGACCGGAGTGTCATTACTGGTCTCGGACCAGCGCCATCGCCACCGGTCTCGGACCGGAGTATTATTACTGGTCTCGGACCAGTGCCATCGCCACCAGTCTCGGACCGGAGTATCCCAGACTCTCGCCTCAGTGCGAGTTATAAGTGAGCTCTGTTCTCACGCCCAACGACCTTTCAGGTTGGCTCTCATGCGAGAATTAAAAGTGAGCTCTGTTCTCACGCCCAACGACCTTCAGGTCGGTAGTTCCAGACTCTCGCCCCAATGCGAGTTATAAGTGAGCTCTGCTCTCACGCCCAGCGACCTTTCAGGTCGGCTCCCATGCGAGAATTAAAAGTGAGTTCTGTTCTCACACCTAACGACCTTTTAGGTCGGTTGTCCCAGACTCTCGCCTCAGTGCGAGTTATAAGTGAGCTCTGCTCTCACGCCTAACGACCTTTCAGGTCGGCTCCCATGCGAGAATCAAAAGTGAGCCCTGTGCCCACGTCCAACGACCTTTTAGGTCGGTTGTCCCAGACTCTCGCCTCAGTGAGAGTTATAAGTGAGCTCTCCTCTCACGCCCAACGACCTTTCAGGTCGGCTCCCATACGAGAATCAAAAGTGAGCCTTGTGCCCACGCCCAACGACCTTTTAGGTCGGTTGTCCCAGACTCTCGCCCCAGTGCAATTTATAAGTGAGCTCTGCTCTCACGCCCAACGACCTTTCAGGTCGGCTCCCATGCGAGAATTAAAAGTGAGCTTTGTTCTCACGCCCAACGACCTTTCAGGTCGGTAGTTCCAGACTCTCGCCCCAGTGTGAGTTATAAGTGAGCTCTGCTCTCACGCCCAACGACCTTTCAGGTCGGCTCCCATGCGAGAATTAAAAGTGAGCTCTGTTCTCACGCCCAACGACCTTTCAGGTCGGTAGTTCCAGACTCTCGCCCAGTGCGAGTTATAAGTGAGCTCTGCTCTCACGCCCAACGACCTTTCAGGTCGGCTCTCATGCGAGAATTAAAAGTGAGCTCTGTTCTCACGCCTAACGACCTTTCAGGTCGGTAGTCCCAGACTTCTGACGGTCAGGGCTCAGATTATTCTCTTCTCCCCTTGCTCCCCGGGTATTTGGGAGTTGAGGGACCAAGACGGATCCTCAGTCGGTTGACATCACTTTGTGATCATGTATGATAAAGGTTCTGTCCCCTTATATTGCTACAGGTTTCGTTTCTATGGGATTCAAGGCTTATCCTCATCCGTTCGGGGTTGAGCTATTACCACGGGTCTCGGATTAGAGTATCATTAACGATCTCTCGGTCAGGTGGTCAGACCAATTCCTAGTCAGTCTTCCAGACAAATTCCCTGTCAGACTTTCAGACAAATTCCCGATCGGGCTATCAGACAAATTCCCGGTCGGGCTTCTAGAGTAAGTCCTGGTCAGACCTTCAGATCAATTCCTGGTCAGGCCTCCAAACTGCTTCTTTGTCAGGCCCTCAGATTGTTTCTGGGTCAAATCTCCAGATCGAGTACTGGTCAGGCCTCCAGAGCACTTCCTGGTCGAGGTCCCTGACTCTCGCCCCGGTGCGAGTTATAAGTGAACTATGCTCTCACGCCTCCAGGCTCTCGCCCCAGTGCGAGTTATAAGTGAGTTCTGCTCTCACACCTAACAACCTTTCGGTCGGCACTCATCGCTCTGCTCGCAGCTCTGCCTGACACTCACCGCACTCACTCTGCTCACTTGCCGCTCTGCCCGGCACCCATTATACTCACTCTGCTCGCTGCTCTGCACGACACTCGGCTCCCACGTTCCGCTCATCGTTGTTGCTCAGTCGGCGGCATTCATCGCTTCACTCATCGCTCTGCTCGGCACTCATTGTACACACTTCGCCGCCCCGATCGGCACTCACCATTTCACTCACTGCTCTGCCCGATGCCCATCATACTTTCGCTCCCCTTGTCACTCTGCCCGACACTCGCTCTTCACGTTTCGCTCATCGCTGTTTCTTGGTCATTGGCTCGACCACTCAATGGTGCCACTCGGCTACTCGCTTTACGCCGATTGACCCGTCGCTTAATGTTTTTCTCGATTACGCATTCGACATTGCTCGCTTGGTCTTATTCTGTCGCCATATAGGCATTCTCTCTATTTTTCGGTTAACACTTTTCGGTCACCCGGTCGTGATTTATTGTCATCCGAGCACGCGCTCGATACCGCTCGTCCATCATATTTCGACTCGCTTGACCTTTTTGGCCGCTCGATCGTCATTTTTCAGGTGGAATTCACGGCCTTACTCGTCGGTCCGTCTCTCTATAGCCCGGTCGTGACTTATTGTCGCTAGGTCGGCACACGCTCGGTCATGATCACGATTTTGCGCATCCGTCATTTCTCTTTATTATCAAGTCGCGATTCGCTGTCGCTCGGTCGACACTCGCTCGGTCATGCTCTTTATTGCCAGGTCATGATTTACTGTCGCTCAGTTGGCACTCACTCCGTCGTGATCATGGCTTTGCTCGTCCGTCACGCTTTTTATTGTTCGGTCGCGATTTATTGACACTCGGTCAGTACTCTTCTCGGTTGTGCTCATGGCTATGCTCGCCCATCTTTCTCTCTAAGGATCGGTCGTGATTTATTGTCGCTCGATCACACGCTCGACACCACTCACTCGACATTCTTGATTACTCGGTCGACACTTTTCGGTCTCCTGATTGTCGCTCGATCATTTTACTTAGCATCTCTCGATCGTTTACTCGATATCATTCGACATCTGCTAGATTGCTCTTTTGACACTCGCTCGATATGTCTTTTGTCGCTCGGTCGGCACTTATTCTTTTCGTCGCTCTGCCAGGTACTCGTTGTCCACAGCTACTCGTTCAACGTTAGATGACAATCCGCGATATGAATCTGCATTCAGTAGTGATTCTATTTTGCAGTTGGCTGGGTCTAGTCAGTCGGACTTGCGCCTCCTTCGATTAGACTTGAAGGGGAGGCTTGTGATGTGGATATACGTTGAGGGTATAGAAGAAATTAGGGGGAAGAATGAGGGCATTTTGGTCTTTTCACTTGGGTGGAGTTTTGGGGTTTATGGGTGGCACTGTAGCATGTGAGGGAGGGGGGTTTTTTCGTGGCTTCGGGGGGAGCGCCGCCAACAGGAGCATATGCTCCTTCGCCCTCTTTGGTTTCTCGCCAACGCCGACGCCGGCCGTCGACTTCCGGCCACCACTCTTCCTCTATCTCTCTCTTCCTCTCCCTCTTCTCGCTGAGGACATAGACAACGCCCAGTAGCAGCTCGGCTGCTTCCCTCCCTCGCCAACAACGAAGCCGTCTCCTCCTTCGAGTTTTTCCGGCTGTTGCCTGGAACAGGGACCAAGAGGGGGGCTGCTTCGGGCTCGTTTCACGCCGCCACCGCCAACAGAAGGGAGAAGCTTCTTCTTCCTCATGCTCTCACCCTCCACGCCGACGCCACCGCCGGTCATATGTCCTCCTCGCTGTGCCGCCACCGGAAGAACACCACCCCCTCTTCTTCCTCCTCTCACCCTTCGCCGGAGCCGACACAGCCGCTTCCCTCCTTTTCTTCCCCGGGACGCTGCTGCTCCAGCCGACGCCGCTGGCTTCCCACTCTTCTTCCCTCTCTCGCCGCCACTCTCGAGCGACACCGGCCGGCCACCGTTCTTCTCCTCCTCCTCCTCGCGGCACCGTCGCCGGGCAGATCACTGCCGGCTCCTCCCCCTCGCTGCCCCGTCGCCGGGCACAGATCACTGCCGGCTCCTCCTCGATGCACCGTCGCCGAGCAGACTACTGCCTCTTCCGCAGGCTGGTCGTCGCCATCTTTAAGACTCGAACGCTCATCCGGTGTTAGCTTCCTCATCGTCGTATGTCTCCGACCTGTGTGCCATGATTGTGTGTCCGGTCTGTGTGCCGTTATGGTGTTTCGACCTTGTGCCGATCTGGCTTGTGCATTGTGTTCCACCCTGTGCGCTGCTCCTATTTATGTGTTATTTCTCGACATGCGGGCCGGTCTTGTTTCCCTGCTTGCGTGCCCATACTTTATCCCGGCCTACGCGCCGGTCTCTTATCCCGGTCTGTGTGCCGGTCGCTTATCTCGGTCTGCATACCGGTCGATTACCTCGGCCTGCGTGTCGATTTCAGGCCCGTGTCGTGTTCCGCTTCTCGTCGTCAAATCCAGCTCTCCAGCTTGATCGGAGCCATCTATTCTTCCGAGTCGCGACAACTCGAGCCGTGTCCCATCCGAGGGCGCCCCCCTGGGCCAGGGTACGTTCTCCGTTCATATTCTTTATATGCATTTCATTATTTTATGACTTAGCCTGTTACTTTTATATTCGTTGGATCTGCCTCGAGCATCGGGGTACCGGGGGCCGGGTTAACCCGGTCACTGACTGCAGGTAGCGTTGACCAGAGGACTTTTGAAGACTTAGTCAACACGGGAGCCATCTCAGCACACCCCCTTCCGAGACGTCGCGACTGCAGTCAACATTTCATCCACCTCACCCGACGGTCCGTCTGACTCAGGTTCCGGACCGGATCATACATTATGGATATCATAGTGATATTGATTGCTTTTGTTGTTCATTTATATGTTTCAATATTAATTTATATTTGTGAAAGACAGATATTCTCATCTCATGGGGGAATACAAAAGCACACAAAGATATCTGCTTTATTGCCTAAGAAGACTATAAGAAATGTTGCATTGAGGTGCCAATGGATCACAGTAAGCTCCTTTTTTACTGTGATGAGTTTTATGTAAAATTCTAGTTTGGCATTTATGGTTTTACTTGTGCTCATAACTTTAGCTACAATTCCTAATAATGATATTTTACCTTTGCACTTATCTCAAGTGATCTGATATAATGTTTCTTTGATTTCTTGATTTTCTTTTTACAACTACATGGTATTATTTTTTTCTCTCTTCATTTCATATGCTCTTTACCAATTAATATCTTGGATAACATACAAGCAAATATTGCATTTTTTCTACAACTTGCAGGAACTTGCATCCTGCTTAAGACTCTTGTACTAGTTGCTGCCTCTATTGGTTTTAACATTTATTTTAAAATCAAAATTTAATTTTGATGTTTGTGCCTAATTTTCTTCAAGATTCAAATTGTCCTTTTCTTGCATGTCGAATTTAGCTTGTGGAGTAACATACTCTAATATATCTCTGATTTCCATACTATGGTGCGCGAATGTGATCCAGTTGCCCAGCAACATCCTTTGCTTGCTTAACCATCTTATCGCGCCCCATGTGACATATATTTTAAGTAGCATGAAATATTGCTCCACTTATTCAATGAGAGGTTATATCTAATGTCAAAATTTTCTTTAATTTTTTACTTATATTTCCATTGGATTTGACAACTCAGTCAATTAGATCCGCTGACAAATGAATATATTCTTTTTTTTTTTAATGATTGAAAGAGTTTTACCTGTTTAACCATTTTTTTCATTGGGCTTGTCATGATTATACGAGCAAAGTTGATTAGTCTTCAATATGTTTTTTTTTTGTAAAAAAAAAAATCAATGCCGGGCTTCCACATAGGACACTACTACTTGTTATTCTTGCTGTTCTTGATGTGAATGTGTTACACAACTTTTAGATTTACTACGTTGTCCTTTTTTCTACCACATAGTGACATAAAGTAACTTATGGATTATAGTGGTTGTCCATTGAGTTAAAGTTTGCATTGTTTCTCTATCTTTGATATATAAGTTAGTTATCTTCTTTATCAAATATTGAATTATTTTACATTAATCTCATCCTTCTATTAATGTTTCAGTTTACAACATTAAAAAAAAATACTATTCTAATCAATCTCAGTATGATGAAATCAGAAGTGAATAGAGCGAATTCGTTTACTTCTATGTGGATGTCTAAGTGTAGGCTGTGATATAAATTTTGAATTGTATTTAAAGATTTTTAGATACAAAAGCTTTTAGATAAAGTTAGTCAAACTTATCTTTTGTGAATATATTTTTGGGCTATATTTAGGGATTTATGGATACAAAAGGTTTTGGGTGAAGTTGGTTACACATGTTTAATGAATACACTTTTAGGTTGTATTTGATAGATATTTATGATAATTTTGTTCAATTTTGGTGATGAAAAATATTGTATTGTAGTAAAATATTATGATATACACTTTTGTCAATTAAAAATTGTATTACAGTAAAATATTGTCAATTACTTTGACACTATAAACAAATAGTAGAGTAATACAACACAAAAGATTTCGACAAATGTAAATACTGACATAGTTAAAGAAACAATTTACTTCACCACTGATCAAATTTATGAAGTCATTGGAATAAATTATTTTGCTAAATTGAAATTTTTGTTAAACTAAAATATGTTCTATTACATCTACACTACGATGAAGTAATATAACATAAAATACTTTGACCAAGTCAAATTATGCAGAAGTAAAAAATAAATATTTACTGCACCAGAATATAAAACTTGTGATGTTGTATACATATTTGACTTCGTTAATTAATGTAACCTACGAAGTAATATATCATCAACCACTTCAGTACTTTTATGGATCCCGATGAAGTAATAGAATTTTTTTTACTTTAAAAACCGTTCGATTTTGAATCAATTTTAGACTGGTGATAAACTTTGATAATTGTATGGCAAAATAATAAATTGACCATTTTACTTTACGTGCGTTTACTTCGGTAATTATCTACCTATTATTTTGGATAATATTTGAAGCCTATTATTCATTTTCACATAGTGACTCTTCTCTCTCTCTATCTTTTTAATGAATAACTCTCTTCTCTCTCCTTTGGGGCAAAAGACGAATATGCTCGCCCCCAGGGCCCCCGCCAGCCCGTCCAGGGCCAACACGGAGGAGGTAAATCACGGTAACTGAGAAGGCAAGTGGCAGGTGGAGTGAGTTTTACACCAGTTGCAGGGATTTACGCCCTGCCATCCCCGAGAATCGACCTCTAGACCTTATGGGGCATCAACCCTACCACTTACCATCTCAAGTAGCCTGTGGGGGTCTCTTCTCTCTCCTTTTTTTTTTTATGAAAGATAAATTATATCATCAAGAAAAGGTGTACAACTATACACGTCCAAGGATAACCAACTGTTTCTGATGAAATATCAGATCCAACTATATATCGGAGGTATGAACCCTATGCAAGCCCATATACATGTAGTGTACTCTCACTGTACCATCTCCCAGAATACCACCAATAGACAACCAATGCCCTATATGCTCACAGTACCATCCCCCTAATACAATCAATGCCAGTACTCTCACTGTACTATCCTCCGAAGATGCTGATAATACTGGCAATCCTAGCAATGCCTTGGAGCACAAACGTGAGCACCTCCACGTATTGACTCAGAAGAATGTTGAATCCATCCTCAACCTGACTTCTCCGACATCTGTGTCCCATCTGAGTCAGCTGTGTGGCTCTGTGATCTATAGCAACTATGCGCTTGGCACTGGCCATATGCTGAAATCAGTGCATCCTGTCTCCACCGGCAACTACAATGCTGGGTCCAACCCTAAGATGGTGGTTCCATGAATCTACTTGAGATAAGTCCCACCACACCAAAGCTATCATCCCGCCAAAGGTCGTTGCCCCACTTTTAGCAAGTGGTCAGCTATTAACGGATTTATCGTGTTTTTATTGTGAGCCATTTGCTGCGGTCTAGATAGATCCTTATGGTGGATCTATGAATCCTCTTGGGCTTTTTGGCAAACCCCCAGCCATTAACAGATTTAGTGCGATCCTTACTACGAGTCATTTACTATGGACTAGATAAATTATTATAGTGATCTATTCACTAGCCCTCTTGGACTTTTTGGCAAAATCCCAGCCATCAACGAATTTGATGCTGTCTTACCGTGAGCCGTTTGCTGTAGACTAGATAGATCAATTATGATGAATCTATTTATCATCCTCACCCATGCCTCCTACCTCTCTTGCCCTCTCCATAGCCAAAGTGTACAAAATGCAACCTCATTCCTTCACTACACACAATATCCCCTTGCTATACAAAATATGAAGTGCCCACCCTC
Source organism: Zingiber officinale (assembly GCF_018446385.1). Lineage (NCBI taxonomy): Eukaryota > Viridiplantae > Streptophyta > Magnoliopsida > Zingiberales > Zingiberaceae > Zingiber > Zingiber officinale. Next base: position 89,503,614 of record NC_056002.1, read on the forward strand.
TCCTGTACAACCCCACCATGACCACTATTTTGTAGTGTCCCTCACGCTTGTATACATCAGCACCACTACACAAAATAAATGTGGTCCCTCACAAGCATGACTTATGTACACCTCCATGCTAATGCTGCTTCCATCGGTGCTCTATCCTACAACTCCATGTCAAGAAGCATACTACCCTAATTAGCAAGCCTTATGGAGCTGGAGCCTCATGTCATGCATCCAAAACCAAGTAAGACTGCACGTTTCCCTTTTTTCCCTCTTTTTTCCTTTTTCTTTTTCCCTTTTTTTTTTCTCCCCACGTCATTCTCCTAGAAGAAAAATCGCACCCCACAATACATAAAATAAAAGCAAAATAAAAAGCAAAAGCAAAACACAACAAACAAGTGCAGTAGCTCCCGTGAGAGCCCTTGGATAAGTAAAAATGGTATAGCACAATGCAAGTGTACAAGGACTGGCCTTTCGGCGGTACTCATGTCTGACAAAGTCTCAGATCAGAGTAAAGACCCAAGGACCGGTATACATGAATTTGCACACTCCTGAGAATCCTCTCAATGTCTAACTGCCTCTCCTCAAAGAAACTACTATTTCTAGCCCTCCATACATAATGTATCATAGATGACAAGGCAAGATGATGAGCCTTTGTCAGCATCCTACTCCCACGGTAATGTCTTCCGAAGACTCTCAGCGTCCGCCGGTAGGTGGACATCTCCGGTCGCATGTGAAGCCAGTCTCTGATCCTCCTCCATAACTCTGCGATAGGGGGGCACCCGAAGAATAGATGCTCCTGTGTCTCTAGAACCTGTCCACAAAAAGTGCACTGCTGGTCCTCTAGATAGTCCTGTCTGTCTCTGGTGGGAAGACGCCTCTGTGCCAGCATCCAGAATGTAACTGTGTGACTCTACTGTAAGTAGGTCTTCCACACTGCCCGGGCCCATGGCTTCTTAGGGCTAGGATGCCTAAAGAAGTCATATGCCCGGGCCACCCCTCCATCCTGAGCAAACCAAGCTGCTAGCCTCTGTCTAGCATCCTCCTGTGACCCGGCATCCGATATGTACTAGATGCTTCAAAAGGGAAGAGTTTGTATGCTTACTCCTCCATCACCATATGTCAATGTCCCTTAGATAGGTGTGATGGACCCATCGGATCCAGAGGGCATCCTGCTTATCATGTATGCGCCAAAGCAACCTGGATAATAAAGCAGTGTTCCATGCAGATAACTCCCTAAACCCCAGCCGCCCTTCTTCTTTAGACTTACACATCTCAGTTCAAGCAATTGGGGGTGGGGGGGGGTGCTTGGATGTCCAAAGAAAGCTCCGACACAAGCTATAAATACGCTCCATAACTCCCTTCAACAATGACAAGATAGACATCCAATAGTATTCCACCCTCTGCAACACATACTATATCAACTGCCCCCTCCCCGCATAAGAGAGGGTAACTTTCGGCCACACATTGATCCTCTTGATCAATGCATCCAACAAGGGACCATAGTCCACAATTTTAAGTTTCTTTGATGCCAAAGAAATCCCCAAATATCTATAAGGCATGTGCCCCTCTTGGTAACTTATGATTGTGAACAACTCCTGTCACACATCCTCCTCTAGACCAACCATATAAATACATGATTTCACTAGATTCGGTCGCACACCTGCCATCATCCCAAAATACTCCAAGCATCCCATCAGAATGCTCGTGGAGGAGCTATCACCCCTAGAGAACAATAGTAGATCATCAGCATATGCAAGGTGGGCAATCCTGAGTTCTTGACATCTCAAGTGGAAGTGAAAATCTACTCTCCATATATATGGCAACGAGATACGGAGAGAGAGGGTCCCCCTGTCACAGTCTTCTGGCACCCCTGAAGTGACCATGTATGCCACCATTGATGGGCAAGGAGAAGCTAGTGGTGGTGACACATTCATGGATCCAAGCAATGAAAGTGGGGGGGGGGGGGACTATAGTCCTGCAAGAGCCTCCATCAAGAAATACCAGTGAACAATATCAAAAATTTTCTGTAGGTCTACCTTCATAGTGCTCCTAGGGGATATTATCTTCCTTGTGTAATTCTTTATGATCTCTTGTGTTAAATTAATTTTAACACCCACAAAATTATAAGATAAGTATATGAGTGTTATTTGCTTTAGAGCATAAAAGAAGAATCAAAAGAAAAAGAAATAAGAGAAATAAAAAGAAGAGGTGAAGGTTTGAACCTTGAACTTCTCACAAATGATAGAAATAAAGTTATGTATGATAACCACTAGGATAATGAATAATATATGAATGGGAAATGATGGAAATTGTAATTAAAAGTGAGGATATAATTAAGTGAGGGAACAAGAGAAAATCAAGTAGCTTTCTTCCCCTTGTTTACCTCTTGGTTAAGAAAAGGAGTAAGCAAAAGACAAGTTGTCTTTCTTCCTTTTCTTCTCTATTTTCATGGAGTTTAAGAGGATAATGAAGAGAAGAATTAAGAGAAAGGAATGAGGACATATTCTCATTCGAAAAAATACATGCATGAATTAAGGAAGAAGGGAAGCAAAGTTCATCTTTGTAACTTCCACCCACTTAGCATAAAAAGGAAAAGAAGAAAAGGATTTCATTTTTCTTCCTTCTCCCTCACCATTGCCGAAACTAGAAGCCCTCCTCCCTCATCTCCACAAGCCAAGTTTAGGTTTCTCCCTAATAGGAAACTAAATTACAAGAAGGAGCCTTCAATGTGCACCCCTCCAAGCAAGAGAAATCAAAAGGAGTACTAGCCTCCTTCCTCTTCACCAAGGGTACCATTTCTTTAAGGATTAACAAGGGAACACTAGGTAAGCTTCCCCTCACCTGTGGTACAATAGTTTATATGGTTTTCTATGAAGATAGATCGCTTAAAAACCTAAGGTTTGCTTTATGAGAATTTCGGCCAAGATAAGAGGAAGTGCTTAAGAAATTTGTAACTAGATATACTTATTATTTTTCTTTGTGATATGTATCTTATATAAGAGGTTAATCTAAGGTTTTCATGCTAGAATGAACAAAGAGAACTTAGATCCATGAACCTTAGAATCTTGGCCAAGCATGAACAAGAGGACTAGGTAAGCTTAAGACACAAACTAAGCATGTTTCCTTATTCTTGTGTTATGTACCCTATGATAATGAAGTTGTTAATTTTTTTTCTCTTACTTGTATGTCATGATTGTATGTTTGTTATGAATCCTAATTCATGCTTATGAAGATTCGGTTATGATTAGATTTGAAGTTTAGGAAAGTTTAAACCAAGTCTAGGAGGCTCATGACCTTCTTGATAAAATGATATGAAACTAGTTGATGTTCTTATGTTTGCTTGTTACATAGAAATTTGGTTAGATGTAACTTTCGGCCACACTAAGTTTTAAAGCTATAATGCTTAGATTTTAAACTAAGTTTACTCATGTTTTTCCTTGTAATGATGCCATGAAAAATTTTGTAGAGTTTCCATGCTTTTAGGCCATGTGAAAAACAAAACCAAGCTCACATGTTTCGGCCACCCTTGGGTTAAAAGCCTAGGAAAAATTTAGAACCCAACTTAGATATGCTCATGATGTTCTTGTGATAAATGTTATGAAATGTAGCTGTGGTTTCCATGCTCTTAAGCCACTAGAAACTTAGTTCCATGCTTGATAGGTTTCGGCCAATACTAGTTTAAAGGCCTAGAGAAATTTTGAACCCAACTTATATAGGTTCATGATGTTTCTTGTGATAAGTACTATGAAATGTAGCTGTGGTTTCCATGCTCTTAAGCCACTAGAAACTTAGTTCCATGTTTGATAGGTTTCAGCCAATACTAGTTTAAAGGCCTAGAGAAATTTTGAACCCAACTTATATAGATTCATGATGTTTCTTGTGATAAGTACTATGAAATGTAGTTGTGGTTTCCATGCTCTTATGCCACTAGAAACTTAATTCCATGCTTGATATGTTTCGACCACTACAAGTTTAAAGGCCTAGAGAAATTTAGAACCCAACTTATATATGCTTATGATGTTCTTGTATGTATTTTCCATACTCTTATGCCACTAAAAATCTAGTTCCATGATTTATAGGTTTCGGCCACCTTGAGTTAATGGGTTTAGGAAGTTTGGAATTTAAAACAAATGTGCTTATGATGTTCCTCATGAAAATGTATAAGATATTGGCTTAAGGTTCAACACTTTCATGCTACTTGTAACCTAGAATGAGACATGCTAGGGTTCGGCCATGATAAGGTTAGAAGCTTAAGGAACTTAGAACCCAAACTAAACATGCTTAAGTTGTTCCTTATGAAATATGATATGATATGTGTTTAGGGTTTACATGTTTGCAAGTTGCTTAGAACTTGATTGCTCTTCGTGAAGGTTTCGTCCATGAAAGAATTAGAAACCTAGGAGGGCTTAAAAATTTAGGTTAACATGCTTATGACCTTTCTTATGCTAGTATGTGAAGATATCATGAGATTTTTTGTGTGTTGTCTAGAGATCATGCCCTAATCATGACTTTCGGCCATATGGGTTTAGTGACCTAGATGTACCTCACATGCTATGTAATGAATCAAGAAATGTTATTTAAAGATTCCATGAATGGTTATGTCTTCTTATGATAAGTGATATGCTCTTTTATGTATGCTTATGATCCATGTATGTGCTATGTGCCCAATTATGCATGCTATATGATATGATAAAATGACATGTTCATTATGCAAGCTTATGATCCATGCATGTGCTATGTGCCCAAATATGCATGCTTTATGATATGATAAGTGATATGTTCATGATGTACGTTATGATTCATGCATGTGCTGTGCGCCCAAATATGCATGTTTTATGATATGTTAAGAAACATGATATGCATGAAAGGATAAGAACTATGATATGTATGACATGCTATTTTACTTTATGTATGTCTTGTACCAAGGGTGGGCTCCATAAGCGCCCCGGGGTCGATGGACTAAGAAACGGGCCTCGTTAGGGATGAGCTCCTAAGTGCCCCTAGGTCGATGGACTAAGAAACGGGCCTAGTATGTATGCCTTGTAGGGTTCAAGACTTGCTACCTTGGACCTACATAGGACGCGTGTATTTATGTATGTGGTACAAGCCGGGGCCCTAATCATGTTGAGATTATGTTTAAGTATGTATATTATAGGTTTTCAAAAGACATGTTGCATGATATATGTTTAGGAATTTACCTTGCTTATACTTTATGGTTATGCCACGTTATTTATGATGATGTTTTGCTATGTCAGGATTCATTTGATGTTCATGCTAGAATATGCCATGATACTTTATGATGATTATGTTACGATATGCCATGATATGCTGCTTAATATGATAATTTGTTCCCATGCTGTTTGACTTGTGATTTTGATATGCTATTCGGTTTTTGTGAGTAGGAAAGGAACTTACTGAGCCATGAGTGCTCACAGCTTACTTTCTTGTACCACAGATAAAGGCAAGGAATGGATGTACTAGGGGAGCAGCAGGAGGGGCTAAGAAGATGTGTGTGTGGTAGTGGACTGGCTAAAGGAAAAGACCTGCTTTGTTTAATAAGAAATATGTCATGTTGATATTTTACTTTATGACTCCATGACATTAAGTATGTGTTTGGGTATTAAGACTCAAAAAATTATGATAAGTATGTTATGTGGTTCTTTTATGTCTATGGTGATTTTAATGTAAGAAATGTTTTTTTTTTTTAATTCTCTAAGTAAGACTTCCGCTTTATTAAGCATGTATGTGTCCAAGTAACCCCCGTCGCCTTAGCAGGAGGGGCGGGGCGTTACAGTTTGGTATCAGAGCCAAGTTAGTCTTTCCACTACACACATGTCAAGCCTCCATCCTGCCTCTCCAAGTAAGATTTTATATGCTTAATTTTTTTGTTTGATGCTTAATATTGTGCATGTTTACTTATTCTTTGATTTAGATTAATTTAATTGTTATTTTAGTTTAATTTATATTCTTTGTTTTAGTTTAATTTAACTTTTGTTAATGCCCTAATATTCTGCATGTTTACTTATACTTTGAATTAGGATAGGTATGCATGATGGTAGGATAGGAATAGTAATAACCTTATGACAGCGAATAGGGATAACGATAATTTGTTATTGTTTAATGAAGATAAGCATGGCTAGGAGACGTACTACCCGAGCAGACGAGGCTATCACTCCACCAGATCTGACTCAGGTAGTCACCGACCTTCAACGTAAGATCACGGAACAACAACAGTTGATCACGACCTTGATGGGTCAACAAGGAACCCCTACCACCCCACCAGTAGTTCAGAACGCAGTGCCAGTTGTGCCAATAGCTGCACCAGTACCACCGGTAGCTCCTGCCCCAGTGGTTCGACAGGAGACCTACTTGATACAGTGGCTGAGGCTGAAGCCGGAGAACTTCTCGGGTACTGGGCTGGCCTGAATCAGAGAAGATCAAATGCGTATCTTTCTGCTTCTCTGGAGATGCGAGAATGTGGTGGGAAAGAGTTAAAGCTAAGAGGCAAGTTAATCTGATGAATTGGACGGACTTCGAGACAGAGTTCTTCGAAGAATTCTTCCATACGCATTTAACGAACCGGCATTACGATGAGTTCACCGAATTCCGGCAAGGTGACTTATCAGTAAACGAAGCAGTAAAGCTCTTCAACCGTCTAGCACGCCTTTGTCCTGAATTAGTGCGTACAGAGAGAGAAAGGGTCAGACTGATGCTGAAGATGCTTCAACCCAAGATAGCACTGAACGTGGCCGGCGGAGTTAATAGACCGCAGACTACAGAGGAATTAGTCAGCAGTGCACTGATTACGGAACATTATCAGAAAGCGATGAAGGAGAATAAAGGTCAGACACGAGCCGAAGGACAGAGACCCCAGAGTACCAAACCAGGCTGGAAAGGAACTTCTACCGGAAAAAGAAAGCAGTGGGACAATGCAAAAAGTGAGTCAGTAAATAAGCAACCGAGATACCCCCAGTGTTCTACTTGTGGGAAGCTACATTCTGGATTGTGTCACAAAGGTACAAGAAAGTGCTATAATTGCGGACAGGAAGGACATTTGGCCAGAGACTGTGCTACTCAGTTGCAGGCACCATTCCAACAGAACAACCAGAACAGGAGTGCCCCTTCACAGCTACACCAGATGCAAACCGCTATAGAAGGGACTTTGATCAGCCAAGGGAGATTGGAAGCCCCGCCAGCGACGACGAATGCTAGGGTGTTCGCAATTACTAATGAGGATGAGGCGAACGCCTCTACTGTCGTTACAGGTCAGCTGCCTATTTTTAATCAGCATGCTTTAGTATTGTTTGATACTGGGGCGACACACTCGTTCGTCTCAACACCATTTGCAAAGAAATTAGACATACCACCTCAAACACTAAATGGTACGTTCTTAACAACCCTACCATCCGGGGAAGTTATGCCATCGGATCAAATGCTGCGGGTCGTACCTATCCGAATTGCAGACAGAGAACTCTACTGCAATCTGATAGTACTTGACATGCGGGATTTTGACATTATACTGGGCATGGACTTTTTGAGAAAGTACGGATCCTCAATAGAGTGCCGTAATAAGAAGGTAGTCTTCCGACCTGAAGCTGAACCGATGTTTGAATTTGTTGGGGAATCTGGGAAAGAAACTGAAAGATTCTTATCAGCAGTAAAGGCACGAAGTATGGTAGACAAAGGTTGTAATGGATTTCTAGCGCACGTGGTTGATACAAGACTAACCGGAAGCCAGAAGCTAGAAGAGGTCAGAGTAGTATGCAACTATCCGGAAGTATTTCCTGATGAACTACCAGGATTAGCACCCGATAGAGAAATAGAATTTACGGTTGAATTAGTTCTGAGAACTAAACCAATTTCTAAAGCGCCTTACCGAATGACACCAACTGAGTTGAAGGAACTTTAAGAACAGCTACGGGAGTTGCTCAACAAAGGACTTATTCGCCCTAGTCACTCTCCATGGGGAGCTCCGGTACTGTTTGTAAAAAAGAAGGATGGATCTATGCGAATGTGTATAGATTACCGAGCACTGAACAACGCGACAATCAAGAATAGATACCCCCTTCTGCGGATCGATGATCTGTTTGACCAATTGAAGGGAGCAACTGTCTTCTCAAAGATTGACTTAAGGTCCGACTATCATCAAGTGAAAGTAAAACAAGAGGATATACCGAAGACAGTCTTTCGAACAAGATATGGCCATTATGAGTTTATAGTTATGCCCTTCGGAGTGACAAATGCCCCTGCTGTGTTCATGGATTTGATAAATCGGGTTTTTACGGCGTATCTTGACAAATTTGTGATTGTCTTCATTGACGATATTCTCATCTACTCGAGAACCCAAGAAGAGCATGCCGAACACCTGAATACGGTATTGCAGATCCTTCGAGAAAAATGACTATATACAAAATTCTCCAAATGTGAGTTCTGGCTTGATCGAATATCATTCTTGGGTCATATTATCTCCAAGGACGGAGTAATGGTGGATCCGAATAAGATTGAGGCTGTAAGCAACTGGAATAGGCCAAAGAACGCCAGTGAAGTCAGAAGTTTTCTTGGGCTAGCAGGCTACTACAGGAAGTTTGTAGAGGACTTCTCTAAAATAGCAGCCCCGATGACCGTTCTCACCAAGAAGAATAAAAAGTATGAATGGACGAACGACTGCGAGAAAAGTTTTACGGAACTGAAACGGAGACTGACCAGTGCTCCGATTCTTACTCTTCCGGAAAACAACAAGGATTTTGATATGTATAGCGATGCTTCCTTTTTAGGACTCGGAGTTGTACTTATGCAAGATGGCAAAGTCATTGCCTATGCCTCTAGACAACTTAAAGAACATGAAAGGAATTACCCCGTTCATGATTTAGAGCTAGCAGCGGTGGTCTTCGCTCTAAAGACATGGAGGCATTACTTGTATGGGGCTCAGTGCAGGATTTATACAGACCACCAGAGTCTAAAATATTTCTTCACATAGAAAGACCTAAATATGAGACAACGCAGATGGCTCGAGCTAGTCAAGGACTATGATTGCGAGATCTTTTATCACCCTGGTAAAGCAAACAAGGTAGCCGATGCACTCAGCAGAAAGTCCGGCACCACCTGACGAAGCTATTTTAAGTTCGAGGACGAACTTTCTATGAGGTATGGGGTACTGTAACACCCATAAAATTATAAGATAAGTATATGAGTGTTATTTGCTTTAGAGCATAAAAGAAGAATCAAAAGAAAAAGAAATAAGAGAAATAAAAAGAAGAGGTGAAAGTTTGAACCTTGAACCTCTCACAAATGATAGAAATAAAGTTATGAATGATAACCACTAGGATAATGAATAATATATGAATGGGAAATGATGGGAATTGTAATTAAAAGTGAGGATATAATTAAGTGAGGGAACAAGAGAAAATCAAGTAGCTTTCTTCCCCTTGTTTACCTCTTGGTTAAGAAAAGGAGTAAGCAAAAGACAAGTTGTCTTTCTTCCTTTTCTTCTCTATTTTCATGGAGTTTAAGAGGATAATGAAGAGAAGAATTAAGAGAAAGGAATGAGGACATATTCTCATTCGAAAAAATACATGCATGAATTAAGGAAGAAGGGAAGCAAAGTTCATCTTTGTAACTTCCACCCACTTAGCATAAAAAGGAAAAGAAGAAAAGGATTTCATTTTTCTTCCTTCTCCCTCACCATTGCCGAAACTAGAAGCCCTCCTCCCTCATCTCCACAAGCCAAGTTTAGGTTTCTCCCTAAGAGGAAACTAAATTACTAGAAGGAGCCTTCAAGGTGCACCCCTCCAAGCAAGAGAAATCAAAAGGAGTACTAGCCTCCTTCCTCTTCACCAAGGGTACCATTTCTTTAAGGATTAACAAGGGAACACTAGGTAAGCTTCCCCTCACCTGTGGTACAATAGTTTATATGGTTTTCTATGAAGATAGATCGCTTAAAAACCTAAGGTTTGCTTTATGAGAATTTCGGCCAAGATAAGAGGAAGTGCTTAAGAAATTTGTAACTAGATATACTTATTATTTTTCTTTGTGACATGTATCTTATATAAGAGGTTAATCTAAGGTTTTCATGCTAGAATGAACAAAGAGAACTTAGATCCATGAACCTTAGAATCTTGGCCAAGCATGAACAAGAGGACTAGGTAAGCTTAAGACACAAACTAAGCATGTTTCCTTATTCTTGTGTTATGTACCCTATGATAATGAAGTTGTTAATTTTTTTTCTCTTACTTGTATGTTGTTGAAACTCCATTTCCATGCTCATGAATGTTCGGCCATGGAAGAGCTAAAGGCCTAGGAGAGTTTTAAACCTAAAATTAAGCATGCTAAGATTTGTCCTAAGACAAGATATGAAGCCAAAATGTTATGCCATGATTGTATGTTTGTTATGAATCCTAATTCATGCTTATGAAGATTCGGTTATGATTAGATTTGAAGTTTAGGAAAGTTTAAACCAAGTCTAGGAGGCTCATGACCTTCTTGATAAAATGATATGAAACTAGTTGATGTTCTTATGTTTGCTTGTTACATAGAAATTTGGTTACATGTAACTTTCGGCCACACTAAGTTTTAAAGCTAGAATGCTTAGATTTTAAACTAAGTTTACTCATGTTGTTCCTTGTAATGATGCCATGAAAAATTTTGTAGAGTTTCCATGCTTTTAGGCCATGTGAAAAACAAAACCAAGCTCACATGTTTCGGCCACCCTTGGGTTAAAAGCCTAGGAAAAATTTAGAACCCAACTTAGATATGCTCATGATGTTCTTGTGATAAATGTTATGAAATGTAGCTGTGGTTTCCATGCTCTTAAGCTATTAGAAACTTAGTTCCATGCTTGATAGGTTTCGGCCAATACTAGTTTAAAGGCCTAGAGAAATTTTGAACCCAACTTATATAGGTTCATGATGTTTCTTGTGATAAGTACTATGAAATGTAGCTGTGGTTTCCATGCTCTTAAGCCACTAGAAACTTAGTTCCATGCTTGATAGGTTTCGGCCAATACTAGTTTAAAGGACTAGAGAAATTTTGAACCCAACTTATATAGGTTCATGATGTTTCTTGTGATAAGTACTATGAAATGTAGTTGTGGTTTCCATGCTCTTATGCCACTAGAAACATAGTTCCATGCTTGATATGTTTCGGCCACTACAAGTTTAAAGGCCTAGAGAAATTTAGAACCCAACTTATATATGCTTATGATGTTCTTGTATGTATGTTCCATACTCTTATGCCACTAAAAATCTAGTTCCATGATTTATAGGTTTCGGCCACCTTGAGTTAATGGGTTTAGGAAGTTTGGAATTTAAAACAAATGTGCTTATGATGTTCCTCATGAAAATGTATAAAATATTGGCTTAAGGTTCAACACTTTCATGCTACTTGTAACCTAGAATGAGACATGCTAGGGTTCGGCCATGATAAGGTTAGAAGCTTAAGGAACTTAGAGCCCAAACTAAACATGCTTAAGTTGTTCCTTATGAAATATGATATGATATGTGTTTAGGGTTTACATGTTTGCAAGTTGCTTAGAACTTGATTGCTCTTCATGAAGGTTTCGGCCATGAAAGAATTAGAAACCTAGGAGGGGTTAAAAATTTAGGTTAACATGCTTATGACCTTTCTTATGCTAGTATGTGAAGATATCATGAGATTTTTTGTGTGTTGTCTAGAGATCATGCCCTAATCATGACTTTCGGCCATATGAGTTTAGTGACCTAGATGTACCTCACATGCTATGTAATGAATCAAGAAATGTTATTTAAAGATTCCATGAATGGTTATGTCTTCTTATGATAAGTGATATGCTCTTTTATGTATGTTTATGATCCATGTATGTGCTATGTGCCCAATTATGCATGCTATATGATATGATAAAATGACATGTTCATTATGCAAGCTTATGATCCATGCATGTGCTGTGTGCCCAAATATGCATGCTTTATGATATGATAAGTGATATGTTCATGATGTACTCTATGATTCATGCATGTGCTGTGTGCCTAAATATGCATGTTTTATGATATGTTAAGAAACATGATATGCATGAAAGAATAAGAACTATGATATGTATGACATGCTATTTTACTTTATGTATGGCTTGTACCAAGGGTGGGCTTCATAAGCACCCCGGGGTCGATGAACTAAGAAACGTGCCTCGTTAGGGATGGACTCCTAAGTGCCCCTAGGTCAATGGACTAAGAAACGGGCTTAGTATGTATGCCTTGTAGGGTTCAAAACTTGCTACCTTGGACCTACATAGGACGCGCGCATTTATGTATGTGGTACAAGCCGGGGCCCTAATCATGTTGAGATTATGTTTAAGTATGTATATTATGGGTTTTCAAAAGACATGTTGCATATGTTGCATGATATATGTTTAGGAATTTACCTTGCTTATACTTTATGATTATGCCACGTTATTTATGATGATGTTTTGCTATGTCAGGATTCATTTGATGTTCATGCTAGAATATGCCATGATACTTTATGATGATTATGTTATGATATGCCATGATATGTTGCTTAATATGATAATTTGTTCCCATGCTATATGCTATTCGGTTTTTGTGAGTAGGAAAGGAACTTACTGAGCCATGAGTGCTCACAGCTTACTTTCTTGTACCACAGATAAAGGCAAGGAATGGATGTACTAGGGGAGCAGCAGGAGGGGCTAAGAAGATGTGTGTGTGGTAGTGGACTGGCTAAAGGAAAAGACCTGCTTTGTTTAATAAGAAATATGCCATGTTGATATTTTACTTTATGACTCCATGACATTAAGTATGTGTTTGGGTATTAAGACTCAAAAAATTATGATAAGTATGCTATGTGGTTCTTTTATGTCTATGGTGATTTTAATGTAAGAAAAGTTTTTTTTTTAATTCTCTAAGTAAGACTTCCGCTGTATTAAGCATGTATGTGTCCAAGTAACCCCCGTCGCCTTAGCAGGAGGGGCGGGGCGTTACATTAATGCTATATGTTATATTCTTCCCTTTAACAAAAATCGCCTGGGCTGGGTGAAAGATGTGCTCTGCAACCTCTGCAAGCCTAGAAGATAGTAGCTTTGAAATTATCTTGTAGAAAACTATACAATATGAGATGGGTCAAAAATCTACAACTCTATTAGCATGTAGCACTTTTGGGACTAAGGATATAAGAGTGTGATTTCATTATTTATGTACCTTTCCATGTCTGAAAAATTCATTTACAGCCGCTACCAAATCATCCTTTATAATGCCCCAGGAGTGCTAGAAAAATTTGGATCAATACCCATCCGTCCCGGGAGCTTTTTGATCTCCAATGCTAAACAGAACCTTCTTGATGTCGGCTTCGGTCGGCAATGTTTGAAGGGCTGCTGGCTGGCTGTTAGAAGCTTAGCAATTTTCCATAAGTTAAACATTTGGTTTGGAGTGGTGTCCTGTGTGCCGAGCAAGCTTTGGAATGCCTCCATAAATTCATTCACAATCTCGTTTAGACTTGTTGTGTTAGCACCATCTCCCATTTCAAGGACTACTATTTCTCTTCTATAATTCGTTCTTTTGATGAGTTCATGGAAGTATTTGGTGATCCTATCAACCTCTTGAAGGTATTGGCACTTTGCCTTCTGAGCACAAAAGAGGAATTCTACATGGCTTAATTGATCAACTTGTTTTCAAACCATTTGATAGCTTTCCTCAAATTGACCAGTAGTATATCCCAATTGTTACATATGAAGGAGATCTTCCTATGCCCAGATCGCCCTCTCTTTGATGTGCTGAAAATGGAGTCTATTGAATTTTGCTTAAACTCTGCCTTTAACCCTTGCAGCTTTTGCTTAAACTTGTATTGTGTCATGCCACCATGAATGCTCCAATTCAAGCTGGTCCATTTCCTCTCCACCATGGTGTTATAGTCCTCATGGGTAGTCCACATATTAAAGTATTTGAAAGGCTTATTGGTGTGTTCCAAGCCCCCCATAATGGTCACCAAACACTGTGTATGGCCAGATACAAAACCCGATGGGAGGAACTCAACCATTCCCCTCATATCTTGCTCTAACCACCATTTATTGACTATGAATTTATCCAATTTGTACAACACCTCATTGTTGGACCAAGTGTAAGTGCATCCAACTTGAGGAAGATCTTCCGACCCATTTCCGCATGACACATTCTTGAAAATCCATAACCCGGTAAGAAGTGATCGGCATACCTCCTTGTTTATCATCAATAGAGAGGGGGGAGTTGAAATCCCCAAGTAGTATCCAAGGAGTATCCATGTCTGTACCTATCATGTTGAGGCCCTCCCATAGTATCCTCCTTTTACTTATGGTGAGTTGTCCATAAACAAAGGTGATGGAAAAGAATTTTTGTGTTACTTTGCAACTGAGACTGCCATGTATATATTGATCATCCAATTTGAGTGTATCAAAGGTCACTTTTTGAGGGTCCCATATAATCAACATTCTACTCCTTGCTGAACCCTCCTTTATGTAGCGTACCATCTCTAATCGTCGAAATCTTTTTAGTTTCATTGCTTGGAAAGCTTAGTCTGTCAATTTTGTCTCCATGAGGCCCATCACTGCTAATCTACCTTTTAGAAAGAAGCTCTACACTTCTCTCTGTTTGGGGCTTGGTTGAAGCCCCTCACATTCCAAGATGTTATCTTCATGTAGAGGTAGACGACCTAGACCGCCTTGTCGCTTGATTTCGTGTTTGAAATCTATCATCCATACCATCCTCATCACTGAGCAAAGAGAGACCAGACTTACTGCTCAGTGCTCCCTGTTGTTTGGCTACCTAGAACCTATTCTTGAGCAATTCAGTAGCTTTCTTTGTAAGCTAGCTTCCAGAGGGTTCCTGATTTATGCTTTGTTGCTGCTTGTTGACCCTTGTCTCGGCTAAATCTGGTCAGTATTTGTCTACAGAATCCAGCCTGGTGTTGTCCATTTTTGGTGCATGTAAGCCTTGATGGTAACATGATGTTGGCAAGGCTGAGACCAACTCAAACTTCTCTCCTGTCAGAATACTGATGTGTGCTTGGTTGGCATGCATCTACCTTTTTGTAGCTTGAGTCCTAGTTTGCACTATCCACTACTGGCCCAAGTCAGTTTCCTTTTCCGTGCCATTCTCTGTAGCACTGATGTTGTTGTTCCCATAGCTATTGCGAGAAGAACCCTCCCTCTAAGTCAGATTGTTGTGTGCTGTCATCCTGGTCATTCTTCTCCACTTGGGTCAAATGTCTTGTGTGATGACTGCTTCCAGGCTGGTGCCCTGCTTGAACAGGAGCAGCAGGCTGCTTAATCTCAGCTCCCTCATCACCAATACCATCATCTCTTGGCCTTTGGGTTTTTGTTATAGAAGTATTTGCCTCCTTCTGACTACAATGTCCAGTTGTTGGGGAACCCACCTGTGATCGCTAAGGAATTAAGGACTGTTCATTAATTGAGTGTTGTAACAGATCCTGAAGCATGGTCTGATGTAGAGAGAAAGACTGTTTGAGATTGTATTTCTTTCTGCTGGTGAGTCTATGTTTCACTGGTTGGGTCACTTTACTCATTTTGAACTCACCCTTGGATGGTTCCTGGATAGTGCCAAGTTGAAGTTCTGTCCCCTCGGCAAGCATTTGGTTCTTCTTGGTACTTTCATATGAATCAGTCCATTTATCCCTCTGCTTGGAGCTATTTGTGTTGCCTTGTAAGAGCTGTGTTGGAAGTGGCATTGCTCCCCAGTGACAGGTTTTGCCAGCTGATACTCCATGCCACTTTGCATACTAACTTCTATGCCAATCTCTATACCAATATGTAGACAACTCCCTGTTGACTGACTATGCTTAGCAGTTAGCTTCCCTTTTGGCTCAAGATTCTGCTGCATTCCCAACGTTTCCTGCTAAGACTACTGCTGCTCTAGAGTTAATGTGCCATGTGCAATCTACTGGGTTTCCTTTGCTGAAATGGGAATGACTACAGACTATTGTTGGGGTAGCTTCTTCCCCTGCTGGAGGTGGTTCCACATATCTGGTTGTGTGTTCAGTATTGATGACTCGACACCTTCCCTATTTAGTGATCGAGTCTATGGGGCTATATTGGTTACCTTATGATACGGTTGCTGTGTTAGGTAACTGCTAGTCGATCAATGTCAGTAGCCTCTATGTTTGTTGTAGTTACTGATTTTGTGTCCTATTTATCTCCATTCCCAATGACTTGTTGCTTGGATGTAGAAGCCTAATACTTGACTGTTTGACTGTCAATTGACCTAGAGACCAATCTGTATTGTGGTTGCATATGCTTAAGTTGTTGGAAACGTGATTGTTGGTGCGGGAAGCATCTGACGATCGAACAAGTGTTTTAATTATGTCAAAGGGTTCAAGTTAAGTTGTTTCGTTATCTAATGAGCTTAAACAAGTGTGCAGGAAAGTCCTAACTGTGGTTAGGCAGGTGGAAAATCCTAAGGGGCGGTAACCTTAGGTCCTAGGGGGTGGTAACCCTAGGTAAAGAAAAATCCTAAGGGGGGTAACCTTAGGTCCTAGGGGGTGGTAACCCTAGGTGGAGGAAAACCCTAAGGGGCGGCAACCTTAGGTCTTAGGGGGTTATAACCCTAGGTGGAGGAAAATCCTAAGGGGGGGTAACCTTAGGTCCTAGGGGGTGGTAACCCTAGGTGGAGAAAAATCCTAGGTGGCGG
This sequence comes from Zingiber officinale, assembly GCF_018446385.1. NCBI lineage: Eukaryota > Viridiplantae > Streptophyta > Magnoliopsida > Zingiberales > Zingiberaceae > Zingiber > Zingiber officinale. The sequence goes on from NC_056002.1 coordinate 89,520,257, forward strand.
TAACCCTAGATCCTAGGGGGTGGTAACCCTAGGCGGAAAGTCCAGTCGGTCTGGAGGACCGGACTGACATCAGGTAAAACTCCTGAGTGGAGTAGGTGAGGACGCGTTCCCCGTAGAGGGAACCGTAGGCGTCGGGTCGACCTAGGGTTTCCGGATGGAAATCCGAAGTCAGACCCGGACAGTCCCGAGACTGTCGTTATATTTTGTTATCATTTTTACTGTTATTTTGTGCTAACTTTGTTTTGCAGGGAATGTGTTTGGGACTAACACTTTTGCAGGACCAAAGGAGCACAAGTTAACCTCGGATGAACAGTGTCCGAGGCGCCTCCATGGAGCTTGGAGCCGCCTCGAGTGCGAACCGGAAGAATCCAGCGCAGCACAGTCCAAGGCGCCTTGGAAGAGGTTTAAGGCGCCTTGGAAGAGGTTTAAGGCGCCTTAGACCAGCGAATGGAGGCGCCTTCGGGTGCATGAAGGCGCCTCCAGATGGGATAAGCGCAGAATGGTCAGCGCTCATCTGCACGGTGGACTCGGAGTTGTGGAGGCGCCTTCGGAGGCTTTCAAGGAGCCTTGAGCTTACTATAAAAGCAACACTCGACGTCCAGCTTCAACAACAACTTCAAGGCTTCTTTTCTTCAACGTGCTGCTAACAAAATCATTCCGAGGTGCTGTTACGGCATACCGACGACCTGGAACATCAGTTTCGATTCTGTTATTGTCGGTATAATTTGTTTTGGTGCTTACAATTGTAAATCTCTTATTGTACTTTTAACGAACTTATAGTTGTTGCCCACCGGAAGCGATCAAGGATCGCGGGCCTTCGAGTAGGAGTCGTCACAGGCTCCGAACGAAGTAAATCCTTCGTGTCCTTTTTATTTACTTTCCGCTGCGTTATTTCTGAATGAGTTTTTACGATTCCGATAATCGAACGAAATAGCCACGAGCGCTATTCACCCCCCCCTCTAGCGCGTCTCGATCCAACAATTGGTATCAGAGCGGAGTCGCGTTGATCTGGTGCAACCACCAATCACGTATTTTTTCGTGGTTATTTTCTGTTTTTTTTCAGAGTCAATTAGAATTAGCTAATTACCTACATTCTAATTATTTTATGAATCGATTTTACTCGAAGCTGGTGCAACACCACTCGAGTTCATTATTTCTTATCCTTATCTTCCCGCTCTGCTAATCCAAGACCTAGTCTTGACACATTTCTTTTGTTTCTGTTTTACATATACGGTCGATATTACAAATGGCCCAACAAGAAGGGTTCAACACCGTTCGCTCCCCACTTTTCTCCGGAGAAGACTTCGGATATTGGAAGGGGCGAATGGAAACCTTCCTGAAGACACAATTCGATACGTGGATGATAATCAAGACCGGACTACTACTCCCATCCGACGAAGATGGCAAGGCGACACCCTGCGAAAAATGGGAATCTACCACAATCAAGAAGGCGGAAGCTGATGCCAAAGCTACCTGCACCCTCCAGTGTGGACTGACCAAAGAGGAGCTCAATAGAGTTGGTCCATTCTCATCAGCAAAGGAGCTTTGGGAAAAGCTGATCGAACACCACGAGGGCACCTCGGAAACCAAGGTAAGTAAGCGTGACTTATTATTTAATAAACTGTACAATCTAAAAATGCAAGAAGGAGAGACGGCGAGTTCGCTCCACTCACGGATTCAAGACATCCTTGTTGGTGCAAACTGCACCAAAATCAAACCTGAGTTTTGATGTTGTCAAAGGTTCAAGTTAAGTCTTGTTATGATCTAACAAGTTGACTGAATGTGCAGGATGTTTACTCAACCGGGAAAGTCCTAGCTGGAGGCTAGGCAGAAAAGTCTTAGCAGATCATGGAACCTAGGTGCAAGTCCAAGCAGGTCAAGGGGACCCAATGTTTGGCGGTATGATCGAGAAGTCTGGAGGACTGAAGATCAAGAGAAAAGTCCTGGGGAGCCGATCAAGGCTGAGTGAAAAGTCCAAACTGGATCTGGAGGATCAAAGTTTGGCAGGTAGGTTGAGGTAAGTAAACTGGAGGAGCGACAGTGAGGTCGGGTTCCCAGAGGGAACAACCTTAGGTCGCTAATCCAACTGAAGAAACCGAGAAGGTTTCCAAGTTGAGATCAAGACAGCTCTACTGTCTATATTACTCATGCATTATATTACTGTGCTAACACTTATTTTGCAGGAATATTGTTTAAACTCTATTTTGCAGATTCGGCTTGATCGATCGACCGAACCAGCTTGACTCAGACCAGAGATCAGTTCAGATCAGGCAAAGCAGAGTTCAGTCCGGTCAAAAGCTTGATCGGTCGACCGAACAAGAAGATCGGTCGACCGAACCATAGTGACTCAGCACAGGACAGATCATCAGAACCGATCAGCAGCAAAGGAAATAGAAGCTAATCGGTCGACCGAACTAATCGCCCATTAATTCAAGATTCTGGAAGATTTCAGCGAACAAGGAAAAACCTTGTTCGGTCGACCGATAAAAGGGTTCGGTCGACCGAACCATTGAAGGCCAGTTAATGCAGAATTTACGAGCCAGTGTCAGACTCCAACTGTGGGTGATCGGAGCTGGTTCGGTCGACCGAACAGAGGGATCGGTCGACCGAACCTTAGTGCACCTATAAATTAAGGCTCGAGGTCAGAGGCCAAAGACAATTTTTCTGATCACAAGTTACTGCTCTGCAAGCGACTCATCTTCATCAGTACATCAAGCTACGTTATTCGAAAGCATCGACCTACGCTAAATCTTCGATTCATTTGTCGGTATATATATTTTGTTTTTCACTTAATTGCAAATAAGATAGTAGGCTTGTTACTATCTTATTCTATTGTACCTGTATGATCTGCTTCTCTCCGAGGACTTCGGAGAGAAGAGTTTTAGTGTTTTGCCCATCGGTGCGGTCAAGGACCGCGGGCCTTTGAGTAGGAGTCGAGCTAGGCTCCGAACGAAGTAAACAAACTATCTCTATTTACTTTCCGCTGTGCACGACTTTGATTTCAAGAAACGATTAGTTTTAAAAGGACGCGATATTCACCCCCCTCCTCTATCGCGCTACTCGATCCTATCAATTGGTATCAGAGCGGGTTAGCTCTGAAATTTCTTAATCGATTTTCAAAGCAACTTTTAAAATCTTTTCTTTTCATTATTTTTTATTTTTTTTCAAGCACTACTAATCCCAAGACAAAAGTCTTGGAAATACTTTTTCTTTTTGATATCTGTTTTGCAAGGATGTCGAACTCATATCAAGAAGGCTATAGCACGGTTCGACCTCCACTATTCAAGGGAGAGAATTTTAGTAACTGGAAGAATAGAATGGAGTGTTACTTGAAGTCCGACATCGAGCTCTAGTTCAAAATTTTGAAAGGATATACTCCCCCAACAAAGGATGGAACAACAATAGAACCAAAGGAATGGACTCCACAAATGATCAAGAAGGCACAACTGAACTACAAGGCGATCAACACCATTCAGTGCGGACTTACGATGGAGGAGTTGAACCGAGTTGGTCCCTACGACAACGCCAAAGACTTGTGGGACTCACTAGTCAAATTACACGAAGGAACCAACGACTCGAAGGTAAACAAACGAGATCTTCTTTTAAATAATTTACTTAATATAAAAATGTTTCCTGGAGAGACGGCCTCGCAACTACACACCCGACTAAAGGACATCCTCAACGGTCTTCACCTGATCGGACACGAACTTGAAAATCGCGATACGATAAGGTACGCTTTAAACGCTTTTCCAAGGAATGCTTTGTGGGCATCAATTATAGATGCGTACAAAGTTTCCAAAGATCTTTCAATTCTTAAGATAGATGAATTGTTTTGCGAGTTGGAATTACACGAGCAATCTAACATGAGCCATGTCGAGAAAGGTGTTGCTTTGTATGCAGGTTCAAGCAAAGAGACAAAATCAAAAACGAAGATCGAGTCTGAAAGCGAGTCAGACTCAGGCTCAACAAATGAAGAATAATTAGTCAACATGGTCCGAAGGTTGTTGACTAAGAAGAAGATTAGAAGAAGCTTCAAAAAGACTCCACCAAACCAGATCCAAAACAAATCAGAAATGATTTGTTATGGATGCAACAAGAAGGGGCATTTCAAAAATGAATGCCCAAATCGGAAAGAAGAAAGACCCAAATCGACAAGACGGAAGAAGTCTCTTCAAGCGACATGGGATGAAACTTCTTCCGACGAATCCGACGCGGAGCAAACGAAGCACTCGAGTCACCTTGCATTTATGGCAAGAAACGAAGAGTCTGAGTCCGAGTTCGACGAAGAATACGAGTCCGAGATCGACCTCGATTCCGAGAGAAGCACCGGATCGGAAGATCCAAATATGGTAACGATTTATTCAAAGTCAAATTTGCTTAAAGTAGTTAAATGTTTGTTTAAAAAAAATAGCAAAATCGGAAAAACAAAATAACTTGTTACTTAAGGAAATAGACCACCTTAAGCAGTAAGTTAGCTTGAGTGACTCGACTAACCAAGTTCAAATCAGAACTTCGACTCAAGTTGAAAAACTCGAGGAAGAAAATTTCGATTTGAAAGGTCAAGTCGAGCGACTCAAGAAAACTTTTGAAAGGTTCGAAATGGGATCCAAGTGTCTAAATATGGTACTTGGATCGCAACGAGCCGTTTACAACAAATCGAGGCTTGGCTATAAACCGAACAAAACAAACAAATCATACATGTCTCTAATCAGTCAAAATGTTAGAAGTCAAGTCCAAGCATGGGTTCAAACAAAACACTTAACCAAACCAATCAAACCAAACCACTACTTGGTCCCTAAGAGTCAAATCAATTACTTAGATAGACCTTATCTAAGCTATGACTCAGGGGGAGCAACTAGAAAAACAATCCAACCAACTTAATTAAACCAAACTCAATACTTAGGATTAGGATTATTAGAACGGTTAGATGAAAAAGGTTTACCAAACCCTATAACATAGCACCGGAATGGATTGGGATGATAGTACGTCAAGGAAACTCTGTCGAAGGCATGTCTAGGTTGAATATGAAATTCTACCTGGTGCACTAGACTTAGTGGATCTGATCGAAGCTACCCCAGTCAAACATGGGCTAGTTAGACCAAAATTTAGTATTAAGTTTTTTGGGCAGGAACAGCTTGAAAAGTCTTCAGCAAGTGGTCTAATGATATTCAAGTAGGTCATATGTCTCTCCACTGAATTGAAACTTATCCTTAGGACGCATGCTTGATTAACCCAAAGCTAAGTTTGAATCTAACATGGGTTCAATAACCTCTTTTAATTAAAATTATTTTAAACTTAATTAAATTATTTTAAACTTAATTAAAATTATTTTAAACTTAATTAAAATTATTTTAAACTTAATTAAAATTATTTTAAACTTAATTAAAATTATTTTAAACTTAATTAAATTATTTTAAACTTAATTAAAATTATTTTAAACTTAATTAAAATTATTTTAAACTTAATTAAATTATTTTAAACTTAATTAAATTATTTTAAACTTAATTAAATTATTTTAAACTTATTAAAAATTATTTTAAAAATATTAAATTATTTTAAACTTATTAAAAAAACTATTTTAAAATTATTTTAAAAAAATTAAAAATTATTTTAAACTTATTAAAAACTATTTTAAAATTATTAAAAATTAGTTTAAAATTATTAAAAATTATTTTTAAAATATTAAAAATTATTTTAAACTTATTAAAACTATTTTAACTAATTATTTTAAACTTATTAAAAATTATTTTTTAAAAAAAAATTATTTTAACTTATTAAAAATTATTTTAAATTTAAAAAAAAAATTATATTAATTATTAAAGATCCGTCGACCGAACAACTAGTTCGGTCGACCGAACCGAACTCTTTTAATATGCCACTTTTATTATGTCACATGACGATTGGTTCAATTATTCGGTCGACCGGACCGTTTTATCGATCGACCAAAAAACATAACTCTCATCTGTTCAACTACCCTTCACCTTCCCTGTATCCATGCCAAAATTAAAGTTTCGGTCGACCGAACCGTTTTATCGATCGACCGAACCGTTTTATCGGTCGACCGAATGTCTGCTCACCGGTCAAAAGGACAAGAGATTTAAGGGATCGGTCGACCGAACCCTTGATCGGTCGACCGATCATCTTCTATATAAGCAGAAGCGAGCAACCCTCACAACTCATCCAAATCCATTCTTCTACTCTTCTATCTCCTATACTATTCGCCGATTCCAGCCTCTTCCCATCCGAAAATGCCTTGGTAACTTCCTTTTATTCTATTCCTTTTAATATTTTTGCACAAGTTACTTATTGCATTTTATTTATTTTTTATAGTGAGAAAAGTAGAGCTATTGCACAAAGAAAGGCTAGCTCTCTTAATCCTAGCCAAGATCCTAAGTTCTCTACCGAAGAATTGCGTCTATCTTTTCCTAATAAAAAATTTAAGGTTATCGGTACTCGTTGTTTGGATCTCCAATTCTATCAAACCTTTTGTCCTGAGGTCATAGAGATCAATCAACACTATCAACTTGATAGCATCATCTTTTGTAGACATGCATACAATCCTATTCTCTGTTCAGAATTTTACCACAACTTGTGCGAATTTGTTCCCCATCATTTTAGGACTAGAGTTGCTACTCGAGACATGTTGTTTGATCTTGACATGTTTCTTCGATTTCTACGGATCCGACCGTCAGTTAACCGTATCTTTTTTAGTAAGTCTCTTCCTGATCCGTTACCTGCTCCTTTCTCTCATCTGACTCTAGATCTCATGTATGCTGACTTCTTTGAAAGACCTCGTCCTAAAAAGATGTCAACTATACCCCTTAGTCCAAGAGACAATGCTTTTTATAAGATGATCGTGTCTTGCATTTATCCTTTATCATCTGGAGATCAGGGCGTTTTGCGACCAGTTCATCTTTTTCTGATATACGCTCTTCGACATAGACTAGACTTTGACTTAGGCTACTGGGTATTCAGATCTATCATTTACTATTCAGGGTACAACACTTCATTTAAGGTTCATATGATTCAGTGTTATGTCCTCACTGCTTATATTGCCAATCTCGGAGTAGGGGTTCATCGAGGCGAGTTGATTGAGTTGTCTGACTTTGATCTTGTCGGGGTTAGGCAATTATCCTTGGCTGGGATTAAGACGAGCACTGACGGGCTTGTGTACAAACGAACTCATCCACACTATATCCCACCAGCTGTCGACGATCCTATTGATGAGGATGATCAGATTCCGGTTACTGCACCTCCTCCTGTGTTTATTGATCCTGGATTTGCCATGACACCCTTCTTTGATGTTCCTCAAAGCAGTTCATATGCTCCTCCTCCTCCTCCAACTAGTGACTTCTTTACCCGTCTGCGAGATGATATTTTTAGTCGCTTTAACTCTTTGGAAACAAAAATGGATGATCAGTACAACTCTCTTCAGGGTCAGATTGCAGACTTTCGACAGGACATGATGGATCGTACTGATGCCTTACAGAAGGAGCAACAGAGGATTTTTGATTATCTGAGAGATGATGAGGACGAGGATGAGTGATTTCAGGATTTATCTTTTATGACTTATTGTATCTATTACTTAACTTGGGTTATGACTATGCTTAATCTTCAGTGTTTTTCAGTCTTTAGTAGTCCTTGTTAAATTTTGTAGAATAGGTTCTTTGTTTTTAAAAATTACTATGTAGTTTATTTTTCAAAATTATTTTTGTAAAAATTCCCATTTCAAATTTTTGTTTCAAAAATACTTTGAAACTATTTTTCATTTTACAGAATAGCCTAGGTCTTACCGTAGAATTGCATGATCCTATAGTTCTAGGAGCCAGCATCTCACAAGAACAGTAGGATCCCTTGTTTGATAACTTAGAATGGGTGAGATGTTTAGGTCCTAGCCCTAGATTTCAGATGCTTATGTCAGTGCATCGCTATAAATCTGGGCTTTAAATAACAAACATTGATCAATTTGAGTTGACTAGTAAGTAAAACCTTGCTAGTTATAAAATGCTCAAATTGACCAACCTGAGTCAAATTGCTACTATCTTGTAATAGCTGGTCTTGGACAAGGGTTGGACATTTCATCATAAGGACAAATTTTCCTTAGTTTTTCTATATCCATGCTTGGACTTTAGGAATTTGTCAATTTTAGGGGGAGCCTCAAAACAAGATTTTTAGGCTTATACTATTTTGATCAAATTTTTTTTTTCAAAATATTATTTTTCAGAAATTCATTCTCCTAAAAATTTATTTTATTCATTTTCAAAAGAAATAAAACTTCAAATGCTTTAATTTACTTAATATTTCATTTTTTTAACATATAATTTTAGAATTTTTCAAAATATTTCTTGCCTTAGTATTTTTTTTTCAAAATTCAAAATATAACTTTTTAAAATGTTGTTAAACTGTTATTCTTTTCAAAAAAAAATAAAATTTCAAATGTTTTTATTCATTCTTTTCAACATATAATTTTAGAATTTTTCAAAAATTTCTTGACTTAGAATGTTTTTCAAAATTCAAAATATAATCTTTTAAAAGGTTGTTAAATTTTTTTTCAAAAAATTCTTTTCAACATATAATTTTTGAATTTTTTCTTGACTTAGTATATTTTTCGTAATATTTTTCAAAATATAAGTCTATTCTTTGATTAGTCTATTCAAATTTACTTGGTTTTTGGTTCTGCCCCTATTTTTGATGTGTGTCAAAAGGGGAGGGATAGTGAATTCAGGGGGAGAGTTAGTTAATTCAAAGGGTGAGTTAAAAGTTAAATTGCTTGCTTATTTACTTGTTGCATATTTTTATGTTTGTTTATTTACCTGTTGCATATTTTTAAACTTAACTTTGAACCTTGGTTGTCAAACATCAAAAAGGGGGAGATTGTTGGTGCAAACTGTGTTAGCTAGAGCCCTAGAGCCAATCATTTGATGATTGTATATTGGACTTATTGTATCATATATTCTATATAAATAAAGGCATTTGGATTTTGGTTATTATACTTACTTTTATTGGTGCCAAATAAACTAAGTATAATAATGTCCTTGAGTAGACGGTTCTCACCTATATCAATCGGTTAGTTGAACCGATAGTGAGATGATATAGGGAACACTACTCTTAATCATTCCTAGTCGAGTATTAACATTCAGGGACAATGTTAATGCAATAAGACTAGCATGTAGGTCAACTCAATGACTTGATCTCACAAGTCATGGATATAGAGATATCAAGTTGACACATGGGTATACATTAGAGAATGTATACTGAATGACCCGCCATGAGAAAGTGTCATGGATCGTTATATGAGTGTCATATACTTTCTCATGTGGCTATTAGTATGACTACTAGTCCTTAGACCTGAAGTCACCATAGATCCCTACATAAGGAGTTATGTACTTTGGTTTCGTCAAACGTCACCCGTAACTGGGTGGACTATAAAGGCGATTACTGGGTATATAACAAATTATGCAGAGGGATGTGAGTGATGTAGATGGGATCTATCCCTCCTATATGACGGGAGAGACATCGGTATTCTTGATAGAGTGAGACCACGAAGTGCATGACCATGCCCAAATGAGTCAATATAGGATATTGAGCTCATTTGATTTAGTGAGTCTACTTGGAGTTCAAGATTTAGATTGGTCAGAGGATGACACGGTCTATACCTCACATTGGCCAATCTAGATGTCTAGGATAGAAGGGCACTTGTCATATATTGTGAGGAGTCACAACTAGTAGTCACAAGGTGATGTTGGATCTCAACATTCTTGTAACTTGGGTAGTAATGATGTGTTGCTAGATACCGCTCATTACTTATGCTCCTAAATGGGGCTAGGGGCATTGCCAACGTTACAAGAACCTATAGGGTCACACACTAAGGACAATTAGATGGAGATTAGATTCATATGATGAACCAAGAGGACTTGATTCATTTGATGGATCCAATTGGATTAAGAGTAATCCAAATTGGGCTAATTGAGTTAGACTCAAGTTGATTCATGTATACAATGAGTCTAATTTAGATTATGACTCATTAGATCAATTTAATTTAATGAATTAGATTCATTATATTAAGTTGGCTTGAATCAAATGGTTAGATTAGATCAACCATAGAAGAGATTTGGTCAAGTTTGACTTGACTTGAGAGGAAAATGAAAAGTCAAGTTAGATTTGACTTTATGCCACCTCATTGGTGAGTTGGCATTGATGTGGACTAATGATGTTACTCCACATCATCATTGGGTGCCACCTCATGGAAGTTACAAAGCCATTCTCTTTAATGGCTTCACATTAATGACACTTAATGCATTAATGTGGAGAGTTACACACATGATGGTGGCCGGCCACTTGAATGAGAAGAATAACTTTCATTTTGAAAATGATTCTCTCATTCATTCCTTCTTCTTCCTCCTTGAGTTCTTCTTGCTCTCTCCCTCTCCTCTTCTTTCCGTGGCCTATCAAGGTGCTAGCACACCTTTGTTTAGGTCTTCTCCACCTAAGTTATCCGTGTGGATACTTCTAGAGGACCGTACGCTTGACGGTCTAGAGATCCGGCATTTTGGACGAGCGGGATTCGCGTAGGGCACGCATCAAGGGTATATACATCTTAACCTTTGTAGATTTAGTGTAAATTGAAGTTTTCTAACTAGTACTCGAAATTTTTCGAATTTTTCCTTTGCACGGATCCGGTGGCATGGGTGATTCGGGGTTTCCGCGACGCGAAAAGCGGTTTTCGCGGCCTGAAAAATCCAACAGTGGTATCAGAGCCACGTGCAAAGCGAGTACGAGTTTCGTTTCATATTTTTATGAAAAATATAAATCTGTAAACTTTCTGTAAATTGATGTTTTTATAGTTTTAATGGGTTATTTTCTCGTAGTAACGAAGCACAAGTGTTTAGACACTTGTAGGCTTCGACTACCAAGAAGTTTTTCACGAAAAGGCGAAGTTTCGACCCCAAAACGTTTTGGGATAGCGGACTTAGGCGCTATTGGATCGCTTAGGAGCAACTCGCAATGGTTAGATCGCGGGTAGGGGTACTTCCCCTAACCCCGCAAGGGGATTTGCTCCGCGATTGCGCCCGAAATCGCTAATCGGGACCGCCGGGAAAAATTTACCCATAAAATTGTAAAATTATGAAAAATTACAGAAAAATATGAAAAATATATAATTTAGAATTATATATTGATTTTGTAATAGCCATGGCCCAATAGACCCAATTGGATTGGAAATTTGTGTTGTAATTTATAATACGGCCTGCGCGCCGTCATTTGTGTTTGCGTGTGCTGTATATCATTTGCGACCTGCGCGTCGTGCCTCTCTTTTATATATTCTTGTTGTATATTAGATTTAGACTCGAATGTAACTCGAGTTTCAAAATTGTAATGTACAAAATTGGAGCGGTGAAAGGTCCACTCGAGACGGAGTTACAAGGAGGGCGCGAGCAACACAAGGTGGTCAAATGGAAAGCGCTTAAGAAGCTGTTGACCCTAGGTTGACCATCCAATCTTCTCATTGGCTTGAGAAGATCGTAGTAGGGCCATGACTAAATCATAAAAATTATTTAATTAATTGATTTTGTATATGTGATGCATAATTTAGTAATTAATTAGTGCCTTACGATTAGATTAGATCTAAATCGTGCACAAGATGCACCCTTACGATTAGATTAGATCTACATCGTGTACAAGATGCACTCTATCGAATAGATTAGATCTATCGTGTATTTGATACACATCGACGTTTAGATTAGATCTAAATTACGTCAATTCTAATGCCTACCATGCCATGATACCTACCACTACCTCGATCTCATGCTGTTGTTGAATCTGCCAAAGCAGAGCAACACATACTATCTTGGTAGAGTACGGAGGGACAATCTTGGTCCCGCCTATCAACGCATGGGTGAATACAAACTCAATTAGATTGAGTATTCCTAGTTTACTCGGTTGGATCGAGTACAACTATAGGCATTCTTCCAATGGTTGGAAAGGTAGGACAAAATCACGTTTATATTAATTCTCGGGCGTATTAGCCAAAGCTAACTCGAGTTTTAATATAAATGCGGATTTTATCCTATAAACAAGAGTTGCATAGAGATGTAATTGGTAATCGTTACCTACCGATCATACTAAGTCTTGGGCGTATTAGCCAAAGCTAACTCAAGGGTTAGTCTGATGTGGATCTTGTCCCACATGAATTATAGAATTCAGTGGGAGCATTATTTAGTTAAAGGCCTAATTAAATGATTTAGAATATGGTATTTATTTCTACTTTTATTTCTATTGTAGATTACCATGACGTCGAATACGAACACCTTCTCTCTGCGATCTGTCATTGAGAAGGACAAGCTCAACGGAGCAAACTTCTGGTGATGCAGGGAACACGAGAATAGTTCTCACTCGGGGCGTAAGCATGCGTTACGGGCAGCTCATTCCGGAGGCTCCTCCAATGCCCATGGTGACAAAGATGCTTACAAGAAGCATCAAGATGGCGCATTAGATGTGTCATGTCTAATGCTCGCGACCATGAACTCGAGCTTGAAACAACATGAGTTAATGGCGCTTACGATATGGTTGAACATCTTTATCAAGGTCAAGCGAGGCAAGAGAGATTTGATATCTCAAGGGCACTTTTTCAGTGCAAGATGTCAGACACGGTAGGCCCATATGTACTCAAAATGATTGGGTACATTGAGAACCTACAAAGGTTGGGGTTCCCTCTTGGCCAAGAGCTATTGACCTGATCTTGCAATCCTTGCCGGATAGCTGTCAATTCGTTCTAAACTACAATATGAGCAGATTGACAAGCCCGCCCAGCCGCTTAGCATGTTGAGGCTGTGAGCTAAACCTTAAGAAGGCTAAGCCCAACACTGTTCGATGGTTCAAAAAAATAAGGGCAGGCAAGCCCAAAGGCAAGGAAAGTCCCAAGCCAAGGGCAAGGCAAGGCTGAAGCCTAAGGAGGGTCGCCAGGATGCTACACTTTTCCGGGCCGACCTTTGGAAGAGGTGCAAGGTATACTTGGAGGATCTTAAGAAGAAGCGAGTGAGACTTCCACTTTAGGTATATATGTTATAGAAGTCAATCTATCTATTTCTACATCATGGGTATTAGATATTGGATGTGCTACTGCAGGCGCTGAGAAATAGCAGGGCGTTGACAAAGGGCGAGGTGGACCTACGAGTAGGCAATGGAGCACGGGTTGCTGCTATTGCTGTAGGGACTTACTTTCTATCTCTGCCCTCTGGGCTTGTACTAGAGTTAGACGATTGTTGTTATGTGCCTGCATTAACTAAGAACATTATATCAGTTTCTTGTTTGAACAAGAAAGGTTTCTCGTTTACTATAAAGAACAAATGTTGTTCCGTCTATTTAAACGATATGTTCTATTGTAGTGCACCTCTGATAAACGGACTCTATATTCTAGACCTTGAGAGCCCTATCTATAACATAAATACCAAGAGGTTCAAGTCAAATGACATGAACCAAACTTACCTCTGGCACTGTCGCTTAGGTCATATAAATGACAAGCGCTTATCCAAGCTCCATAAGGATGGTATGCTGGACTCATTTGATTTTGAATCATATGAGGTATGCGAGTCATGCCTACGAGGCAAGATGACCAAGACTCCCTTTAGTGGGCACAGCGAGAGAGCAACTGATTTGTTAGGACTCATACATAGTGATGTATGTGGCCCTTTCAATGTTGCTGCTAGAGGCGGTTATAGATACTGATGACTTCAGTAGATATGGTTATGTGTATTTGATGACACATAAGTCTGAATCCTTTGAAAAGTTCAAAGAATTCAAGAATGAAGTACAGAACCAGCTTGGCAAGAGTATTAAGATACTTCGATCAGATCGAGGTGGAGAATACCTTAGCCATGAATTTCGTGACTACCTAGCTGAGTGTGGGATACTATCCCAACTTACTCCTCCTGGAACACCACAGTGGAATGGTGTATCCGAAAGGAGGAATCGTACCCTATTAGATATGGTGCGATCTATGATGAGTCACACAGATCTTCCGACATACCTTTGGGGTTATGCTCTAGACACGGCAGCTTTTATACTCAACCGAGTTCCATCCAAGGCCGTGATAAAGACACCATATAGGATATGGACTGGGAGAGATGCCCAGGTGTCTTTCATGAGGATTTGGGGTTGTGAGGCTTACGTTAGACGTCAAGTCTCAGACAAATTAGGACCCAAATCTGACAAGTGCTATTTCATAGGATATCCCAAGGTAGTTGTGGCAAAGACTGGAGTCTTTCTAGAAAGAGACTTTGTTTCTAGAAAGACTAGTGGGAGCGCGTTCGATCTTGAAGAAGTTCAAGATGCGAACAATAGCACTAATGCCTCGATGGAAATTGAACTGGAACCACAAAGTGTTGTGGATGATGTTGTTCCACAAGGAGTTGAGGAACAACAACCAGTTCAAGTAGACATACCTCTTCGCAGGTCTGATAGGGTACGTCGTCAGCCTGAGAGATACTCATTTCTCTTGTCTGACCATGATAACGTTATGCTCATAGAGGATAAGCCTACCACCTATCAGGAAGTTGTGATGAGACCAGATTCCGAGAAATAGCTAGAAGCCATGAGATCCGAAATGGAATCCATGTACACCAACCAAGTATGTACTTTGGTTGATCCACCTGAAGGGGTAAAACCCATTGGGTGTAAGAGAAAGACTGACATGGATGGACTTATCTATAAGGGTCGCTTGGTAGCTAAAGGTTTCAAGCAGATTCATGGTATTGACTATGATGAAACCTTTTCTCCAGTAGCGATGTTTAAGTCCATTCGGATCATGCTTGTTATTGCAGCCTACCATGACTATGAGATATGGCAGATGGATGTCAAAACCGCGTTTCTGAATGGAAACCTACTCGAGGATGTGTACATGACACAACCTGAGGGTTTTGTATAACAGAGTATGCAAGCTGCATAGGTCCATTTATGAACTAAAGCAAGCTTCTCGGAGCTGGAATCTTCGTTTCAATGATGCAATCAAACAGTTTGGTTTCATCAAGAATGAAGATGAACCTTGTGTCTACAAGAAGGTTGTAGGGGACATAGTTGTCTTCCTCATATTGTATGTGGATGACATACTACTCATTGGGAAGGATATCCCTATGCTTCAGTCTGTCAAGACCTGGCTAGGGAGTTGCTTCTCAATGAAGGACTTAGGTGAGGCATCCCGCATTCTAGGGATACAAATCTATAGAGATAGATCTAAGAGATTGCTTGGCCTAAGTCAGAGTACATATATTGACAAGGTACTCCTTCGGTTTGCCATGCAGAACTCCAAGAAGGGATTTCTGCCGATGTCACATGGCGTGAGTCTTTCGAAGACTCAAGGTCCCTCTTCTAGAGAGGAGAGAGATCGCACGGATCAGATCCCTTATGCCTCAGCCATAGGATCGATCATGTACGCCATGCTATGTACTCGACCTGATGTCTCGTATGCTTTGAGCATGATGAGCAGATACCATCAGGTGAAAGTCATTGGATAGCGGTCAAGAATATTCTTAAGTGCTTAAGAAGGACTAAAGAATATTTTTGATATATGGAGGCGATGATGAGCTAGGCGTAAAGGGTTCTGATGATGCTAGCTTCAGGCGGCCGGATGACTATAGATCGCATGATCGGGTTCGTTTTTGCATTAATGGTGGTCTTGTGGTGGAAGAGTTGACGAGGACACGATGGCGATTCTATGTGAGGAGTATATTCTTGCGTCGGAGGCGTGAAAGGAAGCGATTTGGATTAAGTTCATCGAACTTGGGGTGGTTCCTAGCATTGCTGATCCTATTGAGCTCTATTGTGACAACAATGGAGCTATATCACAGGCGAAGGACCAAACACATACTACGGCGCTTCCATCTCATTCGAGAGATTATCGAGAGAGGAGATGTGAAGATTTGCAGAGTACCTACAGAGGCTAACATCGCAGATCCCTTGACCAAGACTTTGGCACAAAGGAAGCATGATGGTCACACTAGGTCATTTGGGCTTAGAGCCTACACTGATTGGCACTAGTGCTAGTGGGAGATTGTTAGCTAGAGCCCTAGAGCCAATCATTTGATGATTGTATATTGGACTTATTGTATCATATATTCTATATAAATAAAGGCATTTGGATTTTGGTTATTATACTTACTTATATTGGTGTCAAATAAACTAAGTATAATAATATCCTTGAGTAGACAGTTCTCACCTATATCAATCGGTTAGTTGAACCGATAGTGAGATGATATAGGGAACACTACTCTTAATCATTCCTAGTCGAGTATTAACATTCAGGGACAATGTTAATGCAATAAGACTAGCATGTAGGTCAACTCGATGACTTGATCTCACAAGTCATGGATATAGAGATATCAAGTTGACACATGGGTATACATTAGAGAATGTATACTGAATGACCCGCCATGAGAAAGTGTCATGGATCGTTATATGAGTGTCATATACTTTCTCATGTGGCTATTAGTATGACTACTAGTCCTTAGACCTGAAGTCACCATAGATCCCTACATAAGGAGTTATGTACTTTGGTTTCGTCAAACGTCACCCGTAACTGGGTGGACTATAAAGGCGATTACTGGGTATATAACAAATTATGCAGATGGATGTGAGTGATGTAGATGGGATCTATCCCTCCTATATGACGGGAGAGACATCGGTATTCTTGATAGAGTGAGACCACGAAGTGCATGGCTATGCCCAAATGAGTCAATATAGGATATTGAGCTCATTTGATTTAGTGAGTCTACTTGGAGTTCAAGATTTAGATTGGTCAGAGGATGACACGGTCTATGCCTCACATTGGCCAATCTAGATGTCTAGGATAGAAGGGCACTTGTCATATATTGTGAGGAGTCACAACTAGTAGTCACAAGGTGATGTTGGATCTCAACATTCTTGTAACTTGGGTAGTAATGATGTGTTACTAGATACTGCTCATTACTTATGCTCCTAAATGGGGTTAGGGGCATTGCCAACGTTACAAGAACCTATAGGGTCACACACTAAGGACAATTAGATGGAGATTAGATTCATATGATGAACCAAGAGGACTTGATTCATTTGATGGATCCAATTGGATTAAGAGTAATCCAAATTGGGCTAATTGAGTTAGACTCAAGTTGATTCATGTATACAATGAGTCTAATTTAGATTATGACTCATTAGATCAATTTAATTTAATGAATTAGATTCATTATATTAAGTTGGCTTGAATCAAATGGTTAGATTAGATCAACCATAAAAGAGATTTGGTCAAGTTTGACTTGACTTGAGAGGAAAATGAAAAGTCAAGTTAGATTTGACTTTATGCCACCTCATTGGTGAGTTGGCATTGATGTGGACTAATGATGTTACTCCACATCATCATTGGGTGCCACCTCATGGAAGTTACAAAGTCATTCTCTTTAATGGCTTCACATTAATGACACTTAATGCATTAATGTGGAGAGTTACACACATGATGGTGGTCGGCCACTTGAATGAGAAGAATAACTTTCATTTTGAAAATGATTCTCTCATTCATTCCTTCTTCTTCCTCCTTGAGTTCTTCTTGCTCTCTCCCTCTCCTCTTCTTGCCGTGGCCTATCAAGGTGCTAGCACACCTTTGTTTAGGTCTTCTCCACCTAAGTTGTCCGTGTGGATACTTCTAGAGGACCGTACGCTTGACGGTCTAGAGATCCGGCATTTTGGACGAGCGGGATTCGCGTAGGTCGCGCATCAAGGGTATATACATCTTAACCTTTGTAGATTTAGTGTAAATCGAAGTTTTCTAACTCGTACTCGAAATTTTTCGAATTTTTCCTTTGCACGGATCCGGTGGCATGGGTGATTCGGGGTTTCCGCGACGCGAAATGCGGTTTTCGCGGCCCGAAAAATCCAACAAACTGCACCAGAAACAAACCTAAGTTTTGATGTTGTCAAAGGTTCAAGTTAAGTCTTGTTATGATCTAACAAGTTGACTGAGTGTGCAGGATGTTTACTCAACCGGGAAAGTCCTAGCTGGAGGCTCAGTAGAAAAGTCTTAGCAGATCGTGGAACCTAGGTGCAAGTCCAAGCATGTCAAGGGGACCCAATGCTTGGCGGTATGATCGAGAAGTCTGGAGGACTGAAGATCAAGAGAAAAGTCCTGGGGAGCCGATCAAGGCTGAGTGAAAAGTCAAAACTGGATCTGGAGGATCAAAGTTTGGCAGGTAGTTTGAGGTAAGCAAACTGGAGGAGCGACAGTGAGGTCGGGTTCCCAGAGGGAACAACCTTAGGTCGCTGATCCAACTGAAGAAACCGGGAAGGTTTCCAAGTTGAGATCAAGACAGCTCTACTGTCTATATTACTCATGCATTATATTACTGTGCTAACACTTGTTTTGCAGGAATATTGTTTAAACTCTATTTTGCAGATTCAGCCTGATCGGTCGACCGAATAGGAGGATTGGGCGACCGAACCAGCTTGACTCAGACCAGAGATCAGTTCAGATCAGGCAAAGCATAGTTCAGTCCTGTCAAAAGCTTGATCGGTCGACCGAACCTGGGGATCGGTCGACCGATCCAATCAGCATTTAATCAGCATTAAAGGGTGATCTCGGCAGATTTCAGCGAACAAGGAAAAACCTTGTTCGGTCGACTAATAAAAGGGTTCGGTCGACCGAACCATTGAAGGCCAGTTAATGCAGAATTTACGAGCCAGCGTCAGACTCCAACTGTGGGTGATCGGAGCTGGTTCGGTCGACCGAACAGAGGGATCGGTCGATTGAACCTCAGTGCACCTATAAATTAAGGCTCGAGGTCAAAGGCCAAAGACAATTTTTCTGATCACAAGTTACTGCTCTGCAAGCGACTCATCTTCATCAGTATAGCAAACTACGTCATTCGAAAGCACCGACCTACGCTAAATCTTAGATTCATTTGTCGGTATATATATTTTGTTTTTCACTTAATTGCAAATAAGATAGTAGGCTTGTTACTATCTTATTCTATTGTACCTGTACGATCTGCTTCTCTCCGAGGACTTCGGAGAGAAGAGTTATAGTGTTTTGCCCATCGGTGCGGTCAAGGACCGCGTGCCTTCGAGTAGGAGTCGAGCAAGGCTCCGAACGAAGTAAACAAACTGTCTCTATTTACTTTCCGCTGTGCATGACTTTGATTTCAAGAAACGATTAGTTTTAAAAGGACGCGATATTCACCCCCCCCCCCCTCTATCGCGCTACTCGATCCTATCAATCCTCAACTCTCTTCATGCGATCGGGCAGAAAGTCGAGAATCGGGACGTCATAAGGTACGCTCTAAACTCATTTCCGAGGAGTACATTGTGGGCATCAATGGTAGATGCCTACAAAGTCTCCAAGGACTTGTCTTGTTTAAAATTAGATGAGTTATTTTCTGAGTTTGAACTTCACGAGCAGACTAATGCACAGCCAACCGAGAAGGGGGTTGCTTTTGTTGCTGGTGACGGATGCAACCAGAAGGGGCACATCAAAGCCAACTACCCCAACCAAAAGGAAGCAAAAAAGCAAAGAAGGAAGAAGGCCCTGAAGGCGACGTGGGATGAATCTTCTTCGGAGGACGACGACGACGAACTCGATCTGACGAGTTTACTCGCGTTGATGGCCCGGGACCAGATCGACGAATCCGAGAGCGAGAGCGAGTCAGAGGCCGAGTCCGAGCGAAGCCACAGATCCGCATCCGTTTCCAAAGGGCCAGATTCCACTGTAAGTATTCCTAGACTTAATAATTTAGTCAATTATTTATTACGTAAGTTAGATAAGTCAAACCTTAAGATTAAGTCACTTCTAAAGGAAGTAGCTGTCCTTAAACAAGTGATTAACTCTAAATCCTTACTTGATCAAGTTCAGATTGGAAATTCAACTCAAGTTCAAAAACTTGAGGAAGAAAATTCTAGTTTGAAAAATCAGGTCAAGGATTTAGAAAATACCTTAGAACGGTTTTCTTTAGGCTCCAAGAATCTTGACATAATTTTTGGGACACAAAGCGCCGTTTACAATAGAACTGGACTAGGATATAAAACTAAAAAGAAATATAAATCCTATTTATCCTTAATAAACAAACCAAATCGAAAGGTAATCCAAGCATGGGTCCCCAAGTCCAAATTGGTCAATCAAGTTGGACTTGGCCAATACTGGGTCTCGAAGGATCAAATACACTACCTCGATAGATCATATCGAGGCTATGATCCAGGGGGAGTTAACAGAAAAAAAAAATTAAATTAAATTAAAATTTAAAATTAAATTAAAAAAATCGAAATTAAATTAAAATTTAAAACTCAAAATTTGAAATTAAATTAAAATTCAAAATTCAAAATTAAATTAAAAATTCAAAATTAAATTAAAAATTCGAACTTAAATCAAAATTTAAAATTCAAACTCAAAATCAAATAAAAAATTTAGAAGGAGGATCCAGAATAGCTGGCACCCCTAACTAAACTACCCGACTGGGTAACCGAACTTAATCTACCCGAAATGGGTAAACAAGAGTAGACTACCCGGCAGAGTACTTAAGGTTAGATAAAATGAGCTAGGTTTAACTTGACCCACGGTACTGGTGAAGTTTTTGGATGATAGTACGTTAGGGAAACTTGGGCATCGCATGTCTAGGAAGATATGACTTCGACCTGGTGTATTTGGCCTAGTGAAACTGACCGAAGCTACCCTTAAATGGATCCTAACTAGTTAGACCAAGGTTTAGTATTAAGTTCAATGGGTAGGACTATTTGGAAAACCTTGAAGGCATGGTTACTTTAATGAGTTCCTTGTGACTCACCATAGCCCAGAAGTTTATGTTAGGACCTTCGGATGGCTAGAGAGGGGGGGTGTGAATAGCCTCCTCTAAAACTTAAACAAACTTCTCACAAAAGTTTGTTAGCACAGCGGAAATATGCAAGAGAAAAAACTAACACAAAGAAAAGAAACAACCCACAGCTAACACAAGTATGTACGAGGTTCGGGGATAACTTGCCCCCTACTCCTCAGCGTGTCCGTAAGGTGGGCGATCCCTTGATCTTTCGGTAGATCACACCCCGGACAGATTCTGGCTAAGTATTTCTCCTTCTTGGTGGAGTAACCTCTCCACAAAGTCTCAGAAAATATTTGAAATGAAGCACAAGACTTACAGAGTTTAGTGGCTAAAAGGAATGAACAATAAACTTACAGCCACGATGAAAGCAAAGCGCAAAGACAGAAGAAGTTCCTCAGCCAAGAGCTCAAAAACACAGCACTCTTGCTTGATCGACAGAGAGTTTTTCAAAAATCCACTTGCAAACCTCTCTTCTTCCTTCTTCTTATTGCTCTGCTTTCTCACTGTCTTCAGCCAGAGTCGAATCACTGTCACCTGTATCGAATCACTGCGACCAACTCAGGCGTCGCCAATCACTCTTCCTCCTCATCTAGTTCTCTGAACTCACACCAATACCATCCATGGTCTTCACTGGTGTCTCTGAGCTCAAACCAATAAGCAAGAGTCAAGTTGTTGCCAACTGATCGCAGCCAGTGAACGTTGACGCTCCAATTGCACCATTTGCAGCGAAACACAGCAGAAAGAGCACTTGGTCTTATTCTTCTGATGGAGCTTAATTTGAATTTAAGCATTGGCACGACACCTGCAACCTGTAACTCAAAAAGCTTACAGCAGATGGTTAGATCAGATGAATCAGAAATTGTAGAGAAACAGCAGAAGACAAACGACATCGTTGTGGATCGGTCAACTGACCGATCCATATCTGACCGATCGGGACACATCACGATCGATGCGGACAATCTTGATCGATGCGTGGACGATCGGCCTATAAATGGATCGGTCCGGACCGATCCCCTATTGATCCTGTTGTTCGAATCACGCCGCTTCTGATCGGTCACGGGCCGATCGGATAACCTGAAGCTCGGTGGTTCGATCGGTCAGGCGACGATCGGATAACTAATATCCGGATCGGTCGACGCATCGTGCAGACAATATCCTGGATCGGTCAGCGACCGATCCAATGCCTTTGTTGGTTTTAGAGCTTCGGCCCTAAACCTAACGTCTTCCTAGTCCGAGAGCGAGCTAGGCCCTCTCGACCTAGTGCGGAGAGCGAGCTACAGAGCCCTCTCGACCTGATCGGAGAGAGCTACAGGCCCTCTCCGACTCCATCCGATCCAGAGAACGAGCTACCTCTCCGGCCTCCCATGCCAAGCTTCCATACTTGGACTTTTCCCGTGCCAAGCTCCCTGCTTGGACTTTTCCGTGCCAAGTCTCCATACTTGGACTTTTCCCCGTGCCAAGCTCCCTGCTTGGACTTTTCCGTGCCAAGTCTCCATACTTGGACTTTTCCTGTATCAGGTCAACTCAAGTCGGGTCAACCAGGTCAACCTTGACCAAAGGTTGTACCCACAATCTTCCAAGTTTGTATTCTTGTCAAACATCGAAATACAACTTTTCTATCCTCGTCAAACATCAAAATACAACTCGAGTCACGTCAACTCGAGTTGGGTCATCCAGGTCAACCTTGACCTAAGGTTGCACCAACAGTTTATCCAAAAAATGCTTACTTGTTGAACCCAAAACTAAACCTGAATCTAACACAAAGTTAAACCAAACCCTTAAATTGAACCTCAATTCATCTCACAGCAATTATAGGATTCCCTGATTGAAAATTTCGATCGGGTGAGATGACTAAGTAATTAAAATCAAACTGATAATTAATTCAAATTCAAATTAATTTCAAAGTAATTTTAAATTAACTTTAAAAATCTTTTTAAAACTTATTTTAAAAATCTTTAAAAACTTGATTTCAAAATTACTTTAAATATTATTTTAAAAACTTGATTTCAAAATTACTTTAAAAATTATTTTAAAATCTTAATTTCAAAATTACTTTAAAAATTATTTTAAAAATTTTTAAAAACTTAATTTCAAAATTACTTTCAAAATTATTTTAAAAAATCTGTTAAAAAACTTAATTTCAAAATTACTTTCAAAATTATTTTAAAAAATCTTTTAAAAACTAAATTTCAAAATCTTTTAAAACTTCATTTCAAAATTTATTTGAAAAATCTTTTCAAAATCATTTCAAAATCTTAAAACTTCTTTTCAAAATTTATTTGAAAAATCTTTTCAAAATAATTTCAAAATCTTTTAAAACTTATTTGAAAAGTATTTTAAAAATTATTTAAAAACTTATTTGAAAAATCACTTTTAAAAATCCTTTAAAAATTATTTGAAAAATCATTTTAAAAAATTCTTTTAAAAACTTATTTGAAAAATCACTTTTAAAAATCCTTTAAAAATTATTTGAAAAATCATTTTAAAAAATTCTTTTAAAAATTATTTGAAAAATCATTTTAAAAATTCTTTTAAAATTATTTGAAAAATCACTTTTACAAATCCTTTAAAAAATTATTTGAAAAATCATTTTAAATTTTTTTTAAAATTATTTGAAAAATCATTTTAAAAATTCTTTTAAAATTATTTGAAAAATCACTTTTAAAAATCCTTTAAAAAATTATTTGAAAAATCACTTTTAAAAAAACCTTTTAAAAATTATTTGAAAAATACTTTTATTTGAAAAAAACTTTTAAAAATTCTTGAAAAATTATTAAAAATCATTTAAAAAAAATTTCATTTGAAAATTATTTTAAAATATTTGAAAATTGTTAGGAAATCATCTTAAAAATCATTTGAAAAAACATTTTAAATATTCAAAATTACTATATACAAAATTATAGTTTTTCAAATTATAATCAAATTTGAAGTTATTTAATTCTTCTCAAATTATGATGTAGAGTCTACTCCATCTCACACTCACTCATAAGCTACACATGCCTAAAAACATAGAATGGGTGAGATGGAAAATTAGGCAATAAGCAAGTAGTTAAATGTTAAACAGTTGGTGAAGGAAATAGAAATATTAAGATTAACCATGCTTATAATTTAGAGCTCTGATACCTGATCAAGACAAGTTAAATAAGTTGTCACATGCTTGGACTATAGGCCCCTAAGATTTTATTAAGACATTAATCAAGGGGGAGTGAATTTTTCTTTTCAAGTTAGTTTTCTTTTAAAATAAAAAATTATCTTTGACTTGGTTTATTTTTTAAAAAAAAAATTATTTTTGACTTGACTTAAAATAAAAAATTATGTTTGATTCATCTTTAAAATAGATATGATATTGAATTAACATTATTTTTAAAAACTTGGATTTTTAGATAATCATTTTTCAAAACTAAGCACTAAAATTATCCAAATCCTTTACTAAGTTTTTTTTTACAAGAAACAGTCTCTCAAAGCTAAGTACTTAAGTTAAGCTTTTATGAAAATCCTTTTAAAGTTAAGTACTCAAGCAAAGCTTTTATCAATAATTTTACAAAAAAATAAGTATTTATACCTTTAAGTGTTTGTCAAAATTTTTTTTAATAACTCATTTTCAAACAACAATTAGTTTCAAAAGATTAAGTTTAGCTAATTTTTGTTGAAAAAAAGTTAAGTATTTTCAAAACCATTTCAAATTGAGCTAAGTGTTTTTCAAAAGGCTTGTTAAAATTTAGCTAAAGCATTCTCTAAAACTTCTTTTCAAATTTAGCTAAGTGACTTTTATAGCCTTTTTCAAAATTAACTAAGTTAAATACTTTTTCATGAAAGGCTTTTCAAATTTAGCTAAGTTTTTACCAAAGTAATTATTTTCAAATGCTAAATTTTGCTAAGTTTTTGTTGAAAACACTAAGTATTTTCCAAGGCATTTCCTAATATAAGTAAAACAATTCTTTTTGAAACACTAAGACATTAAATAAAAGGCTACTTTTCAGGGGGAGCTTAAAC
This sequence comes from Zingiber officinale, assembly GCF_018446385.1. Lineage (NCBI taxonomy): Eukaryota > Viridiplantae > Streptophyta > Magnoliopsida > Zingiberales > Zingiberaceae > Zingiber > Zingiber officinale. The sequence goes on from NC_056002.1 coordinate 89,545,069, forward strand.
TAATTATTCTTTTCTCTTCCTGATATTCTTTTTGATTTATGTCAAAGGGGGAGAGAAAAGTCAAAGTTAAAGAAATTAAGAATTAAGAATTAAGAATTTAAACATAAAGAGGAGCATAAGTTTTACAAATTTTTACATTCATGCTCATGTTTAAATTTCTTAATAATTTCATATTTAAATTTTGTCATACTTTTACTTAACTTTGAACTGTGTTGCCATAATAAAAAAGGGGGTGATTGTTGGTGCGGGAAGCATCTGACGATCGAACCAGTGTTTTGATTATGTCAAAGGGTTCAAGTTAAGTTGTTTCGTTATCTAATGAGCTTAAACAAGTGTGCAGGAAAGTCCTAACTACGGTTAGGCAGGTGGAAAATTCTAAGGGGCGGTAAACTTAGGTCCTAGGGGGTGGTAACCCTAGGTGAAGGGAAATCCTAAGGGGGGGTAACCTTAGGTCCTAGGGGGTGGTAACCCTAGGTGGAGGAAAACCCTAAGGGGTGACAACCTTAGGTCCTAGGGGGTGGTAATCCTAGGTGGAGGAAAATCCTAAGGGGGGATAACCTTAGGTCCTAGGGGGTGGTAACCCTAGGTGGAGAAAAACCCTAGGGGGCGGTAACCCTAGGTCCTAGGGGGTGGTAACCCGAGGCGAAAAGTCCAGTCGGTCTGGAGGACCGGACTGGCATCAGGTAAAACTCCTGAGTGGAGTAGGTGAGGACGCGTTCCCCGTAGAGGGAACAGTAGGCGTCGGGTCGACCTAGGGTTTCCGGATGGAAATCCGAAGTCAAACCCGGACAGTCCGGAGATTGTCATTATATTCTATTATCATTTTTACTGTTGTTTTGTGCTAACTTTGTTTTGCAGGGAATGTGTTTGGGACTAACACTTTTGCAGGTTCAAAGGAGCACAAGTTAACCTCGGATGAACAGTGTCCGAGGCACCTCCATGGAGCTTGGAGGCGCCTCGGGCGCGAAGCAGAAAAATCCAGTGCAGCACAGTCCAAGGCGCCTTGGAAGAGGTTTAAGGCGCCTTAGACCAGCGGATGGAGGTGCCTTCGGGTGCATGAAGGCGCCTCCAGATGGGATAAGCGCAGAATGGTCAACGCTCATCTGCACGGTGGACTCGGAGCTGTGGAGGCGCCTTCGGAGGCTTTCAAGGCGCCTTGAGCTTACTATAAAAGCAGCACTCGACGTCTAGCTTCAACAACAACTTCCAGGCTTCCTTTCTTCAACGTGCTGCTAACAAAATCATTCTGAGGTGCTGTTACGACATACCGACGACCTGGAACATCAGTTTCGATTCTGTTATTGTCAGTATAATTTGTTTTGGTGCTTACAATTGTAAATCTCTTATTGTACTTTTAACGAACTTATAGTTGTTTCCCACCGGAAGCGATCAAGGATCGCGGGCCTTCGAGTAGGAGTCGTTACAGGCTCCGAACGAAGTAAATCCTTCGTGTCCTTTATATTTACTTTCCACTGCGTTATTTCTGAACGAGTTTTTATGATTCCGATAATCGAACGAAATAGCCACGAGTGCTATTCACCCCCCCCCTCTAACGCGTCTCGATCCAACAGTGATCTCTAAACTGATGATTTCTTAAACTTATTTTTCTTGTGGTAATGTACTGTGCTATTCAATATTACAGATTCTGAATTCCTACCTGACAACCACGCAGGGATGACCTCTCTCCTCAATTGGTAGCTATTATGGGTATCCTAATCCAGCATCTCCTTTCGGCTTTGAGTCGCATACAACTGGTTCTCAGTTGGAATTTTATCATCCCGTGGTAGCTATTGGGCCATGCCCACCTATGTGCCAGACGAAAGCATGCCATTTCCAAGGGGGATGTTAATGGTGTGAGTGATTTGTCTTGCACAATAATTTTCCCTTTCTCAATACAATCTACATTCCTGACATCCTGTCCATTCAGTTCCAAGGGTTCTGTGGCCATATGCTGCTTCTCCTACACCAAACTAGTCATCAGTTTCAGTTTGTCAACCGCTGAAGTTGTTGTGGTTTGTTTTATCAATGACTGCATTGGACAATCTTATTGATGGTGCCCCAATTCATTGTAGATTACACATAGCTTGAGGACCGCCTCAAAGCTAATTTACAGGTCGAGCTCTTTGCTGTCAGGTAAGGTGATCGGAATGATCTCAGGTAATGGCTTCGTGATATCTACTTCCACCAAGACTGATGTGAGCCAAGAAGAGGCATTGAAGGGAATTGGGGGACCCATGACAAGGTCCAAGACTAAGAGAATGAAGCAAGCTTTGGAAGGCTTAATAATGAGGCTCAAGGAAAAGGAGGATCAATGCACAATGGAGGCAACAACTAAGTGGATCACATTCCTTCAATTTGAAAGTGAAATTGGACCAACATGAGGACCATTTTCGTGTGCATGCATGGGGGGGTTTTTCTAAAGTGACTTTTGATGTCCTTTGTGGGTTTTTAATGCATTTTTGAGAGTTCCTAAGCTAGTATAACAAATATCATGCATGCATGGTTGCATTAAGCTAGTATTAGGGATTAGTGGTTGCATTAGTGGATAATAAAACACATGCATGCAAACATGATATTTATTGCATAATTAGTGCATAGTGGATCTTAAGGGATGTTAAATAGGAGAACTCTTGTATGACAAATCATGTAAGTTTGAATGAAAATTTGAGTTCCTCTTTTGTGAGAGCTTCCTTCTTGTTCTTAGGCAAAGAACTAATTTCGATCTTATCAAGGCAACTTGTGGCGATCAAAACTCCATGACTTATCACTCACCTCTCATCTTGCTTGAGTGTGGCGTCAATACCCTTCCCCAAGCTGAATTTCAAGGCAATCCATTTACAAGGTTTCTTTATCATTTGGTATCAGAGCCTTGGCTCCTTGATTTTCAGGTTTGTGTCTTGTTTTCATCTTTGTTCTTGTCCATCTTTGTTGATCTCTTCATCCCTATCTATCATAAATTTCTATTCGCTATTTGGGTCCTCAACTCAAAAAAAAAAAAAAAAAAGGAAAATTCGAAAAAAAACAAAAAGAAAAAAAAAGAATCATTAGAGTCATTGATTTCTGATTGAAAAAAAAAGGAAAAAAAGGAAAAAAAAAGGAGGAGGATTTGTGAATTGAAAGGACTCAATATTCTTTCTTTGTGAAATCTGAATTCAAAGATATATTCCTTTCATTGCTCTTGATCATTGCTGAATTTCTCGTTTTATCCGTTTATTTCTCTTGTTCTACTCATATTTCTTTTGTTGGTTTCTTATTCACTTGATTGTCTACTTGTTGACTTGAGAAAGATATTGATAAGGTTCTTTCCTTAAGAGCTTATAAAGGAAGCTGAGTGGATAAATTTGAGTGCAACCACGTGAGTAGAGTGGTGAGGCGAGATCTTAATATGCTTCAAATGGAGGTACTTACTCAATAATTTGAGAGAATACTTCAAAGACAACTTGAAGAAATACACGAAAGGATGGACCGACTTGAAGGAGAAAAAGTTTCGAACCGTGGGGGCAATTCTAATCATGAAGAATTTCGTCAAAGTGAACCATTCTATGATTCACCAAGAGAAAGAAGGAGGCATGAAGGGGGAAGAAGACGTGAAAGAGGAGGTAGAGACCATAGACGAGAAGATGATCTAGGAGGTGTGAAAGTCCAGATACCTTCCTTCCAAGGGAGGAATGATCCTGAAACATATCTTGCATGGGAGATGAAAATAGAACAAATTTTCTCATGCCACAATTACAATGATGCAAAGAAAGTAAAGGTGGTTGCCCTTGAGTTCACCGATTATGCCTTAATTTGGTGGGATCAATTGCAAAAGGAGAGAAGAAGGTATGGAGAGCATTCTATCAACACTTGGGACGAAATGAAGACTTTGATGAGAAGGAGATTTGTGCCTTCCCACTACCATAGGGAATTGCACAACAAATTGCAAAGACTCACCCAAAGGAGTAGGAGCGTGGATGATTATTACAAGGAGATAGAGGTGGCTTTGATTAGAGCCAATATTGTGGAGGATAGGGAAGCTACCATGGCTCGGTTTCTCCATGGCCTAAACTGAGATATTGGAGACATTGTGGAGTTACAACATTATGTGGAGCTTGACGACTTAGTGCATCAAGCAATGAAAATAGAGCAACAATTAAAGAGAAAGGGCATTATGAAGAAATCATCTTCTCCAAACTACTCTTCAAGTTGGAAGGACAAGCCAAAGAAGGAGGGTTCTTCTTCAAATTCTAAGGAGGCAGCAAGCACTAAGAAGCCTATTCCTACTACCTCTTCTTCCACTTCTAAGAGTAGGGATATCAAGTGTTTTAGGTGTTTGGGAAAAGGTCATATTGCATCCGAATGCCCGAATAAGAAGACTATGGTGGTGAGAGATAATGGGAGTATCTCTAGTGAAGAAATTACTTCTCATTCCTCTTCCTCAAGTGATGAGGAAAATGATGGAGCAGCCTATGCGCAAGATGGAGATCTCTTGGTGGTTAGGAGATTATTGGGAAGCCAAGCTAAGGAGCATGAGGAGGACCAAAGAGAAAATATTTTTCATACCCGCTGCCTTATTCAAGGAAAGACATGCTCTATGATCATTGATGGTGGAAGTTGCACTAATGTGGCAAGCACTAGGTTGGTCACCAAACTCAACCTCAAGACTACACCACATGCAAGACCATATAAACTCTAATGGCTAAGTAATAGTGGTGAATTGGTAGTGAACCAGCAAGTGTTGATTAATTTCTCCATTGGCAAATATGAAGATCAAGTTCTATGTGATATTGTGCCTATGGAGGCAAGCCACATTCTTCTTGGAAGACCTTGGCAGTTTGATAGGCGAGCTCACCATGATGGATTCTCCAACAAGATCTCTTTTGTCCACAATTCTCGCAAAGTTACACTTGTACCATTATCACCTAGGGAGGTTTGTGAGGATCAAATAAAAATGAGAGAGAAAAGAGAAAAAGAAGAGCGAGAGCATAAGAAAAAGAAAGAGTGTGTGCAAAAGAAAATACTTGATTTTGAGGACAAAATTCAAAAGAAAAGAAAGAGAGAAAAATAGAAAATTTGTTTACAAGAGTAAGTGAGGTGAAGAAAGCTTATTTAACAAGGCAACCAATATTTCTTCTTTTGTGCAAGGAAACTTGCTTGGAATCTAATACTAACTCTTTGCCTAGTGAAGTTGTTGTTATTTTGTAGGATTTTGAAGATGTGTTTCCCAAGGAAGTACCTCACGGATTGCCACCAATGAGGGGAATTGAACACCAAATAGACCTTATTCCTGGCGCTTCTCTGCCCAATAGGCCAGCTTATAGGAGCAACCCTCAAGAAACAAAGGAGATACAAAATCAAGTAGAGGAGTTACTGCAAAAAGGATGGGTCAGAGAAAGTTTAAGTCCTTGTGATGTACCCGTAATTCTGGTGCCTAAAAAGGATGGATCATGGAGGATGTGCACTGATTGTAGAGCCATTAACAACATCATAATTCGGTATAGACATCCTATCCCTAGACTTAATGATTTGGTTGATGAATTGCATGGTGCTTTCTTCTTTTCTAAAATTGATTTGAAAAGTGGGTACCATCAAATTAGGATAAGGGAAGGGGATGAATGGAAAATAGCTTTCAAAACCAAATATGGACTGTATGAATGGTTGGTAATGCCTTTTGGATTAACTAATGCACCAAGTACTTTTATGAGGCTTATGAACCATGTCTTACGAGAATTTCTTGGAAAATTTGTGGTAGTATACTTTGATGATATTTTGGTATATTCTAAGAGTTTTGTTGAGCATCTTGCACATCTCCAATCTGTCTTGCATGTCCTTAGAAAGGAAAAACTATATGCTAACTTGGAAAAATGTTCTTTTTGCACTACTCATGTGGTTTTTCTTGGATTTGTCATAAGTTCTAAAGGAGTGCAGGTTGATGAAGGGAAAGTTAAGGCCATTAGAGATTGGCCAACTCCTAAAACTGTGAGTGAGGTTAGGAGCTTCCATGGGTTGGCAAGTTTCTATAGGAGGTTTGTGAAGGATTTTAACACAGTGGCAGCACCCCTAAATAAAATTGTTAAGAAAAATATGGGTTTTAGATGGGGAGAGAATCAAGAAAATGCATTTCAAACACTTAAGGATAAACTCATACATGCACCCATTCTTGCTTTACCTGATTTTTCCAAATCATTTGAAATTGAATGTGATGCATCTCATGTGGGTATTGGGGTTGTTTTACTTTAAGATGGTCATCCCATTGCATATTTTAGTGAGAAATTAAGTGGTGCTACCCTCAACTATTCCACTTATGACATAGAATTGTATGCCCTTGTTAGAGCATTGCAAACATGGCAGCATTATCTTTTGCCTAAAGAATTTATCATTCATAGTGATCATGAATCTTTGAAGTATTTGAAAGGGCAAGGGAAGCTCAACAAAAGGCATGCCAAATGGGTCGAATTTCTTGAACAATTTCCTTATGTGATTAAGCATAAGCAAGGAAAGGTAAATGTCGTAGCAGATGCACTTTCAAGAAGGTATAATTTGTTAGCTACACTTGAAACTAAATTGCTTGGCTTTGAACATATTAAGGAATTGTATGTACATGACAATGAGTTTTCCTAATTATATGCTGCATGTGAAAAGAAATCACAAAATGGGTTTGTTAGGCATGACAACTACTTGTTTAAGAATAACAGACTTTGTGTGCCTAGAGGATCGATGCGTAAATTGCTAGTTAGGGAAGCACATGAGGGGGGTTTAATGGAACACTTTGGGGTTCAAAAGTGTTGGTGCAATCTTAGGTCAAGGTTGACCTGGTTGACCTGACTCGAGTTGACCTGACTCGAGTTGTGTTTTGATGTTTGACGATGTTTGACGAGAAGAGAGTTGTATTCTTGATGTTTGACAAGAATAGGTGTTTGGGAGATTGTAGGTGCAACCTTAGGTCAAGGTTGACCTGATTCGAGAAAAGTCCAAGCAGGGAGCTTGGCACGCGAAAAGTCCAAGTATGGAGACTTGGCACTGGAAAAGTACAAGTACGGAGACTTGGCACGGGGAAAAGACCAAGCAGGTAGCTTGGCACGCGAAAAGTCCAAGTATGGAGACTTGGCACGGGGAAAGTCCAAACAGGGAGTTTGGCACGGGGAAAAGTCCTGGTGAGTGAAGCCAGGCAGTCGGAGAAGTCCTGGTGAGTGAAGCCAGGCAGTCGGGAAATCCTGGTGAGTGAAACCAGGTGAAAATCCTAGTGAGTGAAGCTAGGTGAAAGTGGAAGTCCTGGTGAGTGAAGCCAGGTAATGGGAAAGTCCTAACTGGGATGTTAGGCAGTTGGAAAGTCCTGGTGAGTGAAGCCAGGCAGTGAGAAAGTCCTAACTGGGATATTAGGCAGTGTGGAAATCCTGGTGAGTGAAGCCAGGTGAAAGTCCGGGTGAGTGAAGCCAGGCAAGGGAAAATCCAGATGGATCAGGGATGATCGGACATCTGGTGTTGAGGAAAGTCCAAGTAGGTCAAAGGGATTGACCGGACACTTGGTGGGGAATTCTAGCAGATCGAGGGAGTGACCAGATGCTAGGAATGAAGTACCAACAGGTCGAGGTTGACCGAATGTTGGTTTGGAAGGCTTGGGACTTGGTTTGGGCAAAAACCAAGTCACTAGTTATCTGATCGGTCTGGTGACCGATCAGTAACCGATCAGTGTGCTACTGATCGGTATCTGATCGGACTGCAGACCGATCAGAAGGTGATCAGTAGCCGCGAGAAAGACGCCTGATCGGTCTGTGGACCGATCAGGAGCTTCCCTGATCGGTCGTGGCGACCGATCAGGAGACGATGTCGCGGAAGGAAGAGCTTCAAAGCCAAGAGTTGGGATCGGTCTGTGGACCGATCCAGCTGTGGCCTGATCGGTCCACAGACCGATCAGAGTACGCACAGAATGTTTCTGTGCACTGACTGATCGGTCTGGGGACCGATCAGCGCAGGGCCTGATCGGTCCACAGACCGATCAGGGTTCTAGCCGTTGCGTTGCAACGGCTAGTTTCTTCGCTGTTTCTTCTTCGCAGGTATAAAGGAGACGAGGGCATCTTCTGTGCTACTGCTTCTTCCTCTTCTCTTCTGCTACAGAGCTGCTGTTCTGGTGCTTGAGCTTTGTTGAGCTCTTCTTCGCAAGCTTCGCGTGAGCTTCTTCCTTCGGCTGGGACTCCGACTGAGCTGCTGTTGTGGTTGGCGTCTGAGAAGCTGTTGCTTCTTCAACAGTCGACAAGAAGGCAAGGGTTGTTTACATTTGTTGTGTATTTACTTCTTGCTTCTCTTGTATTTGTACTCCTTATCTTGCTGTTGCAAGAAGTAGTTGTGGCGAGGTTTCTCCACCCATAAGGAGCTCATATTTAGCCGGTTCTCCGGGGACTCATCCATCGACGGATTGGTAGGCTTCGTCCACCTTACGGACACGCCGAGGAGTAGGAGTTCATCTCCGAACCTCGTTACATCGGTTTGTTTTTCTTCTCCTTAGTTTCTTCCTTGTATTTCCGCTGCGACTAACCCTAACTGTAGGAAGAACGCGAGAATTTGGGGCGGCTATTCACACCCCCCTCTCTAGCCGAGTACGAACGATCCTAACAAGTGGTATCAGAGCGAGGCCGCTCTTCGACGGATCAACACCCGGGGGAGCACGGGCTAGAGATGGATCTCTATGGAGAAGATGTCACGATTCAACCCTTCTATGAGTCTCACGACAACTTCACATATTGGAAGGTAAGGATGATGTATTTTCTTAGGACTAATATGTTAAATTGGTTTTGTGTACAAGAAGGGTTTTCCCCTCCGATGGATGAGGAAGGAAAACCTATCAAGAAGAAGGAGTGGACGAAAGAGCAAATCCGACAATCCGAAATCAATGACGAGGTAACAAAAATTATTGAATTTGCTTTACCTAATAATGTTTTGTGCAAGATAGATAGGTACAACAACGCCAAGGAATTGTGGAACAATTTGGCAAAATTCCATGAAGAGGAGCCTAGTGAGCCAAGTAGCTCACATCATGGAGGAAGCGAATTGGGAGTTGAGGGCTACTCAACATCCAAGGAAGAAGAGGAGGAGAGCTCTTGTTCAAGATCGGAGCAAGAAGAGGCATCTACCTCCGGAAGGGATGAAGAAGAAAGCTCATCTACATCCACAACCCTAGGTAACTCAAACACTGTGATTTCAAGCAAATTACACATAATGTGTTTTGAGTGTAGGAAGTTTGGGCACTACAAGAGTAAGTGTCCAAAGAGGGTTAGAAAGACTCCACCGGCACCAAAGGTCAAGGAAGTCGGAGTCCCGACATGCAAGAGCAAGAAGCACGTGGTGTGCTTCCAATGCAAGCAACGGGGACACTATAGGAGTCAATGTCCAAGGGGAGGCAACCTCACAAGGACAAGAGGCCAAACACGTGTAAAGGGGAGCTAAGGCAAACCCTAAGGTAACATTTAAAGCTCATTCTTGCAATTCTAGTAGGATGCATGCTAGTAGTCTTATTGCCATTGTCAATAATGATAAGCATGTTAACACTAGAAATCGATACATGTGCTTAGGAGCCAAGCATGTTAGCCTAGATAAGAACAATTCTAGAAATGCTAACCCTAGAATTAACTCATCTAAGGCTAAGGAAAATCTAGATAGAAATCCCAAATCATCTAGACACATGCCTAGGAATACCTCAAAGAAAAATGATAAATCAAAACTTGAGGTATTAGAGAAAGAAAATCAAGTCTTGAGGTCAAGACTTGACTCTCTAGAAAAGGCTCTTAAGGATTTGACTCTAGGGTCTAAGGGTCAAAAACCCAAGTCCAAGGACAAGAAAGGTTTGGGTCACAAACCTAAGTCCCAATTGGTCAAGCCCACTTATCATAATGTTTCATTCGATTATGGAACAAAACCTAGGGCTAGGAAGACCATTACCAAGGTCACAAGGGGAGTCACCCCTATAGTTGACCTTGATGAGACCCAAATGACCAAGGCTTTAAAGCCTAAGAGGGTCATTAGGAGGGTTGCTAGGGAAGTTATCCCTAGTGAATATTTAGTGAACCCAATGAGCTCTAATAGGTATTGGGTTCCTAGGAGCATCTTCTCTACCCCATAGATGGGTTAGAGAGTGTCAACTCCGATTAGAAGGGTAGTTAACCCAACTTTGAGGAAATTGACACTCAAGGAGCATTTTCAAGGTTTTGAGAACTTTTGAAAATGAAATGGAATTATCATTTACTCCTTTGAAGAGTTAAATGTGCCTAAAGATTGGAAATTTCATTTTTAATCTCAATTGGCACAATTTGGGAAAATCTAGAGAACTCTCGAAAAAAAATGAAACATGCCAAGTTTTGAGGATAAATTTGATCTTTAAGTGGCATGAATTAATCTAGAGTTCAAGAAGTGTCAAAATTAGGATTTTGGCATTTTGGGGCAATCTAGGATTAAATTTGAAGTTAGCCAAGTGGTTAAGGATACTTAGATAGGTAATCTAGGTATATTTATTTATGCTAAATCTTGCCATGATTGTTTGCCCTCACATGTCATGACATCATGTTTAATTTTATTATCATTTGAAATGTCATGATAATGCTTAGGCTAGTTTTTATGTCATGTTTATTTAAGTTTCAAACTTTATGCCATGACATCATGACTTTGACACATGTTTTCATTATGATACCATTTTATGCCATGTCATCATCTCTTGCATTAATAATCAATTGAATTGATTTAAGGATGAAAAACACATTTTGATATTGAGATCAAATTTGTGTTTAGAAAATGCATGAGACCTTAGTCTAAGACACCTAAACCCATATCTCACATTAAAATTGCCATGGATGTGTTTGATACACTTTAGATGTGTGTGAGATATTAGGATCATGAATTAGGATCAAGGTGCATAGTTCTTGTACCTAGATGAGCCTAATTCAAGAAATGGAGGATCATAGGGAAAGCATGTGTACAAGTCATGTACATTTAGCCCTAAGATTATGGCCCTAAATTAAAAGGTTTAAAATCATTTTGAAATTGATTTGGAAAACCTTGATGAAGCCATCTTAGTGATTGCATTCATCATTGAACATTGTGATACAAAGTTGAGTTAATTTGAACTATTTCAAAGTTTTTGAACTTTGTATCAAGATTGAAAAATGGAAGTTATTTTCATAGAAAACTATTTTTCCATGATAGTATATGTTATGAGGAATGTATCCTCAAAATTTCATAATTTTTGAAATTTTCTGGGATTTTCTAGGAGTTTCTGAATTTCTCCCGGGGAGAAAAATCAGAAATCTCTGATTTCAGAGGCTGGATCGGTCACCGGACCGATCCAGGGAAGGCTGGATCGGTCTGGGGACCGATCCAGAGGGGTCCTGATCGGTCCGGTGACCGATCAGGCGTGCTGGATTTGCTGAATTTCGACTGTGGTCTGAAATTTCAGCTGTGGGAGTTGAGTTTCGGGTTTCTAAATGTTTGAAACTCTCCAAGACATTGTTGGTGCAATGGTCAAGGGGGAGTTGACCTTTAGGGAGAGTCTTAACTAATTGTCAAGGGGGGTTGACTTTTAGGGGGAGTTTTTACTCCTTAAGACTTTTGAGGATTAGTGATATGAGATTGTCACTAAGTTGAGTGTTGAGTTTAGTATCAAGGGGAAAGTTAAGGGTTTCAATGAAAGGTATGGGACTTTCATTAGGAAGAAACTCTTGACCTTGATTCCCTCTTTTTGATGTGTGTCAAAAAGGGGGAGAGATGTCCCAAGGGGGAGAGTGTAGGTTTTGGAAGAATGTTCAAGGAAGAACATTGGAAAACCTAAGTTAGGTTATCGGGTTAACCTAACTTGATTTTAGATTTTGTCAAACATCAAAAAGGGGGAGATTATTGGTGCAACCTTAGGTCAAGGTTGACCTGGTTGACCTGACTCGAGTTGACCTGACTCGAGTTGTGTTTTGATGTTTGACGATGTTTGACGAGAAGAGAGTTGCATTCTTGATGTTTGACAAGAATAGGTGTTTGGGAGATTGTAGGTGCAACCTTAGGTCAAGGTTGACCTGGTTGACCTGATTCGGGAAAAGTCCAAGCAGGGAGCTTGGCACGCGAAAAGTCCAAGTATGGAGACTTGGCACTGGAAAAGTCCAAATACGGAGACTTGGCACGGGGAAAAGACCAAGCAGGTAGCTTGGCACGCGGAAAGTCCAAGTATGGAGACTTGGCACGGGGAAAGTCCAAACAGGGAGTTTGGCACGGGGAAAAGTCCTGGTGAGTGAAGCCAGGCAGTCGGAGAAGTCCTGGTGAGTGAAGCCAGGCAGTCGGGAAATCCTGGTGAGTGAAACCAGGTGAAAATCCTAGTGAGTGAAGCTAGGTGAAAGTGGAAGTCCTGGTGAGTGAAGCCAGGCAATGGGAAAGTCCTAACTGGGATGTTAGGCAGTTGGAAAGTCCTGGTGAGTGAAGCCAGGCAGTGAGAAAGTCCTAACTGGGATGTTAGGCAGTGTGGAAATCCTGGTGAGTGAAGCCAGGTGAAAGTCCGGGTGAGTGAAGCCAGGCAAGGGAAAATCCAGATGGATCAGGGATGATCGGACATCTGGTGTTGAGGAAAGTCCAAGTAGGTTAAAGGGATTGACCGGACACTTGGCGGGGAATTCTAGCAGATCGAGGGAGTGACCAGATGCTAGGAATAAAGTACCAACAGGTCGAGGTTGACCGAATGTTGGTTTGGAAGGCTTGAGACTTGGTTTGGGCAAAAACCAAGTCACTAGTTATCTGATCGGTCTGGTGACCGATCAGTAACCAATCTGATCGGTCTGTGGACCGATCAGGAGCTTCCCTGATCGGTCGTGGCGACCGATCAGGAGCTTCCCTGATCGGTCGTGGCGACCGATCAGGAGACGATGTCGCGGAAGGAAGAGCTTCAAAGCCAAGAGTTGGGATCGGTCTGTGGACCGATCCAGCTGTGGGCTGATCGGTCCACAGACCGATCAGAGTACGCACAGAATGTTTCTGTGCACTGACTGATCGGTCTGGGGACCGATCAGGAGGTCTGGGGACCGATCAGCGCAGGGCCTGATCGGTCCACAGACCAATCAGGATTCTAGCCGTTGCGTTGCAACGGCTAGTTTCTTCGCTGTTTCTTCTTCGCAGGTATAAAGGAGACGAGGGCATCTTCTGTGCTACAGCTTCTTCCTCTTCTCTTCTGCTACAGAGCTGCTGTTCTGGTGCTTGAGCTTTGTTGAGCTCTTCTTCGCAAGCTTCGCGTGAGCTTCTTCCTTCGGCTGGGACTCCGACTGAGCTGCTGCTGTGGTTGGCGTCTGAGAAGCTGTTGCTTCTTCAACAGTCGACAAGAAGGCAAGGGTTGTTTACATTTGCTGTGTATTTACTTCTTGCTTCTCTTGTATTTGTACTCCTTATCTTGCTATTGCAAGAAGTAGTTGTGGCGAGGTTTCTCCACCCATAAGGAGCTCATATTTAGCCGGTTCTCCGGGGACTCATCCATCGACGGATTGGTAGGCTTCGTCCACCTTATGGACACACCGAGGAGTAGGAGTTCATCTCCGAACCTCGTTACATCGGTTTGTTTTTCTTCTCCTTAGTTTCTTCCTTGTATTTCCGCTGCGACTAACCCTAACTGTAGGAAGAACGCGAGAATTTGGGGCGGCTATTCACACCCCCCTCTCTAGCCGAGTACGAACGATCCTAACAAAAAGACCTTAGAAATACTGCTTGAACATTTCATTGCCCACACATGAAACACGATGTGCAGAAATTTTGTGCACGGTGCATTGTGTGTAGAAAAGCAAAATCTAAGACATTACCTCATGGACTTTACAAGCCTTTGCCTATTCCTAATTTTCCTTGGACTGACTTGTCTATGGATTTTGTTTTAGGGCTACCACGTACTCAAAAAGGTAAGGACTCCATTTTTGTAGTAGTTGATAGATTCTCCAAGATGGTACACTTCATACCTTGCCACAAGGTGGATGATGCAACTCATGTGGTAGATTTGTTTTTCAAAGAGGTGGTAAGACTTCATGGCATGCCTAGGAGCATTGTTTCAGATCGTGACACCAAATTTTTAAGCCATTTTTGGAGGACCTTATGGAACCAGCTGGGAACAAAGCTTCTTTTCTCCACCACATGCCACCCACAAACTGACGGCCAGACTGAGGTGGTAAATAGGACACTTTCTACTCTTCTTAGAGCAATTATTAAGAAGAACATTAAGTCTTGGGAAGAATGTTTACCTCATGTTGAATTTGCTTATAATAGGACGGTCCATTCTACTACTCAATTTTCTCCTTTTGAGATTGTTTATGGGTTCAATCCACTAACACCTCTTGATTTGCTTCCTTTACCTAACACTTCTTCTTTAGTTCACAAGGATGGCAAAACAAAGGCAGAATATGTAAAGAAGCTTCATGAGCAAGTTAAAGCTCAAATTGAGAAGAAAATGGAGCAATATGCAAATCGAGCCAATAAAGGGAGAAAAAGAGTGGTCCTTGAACCCGGTTATTGGGTGTGGGTTCATATGAGGAAGGAACGGTTTCCTACCCAAAGGAAATCAAAGCTTCAACCAAGAGGAGATGGACCATTCCAAGTGTTGGAAAGAATTAATGACAATGCTTACAAAATTGATTTGCCCGGTGAGTATGGTGTTAGTGCAACATTTAATGTGGCTGATTTGAGTCCTTTTGATGTAGGAGATGAAGACCAAAATTCGAGGACGAATTCACCTAAAGAAGGAGGGAATGATGTGAGCCAAGAAGAGGCATTGAAGGGAATTGGGGGACCCATGACAAGGTCCAAGACTAAGAGAATGAAGCAAGCTTTGGAAGGCTTAATAATGAGGCTCAAGGAAAAGGAGGATCAATGCACAATGGAGGCAACAACTAAGTGGATCACATTCCTTCAATTTGAAAGTGAAATTGGACCAACATGAGGACCATTTTCGTGTGCATGCATGGGGGGGTTTTTCTAAAGTGACTTTTGATGTCCTTTGTGGGTTTTTAATGCATTTTTGAGAGTTCCTAAGCTAGTATAACAAATATCATGCATGCATGGTTGCATTAAGCTAGTATTAGGGATTAGTGGTTGCATTAGTGGATAATAAAACACATGCATGCAAACATGATATTTATTGCATAATTAGTGCATAGTGGATCTTAAGGGATGTTAAATAGGAGAACTCTTGTATGACAAATCATGTAAGTTTGAATGAAAATTTGAGTTCCTCTTTTGTGAGAGCTTCCTTCTTGTTCTTAGGCAAAGAACTAATTTCGATCTTATCAAGGCAACTTGTGGCGATCAAAACTCCATGACTTATCACTCACCTTCTCATCTTGCTTGAGTGTGGCGTCAATACCCTTTCCCAAGCTGAATTTCAAGGCGATCCATTTACAAGGTTTCTTTATCAAAGACCCTTGCAAAACTAATTCTATCCTTGTCCTTTATAACTCTATCCGTGTAAATGGGGTTACCTATCATCGAAGTCACCTTACTGAGGCCAGAGGGGGTCCAACAATCCAGTTGGTAACCCATATATTTGCATCCACAGGGGTATCTGACTCTGTGATTCAATCTGAAAGTTGAAGCACTGCAACATGAGCTTCATGTAGAGCGAGTAGCTGTGGATAACATACACCCCCACTTCTCTCTCCTTTGGTGGCAAAAAGGCGAATACGCTCGCCCCCAGCACCCCCGCCAACCCGTCTCAGGGCCAACACGGAGGAAGTAAATCACGGGCGGCTACTAGCCTTTGGAATAGTGATTAACACATAAGGGAGGCATTTACCTCGACTTTACCGAGATTCGAACCCCAGACCTCATTGGTGGCAACACCTCATGTGCTAGCCACTAGACTCATCCGAGGGGACTCCCACTTCTCTCTCCTTTGATTGTATGTAAGGTGGGTTGATTTTCACAAATCAGTACCAAGGTGATGCTAATGGTGCCGACACCACCAAACCAAATCAGTACCAAGGTGGTACTATTTTTTTTACTAATCAGCACCAATGTGATGTTGATATTGAAAGAATAACTCCAATGTTGGAGTTAGTCGGTAAAGACTAGCTCCAACATGTTGGTCTTTAAAGACCATCACTAGCACATTGGAATTGATCCTTAAAGACCAACATTAGCACGTTGGAACTGATCTTTAAAGACTAGCTCCTAGCTCCAATGTTAGTGTTGGTTTATAGAAATCAATACTTGGTTCGTAAACCAACGCCAAGGTGGTGCCGATTTATAGAAATTAGCACTACCTTGGTGCTGGGTTTATAGAAATCAATATCAAGGTGATGCTGATTTGTAGGAACTAGCACCACATTGCATGCAATCAAAGAAGAGAGAAGGGAGTTATTACATGCAAATGAGAAAGAGATTAAAAAATTCAAATTTTAATTATGTCAGATGACCCACGTTAGATGTCGTCCACTGCTGCTTATGTAAAACTGCCGTAACTTATAGATATATACTAGAAACATTAAAAACTATTATAGATTCTATTCATATTATCCTGCAACTAATAACTTGTGTTATTTATCATGATATAATAGTTAAAATGTCAAATCTTTAATATGACCAATTGTTTGAGTTAATCCAAGGCAGGCTGTTCAAATAATATGCTAATAGATGTTTATCCATAAAATAAAAACGTAATTATAAAGTGATTGGGAAAAAGTCAAACAGAGAGATCTTTATGAGCGATTTCTCATTCTGTTGCTCATATTCATCCAAAAAAAGACAAAGTTATAAAATTTCATCTATGAAATTCATGCCATCTAAAATCTATAGAGAGAGCAAGTTGGACAAGACAAATAACAAAAATATATTTGTAACACCACAAGACAGATGTAAAAATCTTTCTGGATAGTAAATAAGTTGACATAGATAATTCATATTTATATTTTTGAGATGTATGCATCAAATAAGAAGGAAATCAACAGTGTATTAACTCGCAAAACTCGACGCGTTGAGGTGAGGGCGTGACGAGGGAGTACAACTTGTCGACAGGAATGATAGATCGGTGAGTGAGGGAAAACCTAGCTTGGTGTGGCAACGGAGGGGCACGCTGAAAACCTAGTTTCATCGCGACAAGGGAGGGTGCAATGGGGAAAACCTAACTTCGTCGTGGCAAGGGAGGGAGGCTCGGTGTGGTGAGGGAGACTATCGCGGTAAGGGGGGGAGGCACGAGGGTGGCGAGGGAGACCGTCACGGCAAGGGAGGGAGGGCTATGTGCAGCGAGGGAGGGTGCGGCGAGAGGCTTTTGGCGAGAAGAATGACACGAGGGAGAATAACGTAGATTGAGAAAAGTTGTCTTTAATAAATTTTTATAAAAAAGATTGATGCGGATTTATCATGAAGGTAGTCTGCAGCGTTCCGCAGCCAAAAATCCGTAACATAACAATTCTGTCTATATATATATATAAACTAAGTACTCACGGCAGGACACACTCACTTTAAGTTTTTTTTTTTAATAAAAAAATAGCTAACACAAGGTATTCAATTTTCGATGACCAATTCAATTCAGCTCTATGAAAATTTTCCATCGGCTATTAGAGTAAATCCGAAAGTGCTCATCGTTGGCGACTCAACAATCCAACTCATAGATTTATCGTCTCACGGGATGAAAATATCCTACAATACACTATAACTAGCTAAGGGAGTTATTTATATGTTTAAGTTGTTCGATATGTTGTTAGTGTCTAATTTGAATATCTGAACAGCATTTTAATTTGTCGTTTAAATCAGCGGCAGAAACTAAACCGATAGGAGCTCATCTAAAGCGAGATCATCACCAGCCGCCGGGGATGGCCGATCGCTTCTTCCCCAACAGTCTGCCGGAGTTTGTGGTAGAGGAAGAAGGCGCAATCACCGGATCTACTCTTCTCGACCTTCTCCACCTCCCATACCCCAAATTGGCCGACAAGTTGCTTAATTCCGCCCTCCATCTCAAGAAAAAGGTCAATCGACTCCCTTTACTCTGTGCGCACTCATCGGATCATCGTAATCACTCGACTTCAGGTGGTGGAGGAGACATGGCTGCGAAGTGGGCGCGGCGCACGGGACTATACTCTCTACACCGGTGCACTAGGGACAGCTTTTCTGTTGTTCAAGGCTTACCATGTGACCAAAAATCGGGCCGACCTCGATCTCTGCGCTGAGATCGTCATCGCGTGTCATCAAGCATCTCAGGGTTCACCGTAAGATAAAGAGAAACATCCTAAGGATCTGAGTGTTTTGGTAAAGCAAAGAATTTTTTGGGGTTGATTTGCTTGTGAATTGGATTGGATCAGGTTAGTGACGTTCATATGTGGAAAGGCCGGCGTCTGTGCTCTTGGCGCTGTGGTGGCAAAGGAAGCTGGAGACGAGGGCTTGCTCAATCTCTATTTGAGCTCGTTTAGAGAGGTAAGGTTTGATTTGCGGTTGTGAAAAATGCTACAAAACTTAATGCTTGTTTAGTATAAGGCAGAAGGTTGTTACCCTATTGCTAAATCTATACTCTTGATAATTTGGATAAATTCTTGAATAACAACTCAATTATTTTTGATATGTTGCTATCAAACAAAATGTCAGGTCATCTAGTGTATCCAATTCCATTAAGGACTCGTTTAAAGAAGGGGAGGTAAGGAATGACAGGGAAGGTGAAATGAGGCAATTTAAAATACTACCAATTTGGAGGAATGTAAAGTTAATAGTGCATACAAAAGGGGAAAGGGAAGGAATGTATAGGGAATTGTTTTGACCTTTATAATCTTTCACTAATTTTCAAATGATCTCTGATAAGACCAACAGTTGCTTGGTCTAATTGTTATGTTTGTTGGAAAACAAGTTTGATTTAATTTTTTATTAAAAGCATATTATAAGGAAAAGGTAGGCACGCATATTTCAAGAGTCTTATCTATTTATATGGAGTGGTGTTTAAGACTAACTTATATACCAATAAATAGGAGTAGTTGTATGGCCACTTATACCAAGTTATGAAATGAACGAAAGGATTAGCCTTCAAATTTCACCATAATCATATTTTCATTCCAACTGTGTTCTCCTTGTTGCAATGCATGCTGCATAAGTGGTTGATCTGTCATACGTATATGATTGAATTGATTATTCAACTCGCTGCATGGAAATTTCACTTTGGTTTCATGGTAAAGTCTACGCCTTTGTTGTTTCTGACTGATCCTATTGTGTAATCAGTTTCTTTCTGATATGGTAAAAGCTTAGGTGCTTTACACTATTATTAAGATTAATTTCTTGTGCTAATATATTTTCATGTTCAGTTCTCACAATCATCCAAGTAGTTTATATATCTAACTATATACAAGAAGATGTAATGATTTTTTTTTTTCACGTATTCAATCAAATGCCATGTTCGTTTTAGCCACAGTAAACTTATTGCTGGTTGCATAAAATTTGATTTATCATTTTCTTCTAAGCAGATTAAATTTCCTCACGATGTCCCCAATGAGCTTTTATATGGAAGAGCGGGCTACTTGTGGTCGTGTTCTTTCTTAAATAAACACATCGGCGAGGGAACAATTCCCTCAACTCATATGGTAACTTTCCTTCTTGTTTCCTCTCATTCTTTTCTAAATCATTCACTCATTATAGTTGTAATGTCCAAGATTGAGTCCAATCCAATTCAAAATATCAATACACTTACAAGGATGACCTATAGTATTTACGCATGTTATGAGAGTCCTCATTTGAAGATGTGAGAGTAGGAATGAAAGTTTTATCTCTTTCTCACTTCCAACTTTCTTTAACATTCCACCCTCAATCTCAACCTCCTCCCCTCAATCTCAACCTCGTTAGAGGTGAGGGACTGATTCTAATATCATATTTAAGTCTAAGAGACTCTAATCCAACCTAAAGTACTAAATCACGTAGGCGGATGTTATGCTAGTACAAGCATATTCTGAGAACTATCATTTGAAGATGTGAGACTAAATGATGAAATTTATTCTCTCATTTCCATATTTTGCTCTTTTTAATAGTGTTTGCTTGGATGCATAATTTTGTAGAGATCAATAGCTAAGGACATGATTATGGATGGAAAAAGATTAGCCAGCAAGAGCAACTGCCCATTGATGTATGAGTGGAACGGTGAGAGGTACTGGGGGGCGGCCCATGGCCTTGTTGGGATCATGCATGCTTTGATGGATGTTAATCTCAATGAAGATGACCTGCAATATGTTAAGGGCACCCTTAACTACATGATTAACAACCGGTTCATCAGCGGGAACTACCCATCAACCGAGGGATTCAATGCAGATTGTCTTGTGCATTGGTGCCATGGTGCACCTGGTGTTGCTCTCACCCTCACCAAAGCTGCTCAGGTAAGGGAATGAAGCACATGATATCAATCCCATCAGTTAAAGTGGCAGCTTGTCTTTGTGAAGGAATATTTTACAGAATGAATTTGTTTTACTGCAAGACAAGGAATTTCTTCTTCTTCTCTTCTTTCCATGTCTTCCCTTCCTTTCTTATTCGAACTTTGAACATTTTTCATGAAATTTAACCATCTACATCTCTTGTCAGGTACTCCAGGATCATAAGTTTCTTCAAGCAGCAGAAGAAGCTGCTGATGTGGTGTGGGAACGAGGCTTGCTGAAGAGAGTGGGAATTTGCCATGGCATGAGTGGAAATGTGTATGTTTTCCTATCGCTTTACAGACTAACTGGCAATATGAAGTACTTGGGTCGTGCAAAGGCATTTGTTTGTTTTCTGCTGGATTTGGCTGATAATTTGATCGCAGAAGGGATGATGCACGGTGGTGATCATCCTTATTCACTTTTTGAAGGACAAGCCGGAATGGCTTACCTCTTCTTGGACATGATTAATCTTTCCGAGGCAAGGTTTCCTGCATATGAACTTTGAGTTCTTTTTCATACATAAGCATAAGGATCAAGGCTCATTAGGTTAATCTGTGTTTGTACGTGAAATTTTGTAGTTTCAGTTAGATCCAACTTGTTTTTCTGTTGTGGATGTTTCCAGTATGTGGACTGAGTTCCTGTTCATGCTTGGGGTTCGTTTGGTCGGTCTTCCCCATGAGAAGTTTAATTAATGGTGATTGAATCGAATTTATCTGAAAATTTAGAACTTTTATAGGTTTCAGATGGATTTTTGAGAATCTATAAGATTGATTTTAATTTTTGTATGTTACCTAATAGCTCAAAAAATATTAATAATTTTACAAAATTAAAATATTTTCCTTGCGGTATGGACTAACCGGGAGGGTTGAATATTCTAATTAGTTGATAGAAGACAGGATAAATGATTCACGCTGGTGATAGGCTCCGTATATTCAATTGTCGAGCAAGTATGCATGAAAGAAGGAGTGTAAATGAGTCAAGTTGCTCATGAATTGTTCGGTCAAAGCTCGACTCGAGTTCAGAATTGATCGAAATCAAGTTGGCTCGTTTAATATTCAAGCCGATCTTGAGTTCATTTTATACTGACTCATTAAGTCTTATCGAGCTCCGTTAATTTAATATTATAATATTTAAAATAATTATTATTTTAAAAATAAATAATAAATTAAAGAGGTTTGTGATTAGAAGATTTTATTGAGTTTACTAGTGGTAGAAGGTTTGAATCACGACTGCACAACATCTTGTCATTTAAATGTAATTTTTCTGAATCGAACTTGAGTCCGTGATTAAATAGCTACAACATCTTTTGTCATTTAAATTTAATGTTTTGAATCGAACTGGAGTTCATGATTAAATAGCTTAAGCTCAAATTCACAAACTTGCTCGAACTTGGGTCGAGCCTCTTTAATTTTCTCATGTTCTAAATAGTGAAATGTTAACAACTTAACAGATATATTTTTTTTAATATACAGTTGATCATAGAATGCTAGATTGAAGAATGTACTTTTTGATTTAACTTATAAAAAAACTTATATGAAATTAGATAAATCATCCTTATAAATAAATTGGATATCACTGGATATATATATCATCTGAACTAAAAAATAGTTCAAATTTAAAATTTTGCAGGCTAGTAAAGTGTGATCATATTCCTGTCATTTTATAACTTCTTTCATAGGCAACGGACAGATATGGATAAAAGAAAATACGGTGCCTTCATTGCTCGTAAATGAATGAATTTTGATTGGTTACGTGATCCGCCTCTTATTTGAGATCAACCAGATAAATTATATTGTTTTCATGAAGGTTAAAAACTGAAAACACGACGACAACAATATCTTTCAAAGTCAAAATGTATCCCGATGCTGAAAAGAAGAAAACACCTGAGGAAGTCGCCCAAAACTATGGTGACGGGCAAAGACATCGTCTTCCGAAATGATCATGCAAATCATTCTGACAGGTTTCAGATAAACGTACTCAAATCTCTCTACAAGGGCAAACAAATTGCTGGATAGATTCAAAAACAGCAGCACTAAATTAGATAACATGGAGAGACAGGTAGGCAAATGCACTTGCTTTAAAATAAGAATTGATGAGCCAAAGAAATCACCGGAGGAAACCATCTGAATTTATGATGATGGACAAGACAACGCCCTTATCAAAAGCTCAAGGAAATCGTTTGACACAATTTCACATCAGATGTACTCAATCTCAACAAATTGCAGGATAGATTTATAAGGAAAAAGAAAAAGAAAACCAACAGTTTAGATAACATGCAGTGGCAAACAAGTAGTTGTAGAGTACCGAGCCAATACCGTTAACTTGAAAATAAGTATTGGTCAGTAGTTTGTGAGCGGAGAGCCACAGTAATGGACGTCGGAGATGTCAGAGAACTTCTGCTTGGGGGACAGCGTGGAGCTGGCTGCCATGTCGAACTCAAGGGTATTGATATCTTTTCTCTTTGGCTTCGGCCTCTCCTCAGAGGCTTCTAGGATAGGACTGAGAGTGCAAGGCGTTTCAGCCTGCTGCTGGTGCTGCGTTATCATCGCCTGAGCTTCTGCCACTACTGAATGACTATCATCTGCCGCATAGAGTATCTTTTGGATAGCAGTAACAATCTGTAGCACAGTGACAATGTTCATCAAACAACAGTTTAACTACCTGCATTTTTTCCCCAAAAAAAGTATCTTCACAGTTTACGTTTCTTTCCAAGTACAGAATAAAAATAGATGATCAGAATGTTAAACAGAATATTCAATATATAATTTTATCAAGCAAACTTAGTTCAGTTATGGGAATAGCACTGTAGCGAACACGTTTTTGTTAAATGAACTAAAAGTTAGAAAATTTTGATAAGTTTAAAACTCAAAGGAGATTTGGAAAAGCAAGGGAAATTGTAGGGAACAAGAAGGAAATTTCTACATTTTAAAACCTAAATCTATCTACATATTTAGGTTTTAAAAACGTCTGGTAAGGAAATATTTTGACAATGATGAAATTTTTTAAGGCAATTGAATAATGATTAGACATTTTGATGATAATAAAATATATGATACAATTTGAAAAAGCATTTGCTTCTTTTATCAAAAAAGGATTACACTTACTGGTAAGTGCTCAATCTCAGGGTTCTGGCACAAGATTTCAATATCCCTTAATTTTCCAAAGTAGAAGTCCCTTTCTTTCTCCAAACTATCCACAAAGAGCTTCAGTTCCGTGATCTGCAATTTGCAATCCCATTATAAACTTTGATGTTTTTTCACTATCGATTGAAAACACAATCTTATCATCCATCTAACAAACCTGCTCATCATAAGCTTGAGTTGCAGAATTTGCTGCAGGTTTTGTGGCTTTATGTGAAGAATTCATAGCATGACTGTCGCCTTTTTTTGTTCCATGCGAGGCTTGAGTTTTAGGGGCAGATGAGGATGATCTTACAGATGATTGCGAAGGTGCTGTCTTCTTGTTTGCTTCTTTGCCTCCTTTGCAAGCATCCCTTCGCTCCACAGCATTATATCTGTGAAAATACATTCAGATAAAAGAGATTTTAGGAACTAGCAATGTTCAGGGTCATATCAAGTTCTAGAATTTTTTTTTTTTTTCCAAAACTGGAGATTTATATTGAACTAGTTAGAACATGAGTATGCCCAAACAATTTTGTCCCACTAAAAAAAAACCCTGGAAATAAGCTACCTTAAGCCAAGTTAGATGGCGAGACTATGACATTGGATCAGCTTTTTGACTTGTATACATTTGGTAATGGTCATGCAGTTGTTTGCACAAACCATGTAGATAGATCTGTTGTTATGTTCTATGGATCGAAGTCAAGAAAACAACCATCGTCAATTTTGATGGTGAATGATGTTTTCTTAAAAAAAATGGAATGAAGAAACATGATCACAGCGTGTGCATAATATTCTCTAACGTGAAGGGAATTTCTGGGACAACCAGAGAACATAAATAAACATTTTTCTTTAATATCATCTTAAGGGAATGGATCAAAAGAAAATGTTCAGGCATTTATTAACAGTCCAAAGAAATAGATATGCAGAACATAAATGGTTGACAAATTACTTGCCCATGATGCCACCATTGACAGAATCGCAATATCTCTTCATCCACTGCATGAACTCCAAATTATCTAATGGCCTTCCTTTAATGAGCTTGTTTACTTCGATGTGCTAACATTAAGAATATCATTCAGTATAATTTCATTAATCATAATATGCAACAAAGTTTAGCTAACTGATTCAATAACACGTTATTAATTCATCAGAAGAAACAAAATGTAAAGCGAACAGGTCATATCAGTTCAGCATTCCTAATCATCATAAAGCTAGATTACAAGGAGTATAATATTTTAGCCTCTTAGTTGCATGATATGAAGAATAAGGTGGGCCCCCCTAAGTCGAGTCGAAGTCAACGAGCCCAGCTGATGTGGCAATCAAGATAAAAAAGAAGTCAACACTCGGAGCTAATATGGTTGCATGTCTCGCCCGAACGGCCTAAGTCAATTGGACCATTGATCCAGTCAAATCCCAAATCCCTCAATATCGATGAAGCTACGAGTTGTAACAATGCTATTCGAAGCTAAGTCAATGGTCCCCACCGAATGTTCTAGCCAATCGAAACAAAAGTCCGATCGGACATGCTAGACACACCGCTCGACAGGACCGAGCTCTTTAGTTGTATGGAGGACAGGTGCAAACCAAGTCCTTAAGAGTGACATCCATCCTATATCTGACCTGATTGCTCCTGCGAACAAGAGCTGATTGGGCTACCAAGGGGACTCGGTCGGTTGGCCAACAAGGCATATTAGGGATCCATCAACCCAGCAGTTTAATATTCCCTTTTAACATTTTATGCGTCAAAGAAATAAAAAAATATTCCCTATGCAATTTTTAGGAAAGAAACTTCTACTCTGCAAATTACAAAAATGATAAGCTCATTTCTGGAAAGAATATCAGAATGGTTGATCCATTTTTGACAATGCTTCGCATTTTTGACAATGCTTCGAGATTCATGCACAGAATACAATTAACTCTATAAAAGGAATTTCCATCTACATACACAAGTATGCAAACGCATCATCACGCAACCTCACTCGATTCCACTGCTCATTTTGCTACTATTCACTACATTTTCGTCTTAGACACCTATTTAACTTGAGTGTCGAGTATTTGTGCCAAAAATCCCTCCCTTATCAAATTGCTAACGTTTATTCCCTTCATTCTCTGTTTTTGATACGTAGGACCGCACGACGTGTGCACAAAGTGGAGTCTTTTCCAGGTCAACAGTAGAGCCACATCAAAGCCATTTGCCTAGTGTTTGTCTCCTCCGATTTTAGACAAAATCATTGCATATGACCAGATATATATATATATATATATATATATATAAACACAATATTGTGATATTGTGCAAATTCAACACTGAATTCCTCCTAAAACGTATAAAATTGAACAATTTGAATACCCGAGTAATATAAGTTGCATGAATATCAACGTAATTTCTAATAACAGAAGACAGACAATTCAGTTTTCAAAAAGATTGATTTTTTGTTTCTAACTTACATTTCTGACTTCTACTACAATAAGGTGTACTCTCACGACTTTCAGTTATCATTATGTGATAACCATATGGTTAGGTTTGAATTAGATGATCATGAAAGAATGAGTGCTCTATGGACACAGGAACAACGCATATTCGTAATCCTAAATTGTTGGCAGGAGCTTCAATCTGTATTGTAACTATTGGTAATGTGGAAAACTAAGTTTTGCTAGGGGTAAAGCATGTAAACAAACACCGAGCATCGGTTCCCTCGGAAAAAAAACGTAAAGGTAAGGAAAGAACAGAATGTGATGAGCATAAACGGAGGAGAAGTTAAACCTTAGTGATCTTGAGTTTGTTGAATACATCCTGAAGGACCTTGTAGTTCTGGATCATCTCGTACTCGCTTTTCGCGTCAAAGTTCACCTTGTGCATCGGCACCATCCCCGAGTGCACGGCGTCCATCAGCTGACACTGCACCGCCCCCGATGCCGCCTGAAAACCCCACCCATTGGCCACCGAGCCATCCGTTTTCAGATCACATCAGAACTTACTCGCATCTGTTGAAACATACGATTAAATCATCAAGGGCAGACGACAAACCTCTTCGACCTTGGAAAGGTTGAGATGGAGGGTGGAGTTGATCCAGGACAGGATCTCGTTCCGCCCGACGAAGTACGCTGAGTCCATCATCCCGATCGTGGTCGCCATTTAGGCTTCTGTGGGAGTGGGCGGCGGCGACTCAGGGCTTCGATTGGCCCTGGCGGAGATCTCCTCTGCTTAGGGCTTCGTCCTCGTGCAATAAATGGTGAACAGAAAGAAGAAGATGAGGAGAATTGGGCGGGATTTTGGGAAATTTGAAATGAGGATTTTTTTTTTGGGTAAAAAATAGCGGCATTTCCTGTGTGCTGGAACCTTCCAAATCGAGACTTCTCTCTCAACGTACCAGTAATCACAAATCGACCGGCGGAGATAAACCACGCGATAGGTCAATACGTTCGTCATTTAACCAATGATTTTATCTTATCACAACTAGAAAAGCCTACTTACTTATCACTAATTATATAATTATTAAAATGTTTTTTTTCCTCCCTAAAACAACTTTTATCCCAAAGATTTTGTTGATGTAAAATTGCTCTAAAATTTCACTAAAACTCATGTCTTATCTTGTTAAGTCTTCTTATTCTAACGCATAAAGTTGATTCTCAATCATTTCAGATTAAAGAGTTATGAATACTTTTCTGTTTTTTTTTTTTACCTTATCATTTTTGTTGTTTCCTTTTACAATCTTTTTAAAATGATCTTTATTTTCCCATGGCACAATGGCCAATTCTTAATCGATCAATCTCTTAAATAAACAGTCCTTATTAAGCTTCTATGATGAACTCGTGCTCCAAATCACCAATGGTTATGACATTTGCTCCAAGAGGAACAACTCTTTTTCCATTGGCATCGGCTGTGCTGAGATGCCTGCATGGATCTACCAAAATCTGAACCTTTGTTTCTCCTTGACCTCTTGTTTGCACCCTCTCGAATCCAATCAATTGCTTCAGTGGGAAGCCTTCGCCTCTAGTTTTGGGTTTCCAAAACAACAACACTGCATGGCTGCCATCCATATCGCCATTATTAAACACAGAAACCTCCACATGGAATCTCAGAGCATCACAGGATGAGATATCCTCGATCTTCAGAGCATCTAAACCATCTTTCGTCGCATATTTGGTCTGCTTGCTGATATAAGTCTCTGCAGTCGATGCTGATAATTTGATCATTATAGGTGTTGATAAGAATCTGTATGAGAAGTTTGAGTAACTCAACCCATATCCAAATTCATAGACCACTTTTCCTGTGTAGAATCGATATGTTCGACCAGGATAACCTCGTGATACATCAGCTCTCATGTGCATATCGTTCATCGGTACATGGGTGAAGGACTCAGGATACCAAGTGACAGGCAGCCGCCCACCTATTTGAACCAAGATCAAACATTAGGCATCATGACTCATACTTTACGTTAGTAACTAAAATCAAGGTAATGAATCAACAAGTTAACCTGGGTTGAAGTCTCCAAAGAGAGCTTCTGCGAGTGCTTGCCCTCCCACTTCGCCTGGATACCCAATCCAAAGAATGCTTGCGACAAGAGGATCATCTTTGGCAAAGGAAATGTCGACAGGTCCCCCGCCCATCAGAACCAGTACTATAGGATTCTTGCTGGCATTTGCGACGACACTTACAAGTTCCATCTGTTTGCCAGGCAACAGAAGGCTGACCCTATCATGATCTTCTGTTTCTTCACTTTGGTTCAGTCCAGCCACCACAATGATCACATCTGCTTCTCTAGCAGTGTTAATAGCTTCCTCAAAGCCATACGTAGTTTGACAAGGCACATCAATGCAACCAGGTGCATATGCTGTTCTTGGCGCATAGATCTTGAGGCCTTCCAAAAAGCTTATTGGATTGCAAGGGACTCCTACAAATTGTTAGAATTACCATGTTATGCATATTGCACTTGGATGCAAAAGAAATTTAATCATACTTGGTAATTACCAGTGTAATCACCACCATAAATGGTTGCATCATTGGCAGCAGGACCTATTATTGCTAAAGAACCCACAGCATCCTTGCTCAGGGGAAGAAAGCTTTTGGCATTCTTGAGAAGGACAATGCCTTGTCGTGTCGCCTCGAGAGCAAGCTCTCTGTGCTCATGACTGCACACATTTTTCGGTCCTAGTCGTCGGTAATGCTTCCTTGCACGATCACCGTCAAAGAGCCCAAGCCTCAGCTGCACCGAGAACAAGTTGAGGAGGGCGCGATCGATGTCTTCCTCTTGGACCTTCCCCAACTTGACGGCCGACTCAGTGTATCGAAGTAGGTATGTTCCACAGTTGATGTCCATTCCTTCATAAATCAACACATGATGATCATAGTTGTACTGAGATAAGGATGAAATTGAAACAAGATAGGAAAATATCAGACTAGTGAATTCTCTCAAAATCTTTAGTATGTTAACAGGCTATAACAAGGCAAGATCAGCTCTGACCTGCTTTCAGAACATCAGCTATTGAATCTTCAGGTGAAGCGGTGTAATTCTGGTTCTCGTGGATTATTGCAACAGCATCGCAATCCGATACAATATACCTGCATTTTTTGTTAGGTAATCAATCAATCCTCAACCAAGAGAGTAGAAGCAGAGTTGTATCAATTTGAAAGCGAGCAGGAAATGGGCCTGAGCCTTTAGTCAGTAATATCATCAGACAACTGAAGAGCATCTGTAGTGCTGCTTCAAAACCGAAGAAATTGTGAAGGAATTAAGATTCATAGAAGCAGAATTACCCCTGGAATCCCCATTCTTTTCTGGCTTTCTCCAGGAGATCGCCACGAGCACAAGCGGGAACCCCATTGACTTGGTTGTAAGAGCACATGAGACAACTCGCGTGGCCTTCTTGGATGCAGCTCTGGAATGGAGGTTGGAACGTGTCCGCCATGTCCTGCTCTGTTACCTGATCAGCAATTCACAAGGAAGAACATGAGTTTCCGGCGAAATTACCCATTTTTGCGAGCAATCCGAGGAAAAAGTTGAAATTTTTGGTTAGATACCAGTGCATTGAAGGTGTATCGGGTGAAATTGCCCCATTTCTCGAGATCGTAAGCGGTGTAATGCTTGCAGCAGGCGGAGAGCATCAAGGACAACGAGCTGTCGTCGTCCCCTGCGACGGAAGACTTCTTCTGGCCCTGGAATCCCATGACGTACTCGACAGCGTAGTGGGCGGCGACCAAAGGATCCTCGCCGGGTGTCTCCTGGCCTCGGCCCCACCTGGGGTCGCGGAAGACGTTGATGTTGGGAGCCCAGAAGGTGAGGCCGGCCTGGCCGGCGGCGTGCATCGCGCGGGCCTCGACAGCGATGGCGCGGGCGAGAGCGCGCCACAGCGTCCGGTTGAAGGCAGCAGCGGAGAGGATGACCTGGGGGAACCCGGTTGCAGCACGAACAGAACCGTTGAAGGCGACGCCGGGTCCGTTGGAGGCGACGCCGTGGAGGGACTCGGACCACCACTGGTACGCCGGGAGGCCGAGGCGGGGGACAGCGGCTGCAGTGTTGGAGAGCTGCTGGATCTTCTCCGGGAGGGTGAGAGCGGCGACGAGGGAGGCGGCGCGGGCGGCCACCGGGAGCGAGGCGTTGCAGAAGGGGAAGGAGGCATAGGGCGGAGACTCGCAGGCCATCTTCGGGAGCTCATCAGAGCGGAGACTCGCAAAGCGTGAGATTGAGAGCAGGAAGAGGAATTGAACAAACGTCAGATTGAGCTTCCTCCTCCTCATAGTCACCTGGATCTGTGAAAAGTTTGAGTCTTGCTGGAATGGAGAATGCCTACACTTCTCTCTCTGATTGCAACACATTTGCAAGTTTCTGAGCTTTGACATTATATATAGATATGTACAGAGAGAGGATTCAATCTGTAGTAATTAACTGCAGGTGAATCTAAGTATCAAACCTGAAAGCCTCAAAGTTAGTTACTGATATGTTCTTTAAATTTTTTTTACTCGCATTTTAAATTGACTGTCTGATGGACAAAAGAAGAAGAAGAAAAAAAAAGAACATATTTTTATCAAATTTAGCTGGGCATGACAAAAAAAGTAGGTGAAGTGATCTAATTTAGTGGAGAAGTGGGTGGTGTTCTTATTAACAGTTATAGTTAACACCAAAATGGCACATTCAATTTCAGGGAAGCGGGTGGTGCTCTTATGGACGGATGGATGGTATATTCACATCTCTAAAGTTGAGCACCACTAGATTTAGAGAAAGTCACATCATCTTTTTAATTTATTTCTTTTTTAAAATTACTTTTAAATCATGAACATGTAATCTAAAAGTTAAAAACTTTTTATCCTTTCAGTATGATCTTCAGCGTCGCCATTCAATCAACTTAACAATTAAGTAACTTAATTTATAGTAGAACCTTAATTAGAAATGAAAATTAACTCGGATACCATATTTAATTTTGAGAGAAATTTGGGATTAATTAGCTAATTAACAGCACAAAGAAAGTATCCTTGCTTTCTAATCTACATCACAGTTTGCAGAGCCCAACTGATCAAACAACAGCTAATGAGCTCATTGTGTAATTTCTTAAGCTGTTTCTTGTCGTCAACCTTCTCCTTTGCCGTCGGGTCTTCCATGAAAACACTTCCGTTTCAATCACCAACTTGCACTCCGAATCAACTTCAAAAGTGATACGGAATGTTATAAGCGGATCCAGAAGTGACGTGGAAGTCAAAGTGAATGGGAGGTGGTAGTCAAAGTCAATGTGAGGTAACAATCAGGACATCATCCTCATCAAAATTTAGTTCCTCACTCGGTGTTAAGGCCTTCAATATAAAGATGATCGGCCTAAGGATCGATCGTGCTTGAAGGATATCCACTGCTCCACTTGTGAGAAACCTGCTGGCACAAAGTCCAATCGAAATTATAACCCACACAACATAACTCTATTTTATATCCGGTTGGCTCAAAGGACGGCCGGGCTTATCTAAGCTAAGTGTTCACTCTCAAGCCGAACGTCTCTATAGTCGAGTGGGCTTAATAGACCTATCTCTCCATTCAGGACCAAGACATACAGATTAAACCGAATGACCCTGAAGTCGATTGAGCAAGTGGGGTTTAGTTCTCCACTTCTATAATATTACTTTCAACTTACAGATGTCGTCCTACAATGCAGTACAACCTTTAGTATAAATCAAATCGTCACAAGTCCGGTTGTGTAAGTACTCAATGGTAGTTTTGATATAGTTAACTAAGTTAAATTAGGTCTTATGTATTTGATCCTTGTGTCTAAGTGCGCAGGAGCATAGGAATACAAGAAGTCGAGCGAAAGACGTAGCTAGTGAGAAAGATGGTACGGAAAAGGAGCCGACCGGCTCGGTGCATCCGAGGGACAAGATGCTGTGGAAGAATACATTGGTGGACGAGAAAGATATGCACAACGTTCGAGAGATAAGAAGTCGGGGAGGAAATGTTAGAATTTGAGGGATGCCCTAAGGCAATCACCTTATGATTTTTTTATTTATTTGATAAGTATAGATTCATTATTTGAGTTCATATTATATGTTTGATTGTCTTAAACTCATTTACTGAATGTTCGTAATATAATTCATAGAATGAGAGAATTTGTGATTATATCGCAACTAGTAATTATCTTTACATGTACAATTATAAATATATTGAAATTTCCCTAGTCGTCAAGTTGATGTATTGGGATATCATCAATTCTATAAGTTAGCATGGGTTATACTACTTGATTTGGCCAAGCAGTTATTTTCTCACTGACTGGAGACATTGGGATGTCGAGAGCTAAACGTGGATATTGGTTATGGTAACTGTTGGTTGCTACTCGGAAAACCTAATGGTTCCACTGTACAAAAATTTTGTACAAAGGTCTGAACCTTTTCCTAGCTACCATGTGTTCTTTTAAATTAAACTTGGATTGCCTGCAGAACTTAACACGTTTGATCCAAAGTTTAATTTATTTGTTCTTTTAGGTTTAGACTTGGATCTCCTACAGAACTTAACACGTTCGATCCAAATCACCTAGGTTATTAATTCCATTAAATAATAATTTCCAAAATTGACTTCCAGGACTGTATGGCGAGGCACACGGTCTTCTTGGATATGGGAACAACCACCACCGCCTAGACAAAGCCTTTTAAGGAAAGCTAATATTTAATTTCCTTAAATAACTTTAGGTCAACCAAAAGGAACAATCAAATCACAAGGAAAAGAAAAATAAAAGAACACAACATCGAAAACTAATTCGAAATACTAGAATCGCATGCCTCTTGTATTTGGTATTTTTACAAAGAAATAAAACTAGTATGATGCGGAAATTAAATACTAGTATACTTTTTCTTTTGCAAGCAAAAACCTCTAGGTCTTCTACCGTATTCCTCTTCTAACCTCGGACGTTATGTGGGCAACGATCTTCCGAGATGAGAAACCACCAAAGCACCTTCTTCTCCTCCTTGCAAGGTTCGGCCACAACAAGAGCACCTCCAAGGATGAAGAGATTCAACCACCACCAATGCTCCAAGGGATGCAAGCTTTATCTCCTTCTTCTCCAAGCTAGAATCCGACCACCACTTGATCTCCAAGAGAGAAGAGAGTTTCGGCCACAAGGATGGAGAGAAGAGAAAGGGAAGAGCCGGCCACACCAAGGAAGAAAAAAGGGAGAAAATAATAGAGGTTGTTCACCTTGAAGGCACCCAAAACCCCCTCTTTTATAATCCTTAGCTTTGGCAAATAAGGAAATTTAATTACAATAAAATTTTCTTAACTTTCCTTGAAATGAATTAATTAAGAAAAATTAAATAAAATTTCCTAATAGATCATGTCATGGCCGACCACCTCATGGAAGAGCAAACAAGGTAATTTTCAATCAACCAATTAAAATTCCTTATTTGTTTCGGAAATTTTAAAAAATAAAATTTCCTTTTAAAATCCCTTCATGGTTGATAAAAAGAAATTTCTATAATTTTAATTTTTCAACATGTGAATAATTTATAAAGAAGAAAAATAAAATATCCTTCCAATCTACAAATAAGGAAAGAGATTTAATCTCTTTCTTTAATTTTTTGTAGAAATTTATAAAAGAGATATTTTAATTTTTAATCTCTCCAATAAATTATATCTTCCACATAAGAAAATTTTAAAATTAAAATTCTTTTCTAATTTAATAGGGCCGGCCACCTAAGCTTGGGTTCAAGCTAGGGCCGACCACCCATGGACCAAGGTTTGGTCGACCCTAGATTGGTTCTTAAGCTAGCTTGGCCGGCCCCTACAACATGGGTATGAAGGTGGGTATAGTACTCTATAAATAAGAGGCTATGATAGGGACCTAGAGGAGGAATTGGTTTTGGTCTTCCGATAAAATTAAGCATCCCGTGTTCGCCCCGAACACACAACTTAATTTTATCAATAATAATTCATTCCACTAGAGAACTATTATTGAACTACCGCATCAATCCCAAATTACATTTTTGGGTTCCTTCTTATTATGAGTGTGTTAGTCTCCCTGTGTTTAAGATGTCGAATGTCCACTAATTAAGTGAGTTACTGACAACTCATTTAATTAATATCTTAGTCCAAGAATAATACCACTCAACCTTATTGTCAAGTTGGACTAAGTCCACCTGCAGGGTTTAACATGACAATCCTTATGAGTTCTTCTTGGGGGCATTATCAACCTAGATCACTAGGACACAGTCTCCTTCTATAATCAACAACACACACTATAAGTGATATCATTTCCCAACTTATCGGGCTTATTGATTTATCAAATTAAATCTCATCCATTGATAAATTAAAGAAATAAATATCAAATATATGTGTTTGATATTATATTAGGATTAAGAGCACATACTTCCATAATAACTGATGTCTTTGTTACTTTATAAAGTCAGTATAAAAGAAACGACCTCTGATGGTCCTACTCAATACACTCTAAGTGTACTAGTGTAATTATATAGTTAAGATAAATTAATACCTAATTACACTACGACCTTCCAATGGTTTGTTCCTTTCCATTTTAGTCGTGAGCTACTGTTTATAATTTATAAGGTGCTGATAACATTATCTTCTGTATGTGACACCACATATTATGTTATCTACAATATAAATTAATTGAACAACTACAAACAAATATAGATAATTTGACCAAATGTGATTCTTTATTCAAAATAAATGTTTACAAAAGTTTAGGCTTTCTGTATACACTCTAACAATCTCCCACTTATACTAATGACTAAGCTGCCATATCTACTGCCATACATCTGATTCTCATCCCCTCCACATGCCGATCAAAAGCTTTTGCTGGAAGGGCACTAGTGAAAGGATCTGCCAGGTTATCTGCTGATGTAATCTTGGCGATGACAACTTCTCATCGCTTCACGATATCTCGTATCAGGTGGTACTTGCACTCTATATGTTTACTTGCCTTATGAGCTCGTGGTTCCTTCGAGTTTGCAACTGCACCACTATTATCACAATAAATTGTGATGATTTTGGGCAAACCAGGAATCACATCTAAGTCCATTAGAAAGTTCCTGAGCCATACTGCTTCTTTAGCTGTCTCAGAGGCTGCTACATACTCAGCTTCCATAGTTGAGTCCGAAACGCATTTCTGCTTAACACTCCTCCATGCAATGGCTCCACCTCCTAAAGTAAACACATAACCTGATATAGACTTACTGTTGTCCCTATCCAATTGGAAATCTGAATCCGTGTAACCCACAGGGAGCAAATCGTCTGCTTGGTAAACTAGCATATAATCTCTAGTCCTTCTCAAGTACTTTAATATATGCTTTACCGCAGTCCAATGTCCTTGTCCGGGGTTACTCTGATATCTGCTAACCATGTCCACGATAAAACAGATATCAGGTCTCGTACACAGCATTGCATACATAAGGCTTCCTACAGCTGAAGCATAAGGAACTGCTTTCATGTCCTCTATCTCCTTTGATGTCTTCGGAGACATCTCTTTAGATAGAGCTACTCCATGCCTAAAAGGTAAGAAACCTTTCTTGGAATTCTGCATGCTAAAACGAGCAAGGATTGTATCTATATATGAAGCTTGGGACAGACACAACATTCTTTTCTTGCGATCTCTTATAACTTTGATCCCAAGAATGTGTGCACAATCTCCTAAGTCCTTCATATCAAATTGTTTGGACAACCATACCCTTACGTCCGATAATACCTTGACATTGCTGTCAATTAATAAAATATCATCTACGTATAGTACAAGAAATACCACCACGTTTCCGTTACACTTCTTGTATACACAAGACTCATCCGGACACTGAATAAATCCATATGACTGGATTACTTCATTAAACCGGATGTTCCAAGACCTTGAAGCTTGCTTCAGTCCATAAATGGACCGATTGAGCTTGCATACTAGATGTTCTTTGCCTTTTTCAATGAACCCTTCTGGTTGCTTCATATGGATGTTCTCTTCAAGATTTCCATTAAGGAAAGCTGTCTTGACATCCATTTGCCAAATCTCATAATCCATATGAGCAGTAATGGATAAGAGTATCCGGATAGACTTAAGTATGACTACCGGTGAAAAGATCTCCTCATAATCGATTCCCTCTTTCTGAGTGTACCCTTTCGCAACAAGCCTAGCTTTGAAGGTTTCTACCTTCCCATCTGTCCCTCTTTTCCTTTTGTAGATCCACTTGCATCCAATGGCTTTTACACCATCAGGTGGTTCTACAAGCTCCCAGACCTTATTAGAGTACATAGACTCTATTTCAGAATTTATTACTTTTTGCCAAGATGCTGCATCTATATGTTGGAGTGCTTCGTCATATGTTCGGGGATCAGGTTTATGTTTACCCGGGATCAAGTCCGAAGACTCTCTCAAAAACATGAATCTCTCAAGTTCCCTCACAACTCTCCCACTACGACGAGGCACCGTTTGTGGTTGTGTATCATGTGTGACACGTGTTGCAGTCTCTTGTGGTACTTCATCTTGTACTGTTGGTACTAAAGTAGATGTGTCCTCTCTAAGTTCTTCTAGAACAACTTTGCTACTGGGCTTGTGATCCATTATATAGTCTTCTTCTAAAAAATGGGCATTGGTGCTAACAATGATCTTCTGGTCTTTAGGACTATAAAATAAACCACCTTTCGTTCCTCTGGGATAACCCACAAACACGCGAACTTCTGTACGAGATTCTAACTTATCAGTATCTGGTTTCAGCACATGTGCTGGACTACCCCAAATACGAATATGTCTTAGACTGGGCTTTCGCCCATTCCACAATTCTGTGGGAGTATAAGATATTGATTTAGAAGATACTAAGTTCAGAATGTGCGCTGCCGTTTCCAGAACGTATCCCCAAAATGAATTTGGTAATTCTGAATAACTCATCATCGATCTAACCATCTCCATAAGAGTCATATTCCTTCGTTCTGCCACACCATTCTGTTGGGGTGTACCAGGTGCGGACAATTGGGATTGAATCTCGGCCTCTGATAAGTAATTCCTAAACTCTCCTAAGAGGTATTCGCCACCACGATCAGATCGTAGTGTCTTGATACTTTTACCTAGTCGTTTCTCCACATCAGCCTTGTACTCTTTGAACTTATCAAAGCACTCGGACTTGCGACACATTAGGTAAATGCATCCGTATCTTGAATAATCATCTATAAAAGAGACAAAATATTCAAAACCACCTCTCGCTTGGATAGACATAGGACCACACAAATCAGAATGAACCAATTCTAACACTTCTTTGGCTCTATACCCCTTGGCCTTAAAAGGCCTCTTGGTCATTTTACCTTCCAAGCAAGATTCACAAGCTGGAAAATTTTCCAACTCTAATGAACCCAAGAGTCCATCGGCTATAAGCTTTTGAATCCTACTTAAGTTAATATGACCAAGCCTGAGATGCCAAAGATATGCTTGGTTCATTTCCAAAGGTTGTTTTCTCTTATTAGTGTTAGAAGATGTGTTATAAATTTTAATATTTTGCTTTGTGGGAGAAATTAGATTTAAAGTATATAAATTGCCAACTAATGCACCCGAACAGATAATCACTTTATTTCTCTTTATAACTACATTGTTATTAAAGGAAACAGAATATCCATCCAAAATCAGTTTAGAAAATAAAATTAAATTCTTTCTAAAACTGAGTACATAAAGATAATTTCTTAAAACCAATTTTCTACTTCTATCAAAAGATAAGTAGACATCTCCCACTGTAACAGCCGCCACCTTAGTAGCATTGCCCATGTAGACGGTTATCTCTCCTTCATATAGTCGTCGGGTTTCCTGGAACCCCTGCAAAGAATTGCAGACATGATCAGTGACTCCCGTATCTACACACCAGGTGCTAGTAGATAACACCGCTAAGCATGTTTCAACAACCAGAGCATGAGATATACCTTTGTTGTTTTGATTCCTACGAGGACAGTCCGCCTTCCAATGCCCTAACTGCTTGTAGATGAAGCACTTGCCCTTCGGCTTCTTCATTCCAGCTTTAGGTCCTGTACTCTGAGATTTATTCACCTTCTTTGCTGAGCTAACTTGTTTCTTCTTCTTCTTTCCTTTCGGTTTAGAAGTAGAACCATTTTTAGCATAGTGAATCTAAGAATTGTGACGAAACAAACCTTCTGCTACCTGAAGTTCTGTCAGTAGTTCCGCTAATGAATATACCCTTTTATTCATATTGTAATTTAGGCGGAATTGCTCAAAACTTCTAGGTAGCATTTGGAGGATCATATCGATCTGGGTTTCCCCATCAATTTCTCCTCCAAGGATTTGTATTTCATTTAGATAAGCCATCATCTTTAGGATATGATCCCTCACGGGAGTACCCTCTTGCATGGTGGCCGTCATTATCTTTCTCATGGCTTCTTGCCTAGAGGCCCGATCCTGGTGACCAAAAAGTTCCTTGAGATTGTTCATAATATCATAGGCTGTTGGTAAATCTTGATGCTGATGTTGCAATACATTTGACATTGAAGCCAAAATGTAACACCGCGCCATCTCATCTGCTTTTACCCATTTCCTATGATACTCAATCTCCTCTTGGGTAGATTCACCATTGGGTGTATCAGGGCAAGGCTCAGTCAGTACAAACTTATAGCTTTCAGCAGTAAGAACAATGTCTAGATTCCTTTCCCAATCTATGTAGTTAGGACCAGTAAGTCTATTCTCTTTTAGTATGATGGCCAGTGGGTTGAAAGTCATCCTAAGAATCACAAATAACTTTTGGTCAGAACTCTAAATTTAGAATAATATTGATTCCTCAAACAATACTATTTTAAATTAACCAACACCTCAAAACACCGTGAATTTTGTATGCCATGATAGTGTGG
This sequence comes from Zingiber officinale, assembly GCF_018446385.1. Taxonomy (NCBI): domain Eukaryota; kingdom Viridiplantae; phylum Streptophyta; class Magnoliopsida; order Zingiberales; family Zingiberaceae; genus Zingiber; species Zingiber officinale. Next base: position 89,583,835 of record NC_056002.1, read on the forward strand.
ACGTATACAAATTCAACATTTGTAAAAGGAGGGTTTAACCCATTAATTTTATTATCTTGTCAACCTAACTTTTTGACAAATAAAATTAATAGTTGGTTTCCTTTGGTCACACAAATAATAGCAGTGACTCCGATGGGGAGGATACTATTAGACGTGCCTAAGTGTATACCATTACTTGACACTAAGTCCATTAATAAGATTATGCCCCTTCCGATGGGGAAGATCACACGCTCTTAATTAACTTCCTATAGTCATCCAAAATGGAAGTTTGTTCTAGTGATCCACAAACAAGCTCATCTGATATGGAGGAAGGCACTCAGAGCCAACGCGCAAGCTTGTTTGCATCACTTACAAACCAGTAATGGAGACCGTGGAATTTATTTAAAATCTCTCTCCCACTTAATTATTTAAAGTGAGGAATTTTGACTATACTAGCCTACTAAACATGTATACTAACATGCACACACAGCACAATATAAAAGCAATAAATAGAAAAACTAATTTTCAACTATTATAGCTTTTATCTATTGTTGTCCTCCGTGTGTTGTCATCCCTAGCTGCTGCCATTTTTGGCCACCGTCACCGGGTCTAGTTGTCGCATCCATCTTGCTCCTTGTTCCACTGCGCCTCTGGTTCTCAAAAGGTTCCACGCCTTGCAAGATTCAATCCGCGACATAAATAGAATTTTACATTTTTTGATCCTATATTCCTCGAAGGAATGTACATGTATCTAGATAAAAAAAAATAAAATCCTAATAAAACTAAATACAGCTCCTGTTGTATTTTATAATACAATCATGCACACACAATAAATGCCCTTGACATGTCCAAGGGTCCAATCACACATATAATAACTATAATCTATAATAGTTGGATCCTACATCCACAAAGTTAGCACATCCTACTATTATCCTGCCTAAAATATATATAACATGTGCATAATTAAACTAATACCAAATACACAGAGGCAAAACCCTAACTCTGATACCAATTGTTGGTTGCTACTCGAAAAAACTAATGGTTCCACTGTACAAAAATTTTGTACAAAGGTCTGAACCTTTTCCTAGCTACCATGTGTTCTTTTAAATTAAACTTGGATCGCCTGCGGAACTTAACACGTTTGATCCAAAGTTTAATTTATTTGTTCTTTTAGGTTTAGACTTGGATTGTCACGCCCCAGAGGAGTCTCTGTCTGAAGAAATTTCGGCAGCATCTCCCCTGTACGACGGACAATCTGAAACTTTTCTACAAACACTATATACCTCAGCCACATGCGGCTGGAATAATAACAATAAAAGAAAACAAACACCACGCAGTTAATATCAAATTCAGCCTCTGGCTGACACAACCACGCAGTAAAAAAAATAAAGCAGCCCACTCGGCTGTACCAAAACCAAAACACAAAACTGCTAGCCGGCTAGGCTTACACAACCAATAACAAATACAAAACACCACATAACAACATCAACCCTCCAAGAATAAAACCAGAGTACAGAGCTAAACAAACTGATACATAAAACAAACAAAACATACGTGGAACCGATAAGTCTTCTGATGTGACGTAGGGACCAGCAGACAGGATGCTCCAAGCGACACCATAAATAACCTGGTACCTGGAAAAGATAGTGTCAACGGGGGTGAGTTCAACAACTCAGCGAATACCAATGGACATGAGTAGTAAGATATATCTAACAGCAACAAACATGGAATACAGCTTCCTAATCATATATAGGGAATACGCAAAACTGAAAGGTAACTGAGGAAGCTGTACTCACCAGGAACTCCTATCCAGACAAAAGGGTCGTCAAACCGAAAGTGTCAATAATCCTGTATGCAGGTCAAAGGTATGCATCCAACCAAAATGCAGCAACCAAATGTAGCAAACACAATCACAATAATATAAATACATCAATGCATATGATGCTAATGATGCGTCCTGGTCACCCCTGACGCCAGTCAGTCCTCTCACACACAAATGGAGAGACCGAGTGGGTAGGGCTATGACAACCGTGCACTCTGTCGTCACTGCTCCTGATGAGTGACCGAGTGGACGGGATGCTGTCGGAGTACTCCTGTCCTGTGACCCCAAATCATAAATGGGGGAGCTCAATGCTCTCAACTCCCGGTACACGATGACGGGGAGGTATCTCTACCGGCTACCACGCTGAGTCACCTGACCAACGGAGCCAAACAGAGTCCACCGTCTGCCGGCTACTACGCTGCTACACTAAATGCTAGCGGAGCCAAACAGAGCGGAATTGATTGCCGGCTACCACGCTGAGTCATGTGACCAACGGAGCCAAACAGCAGAACCGCCACACACCTGCCTGATATACCACTAAACCATGAGTGGGGGTGTGTGCAGTACATGTAACTGGCGATGGGCTCAACCATAGTGGAGCCGACAATCGCACAGCATGCAATCATGATGCATGTCACTATGCGTAACAAAAACTGATCAACATAACCATATCCATATATACAAAATGGGTACTGTAAAAGCGATGGTCACATACCAAAATCTATAGTACACAGGTCAGATAGAATATCAAAAACCTATGTCCTGAACATAATAAGTATGGAATATCCTGATCAGCATAGAAAAATCCATATATACATAATATGGGTACCACAGTATCAGTAGGTCAATCCACGGATCTAGGGCATACAGGTCCTCTATGGTATAGAAACCTAGATCCTAAACATATCTCCTTCCATAACATATGTACCAACAATATGCACATATCAAGAATCAAGGTCTAGGTACAAAAATTATATATGATTTACAAATAGAGGTACACAAGTCAGTCATGGCATAAAACCTAAGTATCAGACAGTCTCGATACACATGACTGAAACCAAAAGCCCAGAACCTAGTCCTAACCTCAGTAAAACATAGCATGTCACTCTAGAAACTAAGATACTCATGGCAATAAGATACTCATGGCAACAAATCACGAGATATAAGCACGGATACATCATGAGCGACAAACCTAACATGCTATGGATATCAACAGTGACATACCAAAGGCAAACATGTTCATTGCTTGTAGTTATAAAATACTATGCATATCCAAATGACAATATCATAAAAGATAAGTCAAGAGGTACCCGCCTTATAAGTAGATCGTATCAATTAATCTCCCGTGTCGAGATGCTCGTCCCGAATCCAAGTCCTGCATCAATCAATATATATATATTTTATTTAGCTAAATTTATATAAATTAAAATAGCTAAATAAATCTCCAACCCAATTAGGATAACTCCACTAATATCTGATTTCTGATTAATCCTCCAAGTAATCATTAATCCAACTCCTTCTAGATCAAAAATCAATTTTACATAATTTATCTACCACACTTAATCAAACTCAAAATTAAACAACAACTCACCTAAATATATGAACACTAAATCAAATACATACACCCCAGCAAGAACACAAAATCAATCTTTGATCCACAAATTCCAGGCCCATGATGAATCTATCCTCCATCCACCATTAACACCTCACCAGAATGAAATCAATCCAATGCAGCCAAACAAACAATGGATTTAATTCAATATTAATTCAAATTTATATACATCTTACCCCAAACTGGATTCTACAGCAACCTCCCCTCCAAATGCAACTGTGAGGACAAGAGTTGTTGGCCTCTGCCGGAATTGGTGTCCTATCCAGTGGTGAAACCGAGCAACAAACCTCCACGCCACAGAGACCGCCGCAGCGTCGAGGAGGACTCCTTGCGCCGCTGCTCGACAAGGCGACGGCCGACGGAGCAGAGAGCAGTGGGCAAGGGAAAAATCTCGGTGGCTGCCACAGAAGAGATCGCGACCGGCGCTAGGGCTTCGACTGTGAGTCGCATCGGCTGTAGGGTGTCAGTGGCAGCACAGAGGGAGAAGGCGTCGGCTAGGGCAACCGGCGGCAATTCCACGCGGCGTCGGCGCTGTGCAGAGGCTCTGGATGTCGCGGCGTCAGTGAGGAAGAAAGAAATAGAGGAGGAGAAGAACAGGCAGAGAAGGGAAATCGGCTCGGAGAAGATGAGAAGTGGAGAAGAAGAAAGGGCGCCGGTTAGGGCACGGGCGTGAGAGAAGAGAAGGCGCGTGCGTCGGGTGAGGGGTTCGGCGAGGGAAAGAAAAAGAAGAAAAAAAAACAAAACAAAAAGGAAAAGTAAAAGAAAATAAAACTTTTCCTCATTAAATGGGGTGGCCTAAACAGGCTTTCCCGGACCCCGTTTTTATCCCACGTTAACTCGTCCGTACGAGCTCCGAAAAATTCCCGGAAAATTTTCAAAAATTCCGAAAAATTCCCTTATTAATATTCACCTATTTTCGGTATTTTACATGGATCTCCTGCGGAACTTAACACGTTTGATCCAAATCACCTAGGTTATTAATTCCATTAAATAATAATTTCCAAAATTGGCTTGCAGGACTGCATGGCGAGGCAGATGGCCTTCTTGGATATGGGAACAACCACCACCGCCTAGATAAAGCCTTTTAAGGAAAGCTAATATTTAATTTCCTTAAATAACTTTAGGTCAACCAAAAGGAACAATCAAATCACAAGGAAAAGAAAAATAAAAGAACACAACATCGAAAACTAATTCAAAATACTAGAATCACATGCCTCTTGTATTTGGTATTTTTACAAAGAAATAAAACTAGTATGATGCGGAAATTAAATACTAGTATACCTTTTCTTTTGCAAGCAAAAACCTCTAGGTCTTCTACTGTATTCCTCTTCTAACCTCGGACGTTGTGTGGGCAACGATCTTTCGAGATGAGAAATCACCAAAGCACCTTCTTCTCCTCCTTGCAAGGTTCGACCACAACAAGAGCACCTCCAAGGATGAAGAGATTCAACCACCACCAATGCTCCAAGGGATGCAAGCTTTCTCTCCTTCTTCTCCAAGCTAGAATCCGACCACCACTTGATCTCCAAGAGAGAAGAGAGTTTCAGCCACAAGGATGGAGAGAAGAGAAAGGTAAGAGCCGGCCACACCAAGGAAGAAAAGAGGGAGAAAATAATAGAGGTTGTTCACCTTGAAGGCACCCAAAACCCCCTCTTTTATAATCCTTAGCTTTGGCAAATAAGGAAATTTAATTACAATAAAATTTTCTTAACTTTCCTTGAAATGAATTAATTAAGAAAAATTAAATAAAATTTCCTAATAGATCATGTCATGATCGACCATCTCATGAAAGAGCAAACAAGGCAATTTTCAATCAACCAATTAAAATTCCTTATTTGTTTCCAGAAATAATAAAAAATAAAATTTCCTTTTAAAATCCCTTCATGGTTGATAAAAAGAAATTTCTATAATTTTAATTTTTCAACATGTGAATAATTTACAAAGAAGAAAAATAAAATATCCTTCCAATCTACAAATAAGGAAAGAGATTTAATCTCTTTCTTTAATCTTTTGTAGAAACTTATAAAAGAGATATTTTAATTTTTAATCTTTCTAATAAATTATATCTTCCACATAAGAAAATTTTAAAATTAAAATTCTTTTCTAATTTAATAGGGTCGGCCACCTAAGCTTGGGTTCAAGCTAGGGCCGACCACCCATGGACCAAGGTTTGGCCGGCCCTTGCTTGGTTCTCAAGCTAGCTTGGCCGACCCCTACAACATGGGTATGAAGGTGGGTATAGGTGGGTATAGTACTCTATAAATAAGAGACTACGATAGGGACCGAGAAGAAGAATTGGTTTTGGTCTCCCGATAAAATTAAGCATCCAGTGTTTGCCCCGAACACACAACTTAATTTTATCAATAATAATTCATTCCACTAGAGAACTATTATTGAACTACCGCACCAATCCTAAATTACATTTTTGGGCTCCTTCTTATTATGAGTGTGTTAGTCTCCCTGTGTTTAAGATGTTGAATGTCCACTAATTAAGTGAGTTACTGACAACTCATTTAATTAATATCTTAGTCCAAGAATAGTACCACTCAACCTTATTGTCAAGTTGGACTAAGTCCACCTACAGGGTTTAACATGACAATCCTTATGAGCTCTTCTTGGGGACATTATCAACCTAGATCACTAGGACACAGTCTCCTTCTATAATCAACAACACACACTATAAGTGATATCATTTCCCAACTTATCGGGCTTATTGATTTATCAAACTAAATCTCACCCATTGATAAATTAAAGAAATAAATATCAAATATATGTGTTTGATATTATATTAGGATTAAGAGCACACACTTCCATAATAACTGAGATCTTTGTTCCTTTATAAAGTTAGTATAAAAGAAACGGCCTCTGATGGTCCTACTCAATACACTCTAAGTGTGCGAGTGTAATTATATAGTTAAAATAAACTAATACCTAATTACACTACGACCTTCCAATTGTTTGTTCCTTTCCATTTTGGTCGTGAGCTACTGTTTATAATTTATAAGGTATTGATAACATTATCTTCTGTATGTGACACCACATACTATGTTATCTACAATATAAATTAATTGAACAACTACAAACAAATGTAGATAATTTGACCAAATGTGATTTTTTATTCAAAATAAATGTTTACAAAAGCTTAGACTTTCAGTATACACTCTAACAGTAACTAATTCATTAGAGTGACTCACTGTAATACTTCATATGGTTCTCTACATATATATATATAGATATGTCTGTGAAGTTCTTACTGCAGCACAAGTGCAAGTTTCCTTCGACTTGAGGTATACAAGTTATCTTGGTCATGAAGACTTATACTTTGACAACTTAAGCAAACATCTCATTGAGGCGTGGACCAAGAATTATTGGATATAAGTTAAAGTGTCCGAAAGTGTTTGGATAGCCCATAGAGGATTCACTGCTCCTTGCGAGGAGACGTATACCATATGATCACTCGTTAGGATTATTACTCAAAGTCTTTGGCTAAAGCATCACATGTTAAGAGTGAGAGACTCTTGTACACATGTATGAGTAATTTGAATTCGCAGAACGAGGAAGTATTACTTAGGCTAGGTGTGACATAATCAGCCTAGTGGGGACAAGACATATAGACCATGTCCTGAACCAAGTGGGTATAAGATGAGTGAAGAACGAGGCATGACTTACTGTAACTGTTGAAGGATTTAGAATTAATTCTAAGATCAACTATGATTTTCGAACTAATTGGAGATCATGATGGACTACTAGGTGCCACTCATGATCGTTCTATAATTAAGTAGTTAATTATGGATTACCAAGATAAATCAGAAACTTATTAGGTCACACGCACTAACAAGTCTCTAAACGACGTAAAATAAGTTAAAGGATAGGATTCTTAGATCAAGAGATAAATGTTTGATTGGACCATATATAAGACAAATATATAAATATTTGTCGCAATGGAAGCACGGATGGGCCACATCTCTTATGGAAGAGTTGGACTATATTTGGTTTTGTTAGAATGTATACTAAAAGCCTAGCTTTTTGTATAAATATTTATTTTGAAATGATAATCACATTGGTTAAATGTCTACATTTAGTTAAATGTAGTTGTCCATTTAATTTATATTGTAGATAACATGATGTGTGGTGCCACACAGAAGATCATGTTATCAGTTCCTTATAAATTATAAATAGAAGCTCACAACTATGATGGATTGGGACAAACCATTAGAATGGTTGTAGTGTAATTTGGCACTAGTTTATCTTAACTATAAAATTACACTAGTACACTATGTGTGTATAGAGCAGGACCATTTGAGGTTGTTCCTTTTATACTAACTGCATAAAAGAACATAACCTCTGTTATTATGGATGTACGTACTCTTAATCCCTATATAATAACAAGCACATGTATTTAGTATTTATTTCTTTAATTTATCAAAGGGTGAGATTTATTCGTTAAATCAATAGGCCCGATAAGTTGGGAAATAATATTATTTATATGGTGTGTTGTTGATTATAGAAGGAAACTGTGTCCTATTTATTAGGGTGATGATGTCCCATTGAGGAGCTCATAAGGATTATTATATAAACCCTGCAGGTGGACTTAGTTCTGACATGACAATGGAGTTGAGTGATACTACTCTTGGAGCTAGATGTTAATTAAGTGAGTTGTCAGTAACTCATTTAATTAATGGACATTCGATATCTTAAACATAGGGAGATTAACACACTCATGATAAGAAGGAGCCCAGAATGTAATATGGGATTGGTGCGGTAGTTCAATAATAACTCTTTAGTGGTATGAGTTATTATTGATGAACTTAAGTTGGGTGTTCAGGTCGAATATGTTAGTTAGAGCCCTAGAGTCAATCATTTGATGATTGTATGGACTCATTGTATCATATTCTTGTATATTAATAAAGGCATTTGTTTGGTTATTATACTTATTTGTATTAGTGCCAAATAGACTAAGTATAATAGCGTCCTTGAGTAGAATGTTCATACCTATATCAATCGATTAGTTGAATCGATAGTGAGATGATATAGGGAACACTACTCTAAATCATTCCTAGTCGAGTATTAACATTCAGGGACAATGTTAATACAATAAGACTAGCATATAGGTCAGCTCGATGACTTGATCTCACAAGTCATGGATATAGAGATATCAAGCTGACACATGGGTATGCATTAGAGAATGTATACTGAATGACCCGCCATGAGAAAGTATCATGGATCGTTATACGAGTGTCATATACTTTCTCATGTGGCTACTAGTATGACTATTAGTCCTTTGACCTGAAGTCACCACGGATCCCTACATAAGGAGTTATGTACTTTGGTTTCGTCAAACGTCACCCGTAACTGGGTGGACTATAAAGGCGATTACTGGGTATATAACGAATTATGCAGAGGGATGTGAGTGATGTAGATGAGATCTATCCCTCCTATATGACGGGAGCGACATCGGTATTCTTGATAGAGTTAGACCACGAAGTGCATGGCCATGCCCAAATGAGTCAACATGAGATGTTGAGCTCATTTGATCGAGTGAGTCTACTTGAAGTTCAAGATTTAGATTGATTAGAGGATGACACGGTCTATGCCTCACATTGATCAATCTAGATGTCAAGGATAGAAAGGCACTTGTCATATATTGTGAGGAGTCATAATTAGTAGTCACAAGGTGATGTTGGATCTCGACATTCTTGTAACTTGGGTAGTAATGATGTGTTGCTAGATACCGCTCATTACTTATGCTCCTAAATGGATTTAGGGCATTGCCAACGTTACAAGAACCTATAGGGTCACACACTTAGGACAATTAGATGGAGATTAGGTTCATATGATGAACCAAGAGGACTAGATTCATTTGATGGATCCAATTGGATTAAGAGTAATCCAAATTGGGCTAATTGAGTTAGACTCAAGATGATTCAAGTATTCAATGAGTCTAATTTAGATTATGACTTATTAAATCAATTTAATTTAATGAATTAGATTCATTATATTAAGTTGGCTTGAATCAAATGGTTGGATTAGATCAACCATGGTAGAGATTGGGTCAAGTTTGACTTGACTTGAGAAGGAAGACCAAAGGTCAATTTTGACTTGACCTTTTGCCACCTCATTGGTGAGTTGGCATTAGGCGGACTAATGATGATGTTCCACATCATCATGGTGTGCCACCTCATGGGAGTTACAACTCTTTAATGACTCCACATTAATTGCACTTAATGTGGAAATGGGAGTTACACATGAGAAGGTGGCCGACCACTTGAATGAGGAGAATAATTTTCATTTTGAAAATTATTCCATCATTCATTCCTTCTTCTTCCTTCTAGAGTTCTTCTTGCTCTCTCCCTCTCCTCCTTCCTTGGCCGAACCACATAGGTGCTATCACACCTTGGTTTTTGGTCACCTCCATCTAGTGTGTCCGTGTGGATACTTCTAGAGGACCGTACGCTTGACGGTCTTGAGATCCGGCACCATTTGGACGAGCGGGATTCGCGTGGGGCGCGCATCAAGGGTAAAGATCTTCTTCATGTAGATCTAGTGTTTTTGTAACTCGTACTCGTATGTTTTTTCAAATTTTTCCTTGCACGGATCCGTTGGCCTTGGGTGATTTGGGGTTTCTGCGACGCGAAAAGCGGTTTTCGCGGCCCGAAGAACCCAACAGAATACAGGAAGCTCAAGCTCATTAGGGCTGTAAATGAACCAAGCGTTCATGAACAAGCTTGGTGTTCGACTTGGTAAGAGCTTGTTTATGTTCGTTCAATATACATTAGATTAATTAAACAAACAAGCTTGAACAACTCGTTAAGCTAAACAAACAAGCTTGAACACATATGTGTTCAGCTCGTTAACGTTCGTGAACAACGTTCGTGAACAATGTTCGTGAACAACGTTTGTGAACAATGTTCACGAACAATATTTATTAATAAAATTCTTTTCAATATGCTAAATAAACAATAAAATAAAATAAAATAAATAAATAAATTTAAATTATCAATCTTAATAACCAATCAAACAATTAAAAGTTTCAAATAATCAAACAAACTTGAATTGAGAGCTTGATAACATCTAAACGAACCAAGCTCAAACCAAGCTCAAGCCAAGCTCAAACCAAGCTCGAACCAAGCTTGAATTGAGAGCTTGATAACATCTAAACAAACCAAGCTCAAGCCAAACTCGAACCAAGCTCAAGCCAAGCTTGAATTGAGAGCTTGATAACATCTAAACGAACCAAGCTCAAGCCAAGCTTCAAACAAGCTTAAGCTCATAAAAAATAAACCAAGTCAAGCTTGAACACACATTTCAAAAACTTGGTTCATTTTAAGCTCGGCTTGGCTCGGCTTGTTTACAACCCTAAAGCTTATCAGGAGGTCAAAACTAATTCATCCTCTAGGTCCTTGTTGTAGCTTCTATGTATAAAGCCTCGCATCCACCCAAGTCATCCTTATGGCCGGCCACATCCTTGCTTGGTGTCCAAGCAAGGGGCCGGCCACCCCTTGCTTGGTGCCCAAGCAAGGGGTCGGGCACCCCTTTCTTGGTGCCCAAGTAAGGGGCCGGCCAAGATGGGTTTAAAAGTGGATTTTTAATTTTTTAAATCTTTCTTTTTGTAGTCATCTACAATGTTTTAAAAGAGAGATTTTAAATTTTAAAAATTTTCTTTTCTTGAAGTCATCCACATAGTTTTAAAAGAGAGTTTTAAATTTAAAAACATCTTTCCTTTTGTAGACATCTACAATGGTTTAAAAGAGAGATTTTATTTTTATTAAAACTTTTCTTTTTTGTAATCATGATTTAAAAGAGAGGTTTTAATTTTAAAAATATTTTTCTTTTTGGTAGCCATCTATAATGTTTAAAAGAGGGGTTTTTAATTTTAAAACTTTCCTTTTGTAGCCATCCACAATAGGAAATTTAAAAGAGATATTTTAATTGTTGTTAAAATCTTTCCTTTTTAGCCATTACCAAGGATTATAAAAGAGGATAGATGGTGCCTTAGAGGAAATAATCATCTACACAATTTCTATTCCTCTTCTATTCTCCTTGTGGCCGACTCCCCTCATATTCTTATTCTCCCCTTGCTTTCTCACCTAAGGCCGGCGGCATCAAGAGGCTTCAACCATCTTGTGGCCAGCGGGTTGCAAGGAAGAAAGAAGAACAAGAGGTGGTGTTCCTAGTTTTGATCCCTTGGTGGCCGAAAGTCTTGGAAGAAAGAAGGACTTGGGTGGTTTTTGCGTCTTTGTAGATCGTCGCCCACATGACTTCCAAGAGGAGGAGAGGAATACAACAGAAGATCAAGAGGTCTTTAAGCTACAAAGAAAGATATAACTAGTTAATTGTTTCCGCTGTGTACTAGTTTATTTTTCCTTTGTATGAATTCTGAAATACCAATACAAGAGGCTAGCGATCTTGTGCTTTGATTGAGGTCTCTGTAGTTTAACCTAGGGTTTACTGTAAGGAGTTTAAATATTCAATTTATTTGAAAGGCTTTGACTAGGAAGTGTCGGATGATCCCATACGCAAGAAGGCCGAGTGCCTCGCCAACGACCTAGAAGCCAATCCTTGAAATAGATATTTAATCAACTTCTGTAATATGGTTTAACTTCTGATGAACACATGAGTTGAACTTGGATTAATAATGTTAAATTTCATTTGCAATCCAAGTTTAACTTCTGAAAAGCACATGGGTTGCTAGGAAAAGTTCTGTGCTTGTACAAATTTTTGTACAGGGGAAACAGAACGGAATTCAGAGTAGCACCAACAGGTTTAATTATGAATTAGTCATGAACCAATATGGTTTAGTCGTGAACCAAACTAAGGGGTTAATGGGCTAATTTTTAGTTAAGGGATAATGGATTGGATTTGGGTTTTCTAATCCAACTCATTAATGAGGGCTATATATTGATATGGTTGAGAGAAGATTATACACATGAGATCATTAATTGACTTGTAAGATTTTTAGAAAACCATAACCCAATTTCTCTTCTTCTCTTCCTCTCCCCTTCTCTTTGTCGCCAGCCACACAACAACAAGGAGACGTTTTCTCCGTGTTGTCGTGACCACCACAAGGGAGAAAACTCTCCCTTGTGTGTTTCTCTTCTTCCTCTTGATCCCTCTTCTTCGCTTGTGGCTAGTAACTTCCAAAGGAGAGGCTTGTACTCAAGGAGTTGTCTTGAGGAGCTCGATGTGGATACAAAAAGCGGTGATGTTCGACAACGTCGCTACAGTTGATGTCATTCTCATTATAGGTCATCCATAAGGTACACCTAGCGTAAATTTACTTTTTGTAAAAATTTAATTATGCGATCATGTTTGACATGTTGTATCCTTGTATGTATGTGGTGCGTGTGATGTAATAATTTAGAAATTATTATTTTTTATTTTTTGCTGCGCATGTTTAGGAAACGTGTTTTTGCACACACCGCAATTGACATATTCCAACAGTGGTATCAGAGTCTGATTGTGTTTCGACATGATCATAAAATTATTTTATAGTTTGTAATTTGTGTTGTAATTAATTTTAGAATTTTTTTGGAATTATTAAGTTTTTTTTTATTTTTGGAAAGTTTCCTAAATTGTTAGAAAATTCTATTTTTGGAAAGTTTCTGAAATAATTTCAGAAAATTAAATTTATAAATATTCTGTTAATTTAGACATTATCATTTCTGAAATTTTAAAAAATATTATATTTTTGAAAAATTTCCTAATTTGTTAGGTAATACCAAATATGGAAAAATTCTATTTTTTTTAAAAAGGAAAATCTAGATCTGAGATATTCTAAATTAAATTATATAATTAATCTTTCTGGAATTTTTGGATTTATTAAAATATTCTATTTTAGAAAGTTTCCTAAATTGTTAGGAAAAAACCAAATTTGAAAAGATTTTAAAAATCATAAAAAATTTAGATTTGAGATATTTTAAATTAAATTTTAGAATTAATTTTTCTGAAATTTTTAGATTTCTTAAAATATTTCATTTTTGAAAATTTTCCTAAATTGTGAGAAAATACCAAATTTGGAATGGTTTGAAAAATCACAAAAAATCTAGATTTGAATTATTCTATAATAAATTAAGAAATATTAATTATTTATTTCTTAAATGGTTAGGAAATTAATTTGGAAATTTGTTTCCAAAATAATTAAAAATTCTTTATTGATAGAAAGATTCTAGATGATATATGTTAATTAAATTTAGAAATTGATTTCCTAATTTGATTAAATAAATCTTGATTTATTAAAATAAGATTTGTAATAAATTTTTATTTCAAAAATAGAATTATAACATATGTAAATTTATGCCATGAACATATCATATTATATGTCATGTAGATGCATTAATTATGACATGATTAATTTTTGCCATGCGTGTGATGTGATTAAATTTTACCATATGTATGATGTGTCATGCTATGCCATGCGTGTGATGTGTCATGTCATCATTTATATCATGCGTGCGACGTGTCATGTCATCATTTATATCATGCGTGCGACGTGTCATGTCATCATTTATTTCATGCGTGTAATGTCATATAGATAAAATTTTGCATAATGTAGATGAGACCTAAATCCCTTACTTAATATTAAAACCTACACCTTCTATTAATATAGTAAGAACCAGAGTTTAAGTTCTTGTTTGAGTTGTTGACCAAAGTCAAGCTCAACTTGAAATTAAACATGTTTAAACTATAGAGATGCAATCTCATGATTAATGGGCTGGTTTTAAACTTAAAGCGTTGATTTATTATATCAAAGTCATGATCAATATGGATAGAGGTGAAGTTGAGTGATGTGTATTTGATATATATTTGTTAATATATTAAAAACTCGATGTTTATGCAAAGATCAATTAGTTGCTAGCATAATGTGATAGTTGCATATAAGTGATATGCAATCGGTAAATATGTTATCTACCGCTATAGCTAAGAATGACTTGTTGGCCAAAGTCAAGGTATTCTTATCTATGGTGGATATCAATCCACTTGGAGAAAACCTACCATCTCTCGAATTCAAAATAAGGGTATTTGAATTTGATAAATAAGTGAGTTTTTATATAAATTGTTTACATAAATAAAATCATGTCTCGTATACATTCTCGTTTCTGTATTTCTAGGTTAATCATTTAATTATGACTTCTGTTAATCTACATTCGATTTTGGACTCGAACAAACTAACTGGACCAAACTTCTTGGACTGGTTTTGAAATTTGAGAATTGTTCTCAAAACTAAGAAGCTAGTTTATGTCCTTGATTAGCCTTTCCCACCAGTCTTGATGTCGATGCAACTGCGGACCAACTGTTGGCCCTTCAGAAATATAAGGATGATTCTATACTTGCTAGGTGCATCATACTAGCCGCTATGCCTCTTGAATTACAAAAATAGTATGAGCATTTGGATTCTTATGATATTGTCTATCATCTTTATGAGCTATTTGATGAGCAAGTTAGATCCGAAAGGTTCGAGGTCTCCAAGCTTCTCTTTCACTCAAAGATGCAGGAGGGCTCGTCTGCAGTACAATATGTATCACTCAAAGATGAACAGCTACATAGAGCGTTTATCATCACTCGATTTTACGATGGATCATGAGTTAAGTATTGACTTAAT
This sequence comes from Zingiber officinale, assembly GCF_018446385.1. NCBI lineage: Eukaryota > Viridiplantae > Streptophyta > Magnoliopsida > Zingiberales > Zingiberaceae > Zingiber > Zingiber officinale. The sequence goes on from NC_056002.1 coordinate 89,598,847, forward strand.
TCTACATAGTTTACCGAGAAGTCATTCACAATTTCTGATGAACTATCAGATGAACAATTTAAAATCAACTATCCCCAAGATGATAAATATGCTCAAGACTGTGGAGCCTTCTGTTAAGGGTGAACAGAAAATTGTGATGTTAGTCGACTCCTCCAAGAAAGGTTCTAAGAGAAAGCCAAAACATCAGGCTAAAGGGAAGAGTAAAAGGGCCAAGACAGTAGAACCGACACAAAAGGGCCCATGCCATCATTGTGGCAAGATAGGACACTCGCAAAGAAACTACAAGATCTATCTTGAGTCCTTGAAGAAGAATAAGGCATCTAATGCCCCATCCTCTTCAGGTATTTTTGTTATTGATTGTCATGCTATTTCCTTAGACACTTGGATATTTGATACTGAGTATGACACACATATATGTAATGACATATAGGGGCTAAGGAATAGTAGAAGACCCGTCAAGGGAGAAACAAGTCCGTGAGTTGGGAATGGAGCAAAGGTTGCTGCAGTCGCCATCAGAACATACTTGTTAAAGCTTCCTAGTGGACTACTTGTCTTAGAACTAGAAAATTTTTATTTTGTTCTAGCATTAATAAAGAACGTTGTTTCTATTTATTGCTTAAATAGAAAATATTTCCATTTAACATTTAGTAACAATTGTTGTTATATAACCTTAAATGACATTCTTTATGGCATTGAAACTTTATGCAATGACATTTGCGCATTATATATATCTAGTGACGTACTCAATATCAAAAAGAGCAATAAACGCACTCGAATAGATAATTAATTAACCTTTTACTCGTGATATTGTCGCCTTAGCCATATAAGCAAGAAACACATGTCCGAATTGCAAAAGATTACAGTTCTTGAATCATTTGAATTAGATACATTTGATACATGTGATTCATGTTTAAAAGGCAAGATGACAAAGTTACCTTTTTCTCAAAAGGGTGAACGAGTTTATGAGTTACTTGGGCTCGTACATACCGATGTATGTGGGCCAATGACAACTCATGCATCAGGAGGTTATAGCTACTTTATTATTTTCATTGATGATCACTCTTGTTATGAATATGTGTATCTAATGAAATACAAGTCTGAAGCCTTTGAAAAATTTAGAGAATTCAGAAGTGAAGTAGAGAAACAACTTGGTAAAAATATTAAGATACTTCGATCCGATCGAGGTGGTAAATATTTAAGCCAAGAGTTTCTAGATTATCTAAGGGATATGTATATTGTCTCAATGGACTCCGCCTTATACACCACAACATAATAGTGTATCGGAAAGGCATAATCAAATATTGTTAGACATGGTTAGATCAATGATGGATCGTGCAGATGTTGCCAAGACCTTTTGGGGTTATGCACTCATGATAGCTATTTACTTGCTAAACAGAGTCCTGATGAAGGCAATCTCAACTACTCCATATGAGGTATGGACTAGTAAGAAATCCCTTATATCTTATTTGAAGATATAGGGGTGTCCTACTTATATGAAGAGGACTATATCAGACAAGTTGGACCCCAAGTCTGATAAGTGCTTATTTATTGGATACCTTAAGGAAATTAAGAGTTACCAATTCTATCACCCCTTGGAACAAAAAGTGTTTGTTTGAAGGTATGCTACCTTTCTAGAGAAAGAATTTCTCTTACAGAAAGCAAGTGAGAGTATGGTTAAACTTGATAAAGTTCAAGGGACTGTAATAAACACTAATGAGATGCTTTGTCAAGAACCATATGTAACACCCACGAATTTCTTAAGCTAAGTATGTGAAGATTTTTCTCTTAGAATAAAAGGATAAGATAAAACCAAAAATATATAAAGAAAAGGAATTGGTTAAGGATTGAACCTTGAACCTTTTTAAGCTAAGGATTATGGAATTACCACTAGACCATCATAATTTATTGTTAAAGAAGGAATGGAAATTCTAGATAAAGTTAAGAGCATGAGAAAAAGAAGGAAACAAGAAAAAGACAAATTGTCTTCTTCTCCTTCCTTCTCCTTTAGTTTTCGTGGGATGATGAGATGAGGGAATTGGAGAGCAAAAGGGGATGAATGAAGACATTTCTTCATCATTAAGAGAATAAAGGATGAGTTAAGAAGAAGGGAAGGCAAAGTTTCTTTTTGCTTCTTACTCCCACCTAGCATAAGAGGAAAAACAAAGAAGAGATTTCATTTTTTCTTCCCTTTCCTCACCATTGCCGTGACCTAGAGCATCCCCTCTCCCCTTTCCGAAAATCCAACTAAGGTTTTCTCCCTAAGAAAACCAAACCACAAGAAGGGATCCTCAAGATCTATCCCTCACAAGCAAAGAGAAGCAAAGGGGAGCACTAGAAGGAGAAGCTTTCTTCTTCCTCTTCACAAAGGGTATCTTCTCTTAGGGAAAAGACCAAGCAAGAGGATGTGAGTATCCCCTCACCTGTGGTACAAGTTGTTATATGATTTTGTTCGAGTTTAGATGGATTAACAACCTAGGGTTCTTTTGGAAACTTTCGGCCATGACACTTTGTAAGGCTTATGGAAACTTAAAACCAAAACCAACATGCTTAAGTTTTTTTTTCTCATGATATGCTATGAAGATGACCTTGATATTTCATGCTTGTATGTGGCTTGGAGTTAGGTAATACCCTACCTTAGGGTTCGGCCATGAAGAGACTTAAAACTCTAGAGAAGCTCAACTTAAAGACTAACATGCTTATGATCTCTTATATGATATGATATGAACATTTTCTTGATGTTTTATACTTGTATGTTGCTTGGAAATTTGTAGAGCCTCACCTTAGGGTTTCGGCCATGAAGGGATTAAATACCTTAGGGAGGCTCAACCTCAAATCTAGCTTGCTTATGATTTACCTTATGATAGGATATGGAGATAACTTGATGCACTTGTGATTTCATGTTGTTTAGAGTTAGGTTTTCACATGGTGAACTTTTGGCCAAAATGAAATGTAGGGCTTAGGCAAGCCTAAATTCAACCCTAACATGTTTATGTTCTTCTCTATGATATGCTATGAAATTTATAGGGTATTCACATGCTTGTATTTGGTTGAAAAATCCTAGAAGAAGTATCAAGTATGAAGTTTCCCATAATATGTTATGAATGTTCCCTTGATGTTTTATACTTGTATGTTGCTTGGAACTAGTAGAACCTTACCTTAGGGTTTCGGTCATGAAGGGATTAAATACCTTAGGGAGGCTCAACCTCAAATCTAGCTTGCTTATGTTTTACCTTATGATGGGATATGGAGATAACATAATGCACTTGTGATTTCATGTTGCTTAGGGTTAGGTTTTCACATGGTGAACTTTCGGCCAAAAGGAAATGTAGGGCTTAGGCAAGCCTAAATTCAACTCTAACATGTTTATGTTCTTCTCCATGATATGCTATGAAATTTATAGGGTATTCACATGCTTGTATTTGGTTGAAAAAAACTTAGAGTCACATTGATGGCATTCGGCCACCTATGATTTGTGGACTTAGGAAGCTTGAAACTTAAACTCATTATGCTCATGTGGTTGCCTATGATAAATGCATGGAAATTGTTTAGGGTTCACATGTTTACATGCTATTTGTAACCAAATGTTGGACCTTGTATGTTTCGGCCAAATGTGGATTTCTAGACCTAGGAAGCATAGAACCTAAATCAAATATGCTTATGATGTTCTTTATGATAAATGTTATGGAAATGAATTAGGGTTCATATGCTTGTATGATTTCATGCAACCTAAGTGAGCCTATGCATGTTTCAGCCACCCTTAGTTGGTTGAGGATTGAGACCAAATTATGACTCATTATGTGCTTCCCTTTGCCATGATATGAATTAGGAGAAGTTAACTCGTGATCCATGCATGATTATGTTTTCTTTTCCTTCCATGATATATTATATATGCTCGTTTAAGTATGCTTATGAATCATGCATGAGAATGATACCTATATTGGCTATGTGCCCAAATGTGATGGCTACGTGCCCAAATATGATGGCTATGTGCCCAAGTATGCATGGCTATGTGCCCATTTATGCATACCTTATGAATGACATGAACATGATATGCTATAAATGACATGAACGTGATATGCTATAAATAACATGAACATGATATGCTATGAATGACATGGACATGATATGCTATGAATGACATGGACATGATATGCTATGAATGACATGAATATGATATGCTATGAATGACACGAATATGTTATGCAATGATAAAGATATGATATGACATGTATTTTACTTTGAATGGCTTGTACCAAAAGGGTGGGCTCCTTATGCGCCCCTAGGTCGAATTACGGGCCTAGTAAAGGGTGGTCTCCTTACGTGCCCCTAGGTCGAGCTACGGGCCTAGTTTCCTAGTAGGTTCAAGACTAGCTACCTTGGGTCTACTTAGGATGCGCGCATTTATGTATGTATGTGGTACTAAGCCGGGCCCCTCTCATGTTGAGATTATTTTTAAGTACTATATGATATTGTTTTAAGACATTTCACACATGACATAAAACATGTTTTGAAAGGCATATTGCACATGACATTACCCATGTTTTAAAGGACATCTTGCATCCATGCTTACGATATGATATGAAATAATGCTTACAGTTATGCTATGATATGATGCTTGGATGTTATGAAAAGAAATGTCATGATGCTTTTACTTATGCTATGATATGATCTATGCCATGCTATGATGTTCACTTATGCTATGATATGATCTATACCATGCTATGATGATTACTTATGCTATGATATGATCTATGTCATGTTATGATGTTCACTTATGCTATGATATGATTCATGCCATGATAGGATGTTACTTATACCATGATAAGATTCATGCCATGATATGTTGTTTACTTTATGTTAAGATATTATGAAAATTATGCCATGATATGATGTGTTTTTAATTATATGATAATATGAGAGTCATTTATTCTATGATGTATGATATGATGATTTTACATGATATGTTGGCTTTTGTGAGTAGGAAAGGATCTCACTAAGCCTTGAGTGCTTATAGATACTTTTCCTTGTATCACAGACAAAGGTAAAGGATGGATAAACTAGAGGAGCAGCAGGACGGGGCAAGAGATGTGTGATGGTGACTTGGCTAAAGAAATAAAATGACCTGCTTAAGTGAACTTATGAATAATATGTTATGTTATGTTGATGTCTTACATGATTCCCTATGCATGTGTTAGAAATGAATAATATGACTGTTTAAGTTGAACCATGCTATTTCATGCTCATATGCTTAGTATGATTTTAGAAAAAAAAAGAATATGCTTCCGCTGTATGTATGTTTATGTATGCTAAGTCAAAGAAAGTAACCCCGCCCTCACTAGGCAGGAGTGGGAAAGGGGCGGGCGTTACACCATAACCGATTATAATGCAACCTCCTCATAGATCAAGTAGGACACGTAATATTCTTGAGAGATATAGATCTCTTGTAAGAGAATTGAATGATGTGTTACTCATTGAGGATGAGGAACCTACTGATTACGAAGAGGCTTTGAGTAGTTCAGAAAAGGACAAATGACTTATAGTCATGAAATCGGAAATGAATTTCATGTACGAAAACCAAGTTTAGAACTTGGTGGACCCACTTGAAGGCATTACACCTATAAGGTGCAAATGGGTTTTCATGAAGAAATGGATGGTAATATTATTACCTACAAGGCAAGGTCGGTGGTGAAAGGCTATCTTCAAAGGCAAGGCATTGACTATGATGAAACTTTCTCACCTATGGCTATGCTTAAATCCATTCGGATACTCCTAGCCATATCAACTCATCATGATTATGAGATATGGTAAATGGATGTGAAAACATCTTTCCTTAATGGAAATGTGCTCATGGATGTGTATATGACATAGTCCGAAGGCTTCACATCTGTCAACAAGAATAAAGTATACAAGCTTCAACGGTCCATTTATGGACTAAAGCAAGCATCTAGGAGTTGGAATATCCATTTTGATGAGGCGATCAAACAATTTGATTTCTCATAAAATCTAGACAAACCTTGTGTGTATCAAAAGGTTAGTGGGAGTGTAGTTGTACTCCTAATATTATATATTAATGACATATTACTTATAGGAAATGATGTGTCAGTTCTACAGTCATTTAAAGTTTAGTTGTCTAATACGTTCTCCATGAAAGACATGGGAGACGCAACTTACATCCTCGGGATGAAAATCTATAGAGATAGATCGAAAAAAGTTGCTTGGCCTTTCATAGTCGACATATATAGACAGAGTGCTACAATAATTTAGCACATCTGAATCCAAGAAAAGTTTCATATCTACGAGGAATGAAATTCAACTTTCAAGGTCTATGTGCCCACGTATAGAAGATGAGAGGATTTGCATGGATAAGATACCTTATGCGTTCGTAATAGGATCTATCATGTATGCTATATTATGTACAAGACCCGATGTATATATGCTCTGAGTGTTATGAGTAGATATTAGTCTGATTCAGGAATGGACCATTGGGTGACTGTTAAGATGATCCTTAAGTATTTAAGAAGAACTAAGGATATGTTCTTAGTTTATGGAGATGGTGATATGACTATACGCGGATATGCAGATGCTAGTTTCCAGACAGACAAGGATGACTCCAAGTCCCAGTCTGGATTCATATTCATATTAAATGGAGGCATAGTTAGTTGGAAAAGTTTCAAACAAGACACTATTGCAGATTCTACCTGTGAGGCGAAATACATTGTAGCTTCGAAAGCAGCAAAGGAAGCGGTTTGGATCAAGAAGTTTGTTACTGAACTTGGAGTGGTTCCATCCATTGTTGAAGCATTACCTGTTTACTCTGACAACACTGGAGCCATTGCACAAGGAAAGTAACCGAGGTCTCATCAGCAATCAAAACATGTGCTTCGACATTATCATCTAATCAGGGAGATCGTTAGTAGGAAAGAAATATAGCTTGAGAAAATTTCCACTGAAAGGAATCTAGTGGATCCTTTGACAAAGACTCTACCACAAAGTAAGTTTGATAGTCATGTCTATGCTTACGATTTAGGACACCGTGGCGATTGACTTTAGGCCAAGTGAGAGTGTTAGATTTGAGAGATGTTCTAAGGCAATCGTCTTATCGTTTTTCTATTTATTTGATAAGTATAGATTCACTATTTGAGTGCATATTATATGTTTGATTATCTTAAACTCATTTTCTGAATGTCTGTAATATAATTCATAGCATAAGAGAATTTGTGATTGGATCGCAACTAGTGATTATCTTTACATGTGCAATTATGAATATATTGAAATTTTCCTAGTCGTCAAATTGATGTATTCGGACATTATTAATTCTATAAGATTAGCACGAGTTATACTCCTTGGTTCGATCAAGCAGTTGCTTTCTCACTGGCTGGAGTCATTGGGATGTCGAGAGTTAAACGTGGATGCTGGTTATGGTAATTAGTTTATTAGAGTGACTCACTGTAAGACTTCATATGGTTCTTTACATATATATAGATATGTCTGTGAAGTTCTTACTGCAGCACGAGTGCAAGTTTCCTTTGACTTAAGGAATACAAGTCATCTTGGTCATGAAGACTTATACTTTGACGTCTTAAGCAAGCATCTCATTGAGGTGTGCACCCGGGATGATTGGGTATAAGTTGAAGTGTTCGAAAGTGTTTGGATAGCCCATAGAGGATTCACTGCTCCTTGTGAGGAGAGGTATACCCTATGGGTACTCGTTAGGATTATTATTCAAAGTCTTTGGCCAAAACATCACATGTTAAGAGTGCAAGACTCTTGTACACATGTATGAGTAATTTGAATATGAAGAACGAGGAAGTTTTACTTGGGCTAGGTGTGACGTAGTCAGCCTAGTGGAGACAAGATACATAGACCATGTCCTGAACCAAGTGGGTATAAGATGAGTGAAAGGAACGAGGCATGACTCACTGTAACTGTTGAAGGGTTTAGAGTTAATTCTAAGATCAACTATGATTTTCTAACTAATTGGAGATCATGATGGACTACTAGGTGCCACTCATGATCATTCTATAATTAAGTAGTTAATTATGGACGACCAAGATAAACCAGGAACTTATTAGGTCACACGCACTAACGAGTCTCTAAACGACGTAAAATAAGTTAAAGAATAGAATTCTTAGATCAAGAGATAAATGTTTGGTTGGACCATACATAAGACAAATATAGAAATATTTGTCGTAATGGAAGCACGGATGTGCCACATCTCTTATGGAAGAGTTGGACTATATTTGGTTTAATCATGAATTAGTCATGAACCAACTTAGTTTAGTTGTGAACCAGACCAAGGGGTTAATGGGCCAATTTTTAGTCAAGGGATAATGGATTGTATTTGGACTTTCTAATCCAACTCATTAATAAGGGCTATATATTGATATGGTTAAGAGAAGATTATACTCATGAGATCATTAATTGACTTGTAAGGATTTTAGAAAAAATCTTAACCAAATTTCTCTTCTTCCCTCCCTCTCCCCTTCTCTTTGCCGCTAGCCACACAACAACAAGGAGAAGTTTTCTCCTTATTGCCATGACCACCACAAGGGAGACAACTCTCCCTTGTGTGCTTCTCTTCTTCCTCTTGATCCCTCTTCTTCGCTTGTGGCTAGTAACTTCCGAAGGAGAGGCTTGTACTCAAGGAGTTGTCTTGAGGAGCTCGGTGCAGATACAAATAGAGGTGAGGTTCAACAACGTCGCTATGGTTGATGCCCTTCTCGTTATAGGTCATTCGTAAGGTACACCTAGCGTAAATTTACTTTATGTAAAAATTTAATTATGTGATCATGTTTGACATGTTGTATCATTGTATGTGTGTGGTGCGTGTGATTAATAATTTAGGAATTATTAATTTTTATTTTTCGTTGCACATGTTTAGGAAACACGTTTTGCACACACCGCAATGGACATATTCCAACAGTGGTATCAAAGTCTGATCGTGTTTCGACATGATCATTTGCCTCTCCTCTCTTAAGTAGTCCTTATTATATAGCTGATTGGCCCGAAGGTCGATCAAACCTTTTTAGTGTTGAAATCATCTAATGTATAGTCGACTTTAACATTGGACGAATTTAACTTCGTGAGGTCAATGAAGGTTACATCCTCACCTAAGCAATCTTTATTATACACCCAATCGGCTCAAGATCCGGTTGGACCTTGGATGTCTTGTTACTTGGTGATAAAGTTCGTTTTTGTCATAATAAAATATTAAAAGAATTAAGTATCAAATCTATCCACGCTAATATAGTATAGGGTCAACTCGAGTCGTCTCCCAACGAATGCAACGATAGGATAGTAATACAAGATTATTTATTATTCATATTTTTAAGATTTTCATTATGGAAATGGGGGTTGTTTGGGTTTTGATTCTAAATCTAACAAATGAAAAACAAAGAAAATAGGAATCTAATCTAATTTTGGAATGAAATCTAACTAAGTGCTAACAAATAATCCACCAAGCATTGTCACTCTACGCTATGGGTTTCACCATCAACATAATTAAACTAAGGAAGGAAATATTAAGGCATTAAATGAAACATAATCTAATAAATGAAAGACAATGCAAGTAATGAATGCAAGTCTAACCTAACTACAATTGTAAAAATTAAAAGAGCAACATAAAGTAAAACATCCTCGAAACTAAACATAGAATGAAACTTAGAGCATGTAATAAAACCTAAGCTAATATATCCTAATTGCATTCAATCAAAACTAGAACTTAAAGAAATTGAAAGAACAAGGCAAAGCAAGAATTAAACAAACTAATAAGCATCGAATTGAACCTAACTATTTAAAGAGACATTTCACCAAACATGTGACATGCATGAAACAAATGAAGCAAGATTAGTGCAATTCAAACATGGAAAATCAAGTTCAATACAAACATTCAATCAAAATTAGGAAACATCAACAATAAACACGAAAGAAACTAAGTATCCCAACCACTTCCAATACCAAAGACTATCCTCATTGTCACACGAAGGTCCAAAGAAAGAACCCCTAACTATGGTGAGCAGTAGTATATTGTCGGATTGCTACTTGCTTCGACAACGATGAGGATGATACGAATCCTCCAACAAAGAACCCCTCCCCTGGAAGTTGACTGGAGATGGACTACCGCCGCTACCTCCTTGCTCTGTCGCCTGAACCCTAAACGGTGGAGCTGCCAGAAGGAAGCCGGACGGTGGAGATTACACCGAAGAACCCCTCCGGCGAGGTGAAGTTGGTCGAAGCTCGCTACCACCATTGAACCTTGAAGACCTATCTTTTGCAACCTGCTATGGTTGGCCTCTCGGGTTCGAGGAAAGAAGGTAAACATCGGAGAACCCCAAGGATGAGTTGAGCTTGATCGAGGGAATCATCACCGTCACTTGCAACCACCGCCAAGAGATGCTTGTTGTCATCACAACTTGGAACTGAGCAGGAGAAGGTGGAAAGGGTTGGCCGGCCGACAACAGTGAAGGGAAGGAAAGAGCCACTGTCCAGTAGTGAGGAAAAAGAAAGGAAGAAGAGGTTAGCACTGTGTGGGTTCGTTGCGAGCCCTCCCGAAAAACATGAGGAAGAAGGGATGAGGAACGGAGATACGTCTCTATTCATCCGTGAGAGGAGTAAAGGAAAGAGTTTTTTTCCTCCTTTAATCTAGGTTGTTCGATTTGATGAGATCTTGGCCATTTGATTAAAGTGATGAAGGGGATCTATATCTGAGCCGCTCATCTTGAGATTAAATTAAGGTTGATTTGCTCTTTAAATTTGACCATCCATATAGCTTCACATCTAGATGGAGGGCTGAATAGCTTAGATCTAAATGAAGGAACAAGACCTCTCTAGATCGAGATCAACAGTTCATATTGATTTAGGTTGATCTCCTCCGTTTGACCTCCAAATTAAGTCAGATTGGATCCGATCAGACCCTAATTTATGGCTCTTTGAGTTTCCTACAAAATCACATTAAAAACATGATATTTAATTCTAAAATTGTAGAAAATTTATAATTAAGTCCAGAATAGGTTCTTACTCGTAAAATATAATATAAATGAAAAATTAAGCATACGAGAAGGTAAAACATGCTAAGTAAAAGAGCTGAATAATGCATCAGAATATTTGTTATCAACTCCCCCACATTTATTCTTGCTTGTCTCGAGCAAATGAACAAAACAAGAAAATAACTAAGATGCATTCCCCTAGTAATTCTCAATCATGTCTAGAAAATAGTAAAAGAAAGTTACCTAGGATTGCCAATTTCAAATGACCCAAGCAATCATGGATTCAATTCATACACTAATTAACAACATGATAATTTTAATCCATACTAGATAAACTGAGAATGATAATAAAATAACCTCACAAGGTAAGTGATGGTGGCTCTCCTCTCATGTACATGCAATAGTAGAGCTCACTCAAGCTACTCATGATTTATGCACTACCATAAGCTTGCTTTGATTCTAATCTCCACCACTATCATATGCATAAGAGTGTACAATAAAATAATGAAGGCTTATTATGAAAGAGAAACATTAATCAAGCAAATGATAGTATAAGAAAAGAAATGAGGAAGATAATGCAAAGTAATAGTAGAAGACATGGACATAATGGAATGTTACATAGATGAGTACAAGAAAAAACATTGATCCAAAAGTATTACATCCAAACTTCCAAACTAGCTTTTCACAACTCAATAAATATGTAAACAACCTCTACTATAGCTTTTCAATAAAAATCCACTCATTTTGTTTTTCAGTTTCTGTATCCTTTGTTTTTTTTCCACTTTTTTCAATTTTTTTAATGTTTTTTTTCCTTTTTTTTTCATTTATGTTTTCTATTTTTTTTCTTTTAACATGTTATACACTTCCCTATATATCATCATCAATAGCTCAAATAAAATAATAAATAGTATAGTTTACCTATGGTGATCAAGCATGGTTCACATATGCTTCCCCTAAATTCTACTAAGCTATTCCTCTCCCCCACTTAAATTTTTATCCATCCCGGGCAAAACACTCATCATGCAACATCCAAAAATATCCACATCCCAAAAGAAGAATAGAGGGAAATAAATAGAAGAGAGAAACAAATGATACGATGAAAGATGAAGGAATTATTCAAGCAACATGTGATAATAAAAGGGATCAATTAAAATAAGTGAGATAGCCTTCATAAAAATCATGCAATCTTATGATAATGCGGTCTCAAAAGAACCAAGCAAGTTTTAGAGTAACATTAGCCACAAGTGCATCACACATCAATGGGAATAATAGGCTTAAAAATATCCTCACTAGGTATACAAAAAAATATCATTTCTGTCACGCCCCGAGGAAGTCCCTGTCCGAAGAAATTTCGGCAACACCTCCCCTGTACGGGTGACAATCTGAAGCATTTCTACAGACATAATATACATCAGCCACATGCGACTGGAATATATACACAACCACGCAGTTAATAATCTCAGCCTACACGGCTGGACAAGTATAACAACAACCACGCAGTTATATATATTTTAAACAGCCCACTCGGCTGAAATCAAAACCAATATAGCTGAAAAACATAAAATACTAGCCCATACAAAACCAAATAAATCACTGCTAGCCGGCTAGGCTTACAACACACAACAACACAACACAACAATATAATAATTCCAGAAATAAAATCGGAACACAAAGCTAAATACACCAATTATAAATACCGAAGTAAAAGTACACAAACGCGTAGACATGTCTTCTGATGTGATGTGGGGACCGGCAGCCAGGATACTCCAAGCGTCTCCATAAACAATCTAGTACCTGAAAAAGATAGTGTCCACGGGGGTGAGTTCAACAACTCAACAGATACCTAGTTGACATGTATAGTAAACTATAACAAATAGTAATAACTATGGAGTACAGTCTCGTGAACAAAAGAAGGTAATGCATAATGGAAGAGGGCTGAAGAGAACTATACTCACCAGGTCCACCTATCAGAAAAATCAGGTCGTCAGACCGAAAGTGTCATAAATCCTGTATGCATGTCAAACATATGCATCCATCCAAATGCAGCATATAAGTGCAGCAAACACAAGCAGTAAATGCATAAATGTGTATGATGCCAATGATGCATCCTGGTCACCCCTGACGCTAGTCAGTCATCTCACACACAATGGTGAGACCGAGTGGGTAGGGCTGTGACAACCGTGCACTCTACCATCACCATACCTGATGAATGACAGAGTGGACGGGATGCTGTCGGAGTACTCCTGTCCTCTGACCCCAAATCATAAATGGGGGAGCTCAATGCTATCATCTCCCGGTACACGATGACGGGGAGGTATCTCTGCCGGCTACCACACTGAGTCACCTGACCAACGGAGCCAAACAGAGTCCACCATCTGCCGGCTACCACGCTGCTACACTAAATGCCAGCGGAGCCAAACAGAGCGGAACTGTCTGTCGGCTACCACGCTGAGTCCTCAGACCAACGGAGCCAAACAGCAGAACCGCCACACACCTGTCTGATATACCACTAACCCATGAGTGGTGATGTGTGCAGTACATGTAACTGGCGATGTGCTCAACCATAGTGGAGCCGACAATGCGCAACATGCAATCATGATGCATGACACTAAGCATAGCAATAAACTGATCAGCATAACCATACCCATATATATAAAATGAGTACCGTAATATCGATGGTCAAATACGAAGATCTAAAGTACACAGATCAGATAGGATATCAAAAACCTAGGTCCTGAACATAACAAGCATGGTATGTCACTACATCACTGAGCATATATATAATCATATGGGTACTAGCATAAAATGCATAATAGGTGAGCAAACAAGCATGTAACGAGTATCCGGTAGTGACGTACCGAAACAAGGACGAACATAATTATTACTAAAGGCTATAACTTACTAGACATATCAGCAAGACATATTAAAAAGATAAGTCAAGGTACCCTCCTCCAATAGATCAAATCGAACCAATCTGATGTCGAGACACCCGTCTCAAATCATAGTCCTGTAACAACATGATATACAGATTTAGCTAATTACATACTAATAGATTAGCTAAATCAAATCCTCGAGAAGCTAACATAAATCCAGATCCAATTATAAACCCTAATTAGTTTATCTAACTCCTCAATCGTATCTTAACCAATCCATTCAAATTGGGACTTGCAATAAGCATAGTCCATCTCAATAACTTAATCTAAACCAATCATAAGAACTCACCCAAATCCAAGATGATCGCTGATGGCTCACAGTCGAAGGGGTTCCCTGCCCAAAACAGAATGACCGGTGGGGTTCCCTCAACACCAAACACCGCTGTAGGGTTGTCAACTCTCTACTCAGGGTTGAAGCAAGGACCTCCAGGGTAAGCTGCTGGATCAAAGAACAAACCACAACACATAAATTCCAAATCCACAGAACACAATACGTATACCTCGCAGTCGTGCTTGTTGCTCCACAACACTCAACCTCACCTTACAGCCCTTATCAAGTTATTGTCCACCAACTGGATCAAGAAGAAATAATCAAAACAAAACTCACCAATTTCGGATGCTCCCCTGTTGGTGCACTGTAGGAGGTGGCTGAAGGAAGACCCAACAGTGGAACTAGGGCACGGAAGGGGGGGGGGTTGCTGCTCCTAACCGAAGACCCACTCAAGCTTCCAGATTTCGGCGATCTAGGGCAAAGTTGAAAGGCTGCTGTCGGCAGAACAAAAGAGACCAGATTTGGGTCGGCGACACCGAGCAGGGGAGATGAGGGTCGGTGTCGGGCAGAGACAATCGCGGCCGGTGCTAGAGCAGAAGATAAGGTCTGCTGCCGGAGCTAAGGCAGAGAGGGCTCGGTGCTTCCTGATCTCAACAGCCGAGATAGGGAAGAAACAAGGAAAGTCGCGCGAGATGAATCGAGCTAGGGCTCGGCCGCAGAGGGAAAAGGTGTCGCTAGGGCACGCGAGGAAGGGGAAGAAGGAACCACGTGGCAGTTTTGTGGTTAGGGCATGGGATCGAAAGAAGGAGAAAGGGGGAGAGCTCGGCGCCGAGAGGAAGGAGAAGAGGCGTCGGGTTAGGGGAAGAATCGGGCGGGTGAGGAGAGAAAATGGCGTTTAAGGGAGAAAGAAAGGAAAATAAAAATAAATAAGATAAATAAACTTTTCCTCACTTAAATGGGGTAGCCTAAACAGGCTTTCTCGGGGGCCCAAATTTATCCCCGTAAACTCATCCTTACGAGCTCTGAAAAATTTCCAAAAATTCTGAAAAAATCTCTTATTATTATTCGCTAATTTTCGGTATTTTACATTCTCCCCCACTAATAAAAATTTGGTCCCCAAATTTCGTTATCCTACCATCAGCAACTACTAACAACAGGTAAAGAGTATAAATGCTGAACGGTAAATTAAATCATATACCTCAAGTGAAAAGGTAGGGGTATCGAGCTCGGATAATATCCTCGAGCTCCCCAGTAGCCTCCTCGTCCGAATGATGCTGTCATCCGACTTTAACCAGCCGAATAGTTTTGTTCCGCAACTGACGCTCTTTCCGGTCTAGAATCCGTACCGGAATCTCTTCATAAGTGACGTCAAGCTGAACTGGAACTGAGACATCTGTCAGCACATGTGTCGGTCGGGTACGTATCTCCACAGCATAGATACGTGAAATACGTCGGTAGTGTCAGCGTGTAAGCTACCGCTCCAATCTTCTCCAAGATCTAGAAAGGCCAATGTATCGTGGAGCTAGCTTACCTCTAAGGTCAAATCTCTTCACCCCTTTCGTGGGTGAAACTCGCTGAAATACATGGTCGCCTGCAGAGAACTCTAAGAGTCTCCGACTCCGGTCTGCATAACTCTTCTGGCGGTCTTGCGCCTTTGACATCCTCCGTCTGATAGTACGGACCAACTCGGTCTCAAGCTGAGCTCTATGAGGTCCCAATAACTGGGCCTCCCCAACCTCATCCTAGAGGGTGGGTGTCCGACAAGGCCTACCATACAACGCTTCAAACGGTGCCATCTGAATAGCCAAATGCAAACCGTTGTTGTAGGCGAACTCTCTACCAATGACAAATGGTCCTCCCAACTGCCCCTAAAATCCAATACACAAGACCTCAGCAAATCCTCTAGAGTCTGAATGGTCCGCTCTAACTATCCATCTGTCTACGGATGGAAAGTTGTACTGAAACAGAGCTACGTGTCCAAAGCCTGCTGCAGACTCTGTCAGATTAAACTAGGGTGTGAGGCACGATGGTGGACCAGCTCGTCTCAGAATCACATAATCAGCAACCTTTTGCAAGACCCCAAGCCCAATGATGGATTCATCATCAGAATGAAATCTCTTTCCAAATATCTGTCTTTGTGGCTATGATTATGTCCATTCCAAATGTCATTTGTGAGCTTACTTGAGCAGTCAGAGAAAGATCTAGCTCATTAGCTTTGTTTAGCTCAATCAATGAGCCAATGCTTAAGCCCAAATTATAGTAGCAGACTAACCTAATACTTAAGCCCAAACTAATACTAGCAGACTAACAAAAGACTAAAAAGTTCATTGATTAATTAATAATTTTCTCAGTCAGACTAAAGTAGGGTGTCAGATCAGTAGATTCAGATCAAGGTTAACAAGGAAGAAAAAAAAAAGTGTTAACCAATAGAATTTTTGGTTGCAACTTTTGACATGTATACATACAAAGTGAGAGTCAATATCAGTATGGTCAACTATTTGGTGGCTTAAGAAAGAAAATCAAGCTTACAAATAATTGATTCAAATCTTAGAGACAAGACACATCAATATCGGAACCATTGATACGACATTTTCCATCTTGGGCTTGTAAAAACAACTACTCTCGTTTTGTCTGTCACAATATGGAGGCACCTTGATACACTTCGAAAGAGATGGATTGTTCATTTGAGAATCAAAATAAAGCTTAACTTCTCAGTGTTGGTTATCCATACTCATCCCATGTTTCATATCAAGCCCAACATAATAGTTATAACTGGAATAGTTGATGTAGATGGACAAAGCACAAACCACCAAGCCCAAATTTTCACTAAAACAAACGAAATCAATTAAATCATTGATCTAAACAATGTGAAAAAAAATAGGATGACCCTTGGAAGGATACCGACTAGCCTCAAATTACTTATACAATGAGATCAAGTCACAAAAATTACTTAGAAAAAGGATTTGTCACACGACATCAGAATCAATGAAGATTCCACTCGCCTTCAAATTTCTTCACACTCCTAACAAACTTGTTCACTTACCAATCATCATTTTCTTACAAGTCTTTTACATCAGAGGGTTGAAGTTTCAATACCTCAAGTCAATATTTGATTTCAGAGAACCCTCTACTTAAATCTTGCATCTTGATAAAATCCAAATCTGAGTCATAGACCAGGAGCATCCCAGCTCAAACACTTGATGTCCCCACCAACACCTAAACCCCAACTCATAATCATCAATAATCTGCTACATATGAGGCTTAATGATGGCTACATCTTAATGCCTGCAGCTTTTTCAAACAATTTACAACCCACTTAGATAAGAGAATTGATCCATTAAGTTGTCAAGATCAACCATTGACTCAAACCTCGTACGCCCAAGTTAGTATTACTTAAATCATTTTAGCTTATAACGTTTCTTTTATACCTCACGATAAACCATGTAGAACTACTTAGGGTCACATATTGAGTTTAATTGATACCCGTCTTTGTCAACTTCATAATTGCAAAAAGCAAGTGGAGGACTTAAGTGACTAGAATATAACAAATTCTAAACAATTCCAGCACTATGAATTTAGTGCTCTCAAATTGAACCTTTTTTTTTTTTAAAACCAAGATATCATGGTTCTTAATCTCCCACAGGAATCTAAGAAATTTAAGAGTGACAAAGTAAACTGAGAAGGTTATAAGCAATTAAAGGCTCTCATGAAGATAGTTTCAAGATTTTCAGTTATGTATGCAAGGACCGACTAAAAAAAAAAATCATAGAAGCAAATTCAGGCTGCAAAAGCAAAAGCATACTAACAATACTATGCTTATGTACCTGCTGCAAAGAAATTTGGTACTCACAACATAGATTTGGATCAACAATAGATACTAAATACAACAAAATAATTACAATTATTTCCATAATTTGTTAAACTTAAACTAACCATTAGTAGGATATACACAAAAGGAGATAAGTTTATGAAATCCTAGGCATCACAGTTAACTACCAAATAACTGAAATATAGATCACCAAAGAATAGATCCTCCAGTGTGAGAGTAACACTCCATCACACGAAATACCATATATGTGGGAGCAATGCTCTACCACAAGAAATCCTCCAATTAGTACACACCAAACCTACTCACAACAAAAGTATAAACCCTCGTGATACCTCCAACAATGCATACCGAACCCGTGTGCACATATCAATATAGGTATAATCGACAATACACCTCAAACAACATTCACTTGACATATATACACCTATGCCAAGAGTATAATCAACATATACTTCCAGTAAAGCATACTAAACTCAGGTGCACTCACAAATCAAACCTAATCAACAAGATACTTCCCATAAGACACTCACACTCATGTGCACATACCACGACACAGATTTAAATCGATAAAATACCTCCAATAAAACAATCAGACACGGGTAAAATCTACTAGAAACCCACAACAATCAGAACTGGAAAAGTATACCCACAATAATCATCATCTGGACAAATATACACCCACTACATGCAATTTAAACCGTCCATCATAACACTCCTACAACACATAATAATCATATGTACCCCACATAGGTATGCAGAATTAGCATATTTAATCCAATCAACCCGATATTCCATATGTTACCTTCTATGTTATCCAATTAGGTGCATATAGTCTAAAATAAAAGTTCACATGAAATAGGATACATCGATCCTCTATAGACTGACTAAACCGATAATGGTATACGACTAATTCAGTCTTTTCCCACTTCAGTTCAAGTCATGTACTCTATGTGCTCAAGATATCCACTAATCACGAATAACTCAAAGATCAACATCTCTATAAAATAGAGTATGATGGTCCGCTATTGATTGAACCAACAAAACTAAATCGTTCTTATTCTAACTGATCAAGGTTACATTAATCCTCTTCAAACAACTATGGTAAATCAAACTTCTACTGATCGATCTAACAAGAGTAGATCAATTATCTACTAATAAAATTAATTAAAATAAAATGGTATACTACTGGCTAAGTCAACATGAGTATGTAGATACTATCCACTACACAGTTAATAATAATAGAGGCTGGTACGTGCCTCGATCTTCTAACCAAACAATCGTAACAGAAGCTAAAGCTACTAGGGGTATGATATGTAAAATCACCAAAGTCTATAATCCTTAATCTCTATTAAGGTCAATCAAGATCAGTGGCTAACCCATCACATATAATATATGCTACAACAACCAGACAGGTACTAGTAAAGAGTGCTAATACATGTCATAAACTGTAATAGTCAACGGTGCATATACTAATAAAAAGGTAGGATAACAGTATATCAACATACCTCCTATAGCTTGGAGATGTCCTGCCGTTGCCAGATCCCAAAACCCGAAAAATCACATCAAGAAGACTAAAACATGAAATCCAAAACACGGGCTATAAAACTCGTACCATACTCTGATACCAAATAAATTGGTATCAGATAAATCTCAAAAAATCCAAAACACATAGCAAGTATCGTATACCTGCTCTGATACCACTAAATTGTCACGCCCCGAGGAAGTCCCTGTCCGAAGAAATTTCGGCAACACCTCCCCTGTACGGGTGACAATCTGAAGCATTTCTACAGACACAATATACATCAGCCACATGCGGCTGGAATATATACACAACCACACAGTTAATAATCTCAGCCTACACGGCTGGACAAGTATAACAACAACCACGCAGTTATATATATTTTAAACAGCCCACTCGGCTGAAATCAAAACCAATACAGCGGAAAAACATAAAATACTAGCCCATACAAAACCAAATAAATCACTGCTAGCCGGCTAGGCTTACAACACACAACAACACAACACAACAATATAATAATTCCAGAAATAAAATCGGAACACAAAGCTAAATACACCAATTATAAATACCGAAGTAAAAGTACACAAACGCGTAGACATGTCTTCTGATGTGATGTGGGGACCGGCAGCCAGGATACTCCAAGCGTCTCCATAAACAACCTAGTACCTGAAAAAGATAGTGTCCACGGTGGTGAATTCAACAACTCAGCAGATACCTAGTTGACATGTATAGTAAACTATAACAAATAGTAATAATTATGGAGTACAGTTTCGTGAACAAAAGAAGGTAATGCATAATGGAAGAGGGCTGAAGAGAACTATACTCACCAGGTCCATCTATCAGAAAAATCAGGTCGTCAGACCGAAAGTGTCATAAATCCTGTATGCATGTCAAACATATGCATCGATCCAAATGCAGCATATAAGTGTAGCAAACACAAGCAATAAATGCATAAATGCGTATGATGCCAATGATGCGTCCTGGTCACCCCTGACGCCAGTCAGTCATCTCACACATAATGGTGAGACCGAGTGGGTAGGGCTGTGACAACCGTGCACTCTACCATCACCATACCTGATGAGTGACTGAGTGGACGGGATGCTGTCGGAGTACTCCTGTCCTCTGACCCCAAATCATAAATGGGTGAGCTCAATGCTCTCATTTCCCGGTACACGATGACGGGGAGGTATCTCTGCCGGCTACCACGCTGAGTCACCTGACCAACGGAGCCAAACAGAGTCCACCATCTGCCGGCTACCACGCTGCTACACTAAATGCCAGCGGAGCCAAACAGAGCGGAACTGTCTGCCGGCTACCACGCTGAGTCCTCAGACCAATGGAGCCAAACAGCAGAACCGCCACACACCTGTCTGATATACCACTAACCCATGAGTGGTGATGTGTGCAGTACATGTAACTGGCGATGTGCTCAACCATAGTGGAGCCGACAATCGCGCAGCATGCAATCATGATGCATGACACTAAGCATAGCAATAAACTGATCAGCATAACCATACCCATATATATAAAATGAGTACCGTAATATCGATGGTCAAATACGAAGATTTAAAGTACACAGATCAGATAGGATATCAAAAACCTAGGTCCTGAACATAACAAGCATGGTATGTCACTACATCACTAAGCATATATATAATCATATGGGTACTAGCATAAAATGCATAATAGGTGAGCAAACAAGCATGTAACGAGTATCCGGTAGTGACGTACCGAAACAAGGACGAACATAATTATTACTAAAGGTTATAACCTACTAGACATATCAACAAGACATATCAAAAAGATAAGTCAAGGTACCCGCCTCCAATAGATCAAATCGAACCAATCTGATGTCGAGACGCCCGTCTCAAATCACAGTCCTGTAACAACATGATATACAGATTTAGCTAATTACATACTAATAAATTAGCTAAATCAAATCCTCGAGAAGCTAACATAAATCCAGATCCAATTATAAACCTTAATTAGTTTATCTAACTCCTCAATCGTATCTTAACCAATCCATTCAAATTGGGACTTGCAATAAGCATAGTCCATCTTAATAACTTAATCTAAACCAATCATAAGAACTCACCCAAATCCAAGATGATCGCTGATGGCTCACAGTCGAAGGGGTTCCCTGCCCAAAACAGAATGACCGGTGGGGTTCCCTCAACACCAAACACCGCTGTAGGGTTGTCAACTCTCTACTCAGGGCTGAAGCAAGGACCTCCAGGGTAAGCTGCTGGATCAAAGAACAAACCACAACACATAAATTCCAAATCCACATAACACAATACGTATACCTCGCAGTCGTGCTTGTTGCTCCACAACACTCAACCTCACCTTACAGCCCTTATCAAGTTACTGTCCACCAACTGGATCAAGAAGAAATAATCAAAACAAAACTCAACAATTTCGGATGCTCCCCTGTTGGTGCACTGTAGGAGGTGGCTGAAGGAAGACCCAACAGTGGAACTAGGGCACGGAAGGGGGGGGGCACCAAGGCTTGGGTTGCTGCTCCTAACTGAAGACCCACTCAAGCTTCCAGATTCCGGCGATCTAGGGCAAAGTTGAAAGGCTGCTGTCGGCAGAACAAAAGAGACCAGATTTGGGTCGGCGACACCGAGCAGGGGAGATGAGGGTCGGTGTCGGGCAGAGACAATCGCGGCCGGTGCTAGAGCAGAAGATAAGGTATGCTGCCGGAGCCAAGGCAGAGAGGGCTCGGTGCTTCCTGATCTCAACAGCTGAGATAGGGAAGAAACAGGGAAAGTCGTGTGAGATGAATCGAGCTAGGGCTCGGCCGCAGAGGGAAAAGGTGTCGCTAGGGCACGCGAGGAAGGGGAAGAAGGAACCACGTGGCAGTTTTGTGGTTAGGGCATGGGATCGAAAGAAGGAGAAAGGGGGAGAGCTCGGTGCCGAGAGGAAGGAGAAGAGGCGCCGGGTTAGTGGAAGAATCGGGCGGGTGAGGAGAGAAAATGGCGTTTAAGGGAGAAAGAAAGGAAAATAAAAATAAATAAGATAAATAAACTTTTCCTCACTTAAATGGGGTAGCCTAAACAGGCTTTCCCGGGGGCCCAAATTTATCCCCGTAAACTCGTCCTTACGAGCTCTGAAAAATTCCCAAAAAATTTCCAAAAATTTCGAAAAAATCTCTTATCATTATTCGCTAATTTTCGGTATTTTACAATTTCAATCTATCAACATGCAATCCAAGAATCCAATCATGACAATAAATCATCAAACCTGACAATCAAATTTAACTTCCTTTCATAATTTCTAAAATGATTAAAAGAATACATAGGGAATTTATTATAAACACTGACAATACAAACTAAAAATAAACTACCAAGCAAAAATAAACAAAGCAAAGAAATATATATAAGTAGAAAGACAAAGAAAAGTAAGATGGAACAAACTCACTTGAATTTCTAGTCGTCGGAGTTGATTCAGTTCCAGAAGCCATGCTAGAAATGGAATGGTTGTAGGAAAAGTGAGGACCACTCCCTTCACCATTGTCTCCTTAAAAATTTTCTCTTGTGGCCGAAGACGGTTCAGTTGGAGTGCCCACTCCAGAAGCTTGATTATTACATACAAAGTTAGGGTCTTCTTCAATTGGTAGAATGCATCCTTATGTAATTGACCGCAAATGAAATGTCTAAAGAAATCCTATGCACTAAAAAGAAGATATAATTCCTGCACGCATGTTGTATAAGATGCACTAGAAATAATATCAAAAGTAGTAGAGCATGAATCATGAGATGTATCACATTCAAGACAATCAAAATGAGTTACCTACATGGAATTTTCTAAAAATTCAGAAGTAATATTGTCCTTACCATCCCAAAAGGTATCTGGAGGCTCTAGAATATTGAATGTGGCATCATCTTGATCAGGTAAAGGTACTGGCTCTGGTTTAGGAAGTCGTACAATCAACGAAAGTGATTCTAGGGTCATCCCTATGCTTCCATCGTCAATAAATAGAACTACAGGCTCGACTGATGGTAGGATAGTCAAGGAAGTGATTCTTGGGTCTTTGTCTCCTCAACACGAGTCCCTACACTTCCATTCTCATCAAGAACACCTACAACATCAAGAATATTTGGAACAACAATATCATCAATAAAAATATTATCAGAAATAACTACAACATCTTGATATAAAAAACTAGAAGAGTCATGTAGAGTAGCAAAAATAGGATCAGGAATATCACAAACTCTACAATCTATCTCCTCGGGAATTGATGTAGTAGGTTGATCTGATAGAAACTGTAACTGTGTCGATGAATGTGTTCTTTCTTGAAATTGTGTTTCTTGATGTTGCCAAAATTGTTGTAACTGCTCCCTAAAACTTTGCTCAGGTTGATGGTACTGAAAATAAGGTTGATAAAATTGGGGTCACTAACAAATCCCTTGTTGTACATTTCCATACCTGAATCCTATAAATAAATTATACCTGTCCTGCTGATAAATATGACAATACTAAGGATCGAGCTGCTGATATTGAATCTTAATTGGGAATACATTGGCAAAGGAATAAACATCTTTAGCAATCATTGGTCTAGTCTCATGTTGTTGATAATTTACAGCCATAACTTGATAAGTTCTCTGGTCTGAGTAGGTGTCTTGTTAACTAGAACCCCTCCACTAGCTGCATCAATCATACTCCTGTCCATGGGAAGTAATCCCTCATAGAAGTATATAATTAGTAGTTGATCGCTTATCTGGTGCTGAGGGAAACTAGAAACAAGTCCTTTAAATCTCTCTCAATATTCATGTAATGGTTCTCCTGTGAATTGTTGGACTCCACAAATACTCCTCTGAATAGCTACAGTCCTAGAAGCAAGAAAGAACCTCGCTAGAAATAATTTCTTCATCTCGAATCAGCTGGTGATAGAGTTGGGTTGGAGATAATACAACCAATCTTTTCCATAGCTTGAAGTCTGCCTCTAAATCAGAATAATGAATGTAGAAAGAACCATCTGACAAATTTGGCACCCAAATCTCTCTAAGAGTCTTTCCAGTGTTGTTTTCCATGTTACTCATCAAATCTAACATCTTGATCACACTGAAACCTGAAACTGCTAATAACACACATAGGAGATTTTCTGGTCTTATCTGAAGTACTCATGCAAATACAATCAAAAGACATAGGAAAATATACAAGATAAAATATGTGCATACAAGAGATGAAATAATTAAACCCTAATAATGTTTTAGAATTTTTGCAACCACCAAGGAAATAGACAAGAGAGAAAATAGAAAAATAATCTTAAGATCGCCAAACACCGCTAACACTTCCTCGGCAACGACGCCATTTTTGATAAAGTTCATTTTTGTCATAATACAATATTAAAAGAATTAAGTATCAAATCTATCTATACGAGTATAGCATAGGGGCAACTCGAGTCGTCTCCCAATGAATGCAATGATAGGATGGTAATCTAAGATTGTTTGTTATTCATATTTTTGAGATTTTTAATATGGAAATAGGGGTTGTTTGGGTTTTGATTCTAAATCTAACAAATGAAAAGCAAAGTAAGTAGGAATCTAATCTAATTCTAGAATGAAATCTAATTAAGTACCAATAATTAATCCACAATGCATTGTCACTCTACGCTTCGAGTTTCACCATCAACATAATTAAACTAAGGAAGGAAATATCAAAGCATTAAATGAAACCTAATCTAATAAATGAAAGGCAATGCAAGTAATGAAAGCTAAATCTAACCTAACTACAATTGTAGAAATAAAAAGACAACATAAAATAAAGCATCAACGAAACTAAGTATAGAACGAAACCTAAAGCATGTAATGAAACCTAAGCTAATCTATCCTAATTGCATTCAATCAAAACTAGAACTTAAAGAAATTGAAAAACAAGGCAAAGCAAGAATTAAACAAACTAAAATGCATCAAATTGAACCTAACTATTTAAAGAGACATTTCACCGAACATGTGACATGCATGAAACAAATAAAGCAAGATTAGTGCAATTCAAACACGAAAAATCAAGTTCAATACAAACATTCAATCAAGATTAGCAAACATCAACAATAAACATGAAAGAAACTTAGTATCCCAACCACAATCCACACATCTACTTCCAATACCAAAGACTACCCTCATCATCACACGAAGGTCTAGAGAAAGAACCCCTAACAATGGTGAACAGTAGTATACTTCCAGATTGTTGCTTGCTTCGACAACGATGAGGATGGTACGAATCCTCCGACAAAGAACCCCTCCCCTAGAAGTTGACTGTGTTGGACCTCGTAATAGTTTTGATGTGATCAACCAAGTTGGTTAGGTCCTGCTGTGTTTGATCCCTGTGTCTGAGTGTGCAGGAGCTTATGAGCACAGGAAGTCGAGCGAAAGACGCAACTAGTGAGAAGGACGGCACGGGAAGGGAGCCGACGGACTCAGTGCGTCTGAAGGACAAGAGAGCTGTGGAAGAGTACTCCGGTGGCTGTGAAGAGCGTGTGCGGCGTTCGAGGGACGTTAAGCCGGGACGGAAGGTTGCTCGAGGAGAAGGCCGGGAATTGGGTTTGGGTGAGCCCTATTCCGGTTGGCTGCAATCACCCAAAAGAACGGAGCATCGGAAACTGAAGAAAGCAAGCTGGAATTGGAGCTGCTAGCTTGGAGGCCCCTCCATCAAGCTTGGAGGCGCCTCCATCTTGAAGGCGCCTCCATCAGGCTTGGAGGCGCCTCCAGCTTGAAGGCGCCTTCAACCTTATTGAAGACGCCTTCAACAGGTCAAAGTAACCGTTTCGAGCTGCGGATAAAGTTTTATCCGCTCACCTCTTGGAAGCGCCTTGGACCCCTATTGGAGGTGCCTTGGACCCTCGAGATCAGATTTCCAGAGGCTATTTAAAGGCCCCTGGAGCTAGGAATTTAGAACAACTTCTACATTCAACTCTGTAAGCATTTCCTAGCAGTAGTTCTGAGCCATTAGAGTGTAAAAGGCTTCTCCGCCTTCAGCAAAGGAGAATTTTCTTAGTGTGCTTTCTTACTGCCCTGGATTAACAACCCTCTTGGTTGTAACCAGGTTAAATTCGGTTTCTACTTTTATTTCTACCTTTATTTTATTTACTATTGCATTAATTGAGTTGAAAGAACGAGGAGGGTAGTTTTATTTTTGTTTACAGCAATTCACCCCCCTCTTGCCGGCCTCCGCTCCACCTACAATTGGTATCAAAGCCTGATCGCCTCAGAAGGACTAACCGCCAACTGAAGCACTACGATCAAGACGATGGTCGGAGCGAACATCCATCCCCCGAAGTTCGACGGAGACTTCGCCACATGGAAGCACAAAATGGAGGTATTTTTTAAAACTGAATTTGACATTCTTTTAATAATGAAATATGGCTATGCAGTTCCGAAAGATAAGGAGGAAAACACCTGGATGAAAAAGGAGCAAGCAGATTTTGTCGCCAACGGAAAGGCTGAGTTCCACCTACTCAGCGTTCTGCCACCACAAGAAGTAAGTCGAATCGGAAGCTACGACTCTGCGAAAGATCTCTGGGAGAAATTCCTGGAGCTTCACGAAGGTACCTCCGAAGCAAAGCTGGCACGGCGCGACATCCTCCGGACCTAGTTGACGAACCTCCGGATGAACTAAGGCGAGAAGGTAGCGCAACTCCAAGCGAGGATCAAAGAGCTGATCACTCAACTCAACAATCTTGGAGAAGAAGTAACGAACCAGGACTCAATTCGATACACGCTCAACACCTTCCCGAGAACTCCCGAGTGGGCCTCCTTAGTAGATGCTTACTATATCTCTAAGGATCTCGAGGTAAGTACATTGGAACAATTGTTTTCAACCTTCGAACTTCACGAATCTCGACTTGCAGAAAATCTAATAGAGAAGTCGAACCTCAACATTGCCCTACGAGTCGAAAAGGACGATCCTGACTCCGAAGCGACAATCGACGAAAACGAAGCTGCATTAATGGTAAGACGTTTTAATAAGTTTTTTAAATCTAACAAATTTAGATCGCAGTCAAGTAAACATCGTCAAAAGAGAAGGACTGTCCGTTGCTACAACTGCAACGAAGAAGGGCACATCAAGGAGGACTGCCCAAAATTGAAGAGCAAACAGAAGGATAAGGAAAGGAGCAAGAAGCCAGCTCGAACCAAACACAACCTAAAGGCCACATGGGATGATTCGTCATCCTCCAAATCAGAAGTCGAAGAATTCTCGGGACTAGCATTGATGGCCAACCATCAGCTAGAAGAAACGTCTAGTTCTGAGATGAGTATCGACGAAGGGGGAGGAACGTCAGAAGAGGAAAGCTGCAGTGAAAGGGGAGCATCACTGAGTCAGGTGAGTAAGGTACGCAATCTAACCTCGACTCAGTCCTTTAAATTTATAAAAGCACTTTCTAAAGAGTTAGATAAATTTGAAAAGGAAAATGAAAAATTGAAATTAGAAAATACAAAATTAAAAAATGATATTGAAAAATTGAAAAATGATGCATGCTTAAAGAACTTTCCAAATTCAAAAATTAGAATTTATGGTAAATTAAATTGGTACATTAGAAACCATCAGGGTCAACTTAGAAAAGTACCAAGAAACTATGTACCCCTAAATTTTTGAATAACCCTGTAGGAAGGAACCTCTATTGGGTTCCAAAATTTGTGTTAAATTAATGTTTTTTTAAAGCTTTAAGAGAAAAAATTAAACATTGAAATTCTTTATGGAAGCTTTATCTAAGGAAGTGGTTGTTGCTCTAATAACCAAGAAGGCCTAGTGCCTTGCCACGACCTGGAAGCTAAAATATTGAAAGAAAATATTTAATTAACCTTCTGAAAAACCATTAAAAACAAAAATTAAATAATGCTTTGAAAGTTTATCAAATATTTTTTTTATTATTTAGAAACTATTCTTGAAAATTCTAACTTAGAATTTTTTTTTGGTTAGAAATTTTTTTTCCCCTGGAGAAATTCTAAATAACTTCAATTGACTTAGAAATTTTTTTTGGAGAATTCAGTTTAAACTTAGAAATTTTTTTGTAAAATCCTAAAAATTTATTTTTTTAATTTTTTTTTAAAAAATTCAATTTAACTTAGAAATTTTTTTTCTAAAAATTTATTTTTGCTCAGAATTTTTTCTACCTTAATAATTTGCTTAATATTCTCTTATTGGTACCCCATTTTTGCTGTGATCAAAGGGGGAGAGAAAGGTACAAGTTTAGGGGGAGTACGAAAAATTAAAAAAAATAAAAATTATTAATATTTTTTCTAAACTGTGTTGCAATTTTATTTATTGCAAATTTATGCTTAAATATGTTAGTTTAGTAATTTCCTTTAAAATTACTATTTATGTCTATTTGTAAACCCTAACTTGAACTTGGATTGATGCACATCAAAAAGGGGGAGATTATTGGACCCCGTGATAGTTTTGATGTGATCAACCAAGTTGGTTAGGTGCTGCTGTGTTTGATCCCTGTGTCTGAGTGTGCAGGAGCTTAAGAGCACAAGAAGTCGAGCGGAATACGCAGCTAGCAAGAAGGACGGCACGGGAAGGGAGCCGACGGGCTTGGTGCGTCCGAAAGACGAGAAAGCTGCGGAAGAGTACTCCGGTGGGCGTGAAGAGCGTGCGCGGCGTTCGAGGGATGTTAAGCCGGGACGGAAGGCTGCTCGAGGAGAAGGCCGGGAATTGGGTTTGGGTGAGCCCTATTCCGGTTGGCCGCAATCACCCAAAAGAACGGAGCGTTGGAAGCTGAAGAAAGCAAGCTGGAATTGGAGCTGCCAGCTTGGAGGCGCCTCCATCAGGCTTGGAGGCACCTCCAGATTGAAGGCGCCTTCAACCTTGTTGATGGTGCCTTCAACAGGTCAAAGTGACCGTTTTGAGCTGCGGATAAAGTTTTATCCGCTCACCTCTTGGAGGCGCCTTGGACCCCTATTGGAGGCGCCTTGGACCCTTGAGATCAGATTTCCATAAGCTATTTAAAGGCCCCTGGAGCTAGGAATTTAGAACAACTTCTACATTCAACTCTGTAAGCATTTCATAGCAGTAGTTTTGAGCCATTAGAGTGTAAAAGGCTTCTCCGCCTTCAGCAAAGGAGAATTTTCTTAGTGTGCTTTCTTACTGCCCTGGATTAACAACCCTTTTGGTCGTAACCAGGTTAAATTCGATTTCTGCTTTTATTTCTGCCTTTATTTTATTTACTATTGCATTAATTTAGTTGAAAGAACGAGGAGGGTAGTTTTATTTTTGTTTACAGCAATTCACCCTCTCTCTTGCCGGCCTCCGCTGCACCTACAGACTGGAGATGGAGATGGACTGCCACCATTGCCTCCTTGCTTTGGCGCCTAAACCCTAAACGGTGGAGCTGCAAGAAGGTAGCTAGATGGTGTGGATCACACCGGAGAACCCCTTCGACGAGGTGAAGTTGGTCGAAGCTCGCTATCACCATCGAACCTTGAAGACCTATCTTTTGTAACCTACTATGGCCGACCTCTAGGGTTTGAGGAAAGAAGGTAAACATCAGAGAACCCCACTGGTGAGTTGAGCTTTGCTGAGGGAATCATCACCGTCGCTTGCAACCAGCGCCAAGAGATGCTTGTTGTCATCACCGCTTGGAACTAAGTAGGAGAAGGTGGAAAGGGTTGGCCAGCCGGTGACAGTGAAGGTAAGGAAAGAGCCACCAATCGGTGGTGAGGAAGAAGAAAGGAAGAAGAAGAGGTCAGATCTATGTGGGTTTGTTGTGAGCCCTCCCTAAAAATGGGAGGAAGAAGGGATGAGGAATGGAGATGCATCTCTATTCGTTTGTGAGAGGAGTAAAGGAAAAGTTTTTCTCCTCCTTTGATCTGGGCCGTCCGATTTGATGAAATCCTAGCCATTTGATTAAAGTGATGAAGGAGATCTACATCTGAGCCGCTCATCTTGAGATTAAATTGAGGTTGATTTGCTCTTTTGATTTGATAGTCCACATAGCTTCACATCTGGATAGAGGGCTGGATAGCTTATATTTGAATGAATGAACAAGATCTATCTAGATCAGAATCAACGATTCATATTGATTCAATTTGATCTTCTCTGTTTGACCTCTAAATCAAGTTAGATTCGATTTGATTAGACCCTAATGTTGGAGCAATCCCAATGGTCTGTGCGACCATGTGTTTTAGTATTTGGGTAAAGAGTTTAAGTTAGGTTGACCCTTATATTTGATATGTGTATATGAGTGTGCAGGTCTGCAAGTTACACATATGACTCAGCTTGATGGCTTTGGGTCCGATGAAGGATGGAGCATCCGAGGGACCGTGGACAAGATAGCAAGGACAAGGGGCCGATGAAAGCGACTTTGAGGCATACGTGAATGATGACATTGGGGACGAGTCACGAGTTTGAATGCATTTGAGGAATGAGAGCCAAAGGAAGTAGGCTTGAAGTAAGAGGTCAAAGCTGTAAAGAAGAGTCAAGTGAGTTGTGAGGGTCCGAGTGTGAGAGAAATGTACTCAGGAAGGGAAACCCTAGGTTTAGGGTTGTGCCAATCGACTGGTACAGGTACCAGTGGACTGGGGTGAGGACAGAGAGTTTTTGTGCCCAAACAGTAGGGACCAATCGACTGTTAAAGAGCCTTTGAGAGAGACGTTGGCCAGGCACTAGTCGATTGGTGCAAGGACCAGTCAACTGGTAATGGTAAAAAGCCTTGTTATTTCTTTCCAAGCTCTATAAGATGGAGCTTGGGATGGCTGGCCAAGGGGACGAAATTAGATTTGGTTAAAGCCTAATTAGCAGTCACTAAGTGCTCAAGGTTTTCTTTGTGTACAAGTGTTCTTGGTTGGTGTTGTGGTGAGGTTTCTCCATCCACAAGGAGTTGCTTGAGTAGTTGGAGTTTGCCGGGGGCTAATCCACCAAAGGATTGAGGTATTGTCCACCTTACGGATAGTCATGGAGTAGGAGTCCTAATCTCCGAACCACGTTAAAGGAAACATGTTAGCGGTTTGCTTGTTCTTTCTCTTATTGTCTTTAGATTTCATATTCGGTATTCTTTGTATTCCACTGTGCTAATGAATACTTAGGGAGCAATCAAATTGGGGGCAATGTCTATTCAACCCCCTTCTAGCCGGCCATACAAGATCCCCAATAATTGGTATCAGAACCAAGATCGCACTTCACTGGACTAACTGTCGAGAAGAGCAAGGCTAAAGAAGATGTCCAGTTTGATAGAACCACCAAAGTATGAAGGTGGAAGCCTAGGGGACATCATATTTTGGATGATGAAGATGGATGTCTTCTTCGACATGGATTGGGACACCATGATAGTTGTTGGATTTTTCGGGCCGCGAAAATCGCGTTTTCGCGTCGCGGAAACCCCGAATCACCCATGCCACTGGATCTCGTGCGAATGATAGATTTCAAAATTTAAATACGAGTACAAGTTTCTACTTAGATCTACTCCTAGACCTACATGAAGAAAGATTTATACCTTCGATGCGAAGCCCTTCGCAATCCCGCTTGTCCTCGGTTCGCTGGATCTCGAAAGTGTCAAAGTAGACACTTCTCTATGTGTATCCACACAAGCAAGAGATGGAGAAAAATCTCTAAGGATGTGCTAGCAACCTTAGAGATCAGTAGGGAGGAGAGGGAGAGCAAGAAGAAAACTCAAGAGGAAGAAGAAGATGGAGTTACAACCACTTGAATGAAAAATCAATTTTTTCATTCCACCTAAAAGTGGCCGGCCACTTCAAGGCATGTAACCCCATGGAATATCAAGAGTCAAGTCTCTTGATCTCCTCCATGAGGTGACATTTGGTCAAGTCAAACTTGACCAAATGAAGAAGCCTTGATGATGTGGCATTGGTCAAGTCAAAGTCAAGTCAAAACTTGACTCTTCATCTTCCTACTTAAGTCAAGTCAAACTTGACCACTTCTCTCCCTTGGTTGATCTAATCTAACCATTGTTTCAAGTCAATTTTAATTTAATGAATCTCTATTCATTGAATTAAATTAATTAAATGAGTCTAAGTCCAAATTAGACTCACTTAACACATGAACCAAATTGAGTCCAACTCAATTAGCCTACTTTGGATTACTCTTAATCCAATTTCATTCATCATATGAACGTAATCATTTAGGTTCATCTAATGAACCTAATCTCCATCTAATTGCCCTTAGTGTGTGACCCTATAGGTTCTTGTAACGTTGGCAATGCCCCTAAACCCATTTAGGAGCATAAGTAATGAGCGGTATCTAGCAACACATCATTACTACCCAAGTTACAAGAATGTTGAGATCCAACATCACCTTGTGACTACTAATTTTGACTCCTCACAAAATATGACAAGTGTCCTTCTATCCTAGATATCTAGATTGATCAATGTGAGGCATAGACCGTGTCATCCTCTAATCAATCTAAATCTTGAACTCCAAGTAGACTCACTCAATCAAATGAGCTCAATATCCAATATTGACTCATTTGGGCATGGCCATGCACTTCATGGTCTCACTCTATCAAGAATATCGATGTCGCTCCCATCATATAGGAGGGATAGATCCCATCTACATCACTCACATCCCTCTACATAATTCGTTACATACCCAGTAATCGCCTTTATAGTCCACCCAGTTACGGGTGACGTTTGACGAAACCAAAGTACATAACTCCTTATGTAGGGATCCATGGTGACTTCAGGTCTAAGGACTAGTAGTCATACTAATAGCCACATGAGAAAGTATATGACACTCATATAACGATCCATGATACTTTCTCATGGCAGGTCATTCAGTATACATTCTCCAATGTATACCCATGTGTCAACTTGATATCTCTATATCCATGACTTGTGAGATCAAGTCATCGAGTTGACCTACATGCTAGTCTTATTACATTAACATTGTCCCTGAATGTTAATACTCAACTAGAAATGATTAAGAGTAGTGTTCCCTATATCATCTCACTATCGGTTCAACTAACCGATTGATATAGGTGAGAACCGTCTACTCAAGGACGTTATTATACTTAGTTTATTTTGCACCAATACAAGTAAGTATAATAACCAAAAACCAAATGCCTTTATTTATATAGAATATGATACAACAAGTCCAAAAATACAATCATCAAATGATTGGCTCTAGGGCTCTAGCTAACAATCTCCCACTAGCACTAGTGCCAATCAGTGTAGGCTCTAAGCCCCAATGACCTAGTGTGACCATCATGCTTCCTCTGTGCCAAAGCCTTGGTCAAGGGATCTGCGATGTTAGCCTCTGTAGGTACTCTGCAAATCTTCACATATCCTCTGTCGATGATCTCTCGAATGAGATGGAAGCGCCGTAGTATGTGTTTGGTCCGCTGGTGTGAGCGAGGTTCCTTCGCCTGTGCTATAGCTCCATTGTTGTCACAATAGAGCTCAATGGGGTCAGCAATGCTAGGAACCACCCCAAGTTCAGTGATGAACTTGTGGATCCAAACTGTCTCCTTTGCTGCCTCTGATGCAGCAATGTACTCGGCTTCTATTGTAGAATCAGCTACTGTATCCTGCTTCGAACTCTTCCAGCTGACAGCACCACCATTAATGCAAAATACGAACCCCGACTGCGATCTATAGTCATCCTGGTCGGTCTGGAAGCTAGCATCACTGTAACCTTTACAGCTAGCTCATCATCGCCTCCATATATCAAGAAATATTCTTTAGTCCTTCTTAAGTATTTAAGAATATTCTTGACCACTATCCAGTGACTTTCACCTGGATCTGACTGGTATCTGCTCGTCATGCTCAAAGCATACGAGACATCAGGTCGAGTACATAGCATGGCGTACATGATCGATCCTATGGCTGAGGCATAAGGGATCTGATCCATACGGTCTCTCTCCTCTCTAGAAGAGGGACCTTGAGTCTTCGAAAGACTCACGCCATGTGACATCGGCAGAAATCCCTTCTTGGAGTTCTGCATGGCAAACCGAAGGAGTACCTTGTCAATGTATGTACTCTGACTTAGGCCAAGCAATCTCTTAGATCTATCTCTATAGATCTGTATCCCTAGAATGTGGGATGCCTCACCTAAGTCCTTCATTGAGAAGCAACTCCCTAGCCAGGTCTTGACAGACTGAAGCACAGGGATGTTCTTCCCAATGAGTAGTATGTCATCCACATACAATATGAGGAAGACAACTATATCCCCTACAACCTTCTTGTAGATACAAGGCTCATCTTCGTTCTTGATGAAACCAAACTATTTGATTGCATCATCGAATCGAAGATTCCAGCTCTGAGAAGCTTGCTTTAGTCCATAAATGGACCTATGCAGCTTGCATACTCTGCTAGTATGCTGTGGATCTACAAAACTCTCAGGTTGTGCCATGTACACATCCTCGAGCAGGTTTCCATTCAGAAACGTGGTTTTGACATCCATCTGCCATATCTCATAGTCATGGTAGGCTGCAATAGCAAGCATGATCCGAATGGACTTAAACATCGCTACTGGAGAAAAGGTTTCATCATAGTCAATACCATGAATCTGCTTGAAACCTTTAGCTACCAAGCGACCCTTATAGATAAGTTCATCCATGTCAGTCTTTCTCTTAAAGACCCACTTACACCCAATGGGTTTTACCCCTTCAGGTGGATCAACCAAAGTCCATACTTGGTTGGTGTACATGGATTCCATTTCGGATCTCATGGCTTCTAGCCATTTCTCGGTCACAGCTTCCTGATAGGTGGTAGGCTCATCCTCTATGAGCATAACGTCATCATGGTCAGACAAGAGAAATGAGTATCTCTCAGGCTGACGACGTACCCTATCAGACCTGCGAAGAGGTATGTCTACTTGAACTGGTTGTTGTTCCTCAACTCCTTGTGGAACAACATCATCCACAATACTTTGTGGTTCCAGTTCAATTTCCATCGAGGCATTAGTGCTATTGTTTGTATCTTGAACTTCTTCAAGATTGAACGCGCTCCCACTAGTCTTTCTAGAAACAAAGTCCCTTTCTAGAAAGACCCCAGTCTTTGCCACAACTACCTTGTGCTGACTGGGAATGTAGAAGTAATATCCCTTAGTTTCCTTGGGATATCCAATGAAAAAGCACTTGTCGGATTTGGGTCCTAATTTGTCTGAGACTTGACATCGAACTTAAGCCTCACAACCCCAAATCCTCATGAAAGACACTTGGCCATCTCTCCCAGTCTATATCCTATATGGTGTCTTTATCACGGCCTTTGATGGAACTCGGTTGAGTATAAAAGCTGCCGTGTCTAGAGCATAGCCCCAAAGGTATGTCGGAAGATCTGTGTGACTCATCATAGATCGTACCATATCTAATAAGGTACGATTCCTCCTTTCGGATACATCATTCCACTGTGGTGTTCCAGGAGGAGTGAGTTGGGATAGAATCCCACACTCAGCTAGATAGTCACGGAACTCATGGCTAAGGTATTCTCCACCTCGATCGGATCGAAGTATCTTAATACTCTTGCCAAGCTAGTTCTGTACTTCATTCTTGAATTCTTTGAACTTTTCAAAGGATTCAGACTTATGTCTCATCAAGTACACATAACCATATCTACTGAAGTCATCAGTAAATGTGATGAAGTACCTATAACCACCTCTAGCAACGACATTGAAAGGGCCACATACATCACTATGTATAAGTCCTAACAAATCAGTCGCTCTCTCACTGTGCCCACTAAAGGGAGTCTTGGTCATCTTGCCTCGTAGGCATGACTCGCATATCTCATATGATTCAAAATCAAATGAGTCCAGCAAACCATCCTTATGGAGTTGGGATAAGCGCTTGTCATTTATATGACCTAAGCGACAGTGCTAGAGGTAGGTTTGGTTCATGTCATTTGACTTGAACCTCTTGGTATTTATGTTATAGATAGGGCTCTCAAGGTCTAGAATATAGAGTCCATTTATCAGAGGTGCACTACAATAGAACATATCGTTTAAAAAGACGGAACAACATTTGTTCTTTATTGTAAACGAGAAACCTTTCTTGTCCAAACAAGAAACTGATATAATGTTCTTAGTTAATGCAGGCACATAACAACAATCGACTAACTCTAGTACAAGCCCAGAGGGCAGAGATAGAAAGTAAGTCCCTACAGCAACAGCAGCAACCCGTGCTCCATTGCCTACTCGTAGGTCCACCTCGCCCTTTGTCAATGCCCTGCTATTTCTCAGCGCTTGCACATCAGTACAAATGTGAGAAGCACATCCAGTATCTAATACCCATGATGTAGAAATAGATAGATTGACTTCTATAACTGAAGTGGAAGTCTCACTTCGCTTCTTCTTAAGATCCTCCAAGTATACCTTGCAGTTCCTCTTCCAGTGCCCGGTCTGACCGCAGTGGAAGCAGGTAGCATCCTTGGCGACCCCTCCTTTAGGCTTCAGTGCCTTGCCTTTGCCCTTGGCTTGGGACTTTCCCTTGGTTTTGGACTTGCCCTTGCCCTTATGTTTCTAAACCATCAGAACAGTGTTGGGCTTAGCATTCTTAAGGTTCAGCTCAGCAGTTCTTAACATGCTAAGCAGCTCGGGCAGTGGCTTGTCAATCTCGTTCATATTGTAGTTTAGAACGAATTGATTGTAGCTATCCGGCAAGGATTGCAAGATCAGGTCAGTGGCCAACTCTTGGCCAAGTGGGAACCCCAACCTTTGTAGGTTCTCTATGTACCCAATCATTTTGAGTACATATGGGCCTACAGGAGCCCCGCCTGACATCTTGCACTGAAACAGTGCCCTTGAGATCTCAAATCTCTCATGCCTCGCTCGACCTTGATACAGTTGATGAAGATGTTCAACCATATCGTAAGCGCCCATTAACTCGTGTTGCTTCTAAAGCTCAGAGTTCATGGTCGCGAGCATTAGACAAGACACATCTAATGCGTCATCTTGATGCTTCTTGAAAGCATCTTGGTCAGCTCGCGGGGCAGTGGCAGGAGGAGCCTCCGGAATGGGCTGCTCCAGAACGTACAGTTTACGTTCTTGGGTGAAAACTATTCTCAGGTTCCTGTACCAGTCCAGGAAGTTTGCTCTGTTGAGCTTGTCCTTCTCGAGGGCAGATCGCAGGGAGAAGGTGTTCGTATTCGACGTCATGGTAATCTACAACAGAAATAAAAGCAGAAATAAATATCATATTCTTAATCATTTAATTAGGCCTTTAACTAAATGATGCTCCCACTGAATTCTATAATTCATGTGGGACAAGATCCACATCATACTAACCCTTGAGTTAGCTTTGGCTAATACGCCCAAGACTTAGTATGATCGGTAGGTAATGATTACCAATTACATCTCTATGCAAC
Source organism: Zingiber officinale (assembly GCF_018446385.1). Taxonomy (NCBI): domain Eukaryota; kingdom Viridiplantae; phylum Streptophyta; class Magnoliopsida; order Zingiberales; family Zingiberaceae; genus Zingiber; species Zingiber officinale. The sequence goes on from NC_056002.1 coordinate 89,636,641, forward strand.
TCTTGTTTATAGAATCAAAATCCGCATTTATATTAAAACTTGAGTTAGCTTTGGCTAATACGCCCGAGAGTTAATATATATGTGATTTTAACCTAACTTTCCAACCGTTGGAAGAATGCCTATAGTTATACTCGATCCAACCGAGTTAACTAAGAATACTCAATCTAATTGAGTTGTACTCACCCATGCGTTGATAGGCGGGACCAAGATTGTCCCTCCGTACCCTACCAAGATATTATGTGTTGCTCTGCTTTGGCAGATTCAACAACTACATGCGATCGAGGTAGTGGAAGGTATCACGGCATGGTAGGCATTACGAGTTGACGTGATTTAGATCTAATCTAAACGATGATGCGTATCATATACTCGATAGATCTAATCTAATCGAAGGGTGCATCATGTGCACGATTTAGATCTAATCTAATCGTTAGGCACTAATTAATTACTTAATTAACTAGCATGCATCACATACACACAAAAGCAATTAATTAAATTAATTTGTGATTTAGTCATGACCCTACTACGATCTTCTCAAGCCGATGAGAAGATCGGATGGTCAACCTAAGGTCAACAGCTTCTCAAGCTCCTTCCGTTGACCACCTCGTGTTGCTCGTGCCTTCCTCGTAACTCCGTCTCGTGTGGACCTTCCACCGCTTCAAAATTTACATTACAATTTTGAAACTCGAGTTACATTCGAGTCTAAATTTAATTTACAACTAGAATATAAGAGAAAGGCACGACGCGCAAGTCGTGAAAATAAAATAAAAATAAATACAGCACACACATAACAAATAACGGCGCGCAGGCCGTAATATGAATTACAACACAATTCTAATCTTATTGGGTCTTTTTGGGCCATGACTATCACAAAATTAATATATAATTCTAAATTATATATTTTTCATAATTTTCTGTAATTTTCATAATTTTTACAATTTTATGAGTAAATTTTTCCCGGCGGCCCCGTTTAGCGTTTTCGGGCGCAATCGCGGAACGAATCTCCTTGCGGGGCCAGGGGCAGCGCCCCTACCCGTGATCTAACCATTGCGAGGGTTCCTTTGCGATCTAACAGCGCCTAAGCCCGCTGTCCCAAAAAATTTTGGGGCGAAACATTGCCGTTTCGGAAAATTCTTCTCGGTAGTCGAAGCCTACAAGTGTCTAAACACTTGTGCTTCGCTTCTACGAGAAAAATACCCATTAAAACTATAAAAACATGAATTTAAGGAAAGTTTACAGATCTATATTTTTCATAAAAATACAAATCTAAACTCGTACTCGCTTCGCACGTGGCTCTGATACCACTGTTGGGTTTTTCGGACCGTGAAAATCGCGTTTTGGCGTCGCGGAAACCCCGAATCACCCATGCCACTGGATCTCGTGCGAATGATAGATTTCAAAATTTAAATACGAGTACGAGTTTCTACTTAGATCAACTCCTAGACCAACATGAAGAAAGATTTATACCTTCGATGCGAAGCCCTTCGCAATCCCGCTTGTCCTCGGTTCACCGGATCTCGAAAGTGTCAAAGTAGACACTTCTCTATGTGTATCCACACAAGCAAGAGATGGAGAAAAATCTCTAAGGATGTGCTAGCAACCTTAGAGATCAGTAGGGAGGAGAGGGAGAGCAAGAAGAAAACTCAAGAGGAAGAAGAAGATGGAGTTACAACCACTTGAATGAAAAATCAATTTTTTCATTCCACCTAAAAGTGGCCAGCCACTTCAAGGCATGTAACCCCATGGAATATCAAGAGTCAAGTCTCTTGATCTCCTCCATGAGGTGTCATTTGGTCAAGTCAAACTTAACCAAATGAAGAAGCCTTGATGATGTGGCATTGGTCAAGTCAAAGTCAAGTCAAAACTTGACTCTTCATCTTCCTACTTAAGTCAAGTCAAACTTGACCACTTCTCTCCCTTGGTTGATCTAATCTAACCATTAGTTCAAGTCAATTTTAATTTAATGAATCTCTATTCATTGAATTAAATTAATTAAATGAGTCTAAGTCCAAATTAGACTCACTTAACACATGAACCAAATTGAGTCCAACTCAATTAGCCTACTTTGGATTACTCTTAATCCAATTTGGTTCATCATATGAACGTAATCATTTATGTTCATCTAATGAACCTAATCTCCATCTAATTGCCCTTAGTGTGTGACCCTATAGGTTCTTGTAACGTTGGCAATGCCCCTAAACCCATTTAGGAGCATAAGTAATGAGCGGTATCTAGCAACACATCATTACTACCCAAGTTACAAGAATGTTGAGATCCAACATCACCTTGTGACTACTAATTGTGACTCCTCACAAAATATGACAAGTGTCCTTCTATCTTAGACATCTAGATTGATCAATGTGAGGCATAGACCGTGTCATCCTCTAATCAATCTAAATCTTGAACTCCAAGTAGACCCACTCAATCAAATGAGCTCAATATCCTATATTGACTCATTTGAGCATAGCCATGCACTTCGTGGTCTCACTCTATCAAGAATATCGATGTCGCTCCCATCATATAGGAGGGATAGATCCCATCTACATCACTCACATCCCTCTGCATAATTCGTTACATACCCAGTAATCGCCTTTATAGTCCACCAGTTACGGGTGACGTTTGACGAAACCAAAGTACATAACTCCTTATGTAGGGATCCATGGTGACTTCAGGTCTAAGGACTAGTAGTCATACTAATAGCCACATGAGAAAGTATATGACACTCATATAACGATCCATGATACTTTCTCATGGCAGGTCATTCAGTATACATTCTCCAATGTATACCCATGTGTCAACTTGATATCTCTATATCCATGACTTGTAAGATCAAGTCATCGAGTTGACCTACATGCTAGTCTTATTGCATTAACATTGTCCTTGAATGTTAATACTCGACTAGGAATGATTAAGAGTATTGTTCCCTATATCATCTCACTATCGGTTCAACTAACCGATTGATATAGGTGAGAACTGTCTACTCAAGGACGTTATTATACTTAGTTTATTTGGCACCAATACAAGTAAGTATAATAACCAAAAAGCAAATGCCTTTATTTATATAGAATATGATACAACAAGTCCAAAAATACAATCATCAAATGATTGGCTCTAGGGCTCTAGCTAACAATAGTGATCAAGGAGCCATTTGAAGTCCCAAAAGACAAAAAAGGGAAGAAACTTCAACCACGACATTGGATGGAAGAGCAGACCTCACAATTGGAGGCAAACTCAAAGGTAATATCAATCTTAATAGATATATTATCATCTAATGTGATAAGTGGTGTAGGTGAATATAAGAACACCCATGATTTGTGGAGCAAAGTGAAGATGGTTCTAGGGGAAGAACCTAAACCTATACAAGAAGAAGAAGAAACCAAGGAGATGGGTTTAATTGCTCAAGTTGAGGAGGAGCAAACAGAAGTTGAGCCATGATCAACATTCAAGGAGGAGAAGGATGAAGAAATTCCATCCATAAGTATGGATGAGGAAACTTCCTCAAGGGTTGAAGAAGAATCCAAGATCTAGTGAGCACCTCCAACGAAGTGAAGTCAAAGGACCATATCACTTGCTTCGGGTGCAATGAGAAGGGACACTACCAGAGTAGGTGTCCAGTGGGTAAGAAGAAGGTAACTCCTAAACCCATTCAAGTTAATTTAAACACTAACCAGGGTTGTAGGAATGAAGAAGCCCAAAGGAGGAGGATGCACATATTATGCTTCACGTGTGGAGAGAAGGGACACTACCACACCAAATGCCATAAGAAGAGGGAGATTAAGAAGCTTGCACATCTAAAGAAATGGAAGAAGAAGGAGAGAATCTCAAGTCAAGGGGGGGGGGGGCTTCAAGGGTAAGGGAGATATATCCCAACTTGAAATGTAATTCAAATTCTTATGTTCCCATGCATGCTAGGAAAAATAATGATAATCATTATGTAGCAATGAAAAATTTTGATTTTAGATATCATGATAGGAGTAGGGTGAATGTTAGAAATAACTCTAAGGTACCTATGCATGATAGACATGTTAGATTCTCATTACCTATGGAGAAAAAGGTAATGGAGAACCTAGGCATTAATCCCAAGAAGGGGAGACACATGCCTAGAAAGGTTAGGTCTAGGAATGCCCATGGTGGACATGTTGACTCTAGGTTTAGGAACCCAGAAAAGGAAAATCAATCCTTGAAGGTAAAGCTTGATAAGTTAAAAAAATTTCTTAAGAGATTCAATGTTGGATCTAAGGGTTAGGTATGGTGTTGGATAGTCAAAGACCCAACAATAATAGATTAGGTTTGAGATATCGATCTAGTTCCTCTAAGGTCAAGGAGAAATCATATGCTAGGGTGGCAAATGATAATGGCAAAGGAGAGTCATCCAAGGCCAAGGAAAAAAAATATGCTAGGGTTGCATATAACTATGGCAAGGATGTTATGTCCAAGGTCAAGAAGATAGGGAAATCTTCTAAGGAGCATCATTGTGGTTTAGCCACAATAGATGAGTCACCTAGGGTGGTGGCTAACGTTAAGAGCTTTAGGGTGATCTCAAAAAGTCAATTTGGGACCCATGACCAATGGATCTCAAGTGGGTATTGCTTGGGAGTCTAGAAGAGCCATGGAATGTTCCAAAGTAGGTTGGAGACATATTTGAGTCTCAAATCTAGGGATTTGGTACACACGGGTTGTGTTTCATGCTTGGAAATATGACATTGGGTTCATATTGCATGATAATTAGTTTTGGATGTATAGATATCATATAAACCAATGCTAGGGATGCATTATGGTTTAGTATGGGCAAATACACACTATAAGAAAATCCTCATTCAACAACACTCAAACGATAATGATTTTATGCCAAATCGTTATCTTTTTACCTTTTAACAACGAGTTTAACAAAAATTATTGTCTTTTAGCAGTTTTTTTTATCTTACGACGACGCATTTTAAAAATCATTATCTATTTATACTTTTATGGGGTTACGACAACGATTTTTAAAGTCTACGACAACAGTTTTTGAAAATTGTTGTTTATGTGCATTTTTTTTGGGATTACGACAACAGTTTTTGAAAATAATTGTCTATTAAGTGTTGTTGAATACCGTTGTTTTTTTCCTTCGCCGTTTTTTCCCTTCGCCATTTTTTGCCGCCGCGTTTTTTCTTTCCCTCTCCTCATAATTTTTTGCCACCGCATTCCCCCCTTTACCTTCTCGATCCCTAAGCATTTTCGTCCAACCTATGATCTCTTCACCTACTTCACATTTTTCTTTCTCCTTTCCTCTCCAAGCCCTAAACCCGCCACCCCTTCTCCTTTCCTCTCTAAGCCCTAAACCCATCGCCCCTTCACGACTCGTAGCGAACCAGTCACGGGGAGGGAGAGAGATGGGTAACGAAGGCCACAAGCGCAGGAGCAACCAGGGGGATCGACAACGGAGGCCGCATGATCCAGAGGATGACTCCGGGAATGAGTGGTGTGGCCAAGCAGCATGGCCATGGAGGCGCGGTCATGGCAGCAGCGACGGCGGCAGCGTGAGGTGGGAGGGCTGCGTGGAGTTCGAGGAAGGATAGGATGGGGGATCTGATGGAGGAGAGAGCCTTGTGAGGATGAGAAGCCTCATGGACGGCGAGCTGGAGGAGCTCAAAGGGTGCTTGGACTTAGGGTTCAGCTTCAACTACGACAAGATCCCGGGGCTCTAAGAGGGTATCGAGCTAGAACATAAGGCAGGCAGCCAAATGGTCCTGTATTATGGATCCAAAAGTCTCGCCCACCAAGTTGATAAACACTCTGCACCATCTCAATTCCAAGGTATCGTCATATATCTAGAGTCGGTACATACAAAGTAAGTGTTTCTAACATGTATCATTTCCTCATACCTTGACAACATCAGTAAATTTGCCAAGGATAACAGGGATGGTTTCTTTAACTTGCTCAGTTGTCAAGTTGCTGACACAGCCTGAAGTGAGGTCATTTTGGACAATATCGAAGGTGTACAAAGCCTGTGAGAAGTATTTTTTTGGAGGTAACAAATCTTTGAAGATGGCTCTTGCACGAAAACCAAGCTACAATTACCTAGAAGTTCTAAAACAAGGTTCAGTATAATTTTTTTTTTTGAGCTCTTAGATCAAAATAAAAGTATATAGATGTGCAGTACTTGCCTTTGGTGTGAGCTAGCAGGGATCTAGTTTTGAATTGCTCAAACTGGTGGAACTGCACATCCAAAGAGAAGGGGCTATAACCAGTTTGGAAGAAAGTTGTGTTCTGTCTTAGGATGGTTGATCCGACCATAGCAAAATTAGCACCATGGGAGAAATTTGTCCCCATTGAATCAAGGTATGCGTTGATAAAAGGAAGTCCAAGTGCCTTAGTTGTAGGTTCAAAATTGTCATGAGAAGGTACATCCAGATGAATTGTTTTGTTTCCTATAAATTCTTCTATTACGAATTGGACTCTCCTAGTTAAAACACCCTTTTGTATGCACTTATAAGTGTCACATTTCGAAGACACAATATTTTCAATCATGCAAAGGCTCTGCATTATTCAAACAATGATATAGGCACATGTTAGATTGCTATATGTGTATAGGACAATCATTTTTGGCGATTTATTCAGTCTAACCATAGGAGGAAATGAAGATAGAATACAAAAAAAAAAAAAAAAAAAAATGACCATTTCATTTCAGAGGACTTGACCAATGAATTAAGAAGGATTTCATATCTTATGAACTTCAGCTTCTATATCCAACCATTTGAGTCATTACTTGTTGATTAAGGTGGTAATTAGATGCCACCATTTCAAGCTAATGCAAGGTGTTGGACGTCCAACTAACCAAGTTGGAAGAGCAGAAAGGCATCCATAAAGCATGGGTTGGGGACAAAGTTAAATCAGTGGATTAAGTTACCACAATCCTTGTAAAATAAATGCAATGGTTGACGGGAGCAGAATCCGTTGGTGTGCAGACCAATCCACATGATGCCAATAAGTGCAACTTTTATCATCTACCTCAAAGGTAATTCATTTATCTTTTGATAATAATTACTATCTGGTGTATTTTATATTCTCTTCCAACAAATTCTTGTGTGATTTCTTTTTTACTTGTATTGAAACTTTTTCCCATTCTTACTTAATTGCCTTGTATAGATGTCCACATGCTTTACTCTCTATGCACTAACAAAGACATATTTCCAATTACTTTATTATATATGATAAAGGATTATCCCAAAGACTAGAGTAGCTAGATAATTGCATTATTATACAAATCCATGATTACTTTTTACCTCTCTATATATCTTGTGAAAACAAACCTCCCTAAGACCTTCATGTTTTTTTATCTTTTTTTGCAGCAAGTTCAGAATCATTAGTCATTAAGAAAGGTGAAACTTTAGCCAATGTCAAGATATACATTTAGAAGAAACTGCAAGTTCCAGATGACGAATTTTCAAAGGTACTTTTCTTGTTACTTTAGTGATTCAGTGCTCATTTATATTGCATTTTCCTTTATTATAAAGATCAGGATTTCATACTTAGCTGTGCCTCTTATCATGTCTGGCATAAAATTGAATTATTGTCAAATATACTAGTTTACTTTGTTATTACTGTCTATGTTGTATTCATTGAATCTTGAAAAAAAATATATCATTAGTTTATATTGCATCTTCCTTTATTATAAAGATCAGGATTTCATACTTACCTATTTATATGATATCATTGTCGCCTTGGGCAATTAAAGCTACCTCAAATGCAGAGATCATTGAAAGTCATTTACGTGGCATGTCAACAATTGCATTGGAGGGTAATGTATAGTGCATGTTTTATATAGACTTGCTCCAAATCAAAACATGTGGTCTTCTGAATTTTCTCTATAACATGCATGCCTATTTTCCTTAGTTATCTTTTCTCGGGAGATGATACTAATGCAACTGATTATATATTTTTTCTCAAGAGATGGTACTAATGCAACTAATGCAATCTTGAAATTTGACCCGATTAAACATCAATTACGTTTCATTTCTTTTAAGTTCAAAGTTTTTTATATTACATGTCTCATGTTCAAATAAAATTTATCTCAATACAAAGAAATTTAACTCAATGGCAATGTCAATGAAATTCATTGATCTAATAGACAAGCACTGGAAAAGTAAACTTATTCTACGAATTTAAAGCTACGTGCATAAGTTTTCCAATGGAAGTTACCATGACAACTCTAAGTTGGTTAAATTACTTATATTGCATAAGTTTTATTTCTTAGACTATAAGTCGGTTATATTGCTTATATTTTATGTAGATTTATATGAATAAATCTAAATATGGAATTCTGGAATTGAGTGTTGTTCTGGAATTGCTTTATATTTTATGTAGATTTTATATAGATTTTTTCTCTTTCGTTTTGCAGACATTGAGTGTTGTCCTGGAATTCTAGAAATCCTTCTCTCACGTCCAAATATTAGAGCTATGCGAAATATTTATTCTCTGGGTACAGTTCATGCAATACTTACTACAATTCTCTTTTTTTTTTCTTATATTTTATATTTTTCTTTGATAAGTTTTGTTTACTTTTTCTCTTGTAACTACGTAACTCAGGCAATTCATGAGGCTTGAGATTTTGGATGTAAGGAGTGAGCTTTGTTAGGTTGTAGATTGCCTTGCTAATGTGTAAAAGCTATATGGAGAACAGTAATGGAAAATATGTGATTTATGGTTTGATACTACTAAATTTGATGAGTATAACTCATTTTGTATATTTTGTATATGTGTGGCTACAAGATGATTTATGGACATTTATTTTGGATTTAATGTAGTAAATATTTAGTTTTATATTGGTGGTTTGGTTATATTAAAAACATATTTGTTGTTTGGTATTATCATGTTACAACATGAACATTAAAGACAACGGTTGGAAACGTTGTAAAAAATACGTAACCACAAGAGAATTCTTTTGTGAAAAGTGATAAAAGACAACGATTTTATCTGTTGTAAAATATATTAAAATTATATATATTACAATAGTTTATAACTATTGTAAAATCCAAAATGAGTAAGTATTATCTACCACAACGGTTTATATATGTTGTAAAAAGGGTCTACTACAGCAGTTTATATCTGTTGTCGAAATTATCTACCACAATGATTTTAAAATGTCGTCGTATAGGGGAAATTTTTTTAAGCATATAAACAACAACGGATAAAAATCATTGTCAAATGTCTACAAAGACAATGGATTCAAAATCATTGTCGTAGGGCAATGCCTTTTAAAACGCTGTTAGTTACAATAGTTTTTTGACCCTACGACAATGGATAATATCCGTTGTCGTAGGCCATTTTTGTTGTAGTGACATCAAGAGGAAGCCAAAACTAGGACTTTAGGTCAAGGTTCAATTGAACCATGTAGCTAGTTTTATATTTTATATCAATCTTGGGATCCAAGATATATATTTTTTTAAATGTATTTTTCATAAGTAGACATGGATAAAATATGTTGGGGATCTTGTAGCCGGCTAGAAGGGGGGTTGAATAGTCGTGCCCCCCACTAAATAAAAATACGAAAGCTAAAGACTAAAGGAAATAAGAAAGGACAAGCAAACAACTACATGCCAATTTATGTGGTTCGGAGATAAGGCTCCTACTCCATGGTTGTCCGTAAGGTGGACGATCCCTCAATCTGTCGATGGATTAGTTCTTAGAAACTATGGCTATCTCAAGTCGCTCCTTCTGGGTGGAGAAACCTAACCACAACACTCACCAAGATCTCTTAGATTATACAAGCATTTGAGAACTAGTAGACTACTAATTAAACTTTAACTAAGTCTAAATTCATCACCATGGTCAGCCATCCCAAGATCTTATAGAGCTTGGGAAGAAACAACCCTACTGTTTTACCATTAATAGTCGACTGGTGCCAACACTAGCTAACTAATCCCAACCATTCGGGTATAGAAACTCTCTGTGCTCACCCTAGTCGACTGGTCTACTGGTACAACCCTAAACCAAGGGTTTCCTTTCCTGAGTACATTTCTCTTGCAATCGGACCCTCACGACTCACTTAACTCTTCTTTGCAGCTTTGACCTCATGCCTTCAAGCCTACTTCCTTTGGCTCTCGTCCCTCGGATGCATTCAAGCCCGCGGCTCGTCCCTAATGTCATCCTTCATGTATGTCTCGAAGTCGCTTCCCTTGGTCCTTGTCCTTGCTGCCTTATCCATGGTCCCTTGGATGCTCCATCCTTCACCGGACCCGAAGCTATCAAGCTGAGTCATATGTATATCCTGCAAATCTGCATTCTCACATATACATATCAAATAACGAGGGTAAACCTAAGTTAAACCCTTTGCCCAAACACCAAAGCACATCGTCGCACAAACCATTGGGATTGTTCCAACAATCTCCCTCTTTTTGATGTTTGGCAATACGTTTAAGTTAGGAAAAACATAATAGCAAATAACAATACTAATAACAAATGGACTTATGTTACCAAGGCTACACACTTGGATTTACACCATCGAATGAACTTACGTTGCCAAGGCTATACACTTGGACTTACACCATCGAATGGACTTACGTTGCCAAGGCTACACACTTGGACTTACACCGCCGAATGGAAAAAAAAACATGCATTGGAACCTATTCCAAGGCCCCCCTAAATCTAAGCTCCCCATTGAGTTAGAAATTTCATGCAAAGACATTTAAGGTTTTCTCAACTAAACCTTACTTCTCCCCCTTTTCCTAACATTAAAAAGCTTCCAACAATATCTCAATTGCCAAAAACTTGATCATTAAACTGACTCTAAACTCATGTATTTATCCCCATGGATCTCATACACCTACATGAGTTAACTTGGTCAAAACAAATGTTGAAAAATAGTATCAGCCTGGTATCAATCGACTGCCTCCAACATCAGTCGACTACCCCTATTGATTTCAACACACAAAAGTATTTTGTATTCGAAATACATTGTTACCAGTCGATTGGAACTCCGATTTTAGCCCAGACAGTATTTTGAACCCAGTTTCAGAAATGCGCCAAAAAAATCTACAGGCATCCAAAAATCTCTAAATTTTATGGAGAGGTCTGTTTTACCCATGTCTACTTAGGAAAAATACATTTAAAAATGTATCTATGACTAATCCCAAGATTGACATAAAACCCAAAACTAGCTAAATGGTTCAATTGAACCTTGACCTAAAGTCCTAGTTTTGGCTTCCTCTTGATGTATTACCCATACTAAACCACAATTCATCCCTAGCATTGATTTATATGGCATCTATACATCCAAAATCAATTATCATACAACATGACCCACAATGTCTTATTTCTAAGCATGAAACACAATCCAATTGTGACAATTTCCTAAAGTTGAGACTCAAATCCGTCGCCAAACCACTTGGCACATTCCATGACTCATCTAGACTCCGAAGTAAAATCCACTTGAGATTCATTGGCCATGGGTCCCAAATTGACTCTTTGGGCTCCCCCTAGAGCTCTTAACCTTAGCCACCACCCTAGGTGACTCATCTATTGTGGCTAAACCACAATGATGCCCCTTAGAAGATTTCCTTATCTTCTTGACCTTGGACACAACTTCCTTGCCATAGTCATATAAAACCCTAGCATATTTCTTCTTGGCCTTGGATGACTCTCCCTTGCCATGATCATTTGCTACCCTAGCATATGATTTCTCCTTGGCATTGGAGGACCTTGCCATAGTCATATAAAACCCTAGCATATTTCTTCTTGGCCTTGGATGACTCTCCCTTGCCATGATCATTTGCTACCCTAGCATATGATTTCTCCTTGGCATTGGAGGAACTAGATCAGTATCCCAAACCCGATCTATCATTATTGGGTCTTTGACTACCCAACACCATATATAATTCCTTAGATCCAACATTGAATCTCTTAAGGATTTTTTTTCTAAATTTTCAAGCTTTGCCTTTAAATCTTGATTTTCTCTTTCTAGGTTACTAACCCTAGAGTTGGCTTGTCTACATTGGACATTCCTAGACCTACCATTTTTTCTAGGCATGTGTCTCCCCTTCTTGGGATTAATGCCTAAGTTCTCCATTACCTTCTTCTCGTTAGGTAATGAGAATTTAACTTGTCTAGGTGTATCATGCATAGGTCTCCTAGAGTTATGATCTACATTTATCCTATTTCTATCATGATATCTAAAGCCAAAATTTTGCATGGGTAAATAATGGAAATTATTTCTAGCATGCATGGAGGAGTTTAAATATGAATTAACCTTCAAGTTAGGATATACCTCCCTTACCCTTGAAGCTCCCCCTTGACTTTTGCTTCTCTTCTTCTCTTCCCACTTTTTCAAATGTGTTAGCTTCTTAATCTCCCTCTTCTTGGGGCATTTTGTGTGGTAGTGACACTTCTCCCCATATATGAAGCACACTATGTGCCATTTCTTCTCCTTCTTCTTCTTGGCACCATCATTCCTACAACCCACATTAGTATCTAAAATAATTTGAGTGGGTTTAGATTTTACCTTCTTGAGGAAGGGGCATTTACTCTTGTAATGTCCCTTCTCATTGCAACCGAAGCACATGATGTTATCTTTTGATTTCACTTCAGTGGAGGTGCTAGCAAAGTTGACTTACATGATTTCTTCTTCATTCGTCTTGACTTCTTATATAACCTTTGAGGATATTGATGATGCTTCCTCATCCACACTTGCCGATGACATTTCTTCATCCTTCTCCTCCTTAGATATTGAACATTGCTCAACTTCCGGTTGCTCCTTCTCTACTTGAGCTTCTTCATTTATTTCTTCAGATTCCTCCTCTTCTTGTGTAGGCATGAGTTTTTTGCCTAGAACTTTCTTCACTTTGCTCCACAAATCATGGGCATTCTCATATTCACCTACATCACTTATCACGTTAGAAAGTAAAATATCAATTAAGATTGATATTACCTTTGAGTTTGCCTCAAATCGTGAGGTTTGCTCTTCCGTCCAATATCGTGGTCGGAGTCTCTTCTCTTTCTTATCTTTTGGGACTTCGAATGGCTCCTTGATCACCATCATGGTGTCCCAATCTATATTAAAGAAGACCTCCATCTTCATTATCCAATATGTTATGTCCCATAATCCTCCTTCAAACTTCAGAGGTGTTATCAAGTTGGCCATCTTTTTAAGCGTTGCTCTTCTCGGAGGTTAGTCGGGTGAAGTGCGTCCTTGTTGTGATACCAATTATTGGGGATTTTATGGCTGGCTAGAATGGGGGGTTGAATAGTCATTGCCTCCAACTCGATGCTTTCCTATATATTTGTTAGTTGCGCAGTGGAAATCTAATACTAAATACAAATACAAAAGCTAAAGACTAAAGGAAATAAGAAAGAACAAGCAAACCACTATACACTAATTTACGTGGTTCGAAGATAATGCTCCTACTCTACGACTACCTGTAAGGTGGACGATCTCTCAATTAGTCAGTGGATTAGTCCCCAAAAACTCCGGCTATCTCAAGTCGCTCCTTGTGGATGGAGAAACCTCACCACAACACTCACCAAGACCTCTTGGATTACACAAGCACTTGAGAACTAGTAGACTACTAATTATACTTTAACCAAGTCCAATTTCGTCACTATGTCTTGCCATCCCAAGCTCCATCTTATAGAGCTTGAGAATAAATAGCCCTGCTATTTTACCGTTAGCAGTCGACTTGTACCTGACCAACGACTCTTTATCAGTCGACTGGTGCCAACACCAGTCGACTAATCCTAGCCATTCAGGCACAAAAACTCTTTATGCTCACCCCCAGTCGGTTGATCCCAGTACTAGTCGACTGGTACAACCCTAAACCTAGGTTTTCCCTTCCCGAGTATATTTCTCTCGCACTCGGATCCTCACGACTCACTTAACTCTTCTTTGTAGCTTTGGCCTCTTGCCTTTAAGCCTACTTCCTTTGGCTTTCGTCCCTCGGATGCATTCAAGCCCGCGACTCATCCCCAATGCCATCATTCACATATACCTTGATGTCGCTTCCCTAAGCTCTTGTCCTTCCTGCCTTGCCTACGGTCTCTCGGATGCTCCATCCTTCACCAGTCTCGAAGCCATCAAGCTGAGTCATATGTGTATCCTGTAAACTTGCTCACTCACATACACATATCAAATAATGAGGGTAAACTTAACTTAAATACTTTACCCAAACACCAAAACACATGGTCGCACAAACCATTGGGATTGCTCTAAGAAAATATATCTCTCCACAAAATTTGAGAATTTTTTGATGTTTGTGGAATTATTGGTGCATTTCTAAAATCGGATTTAGAATGCTGAATTAGGCTGGAAAAGAGTACCAGTCGACTGGTAACAGTGATTTTCAACCAAATAATGCTTCTGTGAGGTTTTGTCGAAGAGGGCAGTCGACTGATGTTGGAGGCAGTTGACTGATACCAGGCTGATAGTATTTTTCAACATTTATTTTGACTGGGTCAACTCATTTAGTTGTATAAGATCCATGAGGGATAAATACATGAGCTTAGGGTCAGTTTGATGATCACATTTTCGACAATTGGGATATTATTGGAAACTTTTTAATGTTAGGCAAAGGGGGAGAAGTAAGGTTTAGTTGGGAAAACCTTAAGTGACTTTGTGTTGGGGGAGCCTTGTGATCTTAAATATCCCTATAGTAAAATTCCTAGCTCAATGGGGAGCTTAAGTATAGAGGAAGCCTTGGGATAGGTTTCAAAGCATGTTTGCATTTTTCATTCGGCAGTGTAAGTCCAAGTTGTGTAGCCTTGGCAATGTAAGTCCATTCGGTAGTGTAAGTCCAAGTTGTGTAGCCTTGGCAATGTAAATCCATTCGATGGTGTAAGTCCAAGTGTGTAGCCTTGGCAACATAAGTCCATTCTGTTGGAACCCTAGGTTATTTTGGTGTGATCAACAAGTTAAGTTATGTCCTGTGGTGTTTTAACTCTATGTCTAAGTGGATAGGAACTTAGGAGAACAGGAAGTCGAGCGGAAGAGGTGGCTAGAGAGAAGGACGACACAGGGAGAGAGCTGATAGGCTCGGTGAGTCTGAGGGATGAGGTGTCGTGGAAGAGTACCTCGGCGGGTGAGAAGGAAGTGTACGTTGGTTCCGAGGGACGAGAAGCTTGAGCGGAAGATTGCTCGGGGAGCAAGAGACGCAACTATCGAGAAGGTCGGCATGGGAGAGAGCCGACAGGCTCGGTGCGTTCGAGGGACGAAGAGCTGCGGATGAGTACGCTGGTGGACAAGAAGCACACGATGATTCTGAGGGACGAGAAGTCGGAGCGAAGCCTGCTCGAGAAGGCCGGAAGTTGAGTTCGGGTGAGCCCTATTCCGAATGGCCGAGAACACCCAAGTGAGCGGAAGACTCGGATCGAGGCGAACGAAGCCGGAGCAGAATACTTGGGTTGAAAAAGTCAATGAGGTTGACTTTCCCCACTCGGGGCGCCCAGAACAGTTTGGGGCGCCCGGAACAGTCTGGGGTGCCCGAAACCATTCTGGGCGCTCGGATTTGACTTTTGACCAGGATCGCGCCAAACACAATCCATTACGAAGGGGATAAAATTGTTGGATCGAGACGCGCTAGAGGGGGGGTGAATAGCGCTCGTGGCTATTTTGATCGTATCGGAATCGTAAAACTATCAAAGTAAATATACGCAGCGGAAATAACGAATGCAATCACAGAGGGACACAAGAAGTTTTACTTCGTTCGGAGCCTAAGGCGACTCCTACTCGAAGGCCCGCGATCCTTGATCGCTTTCCGTGGGCAACAACTATAAGCTCGTAAAATGTACAATAAGATATTACAATTGAAAGAACTAAAACAAATTATACAGACAACAATAAAGTAGCAGAATCTGAAGCTCCGGGTTGTCGGAGACTTGTAACAGCACTTCTGGGTGTTTCTAGAGCAGCTTGTAGCGTAAGGATTGCTTGGAGTTCGTTATACTGCTGCTCAAGACCCCTTATAAAGGGTGTTCAAGGCGCCTTGAAGCCCTTCAAGGCGCCTTAAACAGGCCGAGTCACCCGCGGAGATCAGTACAGACTTGGTCGAACTTCATCCAGTTCAAGGCGCCTTCAGCCTACCCAAGGCGCCTTCAACCTTCGACCCAAGGCGCCTTGAACTTCATCTAAGGCGCCTCCAACCTTCTGCGCTGGCTTTTCCTGGTTCGCACCCGCTCCATGGAGGCGCCTCGGACACTGTTCATCCGAGTTGTAACTTGCTCTTTTGTTCCTGCAAAATGTGTTAGTCCCAAACACATACCCTGCAAAACAAAGTTAGCACAGAAACATAATGAATGATAATGATAGTCTCCGGACTATCCGAGCCTGACTTCGGGTTTCCAACCGGAAACCCTAGGTCGACCCGCCTACTGTTCCCTCTACGGGAACGCGTCCTCACCTACTCCACTCGGAGATTTACGTTGCCGGTCGATCCTCGGATCCTTTTGCTCAGTACTCAACGCTTCCGGACTTTCTGCTGGACATCCGCTTCCCGGCTAGTCCAGACTTTCACCTGGTTCGCGACACCAGGACTTTCCACCTAGGGTTACCACCCCCTAGGACTTTTGCCTGAAGCCGCCGACCTGCCAAGACTTTCCGCATAGGGTTACCACCCCCTATGACTTAGGGTTACCGCCCCCTAGGGTTTTCCCTTTGCCTAACCGCAGCTAGGACTTTTCTCCACCTAGGGTTACCACCCCCTAGGACCTAGGGTTACCACCCCCTAGGGTTTTCACCTGCCTAACCGTAGTTAGGACTTTCCTGAAACACTCAACAAAGCTGTCCGATCACAAAACCCCTTAACTTTGAATCCTTTGCCATTATCAAAACTCGGGTTTGATCGTCGGATGCTTCCCGCACCAACAATAATTTTATCCAATCCCAGGCGCCTAGAACCCTTTCAGGCGCCTCGATCAAGGTTATAAATACAGTCTTGGTCTAAAAGCTAAAAACAGACAAGCAATTAGCATTCCCAACACTTGTGCGCTTCATTTGTAGTTTAGCTTCTTTATTTTCTGTGCTTAATTGCTGTAAGAGGTTTCTCCGCCTGAAGGAGATAGTTAGTGCGCTTCAACTTTCTTGGATTAACAACCTCCCCGGCTGTAACTAAGTAAAACCCCTTTACCTCTTCTTTCCTGTTTTATTTGTTTACTTTATTTATGCAAGTGTTTATTTGAAAGATCGAGAATGGTTGCATTTTATTTTTACAGGGATATTCAACCCCCCTTCTAGCCGGCCAACGCGGTCCAATAGTGGTATCAGAGCAAGGACGCCTCAGAAGGACTAACCGCCGACTGAAGCAACGAGATGGCCAGAGCTAACATCTACCCACCAATTTTCGAGGGGGAGTTCGCTTTTTGGAAGCGACGAATACAGGTTTATTTTAAAATTGACTTTAATATGTGTCTAACAATGAAATATGATTTTGAAATGCCCAAAAGCAAAGAAGGAGAAGAACTTGAGGAGCATCAGTGAACTGACGAGCAACGTAACAAGGTTATGGCAAATGGTAAGGCGGAGTCTAGTCTTTTGAGCGTACTACCTGCCAAGGATCTCGACAAAGTCGGAAAGTGCAAAAGCACAAAAGAACTTTGGGAAAAGTTCTTGAAGCTCTACGAAGAACCAGTTGAGGTCAAATCCAACTCCTTGATGGACACCAAGTCACCATCAGAAGAGTCCGAGATCAAGGAAACTGCCGGGACAGCAATAACAGTCAAATTCTATCCTGAGGATACAAAAAGCTCATCCCAGATAAGCATCGATGAAGGGGGGAGGGGGGAGTCTTTGGAAGAAAATAACTTGACAGGGGGAGAGAAATAAATACTAAGTATACGTGCTTGTTATTATATAGGGATTAAGAGGACGCACATCCATAATAATAGAGGTTCTGTTCTCTTATGTAGTCAGTACAAATCGAACAATCTCAACGGTCCTACTCAATACACACATAGTGTACTAGTATAATTTTATAGTCAAGACAAATTAATACCAAATTACACTACAACTGTTCCAATAGTTTGTCCCAATTCATCTTGGTTGTGAGCTAGTATTTATAATTTATAAGGAACCGATAACATGATCTTCTATGTGGCACCACACACCATGTTATCTATAATATAAATTAAATGGATAACTGCATTGACATATATATATATATAAATATAAAATGTAATCATTTAACCAAAGTAATTCTCATTTCAAAATATTTCAAAATAGATGTTCATACAAAAGCTAGGCTTATAGTATACATCCCAACAGTAAGCCCTACTAGCTCGGACTTAGAGGTAGTTACTACAAATGTGGTGGCCTCTAATTCTGCACATAGGGACTCCAACTCATCTCTTTGGGCGTCCAAATTTTGTTGTTGCTTGGATGCCAGCTAGATTTTGGCTGTTAGCTCAGACTCTTTGGCAGCAATCTCTGTGGCATGAGTAGCCCTTAATTTCTCTAGTTGGACGAAAATGCACTGGACTTCAGCAATTTTCTTATCCAGTTTGGCCACTACATTCATTCGGTGGGTTGTCTCTAAGTGAAGCCTATCTTCCGTAGTCTTCAGGGTAGCTTCTGATTTGTTTGCCCGCTCTGCCCCAGCCCTCATAGACGCCTGAGCTTCTAGTAATTGGCTTTCTAACTTGCTCAGCTGGTCAAGTTAAGCTTGGCTTTCTCGGAGCAAGCGGGTGGGGCACAAATGGATCCTGTCTCTAATAGACGCCCCCTCAACGCCTCATTATCCTGGGCCAAATTTGCCAATTTTGTGTTGGATTGTGAATTCGCTAGGGGGGGGGGGTGAATAGCGATTAAAAAGTTGAAAAGAAGATTGAGTACGTAGCGGAAAAAATAAAATTAAAGCAACACTAACACAAGTAATTTTTTACTTGGTTCAGAGCCTTATTTGACTCCTACTCCAAAGCTCGCACTCGTTGAGTGCTTTCGTTGGGTAATCCACTAGCAATTCGAAATATTACAAGTGAAAGTACAATTACTTTAAAGGAAAAATACCGACAACAATAATGAGTGAAAAAAAGCGTGTTGTTGGAGGAGCTTTGCAGCGTCGCAGGAGCACAACACGGCAGAGCAAGCATTGGAAGATCTTGTTGTTCGTTGATTCTTTGGTCCAGGGTGCATTCTCCTTATATAGGAGGTTCCGGCCGCCTGGTTCCCTTCCGGGCGCCTGGAGTGTGACGTAGGTCGTCCAAACATGAAGCTCCATGTGGCGACGTGGCGAGGGGATAAACTTTGCATCTCGGGCGCTTGGATCCCTTTTGGGCGCCCGGACCTTTGTTTTTTCAGCAACCTGCAAAAAACATTAGTCCGAGGCAAAATACAAATCTACCTTGCAAAATAAAGTATTAGCACAGTTAAGTTACAGGAGTAATAAAAAGCAGTAATTAGATTCCGTCTCCTCGAGACCGGAATATAGTCACGATCTCAACTTAGATTTTTGAAATGGATCTAAGTTGGATCGACGCCTAATGTTCCCTTCCCGGGAACACACCCTCATAGTCACTCCCCTCCAGCGACTTACCTCAACTTACCTGCCAAACGCCCGGTCAGCCCTTCGACCCATCTATACTTCGTACCAGACATCCGGTTAGCCCTTTGGCCTGTCTGGACTTCGTGCCAGCTATCAGGTCAGCCCGTTGACCTAGTTGGACTTCGTACCAGCTATCAGGTCGATTCGTTGACCTAGCTGGACTTCGTGCCTGACATCCGGTCTACCCGTCGATTTATCTGGACTTCTCCTTCACACTTGGTCAAAGTGTTAGATCAATATGAAACTAACTTAACCTACTTTGCTATTCATCAAAACTAGAGTTAGACCGTTAGTGCTAACCACACCAACATTTTGTGCCATGGCCATCCCTACTCCCCATTTCTAAAGAACAAACACCATAAGAGATGTTTGAAATGGAAGATAATTAAAAAGTTCCAATTTACCATGTTTAAGTCATGTGAATACTCGTCGGCCATCTTTGCAGGCATGTGCTCCTCCGACTTGCTCATTGAGAACTCCCAGGCCTCCATTAGCTGGCCCTTCAGTAATATTTGAATGCAGACCAGTCGGGGGGTCATTGGGGAAGATATAGTTTGAGCGGAGTGGAGGTCATATAGACTGCTAAAAATTGATAAAGATGTTTTGACTCACTGGAGGAAACTTTAGTAGGCTGTGCCTCAATTAGAGGGGTAATAGGAAGAGTAGACACCAAATGCGAGATAGAAACTAGAGAGCAACCCGGTTGGGATGTGACCTCTTGGGATGGACTGTTAGAGGGAAGAGTGGATAAAGAATGCTTAGAGAATTGAGCTAGGATTTCCTCTCAGACTAGTGCAAGACAGGGCGAAGGCACCAGTCGAAGGGACGAGTCGGCGCCTCTTGCTACTCCTCTTTAGTGGTACCTCAGGATCAAATGAAGAGTCTTTTGGGATTGGGGTGAAGGTCAAGAGGCAATTCCACTTTCATCACGATCACTGCACTGGATTCTGTCGTCCGACTACTAGACACCTCACCAATAGGGTCAACCGACTATTGCTCTTGCTCAGCCAAAAGCATCTGCTCCCACTGAGCTAACTCCTCATCTTCCATTTTAATGTGCTTGAAAATTGGAGCCTCATAGAAAGCATCCACTGCATAAAATAAAAGATATCTTAATTAGTGATAATATAATGGCTAAGTTAGTAAGGTTTACCAAAAGAACAGAAAAGTGGCACTCGGATGGGGCTTAGTCCGAATAGATAAAGTAGACCCTCGCATAGCAACATGGGGGCCTTGAATTATAAGTTGACTAGCTTCTTCGAGGCGGAGATGAAGGCTAGATCTTGTTTAAAATTCCCAAGGTCTGGAATGGGGGAAAAGGTGGACTGCCACGCGGTTGACCAAGAAAGGAATTCAGGTATTTGAATAAAAAAAACATGATTTCCATCCTTTATTTAAAGAGGGCAGGTTCTTAAAAAAATACTTCCTTAGGGCAAGATTGAAATAGAATGACCCCTCACTCCGATTTTTGGGGGTAAGAAAAATATTGGAAGTTGCTGGGAGTTGAGAGAATGTCATATAGGCGGAACAAAATAAGCATCCCACACATAGTGCAGAATGCGTTTGAGGCAAACTGCTGAAGAGGAAGGTGGAAGTAATGACTTATCTCAGAAAGAAAAGAGGGGACAGGAAAGCATAAATTGACTAAGACTTGATCTTTAAAGAAAGTGATATAGCCTGGAGGAGGGTGATGAGGACGATCTTAGGGGGTAGGAAGGTGGATACTATAGTTTTTGGGGATTTCATATTGAAGGCAAAGCACTTCTCGATCGAAATTGCCAAAATCAAACCGAGTGAAGGTGTACCAGGGGAGCGAATGTATCCTGTGCCATGAGGAACCATGAGGAAAATAGAGGAAGATCGAGGGAGGAACTTACTAGCACTGGTTACAAAAATGTTGTTGGTAGAGATTGCTAGAGGGAAGGTTAGAGAAGATAAAGCACAAGTGATTGGTTTCCTCATCACTTAGGGATTTTAAACAGAAGCTATGAGCTACTTTCCAATCTCAATCATTCAATCAAAATAGTTTGCTCATTGGTAATCATTGGATTGCAAAGAAGGGAGTGTCATTGGTTTGTACGAAAAAATGTGTGCCAACTGTCACTTCAAAGAATGAGGTAGTGGGGCACATGATACTTATCCATAAATGGACATTTATGATGGATATGACAACTAAATATTGCACTGAAAAATGCCTTGCCGTGTATCATTAATGCATTACTTGGCATGCTAAATGTCTGACATGCATTTTCCAAGAAAAATAAATTGGGCACAGTGAAAAATGGGCGAGCGAAAGCACATATAGTCGAGCGGACCATTAAATAAGGTGATTAGACGAAAATTAAACTTGGGTCCCATCAGTCGACTATAAGCCTCTTTCGACTAGACCTGAAGGGGAGGCTAATGATACAAGATATTATGAGTGGACCCAATAGTGAGTTGGAAGTCAAAGTCAATGTGAGGTGGCAGGTAGGGCGTCACACTCATTAGGACTTAGCTCCTTACTTAGCGATAAGGCCTTCGGTATAAGGACGACTGACCTAAGGGTTGATTGTTCTTGAAGGTTCCAGTGCTCCACTTGTGTGAAACTGGTCGGCACAAAGTCCGATCAAAATTACGACTCGTGCAACGTAACTCTTTTTTATATCCGACCTGTTCAAAGGATGGACGGGCTTATCTAAGCTAAGTGCCCGCTCTCAATATATGACCGAAATCTCTATAGCCATGTGGGCTTAATAGACCTATATCTCCATTCAACGTCATGACATACATATTAAACCCGAATGACCTAGAAGTTGATTGAGCATGTGGGGTTCAGTTCTCTACTTCTGCAATATTACTTTTAGCTTACAGATATTGTCCTACAGTACTAGTACAACCTTTAGTATAAATTAGACTGTCATAAGGCCGTTTGTACCTACGAGTTCAAGCATTTTTTATCCAATAGTCAGTCTCCCATCAGACAGTCGGTCGGTCCTAAAGCTGACCGGACCTGCGAGACTTGGTTCATTACATTTCAAATCTTCAGTATAAGCCTACGAGCATATTGCTGACCTGATTTATGTCTGGTCAAAGTTATGGGATTCAGCTCCCCCTTCGAAGGTACAGTACTCCTATTTATGAGTTTGATCGGGCTTATAAGGCGTTGTTCCCGTTTCATATATGAACGCTCAAGGTAAAATGCATAAGGTAATTCTTATTACAAAGCCAATCGGGCATAGAGATAGTCAGGATACCCCGTTCATCCAAATATTCAGTCGGGCTATATTCCAGGAGACAACATTTTCAGGGAATCACAATAAATTGTTAGAATAACAGCTATCCGTCAGAGAATATTTTTCGGTTACAATATATATATTAAATGAAATTTTCTTACGAATATGACTATACAACTTCTATCATTATTGCGGAGGTTAC
The DNA here is from genome assembly GCF_018446385.1 of Zingiber officinale. Taxonomy (NCBI): domain Eukaryota; kingdom Viridiplantae; phylum Streptophyta; class Magnoliopsida; order Zingiberales; family Zingiberaceae; genus Zingiber; species Zingiber officinale. The sequence goes on from NC_056002.1 coordinate 89,659,554, forward strand.
ACAAGATTGCTCATATACATATAGCAGAAGATTCCTTAGAGGATGTACTATACAAATTTAAGACTGTACTCCTTCCATTATCCTACATCTTCTTACACCAAATATTCCTTATTGCCTCATTATTATGGAGTTGTGAGAGGTGATATAAAAAGGGGTTCTCTCCTCTGGAGGTACGCTTTATAGATTATTACGCAACATTACTCCTTATTACGCTCACTCAATTTTACTATAGTTCTTTTCCACTTTTCACTCAGTTATTTACTGACTTGAGTGTCATAAGACCTACACTAAGGACCCCTTCCTTTATTTTTATCCTAACATTCTATGAGCTTGCTTTTTCATGTGTGCAGAGGGAAGGGAAGCACTAGGCACCCTTTTCTGCTTTAGCTTATCAACTTTTTCTCCTGTGTAAAGTCCTTTCCCGATCAACATTATCATCACCTGTCCAATAGGCTATCTCTATAGGTTTGATCAATAAGCGTGCGCTCCTCTGATGCATGTTGATAGAAGAACATTAGAACACTAATGTATAGTTGCTGACTGTATATAATTTTTGTGAATTCCAGATCATACATTCCCATGTTTTATTGACTTGCTGTTATGCAGTACCTGTTGGCTTCCTATATCGATGATTGGTAAAGCGCTAATCATATGACAGCATGTGCCGCTGAATCTTGCATGTGGCCTAACTTTAATATTAATTCCATTTTGGCTGGGGTTTGAGTTGAATAAACAATTTGACTTTGTTGCTTGTGGCTCCAGTATGCGTCTGTTTTAACTATCGCAACACTGTGGGGTCTGTTAAATTAATTCTTTCATATTTTACATTTTACGCAGTAGATTCGTTGCATTTCACGTTCACGTTCATCGTTAAAAGGCTTAGTCTTCAGGCTCCATCACTCATTTGCTCACCGAAACGTACGTGGTGTTCTCAATTCACAGAAATACTTCAAGCTTCAAAACCTGACTTTGGAGTAATGGATGACTCATGTGTTTTATCTTTATCATTCTACCATTAATCTTAAAGTACATTGATCCGAGCGGTGAGCTATATATAGACCATCGGTGATAAACATAGAAGTTAACTAGAGTAAAACTTCCACCGAAGAATTCTAAAAATTACCTATAAATACCAACAAATGGAGAAGAGAAATTATCAATAAGCAGACCAGGGATCCTTGACGCAGCTACTCCAATGATCAAGTCAGAAACGAAAAGAGCAAAGTAGTGATGTAAATGGAAGAAAATATGAGACTATACAAACACGTACATATATCAGCGAAAGACCCCTTTTATAATATCTCTCACAATCCCTGCATTTGATGAGACATCATCTCATTGCCAGACAACTTGTCTCATCACCATGCTTCTAATGTATCCAGCAGTCACATTGTGAGTATGGGTAGGGCTATTGTGTATCTGTAAAGATCTTCTAACTCCCTGACAAATCCACGTGCTATATTAATAGCAAATTGGGCTTATGGACCGGGAGGCCTATTGGGCTACTAATTAGAGGATGGGCCCAGCATAGGAAACACACTTTATCATGAGGCCTAAATGGGCTATTATAGTATCTCAGGAGGGAGTGGTGCCTTATAGGCAACTAGCAAACTACAATGTCGACTCTTTGAGAGCTTGTCTGATTGGCATTACCTGATCGAGAGAGGACAGGAAGCAGAGCCTCTTGAGTGTCTTGCAGAGCCAGGGAGTGGATCCCTTGAGAGCCCATCCAATCAATGTTAGTCGATTGAGAGAGGACCAAAGCAGAGACCCATGAGTGTCCTGCTAAATCGGGGTCTGGGGCCTCCTTGAGAGACTGTCTGGTTGACATTAGCCGATCAAGAGAGGGAGGGAAGCAGAGCCTTGTAAGTGTCTGGTAGAGTCGAATAGTCCTTGAGAACCCGTCCGATCGGCGTTAGCCAATCAGGAGAGGATAGGGAGCAGGGTCTTGTGATTGTCCGACCGAGCCGCGGAGTGGAGCCCCTTGAGAGCCTGTCCGATCGGCATTAGCCGAACGGGAGAGGACGAGGAGTAGAGCCCATGAGTGTCCGATCGAGTCGGGGAGTGGGGACCTTTAGAATAGGTCCAACTGGCCCCGCCCGGTTGGCCAGGGGAAAGATTCCACCAGGTGGGCTGCTCAAGTTCTGATCCATTTGGGACTTTAACTGCCACCTATTCCAGCTCGTTGGGCCTCACTATTGTACCCTTTCCTATTCACTGTATTACAAATCTCCCATTCAAGTCTAGTCGAAAGAGACCCAAAATCGATTGACAAACCTCTTCAATCTTCAGGTTCCCGATCAGCTTCCCAACCTGGCTAATGTCATTCTACTATGCTTAGCATTGGAGCTTATCTTTTTTGAAAATGGGCATGTTAGATGCCATAAATGGACTGTAATGTGCGGTGATATATGTGATAGTGTATCATAGTAATGATTTTCTTGTTCCCTCCATCATAAATGTCCTTTCCTATTGGATCGCCGACCTGACCATGACTGATTTTTTAATTCATGAAGGGGCGTTTGACAGTTGGACTAGTGACAGTTTCGACCATTTGATTGGACGATTGCGATAATCAGCCTACTTTTTTACCCTTGAGATCGGACAACTATGCCTTAAGCCCTTTTTTTACCCATGCTTCTTGCTTCCTTCTAGTGTTCATCGTCTTCTACGTAATTCCTTCCTTAGTTTTTTGACTTCCTTTTTCATCTATAAGTTATCCTTAATCTCTCGTGGCTTTTTTCACACTATGGCCCTTGACTCTCCCACATACATTCTCATCTTATGGTACACTTCTACCATCTCTAACTTTAATGGTGAGGAGGTGGACCAGGTCTAACTTACTTTTGAACTTCCTTCTAATCACCACATCATCATCCCCAATTCTCTTGGTCGTCCCCATCTTCCTCCCCCAAGTTATATTAGCTTTTTTAAAGACCAGTCTTTTGGGGGTCTTCACTTCTCCATTCCTCACTTCTTCAAGAAAATTTCTCAGTATTTTCGTATCCCTCTTTAGCAGTTGACCCCTAATTCCATTCAGTTATTACACGATATTGTTACTCTCTTTCACTTATATTTCATCCCCTGACTCCTCATATTTTTCATTATTTTTATTATCCCAAAAAAATCAATTCTCCAAGCCCAAATGAGGGCTATTTTCTTTGATAAGATGTTTACTTCAAATAAAGGGTAAAAATCCTGTTATTTTTTTGTCTGATCAGCCCCACTTGCATCCTGGTCAACCAACTAGCAAATGGAACTACCCCCATGCCAGAGCTGGACGAATTTCTCTAGGAGCCCACGTTCAGTTCTGCGTCAGAAACACTGGCTAACCTAATGCTCAACATCAACAAACTACTCCAAGAGGGCATTCTTTATATTTTTGGATCGAGTAGGTTGGGTTGTCCTTTAGCTTTGGTAAGGAACTCAGCCTCACTATGATATTATAGCTAATTAAGGTCCTTTCTTTATTTCTGCGTTAGAAACATTGGCTGGCCTGAAGCTCAACATAAACAAATTGCTTCAAGAGGGCATTCTTTTTATTTTTGGATTAAGTCCAATCAAGGTTGGACTGCCCTTTAGCTTTGGTAAGGAACTCAGCATCACTCTAATATTATAGCTAATTGAGGTCCTTTCTTATTTTCGTCTAGGACCATATGGAAGGCTGTCCTAGGTGTGACCCTAAAGCTTGATGAAGCAGAATTGAACTGACGCGGGAAGGCCAAGCATAATTGAACTGAACACGACCCTCATTCGACCCAACCCACTCTACCAACGAGGCCAATGCCAACGAGGTGACTGCCAGTGGGGCGAGGGCAGCGATACAATGGCAAGTACGGAAGAAATGCTGCCCCCACCCTTCTATGGTGCTTGTGTGAGTTTCCTCGGAGTCCACTGAGTTTGATAAACCCTTCTTAATTCAATGCAAGAGGCGTCAACCGACAACTCCCTCTACCTAGGCTCCCCGAGAGGTTCTCTCATTGTGTCCGCCCTCCGTTTGGGGGGGGGGGGGACTCAACTTTGGCCCCTCAAGGGTAGCAGACACGTGGCCCAAACTTGACTCCAACTGATCCTTATAGTAGTTAGCCTCTGATGGAGCTATTGTTGTTGATCGACCCATTGTTGCACAACCAATTTTTTTTCTACCACCGCCTCCGTCTAGGCCTAGTTCATCACGTGGGCATGTTTCGATGAAGATAAGCACAACACTCAGGCTTCCTTCCCAGAGGGGGTTACACCCCTTTCCGATCTACATATGCCCCAACACCTGATAAGGCTAAGGGGCAAACTTGTTGAGACTTGGGAGGACTGTGTAGGGTTGCATGCCAACTGATCGCCGAATGGTTTGGCAGATGGATTGACCCAAGATTTAATGAGGATAAGCTTTAACTTAGTGGAGATTTTTTTTTTTTACTTTGGAGATAAGATCACTATTTCTACACTTTTATCAATTTTATGCTATGGGGATGGCTATCTGCCACAAGCTGACAGACCTAGACTGAGCAAACCAGGTGTTGAGGAAGTGAGTGGAGGAGTTAGAGTCCTCCTGAGTTCCTCTCCATCATGTCCTAGAGGAACTAGCCCATATGAAGAAGGAGGTGGTGGCCCAAGCAAAGCTGCTGCTAAAGGCTTATCAGGTCCTTCTTGAGGAGAAGGAGAGATTTGTTTCTTAGTCAATTGCCATCAAAATGCTCCATGCCAACTTGCAAGCCTACGAGTCCAAGCTCAAGTCCGAGGGCACCCAAAACATGAGGGCCTTTTCAGATTTAGACAAGAAAATCATCGAAGCCAAGATGCTCTCCTTCAAACTAAAGGAGTCTAATGCTGGTTATACTTTAGAGCTGGTGAGGAAAGCAGCCAAGTTGGTGGCCAAAGAGGTACAAGTCGAAGAGAAATAGAAAGTCTTGGAGGCTCAAGGGGCCCAGCTGGAGGCCTTAAAGGAAAAGATGGCTAGCTACAAAGCGGGAGAGGCCAAGCATTTTAAGGCCAAAAGAATAGAGTACCTCATAGGAATTCAACATCCTCTTGGGTAGCAGAACAATGAAAATATTTTCTTATAGAATGGATGAGCTATAAAGAAGCTCTGTGAGTCCAGGTACTTGACGACATAACTCCTTGAAAACTTTATCAATTGTCAAAATATTTTCGATGATGTCCCCGACAATACTTTTCCCGACTTCGCTTAGTTTACCTCTCTATTTCATTTATAATCATTAGCAACTTTGTATACTCAAGCTTTTTTTTGGAGTTTGGTGATTTTGACTTCTCCCTTTACCTTGATAATAAACTTATTAAGTATGAACTCTTGTACTGAGTAATTTTAGCACCTAGTAAGGGGCGGAGTGCTGAGCAAGCAGCGAACTTGGTGTCGAACAAGTGACAAAGTTAGTGCTGAGCGAGCGACGAAGTTGGTGTCGAGTGAGCGATGGAGTTGGTATCGAGCGAGCGACGGATGTGCATGGGGACCAAGCTTATAACTCATAGCGGGTGTAAGAGTTTGGAGATTTTTGCCAACCAGAATGTCTTTGGGGTGCATGGGAATCATGCTTATAACTCACAGCAGGTGCGTGAGTCTAGAGATTATTGTCGATGGGGAAGTCGTTGGGGCGTATGGAGACCATACTTGTAACTCAAAGTGGGTGCATGAGTCTGGATTTTTGCCAATAAGAAGGTCATTGGGGCGCATGAGGACCACACTTATAACTCGAAATGGGTGCGTGAGTTTGGAGATTTTACCTATTGGAAGGTCATTGGTGCACATGGGGACCATGCGTATAACTCGCAGCATGTAACGACCCGACCCTTTGGCCTCTTGGGCGGCCCTTGTGACGGCCCAACTGGCGGCCCTTATGTCGTCGGCCCATTTGGCGACCTCTCATATCGTCGATCGACGACCCTTTGGCCGTGCCGTTACTCACTAGGACTTTCCACCTCTGGCAGTGGATTTTTGCCTCCCACAGGATTCGAACTCTAAACCTCCAGGCTTAAGTATTAGAGTTTATGAATCCTGGTAACCAAGTGAGATGATCTCACTTGGTTACCAGGATTCATAAACTTTAATACTTAAGCCTGGAGGTTTAGAGTTCGAATCCTGTGGGAGGCAAAAATCCACTGCCATGGGTGGAAAATCCTAGTGTGTAACGGCACGGCCAAAGGGTCGTCGGTCGACGACATGAGAGGTCGCCAAATGGGCCGACGACATAAGGGCCGCCCAAGAGGCCAAAGGGCCGGGTCGTTACAATAAAAGGCACCTTTTTATTGTAACGACCCGGCCCTCTTGGCCCATTTGGCGACTCTCGGGTCGTCGACCGTCGGCCCTTATGTCGTCGATCCATTTGGCGACCTCTCATGTCATCGACCGATGACCCTTGGCCGTGCCATTACTCACTAGTACTTTCCACCCTTGGCAGTGGATTTTTGCCTCCCCCAGGATTCGAACTCTAAACCTCCAGGCTTAAGTATTAGAACTTGATCTCACTTGGTTACCAGGATTTATAAACTCTAGTACTTAAGCCTGGAGGTCTAGGGTTCGAATCCTGGGGGAGGCAAAAATCCACTGGCCAGGGGTGGAAAGTCCTAGAGAGTAACGACACGGCCGACGGTCTACGGTCGACGACCCGAGAGTCGCCAAATGGGCCGCCAAATGGGTCGGGTCGTTACAATAAAAGGCGCATTTTTATTGTTCATACTTCTTTCTTTCTTGTTATTATTTCAGTTTATTTTCTTTTCTCTTTTCTTAACCCAATCCCTTTACTTAGTTTTCTTGTCCATACTTCTTTTTTAGGATACATTGTTTAGGAGGCTTGAGGATAATGGAGTAATTTCAGAACTTGATTGACCCATTAACTTGGCACGTCTCACTTGGTAACTCCTTTAACCTTAACTCTTTTTCATATTTGACTTTGTTTTCATTGGGACAATGAAGAGTTTAAGTCTGGGGGAATGCATACTTAGATGCATATATTGTAACGACCCAATTTTCCCTATTTCGAGTTCTAGATGTCCTTAAAAATATTAGGAAATACTTTTAAAATATTCTAGAGATTTTTAGGAATTTTTACGTATTTTTTGGAGGTCGTTTAGTAGGTTTACAAAAAGAAAGAAGTTTTGACCAAAAATCGTTGAAGGTGAGACTCGAACCCAAGACCTCCAGCCGAACCCGACCTAACCAAACACAACCAACCAACTGGGTTGTGCATGATTTGTTAACCAAGTATGTAGCGAGATGTATTTAAGTTATAGTAAAGGGCAGAAATAAAACCTAGGTTATAAAGGGTTAATTTCTTTCCCGAACCCTAATTCCCTTCTCTTCTCCTCACGCGTGCGTCGGCGCTTCTGGACTCGGGCGGAAACGCAGCAAAGCTAGGGCTTTGTTCTCCGGCACCGACGAAGCCCTTTTCCCAGCCAATCTTCACCCGTGCGTGGTTACCTCGACGAAGGAAGGCCGAAAACAACAAAGAGTGTCGTGAGCATGAAGGAGAAACCGAGATTTTCATCTCCTCCGAACCCTAGATCTTCTTCCCTTCGGTTGTAAGTCCAAGAACAGCAAGGTAAGTACTACTCACCTGTGGTAGGAGTAGCTCCGAGTCCCCGATTTTGTTTCCTTGCTCACGGGATTTGCGGTGCCGGAAAGATGATGCTAGGGATTAGTTTCATTCTTTCCTTCAATTGCTGCTTAGTTATGTTGTCGTGTAGTGCTATGTAGTTTGGATTCTTCAATTCTTCCTTGCTGAACCGAATAAGAACGACCTTAAGGTTTGTTGTTTTGTGATAGTTTAGGTTCATTTGCAGAAATCCTTACAAGGTCTTAGATGGAAATTTCTTCTGTTATTTCCTCTTGTAACCGATCATGTGGTTAGGGAATTAGTTGCTCTTTCCTTGCTTTTAAACCTGCTGTACCAGATTTAGCCTTATTGGTTGGTTCCCTTGTAGTTTAACAAGCCTGTACAGTTGGTGATTTGGAAGTGCAGTTTCAAAATTTGGTTGTTTGTTTTTTTAGATAGCTGTGAGATATGCCTCCTCCATTATTTAGCCATGACCATTAGTGTTTAAAGCTTGAAACATTGATGTTTTGTGCTTCTGTGCTTGCTACGATGGGCTTTGAAGGAAGGAGAAGAAGGGACAAGTTGTGGTCACTGGAATGGATAGTCATGGGTAGCATTTTTGGTCTCTTTTGCTTGTTACTAGGGTGCTGAATAGTGGCAGGAGTAGCCTATATAAGTAGAAGAAGTATTGCAGATTTGGTTTAGCTTATGTGGCTTGCATTATCTCTGATTAATGGGGCTGGTAGTTAGCTTTCTTTTGTTCTATTTTACAGCATGTATAGAAAGCTCAAAGTTGCATTCTTTTGCCCTAATTTACAGCATGTATAGAAAGCTCAAAGTTGCATTCTTTTGCCCTATTTTACAGCATGTTTAGAAAGCTTAAAGTTACTTTCTTTTGCTCTATTTTATAGCATGATTAGTAAGCTTAAAGTTGCTTTCTTTGCTCTATTTTAAAGCATGATTAGTAAGCTTAAAGTTGCTTTCTTTGCTCTATTTTATAGCATGGTTAGTAAGCTTAAAGTTGCTTTCTTTTCTCTATTTTATAGCATGATTAGTAAGCTTAAAGTTACTTTCTTTTGCTCTATTTTATAGCATGATTAGTAAGTTCAGATTTGCTTTCCTTTGCCTTGTTTTATAACGTGCTTAGAGAGTTCAGATCGGCTTCCCTTGTGTTATTTTCATGTAGCATGCTTGGTTAGTTGTAATCCCACACTTGTTAGATATATCTACAGGATTCTAATAAGCTCTAATAAAGGATTATGAGAAGTGTGAGTAAAGAAAAAGACCAAGATCTAGTTAAAAAGAGATAACAAGTAAACTAAAGTAAGAGGCTAGTACCCGACTTCCAAGGTTGTCGTTAAACAAATCCAGGTGACCAATTCCAATGTCTTGGCCCTGGTAAGATCAAGGTCTTTACCTCATAGGACTAGAGGCTCGCTACCTCAGTCACTATTAGAGAGCGCGCAAAACAAAGATGGTACTAAGCCTGGGCCCAAAGAAGAAAAGAAAAGAAGAAGAAAGTGAAAGAGAAATTAAAAGATTAATTTCTAGTATAAGAAAAGTAAGAAGAACAAGAAGAAGAAAGTGAAAGAGAAATTAAAAGATTAATTTCTAGTATAAGGATATAAGAAAATGAAACAAGTTTATGCTTAGAATCAATAAAAGTTTAGTTCTTTAATTCTAAGCCTACAGTAGTAGTTTCATTACTTTCCTGTCAGTTAGTGAGCATGTTTAGTATTCAGTTTTATTTCTGTATACCATGAGTACATGCAGCTTTGCTTTAGCATTACAGTTTCAGTATTATTGCATTACTTTTATGCACTTCGATGTTTTTGTGAGATAGATTAGTACTTACTAAGCGTTTTCGCTTATAGTTTTATTTTCTTTCCTCCTACTGCCGATAAAGGAAAAGCTAAGATATGAAAGGGAGGCGATAGGATGGTGGTGGTGATGAAGGTGTGTGATGTCTGGACTGTGGAGAGATCCAGAATTAGCTGACAAAACTGTTAAGACTTTCTGTTTAATTCTTTTAGATTTCCTTAAGTGTTATTTTGAGTGGAGACTGTATTTAAGTTTATTCCGCACTTGTAAGTAGTTCACTTATATTATTGGTGGAGTGATGTAGTTGGTTGCTTTGCTAGAGTAGTTTCTTTCTTTTACTGTTGATTTATTATTGCGTGGTTGTGAATAAAATGTGTTTCAGCCGCATGTGGCTGCGTATATATTGTCTGTATTAATGATTTGGTCACCGGTACAGGGGTGACTCTGTCGAAATTTTTCGGTAGGAATTCCTCTGGGCCGTGATAAATCTAACTGACTCTAATAGTAGCGTCAGTGACACTAGTAAGTAGAGTAGTAGTTAGGTAACGGTCGCCCTTAGAGAGTAGTAGTAAGAAGGGTGGTTGTTACATATATGTTGGGTCATAGTTTAGATTTTGATAATAAAATTTTGGTTTTGCTCTACTTTGAATTTATAATAATTTGCTTTTAAAATTTGCTTTCTTAATTAGATTGTGGCTTAAGTTACACTATCCATACTATTACTGCTGACTTGTCCAAGAGTAAACTTCTAGCATGTTTATTATCTAGAGGTCATGAGTTATTCCTTTTGGTGCTAGTATATTTAGTGATTTGTTCTCTCTACCTCTAGTGAAACAAAATGAGCATGACCTTTGTTTGATAACAAAATTTTTTGCACATTCATTGTTTAGATTCATGTTGTTAGGGTACTAGTGCTTGTACATTTAGTGATTTACTTTTCTTTATTTTCAATAGCAAGACATGAGCATTGTATTTCATTGAAATTATTTAATTCTAGTCTAAATTAAGGATCTCTTTACACTTTGCCTTATCTTGGTAGTTGAAGGTTCTGGAATTAGTCATGATTCATTAAACTTGATGAGTACTTGAATTTTCATGATGATTTCTTAACTACATCTTGGTCACTAGATTGATGCTCGAATCACTTAAGCATATTTGAAAAATTGTAAATTCCACTAGTTGCATCTTTACAAATATGCAATTGAAGAAAAAAAATATAAATTAAAATAAAAAGAGAAAAAAAAGAATTTTTTTTAGAAGCAAATGATGAAATAAGGGATTGAAAAATTGTTATCGTGAGTGGAAACTAGTTGTTTGCCCCTTTAGGACCGAGTTATGTTACTAGAGAAGGGAATGCTAGATTTATCTTAATATTAAGCACATTCTTTAGACCTTGGGTAGAGTTAGGAAAGAGGAATCAAGTAGTGTTTACTACTGGGAATAATAGGAAAAGATGGTTTGATGATGACTTGACTAAGATTAGGAATTGATACTTGAGAGATTTAGGCCATGATTTGCATTGAGCATGGAGAATTTATTCTTAGGCTAAGTTAAATCCATTTATGATCATGCTCATTATTAAAATTGTTTGATAGAGTTAAATTGATTCACCAAATATTATGGTGCACTTACTCCTACACATGCTTCTAAACTACAAATTTTATTTGATAACAATTGAATGCTTACTTGTAGATCATCCTTGATTATGCTTATTAGTTTTACTAGTTCGATGGAATTGAATAAAATCACTAAGGATAGATATTTTTAGCTCATGAATCTAGATTATAGAGTTTGCTTGAGGACAAGCAAAAGTTTAAGTCTGGGAGTATGATGCGCGTAGATTATATATATTAATTTACACTATTTGACGCACATCTACTTATATTTCTTGTCTATGATCTATGTGGTTTGTACCCTTTTCTATCATATTTTTGCATAATCACTACTTTACGTCCAGAGATCTGTTCGGTGTTTGTTTTCATTTTCAGGAATAGTTTAGAGCAAAAAAGGATTCAAAGCACGCAAAAGAAGATCATTTGGAGAAAGACTAAGACCTAGCCATGGCCCAAGGCATGGCCATGCCTCCCTCATGGATGGACTTTGGGATAAAAAGGATGTCTTTCAGAGCAAAAACAAATGAAGAATACACTTTGAAGCAACTTCGAAAGAGAAAACAAGCAATCATGTCCAGCGACGTTGCCGTGCTCCTCAGAGCATATCGGGGTCTAAAAAACAAAATATGCTAAAATTTCACCCACATGACGAGTTTCAGAGAAAAATTACATGGCCAAAAGGCACAGTCGTGCCTTCAAGCATGGGCATGCTAGATTTTAGATTGCTACGTGGATGCAAAGTAAAATAGCTATAACTTTTCGGTGGGTTGGAGTTACGGGTCATTCCAAGTATCAAAGTGAAGATGACTTCGAGATATACAACTTTGATTCAAACATGACCATGAGATTTTACATGAATGTACCCCTAACCATGCCTCAAAGTCATGGTCGTGTCACAGGCTATACATCCAAGCAGTAACAAACAAGGGGTGACAGTGTCTAGAGGCACAGTCGTGCCTCTTGTTCCAGCCAATTTTGAAGGGGGCCATGCCAAATGGCAACTTTCCCATGCCTTTTTCCAAATTGGAATGGACTTAGCCGTGCCTTGAGGCACGACCATGCCTCCAGAAAAATACAAGTTTGAAGATTAGGTCATGCCAAAAGGCATGGCCCAAAAGGCATGACCCAAAAGGCAAAACAGAGAAGCTCATGTTCTGGCCATGCTAAATGGCACAATCAAGCTATGTGGGCATAGCCAACTTGGCTCTAGCCATGACATAAGGCATAACCAAGAAGCCAGACACAACTTTGGTCGTGCCAAATGGCACGACCAAGCCATTTTGCCAGAGACAAATTAGCTCTGGTCGTGCCAAATGGCACAGCTAGGAAGCTGAAGGGCAATTTGGTCATGTTCCAAGGCACGACCACCCGGTTCCCTCATCTCTATAAAAGGGGCACTTCATTCCCTTGTTTAGGGAGGAAGATCCAATGCGAGAAGGGACCATCTAGGTCAAATCCTTACACCTGGAGGATTCATCTCGGTGATCCGAGGCTATCCTACTACTCCATCCTCATCGACACTCCAAGATTTGTATCCAAGAGCTTCACTTGACATTAAGGATAAATTTTTCCTTCCCTTCTTTAGTGTTCTTGAAATTATTATATATTTGAATTCTTGGATTATAGTTCTTCTAATTATGGAATAGATTTTTATTATTCTAGGATGTAGGAAGTACTTGTAATATGTGGATTTTATAAACTATTGAATTGTCAATTTACTTGTTTGATGAAGCTTGTATGACACTTGTTTTGTTTGATAAAATGCTAGCAAGTAGGCTTTCATTATGAATATGAATTTATCTATATAGATTGTATTTTTATATGCATAGATCTAATTTCTAAGTTAGATACATTGCTGTGTGTCTATGTCTAGGCATGCACCTGAATTTTCATTAAATTGATGCATAAATTATTGTCTCTTTTGAGTGTACACTCCAATATAGCTCGGCATGGTCTTAGGATACTTGTTTAACATTGAGTATCTAAGGTAACTATCCTTCTATATGGAATGTAACGTCCTAAGGAAGAATAATTCTATGTATGGAAAAGTCTATCACTTGACCTTGATGGGCTTTCCCTAACCATATGATACGCAAGTGACATACGTAATCTAGAGACGTACACCCAAGGGAGGCCTTGTAACAGGAAGTTCTCTACTGAAAACTCAAACTCTCTAAGTTACTTTTTCACATGATGACATACATTGTTACTAGTAGAGAAAGTACTCTGATACATTGTCGTAGGATGGTATTCGGTAGTAATTTAGACTGCCCTTCAAACATACAAGTGGAGAACTAGGAATGTTGAATTCATTGTACAATATTCACCATTACAATGAAACCAGCGACCTAGAACATCTTCTAAACTAAGGACTTCCTCAATTATCTTTTTTTTTTTTTTTTTTCACATCATAGTTGAAAACCTAATACAAACAATTATTGATTTTTTCTAGCTAAATTCAAAGTGAAAAATTGATTAGTATTTGATCTTCAGTCCTCGTGGGGTCGACTTATATAAATTGTATTACTTGATGACGATCGTGTGCTTGCGATAACACATCATTGACAGACAAATAAAATGAATAGAGAATTGTCAATTCATTTATTCAAGACTTTTGGGTTCATATTCTCATGTACAATTCTGATCATTGAAGCATGCTCTATATTGCCAAAGAACACATCATCAAAAGCAACATGAACCACATCTCTTTCCTACAGCCTACGTGCCATGTCTTACACCATGCTCTAACGTGTAGGACTTTTTGGTTCATATCCTTTTGTGCTTTTGCCAATTCATCTTCAAATAATTTGAAGGAAGCATAAGCGTCAGATAATTTGCTAACACTAAAATCAACCTACTCTTTAAGCTTCTTCAATTCTTGGTCCATAGAAACTTTGCCAAGTTGAATTGCATTCTTTTCTTCAAAAATCAAAGAAACATAATTGTCTATTTTAGACTTTTCTTCTTCTAATGCTTTAATAGTTTCAGTGGCACTAGATAACCTCCTAGTTTGCAGACTAGCTTCTGTTGGATCGGAAAGATGCTAGAGGGGGGGGGGGTGGATGAATAGCATTCTTCATTTTTTTTTTGGACAATCGATAATACGTAGCGAATAAAAAGATAACAAAAAAAAACTAGAAGGAAGAAGATAAGCACGCGCTAACACAAATAACTTTTTACTTAGTTCGGAGCCTTCGACGGCTCCTACTCCAAGGCCCCCACTCGTCAAGTACTTTCGTTGGACAATCCATTAATAGTTCAAAAAGTTACAATAATGAAGTACAAGAACTATATATGAAAGGTTACTGACAATAGAGAAAACTAAGAAGAACTTGATATCCTATTGTCGGTGGAGCGTTACAGCATCGTAGAAGCTTTTTCAGAGTAGTGTACAGGAACAATGTTAGTTAGAGCCCTAGAGCCAATCATTTGATGATTGTTGTATGAACTCGTTGTATCATATTCTTATATATATAAAGACATTTGTTTATGGTTATTATGCTTACTTGTATTGGTGTCAAATAACTAAGTATAATAACGTCCTTGAGTAGAAGGTTCTTACCTATATCAATCGATTGGTTGAATCGATAGTGAGATGATATAGGGAACACTACTCTTAATCATTCCTAGTCGAGTATTAACATTCAGGGACAATGTTAATGCGATGAGACTAGCATGTAGGTCAACTCGATGACTTGATCTCACAAGTCATGGATATGGAGATATCAAGTTGACACATAGGTATGCATTAGAGAATGTATACTGAATGACCCACCATGAGAAAGTATCATGGATCGTTATATGAGTGTCATATACTTTCTCAAGTGGCTATTAGTATGACTACTAGTCCTTGGACCTGAAGTCACCGTGGTTCCCTACATAAGGAGTTACGTACTTTGGCGTCGTCAAACGTCACCTGTAATTGGGTGGACTATAAAGGCGATTACTGGGTATGTAACAAATTATGTAGAGGGATGTGAGTAATGTAGATGAGATCTATCCCTCCTATATGACGGGAGTGACATCGATATTCTTGATAGAGTGAGACCATAAAGTGCATGGCCATACCCAAATGGGTCAATATGAGATATTGAGCTCATTTGATTGAGTGAGTCTACTTGGAGTTCAAGATTTAGATTGATTAGAGGATGACACGCTCTATGCCTCACATTGATCAATCTAGATGTCAAGGATAGAAGGACACTTGTCATATATTGTGAGGAGTCACAATTAGAGTCACAAGGTGATGTTGGATTTCAACATTCTTATAACTTGGGTAGTAATGATGTGTTGCTAGATACCGCTCATTACTTATGCTTCTAAAAGAGTTTAGGAGCATTGACAACGTTACAAGAACCTATAGGGTCACACACAAAGGGCAATTAGATGGAGATTAGGTTCATTTGATGAACCTAAAGGATTAGGTTCATGTGATGAACCAAATTGGATTAAGAGTAATCCAAACTAGGCTAATTGAGTTGGACTCAATTCGGTTTATGTATTAAATGAGTCTAATTTGGACTTAGACTCATTGAATCAATTTAATTCAATGAATAGAGATTCATTAAATTAAAATTGACTTGAACCAATAGTTAGATTTGATCAACCATGGGAGAGAAGTGGTCAAGTTTGACTTGACTTGAGAGGAAGATGAAGGGTCAAGTTTGACTTGACCATTTGCCACCTCATTGGTGAGTTGGCATTAAGTGGGCCAATGATGATGCTCCACATCATCATGGTTGCTTAAGTGGGATGCCACCTCATGGGAGTTACCAAGAGTTGTGACTCTTGGCATCCCATGGAGGTTACAAACCACTCAAAAGTGGCCGACCACTTTCATTCTAGGGGTAAGTTTCATTTTGTGTTGAATCTCCCATCTTCTTCCTCAAGCTCTTCTCTTCTCTCCCTCTCCTCCATGGTTACTGATCTTCTAAGGTTGCTAGCACATCCTTAGAGGTTCTCTCCATCGACTTGTTCGTGTGGATACACATAGAGGGTTGTACACTTGACAACCTCGAGATCCGGCATCACTTGGACGAGCGGGATACGCGAAGGGCTTCGTTTTAAGGGTAACCTTTCTTCCTTGTAGATCTAGTGTAGATCTAGGCTTAGAAACTCATACGTGAATGTTTTTCGAAATTTTATTTCTTCGCACGGATCCGTGGCATGGGGGTTTCGGGGTTTTCGCAATGTAAAATGCGGTTTTTGCGGCCCGAAGAACCCAATAATGGTATCAGTGTGAGATCTCGGAAAAATTTAATTAATAGGGTTATTTGAGAAATAGCCTTATAGAATTTTTTTGGAATTTTTAGAAATTTTCTGGGAATTTTTCGGAGCTCGTAAGACATGTTTTGAGGGGATCAATTTCGGGTTCAGATTAAACTTGTTTGGGATACCCGTTTAATGGAGGAAATGTTTTATTTATAAAACATTTCCCTTTTCTTTTTATTTTCCCCAAACGCCGAACCCGACCCTCCTCTCCACTGCGATTTTCTCTCCTTCCCCGATACCCTCTGCTCACGCTGCCTCTCGCTCACGGACGAATCGGCGCCGACAGAAACGGAGCTCCGACGATCTTCCTCTGCCGGCATCGACGCCTAGTAAGCCCAGATCTAGCCGAGGCCCTTCTCGTTCTAGCTCTGATCTCTTCTCCTCGCCACTGGTTCTCTCACGGGGACGAGCCGACGCTATTGAATCGAGCCCGTTCCATTCGATCGCCGGAATGAAGAGGCAATTAGGGCTTCGAGGCTAGCTTCGATTTCTTCTTCTCTGGATGCTCTCCGATCTGTGCCCTAGCACGGTCTACGATTCCCTCTGCCCTTGATCGATCGCCGGTGCAGATTAGGGCTCGGAGCACAGAGGTGAGGAAATATCTTCGACTCATCTTCTTCCCTTTTCCGTGTGCAATTGTGCCCTAGATCCTTCATCAGCTTCGATCAGTCATCGCGATGACAAGCCGTGCCACCAAATCGTTGCGTGGAGATGCCTTAGGGCGTTGAGGGTAGGCAATCGAATCTGCTTTCTCGTTGTGGTTGTGTTCTTGTTGCAATCCATGCCCTAGATCCATCATCAGTGCTTTGCTTGGTCCAAGTTGTTGGCATTTGGTAAGTTTTGGATAGGTAAGGTTGCTACTGGATTTTTGGTAATAAATAACTTTATGGTTGTTTCTCTGATCCTCTTTTGTCTAGGCAATGCGGAGGTTCCCAACAAGAGTAGTTGTGTTCTTCCGAGGAATTTCAGCAGTTACGATCCCTAGCTGTGGATAAGCAGTGGCTGTAAGCAGACGTAAGGTCAGTGTGTACGCTTTCTAGTGGTGATTTGTGTATCTCATTACGGTATTGTGTTGATTGGGTGTTTCCTTTTTGGATCCGGGCAATGAAGAGGTGTTCGACAAGAGGTGTGGTGTTTCCAGCAGCAGCTACATCATACCGGCAGCAACCTTTTCGGCTGTGAATTTGGGTAAGATGATTTGATTGATTAGGCTTATTGTAAATCCTAATTCAAATAGATTTGTTCGAATCGATTGAGAAGTTAGATGATCCAATTAGGGTTTATAATTGGATCTGGATTTTCGTTAGCTTCTCGAGGATTTGATTTAGCTAATTTATTTATATGTAATTAGCTAAATCTGGATACTATGTGTCACAGGACTTTGACGCGAGACGAGCATCTCGACGTTGGATTTGATTGGATTGGACCTGCTATTTGGAGGCGGGTACCTCTTGACTTATCTTTTATGATATTGTCTTTGGATATGCATAGTATTTTATAACTACAAGCAATGAACATGTTTGTCTTTGGTATGTCACTGTTTGATATCCATAGCATGTTAGGTTTATCGCCTGTGACGTATCCGTGCTTATATCATGTGATTTATTGCCATGAGTACTGTATTACCATGAGTATTTTAGTTTCTAGAATAAGTGACATACCATGTTTTACTGAGGTTAGGACTAGGTTCTGGACTTTTGGTTTCAGTCATGTGTATCGAGATTATCTGATACTTAGGTTTTATGTCATGACTGGCTTGGGTACCTCTATTTGTATATCATATATGATTTGTGTACCTAGACCTTGATTCTTGATATGTGCATATTGTTGGTACACATGTTATGGAAGGGGATATGTTGGGATCTAGGTTGCTATACCATAGAGGACCTGTATACCCTAGATCCGTGGATTGACCTACTGATACTGTGGTACCCATATTATGTATATATGGATTTTTCTATGCTGATCAGGATATTCCATACTTATTATGTTCAGAACATAGGTTTTTGATATTCTATCTGACCTGTGTATTCTAGATTTTGGTATGTGACCATCGTTTTTACAGTACCCATTTTGTATATATGGATATGGTTATGTTGATCAGTTTTGTTATGCATAGTGACATGCATCATGATTGCATGCTGTGCGATTGTCGGCTCCACTATGGTTGAGCCCATCGCCAGTTACATGCACACACCCCACTCATGGTTTAGTGGTATATCGTGTGTGTGGCGGTTCTCATGCTTGGCTCCGTTGGTCATATGACTCAGGTGTAGCCGGCATCGTTCCTTCTGCTTGGCTCGGCATTTAGTGTAGCAACAGAGTAGCCGTGCAGACGGTGGACTCTGTTTGGCTCCGCTTGGTCGTGACTCGGTGGTAGCCGTGAGAGATACCTCCCGCCATCGTGTACCGGAGTTGAGAGCATTGAGCTCCCCATTTATGATTTGGGGTCAGGACAGGAGTACTCCGACAGCATCCCGTCCACTCGGTCACTCATCAGGAGTAGTGACGACAGAGTGCACGGTTGTCACAGCCCTACCCACTCGGTCTCACCATTTGTGTGTGAGATGACTGACTGGCGTCAGGGGTGACCAGGACGCATCATTAGCATCATATGCATTGATGCATTTATATTTTTATGATTGTGTTTGCTGCATTTAGTTGCTGCATTTTGGTTGGATACATACTTTTGACCTGCATACAGGATTATTGACACTTTCGGTTTGACGACCCTTTTGTCTGGATAGGAGTTCCTGGTGAGTACAGCTTCCTCAGTTACCTTTCAGTTTTGCATATTCCCTATATATGATTAGGAAGCTGTATTCCATGTTTGTTGCTGTTAGATATATCTTACTACTCATGTCCATTGGTATTCGCTGAGTTGTTGAACTCACCCCCGTTGACACTATCTTTTTCAGGTACCAGGTTATTTATGGTGTCGCTTGGAGCATCCTGTCTGCTGGTCCCCACGTCACATCAGAAGACTTATCGGTTTCACGTATGTTTTGTTTGTTTTATGTATCAGTTTGTTTAGCTCTGTACTCTGGTTTTATTTTTGGAGTGTTGACGTTGTTATGTGGTATTTTGTATTTATGTTATTGGTTGTGTAAGTCTAGCCGGCTAGCAGTCTTTGTGTTTTGGTTTTGTTCCAGCCGAGTGGGCTGATGATATATATTTAACTGCGTGGTTGTGTCAGCCAGAGGCTGAATTTGATATTAACTGCGTGGTGTTTGTTTTCTTTTATTGTTATTATTCCAGCCGCATGTGGCTGAGGTATATAGTGTTTGTAGAAAAGTTTCAGATTGTCCGCCGTACAGGGGAGATGCTGCCGAAATTTCTTCGGACAGAGACTCCTCTGGGGCGTGACAATTTAGTGGTATCAGAGCAGGTATACGATACTTGCTACGTATTCTGGATTTTTGAGATTTATCTGATACCAATTTATTTGGTAACAGAGATCGACTTATGAGTCTTATTTTTGATGTTTTGGATTTCTTGATTTTGTCTTCTCGATGTGACTTTTTGGATTTTGGGACCTGGCAGCAGGACATCTCCAAGCTATAGGAGGTATGTTGGTATACTGTTATCCTACATTTTTGTTAGTATATGCACTGTTGATTATTACAGTCTATGACATGTATTAGCACTCTTTACTAGTACCTGTCTGGTTGTTGTAGCATATATTATATGTGATGGGTTAGCCACTGATCTTGATTGACCTTAATAGAGATTAAGGATTATAGGCTTTGGTGATTTTACATATCATACCACTAGTAGTTTTTAGCTTATGTTATTACTAGTTGGTTAGCAGATTGAGGCACATACCAGCCTCTGCTTTTAATAGCTGGGTAGTGGATAGTATTTATATCTTTATGTTGACCAGCCAGTGGTATACCATGTTATCTTAGTTAATTTCATTAGTAGATAATTGATCTATTCTTGTTAGATCGGTCAGTAGAAGATAGATTGATGTTTGTTGACTTAGGTAGTCGTGATCGATTTACCTTAGATGCTTGTAGAGGCTTTATTTATTCTTGATTGGTTAGTAGATGACCGATTAGTTTTGTTGACCCGAACAGTAGGGGATTGACCTACTTTACTTCTAGATGTTTGAATCTTGAGTTGTTGTGCTTAGTGGGATATCTTGAGCACATCGAGTATCTAGCTTATACTGACGTGGGAAAGGATTGAATTAGCCATATACTATTGATGATTTGGTCAGTTGATAGAGGATCGATGTATCCTATTCCATGGGTACTGTAATTTTAGACTGTATGTACCTAATTGGATAACTTAGAAGATGACATAGGGTTTGTGTGATAGATTGGATTAAACATGCTGATTATGCATATCTATGAAGTGTACATATGATTGTTATGAGTTGAAGGAGTTCTATGATGAATAGTTCATTTGTGAGTATTGTTTGAGGGGTATTGTTGATTTTACCTACGATGATATATGCACACGAGTTCGGTATACATTGTTGGAGGTATCACGGTAATTTATACCTAAGATGTGAGTATTTTTGGTGTGTACTAATCGTAGGATTATGACGATCATACATATGTTGTGTGTGCACGTGTGTCAGGTGTATGGTATTAAATGTCTACATTATGATATTGGTTGTTTTACCCTGTCAACTAATTCTTTCATTAGTGGGTGACCGACCCACTAGGAGGATGATAGAGTTGACTATGGATTTGATTTGCTTACTGGGTGATTATACCCTAGGCTACCCACAGTGATCTGTGGTAGAGAGATCTTGTGCAGTCTCTAGCTAGATAGTTAGGTGCCTTGGACACTTATGAATTGTTTATGATGGAGCGTTGCTCCCACAGGTTATGGATCGTTTGTGGTGGAGTGTAACTCCCACATATTATTGTTTGTTTGTGGTGGAGCGTTGCTCCCACATATTACGGATTGTTTGTGGTAGAGCGTTGCTCCCACATATGTGGTATTTCGTGTGATAAAGCATTGCTCTCACACTGGAGGTTCTGTTCTTTGGTGATTATATATCGTTGGTGATTAGATCTGTTTATTGTTGAGGATCTTATGGTTAGGAATGTCTGTGATACGGACATTATGTCTTGGTTTTACCATTAGTTCTTGCGGTGCCCTAGATGTTATCATGGACTCGATGATTTGGGTATCCCTAGAATGTTTGGATCGGTTTCCATTTTCTTTGTTGACGATGTTGAGATTTATTACGGATCTGAGGTGAGTCACGTACACTACCTTTGCTTAGATCTAGAGATGTTTCGACGAGAACATCTATATGTGATGATCAGTAGTGCTTATTTGGATTGTCTTATGTGATGATGATTAGGACACACGATCACCAGCAGGAGTATACCGTGGTTCCACAGGAGATCGAGGTTGTTACCGTTGGGAGTAGACGGAGTCGATATAAGAGGCTCGCAACTTCCTTTGTTTGGCTTGATATTTCCGGAGATACGTTGAGGGTTTCTCACGGATTGCTATGCTACTTACACGCCTGATCAGGAAAGGCGTGAAGTTCACTTGGACTGAGGTTTGCAAGACCAGCCTTTAGGAGCTGAAGCGGAGTTTAGTGTCGGCTCCGATTTTTGGTTTACCTTCTGGAGAGGACGAATTCGTGCTCTATACCGACGCATCTCTACTGGGTTTGGACGCTGTTTTGATGCAGCACGATAGAGTAGTCTCCTATGCTTCTCGTCGGTTGAAGAAGCATAAGAAGAACTACCCTGTACATGGTCTGGAGCTAGTCGCCATTATTTTTGCCATGAAGATTTAGCGACATTATTTATATGACGTTACATTTGAGATTCTCACTGACCCTAAGAGTCTCAAATATCTGTTTTACTTAGAAGGAACCTAATCTCCGACAGAGGAGATGGATGGAGTTCCTGAAGGATTTTGATTGTACCATTAGCTATCACCTAGGAAAAGCTAATGTGGTTGTTGACGCGCTTAGCTGGAAGTCTAGAGTGACTTTAGCTTGCCACCGAGTTGTGTCACAGACTGGTTACCATGGTTGTTCAGTCGTCGATCAGGACGAGGATCCGAGAGCCCTAGGTTGCTGATTATTTGCAGCCAGATAGCTTCCGGGTAGCAGACCGAGTTCACACGAGATGAGGAGGGTATTATATACTTCCGAGGTAGATTATGCGTACCTCAGTCTCATCCGGTCTTATAAGAGTTACTTTCGGAGGCTCATCGCTCATGATTTGCTGTCCACCCAGGCGGTACCCGCGTGTACCAAGATTTGAGGTGTTTCTATTGGTGGAACGACATGAAGGAAGACATCGCAGATTTTGTAGCTAGATGTCTCATCTGTCAGCAAGTGAAGGCCGAGCATCAGAGATCTGCTGGCTTACTTCAACAGATTTCTATTCCTGAGTGGAAATGAGAACACATTACTATGGACTTTGTGGTGGGTTTGCCGAGGACACGACAAGGTTATGACGCGATTTGGATAATCGTTGATCGATTAACCAAATCCGCGCACTCGTTAGCGATCCGGAAGACTGATTTCCTGGATCGATTGGTAGATCTGTTTTACCGGGAGATCATCAGATCACGTGATGTTCCATTGACTATTATTTCGGATAGAGGCCTTCGGTTCACGTCTCATTTCTGGCAGAGTCTACAGCAGCCTTTAGGCACTGAGCTCTGTTACAGTACAGTTTTCCATCCGCAAACAGATGGACAGTCAGAGCGGACCTTTCAGACTCTAGAGGATTTGTTGAGATTGTGTGTGTTGGATTTTGGAGGCAGTGGGGAGGACCATCTGTCATTTGTAGAGTTCGCCTACAACGACAGCTTTCTTTTGGCTATCCGGATGACGTTGTTTGAAGCGTTATATAGTAGGCCTTGTCGGACACCCACCCTCTGGTATGAGGTTGGGGAGGCCCAGTTGTTGGAACCTCGTAGAGCTCAGCGTGAGGCAGAGTTGGTCCATGCTATTAGATGGAGAGTGTCAGAGGCACAGGACTGCCGAAAGAGTTATGCTGACCGGAGTCGGAGACTCTTAGAGTTCTCTATTTGCGACCATGTATTTCTGCGAGTTTCACCCACGAAAGGGGTGAAGAGATTTGGTCTCCGAGGTAAGCTAGCTCCTTGAAATATTGGGTCATTCCAGATCTTGGAGAGGATTGGAGCAGTAGCTTATCGTCTGGCGCTACCACCATCTCTAGTTGGCATTCACGATGCATTCCATGTATATATACTGAGGAGATACATATCCGATCCGACACATGTTCAGTCAGATATATCTATTCCTATTCAGCCTGATGTTACTTACGAGGAGGTTCCGGTGTGGATTTTGGACCATAGAGAGCGTCAGCTATGGAAGAAGACTGTCCGACTGGTTAAAGTCGGATGGCAGCATCGTTCTGACGAGGAGGCTACGTGGAAGCTGGAGGATACGATCCGAGCTCGATACCCCCATCTTTTTACTTGCGGTATGTGGGTTAGAGTATCTTCAGCATTTATACTGCATGGTTATATTTCAGTGTTTGCTATTGGTTATAGCGAAATTTGGGGACCAAATTTTTTATTAGTAGGGGAGGATGTGAGATCTCGGAAAAATTTAATTAATAGGGTTATTTGAGAAATAGCCTTATAGAATTTTTTTGGAATTTTTAGAAATTTTCTGGGAATTTTTCGGAGCTCGTAAGACATGTTTTGAGGGGATCAATTTCGGGTTCAGATTAAACTTGTTTGGGATACCCGTTTAATGGAGGAAATGTTTTATTTATAAAACATTTCCCTTTTCTTTTTATTTTCCCCAAACGCCGAACCCGACCCTCCTCTCCACTGCGATTTTCTCTCCTTCCCCGATACCCTCTGCTCACGCTGCCTCTCGCTCACAGACGAATCGGCGCCGACAGAAACGGAGCTCCGACGATCTTCCTCTGCCGGCATCGACGCCTAGTAAGCCCAGATCTAGCCGAGGCCCTTCTCGTTCTAGCTCTGATCTCTTCTCCTCGCCACTGGTTCTCTCACGGGGACGAGCCGACGCTATTGAATCGAGCCCGATCCATTCGATCGCCGGAATGAAGAGGCAATTAGGGCTTCGAGGCTAGCTTCGATTTCTTCTTCTCTGGATGCTCTCCGATCTGTGCCCTAGCACGGTCTACGATTCCCTCTGCCCTTGATCGATCGCCGGTGCAGATTAGGGCTCGGAGCACAGAGGTGAGGAAATATCTTCGACTCATCTTCTTCCCTTTTCCGTGTGCAATTGTGCCCTAGATCCTTCATCAGCTTCGATCAGTCATCGCGATGACAAGCCGTGCCACCAAATCGTTGCGTGGAGATGCCTTAGGGCGTTGAGGGTAGGCAATCGAATCTGCTTTCTCGCTGTGGTTGTGTTCTTGTTGCAATCCATGCCCTAGATCCATCATCAGTGCTTTGCTTGGTCCAAGTTGTTGGCATTTGGTAAGTTTTGGATAGGTAAGGTTGCTACTGGATTTTTGGTAATAAATAACTTTATGGTTGTTTCTCTGATCCTCTTTTGTCTAGGCAATGCGGAGGTTCCCAACAAGAGTAGTTGTGTTCTTCCGAGGAATTTCAGCAGTTACGATCCCTAGCTGTGGATAAGCAGTGGCTGTAAGCAGACGTAAGGTCAGTGTGTACGCTTTCTAGTGGTGATTTGTGTATCTCATTACGGTATTGTGTTGATTGGGTGTTTCCTTTTTGGATCCGGGCAATGAAGAGGTGTTCGACAAGAGGTGTGGTGTTTCCAGCAGCAGCTACATCATACCGGCAGCAACCTTTTCGGCTGTGAATTTGGGTAAGATGATTTGATTGATTAGGCTTATTGTAAATCCTAATTCAAATAGATTTGTTCGAATCGATTGAGAAGTTAGATGATCCAATTAGGGTTTATAATTGGATCTGGATTTTCGTTAGCTTCTCGAGGATTTGATTTAGCTAATTTATTTATATGTAATTAGCTAAATCTGGATACTATGTGTCACAGGACTTTGACGCGAGACGAGCATCTCGACGTTGGATTTGATTGGATTGGACCTGCTATTTGGAGGCGGGTACCTCTTGACTTATCTTTTATGATATTGTCTTTGGATATGCATAGTATTTTATAACTACAAGCAATGAACATGTTTGTCTTTGGTATGTCACTGTTTGATATCCATAGCATGTTAGGTTTATCGCCTGTGACGTATCCGTGCTTATATCATGTGATTTATTGCCATGAGTACTGTATTACCATGAGTATTTTAGTTTCTAGAATAAGTGACATACCATGTTTTACTGAGGTTAGGACTAGGTTCTGGACTTTTGGTTTCAGTCATGTGTATCGAGATTATCTGATACTTAGGTTTTATGTCATGACTGGCTTGGGTACCTCTATTTGTATATCATATATGATTTGTGTACCTAGACCTTGATTCTTGATATGTGCATATTGTTGGTACACATGTTATGGAAGGGATATGTTGGGATCTAGGTTGCTATACCATAGAGGACCTGTATACCCTAGATCCGTGGATTGACCTATCGATACTGTGGTACCCATATTATGTATATATGGATTTTTCTATGCTGATCGTGATATTCCATACTTATTATGTTCGTAACATAGGTTTTGATATTCTATCTGACCTGTATTCTAGATTTTGGTATGTGACCATCGCTTTTACAATACCCATTTTGTATATATGGATATGGTTATGTTGATCAGTTTTGTTATGCATAGTGACATGCATCATGATTGCATGTCGATTGTCGGCTCCACTATGGTTGAGCCCATCGCCAGTTACATGTACCGCACACACCCCACTCATGGTTTAGTGGTATATCAGTGTGTGGCGGTTCTGCTGTTTGGCTCCGTTGGTCATATGACTCAGCGTGGTAGGCCGCTGGCCTGGCTTTGGCTCACGGCATTTAGTGTAGCAGCAGAGTAGCGGCAGACGGTGGACTCTTTGGCTCCGCTTGGTCGTGACTCAGTGGTAGCCAGAGATACCTCCCGTCATCGTGTAACCGGAGTTGAGAGCATTGAGCTCCCCATTTATGATTTGGGGTCACAGGGCAGGAGTCCGACAGCATCCCGTCCACTCGGTCACTCATCAGGAGTAGTGACGAGTGCACAGTTGTCACAGCTCTACCCACTCGGTCTCACCATTTGTGTGTGAGATAACTGACTGGGGTGACCAGACGCATCATTAGCATCATATGCATTGATGCATTTATATTTTTATGATTGTGTTTGCTGCATTTTGGTTGGATACATACTTTTGACCTGCATACAGGATTATTGACACTTTCGGTTTGACGACCTTTTTGTCTGGATAGGAGTTCCTGGTGAGTACAGCTTCCTCAGTTACCTTTCAGTTTTGCGTATTCCCTATATATGATTAGGAAGCTGTATTCCATGTTTGTTGCTGTTAGATATATCTTACTACTCATGTCCATTGGTATTCGCTGAGTTGTTGAACTCATCCCCGTTGATACTGTCTTTTTCAGGTACCAGGTTGGTTTTGGTGTCGCATGGAGTATCATGTCTGCTGGTTCCCACGTCACATCAGAAGACTTATCGGTTTCACGTATGTTTTGTTTGTTTTATGTATCAGTTTGTTTAGCTCTGTACTCTGGTTTTATTTTTGGAGTGTTGACGTTGTTATGTGGTATTTTGTATTTATGTTATTGGTTGTGTAAGTCTAGCCGGCTAGCAGTCTTTGTGTTTTGGTTTTGTTCCAGCCGAGTGGGCTGATGATATATATTTAACTGCGTGGTTGTGTCAGCCAGAGGCTGAATTTGATATTAACTGCGTGGTGTTTGTTTTCTTTTATTGTTATTATTCCAGCCGCATGTGGCTGAGGTATATAGTGTTTGTAGAAAAGTTTCAGATTGTCCGCCGTACAGGGGAGATGCTGCCGAAATTTCTTCGGACAGAGACTCCTCTGGGGCGTGACAATCAGAGCCACGTGCGAAGCTCGTACGAGTTTTTAATTTGAATTTTATGAAATTCTACAGATCTGTAAGTTTCTGTATTTTTATTATTTTTATTGATTTTATGGGTAATTTTCTCGTAGAAGTGAAGAACAAGTGTTTTGACACTTGTAGGCTTCGACTACCGAGAAGATATTTCCGAAATGGCAAGGTTTCGACCCAAATCCTTTTGGGACAGCAAACTAAGGCACTGTCGAATCGCTTAGGAACACTCGTGATGGTTATATCGCGGGTAGGGGCGCTGCCCCTGACCCCGCAAGGGGCTTCGTTCCGCGACTGCGCCCGAAAATCGCTAAATGGGACCGCTGGGAATTTTTACTCATAATAATTGTAAAAATTGTAAGAAAAATTATAGAAATTTATAGAAATTACATAATTTAGAATTATATATTATTTTGTGATGGTCATGGCCCCAAAGACCCAATTAGATTGGAAATTCTGTGTTGTAATTCATATTATGGCCTTCGTGCCATTTTCTGTGATGTGCGTGTTGTATGTGATATGCGACCTGCACGTCGTGCCTTTACTATTTTTATTTCCTGTTGTAAATTAGTTTAGACTCGAATGTAACTTGAGTTTCACTTTTGTAATGTACAAAATGGAGCAGTGGAAGGTTCACTCGAGATGGAGTTACGAGGAGGGCGCGAGCAACACAAGGTGGTCAAAGGAAGGAGCTTGAGAAGCTGTTGACCTTAGGTTGACCATCCGATCTTCTCATTGGCTTGATAAGATCGTAGTAGGGCCATGACTAATCACAAAATATTTAATTATTTTCTTGTGTGTGTGTATATGTGATGCATGCTAGAATAGTAATTAATTAGCGCATTGACGATTAGATTAGATCTAAATCGCGTACATGATGCGCCCTAACAATTAGATTAGATCTAAATCGTGTATATGATACACCTCGTCGATTAGATTAGATCTCAATCGCGTCAACTCGAAATGCCTACCATGCCATGATACCCATCACTACCTCGATCGCATGTTGTTGTTGAATCTGCCAAAGCAGAGCAACACATACTATCTTGGTAGGGTACGGAGGGACAATCTTGGTCCCGCCTATCAACGTATGGGTGAATACAACTCAATTAGATTGAGTAACTAGTTAACTCAATTGGATCGAGTTTAACTATAGGCATTTTCCAATTGTTGGTAGATAGGACAAAATCACGTTTATATTAACTCTTGGACGTATTAGCCAAAGCTAACTCAAGTTTTAATATAAATGAAGATCTTGATCCTATAAATAAGAGTTGCATAGAGATGTAATTGGTAATTAGTTACCTACCGATCATACTAAGTCTTGGGCGTTTTAGCCAAAGCTAACTCAGGGCATAGTATGATGTGGATCTTGTCCCACATGAATTATAGAATTCAGTGAGAGCATCATTTAGTTAAAGTCCTAATTAAATGATTAATAGAATATGATATTTATTTTCTGCATTTTTCTGTTGTAGATTACCATGTCGTCAAACACGAACTCCTTTTCCCTGCGTTTTGTCCTCGATAAGGACAAGCTCAACGGAGCTAATTTCCTGGGCTGGTACGGGAATCTGAGAATTGTTCTCACACAGGAACATAAACTGTACATTTTGGAGCAGCCCATTCCGGAGGCACCTCCTGCCATTGCCACGCAAGCTGACCGAGATGCTTACAAGAAGCATCAAGATGACGCATTAAATGTGTCATGTCTCATGCTCACAACCATGAATTTTGAGCTTTAGAAGCAACACGAGTTGATGGGTGCTTATGATATGGTTGAACATTTTCGTCAACTGTATCAAGGACAAGCAAGGCACTGGAAGAGGAACTGCACAGGATACTGGGAAGATCTTAAGAAGAAGAGAAATAAGATTTCTACTTCAGGTATAAATGTTATAGAAGTCAACCTCTCTATTTCTTCATCGTGGGTATTAGATACCGGATGTGCTTCTCACATTTGTACTAATGTACAAGCGCTGAGAAATAGCAGAGCATTGGCGAAGGACGAGATAGACCTACGAGTAGGCAATGGAGCACGAGTTGCTGCTGTTGCTATAGGAACTTACTATCTATCTCTACCCTCTGGGCTTGTACTAGAATTAGATGAATGTTGTTATGTGCCTTCCTTGACTAAGAACATTATATCAGTTTTTTTTTTGGACAAGAAAGGGTTTTCATTTATAATAAAGAACAAATGTTGTTCAGTTTATTTAAATGATATGTTCTATTGTAGTGCACCTCTAATGAACGGACTCTATATTCTAGACCTTGAGAACCCTATCTATAACATAAGTACCAAGAGGTTCAAGTCAAATGACATGAACCAAACCTATCTCTGGCACTGTCGCTTAGGTTATATAAATGATAAACGCTTATCCCAACTCCATAAGGATGGTTTGCTGGATTCATTTGATTTTAAATCATATGAGACATGCGAGTCATGCCTTCTAGGCAAGATGCCCAAGACTCCCTTTAGTGGACACAGTGAGAGAGAGACTGACTTGTTAGGTCTTATACATAGTGATGTATGTGGCCCTTTCAATATCACTGCTAGAGGTGGTTATAGGTACTTCATTACATTTACTGATGACTTCAGTAGATATGATTATATGTACCTAATGACACATAAGTCAGAATCCTTTGAAAAGTTCAAAGAATTCAAGAATGAAGTACAAAACCAGCTTGGCAAGAGTTTTAAGATACTTCGATCAGATCGAGATGGTGAATACCTTAGCCATGAGTTTCGTGACTATCTAGATGAGTGTGGGATTCTATCTCAACTCACTCCTCCTGGAACACCACAGTGGAATAGTGTATCCGAAAGGAGGAATCACACCTTATTAGATATGGTACGATTTATGATAAGTCACACAGATCTTCCAATGTATCTTTGGGGATATGCTCTAGACACAGCAACTTTCATTCTCAATCAAGTTCCATCTAAGGCTGTAATAAAGACACCATATAGGATATGGACAGGGAGAGATGCCTAGGTGTCTTTTATGAGGATTTAGGGTTGTGAGGCTTACGTTCGACGTCAAGTCTCGGACAAATTGGGACCCAAATCTGACAAATGCTATTTCATTGGATATCCCAAGGAAACGAAGGGATATTACTTCTACATTCCCAGTCAACACAAGGTAGTTGTGGCTAAGACTGGGGTATTTCTAGAAAGGGATTTTGTTTCTAGAAAGACTAGTGAGAGTACGTTCGATCTTGAAGAAGTTCAAGATGGGAACCATAGCATTGAAGCCTCGATGGAAGTTGAACTGGAACTACAAAGTGTTGTGGATGATGTTGTTCCACAAAGAGTTGAGGAACAACAACCAGTTCAAGTAGACCTACCTCTTCGCAGATCTGATAGGGTACGTCGTCAGCCTGAGAGATACTCATTTCTCTTGTCTGACCATGATGACGTTGTGCTCATTGAGGATGAGCCTACCTCCTATCAGGAAGCTGTGATGAGACCAGATTCTGAGAAATGGCTAGAGGTCATGAGATCCGAGATGGAATCCATGTACACTAACCAAGTATGGACTTTGGTTGAATCACCTGAAGGGGTCAAACCCATTGGGTGTAAGTGGGTCTTTAAAAGAAAGACTGACATGGATGGCCTTATTTATAAGGGTTGCTTGGTAGCTAAAGGTTTCAAGCAAATTCATGGTATTGACTATGATGAAACCTTTTCTCCAGTAGCGATGTTTAAATCCACTCGGATCATGCTTGCTATTGCAGCGTATCACGATTATGAGATCTGGCAGATGGATGTCAAAACCACGTTTCTGAATGGAAACCTGCTCGGGGATGTGTACATGACACAACCTGAGGGTTTTGTAGATCCACAACATACTGGCAGAGTATGCAAGCTGCATAGGTCCATTTATGGACTCAAGCAAGCTTCTCGGAGCTAGAATCTTCAATTCGATGATGCAATCAAACAGTTTGGTTTCATCAAGAATGAAGATGAACCTTGTGTCTACAAGAAGGTTGCAGGGAACACAGTTATCTTCCTTATATTGTATGTGGATGACATACTACTCATTGGGAAAGACATCCCTTTGCTGCAGTATGTCAAGACTTGGCTAGGGACTTGTTTCTCAATGAAGGACTTAGGTGAAGCATCCCGCATTCTAGGCATACAGATCTATAGAGATAGATCTAAGAGGTTGTTTGGCCTATGTCAGAGTACATATATTGACAAGGTACTCCTACGGTTTTCAATTTAGAACTCCAAGAAATGATTTCTGCCGATGTCACATGGCGTGAGTCTTTCGAAGACTCAAAGTCCCTCTTCTAGAGAGGAGAGAGACCGCATGGATCAGATCCCTTATGCTTCAACCATAGGATCTATCATGTACTCCATGCTATGTACTCGTCCTGATGTCTCGTATGCTTTGAGCATGACGAGCAGATACCAGTCAGATCCAAGTGAAAGTCATTGGATAGCGGTCAATAATATTCTTAAGTACTTAAGAAGGACTAAAGAATATTTCTTGATATATGGAGGCAATGAAGAGCTAGCTATAAAGGGTTACAGTGATGCCAGCTTCCAGACTGACCAGGATGATTATCGATCGCAGTCAGGGTTCGTGTTTTGCATAAATGGTGGTGCTGTGAGCTGGAAGAGTTCGAAGCAGGATAAAGTCGCTGATTCTACAACAGAGGCTGAGTATATTGCTGCATCAGAGGCAGCAAAGGAGGCAGTTTGGATCCGCAAGTTCATCACTGAACTTGGGGTGGTTCCTAGCATCGCTGACCCTATTAAGCTCTATTGTGACAACAATAGAGCAATTGCGCAGGCTAAGGAACCTCGCTCACACCAGCGGACCAAACACATACTACGACGCTTCCATCTCATTTGAGAGATCATCGATAGAGGAGATGTGAAGATTTGCAGAGTACCCACAGAGGCTAACATCGTAGATCCCTTGACCAAGGCTTTGGCACAGAGAAAGCATGATGGTCACACTAGGTCTTTGGGCCTTAGAGCCTATACTGATTGGCACTAGTGCTAGTGGGAGATTGTTAGTTACAGCCCTAGAGCCAATCATTTGATGGTTGTTGTATGGACTCGTTGTATCATATTCTTATATATATAAAGGCATTTGTTTATGGTTATTATGCTTACTTGTATTGGTGCCAAATAACTAAGTATAATAACGTCCTTGAGTAGAAGGTTCTTACCTATATCAATCGATTGGTTGAATCGATAGTGAGATGATATAGGGAACACTACTCTTAATCATTCCTAGTCAAGTATTAACATTCAGGGACAATGTTAATGCGACGAGACTAGCATGTAGGTCAACTCGATGACTTGATCTCACAAGTCATGGATATGGAGATATCAAGTTGACACATGGGTATGCATTGGAGAATGTATAATGAATGACCCGCCATGAGAAAGTATAATGGATCATTATATGAGTGTCATATACTTTCTCATGTGGCTATTAGTATGACTACTAGTCCTTGGACCTGAAGTCACCATGGTTCCCTACATAAGGAGTTACGTACTTTGGCGTCGTCAAACGTCAACTATAAAAGCGATTACTGGGTATGTAACAAATTATGCGGAGGGATGTGAGTGATGAAGATGGGATCTATCCCTCCTATATGACGGGAGTGACATCGATATTCTTGATAGAGTGAGACCACGAAGTGCATGGCCATGCCCAAATGAGTCAATATGAGATATTGAGCTCATATGATTGAGTGAGTCTACTTGAAGTTCAAGATTTAGATTGTTAGAGGATGACACGGTCTATGCCTCACATTGATCAATCTAGATGTCAAGGATAGAAGGACACTTGTCTTTTATTGTGAGGAGTCACAATTAGTAGTCACAAGGTGATGTTGGATCTCAACATTCTTGTAACTTAGGTAGTAATGATGTGTTGCTAGATACCGCTCATTACTTATGCTTCTAAAAGAGTTTAGGAGCTTTGCCAACATTACAAGAACCTATAGGGTCACACACAAAAGGCAATTAGATGGAGATTAGGTTCATTTGATGAACCTAAAGGATTGGGTTCATGTGATGAACCAAATTGGATTAAGAGTAATCCAAATTAGGCTAATTGAGTTGGACTCAATTCGGTTTATGTATTAAATGAGTCTAATTTGGACTTAGACTCATTGAATCAATTTAATTCAATGAATAGAGATTCATTAAATTAAAATTGACTTGAACCAATGGTTAGATTTGATCAACCATGGGAGAGAAGTGGTCAAGTTTGACTTGACTTGCGAGGAAGATGAAGGCTCAAGTTTGACTTGACCATTTGCCACCTCATTGGTGAGTTGGCATTAAGTGGGCCAATGATGATGCTCCACATCATCATGGTTGCTTAAGTGGGATGCCACCTCATGGGAGTTACCAAGAGTTGTGACTCTTGGCATTCCATGGAGGTTACAAACCACTCAAAAGTGGCCGACGACTTTCATTCAAGGGTTAAGTTTCATTTTGTGTTGAATCTCCCATCTTCTTCCTCAAGGTCTTCTCTTCTCTCCCTCTCCTCCATGGTTACTGATCTTCTAAGGTTGCTAGCACATCCTTAGAGGTTCTCTCCTTCGACTTGTTCGTGTGGATACACATAGAGGGTTGTACACTTGACAACCTCGAGATCCAGCATCACTTGGACGAGCGAGTTACGCGAAGGGCTTCACATCAAGGGTAACCTTTCTTCCTTGTAGATCTAGGCTTAGAAACTCGTACGTGAATGTTTTTTGAAATTCTATTTCTTCGCACGGATCCGTGGCATGGGGGTTTTGGGGTTTCGGCAATGCAAAAGGTGGTTATTGCGGCCCGAAAAACCCAACAAACAAATCTTGTAGTAGTTGATATTCTAAATCTATTGGTCGAAGGCCTTTATATAAGCTCATTTCGTGTGCCTCGACCATTGCTGGCGTGGTAATCTTTCGTCGAAACTTGATCTTCATGTTTATCCACTTCTAAGCACTCGGACCCCCTCTGGGTGGCTGGACTGTTGACGTGGGTTCGACTGGTCATTGCACTCCAATTCAACTTCTGGATAACTTTTCTAGTCTAGGCCCCTGGACCAGCTCCAGGCGCTCGGACCACCTGGATGCCAGCTCGGAC
Organism: Zingiber officinale; assembly: GCF_018446385.1. Classification (NCBI taxonomy): domain Eukaryota; kingdom Viridiplantae; phylum Streptophyta; class Magnoliopsida; order Zingiberales; family Zingiberaceae; genus Zingiber; species Zingiber officinale. Next base: position 89,693,843 of record NC_056002.1, read on the forward strand.
CGCCCGAGAGAAGCCGGTTTAGGCGCCTGGACTAGCTCAGGGCACCTAGAGTCCGGGCGCCCTGTCACCCTTTTTCTAGCCTCTTTTTTTTCTCATAAATATGGGTTAGTTCAGGTAACAAAAATATGTTTATCCTACAAAACAAAGTTAGCACAACATAATAAGGCAGGAGTAGTAATTAGATCATGTCTCCCTGAGACCAAGATCTAGTCAAGGTCTTAGCTTAGGTTTCCCAAATGGACATAAGATGGACCGACACCTATTGTTCCCTTAACTGGGAACACGTCCTCACTAGATCTCTCCTCTAGTTGCTTACCTCTTACTTACCAACTACAATCGCTTGACTTGCCTTTGACTCACTCGATCTTCTCTCCAGTTGTTAGGTCCACAGACTCAACTAGACTTCGGCAGGTTGTCAGGTCCCGCGAATCCAATCTGACTTCCCGCCAGATATCAGGTCCCACGGACCTATCTAGACTTTGACCAGCTATCAAGTCGCGTGGACCTAACTAGATTTTAGCCTAGTGTCAGGTCCTTTAGACCCGTCAACTCCTGTACACTTGGTAAAGCAATTAGACTATAAACACTCTAACTTTAATTTATTTATCGTTCATTAAAACCTGAGTTAGATCATTAGTGAAAATTACACCAACAATCTCCCTTTTTTATGCAATGATAATCTGGGTTAAAGTTAGAAAAAATAATAATGAGACAATATGCAAAATGCAAATAAATGATGTAAGTTAGTTTTGTATTTGATTACTTGATCAAGTTTGCTTGTTATTTTTCTACATTAACCCCTACCCTCCCCTTTTGGCATTCATTAAAAAAACTAAGGTAAAAGAAATACAAGCATAAGAAAAGTAATGTCAGACATTACAAAAAATATAACTGAAAGTAAACATTTTGTATTTATCAAACTTAGGGAGAGGTTTTAATAAAAATTTACAAATATTTTTAAGAGTATTTTTGAAGTTAAAATTGTGTTCCAAGTAAGGATTTAAAAAAAAAGCTTTTTAAGTAAACTTTTTAAAAACTTTCTGAGTAAACTTGTTCAAAACTTTATACATAAACTTTTTTAAAAATTTTTAAGTAAACTCTTTTCTAAATAAACTTTTTTAAAATATATAAATAAACTTTTTTAAAAATTTCTAAGTAAACTTTTTAAAAATATTTTAAGTAAATATTTGCAAAGTAATTTCAAAGAAAAATTTTCAAAAAAAATATTTTTCTAAGAAGAATTTTCAAAAGCGATTTTAAAGAAAACTTTAAAAAAAAAAATCTAAGAATGATTTTAAAAAAATTCAAAGTAATTTTAAAAAAATATTTTTAAGTTGTCCAAGAAAATCCTCCCCCTTAACCTAATATCTTTATTAAAAAATAATTATTCAACAATCAATATATTTAATACATGTCTAACCGTTAGTTACTAATTATCTATCACAAGATAGTAGTATTCACTTGGTTAGTCAAGTTAAGCAACATTTGATCCAGCTTATTGTTTATTAAGAAGGATTGCTTAACTTGATTAGTGTATTGTTGTATTTATAGCCCAAACTTATTTTGATGCATTGATATAAGCATCTAAAGTCCAAGCAAAAGGCCTATCCATCTCATGTTATTCTATGTTTTTGGATACACAAACAAGATAGACCTAGTGTACTTGTGAGATGCTCATTCCCTAGATCTATAGGATCATGCTTTCGATGGATTTGATTTAGACTAAGATCAAAATAATTTTACAACACTAGAGAAATGAGAAATTTTTAGAAAACATAAGTAAATAATTTTTCTAGAATTTGCAAATCACTTGAAAATTTATTTGATAGTAAAAGTCCTAGTTTACCGTATACATTCCCAATCATCTTCGTAGATTAATAAATTCAGATTCTGGTAGTAGTTTAGTGAAAATGTTAGTTAAATTTGACTTAGACTCAACATAGTTGAGTTTAATGTCTTCTTTGGCGACGTGATATCTAATAAAGTGATATTTAATTTCAATATGTTTGCTTCTTGAATGATACACTAGATTTTTAATTAAGTTAATTAAATTGATGTTATCAATATAGATTTTTATATATTTATATTCTAAGTTAAAGTCTTTTAATGTGTGCATCATGCATAACAGTTATGCTACACACTCACCCATTGCTATGTACTTAGCTTCAATAGTAGATAAAGGAACACAATGTTATTTTCTACTAAATCAGTTGACAAGTGATGGTCCAAGTAATTGGTATCCACGACTTGTACTTTTATGATCTAGTTTATAGTCGACATAATCTGAGTCAGAGTAATCTATTAGTTCAAAATTAGGTATTTTAGGATACCAAATTCCTATGTTTGGTGTGCCTTTCAAATATCTAAAAATTCTTTTTACATTAGTTAAGTGGGATTTCTTAGCATAGGTTTGGTATCTAGCACATATACTAACTAAAAATAAAATATTAGGTCGACTTACATTTAAGTATAAAAGGCTTCCTATGACATTTCTACAATATTTTAGATCTACGGGGTTTCGATTTTGATCACTATCTAAGGTTGCTTTAGTTGCCATTGATATTTTTATTTCTTTAGTATTTTCCATTCCAAATTTTTTAAGTAATTCTTTGATATATTTTTGTTTGTAAACATAATTTCCTTCATTTGTTTGTTTAATTTGTAATTCTAAGAAATAAGTTAGTTTACCTGCTAGGCTCATTTCAAATTCTTATTCCATTAAAGTTATAAAATCTTGTAAAAATTCTGAGTTGGTTGAACCAAAAATTATGTCATCTATATATACTTGAGCTATGAAGATATCTTATTTAACTGATTTTATAAATAGAGTTGGATCAATTTGACCTTGGTTGAATTCTTTGAAAATTAGATAGGAGGTCAACTTTTCATACCAGACCCTAGGTGCTTGTTTAAGACCATATAAGGCTTTATTTAGTTTAAACACATGGTCAGAATGATCTATACTTTCAAACCTAGGTGGTTGACCTATATAAACTTCTTATTTTATTAGCCCATTTAAGAAGGTGGATTTAACATCTATTTGATAAATCTTAAATCCTTTATAAACTGCATAGCTAAGTAGCATTCTAATAGACTCAAGTCTGGTTACTAGAGCATATGTTTCATCATAGTCAAGTTTCTCTACTTGACTAATCCTTTAGCTACTAATCTAGCCTTATTTCTAACAATTTCTCCATTTTCACTTAATTTATTTCTAAATACCCATTTTGTTTATATTACCTTTTTATTATTAAGTAATGGTACAAAATCCTAGACTTCATTTCTTTCAAACTGGGCTAGTTCTTCCTATATGACTATGATCTAATCTAGGTCAAGTAGGGATTCTTCTATTATTTTGGGTTCAATTTTAGAAATTAAAGATATTTGACTTATATTTTTGAAAGATAATCTAGTTTGAACTCTTAGGTCTGGGTCACCTATAATTTATTCAATTGGGTGGTCTGAGCTGACTCTTATTGTTTTAGGAGTTTATGTTTGCTCATTTTCTTGTAGTTGATTTTGTTCAACTTCATATTCGTCTATTGGTTTTTTACTTGCTCCCCTAGACCAATACTAGCTCTAGCAAAATCAATTGGCTGGTATTGAGATTGAGTTGAGTTAGATTCTTTATCAAATTTTACATTGGTTATTTTCTCAATTCTTAGAGTAGTTTTATTATAAATTCTATATCCTCTACTATTTAGGGAGTACCCTATAAAGATTCGATTTTCTAATTTTAAGGTAAATTTTCTTAAATATTCTCTTATGTTTAATATGTAAATAGGACATCTAAATACCTTAAAGTATTTAATACTAGATAATTTATTATAGTAAATTTAAAATAGGATTTTATTATGTTTCTTATTTATTATTGTTCTATTTTATATATAGTAGGTTGTACTAACAGCTTATGCCCAAAATTATTTTAGTAATTGATATTCATTAAGCATTGTTCTAGTGACTTCTTGGAGAGTTCTATTTTTTTTTCCACTATTCCATTTTGTTGAGGTGTATTAGGAAACAAGAATTCTTGATGGCTCCCATTTACTAAGCAGAATTTAGTAAATCTATGTTTTTAAAATTCTCCACTATTATCACTCCTAATTCTTTTGATTTTGAGTCTTTTTATTTTTAGTTTATTTACAATAATTACTAAATATTTTAAATATTTCATCTTTATTTTTTAAGAATTTTACCCAAGTGAATATTTAGTCACTACAAGAAAAACGTCATTCAACAACACTCAAATGACAATGGTTTTATACCAAACCGTTGTCTTTTTGCCTTTTAACAACGGTTTTAACCAAAACCGTTGTCTTTTAGCAATTTTTTTGGCCTACGACAACGGTTTTTAAAAATCGTTGTCTATTTATGTTTTTTTAAGACTACGACAACGATTTTTAAATGATACAACTGTTAGGATCTTAGATGGCTAGAGGGGGGGTGAATAGCCTCTTAAAAACTTAAACACAAATTTCTACAAATAAACTTGTTAGCACAGCGGAATTAGGAAACTAAAACAAGGAGGAAACAAGCACACTAACAAAAGAATTTATGAGGTTCGGGGATAACTTGCCCCTACTCCTCGGCGTATCCGTAAGGTGGACGACCCCTCGATCTTCGGTAGATCGCACCCCGGAAAAATTCCGGCTAAAGATCCTCCTTCTCGGTGGAGTAACCTCTCCACAAAGTCTCAATAAATATATATGTTAAAGCACAAGACTTACAGAGCTCGGTGGCAAAGAAGAATGAACTATCGCTTACAACCACGCGAGGATCAGTGGAAACAGAGAACTCACAAACCAGCAGTTTCTCACCCGAGAGCTCAAGAACTTAGCACACCTCAACGATCAACAGAACTTTCTTTTTCTTACTTGCTTGTTGTTCTTTCCTCTCACTTTTTATTGCTTCTTAAGCCCCTGTTCTCTGCTGTCACGGATCGTGGTCAATCTGCACAGAATCATCGCTGCAGCCAATCCCTCTTCCTCCTTACTGGTTCTCTAAACTCACACCAATGAAATCACAGTCTTCACTGGTGTCTTCTGAGCTCGAACCAATCACCAGGAGTCAAGCGGATCGCAGCCAGATCACACCAGTAGCCGTTGATGCCTCAAATGCACCATGTGCCGCGAATCACAACAGAAAGGCCATTTGTCGTATTCCTCTTATGGACTTAATTTGAAATTAGGCTTGGAATGATACCTGTGATCCTGCAAACTCAAAAGCTAACAACACAGAGGGTTATATGAATCAGGCAGATCAAATGCAGTGGTGGAATCGCAGAAACAGCGAACTGATTGTGTGTGGATCGGTCACCAGACCGATCCATGGACCGATCAGGACATAACCTGATCGGTCCACAGCTTGTCTGATCGGTCGTGGAGACCGATCAGACTGCAGGTGGATCGGTCTCCACGACCGATCCCTGCCTTCGATCAGATTGCACTCAGTGTGCTACTGAGTGTTTCCTGATCGGTCTACAGACCGATCAGATTACACTCAGTGTGCTACTGAGTGTTTCCTGATCGGTCTACAGACCAATCAGATTACACTCAGTGTGCTACTGAGTGATCCATGGAAACTTAGTTTCACTGGATTAGTCTGCCGACCGATCCACTATCTTATGTGTCACTGGATCGGTCTGCCGACCGATCCAATGTACCATGGAATCATTCTGACCTAATCCGGAGAACAAACTACCGAGCCCTCTCCGACTTCGTCCGGTCCAGAGAACGAGCTACCGAGCCCTCTCTGACGTAGTCCGGAGAACGAGCTACCGAGCCCTCTCCGACTTCGTCCGGTCCAGAGAACGAGCTACCGAGCCCTCTCTGACCTAGTCCGGAGAACGAGCTACCGAGCCCTCTCCGACTTCGTCAGGTCCAGAGAACGAGCTACCGAGCCCTCTCTGACCTAGTCCAGAGAACGAGCTACCGAGCCCTCTCCAACTTCATCAGGTCCAAAGAACGAGCTACCGAGCCATCTCTGACCTAGTCCGGAGAATGAGCTACCGTGCCCTCTCCGACTTCGCGTGCCAAGTTTCCAACTTGGACTTTTCCCTTCCACTTGATCAACCTTGATCATTAATCAAACCGAGTTTAATTAACATCTGATACAAACTTAAATCCGTGTCAACATCAAAACAACAGCCAAGTCAGACTATATCAACAATCTCCCCCTTTTTGTTGTTTGACAACACGATTTAAGTTTAGATCAGAACTGTTCTTATTTTCATAATTTTAGGGGAATGAAGATCCTCCCCCTAAGATGGATACACCACTAAGTCAATAACGGGAATCAAGATCCTTCCCGTTATCTTCTCCCTAAAATCAAGCCTTCATACATCTCTAAACTTAGGTGTCCTCTCCCCCTTTGTCAAATACCGAAAAGGTGCAAATGAGGTGACAAAACTCAAAAAGCTCCCCCTTAACCCATACTGTCTTTTTCTTAATGCACCTAGAGTTCCCTCTAAGTGTATTATTGACAGTAAGAATGAGATAAGATACAATCAAATCATGGCATAGGAACAGCATATTAATATGAACGGAAGCATAAGGAAAAGCAATAAATAGACAAATGAATAGCAAAAACATATGAGTAGCATAAGTATCCAGGTCTGACAAAGATATCCAACAAATAGTATCCAACACAGACAGGCAAAGTGACACACAGAATGTATCAATCAATATCCTCAATAGGAGGAACCTCATCATCATCTGCAGGAGGCACGTAACCCTGAGGCGGCTTGCTGGAGCTCGAAGGTGGATGACCCGAGAAATGCTGCGGAGGTGGGTAGTTGGCCATCCAGCCCAGAAGTAGCTGCTGCGTCACCAACTGCTGACTGCGTAGATCATTATAGCGCTGGTCGATCCGAACGCGCAGTCTATGGAGCTCAGTAGCCAGTAGCTCATCGTGCTGATCGAAGCGGCTCTCCAGCTCCGCGATCTGCCATCGCAGGTCAGGGTGGGCCTCATCAGCAACAGGAGGAGGAGCAGCAACCTGTCGAGGAAGTGCCCGTGGTAACTCTCCCAGACCTCTCCCATCCTTCCACCGAACAGCCCCATTCTGTCCCAAGATACTGGACTTGGAAAATGCCCGTTTCCCAAGTCGGCAATCCTGTCTGACCATCTTCACTATCCTACCCTTAGACACATCTATCTGAAGGGTCTCGAGCCAATCTGTAATGATATGCCCATAAGGCATATAAATGGTGGAGCTGCTAGGCTGAGAATAGGAGATGATCGAAGAATAGATGCTGGACATAATGTCAAAGTCGAGACGCCGACGCAAACCATAAAGCATCAAACAATGATAGGATCGGATCTCTGCTAGAGGTTTGGATGTGATTGGAAGAAGACAGTTTGTGACTATCTTAAAAAGAATATAGTCAGGTGGAGATAGTCTCAGAGCTGCAAAAGTAGGAAACTCAACATCCAACTCATCCAGTCCATCTGGTCTAGGATGACCGAAGAAGTACTCATAGATGGAATCAGGTGAGACATCAAATAGAGGAGGTAAAGGATGGGGTAAATCAGGATAAATGGAAAAAAGATCTCCTGAACACATTCGACAACCTAGATACCCAAAGAATTATATGATGGAGAAATCGATAGTTCTTTTAGCAACTCTGGTTCTATAATCACCATCACTGCCCTGATGAAGATTGTTGTAGAATTCATATACTAGGTCATGGTTGATGTCCCTTTCAAGGTAGACTAACGAGTCAAGTTTGTAATATGCCAGGGTTTCAGATACAGAGGGACAAAACTCATCCATGTACTTTCGATCCACAGATCGACATGGGAGCAGTTTGAATGTCCTCTGTTGAAACGCTTGTTCAAACTGTCGGTTCGGGAATCTTGAAGAAGAGGAAGGTTGAGGTCGGGAGGGTGCCTGGGACTTGGATTTCTCAGCAGATGACTTAGACGTACCCTCACCGGCTGATTTCTTCCTAAATAGGTGAAAAATGGGACATGGTCGGGTCAAATGGGAGTCCACGGGAGCCACAGAGTCGAGAACCGAGACAACACACACAACACACACAACACACAGAGATACACTGTGAAAACAAGCTAAAATGCCAAAAATGAACAGATTTCGGGGAGAAAAGAAGTTACCTAGGCGCCATTTGAAGCTTTCGGAGAAGATGAAGAGAAGAGTCGGGACTGAGGAGCGGTTCAGCTAGGGTTTTCGGTGTGAAATGAGAGGAGGAAGGATTGGGGGAAGTTAAAAAAGGGGGGTGATCAGATCATAAGATCGGACGGCCGTCCGATCAGGAGAAATCCTGACCGATCAGGGAACGTCCTGATCTGTCAGGGAGGGTCCTGATCTGTCAGGGAGGGTCCTGATCGGTCGTGGAGACCGATCAGGGAACCTCCTGATCGGTCCCCGGACCGATCAGAGGTGGATCAGAGGTAGGAGCCTCTTGATCGATCGTGGAGACCGATCAGAGAACCTCCTGATCGGTCCCCGGACCGATCAGGGGTCGATCAGAGGTCAGAACTTCCTGATCGGTCGTGGGGACCGTTCAGGGAACCTCCTGATCGGTCCCCGGACTGATCAGAGGTCGATCAGTAAGAAAAGAGAGGTGGAACTTCCTTGATCGGTCGTAGAGACCGATCAGATATCATCCTGATCGGTCCCTGGACCGATCAGTGTCTGATAGTCAGTGATTTCAGTCTCTGAAATTCGTATCGAAAGCTCTGAAACTTGGTTCAACAACTTCCAAGTTCAGAACCTAGGATCTGAAGAGCCCATGGATTATATTCAGTGATACCAATGAATATTTCCTAATGATGAGCTCTAATGATTTGGAATTATTTAGGGCTCGAAAGTTTCAGACACTTCATAACAAATGTGTTGAATCTCAAGGTTTCAAAATCAGAGAAGTTTGTTTTGTTTGTTTGCTGAAACTATGATCTATAGTGATCCAAGGTAATAAATCTGTCTCAGGCTATCGGTTCAAAATATATCATTGCTATGAGTAGTTACAAGTTTGTCAAAATATGTCAAGGTTTATTCACCAACTTGTCCTACTTTCAATCAAAATCAGGAAGATATCAATCAAGGGTATCAATCAACACATAAACAAGGTTAGATGATTTCTAGACATAGGTCCAACCAAGATTCCTTGGTTGGAATATATGAGTAAGATCTAGGAGCCAAATACACATGAATTATGTAATGACCTTCCTCATACTCAATTTATATCTCTTCAACCTAATTATTCAAGGGATGCATGATACACTTTGAATAATTTGGTTGATCCTAGCATCTCACCCCATTTCTAGCAAACAAAAATATTTTGTTAAACCTTATAGTTTGTGTGAGATGTTCCCAAGTTGCCCAAATTAATTTCCCAATTTCTCTTGTCATTTTAATGGTCCTTATTCATCATGATGTGGTCAAAATGATTTATTGAGCCAAACACATTCCCAATTCCCTCCTTAAATGACTAAATTCATTTTCCGGAAGGGGTTTAGTGAAAATATCGGCTAGGTTTGACTTTGACTCAACATATGTGAGTGCAATGTCTCCCCTAACTACGTGATCTCTAATGAAGTGATGACGCACTTCAATGTGTTTGGTCCTTGAATGATGGACTGGATTTTTCGTTAGGTTTATTGTGCTAATGTTGTCACACAACACTTGCACTCCTTTATATGAAAGTTCATAATCTTCTAGAGTGTGAATCATCCACAACAATTGTGATACACTCTCTCCCATGGCAATGTATTCAGCCTCAGTCGTGGAGAGAGCAACACAATGTTGCTTCCGACTTGACCAACTAATCAACGATGAACCTAAAAATTGGCAACCCCCACTAGTGCTTTTCCGATCCAATTTACATCCAGCATAATCGGAATCGGTATAGCCTATCAAATCAAAAGACTCCGTACGAGGGTACCACAGTCCTACTCTAATTGTGCCCTTGAGATATCTTAGAATTCTCTTAACTGCAGTTAAATGAGATTCCTTGGCACAAACTTGATATCTAGCGCACATGCCCACAACAAAAAGTATGTCCGGTCGACTAGCTGTGAGATATAGAAGACTACCGATCATGCTTCTATATTGCGTTAGATCAACTGGTTTCCCACTCTCATCATTGTCAAGACGAGTGTTTGTCGCCATTGGAGTGGATACTTCCTTAGAGTCACTCATTTTGAATTTTCTGAGCATCTCTTGAGTGTATTTCGTCTGATGGACATAAATTCCATCGTGAGTTTGTTTGATTTCAAGTCCAAGGAAGAATGTCAATTCTCCTACTAGACTCATCTCAAACTCACTTTCCATGTGAGAAATAAATTCATTCAAATAGCCCTTGTTATTTGAGCCACAAATTATGTCATCGACATACACTTGGGCTACAAAAATATTTTCACCATCTCTACACAGAAATAATGTTGAGTCTATTTGGCCTCTTACAAAACTCTTTTCTAGTAAGTATGTTGACAACCTTTCGTACCAAGCTCGTGGTGCTTGTTTAAGCCCATAAAGTGCTTTCTTGAGCTTGTACACGTGGTTTGGAGCTTCGGTATTCACAAACCCCGGTGGTAGTTCAACATAGACTTCTTCTTTAATAAAGCCATTTAAGAAAGCAGATTTAAGATCCATTTGATAGAGCTTGAAACCTCTATGTGCAGCAAAAGCTAGCATCAAACGAATGGACTCTAATCGGGCCACGGGAGCATAAGTCTCATCATAATCGAGACCTTCGACTTGACTATAGCCCTTGGCTACAAGTCTTGCCTTGTTTCTTACAACTTCTCCCTTTTGATTTAACTTATTTTTGAAGACCCATTTAGTTCCAATAATGGTGGTCTTCTTAGGTCTAGGAACTAAGTCCCACACTTGGCTCCTTTCAAATTGACCTAACTCATCTTGCATAGCTATGATCCAATCAGGATCGCGCAATGCCTCATCAACTAATTTTGGTTCAATCTCTGAAATCAATGCAACTTCATTAGACTCATTTCTAAAGAATGACCTAGTCCTAACCCCTTGTTGGATGTCTCCCACAATTTGGTCTTGGGGATGACTAGTGGCTATCCTAGATTGTCTTGGTGTTGGTGGTGCCTCATGAATGGTCTCACTAGGCACAGGCAAGAACTCAATATCAGGCAAAGGATCAGATTGAGTTCTTTGTTGCCTTTGCTCATCATCATCAGAGTCAACTTCGACTCTTTCTATGTTTCGATCATTCAAACTTAGCCTTCTAAGTTCAAATTGAATTTCTCCTACATCCCTTGATTGATCATTTAAGTTAGGGATTTCTTCAAAAGCTACATCAGAGGACTCTTCAATCAATTTAGTCCTATTGTTGTAGACTCGATAGGCTTTGCTGGTGAGCGAGTACCCGACTAGTATCCCTTCATCAGCCTTGGCCGAAAATTTTCCAAGATGGTCCTTGGTGTTCAAAATAAACACCTTACAACCAAACACCCTAAGATGTTTAATTGTAGGGGGTTTTCCAAACCAAAGTTCATGGGGAGTCTTTCCTAAAAACCTATGTATCATGATTCGGTTTTGCACATAGCAAGCTGTATTTACAGCTTCCGCACAAAAGTAACTAGGTAGTGAGTACTCATTGAGCATACTTCGTGCAGCCTCTTGTAAGACTCGGTTCTTTCTCTCCACAACCCCATTTTGCTGTGGGGTCCTTGGAGTAGAGAACTCATGCCTATATCCATTTTCTTGACAAAATTCTAAAAACCTATGATTTTGAAATTCCCCACCATGATCACTTCTAATGGTTTTAATTGTTGTTGATTTTTCATTTTCAGTTCTTCTACAAAAGGAAATAAAAATATCTATGGTTTGATCCTTAGTTTTCAAAAAGAAGGTCCATGTATACCTAGTAAAGTCATCAATAATCACAAAACAGTATCTACTTCCATTTAATGAAATAATACTACTGCAATCAAACAAATCCATATGTAATAAGTCTAAGGCAGTAGTTGTACTTACAGCGCTTTTACCTTTATGAGGCGCTTTAGTTTGCTTACCCTTCTGACATGCATCACACAATTTGGTCTTTTGGTACTTGATGCTTGGTAAGCCTTGCACTAACCCTTTGTTGACCAGCTTCCGGATATTCTTCATGTTCATATGAGCCAACCTCCTATGCCAAAGCCACGATTCTTCTTCTTTTGACATGAAACACTTATCAAGAGCATTAGTAGCACTTTTAAAAGAAACTTGATAAATGTTATCTACCCTTGTGCCTACTAGTACCGTGTCAAGTGTGTCAATGTTTTTGACTAGACATTGACTTGAATGAAACTCAATTGTGTAACCCGTATCACACAATTGACTGACACTTAGGAGATTAAAAGTCATCCCCTTGACTAGAAGGACATTCTTGATTTGGAGATATTCGGATATATGAATGTCTCCAACCCCTATAACCTTAAGGCTACCATTATTACCAAATGACACATTACCTCTATTTTTGTTTTGAATGGTAGAAAATAGTGACTTGTCCCCGGTCATGTGCTTGGAGCATCCACTATCAATAAACCAAGTTGATAGACGCTCCCCCTTTACCAATGCCTACAAGACACGAAAGATAGATGTTTTAGGTACCCAAATCTTGGGACCTAATGCATCTACAATGAAAGACTTAGGCACCCATGCCTTTGTTACCTTCTTCCTAGTCTCATGAACCCTAGAAACATGCGATCTATGAAATTGGGTTCTTGACATTAAAGAAATAAAGCTAGACTCCTTAGGTTGGTATCCTAATCCAGCCTTGTTGTAGACCGCCCTTTGGGCATTTAGAATCATGTCTAGGGTCTTAGAGCTAATTGAGAATTTTTCAAGCATTTTCTTGAGTTTCTCAACCTCACCCTTCAAGGCCTTGTTCTCATCCTCAAGGACCTCTAGATGTAGGTCATCAACCTCATCTTCCCTAAGGGCCCTCAAGTTTTCTACTTCCTCTTTTAATGATTTATTTTCTGTTTTTGATTTTTTAAGCAAGGTAGACAAATGTGTAATAGTCCTATAACATTTTTCTAAGTGAGAAGAGGTTACCTCTTCATCATCCAAAGATGATGAAGCCGCGGCTGAAGTGCTTGAGTCATCACTCTCGGACTCGGACTCCTCCCTTGCCATGAGTGCCAATTGCCGAGTACTCTTCTCCTTCTTCTCTTCCTCCTCCGATGAGCTTGAGGAAGATTCATCCCAAGTGGCCTTGAGAGCTTTCTTCTTCTTGGCTCTTTCCTCCTTCTTTTTGGCCCGTTCCTCCTTCTTGAGTTTTGGACACTCACTCCAGTAGTGGCCTTTCTTGCTACACTCATAACATGTAACATTAGTCTTATCGATATTTTGATCATTAGGTTTACCTTTTCCTTTGTATCTTCGGCTTCTTCTCATAATTCTCCTCACAAAATTTGCCATCTCGCTTGATGATGATCCACCTTCATCATCGGACTCGGAGGAGGATGTAGATGAAGAAATCTCTTTCTCCTTCTTCTTTTCCCTCTTTCTTCTTCCATCCTTGTTCTTTGGTCCTGCAACTAAGGCAATACCTTTCTCTCTTTGACCTTTGTTAGCGAGTTCATGCAGTTCCATTTCACAAAAGAATTCGTCTAATTTAACAATGGAAAGATCCTTAGAAACCTTGTAGGCATCTACCATAGATGACCACAAGGCATTCCTTGGAAAGGATTTAAGAGCGTACCTTACTAGATCGCGATTCTCCACGCGTTCATCCACGGAATGTAGACCATTGATGATTTCCTTGAACCTCCCATGTAGTTCACTTACCGTTTCATTTTCCTTCATGATGAGATTTTGTAGTTGATTCAAGAATAGGTCCCTCTTGGCTATCCGAGAATCACGAGTTCCTTCTTGGAGCTCAATAAGCTTGTTCCATAAATCTTTTGCACTCGAGAATGGACCTACCTTGACGAGTTGGTCCTTGGCAATCCCACATTGTAAGGTGATTACCGCCTTGGCATCGGCTTGCCCTTTACGAGTTTGTTCGGTAGAACACCTTGATGAATCGAGTTCCTTACCTTCTTCATCCTTCGGTGGTGTGAATCCTTCCTTGACCGAGAACCACATGGAGATATCAGTCTTGAGGTAATACTCCATGCGGCTCTTCCAATACTGAAAATCTGCTCCGTCGAAATAGGGAGGACGATTGGTGCTGAATCCTTCCTTCATGGCCATCTTCTTGCTCCTTAGGATGTTAGTCCAGATGAAGAGCACCAGGCTCTGATACCACTTGTTAGGATCTTAGATGGCTAGAGGGGGGGGGGGTGAATAGCCTCTTAAAAACTTAAACACAAATTTCTACAAATAAACTTGTTAGCACAGCGGAATTAGGAAACTAAAACAAGGAGGAAACAAGCACACAAACACAAGAATTTACGAGGTTTGGGGATAACTTGCCCCTACTCCTCGGCGTGTCCGTAAGGTGGACGACCCCTCGATCTTCGGTAGATCGCACCCCGGAAAAATTCCGGCTAAAGATCCTCCTTCGCGGTGGAGTAACCTCTCCACAAAGTCTCAATAAATATATATGTTAAAGCACAAGACTTACAGAGCTCGGTGGCAAAGAAGAATGAAATATCGCTTACAACCACGCGAGGATCAGTGGAAACAGAGAACTCACAAACCAGCAGTTTCTCATCCGAGAGCTCAAGAACTTAGCACACCTCAACGATCAACAGAACTTTCTTTTTCTTACTTGCTTGTTGTTCTTTCCTCTCGCTTTTTACTGCTTCTTAAGCCCCTGTTCTCTGCTGTCATGGATCGTGGTCAATCTGCACAGAGTCATCGCTGCAGCCAATCCCTCTTCCTCCTTACTGGTTCTCTGAACTCACACTAATGAAATCACAGTCTTCACTGGTGTCTTCTGAGCTCGAACCAATCACCAGGAGTCAAGCGGATCGCAGCCAGATCACACCAGTAGCCGTTGATGCCTCAAATGCACCATGCGCCGTTAATCACAACAGAAAGGCCATTTGTCGTATTCCTCTTATGGACTTAATTTGAAATTAGGCTTGGAATGATACCTGTGATCCTGCAAACTCAAAAGCTAACAGCACAGAGGGTTATATGAATCAGGCAGATCAAATGCAGTGGAGGAATCGTAGAAACAAAACTGATTGTGTGTGTGGATCGGTCACCAGACCGATCCATGGACCGATCAGGACATATCCTGATCGGTCCACAGCTTGTCTGATCGGTCGTGGAGACCGATCAGGCTGCAGGTGGATCGGTCTCCACGACCGATCCCTGCCTTCTTCTCTTCGCAATACCATCTCCTGATCGGTCTGAAGACCGATCAGATTGCACTCAGTGTGCTACTGAGTGTTTCCTGATCGGTCTACAGACCGATCAGATTACACTCAGTGTGCTACTGAGTGATCCATGGAAACTTAGTTTCACTGGATCGGTCTGCCGACCGATCCATTGTCTTATGTGTCACTGGATCGGTCTGCCGACCTATCCAATGTACCATGGAATCATTCTGACCTAATCCGGAGAATAAACTACCGAGCCCTCTCCGACTTCGTCCGGTCCAGAGAACGAGCTACCGAGCCCTCTCTGACCTAGTCCGGAGAACGAGCTACCGAGCCCTCTCCGACTTCGTCCGGTCCAGAGAACGAGCTACCGAGCCCTCTCTGACCTAGTCCGGAGAACGAGCTACCGAGCCCTCTCCGACTTCGTCCGGTCCAGAGAACGAGCTACCGAGCCCTCTCTGACCTAGTCCAGAGAACGAGCTACCGAGCCCTCTCCAACTTCGTCAGGTCCAAAGAACGAGCTACCGAGCCCTCTCTGACCTAGTCCGGAGAACGAGCTACCGTGCCCTCTCCGACTTCGCGTGCCAAGTTTCAAACTTGGACTTTTCCCTTCCACTTGATCAACCTTGATCATTAATCAAACCGAGTTTAATTAACATCTGATACAAACTTAAATCCATGTCAACATCAAAACAACAGCCAGGTCAGACTGTATCAACAACAACAACAGTTTTTGAAAACTGTTGTCTATGTGCGCTTTTTTTTAGGATTACGACAACAGTTTTTAAAAGCCGTTGTCTTAAGTGATGTTGAATATTGGTGTTTTTTTTCCTTCGCCGTTTTTTCCCCTTCGCCAATTTTTGCCCCGCTTTTTTTCTTTCCCTCTCCCCGAAAGTTTTTTACCGCCGCATTCCACCCTTTTATCTTCTCAATCCGTCCCTCTTTTCTCACAATCTCTCGCTCACCGGAGCCGCGTAGGAGCAGCAGCAGTCCACGAGTCCATTAGGGACGCCCTCACCGGCAAGACCTCCGACATGAAATCCACTAACAGTAAGTGTCCTCTACTTCTTCCTCCTGCATCTTCTCGTCGAAAACCCTAGATACTCCTGTTGGTGCGGGAAGCATCCGACGATCAAACCCGAGTTTTGATAATGGCAAAGGATTCAAAGTTAAGGGGTTTTGTGATCTGACAGCTTTGTTGAGTGTTTCAGGAAAGTCCTAACTGCGGTTAGGCAGGTGAAAACCCTAGGGGGTGGTAACCCTAGGTCCTAGGGGGTGATAACCCTAGGTGGAGAAAAGTCCTAGGCGGTGGTAAGCAAAGGAAAACCCTAGGGGTGGTAACCCTAGGTCATAGGGGTGGTAACCCCGCGGAAAGTCTTGGCGGTCGATGGCTTGGCAAAAGTCCTAGGGGTGGTAACCCTATGCGAAAGTCTTGGCAGGTCGATAGGCAAAAGTCCTAGGGGTGGTAACCCTAGGTGGAAAGTCCCGTGTCGCGAACAGGTGAAAGACTGGACTAGCCGGAAGCGGATGTCCAGCAGAAAGTCCGAAGCGTCGAGTCTGAGCAAAAGTCCATCGATCCGGAGGATCGCACCGGCAACAAGTAAATCTCCTGAGTGGAGTAGGTGAGGACGTGTTCCCCGTAGAGGGAACAGTAGGCTTCGGTCGACCTAGGGTTTCCGAGGAAATCCAAGTCGAATTCGAATGCTGTCAAAACTTTCATTATTATCATTCATTATGTTTCTTTGCTTGTTTTGCGGTATGTGTTTGGGACTAACACATTTTGCAGGAACAAAGGAGCAAGTTACAACTCGGATGAACAGTGTCCGAGGCGCCTCCATAGAGCTTGGAGGCGCCTCGGGTGCGAACCAGGAAAAGCCAGCACAGAAGGTTGGAGGCGCCTTAGATGAAGTTCAAGGCGCCTTGGGTCGAAGGTTGAAGGCGCCTTGGGTAGGCTGAAGGCGCCTTGAACTGGATGAAGTTCGACCAAGTCTGTGCTGATCTCCGCGGGTGACTCGGCCTGTTTAAGGTGCCTTGAAGGGCTTCAAGGCGCCTTGAACACCCTTTATAAGGGGTCTCGAGCAGCAGTGAAGGATAACGAACTCCAAGCAATCCTTACGCTACAAGCTGCTCTAGAAACACCCAGAAGTGTTGTTACAAGTCCCCGACAACCCGGAGCTTCAGATTCTGCGACTTTATTGTTGTCGGTATAATTTGTTTTAGTTCTTTCAATTGTAATATCTTATTGTACATTTTACGATCTTATAGTTGTTGCCCACGGAAAGCGATCAAGGATCGCGGACCTTCGAGTAGGAGTCGTCTTAGGCTCCGAACGAAGTAAAACTTCTTGTGTCCTCTGTGATTGCATTCGTTATTTCCGCTGCGTATATTTACTTTGATAGTTCTTCGATTCCGATACGATCAAAATAGCCACGAGCGCTATTCACCCCCCTCTAGCGCATCTCGATCCAACAATTGGTATCAGAGCGGGGTCGCTTTGAACTGGTGCAACCACCATTCAAGCGTTTATAAAGCTTTTCGTTTTTTCCCTCCAAAACTGTTTTTGAAAAATTAATTTTCATCTTTTCACCATTGGTTGGAATTAACAAAATATTGCGTTTTCAAAAATTGTGGTAATATTTTTTAATATTTTTTTTAATAATATTTTAATAATATTTTAATAATATTTTATTATTTTTTTCCGAAATTCCTGAATTACTATCTTTATTTCTCTCCCGCACTACTAATCCAAGACTAAGTCTTGGAACAAGTTTTATTGTGTTTATTTTGCGAGATCATCTTTTTAAAATGGCCCATCAAGAAGACTACAACACTGCTCGCCCACCGCTCTTCTCCGGAGATGATTTCGGAGATTGGAAGGGTCGGATGGAGGCGTATCTCCAGACTCACTTTGAAGTCTGGATGATCGTCAAAACCGGGCTTCAACTGCCAACTGACGGTGCCGGCAAGCCACTACCATACGAGAACTGGGACGCGAATCTTATCAAAAAGGTAGAAGCAAACGCAAAAGCAACGTATACACTTCAGTGTGGCTTAACGAATAAGGAGCTGAATCGCGCCGGCCAATTCTCAAGTGCCAAGGAGCTGTGGGAGAGTCTGATTGACCTACACGAAGGTATTCCTGATACGAAAATAGGTAAGCATGTTCTAATAAATAAATTATTCGAGCAGACTAATACTATTCCGGCCGAGGAAGGTGTTGCGTTATTTGCAGGAACAAGCAAGACGAAGAAAGCACTGAAGGCAACATGGTCCGAGTCATCAGATGAATCCGAACCGGACGAAGAAGAGCAAGCGAGCCTTCTAGCTCTACCAGTACTAGCGAACATTATCGACACCGAGTCTGAGTTCGAATCCGAAATGGAGAGCGAGTCAGAAACAGAGTCCGAGCGAAGCCACGAATCCGCATTCGTTTCCGAAGGACCTAACCCCACTGTAAGTGCCTTACTCGCCGAAACTCATTTAGACGATTTAAAAAATATAGTCCTTTACTTGCTAAAAAAGTTGGCTAAATCCAATGTCCGAGTTAAGTCGCTCCAAAAGGAGGTAACAACCCTTAAGGAAGCGACTGACTCGAGTTCTTTAACTGAGCCGGCTCAAATTGGAAGCTCAACTCAAGTCCAACAACTTGAGGAAGAAAATTCCAATTTGAAAGCTCAAATTAAAGAACTCAAGGACACGTTGGAACGGTTCACCTTGGGCTCCAAGAATCTCGATCTGATTCTTGGAAAACAGCGAGCCGTCTACAACAAAACTGGACTTGGATTTAAAACTAAAATAAAATACAAATCATATTTATCGCTAGTTAATAGAAATAATAGAAAAATTGTCCAAGCATGGGTGCCAAAATCCAACTTGGTTAATCAAGTTGGAACTGGTCACTATTGGGTCCCCAAAGATCAAATCTATTATCTTGATAGATCATATCGAGGCTATGATCCAGGGGGAGCTAATAGAAAAACAATATTAAGAACATAATTCAAATTAAAATTCAATTAAAAATTTGAAATCAAATTCGAAATTCTAAATCAAAAATTCAAATTCAAAATTCAAATTTAATTCAAATTCGAAATTCTAAATTTGAAATTCTAAATAAAAAATTCAAATTCAAAATTCAAATTTAATTTAAATTCGAAATTCTAAATTCGAAATTCTAAACAAAAAAATTCAAATTCAAAATTCAAATTTAATTTAAATTCGAAATTCTAAATTCGAAATTCTAAATCAAAAATTCAAAATTCTAAATCAAATTCGAAATTCTAAATTCGAAATTCTAAATCAAAAATTCAAAATTCTAAATCAAATTCGAAATTCTAAATTCAAAATTCTAAATCAAAAATTCAAATTCAAAATTCAAATTTAATTTAAATTCGAAATTCTAAATTCAAAATTCTAAATCAAAAATTCAAAATTCTAAATCAAATTCGAAATTCTAAATTCGAAATTCTAAATTCAAAAATAGATGGTGGATCCAAACTAGCTGGCACCTCCAACTGAACTACCCGACAGGGTAACTGAACCTAATTTACCCGAAATGGGTAAAACAAGAGTAGATTACCCGGCAGGGTAATTAAGGATAGTTTAAAAAGGGCTGAGTTTAACTTTAACCACAGTACCGGTGAAGTTTTTGGATGATAGTACGTTAGGGAAACTTGGGCATCGCATGTCTAGGAAGATATGGCTTCGACCTGGTGCATTTGGCCAAGTGGAACTGACCGAAGCTACCCTTAAATGGATCATAACTAGTTAGACCAGGGTTTAGTATTAAGTTTAATGGGTAGGACTATTTGGGAAACCTCGAAGGCATGGTTACTTTAATGAGTTCCTTGTGACTCACCATAACCCAGAAGTTTATCCAAAAAATGCTTACTTGTTGAACCCAAAGCTAAACCTGAATCTAACACAAAGTTAAACCTTACCCCAAAATTCAACCATAATTCATCTCACAACAATTATAGGGTTCCCTGATTGACAATTTAGATCGAGTGAGATGACTAAGGAATTAAAAGTTCAAATTCAAAATTAAATTCGTAATTAATATCATGTTTTTTAATGAAATCAATTTAAAATTTATTTGAAAAATCTTTCAAAATCATTTTAAAAATCTTTTCAAAATTATTTTAAAACTCTTTTAAAACTTAATTTCAAAATCATTTTCAAAATCTTTTCAAAATTATTTAAAATCTTTTCAAAATCATTTCAAAATCTTTAAAACTTAATTTCAAAATTCTTTTAAAATTTATTTGAAAAATCTTATTAAAATCATTTTAAAAATCTTTTCAAAATCATTTTAAAAATCTTTTCAAAATCAATTTAAAATCTTTCAAAATCAATTTAAAATTTTTTCAAAATCATTTTAAAAATCTTTTCAAAATCATTTTAAAAATCTTTCAAAATCATTTCAAAAATCTTTCAAAATCATTTTAAAATCATTTTAAAAATCTTTTCAAAATTCTTTTAAAATCTTTTCAAAATCATTTTAAAATCTTTTAAAATATTAGCAAAATCATTTCAAAATCATTTTAAAATTATTCAAAATCTTTTAAAAATTTATTTCAAAAATCTTTTAAAAATCATTTCAAAATCATTTTAAACTTAATTTCAAAAATCTTTGAAAAATCATTTCAAAATCATTTTAAAATTATTTCAAAATCTTTGAAAAATCATTCCAAAATCATTTAAACTTTTTCAAAATATTAATCAATTAATTTCAGAATATTATTCAATTAATTTCAAAATATTAAAAGGGTTTAAAAATATTTTCTTCTCAAATCATATTATGACTGCAAATGTTAACTCCAATTAATTTTCACTATAATCTTAAAGTTTAAGATTTACTAATTTGAAATTCAAACTTATATTTTCAATAATCTTAATTGACAAAGTTTATTTTATCTGACACTTACTCATAAGCCAAACATGCCTGAAAACCTAGAATGAGTGAGATGAAAAATTCAACAAAATATGAAAGACCCATTATATTTTTGGACTCTAGGACTCTAGGACTCATTATAGGGATTCATGTTTGCATTAGTTAAGGGGGAGTGAACGGAGTCAAACTAATTATCAAGTTTCTATTGAAGAGCTTTTCAAATTTAATTAAATATCTTTTGAAAAAACTTTTTAAATAGAAATATTTAGATTTAGCATGCTTGTAATTTAGGGCTCTGATACCTAATCAAATCAAATTTAAAATTTAATTAACTTGACTCATACTTGGACTTAACGACAAACTGAATTTAACTTAACTAAACATTTAGCTACTCCCTCTTTGCTAACAAAAGTCTTTAAACTAAATATCTTTCAAACTTGAGAATGTTTTTAAGCTAAAATACTTAAAACTTTAGCTACATTTTTTAACTTTTACATCTTTTCAAAATCACCCTTGAAGACTCCTTCAAAAGTCAAGTTTGCAAAAGGCTTAGCTAAGTGATTTCTATAACAATGAAAATTAAAAGCTAAGTCAATGTTTCAAAAGAAAAATTCTTATTTTTTAATTTTTATTTCACTTAGCAAAAAGTTAAACAATGAAAATTAATTATAACAAAGCTAAGTGTTATAAAAGCTATTTCAAATTTTTCTAAGTATTACTAGTGTTTAAAAATTTCAGATTTTTTAAAAAAGGTGATAAATTTTCAAATCTTGTCTACTCTTATCCCTCTTTAAAAAGTTAAGCATCAAACTAACTTGCTCTTCTGAAAAATTCAGACTTCTTTCACACTGGTATATTTTGATATATGGCAAAGGGG
The DNA here is from genome assembly GCF_018446385.1 of Zingiber officinale. Lineage (NCBI taxonomy): Eukaryota > Viridiplantae > Streptophyta > Magnoliopsida > Zingiberales > Zingiberaceae > Zingiber > Zingiber officinale. The sequence goes on from NC_056002.1 coordinate 89,715,864, forward strand.
GAGAGTAGGAAAATTCAAAAGTAGGAAAATTCAAAAAACAAAAAGGAGGGCTTTTATTAAGGGGGAGTTTAGTATTACAAAGTTAAAAGTTTCCAGCTTAACTGTGCTTGCATTTAAAGTTTACTTACTTAAGCTTGGTTAAAACTTAATGCATCTATTTGTTATCGCATGTTTTTTCTTAACTTTGAATTTCTTGTTGCCATAATCAAAAAGGGGGAGATTGTTGGTGCGGGAAGCATCCGACGATCAAACCCGAGTTTTGATAATGGCAAAGGATTCAAAGTTAAGGGGTTTTGTGATCTGACAGCTTTGTTGAGTGTTTCAGGAAAGTCCTAACTGCGGTTAGGCAGGTGAAAACCCTAGGGGGTGGTAACCCTACCTAGGGAAAAGTCCTAGCTGCGGTTAGGCAGGGGAAAACCCTAGGGGGTGGTAACCCTAGGTCATAGGGGTGGTAACCCTATGCGGAAAGTCTTGGCAGGTCGATGGCTTCAGGCAAAAGTCCTAGGGGGTGGTAACCCTAGGTGGAAAGTCCTGGTGTCGCGAACCAGGTGAAAGACTGGACTAGCCGGGAAGCGGATGTCCAGCAGAAAGTCCGGAAGCGTCGAGTGCTGAGCGATCTGGAGGATCGCACTGGCAACAGGTAAATCTCCTGAGTGGAGTAGGTGAGGACGTGTTCCCTGTAGAGGGAACAGTAGGCGTCGGGTCGACCTAGGGTTTCCGGGGGGAAACCTGAAGTCAGACCCGGACAGTTCGAATGCTGTCAAAACTTTCATTATTATCATTCATTATGTTTCTGTGCTAACTTTGTTTTGCAGGGTATGTGTTTGGGACTAACACATTTTGCAGGAACAAAGGAGCAAGTTACAACTCGGATGAACAGTGTCCGAGGCGCCTCCATGGAGCTTGGAGGCGCCTCGGGTGCGAACCAGGAAAAGCCAGCGCAGAAGGTTGGAGGCGCCTTAGATGAAGTTCAAGGCGCCTTGGGTCGAAGGTTGAAGGCGCCTTGGGTAGGCTGAAGGCGCCTTGAACTGGATGAAGTTCGACCAAGTCTGTGCTGATCTCCGCGGGTGACTCGGCCTGTTTAAGGTGCCTTGAAGGGCTTCAAGGCGCCTTGAACACCCTTTATAAGGGGTCTCGAGCAGCAGCACCAGTATAACGAACTTCAAGCAATCCTTACGCTACAAGCTGCTATAGAAACACCCAGAAGTGTTGTTACAAGTCCCCGACAACCCGGAGCTTCAGATTCTGCTACTTTATTGTTGTCGGTATAATTTGTTTTAGTTCTTTCAATTGTAATATCTTATTGTACATTTTACGAGCTTATAGTTGTTGCCCACGGAAAGCGATCAAGGATCGCGGGCCTTCGAGTAGGAGTCGCCTTAGGCTCCGAACGAAGTAAAACTTCTTGTGTCCCTCTGTGATTGCATTCGTTATTTCCGCTGCGTATATTTACTTTGATAGTTCTTCGATTCCGATACGATCAAAATAGCCACGAGTGCTATTCACCCCCCTCTAGCGCGTCTCGATCCAACAACTCCTGCATCTTCTCGCCGTCTGCGGTACTCTGGGCTCGCCCTCTTCGCATTCCTCTATATAAAGCCCCTTCTATCGTCTTCTTGCTCCACACTCTTCTTCTTCGCCTCCGCGAAGGCTCCCCGTGCCACAAATCCTAGTCGTCGAACCCTAATCCTCCTCTTATCCCGTTTCTTTCCTGATTCTGCCAGACTCTTGGAGGAGTGAGACGTGATAATGGGAAAGAGAGCGGTGGAGCTCGATATCGATAATCTATTGGATGAGATTCCCCATCTTCGTCATCGTGGTGTCCTCGATAGACCCGACGGTGCCGATTTCCGCATCGCCGATGAGTTGCCGATGTCGGTCCTCCATGGGGATGGCGGTGGGTGTATCTGGTCTGAGGGGGTTCCGAGCTCGTTAGCGGAGCGTTCACTTCCGTTGGAGGAGACCCTCCTGCTCTAAAACCTTCGCAATGTCCGTCTCGGCGCCGATCGAAATGGACCAATCGATCGTTCCCTTCCCCATACCAACCATCACCGAGTGGGTTGTTTGTTTGGGTCTTCGCTCGACTCTTTTGGACGGGATTCTTTGGTAAATGGGAATGGGAACGCGTCTCTGCCTCAAATCCGGTAGCGTTATCCTGGAGTTGTAAACTTGTTTGGGAATCCCTCTTTTGGAACAAGAGAGTTGAAAATTGGTCAAGTTTCGCGACCAAATACCCCTTTCCAGGGAAACGATTCTGGCAATTTTAGTCAATCTGGTAATGGGTCTTATCCAATATCTGATATGTTATTTCACTCACAGATGATTAGAGGAGAACCTTTCTTGGTTTCTGGCGATCAGCTAGTGACAATGGCACGGAAGATCTCTAAGGGAGACTCAATTCCTCGGCAATTGGGGGGGCTTCATTCCCCAAGGAACCAAAGGATTGTTCAGGGAACCATTACAAAGTGTCTCAGCTTTATGAGTAAAGAACAAATATATTGCCTTGCTAAAGACCAGCACGGATGCCGGTTATTGCAGCAGCAGCTTGATGAAGGAAAGGATCAGGTTGATACAATTTTCAACGGCATCATTGAACGTGCAGTCGATCTCATGGTCGATCCCTCCGCATCATTGAATATAGCCTCCTGCTCTATTCCAGCTTTCGGTATATCAAGTTTAAAGATTTTTAAGAGCTCGATTTCAACCTCTAGTGTGAAATTACAGATGGGTTTCGTGAGGTATACAGGCTGCCAAAATGGGAATTTTACCTACTTCGATTTAAATCTATTCACTGCAATGTTTTAGCTCATGATCAAAGTAAACTTAAAGGATTAATCCAGAGCCTATGGGAACTTTCTGAATTCATTTTATTTAAGGTATTCTTTCCTTTAATGGTCATCCCTTTAGTTTTCTTTGTATCAGTATATTGTTATGTTACATATCTTTTTTTTTGTGGGAATACTGAAGCTAGTTACATGATTATCTGTCATAATTGCAAATAAAACTAAATTTTTATGTTTGGGGTGTTTTCTGTTGTCAGTCTTATTATTGGGGTACTTTCTGAATTATTTTTAGAGTTCAACCATGTGGAAGGAAAATGCATTTGGTAAATATATATACAACACGACAGAATATGTTGCAATTATGCTTGTCTACAGAGATTTTCAGTTTATTTGTATTTCTTATATTCTCTGTATTATTATTCCTATATTCTCTGTATCACTTATTTATTTTTTATTTTTCTGCCAAGTTACTTTATAATATTTTACTGTTACTTTTTGTGCAGGGACTTTCCGTTCCCAGATGCAATCAACAGACGAAACCAATGAAGACAAGAAAATATTTTATACTCTATTTCTTACAAAATAGACAAATATTTCTTCACCAATCGGTACAAAGACAACAATTGAAAGTTGTAACTATCTGATTGATAAGTCCTAGGCTATTTGGTTGAGTTCAAGTGATCATTGAAGCATTTTCAATGTTTCATTATATTAATGTTCAAGCTACATAGTAATTTGCATGCCTAGATGTTAAGCCTACCTAGGGCTAGACTGATCTTTGATCTTTAGTTTTTTTATATTTCATTCCTGTATTTTGTAATACCTTTTATGCATAGATCTTGATCTATACAACTTTTTATTGGTATGTTAAAAACATTTTGCTCAATTCATTTTTTTCCAATTAGCGTAAATTAAATTCCTTGACGTTTGCAACTGTTGCACCCATTTCATAATTGATGAAATTAATTGTTTTGTTTAAAGCAAATTTTTATTAGATGTTGTCATTTTTCCCTGGTTATTATTCAATTCTTTTTTTTAATGCATCTGTTGTAGTGATGTGGAGATGAACATTATGTTGGAGAGCTCCTTGAATGCAAAGGAGAAAATAATCTCTGAGTTGAATATGGAGCTTCATAACATGGAATCCACATTATTAAAGGGGAGGGAGCAGCATTTGAATGAGATAAAGAAATTGAATGCACTAATCAATGAAAATGTTTCAGTTCTTTGTTTATACCTAATTTTTTATACGATAACTGATATGAAGTATAAGTTGCAACATTTTGGCATTTGAGATGACCAACAATTATAGTTCAATTAAAATTTTATCACAATTTCTCGGCACAACAATATGATCTTGGACATGTTTAAAGCTATCACATCCTTTATTAACACAATTAGATTTGATAAAATAGCAATGCTTACAGTTCCTAATCTCTATATCTCTATTTTCTTGCAGGATAGTGCTCTTTTGGAGATAAGAAGAGAACTTCAAGAAAGACCAACCACAAGATTAGTTGATGATCTGCGTAAAAAAGTTAAAATTCTTCAGGTCCATAAAATGCAATTGACCATTGGATTCACCTTCCTAACATTTGTGCACATGCATTCTTCTTTTGGATTCCTTTATACTGTTTGATATTGCATACTCAAGAGCCACGCTTAAACAATTTTGCAATATAACTATACTTTTGAAGATCCACTTAGGTATTTAGCCAGTAGTTGTTTCAGTTCATCTACATTCTTCCTTTCTTTATTCTTAGTAGTTTGTTCCTAATTGATGATGTATTTAGCCATGCTTTGCTCCCAGTGTAATTATTTAGAGAGATAGTTTAACATACTTGTAGTTTGTCCATTGGAGGATTTTTGACGGTACAGTTCAATGCTACAAATTTCACTTATTAAGTGTACATATGGTGTTATTCCATACCAATGCAACAGTGAAATCAAAGGTCCATTTTCAATGCTTTGCTCTCAAGTTGTTTCGGTTAGTAATGATCCTAAAGATAACCTTTTATTCTTACAAGATTGTTCCAGATAGCCTCTGTCACAATATTATTTACAATTTTCCTTTATCATGACTATTTCAGATATATAATTTAACATAATTTCAATTTATTAAGTTAAGTCACAGTCTTACTTGAGTGTACTAACAGGCACAATGCATTCAGCAATACAATTTAGTTGCTCAGGAAATAGTTGAAACAAATGCATTAGCTTGTTCATTGATATAGGATATGGTGAAACAAATGCATTAGTTGAAACAAGCTATCACATCCTTTATTAAACAGGAAAATGCATTTTTATTATTCATAGGCATTTAGTTTAGATCAAGTGACATTTCTTTATCTTCTTCTTACAGGTGGAGTTTGAAGGATTAGGAGAATTAAGAAGCAAGGATGAAGAAGATGAAGGATTAGGAGAATTAAGAAGCAAGGATGAAGAAGATGAAGGCATTTAGTTTATCTTCTTTCTTTATCTACTTGGTCCACTTCGATACAAGTACGATGCAAACATGGCAAGGATGAAGAAGATGAAGGATTAGGAGAATTAAGAAGCAGTGTTTTGTTACTCTTCTAGTGTTGTACATAGTAAAAGTAGTTCAAATGATCCAACTCTTCAAAACTGGATATCAAGATTAGGATGTTGTGTTACTCTTCTAGGATTAGGATGTTGTGTTGTTCTACCTTTGTTTTAATAGTGTCGTTGTCATTTTGTTGGATGCTTTTGAAATTTCTTCGGAATGTTGTAAATATTATTTTCGAATGTTAGAAAATTATATGTTAAATTTTATTTACAAATTTAGTATTTTGAATGATTTATAATACTAGAAAATTGTATAATAAATTTTAATATTTTTTTTATTTTTTATCAAAAAAAGACAACGGTTTTTCACTGTTGTCGTAAATAGTTTAAAACTGTTGTTGAAGACCATGTTATTAAAGGTAGACGCTCAAAGACAACGGTGAAAAACTGTTGTCTTTGAAGGAAAAGACAACAGTTTTTCACCGTTGTAAAAACTATTGTCTTTGTCTTCAAAGACAACGGTTAAAAACCGTTGTCTTTGGGTACCCCCTTTAACAACACAGCCTTTAACAACAGTCCGAAAGGGGCTACGACAACGATGAAAAACCGTTGTTGTAAGGCTTTTTTCTTGTAGTGAGTAATCATCAATTATTACTAGACAGTATAAGTTTCCATTAATAGATTTAATCTCATGTGAGTTAAATAAATCTAAGGGTAATAATTCAAGTGTTGAATTGGTAGTTAGTTTGTGGGTTGATTTGGTCTATTTTCCTTGTTGAAAGCATTACAAATTGTTGAGTCTAGGTTAGGTAGTTTTGGTTGTCCTCTAACTAAGTAATTTAGTTTGGTGAGGTTTCTAAAGTTAATGTGAGACATTCTCCTATGCCACAACTAGATTTTCTCTTTTTGTGTCAAGTGACCCTTAAGTGAGGAACTAGCTAGGTTAATTGTATAAATATTATTATTCCTAAGTATTGGTGCAAAAAACACCAGATGATTAAATCTAAGTTTTGATTATGGAAAACGGTTCAAAGTTAAGTTGTCTTATTATCTAACAAGTTGAATTAAGTGTGCAGAAAAGTCCTAAGTGATCTTAGGCAAAGGAAAGTCCTAGCTAACGTTAGGCAACAAGTCTTGGTCCAGGGGACTGGATGAAGTCTTAGTAGGTCGAGGACGTCAGGTAAAATTCTAGGATCGCAGATCTAGGTGGAAGTCCTAGGGGTCGCAGACACTAGGCAAAAGACTGGATGGGTCGGGGATCGAACGCCCAATAAAAAGTCCTGAAGCCTCGGATGTTGAGCAAAAGTTCAGAAGATTTGGAGGATTGAACTGGCAAAAGGTAATATCTCCTGAAAGGAGTAGGTGAGGACGTATTCCCCAAAGAGGGGACAGTAGGCATTGGTTCGACCTAAAGTTATAACAAAACTCAATGTCAAGACCGGACAGTTTGAAGGCTATCAAATCTTGTCATTCTTTACATATTATTTGCCTCGACTAACTCTTTTTTACAGGAAAGAGAAGTACAAAAAGGGGAGTCTGAGCACCTAGAAGGGATCCAAGCGCCCAGAGCTAATCCGAACGCCCGGACCAATGTCGCCTGGGCGGGTGCCGTAGGCACCTGGGCGGTCTGGGTGCCCTGAGCTAGTGTGAGCGCCTGGACCAAAAAAGTTATCCTGAAGCTGAGTTGGAGCACGACAATTGGAAAAATCAACGTCAACACTCTAGGCGCTTGGAGGGGTTTCAGGCGCCCATAATGGGCTATAAAAAGAGGCTTCGACCAATGACTCAAAAACATCAATCCAAAGAAGTTCTTCTCTTGCGTACTGCTCAGAAAAAACTTCCATGATGCCCAAAAGATGCTCCAATGATGACTACGCTGAAGATTTCATTCTCTAAAGTCTTCAATATTTTTATTGCTCAATTTACTTGTAATCATTCAAAAATGTATTTTTATTCTTCGATTGATTAGTGATTGCTTATCGAAAGCACTCTCATGTGCGGTCCTTGGAGTAGGAGTTGTCACAGACTCCGAACCAAGTAAATCTTGGATTTGTTAGCATTGAATTTTCGTCTCTTTATTTATTTCACTGCGTTCTTTCTGAAGTTTTAAAAACGAAGGTGAAAGCCACGAGCACTATTCACCCCCTCCCCCTCTAGCGTATCTCAATCCAACACTAAGTCCTTTTAATTTTATTATAGGGTCTTTCATATGTTTAATTACACATTCAGTGAATGTAAATCTAACTTTATATTCTGAATCACACAATTAACTAATACTGAGTAACTTAAATTTGAAATTTTCAATGAGTACTTTATTAATAATGAAATTAGATTCTAGTTCAATGTTACCTATTCTAATTACCTTTAGTTTGTCATTGTTTCCAAAGGCAACTATTCCTAGCCTTTTAAAGGTTAATTTTGTGAACATTGTTTGATCCTCGGTCATGTGTCGGGAGCAACTATTATTAAATATCCATTTAGATTGCTAAAAAAATTAGGAGTAACAAACTTTTAGCTCAAGTGTGAACTTGATTTTGATTATAATTTCAATTTAATTTATTTTAATTAAATTCAATTTTATTTATTTTAATTTATTTTTAATTTATATTTAATTTATTTTAATCCTTATTTATCTCACCCGATCTATGTTTTCAATCAGAGAATCCTATGATCTTGTAAGATGAGTTAAGTTAAATTTCAGGATTTGGTTTAATTTGTGTTAGATTTAAGTTTAGCTTTGGGTTTAATAAATAGACATTCTTTGGATAAACGTCTAAGTTATGGCGAGTCACCTGGACATCATTAGAGTAACCACGTCTTCAAAATTTTTTAAATAGTCCCGCCCACTGAACTTAGTACAAAACTTTGGTCTAACCAGCTAAGATTAGTAAGGGGTAGTTGCTGTTAGTTTCACTAAGCTAAATACATCAGGTCGAAGCTATATCTTTCTTGACATGCATAGACATAGTTTCCTAACCTACTATCATCCAAAACTTCTCCAGTGTTGTTTGTCAGGTTAAACTTTTGTTCCTTTTTAACCTAATCCTAATTACCCAACCGGATAGACTATTATTTTAGAGGCGCCAACTAATTTAGAACCTCCCCTAAATTATTGAGTTCTGGGTTTAGGTTTAGGTTTATGTCGACTTGTTTTATAGTTATAGTAAACTTGATTATAACTTGAATTTAAATTAATTTTATAGTTATTTGATTTAAATTTAGTTTTTTTATTTAATTTTGATTTGTTTGATTTCATTATACATTTTAGGTTTGGGTTTGAATTAATAGGTTTAGTTGGATTTAGTTTTAGGTAATGAATTTTATTTTTAGGTACATAAATTGATTGAGTCATACTTGCGTGGTTAGACACACTTTCGGAATCCATGCTTTAGTTTGTTTCTTATTTTGGCTTATAAGTGATATAAAGGTTCTGTTAGTCGAGCTGTACTTGTATCCGAGTATGAACTTATTGTACATAGCTCTTTGTGATCCAAGTATCATGTTTATTTACTTGGATCTGGTTGTGAATTTTTCTAGGAATTCTTTTAGATTGGTTACCTCAGTTTTCAATTTAGAGTTTTCTTCTTCAAGTCTTTCGACTTGAGTTGAGTTAGTGTGTTTTGTTTGGGAGTTAAATTGTGTTGGGACACTTTGGAGCTAGAGGGGGGGGGGTGAATAGATCGCTTCACTTCGATAATGATGATTTGTAGCAGATAAACTTGAAGTGAACTCCTCAACGCTAACACAAAGGATTTACTTGATATCCACCTTAAGATGAGGTGACTAATCCAAGGATCCACACACGAGCATACTCTCCACTATCAAAAACACTCCTCGGAACAATCTGGAGGTGGAGAAATCTCATACAAACTCACATAAGAGTACAACTCAAAATAAGACGTAAATATACAAGAATACAAATGAAAACCTTATTGCTTGAGCTCTTGTAGCTTGTAGATGTCTCTAGACCAGTTGGAAAGTGTAGCAACACTTATCTTCCAAAGCTCAAGGTCCAACGAATAGTAGAGGAGAAGATTGTATAAGCATTGTTGAGTTTGAACCTCGCCATCACCTTTATACTCTACGTTTTAGGGCTCCCAATCGATTGGGCCTACTCTCAATCGATTGCCATGTCAGATCCCAGTGATCACAGCCATCTAAAACTCGTAACCTACAGAACGGTCATATCCCAATTGATTGACTAATTTCTTGGGGAGGCTTCAATTGATCGACTAATCAATTCAGAACGCTTTTGTGTTCTCGCAGATAACTCCAGAATCGATTGGCCAATCGATTTCGGCTACCTCACAAAATTGTGAGAAAACCTTCCCTAATCGATTGGCTGATCGATTGGAGTGTCCCAATCGATCGGCAGATAGATTGGGAAATCCTCTGAGCCTTTGTGATAAACTCCTAATGATCGACCGATCGATTAGACTTCGGGCCAATCGATCACCCAACCCTATCTCGCTAAACATAAGTCTAGGGTTCCAATCCCCACATCCAGTCAACTATGACCTATTGAGACTCCCACATACCTAGCATCTAGTCAACCTTAACCTGCTAGAACTTTGTCACTAAGTGTCTGGTCAATCCTTTGACCCCTTGGACTTTTCACCCAGTGCCAAGTGTTCAGTTAACCTTGACCCACTTGGACTTACTGTCTCATGTCAAGTGTCTGGTCCTCTATGATCCACTTGAACTTCCAAACACTAGATGTCCAGTCAACCTTGACCCATCTAAATTTTCACATGCTGACTTCGCTCATTAGGAGTTCCCTTCTACTTAGCTTCAATCACCAGGACTTCCCTTCTGCCTAGCTTCACTCATTAAGGCTTTCACCTGGCTTCACTCACCAGGGCTTCCCTTCTTTCTAGCTTCACTCATTGGGGCTTTCACATGGTTTCACTCACGAATATTTTCCATTGCCTAACTTCACTCACTAGGGATTTCCACTTGGCTCCACTTACCAGGACTTTTTGTTGGTGCAGAAAACATCCGACGATCGAACCTGTGTTTTGATTATGTCAAAGGGTTCAAAGTTAGGTTGTTTTTTGATCTAAGATGTTTAAATGAGATTGCAGGAAAGTCATAAGTGTACTTAGGCAAAAGTCCTAGCTGCGGTTAGGCAGGTGGAAAATCCTAGGGGGTGGTAACCCTAGATGAAGGAAAGTCCTAGCTGTAGTTAGGCAAAGGGAAACCCCTAGAGGGTGGTAACCCTATGTCCTAGGTGGTGGTAACCCTATGTGGGAAGTCTTGCGGGTCGAGGGCTTCAGGCAAAAGTCCTAGAGTCGAGGACTCTAGATGGAAAATCCTGGTGTCGTGAACCAGGAGAAAGACTGAGTGGGTCGTCGAGCGGACGTCCAGTGGAAAGTCCTGGAGCCTCGGGCGCTGAGCAAAAGTCCAATTGGTCTGGAGGATCAACTGTCAACAGGTAAACTCTCTTGAGTGGATTAGGTGAGGACGCGCTCCTTGATGAGGGAATAGTAGGCATTGGTTCGACCTAGGGTTTCCAGTAAGAATCCGAAGTCAGAATCGGACAATCAGTGACTGCCAAATAATTATTTTATTATGTTTAATTGTGCTAACTCTGTTTTGCAGGATATGTTTTTGGATTCTAGACTAACCTATTTTGCAGGAAGAAACCCTCTCGCAGCAAGGTGCGAGGGCGCTCTCATGGAGCTTGAGGGCGCCGGAGACACTAGCGCGAGGACGCCCTGGAACTTGGTGTGAGGGCGCCCTTATGGAGGTTGAGGGCGCTCTCAGGCGGATAAGCTATGAAGTGTTCAGAGCTCATCCACGCTGCAGATTCGGTATGGGTGACGGTGCCCTCCATGTGGTTGGAGGCGCCCTCCACGAGCTTTATATGCAAGATTCGACCAGCAACTTAGGACATCATTTGGAACGCGATCCATCTTCTGTGTGCTGCTTAAAGAACATTCCAACAAAGCTGCAACTCGACTCCAACGACCAGCCACTTCAACTTCACTGTTTTCTTTTGTCGTTGGTATATTTTATTGCTTTGAATTGTACTTCAAAAGTTGTAAAGATTTATGAATTGATAGTGATTGGCCACCGAAAGTGATCAACGATCGCGGACCTTAGAGTAGGAGTCGCCCAAGGCTTCGAACCAAGTAAATCTTGGTGTTTGCATTGTTTGTTCTTATATCTGCTGCATTTACTAGTTATGTTTTCCAAAACAAAAAGTGAAAGCCACTAGCGCTATTCACCCCCCCCTCCCCCGCTTTCGATCCAATAATTGGTATTAGAGCGGGGTCGCTTCGAATTGGTGTAATCACCATTCAAGCAATATATTTCGTCGTGATTTTATGATTTTTCGGAGTCGATTAGAATCGGTATAATTGCCACTTTCTGATCCATTTTTTTTTTTTTTTGCAATCGAAGTTTTTGCTCGAAGCTGGTGCAACACCACTCGAGTTCAGGTTTTATTTTTTTCTTATCCCGCACTACTAATCCAAGACCAAGTCTTGGAACAAGTTTTTATTTTTCTTTGTGTGCTAGATTCCAATGGCCCATCAAGAAGGTTATAGCACAGCCCGACCACCACTCTTCTCTGGGGAAGACTTTAACTACTGGAAGGGATGAATGGAGTCCTACCTCCAAACTCAGTTAGAGGTATAGATGATCATCAAGATTGGCATCTCGCTCCCACTTGACGGCGCAGGAAAACCCGTATCATGCGAAGACTGGGACCCTAGCATAATAAAGAAGGTAGAAGACAACACAAAAGTAACGTGTATCCTTCAATGAGACCTTACAAAGGAGGAGCTGAACCAAGTCGAGCCATTCTCAAGCACAAAAGAATTGGGGAGAAACTGATCGAGCTGCACGAGGGCATGTCCGACACAAAGGTAAGTAAGCGTGACTTACATTTTAATAAATTGCATAACATCAAAATGTAGGAAGGAGAGACAACTAGCCAGCTTCATGTGAGAATTCAAGATCTACTGAACGAACTTCACGCGATCGGACAAAAAGTGGAGAACCGCAATGTTATAAGGTATGCGCTTAATGCCTTTCCGAGGAACACCTTATGGGTGTCCATGGTTGATGCCTACAAATTTTCTAAGGATGTGTCTTTAATTAAATTAGATGAGTTATTCTCTGAATTCAAATTACATGAACAGATTAATGCTTAGCCGGTCGAGAAAGGTGTTGCATTGTTTGCAAGTACAAGCAAGACAAAGGATGCAAGGAAGAAGCGTCAGATCAAACCCGAGTTTGAAGAAGAACTAGACTCAGATAATGATGACGATGAGATAGAGGTCGAGCTCATCAACCTAGTATGTAAGCTCTACAGAAAGAAGAAGGGGCTCATAAAAAAGGATATCAAGAAGGTGGTTTAGTCCAAAAAGGCACAGACAAGTCCTAAGGTAAAATTCGAAGTAACCTGCTATGGGTGCAATCAAAAGGGACACGTCAAGGCCAATTGTCCCAATCTAAACGAAGCAAAGAAACAAAAGAAGAAGAAGGCACTACAAGCCACTTGGGATGAGTTCTCCTTAGAAGATTCTGACGAAGAGCTCGAGCAGACGAGCTTTCTTGCACTGACGACCCGGGAACACATCGACGAATCGGAGACCGAGAGCGAATCGGAAGTTGAGTCCGAGTGAAGCCACGGATCCGTATATGTTTCCGAAGGGCCAAAACCCACTGTAAGTACTTGTCAATTAGATAAATTATATAGTTTAATTAATTATCTATTACGTAAGCTAGCTAAATCGAATGTCCGGGTCAAGTCACTTCAAAAGGAAGTCACATTCCTTAAAGAAGTGACTAACCCTAGCTCCTTAACTAATCTTGATCAGACTGGAACTTCAACTCAAGTCCAAAAAATTGAGGAAGAGAATTCTAGACTGAAGAATCAAGTCAAGGAACTAAAGGACACGTTGGAACGGTTTATTCTGGGTTCCAAGAACCTTGACTTAATTCTTGGAAAACAGAGGATCGTATACAACCGAACTGGACTTGGATTTAAGGCCAAACAAAAATATATATCTTATTTGTCTATATTATAATGCTCAAATAGAAACTTAGTCCAAGCATGGATCCCCAAGTCAAACTTGATTAATCAAGTTGGATTTAGTCAATATTGGATCCCCAAGGATCAGGTTCATTACCTTGATAGACCTTATCGATGCTATGATCCAGGGGAAGCTAATAGAAAGACCATTTTTATCAATAGATCGATTTGTTTGATACTTGATTTACTATTTTTTTTAGTTATGCATGCTTAGACTAGGATAGATAAGGACCTAGGTGTGATTTACACTTGACTAGTTAGACCTAGGAGTTACTGTAAGGAAATTAAATATCCAATTTCTTTGAAATGCTTTGTCTAAAAGTGGTGAATGATCCCATAACCAAGAAGGTCTAGTGCCTCACCACAGCCTGGAAGCCAATCATTGAAATAATTATTTAATTGACTTACTGTAAAACTTGAGGCTAACACAAATCTAAATCAATCCTTAGATGATAATTTAAATTGAAGATTAAGTTAATCATCTCACAAATCTATTAAGGCTCCCTGATTGAAAATCTAGAAAAGGGTGAGATGGACCTAAGCTTAAAGTAGTTCCAAATTAATTAAATTAACTTAATTAATTTCTAAAATTTCAAAATGTTAATCTTAACTTCAAATGTTTAAATCATAATTAATTTTTTTAAAAAATTAATTTCAAAAATCATAATTAATTTAAAAAGGTTAATTATTATTAAGTTTCAAATTATAAATAATTTCAAAATGCTAATTAATTTCAAAAGTAAATTATAATTTTTTTAATTTCAAAATTCAAAATCATTATTTACAAAATTATAATTTTCAAATCATAATCAAATTTCAAATTATTATATATTGTTAAAATCTTAATAATAATTAATTTTTAAATCATATTTAATTTTTGAAAATCTTAATGATAATTAATTTTCAAATCATATTTAGCTTTTTGAAATCTTAATGATAGTTAATAGGTAAGATTATAATTCCAAACTTAATTAATATATTTTCAAAATCTTCAAAAATTTAAATGTTTACTCATATTTTAAATTCAAACTTAGATTTTAAATCTCAATTTCAATATTTTTAATATTACTAAAATTGGAATAAAGTTAACTCCATTTCACACTCACTCATAAGCTGAACATGCTTGATAACCTAGAATGAGTGAGATGAAAAATTAGGAAAATATAAAATAACTATTTTGTTTTCTTTAATTTATTTGCTTGGACTCTAGGACCCTAAAGATTTATTTTGGCATTAATTAAGGGGGAGTGCAAGAAATTTAACACATTAATTTTTTTGTTCAAACATTGTTTTACAAAGTTAAACTTTTCAAAAAGTTGCAAAATAATTCTAAAATAATTTTCTAAAATGTTTATAAATAGTTGTAAAGCTAGGATTTTATCAAAGTTTTTTTTGAATACTTCTAACTATTTTTTTTTTAAAAAAAAATATCCATATTTTGAAAGCTAAGTACTTACAAAACATTTCAAAGTTTAGCTAAGTTTTTTTAAAAAAAAATTATGAGAGTTTCAAAACTTAAGTTTATCTAAGTTTTCCTTGAAAAAGCTAAATATTTTTGCAAGTAAATCTTTTTCAAACCTAAGTGTTTATTAAATTCCCTTTCAGCTAAGTTTCTAACTAAGATTTAGCTAAGTAATCTTCAAAACTAAATACTAAACTTAGTTAAAGTACTTTCTAAACTTAGCTATTTAGCAAGGTGTTTTCTCAACACAAAGCTAAATTCAAACTATTTTTTTTTCAACAAAGGACTTTCAACTAAGTTTTTTTAAAGATAAATCCTTAACTATGTGTTTTTCAAAAAGCTAGGTCCCTGACAATGTTTAGGGAAGCTACCCTTTAGGGGGAGCTTAAGGTTAAACAAAGTAATATTTTTACTACTTTTAGTTATTAAAACAACCTTCTCCCTACTTGTTTTCTTTTTGATTTATGTCAAAGGGGGAGAGAAAAGTCAAAGTTAAGTAAGGGGGAATATAAGGAAGTTTTTTTTGGGAGCATAAGGAAGTTGTTTTTACATTATTGCATTTATGCTTATGTTTAAAATTCCTTATATACTACTGTTATATTTTTATTTAACTTTGCACCGTGTTGCCATAATCAAAAAGGGGGAGATTGTTGGTGCAGAAAGCATCCGACGATCAAACTTGTGTTTTTATTATGTCAAAGGGTTCAAAATTAGGTTATCTTTTGATCTAACATGTTTGAATAAGATTGCAGGAAAGTTCTAAGTGTACTTAGGTAAAAGTCCTAGCTGTGGTTAGGCAGGTGGAAAACCCTAGGGAGTGGTAACCCTAGGTCCTAGGGGGTGTAATCCTAGGTGAAGGAAAGTCCTAGCTGTAGTTAGGCACCCTAGGGGTAGTAACCCTAGGTCCTAGGGGGTAGTAACCCTAGGTGGGAAGTATTGACGGGTCGAGGGCTTCGGACAAAAGTCCTAGAGTCGAGGACTCTAGGTGGAAAATCCTAGTGTCGCAAACTAAGTGAAAGACTGGGCGGGTCATGGAGTGAACGTCCAGTGGAAAGTCCTAGAGCCTCGGGTGCTGAGTAAAAGTCCAGTTGGTCTGGAAGATCAACTGGTAATAGGTATACTCTTTTGAGTGGAGTAGGTGAGGATGTATTCCCCGATGAGGGAACAGTAGGCGTTGGTTCGAACTAGGGTTTTCGGTCAGGAATTCGAAGTCAAAATCGAACAATCAGTGACTGTCAAATAATCATATTTATTGTGTTTAATTATGCTAACTCTGTTTTGCAAGATATGTTTTTGGATTCTGGACTAACCTATTGTGTAGGAAGAATTGCAAGACGCGAGGGCACCCTCATAGAGCTTGAGGGCTCCTTGGACACTGGTGCGAGGGAAACCTCATGGAGCTTGAGGGCACCCTGGACCTTGGTGTGAGGGTGCCCTCAAGGAGGTTGAGGGTGCCCCTAGGCGGATAAGCTGTGAAGTGGTCAGAGCTCATCCACGTTGCGAATTCGGTGTGGGTGAGGGTGCTCTTCATGGTGTTGGAGGCGCCCTCCACGAGCTTTATATGCAAGATTTGACCAGCAGCTTAGGGCATCATCTGAAACGTGATCCATCTTTTGTGTGCCGCTTAAAGAATGTTTTGACAAAGCCGCAACTCGACTCCGATGACCATATGCTTCAACTTTACTGTTTTCTTTTGTCGTTGGTATATTTTATTACTTTGAATTGTACTTCAAAAGTTGTAAAGTTCTATGAATTGATGGTGATTTCCCACCAAAAGTGAACAACGATCGCAGGCATTGGAGTAGGGGTCGCCCAAGGCTCCGAACCAAGTAAATCTTGGTGTTTGCATTGTTTGTTATTATATCCGCTGTGTTTACTCGTTAAGTTTTCTGAAATGAAAAGTGAAAGCCACGAGCGCTATTCACCCCCCTCCCCTCTAGCGCTTTCGATCCAACACTTTTTATACCACGTGTCTGGTTAGCACTAACCCACTTAGATTTCATCTTCTGTCAACCTTGCCATTGAACTTACGCTTGCCTAACCTCTAGTTAGGACTTCCCAATCAATTATCTGGTCAACCTTGGCCTACTTGACTTTTGGTCAAATTTTGACCATCAATCTCCATATGGACAATTGCACCAGCAATCTCCGTATATTGTCAAACATAACAACTCAAGCTTGAGCCAACTCAAGCATAGTCAACCTGGTCAACCTTGACCCAGGGAAAATTGTACCGACAATAATGAAGTACAAGAATTATATAGGAAAGGTTACTGACAGCAGAGAAAACTAAGAAGACCTTGATGTCTGGTTGTTGGTGGAGCATTATAGCATTGTAGAGTAGCGTACAGGAACAAAAGTTACAATAGTTGATATTCAGAAGCTGCTAGTCAAAGACCTTTATATAGGCTTATTCTGGGTGCCTGAAACCCCTCCAAGCACCTGGAACCCCTCCTGTCACCTGAACTACTATTGACATGGCGATCTATCATTGAAACTTGATCCGTTTATCCACCTCTGGATGCTTGGACCGTTGACATGGATTCGGCCAGTCATCGCACTCTAACTCTGTAAGATATCGTAAAATTAAATAATAAATATTATTGGACGAAAAATCTTATTGGATTTTTCAGGAATTTTTAGAAATTTTTTGGGATTTAAACAGAGTCCGTATGACTTGTTTCGAGGGGATGAATTGGTGGGGCTAGATGAAGGCCTGTTTGGGATACCCGTTTAGGTGAGGAAATGTTTATAATTATAAATTATTTACTTTTCCTTTAATTCCCTTTCCAAGTGCCGTTTCCCCCAAAACTCGACGTCGATCCTTCCTCCTCTCCTTCCTTCCCGATCTCCTGATTTCCTCTGCTCCCGACGCTCTTCTTCTCTGCTTCTTCTCGTGCGATCGGAGCAGATGACACCAACCATAGCCCTAAGCTGTTGTTGCCGAGAGGGGAGGAGAGGCTTGCGTTCATTCCCATCGAGCCGATCATCGGCCATTAGACATCGACATCGATGGAGAGGCTTCTTCCACCGCGATCTCATCATCACGCATGGTCAGAAAGAAGGCCTCGCTAGATCTCTACGGTACCGACCATCTCTAATGGAGCGATTGCATCTCCGGATGTTTCTTGCTCGTGATTAGTTGTTGCTCGGATTCTAGGTCACGACGGGGCTAGGGCACTGGCGGATGTGAGCAGAACTGTGACAATTCCACCAGGGAGGTTCATCGCCTCCTCTTTATCAGGATTGCAGTGCCCTTTTCATCTCCGGATAGATCCGAATACCTTCGGTTGTAGCTATTTTGTCTTCTTGGAGGTAGAAATTAGATTTGGTTGTGAATTTTGGGAGTTTGATTTATGTAGAGTTGATCAAGGCTGTGGTATTTCTTGTGCACAACAGGTGTTTGAGGAAATGCCTTGAGTTCTTGTCTTCTCTGTTTGTGCCGGATCGGTTGGGAATTGGTGGGGAAGCTCCATTTTTCTCCACAGCAACTTTAGTTTTCTTCATCAAAGAGCGTTGATATGTTTTGGGTTAAGGTAAGACATATAGTATTAGTTTTACCGATGTTGGATTTTGTTTCTGGATTTTGGGAGATTTTGAGTACCTACTTGACAGGTTCATGTAGTTTTGAACATCCTTTCCAACAGCAGGATCCTGTTTTTGGTAGTGAATCCCTCCGGCCATGTTTCACTAGCTACTACCTTAGATTTCGCACATTTGTTTGTGGGCAGCAGCTTTACCTAGCTTCAGCCACCATTTTTGACAACAAGATCTTTAGCCGTGAGTTAGCACCGGAGCAACCGGATCAAGGTAAGCTAAGTATGGAGTTTTGGTTGCATTTATGTGATAGATGGGTGAATGAGGATTTATATCACATTATGTTGAGGATAATGAGATGTTATGAGTGATTGGATTTGATTAGTATATATTGATTAACTCATGAGTAAGATTGAAGTGAAGGATTGTGGATTTAGATAAACCTAATTAGATTAAGGAATTAGGTTAATCATGTCGATTAGGGTTTCCCTAATTAAATTTGGGAGTTTATTTAGCTATTTGCTACTGATGTGATTAGCTAAGTATATTATGTGATCACAGGTTTTTGTTTCGAGGTGAGCGTCTCGACAGGGGATTGGTTTATCTGACACGGTCGACAGATAAAGACGGGTATTTCTTCCTTTGCCTCTATGTATATTTTCTTTGAGCTTAGTGCATGGTTGTTATTTGACGGATTAGGTTACTTTACCCTATATCGTGTTTAGTTGCTGTTTTTCCTGCTTGTTTCTTTTGCTTGAGCTTAGAGATGATCTATTTAATTCATATACAGTCTCTACTCTTGATATCTACTCTGTTGTGATTACACGTGTAGAGTATGCCTTGTAGGGATTGTCGGGTTGTTGGTAGTACCATGCTGATTGGGTGTATGATGTGGACTGTACATAGATGGGTATGTGTTATAGGAGTTATCTTGTTGACCGTACATTTACATGTGGTGTGTACATACGTATTTGTCATGTACTTTTGGAGGAGTTGTGTTGATTGTATGTTTAGAGTATATACACATGTCTGTTGTATTGTTATTGGAGGATACATGTTGATTGTACTTATCTTTTGTGTACATGTGTCTGGTGGGATTATTGGAGATTTTTGGTTGATTATACATGTGTAATGTGTACATATGTTTGGTGGGATACGTGGAGGTATCATGACGATTATACTCATGTTGGAGGTATTTATGAGGTTTGGAGTTATTGCATGGATGATGATTTTATATATATATATCATGTTCATCATTCATTGCATCTGATGACCATTGTCTCCCTTGTGGTGAGAGAGTCATCAGTTGGTTTGGTTTAGCGCCGCACACTCGGCCACTCATGGGTAGTGGTAGCTGGAGCAGTTGCCGCTCGTCCTGTCGTGCCACCCGGTCACGAGGTTTAGTGAGATCCGGCATTGTGAGCAGTCAGGGACCCTGATGCTATGTAGCTAGATAGCTACTAGTGGACTGTCCGCCTCGACCACTATATAGTGGGCTGGAGGGTAGTACAGTCATCACGGACCCAAGCCTCTCGGCCATACTGGGGTCGTGGTGTCTGGAGAGGTGTCGGGGGTGACCATGGAGCATGCATACGCAGTTATTATTCCTGCATTTGATGCGCGGTGCATCTGCATTTGCATACATGCCTAGTAGATACTAGTTGCATGTGATTGTCGTTGTTGCACTTGATTGAGATATGGTTGTTGCATTTGGTTGTCATGCTGCATACATGTCATTTATTTTACATGTATATGCAGTCGTATTTATATTGCACAGGTGTCATGGGTACGTCTGTTGCAGATCCGGTGAGTTTACTGACCATTGTACCATGTGTCGATTCCAGATTGGGTATGTATCTGTCATTATGTTAGTTGTGGTTTGTACAGTTTATATGTCAGGTTATTATGTCAGTTATGTTTAGGTGCATTGATTATGGTAGTATGATCATGTTCTTTATCCCCTACTGAG
The DNA here is from genome assembly GCF_018446385.1 of Zingiber officinale. NCBI lineage: Eukaryota > Viridiplantae > Streptophyta > Magnoliopsida > Zingiberales > Zingiberaceae > Zingiber > Zingiber officinale. The sequence goes on from NC_056002.1 coordinate 89,736,185, forward strand.
ACTGTATACTTGTGATCTCCATGTTGTTTATGGACCATGCACTATCTTTTCTATTACCCGCTGAGTTACCTATACTCACCACCGCATGTATACATTTATGTTTTCAGGTAGATGGTTGGAGTGTCGCTCGGAGTATCCTGTCTGCCGGGTCCTACGTCACATCCGAAGACTGTGTTCGTTTTCTATTGTATATTCTTTTCTTATTCGTGGCATTGTATTTGTGTTTAGCCATGTGGCTATCTTATTCTTTTGGTGTTGTATTTGTGTTTAAGCCGTGCCGGCATGCATTGTATCTATTTGTCTTGTGTGGGCTTTCCGTTTTCGTTTTTCCGCTGCGTTGGTTTTTGGTACAGCCGTGTGGGCTGTTTTATATATAACTGCGTGGTTGTGATTGTTTCATTCCAGCCGTGTGGGCTGTTATTATAACTGCGTTGTTGTGTATATAAATATTCCAACCGCTTGTGGCTGATGTATTTTGCTTGTAGTGATGCTTCATATTGTCACTGGTACAGGGGAGACTCTGCCGGATTTTTGTCTGGCAGGGACTCCTTTGGGGGCGTGACAAACTCAACTTATGGATAACTTTTTTGGTCCAAGCACCTAGACTAGCTCTGGGCGCTCGGACCACCCAAGTGCCTGCCTAGGTCGCCCGGGCAAAACTAGTCTGGGCGGTCGGACTAGCTCTGGGTACCCGAATCCCTTCCAGGCATTCGAACACCCTTTTTCCAGCCTCTTCTTTTCCTATAAAAAAGGGTTACTACAGGTAACAAAAATATATTTTTCCTGCAAAATAAAGTTAGCACAATAAAATAAGATAGGAGTAGTAATTAGGTCTTGTCTCCCTAAGATCAAGATCTAGTCAAGGTCTCAGCTTAGGTTTCTGAAATGGGCCTAAGGTGGACCGACACCTACTATTCCCTCACCAAAAATGTATTCTCACTGAATCTATTCTCCAATTGCTTACCTCTAACTTACCAACTATAGTTGCTTGACTTGCCTTTGATCCACCGGGTCTTCCCACTAGTTGTCAGGTCAAAACTGGACATCGGCTGGTTGTCAGGTCCTACAAATCCAACCAGACTTCTCGCCAAATATCGGGTCCCACGGACCTATCTAGACTTCATACCAACTATCAGGTCACACAAATCTAGCTAGATTTCATCTTGTTGTCAAGTCCTTCAGACCCGTCAACTCTTGCAAACTTGGTAAAACAATTAGTCCACAAATATTCTAACTTTACTCCATTTGTCATTCATCACAACCTGAGTTAGATCATTAGTGCAAATTGCACTAATAGCTTCCTCTTGTAGTTTCTCAATATGCTAAATGTTAGAGGATTTCACCATATATTGAATATTAATTGACAAATTATTGCCTCAAGTTTCTCAGTAGTTGCCTACTAACTAGCTTCCTTTTGTTCATTCTTCAATGAAACAATGGTTGCCTCAAGTTTCTCAATATGTTTGCTTGCTTGACAAATTATTGATTTGCTCTTGGTACTCATTAATAGTCCCATCTTTTTGTTGGAATGTATACTGAAAGCCTAAGCTTTGTAAACATTCATAATGAATAAAGAATCACATTTGGTCAAATTTTCTACATTTAGTTGTAGTTGTTCAATTAATTTATATTGAAGATAATATAGTATGTGGTGTCACATACAGAAGATGATATTATCAGTACCTTATAAATTATAAACAGTAGCTCACGACCAAAATGGAAAGGAACAAACCATTAGAAGGTCGTAGTGTAATTAGGTATCAGTTTATCTTGACTGTATAATTACACTAGTACACTTAGTGTGTATTGAGTAGGACCATTTGAGGTCGTTTCTTTTATACTGACTTTATAAAGAAACAAAGACCTCGGTTATTATGGAAGTGTGTGCTCTTAATCCTGATATAATAACAAGCACATATATTTGATATTTATTTCTTTAATTTATCAATGGGTGAGGTTTAGTTCGATGAATCAATAAGCCCGATAAGTTGGGAAATGGTATCACTTATAGTGTGTGTTGTTGATTATAGAAGGAAACTGTGTCCTAGAGATACTAGGTTGATAATGTCCCCAAGAGGAGCTCATAAGGATTGTCATGCTAAACCCTGCAGGTGGACTTAGTCCGACATGACAATAAGGTTGAGTGGTACTACTCTTGGACTTAGATATTAATTAAATGAGTTGTCAGTAACTCACTTAATTAGTGGACATTCGATATCTTAAACACAGGGAGACTAACACACTCATAATAAGAAGGAGCCCAAAAATATAATTTGGGATTGGTGCGGTAGTTCAATGATAGTTCTCTAGTGGAATGAATTATCATTGATAAAATTAAGTTGTGTGTTCGGGGCGAACACGGGATGCTTAATTTTATCGGGAGACCAAAACCAATTCCTCCTCTCGGTCCCTATCGTAGCCTCTTATTTGTAGAGTTATATACCCAACTATACCCACCTTCTATACCCACCAATAAGGGGCCGGCCAAGCTAGCTTGGGAACCAAGCTAGGGCCGGCCTAGGTATATTATTGGGTGGCCGGCCCTAGCTTGAACCCAAGCTAGTGGGGGCCGGCCAAATTAGATTTAAAAGGGATTTTAATTTTAATTTTTATTATGTGGAAGAAATAATTTATTAAAGAGAATTAAAATTAAAATATCTCTCTTGTAAAAGATCTACAAAAGATTAAAGAAAGAGATTAGATCTCTTTCCTTATTTGTAGATTGGAGAGATGTTTTATTTTCTCTTTAAAAATTATTCACATGTTGATAAAATTAAAATTATAGAAATTTCCTTTTATCAACCATGAAGATATTTTAAAGAGAAATTTTATTTTTTTTAAATTTCCGGAAACAAATTAGGAAGTTTTAATTGTTGATTAAAACTTGTCCAATTTGTTCTCCAATGATGTGGCCGGCCATTGAAGATTGATTTGGAAAATTTATTTTATTTTTCTAAATTAAATCATGTCAAGGAAATTGAGGAAATTTTATTGTAATGAAATTTCCTAATTTGCCTAGGCCAAGGAATATAAAAGAAGGGGTGAGGGTGCCTTCATGAGACACAACCTCTATTATTTTCTCTCCCTCTTTTGTTCCTTGGTGTGGCCGGCCATCCTCTCCCTCTCTTTCTCTTGTGGTGGCCGAACCTCTCTCCCTTCCTTGGAGCTCTTGTGGTGGCCGGATACTACTTAGAGAAGAAGAAGAAGAAGGAAAGAAAGCTAGCATCTCTTGGAGCTTGGTTAGTATTTTGATTTTCTTCCTTGGTGAAGCTTCCTCTTTGTTGGCCGAACCTAGCTAGGAGGAGAAGAAGGTGATTGGTGGTTTCTCGTCTCGGAAGATCGTTGCCCACACAACGTCCGAGGTTAGAAGAGGAATACGGTAGAAGATCAAGAGGTTTTTCTACAAGGTATAACTAGTCATTTTTATTTCCGCATCATGCTAGTTATTTATGGAAATAATACCAAATACAAGAGGCTTACGTTCTAGTATTTCGAATATGTTTTTCGATATTGTGTTCTTTTGTTTTCTTTCTTTTCCTTGTGATTTGATTGTTCTCTTTGGTTAACCTAAAGTTATTTTAGGAAATTAAATATTAGCTTTCTATTAAAGGTTTTGTCTAGTCGGTGGTGGTTGCTCCCATATCCAAGAAGGTCATGTGCCTCGCCACGTCAGTACTGGGAACCTTTTATGGAAATTAATATTTAATGGAATTAATAACTTAAGGAGACTTGGGTCGAACGTGTTAAGTTCCGCAGGAGATCCAAGTCAAAACCTAAAAGAACAAATAGATTAAGTTTTGGATCAAACGTGTTAAGTTCCGCAGGCGATCCAAAATTTAATTTAAAAGAACACATGGTAGCTAGGAAAAGGTTCAGACCTTTGTACAAAATTTTTGTACAGTGGAACCTCTAGGTTTTCCGAGTAGCAACCAACAATTGGTATCAGAGCTAGGGTTTTGCCTCTGTGTATTTGGTATCAGAGCTAGGGTTTTGCCTCTGTGTATTTGGTATTTAGTTTAATTATGCACATGTCATACATAATTTAGGCAGGTTAATAGTAGGATGTGCTAACTTTGTGGATGCAGGATCCAACTATTATGGCTTTTAGTTAATTATGTGTGTGATTGGACCCTTGGACATGTCAAGGGCAATTTATATGTGTGTGCATGATTGTATTAAAATACAGCAGGAGCTGTATTTAGTTTTATTAGGATTTTATTTTTGATCTAGATACATGTACATTCCTTTTATGGAATATAGGATCAAAAATGTAAAATTCTATTTATGTCGCGGATCGAATCTTGCAAAGCGTGGAACCTTCTAAGGACCAGAGGCGCAGCGAAACTAGGAGCAAGATGGATGCGATCCCGGAGGCGGTGGCCAAATATGGCAGCAGCTTGGGATGACAACACACGGAGGACAATTAAGAGATAAAAGCCATAATAGTTGAAAATTAAATTTTCTATTTATTGCTTTTATATTGTGTTGTGTGTGCATGTTAGTTTACAAGTTTAGTAGGCTAGCATAGTTAAAATTCCTCATTTATAAATAACTAAGTGGGAGAGGATTTTAAATAAATCCCATGGTCTCCATTATTGGTTTGTAAGTGATGCAAACAAGCTTGCGCGTTGGCTCTGAGTGCCTTCCTCCATAACGGATGAGCTTGTTTGTGGATCACTAGAACAGACTTCCATTTTTGGATGACTATAGGAAGTTAATTAAGAGCGTGTGATCTTCCCCAACGGAAGGGGCATAATCTTATTAATGGACTTAGTGTCAAGTAATGGTATACACTTAGACACATCTAATAGTATCCTCCCCAACGGAGTCACTATTATTATTTGTGTGACCAAATAATACCAACTATTAATTTTATTTGTCAAAAAGTTAGGTTGACAAGATAATAAAATTAATGGGTTAAAACCCTCCTTTTACAAATGTTGAATTTGTATACGTCCACACTAACGTGGCATACAAAATTCACGGTGTGATGAGGTGTTGGTTAATTTAAAATAGTATTGTTTGAGGAATCAATATTATTCTAAATTTAGAGTTCTGACCAAAAGTTATTTGTGATTCTTAGGATGACTTTCAACCCACTGTCCATCATACTTCAACAAAATAGACTTACTGGACCTAATTACATAGATTGGAAAAGGAACCTGGACATTGTTCTGACTGCTGAAAGTTATAAATTTGTACTGACTGAACCTTGTCCTGATGCACCCACTGGTGAATCTACCCAAGAGGAGATTGAATATCATAAGAGATGGGTAAAGGCAGATGAGATGGCGCGGTGTTACATTTTGGCTTCAATGTCAAATGTATTGCAACATCAGCATCAAGATTTACCAACAGCTTATGATATTATGAACAATCTCAAGGAGCTCTTTGGTCATCAGGATAGGGCTTCTAGACAAGAAGCTATGAGAAAGATAATGACAGCCACCATGCAAGAGAGTACTCCTGTAAGGGATCATATCCTAAAGATGATGGCTTATCTGAACGAGATACAGATCCTTGGAGGAGAAATTGATGGGGAAACCCGGATCGATATGATCCTCCAAACGCTACCTAGAAGTTTTGAGCAGTTCCGCCTGAACTATAATATGAATAAAAGGATTTATTCATTAGGGGAACTACTGACAGAACTTCAAGCAGCAGAAGGATTATTTCGTCACAATTCTCAAATTCACTTTGTTGAAAATGGTTCTACTTCTAAACCGAAAGGAAAGAAGAAGAAGAAACAAGCTGGCTCAGCAAAGAAAGTGAATAAATCTCAGAGTACGGGATTTAAAGCTAGAGTGAAGAAGCCGAAGGGCAAGTGCTTCATCTGCAGGCAGGACATTGGAAGGCGGATTGTCTCGTAGGAACCAAAACAAAGGTATATCTCATGCTCTAGTTGTTGAAACATGTTTAGCGGTGTTATCTACCAACACTTGGTGTGATACGGGAGCCACTGATCATGTCTGCAATTCCTTGCAGGGGTTCCAGGAAACCCGACGACTATCTGAAGGGGAGATTACCGTCTACATGGGCAATGCTACTAAGGTGGCAGCTGTTGCAGTGGGAGACGTCTACTTGTCTTTTAGTAGAAATAGAAATTTGGTTTTAAGAAATTGTCTTTATGTACCCAGTTTTAGAAAGAATTTAATTTCAGTTTCTAAACTGTTTTTAGATGGATATTCAGTTTCTTTCAGTAACGATGTAGTTATTAAAAGAAATAAAGTGATTATCTGTTCTGGTGCATTAGTTGGCAATTTGTATATTTTAAATCCAATTTCTTCCACAAAGCAAAACATGAAAATTTATAACTCATCTTCTAATTCTAATAAGAGAAAAGAACCTTCAGAAATGAACCAAGCATATCTTTGGCATCTAAGACTTGGTCATATTAATTTAAGTAGGATTCAGAGGCTTATAGCCGATGGACTTTTAAGTTCATTAGAGTTGGAAAATTTTCCAACTTGTGAATCTTGCTTAGAAGGTAAAATGACCAAGAGGCCGTTCAAGGCCAAGGGGTATAGAGCCAAAGAAGTGTTAGAGTTGGTTCACTCTGATTTGTGTGGTCCTATGTCTGTCCAGGCAAGAGGAGGTTTTGAATATTTTGTCTCTTTCATAGGCGATTATTCAAGATATGGATACATTTACCTAATGCGCCACCGAGTGCTTTGACAAGTTCAAAGAATACAAGGCTGATGTGGAGAAAGCGATTAGGTAAAAGTATCAAGACACTACGATCTGATCGCGGTGGCGAATACCTCTTAGGAGAGTTTAGGAATTACTTATCGAGGTGAATTAATTGCACCTGGAACACCCCAACAGAATGGTGTAGTAGAGCGAAGGAATAGGACTCTTATGGAGATGGTTAGATCGATGATGAGTTATTCAGAATTACCAAATTCATTTTGGGGATATGCTTTGGAAACGATAGCGCACATTCTGAACTTAGTACCTTCTAAATCAATATCTTCTACTCCCACAGAATTATGGAATGGGCGAAAGCCCAATCTACGACATATTCGGATTTAGGGTAGTCCAGCACATGTGCTGAAACCAGATGCTGATAAGTTAGAATCTCGTACAGAAGTTTCCGTATTTGTGGGTTATCCCAAAGGAACGAAATGTGGTTTATTTTATAGTCCTAAAGACCAGAAGGTTATTGTCAGCACCAATGCCCAGTTTTTAGAAGAAGACTATATAATGGATTACAAGCCCAGTAGCAAAATTATTTTAGAAGAACTTATAGAGGACATGTCTACTTCAGTACCAACAGTACAAGATGAAGTACCACAAGAGACTGCAACACGTGATACACAACCACAGACAGTGCCTCGTCGTAGTGGGAGGGTTGTGAGGCAGCCTGAAAGATTCATGTTTTTGGGAGAGTCTTCGGACTTGATCCCGGGTAAACATGAACCTGATCCCAGGTCATATGACGAAGCACTTCAAGATATAGATGCAGCATCTTGGCAAAAGGCAATGAATTCTGAAATAGAGTCCATGTACTCTAATAAGGTTTGGGAGCTTGTAGAACCACTTGATGGTGTAAAAGCCGTTGGATGCAAGTGGATCTACAAAAGGAAAAGAGGGACAGACGGGAAGGTAGAAACCTTCAAAGCTAGGCTTGTTGCAAAAGGGTACACTCAAAAAGAGGGAATCGATTATGAGGAGACCTTTTCACCGGTAGCCATGCTTAAGTCTATCCGGATACTCTTATCCATTGCTGCTCATATGGATTATGAGATTTGGCAAATGGATGTCAAGACAGCTTTCCTTAATGGAAGTCTTGAAGAGAACATCCATATGAAGCAACCAGAAGGGTTCATTGAAAAAGGCAAAGAGCATCTAGTGTGCAAGCTCAATCGGTCCATTTATGGACTGAAGCAAGCTTCAAGGTCTTGGAACATCCGGTTTAATGAAGTAATCCAGTCATATGGATTTATTCAAAGTCCGGATGAGTCTTGTGTATATAAGAAGTGTAACGGAAACGTGGTGGTATTTCTTGTACTATACGTAGATGATATTTTGTTAATTGGCAACAATGTCAAGGTATTATCAGACGTAAGGGTATGGTTGTCCAAACAATTTGATATGAAGGACTTAGGAGAATGTGCACACATTCTTGGGATCAAAGTTAGAAGGGATCGTAAGAAAAGAATGTTGTGTCTATCCCAAGCTTCATATATAGATACAATCCTTGCTCGTTTTAGCATGCAGGATTCCAAGAAAGGTTTCTTACCTTTTAGACATGGAGTAGCTCTATCTAAAGAGATGTCTCCAAAGACATCAAAAGAGATAGAGGACATGAAAGCGGTTCCTTATGCTTGGCTGTAGGAAGCCTAATGTATGCAATGCTATGTACGAGATCGATATCTGCTTTGCCGTGGGCATGGTCGTGAGATATCGAGTAACCTGACAAGGACATTGGATCGGTAAAGCATATATTGAAGTACCTGAGAAGGACTAGAGATTATATGCTAGTTTACCAAGCAGACGATCTGCTCCCTGTGGGTTACACGGATTCAGATTTCCAATCAGATAGGGATAACAGTAAGTCTACATCAGGCTATGTGTTTACTTTAGGAGGTGGAGCCATTTCATGGAGAGTGTTAAGCAGAAATGTGTTTCGGACTCAACCATGGAAGCCGAATATGTAGCAGCCTCTGAGGCAGCTAAAGAAGCAGTATGGCTTAGGAACTTTCTAATGGACTTAGATGTGATTCCTGGTTTGCCCAAAATTATCACAATTTATTGTGATAATAGTGGTGCAGTTGCAAACTCAAAGGAACCACGAGCTCATAAGGCAAGTAAACATATAGAGTGCAAGTACCACCTGATACGAGATATCGTGAAGCGAGGAGAAGTTGTCATCGCCAAGATTGCATCAGCAGATAACCTGGCAGATCCTTTCACTAAGGCCCTTCCGGCGAAAGCTTTCGATCGGCATGTGGAGGGAATGGGAATCAGATGTATGGTAGAAGATATGGCAGCTTAGTCATTAGTATAAGTGGGAGATTGTTGGAGTGTATACTGAAAGCCTAAGCTTTGTAAACATTCATAATGAATAAAGAATCACATTTGGTCAAATTTTCTACATTTAGTTGTAGTTGTTCAATTAATTTATATTGAAGATAATATAGTATGTGGTGTCACATACAGAAGATGATATTATCAGTACCTTATAAATTATAAACAGTAGCTCACGACCAAAATGGAAAGGAACAAACCATTAGAAGGTCGTAGTGTAATTAGGTATCAGTTTATCTTGACTGTATAATTACACTAGTACACTTAGTGTGTATTGAGTAGGACCATTTGAGGTCGTTTCTTTTATACTGACTTTATAAAGAAACAAAGACCTCGGTTATTATGGAAGTGTGTGCTCTTAATCCTGATATAATAACAAGCACATATATTTGATATTTATTTCTTTAATTTATCAATGGGTGAGGTTTAGTTCGATGAATCAATAAGCCCGATAAGTTGGGAAATGGTATCACTTATAGTGTGTGTTGTTGATTATAGAAGGAAACTGTGTCCTAGAGATACTAGGTTGATAATGTCCCCAAGAGGAGCTCATAAGGATTGTCATGCTAAACCCTGCAGGTGGACTTAGTCCGACATGACAATAAGGTTGAGTGGTACTACTCTTGGACTTAGATATTAATTAAATGAGTTGTCAGTAACTCACTTAATTAGTGGACATTCGATATCTTAAACACAGGGAGACTAACACACTCATAATAAGAAGGAGCCCAAAATGTAATTTGGGATTGGTGCGGTAGTTCAATGATAGTTCTCTAGTGGAATGAATTATCATTGATAAAATTAAGTTGTGTGTTAAGGCGAACACGGGATGCTAATTTTATCGGAGACCAAAACCAATTCCTCCTCTTGGTCCCTATCGTAGCCTCTTATTTGTAGAGTTATATACCCACCTATACCCACCTTCTATACCCAGGGGCCGGCTAAGCTAGCTTGGGAACCAAGCTAGCTTGGTAATGGTCGGCCCTAGCTTGAACCCAAGCTAGTGGGGCCGGCCAAATTAGATTTAAAAGGGATTTTAATTTTAATTTTTATTATGTGGAAGAAATAATTTATTAAAGGGAATTAAAATTAAAATATCTCTCTTGTAAAAGATCTACAAAAGATTAAAGAAAGAGATTAGATCTCTTTCCTTATTTGTAGATTGGAGAGATGTTTTATTTTCTCTTTAAAAATTATTCACATGTTGATAAAATTAAAATTATAGAAATTTCCTTTTATCAACCATGAAGAGATTTTAAAGAGAAATTTTATTTTTTTTAAATTTCCGGAAACAAATTAGGAAGTTTTAATTGTTGGTTAAAACTTGTCCAATTTGTTCTCCAATGATGTGGCCGGCCATTGAAGATTGATTTGGAAAATTTATTTTATTTTTCTAAATTAAATCATGTCAAGGAAATTGAGGAAATTTTATTGTAATTAAATTTCCTAATTTGCCTAGGCCAAGGAATATAAAAGAAGGGGTGAGGGTGCCTTCATGAGACACAACCTCTATTATTTTCTCTCCCTCTTTTGTTCCTTGGTGTGGCCGGCCATCCTCTCCCTCTCTTTCTCTTGTGGTGGCCGAACCTCTCTCCCTTCCTTGGAGCTCTTGTGGTGGCCGGATACTACTTGGAGAAGAAGAAGAAGAAGGAAAGAAAGCTAGCATCTCTTGGAGCTTGGTTAGTATTTTGATTTTCTTCCTTGGTGAAGCTTCCTCTTTGTTGGCCGAACCTAGCTAGGAGGAGAAGAAGGTGATTGGTGGTTTCTCATCTCAGAAGATCGTTGCCCACACAACGTCCGAGGTTAGAAGAGGAATGCGGTAGAAGATCAAGAGGTTTTTCTACAAGGTATAACTAGTAATTTTTATTTCCGCATCATGCTAGTTATTTATGGAAATAATACCAAATACAAGAGGCTTACGTTCTAGTATTTCGAATATGTTTTTCGATGTTGTGTTCTTTTTTTTTCTTTCTTTTCCTTGTGATTTGATTGTTCTCTTTGGTTAACCTAAAGTTATTTTAGGAAATTAAATATTAGCTTTCTATTAAAGGTTTTGTCTAGTCGGTGGTGGTTGCTCCCATATCCAAGAAGGCCATGTGCCTCGCCACGTCAGTACTGGGAACCTTTTATGGAAATTAATATTTAATGGAATTAATAACTTAAGGAGACTTGGGTCGAATGTGTTAAGTTCCGCAGGAGATCCAAGTCAAAACCTAAAAGAACAAATAGATTAAGTTTTGGATCAAACGTGTTAAGTTCCGCAGGCGATCCAAAATTTAATTTAAAAGAATACATGGTAGCTAGGAAAAGGTTCAGACCTTTGTACAAAATTTTTGTACAGTGGAACCTCTAGGTTTTCCGAGTAGCAACCAACACTTTTAACTACAGTTCATGTTTTAGTTTCTTTCAAATGTTTTTTCATCTAAGGTGGTTTTGAACCCTTCATGTTTTGGCACTAAACCCTCAATTTCTTCACATCCATGGATAGTTTTTCTCTTAGTAGATTCACTTATTTGAATAGTTTAGTTACTTGATTGTATAGATTGTATGCTAAGAATATGTGATGTTTCTTGTTCGTTGTGTTAAGATCTTGTTGTATGATGTACAATTATTTTGAAGGTAGGTGTGATGTGCATAGATTATATATATTTTTATGCATATTTTGACACACATCTATTTGTATTTCATGAGCATAATCTATATTTATTACACTATTTTATTGTAATATCATATTTATATTCCTTTGTCAGAGATCTACTCTGTGTATATTTTCTTATTGACATAATGCTATTTGGAGCGAAAATACACACAGGAGCAACTCTGGAAGAAATCAAGCTCAGGCCATATGAAAGAACATGGCCATGTGTCCATCTCGAAGTGAAGCAAGGCGTGGCTATGGCAAATGACACTGTCGTGCCACATTCCAGAGGCAGAGCAGACTTCGGTGTGCCATATTCCATAGGAAAAGGAAACCTCGACCGTGTGGATCCATACAACCATGAGGAATTTCCAGAGCAGGAGTTGACTGTGGCCGTGTGAATCCACATGGTTGTGTCTCTCTGTTTGAGACCATGTATACCATGGCCATGTCTTTTAACATGACCATGTGGCAGATAATCCGAGACCGTGCCACATAAAAATATAATCATGATGAATTCTGGATAGATTATAGACTAATTGTAAAATAGTCATAACTTTGTCCTCGGTTGGAGTTATAGCTTGTTCTTTATATTGAAATGTAGCTAACGTCAAGATCTAAAACTTTGCTTCAAGTTCAATAGAGAGAAAGAATAATCTAGCCATTCTAAAAGGCATGGCCATGCCTCTAAAATGTGGTTTTGTTAGTTAGAGCCCTAGAGCCAATCATATGATGATTGTTGTATGTGTTAGTTAGAGCCCTAGAGCCAATCATATGATGATTGTTGTATGGACTCGATGTATCATATTCCTACATATTTATAAAGGTATTTCTTTATGGTTATTATACTTACTTGTATAGGTGCCAAATAACTAAGTATAATAGCGTCCTTGAGTAGAAGGTTCTTATCTATATAATTGATTGGTTGAATCGATAGTGAGATGATATAGAGAACACTACTCTTAATCATTCCTAGTCAAGTATTAACATTCAGGGATAATATTAATGCGCTGAGACTAGCATGTAGGTCAACTCGATGACTTGATCTCACAAGTCATGGATATAGAGATATCAAGTTGACACATGGGTATACATTGGAGACTGTATACTGAATGACCCACCATGAGAAAGTATCATGGATCGTTATATGAGTGTCATATACTTTCTCATGTGAATATTAGTTTGACTATGAGTCCTTGGACCTGAAGTCACCATGGTTCCCTACATAAGGAGTTGCATACTTTGGCTTCGTCAAACGTCACCCGTAACTGGGTGGACTATAAAGGCGATTACTGGGTGTGTAACAAATTATGCGGAGGGATGTGAGTGATGTAGAAGGAATCTATCCCTCCTATATGACGGGAGTGACATAATGATTCTTGATATAGTGAGACCACTAAGTGCATGGTCATGCCCAAATGAGTCAATATGAGATATTGAGCTCATTTGTTTAGAGTGAGTCTACTTGGAGTTCAAGATATAGATTGATTAGAGCATGACACGATCTATGCCTCAATTGATCAATCTAGATGTCAAGGATAGAAGGACATTATCATATATTGTGAGAGTCACAATTAGTAGTCACAAAGGTGATATTGGATCTCTACATTCTTGTAACTTAGGTAGTAATGATGTGTTGCTAGACACCGCTCATTACTTATGCTTCTAAATGAGTTCAGGAGCATTGCCAACGTTACAAGAACCTATAGGGTCACACACAAAGGGTAATTAGATGGGAAATATGTTCATATGATGAACCAAGAGGATTAGGTTCATGTGATGAACCAAATTGGATTAAGAGTAATCCAAATTAGACTAATTGAGTTGGACTCAATTTGATTCATGTGTCTAATGAGTCTAATTTAGATTATGACTCATTGAATCAATTTAATTTAATGGATAGACATTCACTAAATCAAATTGACTTGAATTAATGGTTAGATTTGATCAACCATGGGAGATAAATGGGTCAAGTTTGACTTGACTTGAGAGGGAAGATGAAGGGTCAAGTTTGACTTGACCAATTGCCACCTCATTGTGACTTGGCATAGGGCCGGCCAATGATGGTGTTCCACATCATCAAGGCTACATCAAGTGTATGTCACCTCATGAGGGAGACCAAGAGTCATGACTCTTGGTATTACATGGAGGTATATAACCTCTCATAAGGTGCCCGACCATTTTATGGTGAATTGAAGCAATTGTGTGCTCATTGAAGTCTTCTTCTTCCTCCTCTCATTCTCTTGTTCTCTCCCTCTCCTCCATTGTTGAGCCACCCAAAGAGTGCTAGCACACTCTAAATGGTTCTTCTCCACCTTTTGTCCATGTGGATACTTATAGAGGAGTGTTCACTTGACACTCTACGAGATCCGGTAACTTTTGGACGAGCGGGATAAGCGAAGGGCTTCGCTACAAAGGTATACTCTCTTTTTCATGTAGATCTAAGGTAGATCTAGTGTAGAAACATGTACATGATTTAATTTTAAATATAACTTCGCACGGATCTGTGGCTAGGATTCGGGGTTTCCGCAACGCAAAAAGCGGTTTTTGCGGCTCGAATTGCTAACAGTGGTATCATAGCCACGTGAGAAGCATGTACTTGTTTGTATTTTGTTTTTATGAAAAGATATCAGATATGTAAGTTTCTGTAAGTTTACTATTTTTATGAATTTTGTGAGTAATTTTCTGGTAGAGGTGAAGCAACAAGTGCTTGGACACTTGTAGGCTTCAACTACCGAGAAAAATCTTCTGAAACGGCAAGATCTCGCCCAAATTATTTTGGGACAGTGGCTTAAGGCGCTATTAGATCAAGATGGGACACTCACGATATTTATTTCGCGAGTAGGGGGGTTGTCCCTAACCCCGCAAGGGGCATTGTCTCGCGATCGCACCCGAAAATCGTTAATCGGGACCGCCGGAAAGTTGTAACTCATAAAATTCATAAAAAAAGTAGTAAAATTATAGAAATTTATGTAGAATACATAATTTATAATTATGTATGATATTGTGATGATCATGGCCCAAAAACCCCAATTTGATTGGACAAAAATTGTGTTGTAATTCATAATATGGCCAGCGCACCATTTTTGTGTTGTGCGTGTTGTATGTGATTTGTGACCTGCGCGTCGTGCCTCCTTTATTTATATTCCTGTTGTAAAAATAGTTTTAGACTTGAATGTAACTCGAGTTTCAATTTTGTAATGTACAATTGAAGATGGAGTTACAAGAAGGAAGCCGACAACACAAGGCGGTCAAAGGAGATGCTTAAAGAAGATGTTGACCCTAGATTGACCGTCCGATCTTCTCATTGGCTTGAGAAGATCGTAGTATGGCCATGACCTCATGACAATATATATATATATCTTGATATATTTGCTTGTGTGTATGTGATGCATGCTAGTGTAGGGCAATTAGTGCCTTGATGCGTATGTGATACACATTAACGATTAGATTAGATCTTAATCAAGTCAACTCGAGATGCCTACCAAGTTTTGATACCCATCACTACCTCGATCATTTGTTGTTGTTGAATCTGCCAAAGCAGAGCAACGCAAATTATCTTTGTAGGGTGCGGGGGGACAATCTTGATCCCGCCTATCAATGCTTGGGTGAGTATAAACTCAATTAGATTGAGTATAACTAGTTAACTCAATTTGATCAGGTATAACTATAGGCATTTTTCCAACAGTTGGAAGATAGGATAAAAATCACATTTATACTAAATCTTTGGCAATTTAGCTAAAGCTAACTCAAGGTTTTTTATAAATCAGGATTTTGATCCTATAAACAAGAGTTGCATAGAGATGTAATTGATAATTCGTTATCTACCGATCATACTAAGTCTTGGGCTATTTAGCCAAAGCTAACTCAAGTCATAGTATAATGTGGATCTTGTCCCACGAAAATTATAGCTAATTAGTATGAATCTAGTAGTGTGGTTTGACTACATCCATGACTTGATTCTACTAAAGCTCTATAATTCAGTGGGAGCATCATTTAGTTAAATGCCTAATTAAATGATAAATGGAATATGATATTTACTTTCTGCATTATTTCTGTTGTAGATTGCCATGTCGACAAACAAGAACACCTTCTCCCTGCGTTTTGTCCTTGACAAGGACAAGCTCAATGGAGCTAATTTCCTAGACTGGTACAGGAATATGAGAATTGTTCACACACAAGAAAGAAAACTGTATGTCCTGGAGCAGCCCATTCCTGAGGCACCTCCTGCCACTGCCACGCGAGCTGACCGAGATGCTTATAAGAAGCATCAAGATGATGCATTAGATGTATCATGCCTCATGCTCGTAACCATGAACTATGAGCTTCAGAAGCAACATGAGTTGATGTCTGCTTTTGATATGGTTGAACATCTTCGTCAACTATATCAACGACAAGCGAGGCATGAGAGATTCGAGATCTCCAAAGCACTGTTTCAGTGCAAGATGCAAGATGGGACTCCCGTAGGTCCATATGTGCTCAAGATGATTGGGTACATAGAGAACCTACAGAGGTTGGGATTCCCACTTGGCCAAGAGCTGGCCACTGACTTGATTTTGCAATCCTTGCCAGAGGGCTACAGTCAATTTGTCATGAATTACAACATGAACAAAATTGGCAAGCCACTGCCTGTTAGAGTGTATACTAAAAGTCTAGTTTTTGTAAACATTTATTTGTTAAAGTAAAATAATCACATTGGTCAATATCTGTATTTATTTATTAAATATAATTTTTCAATTAATTTATATAGTAGACAACATGGAGTGTGGTGTCACACTCAGAAGATCATGTTGTCGGTTCTCTATAAATTATAAACAGTTGCTCGCGACTAAGATAAATAGGAACAAACTATCAGTATAGTCGTAGTGTAATTAAGTATTAGTTTATCTTGACTAATAAATTACACTAATACACTTTAAGTGTATTGAGTAGGATCATTTAGGTATGTTCTTTTTATACTGACTTTATAAAGGAACAAAGACCTCAGTTATTATGGAAGTGTGTGCTCTTAATCCTAATATAATAACAAGCACATATATTTGATATTATTTCTTTAATTTATCAATGGGTGAGATTTACTTCGATAAATCAATAAGCCAGATAAGTTGGGAAATGATATCACTTATAGTGTGTGTTGTTGATTATAGAAGGAAACTGTGTCCTAGTGATCTAAGTTGATAATGTCCCCAAGAGGAGCTTATAAGGATTGTCATATTAAACCCTGCAGGTGGACTTAGTCCGACATGATGATAAGGTTGAGTGGTACTACTCTTGGAGCTAGATATTAATTAAGTGAGTTGTCAGTAACTTACTTAATTAGTGGACATTCGTAATCTTAAACACAGGGAGACTAACACACTCATGATAAGAAGGAGCCCATAATGTAATTTGGGATTGGTGAGGTAGTGCAGTAATAACTCTCTAGTGGAATGAGTTATTATCGATGAACTTGAGTTGTGTGTTCGGGGCGAACACGGGATACTCAAGCTCATCGGAAGGCCAAAACCAATTTCTCCTCTAGGTCTCTGTCGTAGCCTCATTATAGCCTCAAGTCCATCCAAATGTAAGGCTCTTCTTGGTGTCCAAGAAGGGGGCCGGGCCATTGCTTGGTGACCAAGCAATGGCCGGCCACATCCTCTTGAAAGGGGCCGGCCCTATAGCTTGGTGACCAAGCTTGTAGGGGCCGGCCATAATAATTCAAAAAGGGAGGGTTGTTTTGAATTTTTAAAATCTTCTCTTTATAGAAAACTATAAGTTTTAAAAGAGAGATTTTAATTTTTAAAACTTTCCTTATTTGAATTAGGTCACATGTTTAAATAGAGAGTTTAAAAGATTTTAAAACTTTCCTTTTTTAACCATCCTTATGGTTTAAGAAAAAAAAAAGGAAAAGAAGTTTTAAAATTTAAATTTTCTATCACCATGTTAAAAAAGGAAATTTTATAAGAGAGTTTTTAAATTTTAAAACATGGTTTTAATTTTTAGAAACTTTCCTTTTTTAACTCATACTTTAGGAAAGAGAGCTTGTAAATTTTATAAGAGGATTTCTTCTTGTAAAATTTTAAAAAATTATTTTTCCTTTCTATTCAAATTGTGGCCGGCCACCTTGCTTGGTGCCAAAGCAAGGGTCGGCCAATAGGATTAAACCAAATTCAATCCTAAACCAAATAGGATAGATCATAACCATTGATTGGTGATTGATTCAAACAAGAGGAAAGAAAAGTAAAAATAAAAAGGGAAAAGGAAAAACTCTTGGATGATTTTATTTTTTGTAAAAGGTTTTTCCTTATTTGCCTTGGGCAAGTAATATAAAAGAAGGGGTGAGGGGGCTTCATGAGACACAACTTTTATTCTTTTTCATGGGTGATCTCTTGGTGACCGGCCCTCTCCCTTCTTCCTCTCCCTTTGCTCTCTTCTCCTTGGTGGTGGTGGTTGCCAGATTTTAGAAGAAGAAAGAGGAAGCTTTTGGGTGGTGTTCATCTTGGAGGATCGTTGCCCACACGACGTCCAAGGCGAGGCGAGGAATACGGCAGAAGATCTCAAGGTCATTAGCTTACAAAGAGAAGGTATAACTAGTATTTTTCTTCCGCATCATACTAGTTATTTTTCTTTGTATGAAATCTAAATACAAGAGGCAATTAGATCTAGTTTATCAAATTTATTTTTCGATTTTGTGTTTTCTTCTTTTTAAAATTTGTGATTCGATTGTTTCTTTTGGTTAACCTAGAGTTATTTAAGGAAATAAATATTAGCTTTCCTTAAAAGGCTTTGCCTAGGCGGTGGTGGTTGCTCTCATATCCAAGAAGGTCATGTGCCTCGCCATGCAGTCCTGAAAGTCAATTTTGGAAATTAATATTTATGGAATTAATAACCTAGGTAGATTTGAATCAATAGTGTTAAGTTCCGCTTGCGATTCAAATCTAAAGCATTAAGAACAAATAAGTTAAATTTGGAATTAATGATGTTAAGTTCCATCTACGATTCCTTATTTAACTTCTAAAGAACACAATAGGTTATTTAAGGAAAGGTTCGACACATGTACAAAAATTTTTGTACAGTGGAACCGATACGTTTTCCTAGGTTTAACCAACAATTGGTATCAGAGCTAGGGTTTGCCTCTGTGTATTTTTAGAATTCAAATAGGTTATGCACATGTCATACATAATTTAGGCTGGAAAATAGTAGGATGTGCTAACTCTTTGGTTGCAGGCTCCAACTATTATGGCTTATTGATATTGTGTGTGATTGGACCCTTGGACATGTCAAGGGCATTTTTTGTGTGCATGATTGTATGTATAAAATACAACAGGAGCTGTATTATTTTTAGAATTTTATTTTTGTTCGATCTAGAATACATGTACATTCCCTCGTGGAATATAGGATCGACATATGTAAAATTCTATTTTTGTCACGGATCGGATTCTTGCGAGGCGAGGTACTTTCGGAACACCAGAGGCGCAGCAGAATAAGAAGTAAGAAGGATACGACAACTCGACCCGATAGCGGTGGCTAAAGATGGCAGCAGCTAGGGTTGGAGCATACTGAAGACAATGATGGAAAAGGCCATAATAGTTGGAAAATTAATTTCCAAATTTATTGCTTTTATTTACTATGATGTTTATATGCATGTGATGAATGCTAGCATAGGTTAAAATCCTCATTTCTAAATAACTAAGTGGGAGAGGGATTTTAATAAATCTCATGGTCTCCATTACTGGTTTGTAAGTGATGCAACAAGCTTGCGTGTTGGCTCTGAGTGTCTCCCTCCACAACGGATGGGTTTATTGCGGATCACTAGATCAAACTTCCTTTTATGGATGGTTAAAGGAAATTATTTAGGAGCGTGTGATCTTCTCCAACTGAAGGGGCACAATCCTATTTAATGGACTTAGTATCAAGTAATGGTATACACTTAGACGCATTTAATAGTATCCTCCCCAACGGAGTCACTGCTATTGTCTTGTGTGACCAAAGTGAAATCAACTATTAATTTTATTTGTCATAAAGTTAGGATGACAAGATAATAAAGTTAATGGGTCACACCCTCCTCTTACAAATGATGAATTTGTATACGTCCACACTAACGTGACATGCAATATTCACGGTGATTTGAGGTGTTGGTTAATTTAAAATAGTATTGTTTGAGGAATCAATATTATTCTAAATTTAGAGTCTTGACCAAAGTTTACTTTTGTGATTCTTAGGATGACTTTCAACCCACTAGCCATTATACTGAAAGAGAACAAACTTACTGGTCCCAACTATATTGATTGGAAAAGAAACCTGGACATAGTTCTTACTGCTGAAAGCTATAAGTTTGTACTGACTGAGGCTTGCCCTGATGCACCTGACAGTGACTCTACCCAAGAGGAGATTGAGTATCATAAGAAATGGGTAAAAGCTGATGAGATGATGCGGTGTTACATTTTGGCATCAATGTCAATGTATTGCAACATCAGCATCAAGATTTACCAACAACTTATGATATAATGAACAATCTCAGAGAACTCTTTGGGGATCAGAGTCGGACTGCTAGTCAAGAGGCAATGAGGAAGTTAATGACAGCCACCATGTCTGAGGGGACACTCGTAAGGGATCATATCCTCAAAATGATGGCTTATCTGAATGAAATACAAGTCCTTGGAGGAGAAATCGATGGGGAAACCCAGGTCGATATAATTCTCCAAACGCTACCCAGAAGTTTTGAGCAGTTCCGCCTGAACTATAACATGAACAAAAGAGAGTATACGTTGGCGGAACTTCTGACAGAACTACAGGCAGCAGAAGGAATATTTCGTCATAGTTCTCAGATTCATTATGCTGAAAATGGTTCTACTTCTAAGTCGAAAGGCAAATAGGTCTTTTCAGCAAAGAAGGTGAATAAACCTCAGAGTACAGGACAGAAAGCTGGAATGAAGAAGCCGAAGGGCAAGTGCTTCATCTGCAAGCAGTCTGGACATTGGAAAGCGGACTGTCCTCGTAGGAACCAGAACAATAAAGGTATATCTCATACTCTAGTAGTTGAAACATGTTTAGCGGTGTTATCTACCAGCACCTG